>NC_064619.1:500146593-501396593 GCF_023898315.1 Schistocerca nitens | reverse complement strand
TGACAGATGCGAAAATTACTGAACTATCAGTTTAATAAGTCACAGCTGCAAAATACTAACGCGAATTCTTTACAGGCAAATGGAAAAACTAGTAGAAGCCGACCTCGGGGAAGACCAGTTTGGATTCCGTAGAAATATTGGAACACGTGAGGCAACACTGACCCTACGACTTATCTTAGAAGCTAGATAAAGGAAAGGCAAACCTACGTTTCTAGCATTTGTAGACTTAGAGAAAGCTTTTGACAATGTGGACTGGAATACTCTCTTTCGAATTCTGAAGGTGGCAGGGGTAAAATACAGGGAGCGAAAGGCTATTTACAATTTGTACAGAAACCAAATGGCAGTTATAAGAGTCGAGGGACATGAAAGGGAAGCAGTGGTTGGGAAGGGAGTGAGACAGGGTTGCAGCCTCTCGCCGATGTTATTCAATCTGTATATTGAGCAAGTAGTGAAGGAAACAAAGGAAAAATTCGGAGTAGGTATTAAAATCCATGGAGAAGAAATAAAAACTTTGAGGTTTGCCGATGACATTGTAATTCTGTCAGAGACAGCAAAGGACTTGGAAGAGCTTTTGAACGGAATGGATAGTGTCTTGAAAGGAGGATATAAGATGAAGATCAACAAAAGCAAAACGAGGATAATGGAATGTATTCGAATTAAGTCGGGTGATGCTAAGGGAATTAGATTAGGAAACGAGACACTTAAAGTATTAAAGGAGTTTTGCTATTTGGGGAGCAAAACAACTGATGATGGTCGAAGTAGAGAGGATATAAAATGTAGACCGGCAATGGCGAGGAAAGCGTTTCTGAAGAAGAGAAATTTGTTAATATCGAGTATAGATTTAAGTGTCAGGAAGTCGTTTCTGAAAGTATTTGTATGGAGTGTTCCTATGTATGGAATTGAAACATGGACGTTAAATAGTTTGGACAAGAAGAGAATAGAAGCTTTTGAAATGGGGTGCTACAGAAGAATGCTGAAGATTAGATGGGTAGATCACATAACTAATGAGGAGGTATTGAATAGAATTGGGGAGAAGAAGAGTTTGTGGCATAACTTGACTAGAAGAAGGGATCGCTTGGTAGGACATGTTCTGAGGCATCAAGGGATCTCGAGTTTAGTATTGGAGGGGAGAGTGGAGAGTAAAAATCGTAGAGGGAGACCAAGAGATGAATACACTAAGCAGATTCAGAAAGATGTAGGTTGCAGTAGTTACTGGGAGATGAAGAAGCTTGCACAGGATAGAGTAGCATGGAGAGGTGCATCAAACTAGTCTCAGGACTGAAGACCACAACAACAACAACACTTGGTTTTATATGTGTTGAGTGGCAGTCACATTGTTCATGATGAACTGGTTGCAACCTAGCATGACAGATGGATACACAGGAGAAGTCGAATTCTTCATACTGAAAAGTAGTGTGATGACGGTTCCCTCACTCGATCGCTGCAGGCAAGTGCGACCAGAGAGGCGAATGGCCTCATCTCGCGGCTAACACCGATGTCACACAGGGCAGTTTTTGTCGCTGCTACTTACTCGCGGCGAGTGATCGCCACCATTTCTAGCCAGTACTAGCTAGTGACCTGAGCTGCTGATTTGTACAAGTAGGCAGTGGCTAGCGGAGTGGCGAACAAACGTCTTTCCTCGTTTATGATGTCGAACAAATCGATTCGTATAATTTTGAAACGACTGATTCGTTCGGCTTGTACTCAGTTGGGTAAATATTTGCTAACTCATTTCTTTCCAGTGACGCTTAGACGCAACATGCCCCCCCCCTCCCCCTCCCCCCATCTGCCACCGTGTCACCTGTATAGTGCTGTTACAAGTGAGTGTTCAGTGTTGTGCGTCCCCTGTCAGTGTTACGAACAGCCGCCATACTGTCGCTAGTTGTGTTTTTTATCTCGTGCGAACAGAAACCAGACTGTCGCCGTGTTTTTTAATTGTGCCTGTCTACTTCTTGTGCGTCTTCATCCGCAACGTCACCACAGTGTTTTTATATTTTAAATTCCACAACTTACCTCCATTTTACAGTTTTTTACACAATGTCACCGTTTTATCGCCTGTTTTTCTTGTTTGTTTCCATTCTCATTATGTTTTTAACTTTCCTGTAGGCTGTAGTGCGGCATATTACGCGGCTGCCCCCCCCCTCTCTGGGAGCAAATTGAAATCCAATAGAGAGAAAAAAAATAGACGCAACAAGATGTTTAACTCCACAGAATGCAGTCAGAATGAATTATATAAAATTGATTATCAGTATATCAAAAGGCATTCACAAGTTCTCTGTGTATTTTTTTATAGTTCACAAATAGTCTAAGACTTGGTGAAAAAAAATTAGTAAAAACTTCGTGCTCCGCAACACTGGGAAGAAATCGGGTAGGTGAAAAGAAAAAAATAGTTGATCGGCGATTGGATTAGTCGAAGAGAGATAGTGGTTGTTGCTGTGCTGCTTCTGCAAGAACTAGCTTCGGAGGATCTTGCTTACAAAAATATTCTACAGTTACGTGAAAAAAAGTGATGTATTACTTTCCCCAGCTAATGAGCTCGACTGACGAGCTCTCACGAGATGCCTCAAAAAAAGAATCTGCTTCGTTGAGCCAAAGTAATTTGGGTTTGTAGACGTATTCAGCTCTCTTGTCACTTTTGAGGATTTCTTCACTTTATTTAATTGATTTCTGCAGGCGTCCTTAATGTTCTAATTTTTTTTCAGGTGTTCCTCACTGGGCATTTCAATCACTTCTACAAGCAACTTCTACAACTATTTTGTCGCACCCTCTTCTTCATGTAGCTGTTATTTGTATCCCATAGCCCTTCATATTTCCGATAAACGCCCAAAAATTACAACACGTTCTTGTCCGACCAGTTGCACAAATTTCCTTCCTGGTTCTTCATAATTACGACAAAGTAACAAACAAAAGGAAATCAATGAAGAAACCAAAAAACGTTGACAGCTAAGTCTGATAACAAGAGAGCTACTAGCGCTTGAACTGTCAGACGAGGCAACAAAAGCCTCTGTGCAGCGGCGATTGTGTAACATGACGTCCACACGCGGCTACTAGGACTGAACATGCTCAAATCCAGTCACCACTAGTTTTTAATAGCTGCTAGTCGAGTGAGTATCAGGGAGCATTTTGTCTCATGAAACCATTTCTTGCTGCTATTCAAGTAGTAGCGACAAAAATCGCCCCGTGCGACGAGGCCTTAGGAAACATGGCGGTTAGTTATGTCAAAACGCAGCGCTAGGTGTAGTGGTGAGTAAACGAATCGGAATGCGCCTGCGGACTTAGCGACTTCGCAGCCTTCGCGCAACCAAGTACAGTCGAGTGGACACCGCGTGGCCAAACGTGCTGAATTCACGGATGTTTCACTAGACGAGGTACACTGGCATGTACGACGTTGCTTTGGCCTCTTGCTCTCGCACCACATGTGAAGAAAGAACACGGTGCAAGGCCATGCACCTGCCTTCTTCAAGTTACGGCAATGGACTCACATTCTGGAGGACACCGGTTCAGACCTCCGTCTGGTCATCGAGACAGGTTTTCCATGGCTTTCCTAAAACTGAAATGCAGGGATGATAAGAATACGGCCAACTTCACTTCATATCTTTCTGCAGTCTGAGTTTGTGTTCCTCCTCTAGCAATCTCGATGCCTACTTTGAGAGTAAACCGTATCTTCTTCCTGCCTTCGTAGCCTACAAGTCCCTCTACCTCAGTTCTTTGAATCATGATCTATAGAGGCAGCTGAAACATTTTATTTATGTAGCAGACTTTCACACTTGAGACACACTTTATCAGTATGTCATGGAAACTTTCGAAACCATTTGATGCAGTACGGGTATGTTTGAAAGGGTACGAAATTTTATGATCCGATGAACGCAGATGTGCAGAGGATATTTGCAACATCAGAGTGGATAACGTAGTTAAATATCATAAGGTGCCGGCTGTGATTTTATGGCTGGTAGCATGGAGTGATCTGATGGTGAAGTAGTGCCTTAATCTGTGAAAATAGCCAAAAATGTAACAGTAATACACTTAATCACTAATTCCTACTGCCCTTTCAACACAACCACTTATTATGTTATTTTACACCATAACTGCAATGGCCAAACTATGGTTAATTAAAGCAGGATGATATTCTGCCCTGAAAACAAGTAAAACAATTTCTTTAGCCTAAACTAATTGATACAAGCAGCACAGTGTGGCCTTATAGAGACAAGCGCAATGTGTAGCCGTACTTCATATCTCTTAATCTACTGTCTGACGCATCTGAAAATAACCTGGGATGCTTGAATTGAAACCTTTGGACTTTTTAACAATTACTTTTACATGAGGGAAATTCGAATTGCGTATCAAACAATATTCTTAAATGCTACTATCCTTTCCAAATTAAGGCTTGAAAATAAGTTAGAGACAAAGGGTGGCCGGGGGGGGGGGGGGAGGAGAAAAGGGCCTCTACGGCAACAAGGGAAAGCATTTTATGAGCTTGTGCGTGATCCAGCATCCGTCATGCTGCAATAGAAATAAGGGTTGCTGAGGGCAAAGAAAAAAAAAAAACAGTAAGTTGCTATTACTCATACATATAGATTCGCGGTGCTGATAAACTTACAATTTTGTTAAGTCATTTGCACGGGACAAGAACAGAGCGAGAGAGAAATTTTAGTTGCAGCTATTGGAGCAAGAGAACGAATACACTGGTCAAACGAAAACAGGGCCTTGTAAAGAATTTAGCTTAAGACACGTAGCAACGGTTTCAGCAATTCGGAAAGAGTTAGGTGCACAGAATTGTGACTACTGAAAAGCTCTGATCGCAACTTGACGAGCAGTAGGCCAGGAAGCAGCTGCGTTGCGCGCCACCGTTATTGCCTCGTAGTACATCTGCACACCGTCTCCCCACCGCCAACAGCATCTCCAATGTGTCCAGACTACAGCTCATCCCTTCGTTAACTGCCCACAGTTCGCTCCCAAACACCCTCGAGAGGGCTCATCTTTTTGGTGCACATTCAGCCAATCACAGGCCTAGATTACGTGCGCAACACAACGGTCCAATCTGCTCGCGACCAAAGCGCACACTACAGATCCCTTGTTCGTCTCTATTAACGGACAGATTTTCTAGTAAGATCTCCGAGGCTTGTATCGCGAACTTCCAGCAACCAGTGGTAACACCAGTGAATTTGGAAGTCAGTTCTAAGTTCGGAGAGAGAGGCGAAATTTGAAAAGTAAACATGGGCATCTTAAAAGTTAAATATTTCATTTTTGAAAAAAATCATATTCTACAAAAATGAATGGTGAAATGATGCAAAGTGGATGTCCAACGAAACATTAGCTAAAGTAACACTGCATTACAATCAGGCTGAAGAAGACATTCGAAATAAGTCATAATTAGGCGCCACCAAGGTCTGTTGATAAATTAAAACCTTTCCTCTCTACTAGCTTTGATCAATCATCATCAGGCAATATAAAATTATGTACATCTACCAGTATGATACCATTGTTACTGTAGCGTTAAAAAATAAATAAAAACCACCATAATTTTAACTGCTGTGAACGTAAAATGCATGAATGCAGCGTAATAATCTTGTTACACTATGTTCAGGTTTATAAGCTCCAGTGAGGATTGCACCTTGCATAAAGAGAAACTGTTCGTTCGTGAAATAGCTGCTTCTCCTGTTTCGGTAGTCGGCTCCTCAACAGTCAGTTATGATGCTGGAATATTTAAGAAATAGAGCCAAGCACTATTTGATTGTTATTTACTTCTCTTTCTATTCCTGAGCTTCAGTGTGGTGTGAATGGCATTAAAATAGGACTGGAATTTAAGGAATTCAGTATATTATTTTTCTTGTGCTCTTTACTTTTGGTTGTACTGGGCCTAACGTGTCGATCAGCATAACTTGAAATATACAGTAACTCATTCGATTTAATTACTCTTGCCGGCCGAAGTGGCCGTGCGGTTAAAGGCGCTGCAGTCTGGAACCGCAAGACCGCTACGGTCGCAGGTTCGAATCCTGCCTCGGGCATGGATGTTTGTGGTGTCCTTAGGTTAGTTAGGTTTAACTAGTTCTAAGTTCTAGGGGACTAATAACCTCAGCAGTTGAGTCCCATAGTGCTCAGAGCCAACCATAATTACTCTTCCACGTACAAACAAAAGACTGTGCTGACGAGTTAAAATCCAACAACACTGCAGACACTGTAACGTGGCATCGTCCGCGAGCGCAAACAAATAAAAATTAGAGTGTCAGAGGAGAGAGGAGAACTGCAGGAGAACAAACCCCGCCTCTCTCTCGCACGGCTGGCAGCCTACACCCTCGATTTCTGCTGCTGCGAAAGCAGAACAGATTTTTCGTCGACTTTTCTTGTGTTGAGACAGTTGTACTCTAAACCCACGATGAACAATAAAACATTCGAGCTTTCGACGGCTGTCTCCGCTATCGTCATCAGGTGTGAAAACCATAGACTGCCGTGGCTGGCACTGTGTTCCGCTTGTATAGGGGCGATAGTGTCGTCTGGAACCTTCCAAAGAGGGCCGAAGGCAGTGTTCAGCTATGGCCGACTTCTCAAGCTCCCATTGGCTAACATGTCGTGTATTCTCAGCACAACACTCAGCAATAGTCGAGAGTCTTAGCTAATGCGTCATCACTTTGGGATCGTATACACACTTACGAGGAGAACATGGCAAGTGCCATAACCCGATCTCACAGAAACTTCGATGAGTTGAAGAGTGGTCAAAAGAAGCGAAAACGTGTCTCAGATTATCCGTAGATGGTTCAAATGGTTCAAATGGCTTTGAGCACCATGGGACTTAATATCTATGGTCATCAGTCCCCTAGAACTTAGAACTACGCTACCGCACGATCAAACATGGAGGCGGCCGCTCAAGCCACCTGACGTGACTCGGTGCCGCAGCGGGTCGGATCTGCTATGAACTACCCAGCTCGCCTTCCCCAGCATGCGGCACTTCGGCCCCTTATGGAAATATGTAGACGCTGCTACCTCGCCCTTATAACGGATCACCGTACCAACCC
This sequence comes from Schistocerca nitens, assembly GCF_023898315.1. Lineage (NCBI taxonomy): Eukaryota > Metazoa > Arthropoda > Insecta > Orthoptera > Acrididae > Schistocerca > Schistocerca nitens. The sequence goes on along the minus strand of NC_064619.1, from coordinate 501,389,583 downwards.
TGTCAGTCAGAACAGGCACATGAAATTGTCTCAGAACCCAACAAGAAGATGGCAGGAATAACCAAACTCTGGGCAAGCGAATATCAGCACGATAACTAAGCACCAGAGACCTGGCAGTCAGTGGTTTTTATTTCTGGTGACAATGGCAGAGACAACCATCGAAAACGCGAGTGTTTTATTCGCAGTGACGCGGCTTGAAAGCTAAGATTTTATTCAAACTGAGGACAGGACAGTGAAACTGGAAATGTGTTACTGTAGCGTAAACCTTGAAAACAGGAAGCAGGAGAATATTACGTAGGTTTTGATTAATAGCTAGAGGCATTGCACTGAGCTGATAAAAAGTCATGGTATAGCGATATTTACACTAATGGCCATTAAAATTGCTACACCACGAAGATGACGTGCTACAGACGCGAAATTTAATCGACAGGAAGAAGATGCTGTGATATGCAAATGATTAGCTTTTCAGCACATTCACACAAGGTTGGCGCCGGTGGCGACATCTACAACATGCTGACATGAGAAAAGTTTCCAACCGATTGCTCATACACAAACAGCAGTTGACCGGCGTTACCTGGTGAAACGTTGTTGTGATGCCTCGTGTAAGGAGGAGAAATGCGTTCCATCACGTTTCTGACTTTGATAAAGGTCGGATTGTAGCCTATCGCGATTGCGGTTTATCGTATCGCGACATTGCTGCTCGCGTTGGTCGGGATCCAATGACTGTTAGCAGAATATGGAATCGGTGGGTTCAGGAGGGTAATACGGGACGCTGTGCAGGATTCCAACGGCCTCGTATCACTAGCAATCGAGATGACAGGTATTTTATTCGCATACCTATAAAGGATCGTGAAGCCACGTCTCGATCCCTGAGTCAACAGATGGGGACGTTTGCAAGACACCAACCATCAGCACGAACAGTTCGACGACGTTTGCACCAGCATGGACTATTAGCTCGGAGACCATGGCTGCGGTTACCCTTGACGCTGCATCACAGACAGGAGCACCTGGGGCGGTGTACTCAACGACGAACCTGGGTGCACGAATGGGAAAACGTCATTTTTTTCGGATGAATCCAGGTTCTGTTTACAGCATCATGATGGTTGCATCCATGTTTGGCGACATCGCGGTGAACGCACATTGGAAGCGTGTATTCGTCATCGCCATACTGGCGTATCACCCGGCGTGATGGTATGGGGTGCCATTGGTTACACATCTCGCTTATCTCTTGTTCGCATTGACGGAACTTTGAACAGTGGACGTTACATTTAAGATGTGTTACGACCCGTGGCTCTACCCTTCATTCGATCCTTGCGAAACCCTACATTCAGCAGGGTAATGCACGACCGCATGTTGCAGGTTCTGTACGCGCCTTTCTGGATTCATAAAATGTTCGACTGCTGCCGGGGCCAGCACATTCTCCATTTCTCTAACCAATTGAAAACGTCTGGTCAATGGTGGCAGAGCAACTGGCTCGTCACAATACGCCAGTCACTACTCTTGATGAACTGTGGTATCGTGTTGAAGCTGCATGGGCAGCTGGACCTGTACACGCCATCGAAGCTCTGTTTGACTCAATGCCCAGGCGTATCGAGGCCGTTATTACGGCCAGAGGTGGTTGTTCTGGGTACTGATTTCTCAGGATCTATGCACCCAAATTGCGTGAAAATGTAATCTCATGTCAGTTCTAGTGTAATATATTTGTCCAATGAATACGCGTTTATCATTTGCAGTTCTTCTTGGTGTAGCAATTTTAATGGCCAGGTTGGTTGCTTGGTTGGTTTTGGGGAAGGAGACCAGACAGCGAGGTCATCGGTCTCATCGGATTAGGGAAGGACGGGGAAGGAAGTCGGTCGTGCCCTTTGAAAGGAACCATCCCGGCATTTGCCTGGAGCTATTTAGGGAAATCACGGAAAACCTAAATCAGAATGGCTGGACGCGGGATTGAACCGTCGTCCTCCCGAATGCGAGTCCAGTGTCTAACCACTGCGCCACCTCGCTCGGTTAATGGCCAGTACTGTACATATACAGATTACTTTACTGTCGCATACACAAGGTATAACAGGGCAGTGTACTGACGAAGCAATCATTTGTATTTAGGTCATTCAGGGGAAAGGGTTTTGTGGTGATTATGGCCGCACGATGGGAATTAACAGACTTTGAACTCGGAGTGGTAGTTGGAACTAGATCCATGGACATTTCATTTTGGGAATCGTTAGGGAATTCAATATTCCGAGATCCAGAGTGTCAAGAGTGTGACGAGACTACTAAACTTCAGACATTACCTCTCACCACGGCCAACGCAGTGAGCAACGGCCTTCATTTAACGACCGAAAGCAGCGGTGTTTGCGTAGTGTTGTCAGTGCTAACAGAGAAGCAACACTGCGTGAAGTCACCGCAGAACTCAATATGGTGCATACGATGAACGTTAGGACAGTGTGGCGAAATTTGGCATTAGCAAGCTGGTGGTGGCTCCATAATGGAGTGAGCTGTGTTTACATGAAATGGGCTGTGTCCTGTACCGATCACTAACGGGAAATGGTTATGTTTGTCTACTTGGAGCTGATTTGCAGCCATTCACGGACTTCGTGTTGTCAAAAGACGATGGATTTTTTATGGATCACGATGCACCATGTCACCGGGTCGCAACTGTTCGCGACTGGTTTCAAGAAGATTCTGGATAGTTCGAGCGAATGATTTGGCCACCCATCGAACATTTATGGGAAATAATCGAAATGTCAGTTCGTGCAAAAAAGCCTGCACAGACAACACTTTCCTAGGTATGGAAGTCTGTAGAGGCAGCATGGCTCAATATTTCTACAGGGGACTTCAAACGGCCTGTTGAGTCCATGCGTCGTCAAGTTGCTGCGTTATGCCGGGCAAAAGGAGGACCGACACGACAACAGCTGGTATCCCATGACTTTTGTTACCTCAGTGTGCTGTCCGCAGGCGTCAGTCATTTACTCTTCATGCTTGAAAGTCAGCAACTAACTGAACTTACAGTACAGATTACAGAATGAGATTTTCACTCTGCAGCGGAGTGTGCGCTGATACGAAACTTCCTGGCAGATTAAAACTGTGTGCCGGACCGAGACTCGAACTCGGAACCTTTGTCTTTCGCGGGCAAGTGCTCTACCAACTGAGCTACCCAAGCACGACTCAAAGCCCCATCTTCACAGCTTTACTTCTGCCAGTACCTCGTCTCCTACCTTCCAAACTTTACAGAAGCTCTCCTGCGAACCTGCACAACTAGCACTCCTGAAAGAAAGGATATTGCGGAGACATGGCTTAGCCACAGCCTGGGGGATGTTTCCAGAATGAGATTTTCACTCTGCAGCGGACTGTGCGCTGATATGAAACTTACTGGCAGATTAAAACTGTGTGCCGGACCGAGACTCGAACTCGGGACCTTTGCCTTTCGCGGGCAAGTGCTCTACCAACAGAGCTACCCAAGCACGACTCAAAGCCCCATCTTCACAGCTTTACTTCTGCCAGTACCTCGTCTCCTACCTTCCAAACTTTACAGAAGCTCTCCTGCGAACCTACAGTACAGATTCCAGTTAGATGTGCAGTTAAGGTGTTGGGATAAGAAGGCACGTAAGGTGACGCTAACATTGACAGCCATACACCGTACGCTGGACTGAGGTCTGTGAAGTAAGCAGACAAAGTTGCGGAGAAAACGTACCGAGAGAGCACTCTGCACCTATCTCTTAGCGCATAAAGACTAGACGTCTCCTCGGTGGAGCGTTTGGAACCAAGCAGTGGCTAAAGCCCTCGATACACGGACCGTGCTTTCTAAAGTAAATGTCGAGCGTGCCGAGTTTAACGTGTTGATGAAAGCTCAGAGACGATGTGGCTTGTGCATACGATACGTGTGCCTCAACGTGGAATACGCGATCGCTGCGTGCTCCAGTCGCTGTATTTGGCTCGCAGATCACACCGTTTGCGGAATTGGACGGGCGTAAAATTCGTACGTAAGCTCTGTTAAAACACACATTTCCCCCCTTGTGCCTATGTTAGTTATGTTTCTCTGTCTATAGTACACAGAAATAAAAACTTCAATATCCATGAACATGTTATATGGGAAAGAGGAAAGTACCACGACCAGTCCGGCTTATAAACAGTGCGATACAAATACACAATAGGTCTTCACATAAGATATAATTTATTTCATCATTATCATTTTTTAATAGCACCCCAAGGACGTTCTTACTTGATCACTGTTCTCATTCAGTAGCAGAATCTCTATAACAAGTGAAATAAAGAATTTGTAACAAGAAAGTGCAAAATATCTTACCGCAGGTAGTGAAGCTGTTTTATACATAACGCCAACCGAAAAAACTCACTCCTCAGATAGAGTGCACTTATATGTACATAACATCGAATATTATGGAACAAACGTCTATTAAACTACTAAGAAAGTATAATTCTATCAGGAAACATGAAGATTAGTAAAAAAATGTCTGGTTCCACGGAGACACCAACTAGCATCGCATTACCGGTGGACTTACCATTCTGTAACTGTGCACATTACACTATACCGGTCATGAATGGTATACGACCATACTTTCCATCTTACCACCTACTCAAAGCTTCAATCGTAGATGTTTTATTAACTGACATTTAATTATAAGAACTTGTACTAAGAACAATGCGTTTTTGATGGACTCTCGATGTGCCGTTACCTTGAAACGGCATACTTTCATAACACGCAAGCTACGATAATACCTTAACCACCAATACGACGTTTCCTGTCATTTTATTAAAACAAATCACACAATAAGGATGGCTTTTTGAGAGCTCCCCAATTGTCTGATGCTTAGAAATGGCTAATATTTATATTCAAATGTGCTTCAAGTGAAAGCCAATATTGTGTCTTGCGAGTTTGTACTGAAGAGAGATGGCGAGATGTGACGTAGGTGGCTTCCTTCGGGTCAGCTGAAGAATGGGATACAACCCATCGGCTTTGACCAATGACATAGTTTACTCATAGATATTAATGTCTTTATTTTCGAGCCATATAGAATAAAGCAGTTACCTTTTGTGGCGAGGTTGCATCATTGTAAATTGAAATAAATAAATGTTTTTTTAAATACAAGGCTAAACATTGTACACTACCACTAGTATTACTACCATATATTTCAGTCGATGCTAGTATTATCGAAGGCGAAAAGACCGACATACGAAAAACTTGTATCTCGTACTTCAGTCGACCTATATAGGTCACCTGGAGAATAGGATACTAGTGCTAGCAAATAACAAATAATCGATATATGTAAAAATGACACGCTGTATCTCAGTTGAACTACGAAAGTGGTATCCTGCCCTTCAGTCAACCTATACAGGTCAACTGAAGTATGAGATTCAAATTTTATATACACTCCTTTTTTTCGCCTTCGCATAGTTCAACTGAAGTACAGGATGCAAATGTTACGTACGTCAAACTTTTCGCCTTTGATAGCATTAGTATCCTATTCTTCAGCTGATCTATATAGGTAAACTAAAGTATGGGATGCAAATTTTACGTATGTCGGGCTTTTTGCCTTCACTGGTACTAGTACCAACTGGAGAACAGGACGCTAGCAGTAGCGGAGGCGAAAAAAGCAACACCTGCAAAATTTGTATCTCGTACTTCAGTTAACCTAAATAGATCAACTGAAGGATTGGATTACTAGTGCTAGGGAAGGAGAAGAAGTCAACATACGTTTAAAAATTTGTATCCCGTACTGCAGTTAACCTATAGAGATCAGCTGAAGTACGGGATATAACTCAAATACGTCAGCTCAGGTATTCATTGATAACGTTACTTCTTTCCCTATCTTTTTTTTCTTTCTGTTTTGCCTAGTATCCAATTCTTCAGTTGAACTATGCAGGTCGACTGAAGAATAGGATACTAGGACCCAAACACGCGATATACTTAACATTATGTTCGAAATATGAATGTACGTGGTATACGTCTACCATCTTTTTTCTCTGTCCTACATTCCTTTGTTTCTCAACATTCGTTATTGCTGTTAAATCTGTGAAATATGAGGTATGTTCAAAAAGAAACCGAACTTTTAAAATAGCGCGCCAACCATCAGAGAGAGCGCGGCGAGGCTACTGAGCGCATCTAGCGGCAGGTTTAGGCAACAAACTGCCATTTGCCTCGTGCCGCTCAGACAACTAGCAAGCGAACCACAGCCGCTGAAGTACGCAAGTTTACAGCCTGCTCGTCGGATTAGTGCAATGAAGGAGCCTGGCGTGTGTGTGTGTGTGTGTGTGTGTGTGAAATTCTGCTACAAACTTGGCAAAACTTTCACAGAGACATTTCAAATGCTTAGCCAAGCATACGGAGAGGACTGTATGAGGAGCACGCAGTGCTACGAGTGGGCCGGCCGGAGTGGCCGTGCGGTTCTAGGCGCTACAGTCTGGAGCTGAGCGACCGCTCCGGTCGCAGGTTCGAATCCTGCCTCGGGCATGGATGTGTGTCATGTCCTTAGGTTAGTTAGGTTTAATTAGTTCTAAGTTCTAGGCGACTGATGACCTCAGAAGTTAAGTCGCATAGTGCTCAGAGCCATTTGAACCATTTTTTTGCTACGAGTGTTGTAGACATCTTCAACAGGGCAGAATGTCGGTCTGTGAGGATTTCAAGTCTGCACGGATCTCCTCATCAACAGATGATGGCCATGTGGATAGCGTTGGTGATGTGACTCGCGGAAATCGTCGTTTAACCGTTCGGGAAGCTGCTGAGGAGGTGGGCATCAGCGTAGGATCATTGACTGAAGATCAGAAACATACCCGTGCTTTCCACTGTTAATGACAATGGTAACGTAACAGGCGATGAGATATGGGTGTACAGCTATGATGCTGAAACGAAGATGCGGTCGTCGCAGTGGGTGGACAAAGGGTCACCTCGTCCAAAAAAAGGACGCATGAGTCGGTCAAAGGTCAAGGTGATGTTGGTTGTATTTTTTGACTACACAGGCATTATCCATCATGAATTTGTGCCACGTGGTCAGATGGTAAACAAGGAAGTCTACCAGGCGCTTGAGGGATGCTGTGCGCAGGAAGAGGCCTGAATTGTGGGAAAATCAGAGTTGGATTTTGAATCATGGCAATGCACCAGCCCACGCGTCGCTTCTTGTCTGCAGGTATCTAGCAAAACACCACATTTTCGTTGTGCCCCATCCACTGTATTCTCCTCACCTAGCCCGAGCAAACCCTTTCCTGTTTTCCAAACTGAAAAGCACGTTGAAAGAACGTCGTTTCCAAACCATAGAGGGTGCATTAGATGATTATGTGTCAAGCAAGGTCGTAAGAGATGGAACAGAGCCACCGTGGCACAACAACCGAGTTAGAAAACTGCTACGGAAGCAAAGGGAGCTTCACAGCAAACATAAACATAGACAAAGACTTGCAGACAAACAAAAATTACACAAAGCGAAATGTAGTGTGAGGAGGGCTATGCGAAAGGCGTTCAACGAATTCGAAAGTAAAGTTCTATGTACTGCGATGGCAGAAAATCCTAAGAAATTTTGGTCTTATGTCAAAGCGGTAGGTGGATAAAAACAAAATGTCCAGACACTCTGTGACCAAGATGGTACTGAAACAGAGGATGACAGACTAAAGGCCGTAATACTAAATGTTTTTTTTTTCCAAAGCTGTTTCACAAAGGAAGACTGCACTGTAGTTCCTTCTCTAGGTTCTCGCACAGATGACAAAATGGTAGATATAGAAATAGATGACAGAGGGATAGAAAAACAAAATCGCTCAAAAGAGGAAAGGCCGCTGGACCTGATGGGATACCAGTTCGATTTTACACAGAGTATGCGAAGGAACTTGCCCCCCTTCTTGCAGCGCTGTACCGTAGGTCTCTAGAAGGGCTTAGCGTTCCAAAAGATTGGAAAAGGGCGCAGGTCATCCCCGTTTTCAAGAAGGGACGTCGAACAAATGTGTACAACTAAAGACCTATATCTCTATATCAGTTGTATAATTTTGGAACAAATATTATGCTCGAGTATAATGAATTTTCTGGAGACTAGAAATCTACTCTGTAGGAATAAGCATGGTTTTCGAAAAAGACGATCGTGTGAAACACAGCTCGCGCTATTCGTCCACGAGACTCAGAGGGCCATAGACACGGGTTCCCAGGTAGATGCCATGTTTCTTGACTTCCGCAAGGCGTTCGATACAGTTCCCCCACAGTCGTTTAATGAACAAAGTAAGAGCATATGGACTATCAGACCAATTGTGTGATTGGATCGAAGAGTTCCTAGAAAACAGAACGCAGCATGTCATTCTCAATGGAGAGAAGTCTTCCCAAGTAAGAGGGATTTAACGTGCGCCGCAGGGGAGTGTCGTACGACCGTTGCTATTCAAAATATATATAAATGACCTTGTGGATAACATCGGAAGTTCACTGAGGCTTTTTGCTGATGATGCTGTAGTACATCGAGAGGTTGTAACAATGGAAAATTGTACTGAAATGCAGGAGCATCTGCAACGAATTGACGCATGGTGCAGGGAATGGCTATTGAATCTCAATGTAGACAAGTGTAATGTGCTGCGAATACATAGAAAGAAAGATCCTTTATCATTTAGCTACAATATAGCAGGTCAGCAACTGGAAGCGGTTAATTCCATAAATTATCTGGGAGTAGGCATTAGGAATGATTTAAAATGGAATGACCATACAAAATTAATCGTCGGTAAAGCAGAGGCCAGACTGAGATTCATTGGAAGAATCCTAAGGAAATGCAGTCCGTAAACAAAGGAAGTAGGTTACAAAAAAATGGTTCCAATGGCTCTGAGCACTATGGGACTTAACTTCTGAGGTCATCAGTCCCCTAGAACTTAGAACTACTTAAACCTAAGTAACCTAAGGACATCACACACATGCATGCCCGAGGCAGGATTCGAACCTACAACGGTAGCGGTCACCCGGTTCCAGACTGTAGCACCTAGAACCGCTCGGCTACCCCGGCCGGCGAAGTAGGTTACAGTACACTTGTTCGCCCACTGCTTGAATACTGCTCACCGGTGTGGGATCCGTACCAGACAGGGTTAATAGAAGAGATAGAGAAGATCCAACGGAGAGCAGCGCGCTTCGTTACAGGATCATTTAGTAATCGCGAAAGCGTTACGGAGATGATAAACTCCAGTGGAAGACTCTGCAGGAGAGACGCTCAGTAGCTCGGTACGGGCTTTTGTTGAAGTTTCGAGAACATACCTTCACCGAAGAGTCAAGCAGTATATTGCTCCCTCCTACCTATATCTCGCGAAGAGACCATGAGGATAAAAACAGAGAGATTAGAGCCCACACAGAGGCATACCGACAATCTTTCTTTCCACGGACAATGCGAGAGTGGAATAGAAGGGAGAACCAATAGAGGTACCCAATGTACTCTCCGCCACACACCGTGAGGTGGCTTGCGGAGTATGGATGTAGATGTAGAGGATAATGTGACGAGAAACCTGCGCGCCATCCCACAAAATGTGTTCCAGGAGGGGTTCCAGACCTGAAAGAAACGATAGGAACGGTGCATTGCCAGTAGAGAGGACTATTTTGAAGGAGACTGTGCTTAAAATGTTGTACAATAATCAATAAAGCTGGTACAGCAAAAGCTCGGTTTCTTTGTGAACGCACCTCGTACATTACCTGTGGTAACTTCTGACGTCATTGGTCAAAGCTGACGGGTTGGCTCTGAGCGCTATGGGACTTAACATCTGTGGTAATCAGTCCCCTAGAACTTAGAACTAATTAAACCTAACTAACCTAAGGACACCACACACATCCATGCCCGAGGCAGGATTCGAACCTGCGACCGTAGCGGTCACGCGGTTCCAGACTAAAGCGCCTAGAACCGCACGGCCACACCGGCCGGCGCTGACGGGTTGAATCCTATCCTTGAGTAATCCCCGTTCTTCAGTCTCACTGGTCTTCGCTCAACCGCACTTTCAGAATACCTCAAATGCTAGATATTGCTCTGCACGGGCAAAGACTCGTCAACACGCTTTTTCCACGCTATGACGTCAGAAACTCGGCACACTCAGCGCTCAACGTCCGAATGCGCGGTCCGTGTGCCGACGGCTTAAGAGCGGACCCGGTGGAGGCCGGTGGCTCGCTAATAGCCCCGGCCATCAGCGTCAGTCAGCGCGGGGCGAGGCTAATTTCTCGGTCTGCGGGTCCTTACGCGCGGCGTTCAAAGCGAACGGAGCGGACCGTGCAGGTCGCTGGGGCGCGACCGACAGGCGGGCCGACACGCCGGCTGGAGGATGGCGGAACCATCCTCGACACGTCCACCTGCTCCACCGCCGAGAGGGCCGTTTCTCTCTGGTCCGACATATCGTTACCTCCTAGGAAGCACGTAGATGCGGAAATGTAATACTTGAAAGAAAATCCATGAAATCGCAAAGTCAGAAATTGTGTACAACAGTGTTCCAGCAACAGCTGATTTCGATTATACCGTAGTTGGTTCTACTCACGCTGTCTCACACCTCTAAGTAATGCGGATTTGACTACCAGACGTCATGTGAGTCGGACCTGTCAATGTAAAAAAAAAAAAAAAAAAAAGTTGCTCTTGTTAATATACTCGTACTTCTATATTTACAGTCAAAATTGTTCGATTGTTTAGGACCAGCATTCGGAGTCCAGCGGTCTTAGACTGTTTGCCGATGACCCTGTAGTCTACAGGAAAGTAGTATCACACCAAAGTTGTGAACAAATGAATGAGGATTCGCAGAAAATAAGTGCGTGCTGTAATGACTGGCAGTTATGTCTCAATATTAGTAAGTGTAACCTACTGCGTATAACAAGGCGAAAATCCCCATTAATGTATGAGTACAAAATAAACGATCGGTCTTTGGAAGCGGTAACATCAGTCAAGTATCTGGCTGTGACTATTCGAAATGATCTCAAATGCCGGCCGGTGTGGCGGTGCGGTTCTAGGCGCTTCAGTCTGGAACCGCGTGACCGCTACGGTCGCAGGTTCGAATCCGGACCCGGCCATGGATGTGTGTGATGTCCTTAGGTTAGTTAGGTTTAAGTAGTTCTTAGTTCTAGGGGACTGATGACCACAGATGTTAAGTCCCATAGTGCTCAGAGCCATTTTTTTGGATCTCAAATGGAATCATCAGATTACACAAGTAACGGGTAAGGCGAACTCTAGATTGCGGTTTATTGGTAGAATCCTGAAGCTAGGCAGTCCTTCAACAAAGGAAATAGCTTACAATACGTTAGTTCGTCCAGTCTTACAGTTTTGTTCGTCTGTATGGGACCCTTACCAGTTGGGTCTGATTGAAGAGATTGAGAAGGTCCAAAGAAGAGCGGCAAGATTGGTACATTTAGCCATCGTGAGAGCGTTAAAAATCTCATAGAAAGTTTGAAGTGCGATACACTTGCAGATATACGACGCTCTAAACAGAAGGGGATGCTCACTAAATTCCGAAATCCAGTCTTCACCGAGGATGTAGAGCATATATTATTACCACTAATTTTCAAATCGCGTAATGGTCATCATTCAAAGATATGGGAAATAAGAGAGCTCGTACTGAGGCGTTCAGTCGTTTTTCCCTCGCTCGGTCCGCGAGTGGAACAGTGGGGGGGGGGGGGGGGGGGGGGGGGAAATATGACTTTGGCGCGAATTGTGCCCTCCGCCACACACCGCTTGGGGCTAGCGGAGTATATATGAAGATGTAGATGTAGATTTCCCAGCTAGTCGTGCACGTGTCAAATTCTACATCTATAAAGTTTGAATTCTCGTATCTTATGTATCATTGTCGTCCAAATGTTTTAAATGTAATTATTGCATCTATTGAGTCATCAAGTAGATATACACTGAACAGCCAAAGACTCTGGTACACGTGCCTGTTATCGTGTAGGGTCCCAGCGAGCACGCAGAAGTGCCACAACATGACGTGGCATGGACTCGACTAATGTCTGAAGTATTGTTGGAGGGAACTGCCACCACGAATCCTCCAGGACTGTCCATAAATCCGTAAGACTACGAGCGGGCGGAGATCTATTCTGAACAACACGTTGCAAGGCATCCCAGATAAGCTCAATAATGTTCTTATCTGGGGAGTTCGGTGGCCAGCGGAAGAATTTAAACTCAGAAGAGTGTTCCTGGAGCCATTTTGTTGCACCAGTTCAGGACGTGTGGGGTGTCGCATTGTCCTGCTGGAATTGCCCAAGTCCGTCGGAATGCACAATGGACATGAATGGATGCAGGTAATCAGATAGGATGTTTTTGTACGTGTCACTTTTCAGAGTCGAATCTAGACGTATCAGGGGTACCATGCCACCCCAACTACAAGCGCCTCACACCATTACAGAGTCTCTATCAGCTTGAACAGTCCCCTGATGACGTGCAGGTGCCATGGATTCATGAGGTTGTCTATACCCGTACACGTCCATCCGCTCGACACAATTTGAGACGAGACTCGTCCGACCAGGCAACATGTTTCGAGTCACCAGTAGTCCAATGTTGACGTTGAAAGACCCAGGCAAGGCATAAAGCTTTGTGTCGTCCAGTCATCAAGGGTACACGACTGGGCTTTCGGCTCCGAAAGCTCATATCGATGATGTTTAGTTGAATGGTTCGCACGCTGACACTTGGTGATGGCGCAGAATTGAAATCTGCAGCATATTGTGGAAGGGTTGCACTTCTGTCACGCTGAACGATTCTCTTCTGTCGTCGTTGGTCCTGCTCTTGCAGGATCTTTTTCCGGCAGCAGCGATGTCGGAGATGTGATGTTTTACCAGATTCCTAATATTCACGGTAAACTCGTGAAATGGTCGTACGGAAAAATCCCCACTTCATCGCTACCTCGGAGATGCTGTGTCCCATCGCTCGTGCGTCGACGTTCAAACTCACTTAAATCTTGATAAACTGCCATTGTAGCAGCAGTAACCGATCTAACAACTGCGTCAGACACTTGTTGTCTTATATAGGCGTTGCCCACCGCACCGTGGTATTGTGCCTGTTTTCATATTTCTGTTTTTGAATACGCATGCCTATACCAGTTTGGTTGGCGCCCCAGTGTAGTAGAGGGTAATGCAAGTTCAGAACTGCGTGACCTGATGCCCTCCTTTTAAGTCTTCCATATCACAGCACCGCCTCGGAAAGCAGTGATGGAATGGGTGTAGCTTTGAATGAGCGTCTAAACTGGGCACAGAATGCTGTCGCCATGTGCCGGCAGACTTCCGCTAGCCTCTATGCTCACAAAATTTTCGGAACTTACATTCAAGGGATTAAAACGTAAATTTGTGCAATCTCTCGTTCTGCCGAACTTTCACTATAGTGATGTGATTTAACACGGCGCGAGGAGTAAAAACAGAAGACGGTTGGAGCTAGACATGTATGCTTGTGTGCATTCGTCGATATGGCCATGTCGGTGCTTCTATACGCTCAGTTGGGGCGGCTGCGGCCAGACACGTTACGAGACTACCATGCGCTGCGTGTACTACACAGGCAGCTTGGGATCAAGGACCCCAGTACCTCACCTCAGACATTAAACACCTTTAGAGCTATCATGAGCGAAACACAAGGTGACCTAGTATTCTAGCTGTGCTCATTCATAACACAAAAACTTCTGCAAACTCCTTCACTGTCGCTGCTGTCCGTCTCTGGAACAAACTGCCCTGCATTCTTCGCACAATTCGAAGCCCTGCTGCTTTTAAGAAAGAGTTGAAGCACTTCCTTTTGCCACTCTCTTAGCGTTCCCCAAAAGTAACTTATAAGGCCACCTTATCCTCTGTCAAATACTAAAATCAGTGCTCCTGCCTTCTCCCAGTTACACTTACTCCTCTTTTTCTTTTTCTCTATGTGACGCCACCTCCTCCTTCCTTACATTCTTCAACTATGTATTATCACAGTCCTCTTTTCCTCCCTCTTCCAACCCTTTCTCCAGGCCCATTGCTGCTAGCGCTACCTTACCGTAACCTCTAATTATTGTTGTGGTTATGATACATGAATGCGAACTGCGTGTATGTGTTTTTTACTAGGGTCGTCCACAAAGTAAGTTCCGTTTGCTTATATAAAACAGACGTGTACAGATGCAGAAAAAATATTTATTGTACAAAAATCTACAACTGTTAAACTACTTTTCTACATAGCTTCCGAAATTTTGTAGGCACTTGTCATAGCGTGGCACAAGTTTTTGTATGGCTTCTTCATAGAAGGTTTCCGCTTGTGTATTCAACCATGTGGTAACATGTTTTTTCAGCTCGTCATCATTGTTGAAGTGTTGACCACCAAGGAAAGATTTTAGGTGCAAGAAGAGAGAAAGTCGCTAGGAGCGAGGTCCGGGCTGTACGGAGGATAATCAAACGCGTCCCAGTGAAGTTGTTTGTTCACATTCGCCGTCTGAGGTCGCGCATTATCGTGGAAAAAAATAACACCTTTTGACAGTAATCCTCGGCGCTTGTTGTGTATTGCGTGGCGCAATTTTTTGATGGTCTCGTAGAAACAATTTTCATTGATTGTTTGGCCTCGTGGTAAGAAATCAATCATCAAAATGCCTTTTCTGTCCCAAAAAACGGTGCACATGACTTTTCGAGGTGTCAAGATTTGCCGGCCGTGGTGGCCGAGCGGTTCGAGGCGCTTCAGTCTGGAACGGCGCGACCGCTACGGTCGCAGGTTCGAATCCTGCCTCGGGCATGGATGTGTGTGATGTCCTTAGGTTAGTTAGGTTTAAGTAGTTCTAAGTTCTAGGGGACTGATGACCTCAGATGTTAAGTCCCATAGTGCTCAGAGCCATTTCAACCATTGTCAAGATTTGCTTAGGCTTAACCTTCGTTGGGGATGAAATGTGCCTCCTTTCCACTGATTGCCGTTTTGTTTCAGGGTTGTCGTACGATACCCACGTTTCATCCCCCGTGACTATCCGAGAAAGAAAACCATCGCCTTCTTTATTGTAGCGTGTCAAAAACTGAAGTGCTCTGCTCATCCGTTGTTTTTTGTGTTGTTCAGTAAGAATTTTGGGTACCCAACGTGAGCAAAGCTTTCGAAATTTCAGTTTTTCAGTAATAACTTCATGAATCAGTGATCGTGAGATTTGTGGAACTTCCATAGCAAGGGCACTAAGTGTAAACTTACGGTTGTGCTGAATCATCTCTTCAATTGTATGAACCAGTTCATCAGTAACCACAGACGGGCATCCACTTCGTTCTTCATGGTGCACTTGATCACGTCTTTCATTGAACAGTCTGACCCATTTTCTAACCATGGAATCACTCATAGTATTTTGTCCATAGTCCTCGCAGATTTGCCGATGAATTTCCTTTGGTTTAACGTTCTTTGCATTTAGAAAACGAATCACAGATCAGATTTCACACGTGGTGGCCTTTTCAGTTACGGCTGGCATTATAAAGAAGCGCTACAAAGCACACGTCTGTAGCAGCGATCTGAAAATAGCGTACATGTCTTCTCCTTGATTCAGAGTAACTGCCGCGCATGCTCGGAACTGCGATCGTAGCGCTGCCGCGGATAGCAATAGAAACGGAACTTACTTTGAGGACGGCCCTCGTATACGTAGTACTGTAATTTCTACTTTCTAAATTTAAAAATTTATAATAAGTTTACTGTAATATATGGAATGTAAAACGTATAGAACGCTGGTTAGATGTGAGAGACGGCTTGATGGCACTAATTCTTACCAAGAAGTTAAATAAGTCAATAAAAGTAAATAAATAAAAATAAAAGGAAGTCGGATGTATTTTTTGTTATTGGAGAAGCAGTAACAGCAAAGTGCGTCGGCCAGGAGAGCTCAGTGACTTCGAACATGAAGTAGTCATTGGATGTAACCTGAGTAACAAATCAGTACAACGAAAGTTGCAAACTTCGCTCATTAGGCCGTCGCTGCACTAGATGCTTTGTATAATCTGAAAAGAGTGTAGATCGTGACTCGTTACACATCACTACACGGCTCCACTCAGATCTTGTCCGGTTTCTGTCTTGCTTGGCACACTGAAGACGTGCAGCGTTATGTGCCGTTGTGAGCAATAGTGGTTTACGAGGTTCCCGGCTCTAAATGACTATAAAATAGTAAGGAATCTGTTTGATCAAAAGTATTCAGACGCCTCTTAGTGTGCATTAATGTGGGGTGTGTTCTCCCTTCGCATCTGACAGTTTGAACTCTGCTGGGGGCGCTTTCAGTAACGTGCCTGAATGTCTATGGAGGAACGACGGTCCATTCTTCCTCAAGAGCCGAAACCAAGGAAGGAAGTGATGGTGGATGCTGGGCTCTGGAGCGAAGACAACATTCTGACTCATCCTAAAGGTGTTCATTCGGTACATGTCCAGAGTCGGGGCAGACCACTGCTTTTTAAGAATTTTATTGTTTACAAACTATTGTCTCACATACGCTCTTTTAGGACATGCCGATATAAAAAATCATCACCTCCTAACTGTTCCTCTAACGCACGCAGCAGACAATGCTGTAAAATCATTTCCTCCAGCCAATCTGCGTTTCTGTAAGCCCAGTAAGAGGAGCACACGCTAGCAACGAAACACACACCCATTCTGTAACATCACCTCCTCTGTACTTGGTTGCTGGCACTACACATGCTGGCAGATGCCGTTCTCCACGCATTCGCCAAACCCAAACCCTTCCATCGGATTGCCACAGTATACAGCTTGATTCTTCACTCCTAATCACCTGTTTTCTGTCATGGCGCTGCCCTTTACGCCACCTCAAGCGTCGCTTAGTATCGACTACAGAAATGGGTGGCTTATGAGTAGCTGCTCAACCAGTGTACTCCTACGCATAGTCACTGTGCTTCTTGGACTGCTAGTGGCACTTTGCAACTCACAAGTGGTTACACGCGACATTTTGTAGCCACTCTTTGCAATGCCTGGGGATCCCTGTGCGTCAGTGCATGAGGTTTCCCTGGTCTTGGGTCAACTGTGGCTCTTCCTTCGCGTTTCCATTCCACAGTCACATCACCACTAGACGTCTCGGGCAGCTTCGGAAGGATTGAAATGTCCTAGATGGATATGTTACGTAAGTGAAATCCAATGAGTAGGCCACGTTCGAATTCACTGAGATCTTCTGACGAAGCCATTCTGCTGTTACTGCTTCTCTACTGACACACAATACTCCCCACTGTTGAGTGGTACTTAAGATAGGTAAATAAATTAGTAAAATCAATGTGAAGTGAAGCAGAAATTAGAAAATAAATGAAAAACTTAGTTTAGTTTTGAAGAATTACACACTGGCAAACAGCGGGCAGAGCAGCCGTGGCAACAGCCGGCGCTTGCAAGTCAGCAAGTTCAGGAGAAGCCATCGTCCTCCCCACATAAGCGGAAGCTGTCGATTCAGCCGTCAGAGCATCACCCCACCGGCTCACGTGTTTCTCAATTGTCACATGTGATCGAAGGCCCTCGCCTACATTCCAAGAGCCAATGACCGACATTAAGAAGATTCTTCGAGAAGCTTTTCAACGTGACAGAAGAGGTAATGACCGTTAAGTCGTTCACCTCCAGTGAACTGAAGTGAATAAATACGTGAGATGCAGTGGGCCCGAGAGGAGTAGTTTTCAGTTCACTTTCGGTGCTGAAGACCGTCATGCAGGAAGAGACTACATCGTACACAGACGCACCAAGTCCACCGCTGTAATGGAATAGCAAGCAGCAGCCTCGCCGCCAGAAGACAGAAGTTATAAGGTATTTGAAGACTGATTTTTACGTACCCGGGTGACTCGTGAGGACGGGAAGGAGACGGCCTCATATCAGCAGTCACCTGTGAGCTGGGGATGGAGATCTGACAGCCGAAGACTGGCACGCTGGAGTCCGTTGTTCGAGTCCGGGACGCTGGCCTTCCCCCGCCGCGCCGCTCCGCTGGCCGACGCACAACATTGACATACGCGGCCGCATAGAGAAGAGAAACACTGGGACGCCACATCCAAGGTATCACCATCCGATTCACGACTTCGTTCTCAATAATTAAACGGGCCACCTCACGATGCGCGTCTCCAGTCAACTGGACGACACAGTGACACAAGATACACACCGCCAGGCGTAATCAGACGCCGCCGCTCACGCAGCAAGGCTTCGCAAACGACACAGCTGCCGCTCTTCCAGCCAGAACAATCCAATAAGGAAACCATTGTACAAATCTTCAATAAAAGTTATCTTATGTAAAAATGCTGTTTTATTCTACCTCATACCCGAGCCAAGGAAGAACCCACCCTGCCCACATGTTGTTAAGAGAAAAAAGGAATTTATTAAGTGTTTTTAATCCTGACATAATGCTTTAGAATCAAATGCCTTTGCAGTAATGCTCATCCTGACAACTGACTACCATCAAAAGAGAAAACCCGGTTACACCACCTCCTGTTGTACTAGCCGGTCCGGTTCTTGGACACCTAGTGGTCAGTTCCGCATTACATAGTGGTGTCCAGATACTTTTGGTCCGATAGTATACGTGAGTAATGCAGGCACCACTCCTTTTTTTGGCCTGTGTATTCGCCTGACGTGTTGCCAGTTGAAGTGTGCAAGCTGCGGCTGGTCAGCATTTTTCTTTAATACAGTCATTTAGCAACAATATTAATGTTACTTCGTCGAGTTTCATGCAAACATGCTTGGAAGCAAGATTAGGTTTTAATCTCCCGTCAATGACGAGATCATTAGACTCGGAATTTCAAGGTCTGAGTGGACAAGGAAATCGGCCATGTCGTCGTACAAGGAAGCACCACAGTATTTGGCGATACTGCTTTACTGAAATTCAAAAGAAAATCAAAATCTGACTATTCAGACGAAGATTCGAACCCTACTAGTTCATTTTCTGTAACGCTTGTCCCCACATATCTAAGTAAATTACATGACTAACATTGTGCCTGGACATACCCAGGCACATTTAGTTCCATGCCACGACAGTAAGAGGATCTGATAGTGATCTTCAGGGCTTCATGCTACACTGTATTCTTTTAAGTCTGAAGACCTACCGTTCCGCAACACTAGTGACATATGTATCGCCATCACATAATCTGTAGTATTAGATTAATGTCATTATTTTTCTGATTCATTTGATGCGGTCTCCTATGCCAACCTGTTCATTGCAGGGTAGCAGTTCGAACCTACATCCTTAGTTATTTGTTGTATGTATTCCAGTCACTGTCTTGCTGTACATTTCCATATGTTCCTCTCTTCGCCTATTCTTCCGGGCACTTCCACGTTCCTTACCTTATAAGTCCATCTTAGTTTCAACAATCTGCTGTTAGCATCGCATCTCAAATGCTAGAATTGTCTTCAGTTCCAGTTTTCCCACAGATCATGTTTCACTACCATACAGTACTGTGCTTCAAATGTACATTCTCAAAAATTAATGCCGATGTTTCATACTAGTAGACCTCTCTTGGCCAGGAGCGCCCTTTTTGCCTTTGCTAGTCTGCATTTTATGTCCTCCTTGCTTCGTCTGTTATCCGTTATTTTGCTCCCAAGGTAGCAGAATTCCTTGACTTCATCTACTCCGTGATATCCAATTCTGATGTTAATTTTCTCGCTGTTCTCATTTCTGCTACTTCTCATTACTTTCGTCTTTCTTCGGTTTACTTTCAATCCATATTCTCTACTAATTAGACTCTTCAATCTATTCAACAGATCCTGTAATTCTTCTTCACATTCTCTCAGGGTGACAATGTCATCAGCGAATCTTATCATTGATATCCTCAACCTGCGTTTAAACCTCACTCTTCAATCTTTCATTTATTTCCGTCATTGCTTTTTCGTTGTATAGATTGAACAGTAGGGGCAAAATACTGCATGCCTATCTTACATCCTTTTTTAATCCGAGCACTTGTTCCTTGGTGATCATGAGAGAAAAATACTGAACGGAAGGGTAACATTTTACGAGTACGAGTCGGAGTGTGGAATGCCAGAAGTTAGAACGTGGCATGGAAGCTAGAAAATCTGAAAAGGGAAATTCTAAGGCTCAATCTAGATATAGTGGGTGTCTGTGAATGAAATGGAAAGAATATAAAGATTTCTTGCCAGAAGAGTCTATGATAATATCAACAACATCTGAAAATGGTATAACGGGAGTAGGATTCGTTGTTAATAGGAAGGATTGCTCTCACCAGAATTGGCAGCAGACCAACGCCAACAACAATAGTTCAGGTATACATGGCAACATCGCAAGCAGAAGATGAATATATAGAGAAAGTATAACTACGAGGATACCGAGCGGGTAATTCAGCCCATAGTAGGAGATGAAAATCTAATAATCATTGGATATTGGAGTGCTATTGTAGGGGAAGGAGTAGGAGAAATGTTGCTCACAAATACGGTCTTGGTAGAAGGAATGAGAGAGAAGAAAGACTAATATTGTGATGTGCAATAAATTTCAGACTGTAATGGCGAACACATTGTCCAAGAAGCACAAGAAGAGGAGGTATACGTCGAAAAGGCCAGGAGACACGGGAAGATTACGGCTGTATTACATCATAGTCAAATAGAGGGTACCAAGTAGCATGTTGTGTTGTAAGGCGTACCCAGGAATAGACATAGACTTAGATAACAATTTAGTATTGATGAAGAGTAGTCTGAAGTTTAAGAGAATCATACGGGAGAGTCAGTGTGGAAGGAAACGAGATACTGAAGCATTGAGCAAGGATGAGACTCGTTTGAAGTTCGTCAAGGATGTGGATATTGCGTTAAGGAGTAGCAGAAGAGACAGCTGCGTTGAAGATAACTGGAAGTCTTTGAAAAAGCAATCACAGATGGAAAGACAAACATAAGTATTAGGAACGTAACTGTAAAGAAACCTTTGGTAACAGAGGAAATTCTTCAATTAATTGACGAAAGAAGGAAGTACAAATGTGTTAGGGAAGACAGGAATACAGCAATATACATCTCTTAGGTAAGAGATAAATAGGAAATGCAGGGATGCGAAGGCAAATGGCTGCAGCAAAAACAGGGAGAAATAGTAAAAGAAAAGGTTGTCGGAATGACTGACTCAGTATACGGGGAAAGTCAGAATAATCTTTCGTGGAATTAAAAGCAAGAGCGGAAACATTAAGAGTGTAATGGAATTCTAGGGTTAAACGCAGAGGAGAGAGCGGAGAGATAGAAAGAATATATTGAAGGCTACCCTCCACACTGTTACTGAAAGTCTTCTGGTTGTAGAGCCACGTCGATTTTTAAAATAAGCCACTAAATGAATAAAATCGACGTTTTGACCACAGTTTCTCTGGATTTACTAATGGAAATTCTTGGTTTTTACGTTAGCTGAATCTGGCTGCAGAAAGCCCAGATATTTATTGTACACTGTAATCTGCCACTTAAAATGGATTGCTATAGCGATATGCGCTTTTACCACAGAAAGAGTTCATAGACATCATCTGTCATGCTGGGTTGATTGTTATCACATCTGTCAATTAGTTTCCATATAGACTCGTAAGAATTCATATTGAAGTCGTCGTTCTCGCGCATCAATCGCGAGCGGAACAAAAGTCAGCTAATTATGCCCCTATATACGTACTCCCTGCCATACATGCCCTCACCGCGGAAGCATCGTCTCGCAAGAACGAGCTTTCTTTAGTAAGCAGTTGCCGGAATCAGGTAGTAACAGTAAACTCATAGTGGCAGCGAATAGTTTTCATGCTACTTGAAGGAAAACTTACGCCGGCCGAAGTGGCCGTGCGGTTCTAGGCGCTGCAGTCTGGAACCGCGAGACGGCTACGGTCGCAGGTTCGAATCCTGCCTCGGGCATGGATGTGTGTGATGTCCTTAGGTTAGTTAGGTTTAAGTAGTTCTAAGTTCTAGGGGACTAATGACCTCAGAAGTTGAGTCCCATAGTGCTCAGAGCCATTTGAACCATTTGAACCAAGGAAAACTTACGAAGACAAGAAGCACAAGGATGAACGTATAATCACGCAGAAAGAGGTGAGCAAATATTAGAGAATCTTCCTTTATAAAGGAAGTAACTTCAATTCTGACCATACAAACGTTTGTTCGCAAATGTACAGTGAGAATCATTAACATTGTGTTGTTCAATTTTAGGCTGAAATATATGCATATGTGCACTGTAGATCTACATTCCTGGAAATTGAAATAAGAACACCGTCAATTCATTGTCCCAGGAAGGGGAAACTTTATTGACACATTCCTGGGGTCAGATACATCACATGATCACACTGACAGAACCACAGGCACATAGACACAGGCAACAGAGCATGCACAATGTCGGCACCAGTACAGTGTATATCCACCTTTCGCAGCAATGCAGGCTGCTATTCTCCCATGGAGACGATCGTAGAGATGCTGGATGTAGTCCTGTGGAACGGCTTGCCATGCCATTTCCACCTGGCGCCTCAGTTGGACCAGCGTTCGTGCTGGACGTGCAGACCGCGTGAGACGACGCTTCATCCAGTCCCAAACATGCTCAATGGGGGACAGATCCGGAGATCTTGCTGGCCAGGGTAGTTGACTTACACCTTCTAGAGCACGTTGGGTGGCACGGGATACATGCGGACGTGCATTGTCCTGTTGGAACAGCAAGTTCCCTTGCCGGTCTAGGAATGGTAGAACGATGGGTTCGATGACGGTTTGGATGTACCGTGCACTATTCAGTGTCCCCTCGACGATCACCAGTGGTGTACGGCCAGTGTAGGAGATCGCTCCCCATGCCATGATGCCGGGTGTTGGCCCTGTGTGCCTCGGTCGTATGCAGTCCTGATTGTGGCGCTCACCTGCACGGCGCCAAACACGCATACGACCATCATTGGCACCAAGGCAGAAGCGACTCTTATCGCTGAAGACGACACGTCTCCATTCGTCCCTCCATTCACGCCTGTCGCGACACCACTGGAGGCGGGCTGCACGATGTTGGGGCGTGAGCGGAAGACGGCCTAACGGTGTGCGGGACCGTAGCCCAGCTTCATGGAGACGGTTGCGAATGGTCCTCGCCGATACCCCAGGAGCAACAGTGTCCCTAATTTGCTGGGAAGTGGCGGTGCGGTCCCCTACGGCACTGCGTAGGATCCTACGGTCTTGGCGTGCATCCGTACGTCGCTGCGGTCCGGTCCCAGGTCGACGGGCACGTGCACCTTCCGCCGACCACTGGCGACAACATCGATGTACTGTGGAGACCTCACGCCCCACGTGTTGAGCAATTCGGCGGTACGTCCACCCGGCCTCCCGCATGCCCACTATACGCCCTCGCTCAAAGTCCGTCAACTGCACATACGGTTCACGTCCACGCTGTCGCGGCATGCTACCAGTGTTAAAGACTGCGATGGAGCTCCGTATGCCACGGCAAACTGGCTGACACTGACGGCGGCGGTGCAGAAATGCTGCGCAGCTAGCTCCATTCGACGGCCAACACCGCGGTTCCTGGTGTGTCCGCTGTGCCGTGCGTGTGATCATTGCTTGTACAGCCCTCTCGCAGTGTTCGGAGCAAGTATGGTGGGTCTGACACACCGGTGTCAATGTGTTCTTTTTTCCATTTCCAGGAGTGTACATATCGTAAAGCGATCCTAAACGCTGTGTATGTGTGGCATATAATCATCGACAAACTGTAATTCCCCGAAATTGTTTGTCACGAACGTGATGTTACTACGTCCTGAAAACACTGGATCATTAAAATTTACTTACGTTTCACGAATTTCTCTCCAGTTAACACGTAATTCCTTGGATTAACTTGGCAATAGAGATAGCTGTGAGCCCATCTCACTAGCAGCTGCTTTTCGTTAGGAACTGTATTTTTATTGTCTTGAACTAATCCACTAATTAGCAGTCTTCGAAAGGGAGGTAAGAAGGAAATGACAAGTATTTTGGACAAGTCAGGAAAACTGCTGGTGAATCCTGTTGATGCCTTGGGCAGATGGAGGGAATATTTTGAAGAGTTGCTCAATGTAGGTGAAAATACGACCAGTAATGTTTCAGATTTCGATGTACAATGGGATAGGAATGATGATGGAAATAGGATCACATTTGAGGAAGTGGAGAAAATGGTCAATAGATTGCAGTGCAATAAAGCGGCTGTGGTGGATGAAATTAAGTCGGCACTCATCAAATACAGTGGAATGTCAGGTCTTAAATGGCTACATAGGATAATTGAAATGGCGTGGGAGTCGGGACAGGTTCCATCAGACTGGACGAAATCAGTAATCACACCAATCTTTAAACATGGAAACAGAAAAGATTGTAACAACTACAGAGGTATCTCTTTAATCAGCGTTGTGGGTAAAATCTTCTCAGGTATTGTTGAAAGGAAAGTGCGAGTATTAGTTGAGGACAAACTGGATGAAAATCAGTGTGGGTTTAGACCTGTTAGAGGTTGTCAGGACCAGATCTTTAGCTTACGGCAAATAATGGAGAAGTGTTACGAGTGGAACAGAAAATTGTATCTATGCTTTATAGATATAGAAAATGCAAATGACCGGGTTCTTAGGAGGAAGTTATTGTCTGTTGTACGAGATTATCGAATAGGAGACAAACTTTTGCAAGCAATTAAAGGTCTTTACATAGATAGTCAGGCAGCAGTTAAAGTTGACGGTAAATTGAGTTCATGGTTCAGAATAGTTTCAGGGGTATGACAAGGCTGCAGTCTGTCTCCACTGTTGTTTTTATTATTTATGGATAATATGTTGAAAACAATAGACTGGCTGAGTGAGATTAAGATATGTGAACACAAAATACGCAGTCTCGCATATGCGGATGACTTAGTTGTGATGGCAGATTCGATTGAAAGTTTGCAAAGTAATATTTCAGAGCTAGATCAGAAATGTAAGGACTATGGTATGAAGATTAGCATCTCCAAAACGAAAGTAATGTCAGTGGGAAAGAGATATAAACGGATTGAGTGCCAAATAGGAGGAACAAAATTAGAACAGGTAGACGGTTTCAAGTACTTAGGATGCATATTCTTACAGGATGGCAAAATAGTGAAAGAACTAGAAGCGAGGTGTAGCAAAGCTAATGCAGTGAGCGCTCAGCTACGATCTACCCTCTTCTGCAAGAAGGAAGTCAGTACCAAGACTAAGTTATATGTGCACCGTTCAATCTTCCGACCAACTTTGTTGTATGGGAGCGAAAGTGGGTGGATTCCGGTTACCTTATTAAAAGGGTTGAGGTTACGGATATGAAAGTAGCTAGGATGATTGCAGGTACTAGCAGATGGGAACAATGGCAGGAGTGTGTCCACAATGAGGAAATCAAAGAAAAACTGGGAACGAACTCTATAGATGTAGCAGTCAGGGCGAACAGGCTTAGATGGTGGGGTCATGTTACATGCATGGGAGAAGCAAGGTTACCCAAGAGACTCATGGGTTCAGCAGTAGAGGGTAGGAGGAGTCGGGGTAGACCAAGGAGAAGGTACCTGGATTCGGTTAAGAATGATTTTTAAGTAATAGGCTTAATACCAGAAGAGGCACCAATGTTAGCACTGAATAGGGGATCATGAAGGAATTTTATAAGGGGGACTATGCTCCAGACTGAACGCTGAAAGGCATAATAAGTCTTAAATGATGATGATGATGATGAACTAATCCACTTGGGTAACTTGAATAGGGAACTGTTCACCTCTCGGGCCGGCCGTGGTGGCCGAGTGGTTCTAGGCGCTTCAGTCCGGAACCGCGCGACTGCTACGGTCGCAGATTCGAATTCTGCCTTGGGCATGGATGTGTGTGATGTCCCTAGGTAAGTTAGGTTTAAGTAGTTCTAAGTTCTAGGGGACTGATGACCTCAGATGTTAAGTCCCATAGTGCTCAGAGCTGTGTTGTTCACCTACCTGTCTCCATGTCTCTCCCCCCCCCCCCTCCCCTTTCTCTCTCTCTCTCTCTATGTTATTAGATTCAAAGTTAGGCAAGTTATTTAATATCTTCTTATGAATTGTATCTTGTACTTGCTCCTAATATCAATTTAATTATAATGTTTTTTGTTCCTCAGGCTGCTCATGAAACCAAAATTCGTAAACTAATTGGAACTCGTCAGAGCCCAGTGTACATTGAATGTATCCATTTAGATGAGAAACACAGTGCGAACGGGGTAGTGATAGATGGTACTGTGATGGCACAACGGTACATCATGGATATCCTGAGTCCTTAAGTGTTGCCTCCCATCCGACAGTATTGGGGTGCCATTTTCCAACAGGACAAACCTCGTCCACACATGGCACTTGATGCCAGATCTGTCTCCTATAAACTATGTGTGGAACTAGCTCGGACAATCCGTGTAATTGCCAGTATCCAGCAAGGATCAGTTACAGCAGTTGCTTCAGGAGAGGGTACAACGACATCATTCACAACCGAATCAGTGCATGCATCAAGGTCAGAAGGGATGTAACACCATAATGATAAGGAGGCTAACACTAACAAGTTGTTTGTACATTTGACTCGATTTTGTATTCACTGAAATAACATCGCACAGCCTCTCAACCCGGAAGTATTAATTTCGTTCCCTCCTCCCCATCTGAATGCTTCAGTTTTCGTCAGGTAGTGTATTTAAACGATCTGATGAGCACCACAGCATTTCACTAATCTTGTGATCGTACACTATGAGATTTTGTTTCTCGTTTTTATTGACCTGATCTCGCATTTCTCAAGATTTAAAAACAGCTTACATACACTACTGACCATTAAAATTGCTACACCCAGAAGAAATGCAGATCATAAACGGGTATTAATTGGACAGATATACTAGAACTGACATGTGATTACATTTTGGGTGCATAGATCCTGAGAAATCAGTACCCAGAACAACCACCTCTGGCCGTAATAATGGCCTTGATACGCCTGGGCATTGAGTCAAACAGAGCTTGGATGTCGTGTACAGGTACAGCTGCCCATGCAGCTTCAACACGATACCACAGTTCATCAAGAGTAGTGACTGGTTTATTGTGACGAGCCAGTTGCTCGGCCACCATTAACTAGGCGTTTTCAGTTGGTGAGAGATCTGGAGACTGTGCTGGCCAGGGCAGCAGTCGAACATTTTCTGTATCCAGTAAGGCCCGTACAGGACGTGCAACATGCGGTCGTGCATTATCCTGCTGACTTGTAGGGGTTCGAACGGATCGAATGAAGGGTAGAGCTACGGGACGAAACACATCTGAAATGTAGCTTCCACTGTTCAAAGTGCCGTCAATGGGAACAAAAGGTGACCGAGACGTGTAACCAATGGCACCCCATACCATCACGCCGGGTGATACGCCAGTATGGCGATGACGATTACACACTTCCAATGTGCGTTCACCGCGATGTCGCCAAACATGGATGCAACCATCATGATGCTGTAAACAGAACCTGGATTCATCCGAAAAAATGAATTTTGCCATTCGTGCACCCAGGTTCGTCGTTGAGTACACCGTCCCAGGTGCTCCTGTCTATGATGCAGCGTCAAGGGTAACCGCAGCCATGCTCTCCGAGCTGATAGTCCATGCTGCTGAAAACGTCGTCGAACTGTTCGTGCTGATGGTTGTTGTCTTGCAAACGCCACCGACTCAGGGATCGAGACGTGGCTGCACGATCCGTTACACCATGCGGATAAGATGCCTGTCATCTCGATTGCTAGTGATACGAGGCCGTTGGGATCCAGCACGGCGTTCCGTATTACCGTCCTGAACCCACCGATTCTATATTCTGCTATCAGTTATTGGATCTCGACCAACGCGAGCAGCAATGTCGCGATACGATAAACCGCAATCGCGGTAGGCTACAATGCGACCTTTATCAAAGTCAGAAACGTGATGGAACGCATTTCTCCTCCTTACACGAGGCATCACAACAAAGTTTCACCAGGAAACGCCGGTCAACTGCTGTTTGTGTCTGAGAAATCAGTTGGAAACTTTCCTGATGTCAGCACGTTGTAGGTGTCGCCAACGGCGCCAACCTTGTGTGAATGCTCTGAAAAGCTAAACATTTGCATATCACAGGATCTTCTTCCTGTCGGTTAAATTTCGCTTCTGTAGCACGTCATCTTCGTGGTGTAGCAATTTTAATGGCCAGTAGTGTATTAATTTCGTTCCCTCCTCCCCATCAGAGTGCTTCAGTTTTCGTCAGGTAGTATATTTAAACGATCTGCCGAGCTCTACAGTTTTTCACTGATCTTGTAATCGTACACTATGAGATTTTTTTTCTCGTTTTTATTGACCTGATCTTGCATTTCTCCACATTTAAAGACAGCTTACATATATTCCACCATACGGATATAGTGTCCAACTCTTGTTCTGTGAAGAAGTGAGGTGGGTGGGTTTCCTTGAGGATTGCGTCGATACCTACTCGACGGCACTCTCGTTTTCAGTGCTTTCTCCTGAGCATTGGGTCAGACTGCTTACCATCAACGGCGCTTTATCTGCTTGTTTTCATTGCTTTCATTTATTTGGCCTGCGTTAATGGCCTGTAAAATGTTTGGTCATTTGTGTTGGACGTCGCCTCCTTGCAGCACACAGACTGGCACGTGAATTCGTGAGTAGTCCCGCAGTCGTTAGCGCTACAGCAGTGAGCCCAACCTCTTCCGCCCCTGATGCGTCTTCCCGCTGTCTACGCAGCGCCACGGAATGAGTTCACCACCAAAATTTACGACTCGCCGTATCCCTAGTGCTCTGAAATGGATGCCCGCACCGCTTACCACACTTTCTAGCAAAGGCGTCCGGCTGACTTTGAGAGAAAGCCGTTGATTCAATTACTTCTGTGGCGTGCGTGTACTGGAGCTCCGGTCTGCGATAAGAGGAGTAATTCGTTCTTGTCTCTCACTGACCAGGTCTTTGTTACTGGTAATTAGTGCGCGAAGTGAAAATAAGCACGAAACTGACCATTAAAGCACAGTAGTGCTGGTGAGTAATGAGACGTGTGTTCTTCGCGCGTGAAAATGAGGGAACATCTCCAAAAAAATGATGCAACCGAGTAGTTTACAGTACAGCACCACAGTCTATGAGAAACAGTCGCGAAACACCACAGGCAAAAAAAATAAAAAAAATAAAAAAAATAAAAACATACAACCTCATGACCGTTGAAGCGATGCTAGCGCTCCAAGCGGCAAGCATGTAATAACTGAAGAATAGCATGGTATGCTACTTTTAAAGATGTTGCTTCCATAATTCCCAGTCACTAAAGTGGCAGTGACTTTTCCAATACGAAGTAATTAAAGTAATATCCCGTATCCTCTCAATGTCAACATAGAATTATAAAATCTGAGTGCAATGTAATACATCCAGCTTACAGTAGCAGAGTCGTATTATTGCCATTGAAAACCGTAAAACGAAAAATTAGTTGTGGTCTTCTGTGTTTAAGTTAATAAGGAACTGATTACGAGAATATCTACGTCCTCGGCACGTACTTTCTGATTTTTTGCGCCGATGATAGTTCGTTTCACGAGTATCTTTGCGGATTTCAGACTCATTTAGTACATTTAAAACTAGGGACGATGTTTACTTTCTTGGAGATTATCTGCTACTCCTTGTTATGAATGCAAGTTTCCTCTCGTCCTTGCTCTTATGCCTTACTTATTCCTATCATATTTATCTATTCTGTTTCCCTGACATCAAAATGTATCCGTATCGTCAAGATTTGTAACATTTAGTTTTTCAGCATGTCCACTTTTTTTTCGTTTATTGAATTTATACATGCCGCTCTGCAGCCTACAGGAGTCAAAAACTTAATGAGTAGATAATAGAACAATAAAAACAGGTGATAAATCGGTGACTGGTTAAAACTGTGACATGGCGAAAAATTGCGAAGTGAAAATAAAAAATAGAGGTTTGGTGATGCTGAGTAAAATATATAGCAATTAGACAGGCACAATTAGAAAAGAAAAAAAAACACGGCGACAGTCTTGTTTCTGTTCGCAAGAGTTCAAAAACACACCTTTTCGCAGCAGTGGAAGGGGACGCACAACACTAAACACTCACTTAAAAACTGCACCATAGAGGAGACACGAAGGCAGGTGGTGGGGGAGGGGGGGGGGACCCGGACCGATGAGGGGGGAAAAGAGGGGGAGGGGAAAAGAAAAAGGGGGGTATGTCCACCTGTTACAATTTCTTCTTACAGGATGTTTCAAAAATGACCGGTATATTTGAAACGGCAATAAAAACTAAACGATCAGCGCTAGAAATACACCGTTTGTTGCAATATGCTTGGGACAAAAGTACATTTTCAGGCAGACAAACTTTCGAAATTACAGTAGTTACAATTTTCAACAACAGATGGCGCTGCGGTCTGGGAAACTCTATAGTACGATATTTTCCACATATCCACCATGCGTAGCAATAATATGGCGTAGTCTCTGAATGAAATTACCCGAAACCTTTGACAACGTGTCTGGCGGAATGGCTTCACATGCAGATGAGATGTACTGCTTCAGCTGTTCAATTGTTTCTGGATTCTGGCGGTACACCTGGTCTTTCAAGTGTCCCCACAGAAAGAAGTCATAGGGGTTCATGTCTGGCGAATAGGGAGGCCAATCCACGCCGCCTCCTGTATGTTTCGGATAGCCCAAAGCAATCACACGATCATCGAAATATTCATTCAGGAAATTAAAGACGTCGGCCGTGCTATGTGGCCGGGCACCATCTTGCGTAAACCACGAGGTGTTCGCAGTGTCGTCTAAGGCAGTTTGTACCGCCACAAATTCACGAAGAATATCCAGATAGCGTGATGCAGTAATCGTTTCGGATCTGAAAAATGGGCCAATGATTCCTTTGGAAGAAATGGCGGCCCAGACCAGTACTTTTTGAGGATGCAGGGACGATGGGACTGCAACATGGGGCTTTTCGGTTCCCCATATGCGCCAGTTCTGTTTATTGACGAAGCCGTCCAGGTAAAAATAAGCTTTGTCAGTAAACCAAATGCTGCCCACATGCATATCGCCGTCATCAATCCTGTGCACTATATCGTTAGCGAATGTCTCTCGTGCAGCAATGGTAGCGGCGCTGAGGGGTTGCCGCGTTTGAATTTTGTATGGATAGAGGTGTAAACTCTGGCGCATGAGACGATACGTGGACGTTGGCGTCATTTGGACCGCAGCTGCAACACGGCGAACGGAAACCCGAGGCCGCTGTTGGATCACCTGCTGCACTAGCTGCGCGTTGCCCTCTGTAGTTGCCGAACGCGGTCGCCCTACCTTTCCAGCACGTTCATCCGTCACGTTCCCAGTCCGTTGAAATTTTTCAAACACATCCTTTATTGTATCGCTTTTCGGTCCTTTGGTTACATTAAACCTCTGTTGAAAACTTCGTCGTGTTGCAACAACACTGTGTTCTAGGCGGTGGAATTCCAACACCAGAAAAATCCTCTGTTCTAAGGAATAAACCATGTTGTCTACAGCACACTTGCACGTTGTGAACAGCACACGCTTACAGCAGAAAGAGGACGTACAGAATGGCGCACCCACAGACTGCGTTGTCTTCTATATCGTTCACATCACTTGCAGCGCCATCTGTTGTTGAAATTGTAACTACTGTAATTTCGAAAGTTTGTCCGCCTGAAAATGTACTGTTGTCCCAAGCATATTGCAACAAACGGTGTATTTCTATCGCTGCTCGTTTAGTTTTTATTGCCGTTTCAAATATACCGGTCATTTTTGAAACACCCTGTATTTGTGTTGACTCTTACACTACAGTTAACACATGTTCCGTAGTGTTTAACACAAAACTGAATTCATATTCACTTTAAAATCTACTGACTCAGATCGGTATTATAATCAGTTTATTCAGAGAGAATGTTAGCAAACAGTAGAGCTTTTTCATACTTATCCAACAGGGGTGAAATAATTCCGAAAATTATGAAACATATCGCCTAAATTATAAGTTGTGATGCAAAGTGATACATGTTTCTGAATTCAGAAATTAAGTTATTCATTAGCTACACAACAAGCGGTTGCTAGCATTTGTCATAACATTTAGAACCATAAAACTATAATATATCTAATTGTAAAAATTCCTCAGTTGAACGCTCACCCTGTAATATCGGTCACTTACCAGGGAAGTGCTATTTGCCGGAGAAAAGGGGTGACCAACGAGAATACCTGCATTTGAACAAAAGCCAATCATTATGTGGCTCCGTGGTCAGTGCCTAAACAATTTTAAAAGTCGCTCGAAGTTCGTCAACCTTGGGAGTGATCCTCTGGGATGTAGGAGGGGACCTCTTTTGGGGGAAGTTGTACTCCAAAGTGATACATGTTTCTGAATTCAGAAATTAAGTTATTCAATACTATCTGTGACATTATTCTTTTAGTAGAGAAAGATCATCAGGATTAGCAAGTGCAGGTTTTGAGTACCCATCAGTCTTGCGGACTTTTGTAGGTGTCTTACGACATAGTGCGTGTGAACGTGATCTGTCGGTGGAAGCCTTAAACCAGAGATTGCAGCAACAGCTATTTTGATGAGTTTTGGGGTTATATGAAGAAATCTCACAATATATGAAGTTCTAGAAGTAAGGGAACAGCTTGATTATCCCATTTTCAAAGTGAAAAATTAGGAAGGATAATTAGGAATTAGTTTCTCTCTCTCTCTCTCTCTCTCTCTCTCTCTCTCTCTCTCTCCCTCTCTCTCTCTCTCTCTCTCTCTCATAATGAGAAGCCATATTGCAGTGTAGAAAGATCTCCTTAGCATCCAAGGCAGTGATTCGTATCCTCCATCCACCCAGCATGAGCACCGATTTGCAGAAAAGGACTTCTGCGGCAGAGGACGCTGCCGTCACGGACATGTCACGTGGTCTCGTCCACTGATGTGAGAGACCCATAACTAGTCATGCGGCAGTTGAGCCCCATCCTCTGTTATGCCAGCGTAGCTTGGATTTCCGCCCCTCCCCGGTTCTATAAAGCCCTCCAAATCCTCGAACGCCATGCGCTCCACCTCGCATTCCGCATCCGCCTTCCGTCCCCCACGTACATCCTCTACGACCTCATCCCTTTCCCCCACCTTCTCCTTTTCCTTGAACACATCCGCATACTATATATTGGCCGCCGCCTTGATCCCCCTCACCCCCTGGTGTCTCCCTTCCTCTCCACCCCCAACCAGTTGCCACGCCTTTACCGTTGTGTCCCACCCTCTCTTCATCTCTACACCCTCCATCTCCTTTCCCAGCGCAGCTTCCACCATCCACCCCTCCCGGATGGTGAGCTTCGCCCTGACATCTACCCTTCCTACCAACTTTAACCCCATCTTCCTGCCTCCTCCTCAGGGCTCCCTCTCCTCCCCCTCCCTCCTCCTGAGCGGCTTCTCCCTCCTATTCCCCCTCCCTCTCTTGTGCCCCCTTGCTGCCTCTTGCTCTCCCCTCCTTTTCCATCCTCTCTGACCTTTCCCTCGGCAGGTCCCACCTGGCAGTTTATTCTTCGTCATGTATGCTCCAAGTGGGTTTTAAGTGTGTTGTTCCGGAATGTTTTTAATACTGTGGCCGACTTTTAATGTGTGCATGCGCATTCAGTGACTTCTCTGTGTTTTAAGAATCGCCAACTGTGTTTCTTAACTTTCTGGTGACTTTTTTAACTGTCCCCCATGAACGTCTCCATGTCAGTGTATTTTTACCTCCATTTTCTCCCCTTACTCTGTTTTATGTTCCCCTTTTTTATCGCCTTATGTATGTATCATTTCATTCTTGTTGTAGTTGTTATGTCACTCGGCTGAAGAGCGGCGGATTGTGCCACTGACAGCCCTCCCCTGCCCATATGGAGCAGGGGAATGAAATCGCAATAAAGAAAAAAAAGCCTCTCTTTTCCCTGAAGTCTTCGATACATGGCGTCGATAATAGATTAACTGACTTTGCCTGTGTTTACAATTTTCGATTCGGATTGGACCCTGGGCTGTTTGCGCACGCTTACAGCGACTTTCGCCTGCGCTTTGGACTTCGCTTCTGGCTAGCTGTTCGCTTCGTGAACTCTGCTGTCATCGATCACACGAACCGCCAGTTTGTTCCACTACTCTTTGCATCTTTGCCAGTGCAAGTGATCATAAACTGTATTTCTCATTCGCAAATTAAAATAGAAGACTCTCAGTTCTAAGCGGAAATCTCATCATTTTCTGATTACATATCGATAAATATCTTAATCTAATTCAGCAATAAATGATTTTCAAGCCTACCCAAATATTTACACCTACACGACTCCTCTGTTATTCACACTTAAGTCTTTGGCAGAGGGTTCATAGAACCACTTTCAGACTATTTGTCGACAGTGTCACTCTCGAATAACACGTGCGAGTAGTGAACGCCTAAATCTTACCGTGAAAGCGCGGATTTATTTTATTACGATAGCCATTTCTCTCTATGTAGGTGGAGGTTGACGAAATACTTCGGCATTCGCAATGGAAGGTTTGTGATTGAAATTTCGTGGGAAGTTATACTCGTAACAAAAAACGCCTTTGTTTTAAGGAAAACCAGCCAAGTCGTGTGTCGTGTCTCTGATACTCTTTCCTTTATATCACGATAATATAAAGCAAACTGTCGTTCTTTGAGTTTTTCGATGCCCTCCAAGAATCTTATCTGGTAAGAATCCCACTCCGCGCAGAGTACTCCAGAAGAGGGCGTACAAACCTTGCGTACGCGGTCTCTTTAGTAGATTTGTTATATCTTCTAAATGTTCTGCCAAAAAACCACAGTCGCTTTCCCCACATTTTCTGTTTGGTAGCTCCAATTTAAGTTATTCGTAAGTATAATATTAGGTATTTAGTTGAATCGACAACCTTTAAACTTGTCTGAATTATCGTGTAACCGAAATTTAACGGATTCTCTTTAGTACTCATGAGGATGGACTTCACACTAGTATTTATTGTGTGGGGTCATTTTATACGTTTGCATCATACAGATAATCTTGTCTAAATCATTTAACAATTCATGTTTATCTTTTCACTTTAGTCGACAGTAAACGACAGCATCATTAACAAAGAATTTATGAGGGTACCTCATACTGTAACTTTAATCGTTTCTGTAGATTAAGAAGAGCAATTGACATATAACACTTCCTCTGGGAAACCCATATATCACTTCTGTGTCGCTAGATGACTACGAACTGTGGCCTTCCTGTAAGAAAATCACGAATCCAGTCCCCACGGTTGAGACGGTAGCCCAGAGTCAAGCAATTTAATTTGTTGGCGCTAGTGAGGAACGTAAACAAAATCGCATAGTAAGTGGTCGCGCCTTACCTTTACGTCGTTCCACTGCTCATCCTGGGTGGTGTAGGTGTTGACCCGCAGCTGCGTGCCGGCCAGACTGACGCCCGTCATCTCGTCCTGCAGCGACTCCAGCGGGAAAGCCCCGGGGACCACGTGGTGGAGCAGCAGCTGCGACAGACCGCACCACGTTACACCATCTGACAGCATTGTAACTTCTTCGAGAACCTCATAATAGACTAAGTTGACAAGATGTCACGTGATAGCGATATGCACTCATGCAGATGGCGGTAGTATCGAGTGCACAGGGTATAAAAGGGCAGCGCATCGGCGGAGCTATCATTTGTACTCAGGTAAAGGTTTCCGACTTAATTACGGTGCATGACGGAAATTAACAAATGGTTCAAATGGCTCTGAGCACTATGGGACTTAACATCTGAGGTCATCAGTTCCCTAGAACCCCTGAACTACTTAAACCTAACTAACCTAAGGACATCACACACATCCATGCCCGAGGCAGGATTCGAACCTGCGACCGTAGCGGTCGCACGGTTTCAGACTGAGGCGCCTACAACCGCTCGGCCACACCGGCTGGCCTGGAAATTAACAACTTTGAACGCAGAATGGCAGTTGGAGCTAGACCCATGGAGTATTCCGTTTTGGAAAATGTTAGGTTTGCCGTAGTAAAGTTAGCTTTGAAAAGTGCACCGCAGCGCGTAGCGTAAAGCAGTCGCCCTCCGTTTTCTGGCGGTGGCGCCTTTGTCGCAATTGAAGGCTTCGGTGTCTCCCTCTAGCGGGACAGGGGAAAAGTGGGCTGTTCGCGTGGGTTTAAGAAGTGGCTGTATGGGCTCTCGTGGAGAGTTGGTAGTCGAGGCATCAAGAAGCGACTTCTCTGCCGGTGGTAGAGGAACAGCTCGCAGACCGCGGCATCAGCGTAAGCGACGCGAGTAGCGGCTCCGGGTATGGGGCGCTAACTGCTCGTCGCGAAAGGAATCTTCCTGAGCGTGGGTCCGCAAGGGGCCTAATCTGCAGTTCGGCCGTATGCTGTCGACCGGCGAGGAGGTTCTGAAAATAGGCGCGCCTTTCTGCGTCCGTTGAAACGGCTGGCAGCGGGCGGCACGGCAGAGCATTTGGAGGTGCTGCGTTGGTTCACTCCTTGGAGTCGTAACGCACCAAAAGTTGAGTATTGATTGTTAACAGATTTTATGAAGTTTAATTGAATTCAATTTACTTATTCTTCTTAATTATACAAGCCGTTTTTTTTGGGGGGGGGTGGTGGTTTCCCGCCATTCATTCTCGTCTGCCCACCTGCGGGAAGGTGGTAATATTAGGAAGGGTGGTCCGTTTTGTCCCCTTTTGAGGATGAAAGGGGGGGGGGGGTCAGAGTAAATCTGTGGTTCGGATTGCTTCTTTCCCCTCCCAGCTTACCTACGGGTTTATTAGACTGTTAGCCTTTGCCATGTCTGTGAAAGTTTAAAGCACCAATGACTGTATTGTTTAAAATGCAAGGCACTAAGACCTGATCCATTCTCTCGCCTGCCATAACTCTAGGAAAGAATAAAAATTCCTTTTGCCTCGTAGTATGAACTAGTCAACTGCATAACGAATTCCTGCTCATCTGGAAGCTGTAATTTACGTAAATTTGTTTTCATGTATATTTGGCTTCAATCAAGCAAGGTTGTTAATGTACGCCGTAGTGGATTTTTTTATATTGTTTCTAGTCAGCAAAAACTGTTGTGTGTTTTTCCAATTCAATACCTTTTAAGACTTTTACTCAACGTGCTTACGTGTTTTATACAGGTAGTTGGTTATTAGTGTGTTTTCTTGCCATGCAAAAGTTTGCCTTTTCATTACGGGTAGAAATTGTTGTCTTGAAAGGAGAATGTTGTAAAAGTTCGCAAGTCCTACCTGGCGAGCGTTTGTGTTTGCCGTAAGTTAACTGACAGAAATTTGTAAAATTTGTTTTTTATGTTAATGTTATTAACTGTAAGTGTCCCCCTGTGCGCATCACTCATGCGTTTTGGTTTTTCTATTTTGAGAACTTTTGTAAACAGGATTGTCTTTATATGTCGTAGACAAGTTAGATTCTGCGCCATTTAATGAATGGAGTGAAATTCGCCTGTAATTTAGCTGAGCTTGGAATATTGTACAGCGTCGCGTTGTATACGTTAAATAGCTTGCCTGTACTTGCCTTTTACTGGCGTGAAATTTTTTATAACAATTTAAAAGTCCTTTCATATCTTAAATTGTGACTTATTTGTTAAGTGATTGTTGTTTTTTTTAAATATCGTAAAGTCTTGCACCAAGTTTGAATAAAGAGTGTTATTGAAAATTGTGTGTAATTTCACCAGTTATTCCTTGGCACCTACTTCCACTTTACATTTGGTGTATTGATTGAGATTAATAACCTTTGGTGAACCAGTAGTAATTTTACGGTTCATTAGGAAACTCAATATTCCGACATCCACAGTGTAAAGAGTGCGCAGTGAATGCCAAATTTCGGGCATTACCTCTCGTCACGGACAGCGCAGTAGTCGACGGCCTTCACATAACGACCGTGAACAGCCGCGTTTGTGTGGAGTTGTCAGTACTAACAGACGAGCAACACTGCGTAGCATAACCAGAGAAATTTATGTGGAATGAACGACGAACGCACCTGTCAGGACAGTGCGGAGGCATTTGGCATTAATGGGCTATGGCAACGGACGACCGACGCGAGTGCCTTTGTTAACAGTGCGACAGCACTTGCAGCGCCTCTCCTGGGCTCGTGACCATATCGGTTGGACTCTAGACGACTGGGAAACCGTGGCATGGTCAGACGAGACCCGATTTCAGTTGGTAACAGCTGGTTGTAGGGTTCGAGTTTTGGCCAGGACTCACGACGCCATGGAACCATCTTACCAATAAGGTGGTGATGGCTCCATGATGGTGTGGGCTGCGTTTACGTGCAATGGATCCGACTGAACCGATCATTGGCTGGAATTAGTTATGTTCTGTTACTTAGAGACCTTTTACAGTCATTCATGAACTTCACTTTTATGGACGATAGTGCGCCAATGTTACTGGGCCACAATTATTCGTGACTGAAAACATTTTTCACAGTTGAGCGAATGATTTGGCCACCCAGATCGCCCGACATGAAGCCTGTCGGACATTTGTGGGGCATAATCGAGAAGTCATTTTGTGCTCGAAATCCTGCACCGGCAACACTTTCGCAGTTATGGACAGCTGCAGAGGCACCGTGACTCATTATTTCTGAATGCGACTTCGAAGGACTTGTTGAGTCCATGCCACGTCGAGTTGCTGCACTGTGTAGGGCAAAAGGAGAGCCGACACGATATTAAGAGACGTCCCACGCCTTTTGTCACTTCAGTGTATGTCAGTAGAGGAAGCAACTTTCTAAATGAGCTGGTGGGCAATGTGAATTTTTGTGACTAAGGCCGTCTAGCTCGCACAACACTTCTTCAGGGCGGAGGTAGGATTTTTTAAATGAAAAACGTGTGTCACTGTTAAGTACGCTGTTCTGGCACAAAGTGAGACTAAAACACTGAAATTACAAAATTGTTGAGATTCACCAAAATATTAGAGCATGTACTATGTATGCTACATCAGATATCAAATTATCTCCTATCCTAGTAAGGACGTGTTTTCATGGATCCCTCGATGAATTACTAGGATACAAGACATACTTCTGATTTCTATTTTTAGACTACCAGCTGAAACACATAAAATGCTATTTTACTGGTGTACCTGAAAATAAAATCAGAAAATTCTTCGTATGATGGAATTTCAAAAAGTAAGTTGGAAATTACTGTGGCAGGCAAGTAACTTTGATTGAATTCTGCTCTGCACTTCAGAGTGACACGCATGAAACTATTTTTCAATATAGTCACAAAGTCTAAGTAAACAACATTTATCAGGTTATATGAATCGTTCAATTCATCGACGATAGAAATCCTCCTCCATGGTTACGGAGCTATTCAAGAACCGCTATGTGGACGTCTTCGTCATCGAAACATCTGCGACTGCTGTGAATCAGTTCCTCGACTGCTGGGTATTTTCGACTGAGGTAGATATCGATGTCGACGGTCCTCCTTCTCGACCAGCATCACCTGTGGTATCGATAGCTACGATGCCACGGCTTGGGTGCAAGTTCTTAAGTTGACACTACAACAGACGCCGACGACAGCGCCCTCTAGCCGGCGCTGTGGAGCTCTACGAGCGCTGCTACAGATTCTACCCATTTGATCAAGAGCAGTCAGCCGGGACACTACGCTTCAACTTCGCTTCATATACAGACTTTGCACTGCTTACGACGGGTCTAAGGCTTCGCACTGACGTGCTCATCTGTACAAAGTTATGTATGCCTCTGTATATACTTATGTACCAGTAAACCACTTTTACTTACTTGCAGTACCGACGTGTTTCACCTCACCTGCTCCTACTCGCTTTCTTCATTCTGCCAACCTTTCATTTTTCAGGAGCAGACCCACGCGCCACCTTCCAGGCGGGATACAAAATCACCCATGTGTGTATGGCCATGGTCAGATTGTGGGTGCCATTTCACTACGGATGGACGTGACATTGCGTTTGAATCATATACCGGCAGAATTTCACGGTAATTCTGTATGCACTTCATACGTAGGAATCATAATGCCCCATGTTCTCCAACTTCGGTGTATGTTTCTAGTTGCAGCGCCATTCCGATCTCACACTGTGACGTATCTGCTATCCGTACCGCAACAGAGCTGTGGCTGCAGAAAACCTGGAACATGGTCTCTACTCTGACAATGCGCCGCTCTCATAGCGCAGAGACCTCAGCAGGGGAAGACATGCCTGACTTACTTTCTGAAGACCCTATGTACATGGTCCATCCAGATATTTTTCGGGTAATTGCTAAAAACAGTTCATTTTTCAGTGAAACAAAAATATATTTTGGATTTAGTGCACTGCACAAATGAAAACCCTTACAAACATACAATTCCCTTCTGAAACCAGTTGTCTGAGTTTTGTGTATCATACCATGTAAATGCATGACGTAGAACATCCTTGCTGTTGGTTCTGATACAGACTTTGGTGTTCCAGGGCGTTTCCTCATTGAAAATACTTCTTTGTCATCGCGTTATGCCTGTCTTTCTTCAGACTCTTCTCTGTCTTGCAGTCTCTCTTGTATGTGAAAGTATAGGTTGTCGCCGAATGAGGACAATAGTGCTACATCGAATAAAATGCATAGCCTTACTGTTGGGAGGAAATAAACAGTCACTAATTTCATAGGCTGGAGTATATTAGCATATTAAATCGTATTACAAACACCTTCTAGTTCAAAATTTCTCAAAACAAGCAGAAATTACATTCATTTCTCGAAGCCTCGCTAACATTGCGGTAAACAGCTTTCTTCAATCAGATGCCGAAACATAGTGGAAGGTTGCCGAAACGCAAGTGATGCACAGTAAGCACATGGTGTACACGCTACAATCATAAACACGAAATTTAGTTAATTTCTTGAGCTAGAAGAAATAGAAGTTGTATGTAGCACACAAGGACTGAGGAGGTTAAAATGACGTTTTGGCTGCTGCGACCATAAGATCAAAACTTAGAACTTGTAAAAGAAAGTTCAGAAACAGTTGCACAACATCCATGCCTATTAGTTGATTACCCGCTTAAGCATAGAGTTTACTGCCACTGACAAGGGACTTTGTTTTACAGGTTCCAAGTTTTGAAATTTTCGAAAGCATTCTGTAATTGGAGTAAAGCAGCGACCGGTATAAAACGTTAAAAACCAATCGATCTCGTTTTCAGATTTTTATTCGTCAGCACCCGGTTTCGGCCCTTTCGTCAGACCATCTTCAGGCTTTTCCTCGCTCCAATACAGTAAAAAACGTCTAAAATATAAGCTACAGTAATTAAAAAGTATGATGTTATATGCATTATGGCTGCTGATGGCGGCAGGCGGAGCGAGATCCGTAGAAATAAGGATATCACTGCTGAATAAGGCAGCTTGAGTAGAGATTATATGCTGTAAGACCCCCTCCCCCATCCCTGTCTCTGTTGCAGCAAGTACATACGAATGCCCACAGGGGGCAGTCCACATACAACAGCGTTTACTGCATGCCTGTCATTTTGTTTCTTTTACTTAAATTAATTATGTTAGGATTAACAACGAAAAAATTGTATGTATGTAATTA
Organism: Schistocerca nitens; assembly: GCF_023898315.1. NCBI lineage: Eukaryota > Metazoa > Arthropoda > Insecta > Orthoptera > Acrididae > Schistocerca > Schistocerca nitens. The sequence continues at coordinate 501,348,379 of NC_064619.1, read as the reverse complement.
TCGAATTTATTTCTGTATCTATTTTTCTTATTAATTTGACTATACCAATCAATGTAGCATACCTCACGCATGGTTGATTGTCGACGATGTAATGCTGTAAGCGATGCGCGGAGCTTATAGTATATAATTTCGACTAAAGCTGACTTATTCAGCAGTGACGTCCTTATTTCTACAGATCTCGCTCCGTCTACCGCCACCAGCAGTCATAACGGGTATAACATCGTAGTTTTTAATTATTGTAGCTTATATTTTAGACGTTGTTCAGCCATATTTTCATCCCTCTATATATAATATGTATTATTACTGTACTGCAGCAGGGAAAAGCCTGAAGATGGTCTGAGGAAAGGGCTGTAACCGGTTACTGACGAATAAAAATCTGAAAACGAGATCGAGACTGTATGTAGTTGATTTTCCAATTTTTGATCAGTAGCAAAAACGTCGTTAAAAGTGCAGAAATGTGTTTAGCGACCTAGATGGCTTTATTCAGATAAGCTCTGAGAATAATCATGAAAACTACAAACTGAATGAAAAATGCTTACTTCTGATTTTTAACCGAATAATGCTGAAGATATGTTTAAGGTGTGTGTATTGTGTTTGTACTTAGTATTTTGACAAATGTTATGCTGCTAGTTTTGTTTGACGCAATAAGGTGTTTCGCAAGTGTGCGCAAGAATATCCTAGGAAAGAAAGGAGGCAAAACTGGAAAGCATTATCTTCAAATGGTGACATCGTCACTGTGATGTAGCGATCACAATGCTGTTAGTAAAAAAACAATTTTATATCTCCATCGAAAACTGTTTTTATTAATGTGTGACCAGTGTAAATGTATTATGTACCATCATTACATACAAAATGCTTGACTGGAAATAGCACATCAAAGAGAACTTCAGTATCGTAAACAGCAGACTGGCTGCTGAGTGTGATACTGCAGTTCACAGTGAAGTGATATTCGTAGCGAATCATTTTACGGATGCATTAAAAAAACTATAAAATTACTTTGCAATCGAGACAGAAATTTTTTATATTGCTAGAAGTTTTCTTCCTCCGCGTGATGTGTGAGGGTTGTCTTAAGTATCTATTGAGTGTAAATGACTGCAGGATGTGTGTGTGTGTGTGTGTGTGTGTGTGTGTATGTTGAACCTTCTTTTTGCTAGCACATAGTCTACCTATTCTTCTCGCTTAGCGTCAAGGGGCGTGACTACCATAACGTCCAAAGCGGACGGACGGATCATCATCAACATTGTAAGACTTCTTCACTCAATGAGACACTGTTGCTATGTTTGGTGTTTAATCCAGGAGATCGGCTCAAAGTATAGTGATCAGGAACATCACACTACCAGCTTTCCTCCCCTTGTCGCGATGTACCGGTGGTGAAAATTTCCTCAGTCATCACAATTCGAATCGACTAGCTCCAGATCGTGTGCGTTGACGGGTGTTACCGACCTCGTCTACAAAAGCAGGAAGTGACCTAAGAGCGCAAGTTTATACAGTTCACTGTGGTGTCACCGCTAGACACCACACTTGCTAGGTGGTAACTTAAATCGGCCGCGGTCCTGTAGTACATGTCGGACCCGCGTGTCGCCACTGTGTAATCGCAAACCTAGCGCCACCACATGGCAGGTCACAAGACACGGACATGACCTCGCCCCAGTTGTACGGACGACATTGCTTGCGACCAGAAGTACGACGCCTTCCTCTCATTTGCCGAGAGACAGATAGAATAGCCTTCAGCTTAGTCCATAGCTACTACCTAGCAAGGCGCCATTTGTATCAGTGCTTATAGCTTACTACTATTCAAGAGATGTATTCCAACAAGAGAATAAAAGTTAAGTAACATCTACGTACTTTTCTTCTTATTCATTAATAAGTCTCATGTTCCAGAACTTCAAGCCCGTCTGCGTTAGTTTAGCGTGCACCTAGCTACCTCATTGTGTCTATGCTTTATGAGCTAGACACAACATTCACTCCGACGCACAAGTTTTTTTCATTTCTTTATAACTATTTCACTAACGGTTATCATTCCGAAACAAAAACTATCTTGTAAGGGAGACCGAGGCAGGGTATGTTGTCACAAAAGCTGGATGGCACAAGTTTCAGTTTTCTGTCGTTGTTGATTCCCGGCGGTCTAAACTCACACCACAGCACGATCACAATACCCTGAGTAGGGAGTACGTAGTTTATAGTTCCTGGTTGTATTTTTCTGAATTTCACAGGTTTATGTGTTTTTGTAGTCACAAACGTTCATTCATTGATCAACTCTCATTATGCACTCTAAACGAAATCCACATTCCAACTATTTTATGTTATTTTATAATAGCTGCACAATGTTGTTCGGTATCAGTTTTGAGGTTAGCTTCAAGGTCTATTTTTCCAGCCCGGTTCTTTACTGAAAATGTTCTTCAGGGTTCGCTGTCACAAAAATTTTGGCGAGTTACACGGGGCAGCCTACACTGGCAGGGGTTTCTCTCGCTCGCTTGTCTCAGGTGAAGATGGTGAGAAATCATAAAAGACAAACCGAAGAGATATTACTCCATACTTCATGTAACCAACAGTGAGGAAATCAAAAAAAAGGAGAAATTATCAATTCGTAAAGCTGTAACTGCTTATCAGATCAGTAAACGAACTTCAGCAAGAATTATGGGTCCCATCTTAGCATATGAAGACTAAGATTTGCTAGATCCAATGGAATCATTGTTATCGTCCCTCCCCCATCCCGCCCCCCCCCCTACCCCGTTCACGTTGTACACACAAGCTCCGGTCTTTTGATCACACTGCGTATGGGCAATTTAAGAAATTCTTCAACTCTGGAGGACTGGATGATCAACAAACCAGGGAAATTGGTGACAATATGCGATATGCAACAAATTGTTTCTCTTGCATATTCTCGTACAGTGACTTGCAATGATTACATCTAATATTTCTTTACGATTTCCGCGCAGATATATATCGATTAAGTTATGAAATATTCACTGATGCAAATTTTACGCGAAATGTGTAAACGACAGAGAGAAGTTTGTGGACAAGTTCCCAGAAAAGTTTGCAAAGCAAAGCCTACCGATGTTGTCAAGTAGCAATGTTGTAGTAAGATGTTTGCTAAAGAAATAAAGATAGAAATAGTTCCTGAAAAAGAAATGCAGAAACTTTAAGAGATTCACCAGTTAAAAAGAAGCTTTACGAGCTAACTAAAAATGCAAGTGAAAAAATATCTGTTCAGAAAAAAACGAAAACAACGGAAATACAAAAAACAACAGAAAAGAAGTGAAAACAAAAAAGAACGAAAATTCTCAGTTAGTGAAGAAGAGGATGATGACTATTTTTGTTTAGTTTGTCCCAAACCACTTTGTATCAGTAAAGATAAGGAAGAATGTATCCAATGTACGGAATATAAGAAGTGGTCTCATCAGTTATGTACCAACAGGCCAAATAACTTTTGTACATTACAAAATTGTAAGTGCGCTCCAAAATTACTTCGCTAATAGAGGAAAGTTTTTAAAATATTTACTTAAATTACTAGTTTAGAGTCTAAATTTGTCCTTTATTAATATCATTGCTCGACTTTTGTATTCTTAGTAGAACTTCTTTTTCAGTAAATAGTTTTTTCCCATTGTCACAAAAATGTACCCTGATAGTTTCTTTTCTGATATGTCAAATATTGCTATGGCCTCAAGTTTGTGGGAAATATGAAATTATGAAATACACTAATGGTAGAAAGGAAAACTGTAAACACTGCCTCTTCAAAAATTGTAGCTCATAGATTGTGACAACCTGTTTCGGCCTCCCCTACATCGCTAACATCTGACAGAGAGTGCAATCATGATCGAGCGAACTGGAACAGCGTTTAAGTTACAAGACATTCTGATAGTCAAGACGATACTAGAAATGGTTCCCCTAAATAGACTGAAATCACTTTCATTTCCCATTTTGGTTAGATCTGGTGTTGCTAATGAAATATGCAGTAATACTAGTGGTCATTGGGCACATCAGACAAAAATTCAAACCTCCTGGATTCGATACCCTGACTGCCCATTCATTTTTATACTGAAGTGAATGTGACATTCTGCGTTGGCTGAGCGAAAGGCATGTTAAAAAATAATTTCACCCTGTGATTCAGATTCCATGTAAAACTGAAGATCCCCTGTAAGTAGCTACATGAGACAGTGACAGGAAAGGGCATACCATCACATAACACTCCACACCTAGATAAGTAATTTAGTGTCTGAACTAGCCTTCGGGTTTAGAACAGTTTACCAGAATAGGAAGGGACGGATGACCTCAGCAGTTTGGTCCCATTGGAACTTACAACTACTACCACCACAACAGAACACGTGTCTTTGAACACTGAAACGCACAGGTAGAATAACACGACCGATGAATAGAACAGTGTTCCATATGTGAGATATAAAGACTGTGGAGGAACGGCGTACACCTATGCTGAGTGCACTCCCTGCCTTGAGAGATGAAAAAAGTTACTCAAAAACAAAGTGGAAACGTAAAAGCAAGCGGCAGCCAAGGACGTAGTACCAGATGATTCGCCTTAAGTGAGGTAGGTAAGCGGCAGGAAACCCAAATCTAGAAATCCAAGGAGGGATTTTAGTCTCATACTCCCCGAATACAAGCTTATTGTCTTGACGGCTGCGATACCTCAGTTAGATGCTATTTTTCCAGATAAGTACAACTATTTTTTTCCTGTCCCAAGTTTAAAATTTTTGACCTGTAACTTTGGAATACAGTGTGCTTCAAAATTAAGGGTCAGTAGAAGAACGAAAGGCCAACAGTTTTACCGCAGTGGTAACACTGGTTCCCGTCAGATAACCAAAGTTAAGTGCTGTCGGGATAGGCTAGTTCTTGGATGGGTGACCATCCGGTCTGCCGAGCACTATCGGCAAGTGGGGTGCACTCAGCCCTTGCGAGGCAAACTGACGAGCTACTTGATTGACAAGTAAAGGTTCCGGTCTCGTAAACTGACATACGGCCGGGAGAGCGGTGTGCTGACCACATGCCCCTCCATATCCGTATCCAGTGACGCTTGTGGGCTGAGGATGACACAGCGGCTGGTCGGTACCGTTGGGCCTTCATGGCCTGTTTGGGTGGAGTTTAGTTTTAGAAGAAGGAAAACAAACACGTTCTGAGTCATTAAGGAGCACAACCGAAATCACTAATGTGATGAAATACCGTTCAGAAAATATGAAAAAAAAGTGTTGCAGTAGATTCTTTTTCGTCGTCAATTTTCTGACCGGTTTGATGCGGCCAGCGAGGAGTGGTCCTGGGTCAGCGTCTTCATCTCAGAGTAGTTCTAGGACATACGTTCTCAATTAAACAATTAAATTCCAATATCTGGCTGGCTTCCCTTACAGTTTTTGCTCCTGTAGCTCCTTCTACTATCGTGTAAGTTATTCCTTGCTGTTTTGACACATGCTGTGTCTCCCGTCCCTTCTTTTAGTCAGTGTTTACTACATATCCTTTTCTCGCAAATACAACGAAGAAACTCAGTTTTCAGCATCCTTCTGTAATACCACATCGCAAACGCTTCGATTTTCTTCTTTCCTGCTACATCAAAAGTCAAAGTGATCCCATATTAAGGGATGAGTGTAGGGGAACAGACAGAAGATTCCTGCATCGCCGTTCATGGCAAGGTCGTAGCGGAGATGGTATGGCATTGTCTTCCTCCGACCTGTTATGAAGTGTCACGTGTGTATCTACGGCAAGAGTATGAATGTCATAGAGGTAGGTTTGTGTTGTTTGGCACCAAGGAAGTCGCCGAGCTTAATGTTTCCGTCCGAGGGACGTATCATCATCAGTAGTGCCACATTTCACAGTCTTGCACAGACATTGAGAGGGTGTCATGAGTGCACTGGATGAGAAAGCCAAGCCCAAGAGTGCTGCTTTTAGACATTTAGAATCGCATACGGGAGAACAGAGATTCATCCTTAAAGACGTATTTGTAAACGGCTGTAAAAGGTGTCCTGCTGTTGCAGTCACGGTAAGAAACACAGTCTTGGAGGGTGGTCAGTAATGTACCGCCGTTTACGTTGCTACACAAGTACTAGATGCGCAAATACACCTTCTACTGCAACCTCTCCTATGGTTGATGCTGTCCGTGTAAATAAACATTTCACTTGCAGACCACTGTGAACTGGAACATTTCTTATGAGTTTCTAATTTGCATTTCTCAATTACTGACAATGACTTACAAATACCTCACATGAAATATTCCTGTTGTCTGTTTCCTGTTTAGCTTAATGCTCCGAAAGCATAGTTACAGATAAACCACTTGTCAGGATGAATGCAGTGAGCAGTGCGAGCGCGTGGTGAGAAGTGTAAGCAGCCTGCTCCCACACTTGTGCAGACAACAGGGATACAGCGACTTACCCCGCTGAGCAGTCTGGGGTTCTCCTGAAACTTCTCAGCGGCACGGTCAGGTCCTCCCAGCTGCACAAGGAGCGCCTCGAAAGCCTTGTCCGTCGGCGCAAACAGAGTGTAAGGTCCTGGAAGAGACAGCAAAATGAATCTTATCTGTTTACAAAAGGGTGTTCGTGGCGATTAGGTGGGACTTAAGAAAGGCAAAACCACATAGAGGCAGCTGTGACGTTACGCTCGCTATTGGAGACACAAAACATTCATTGGATTTGTCGATGTACAAAAAGCGTATAATGAAACTAAATTTTTAATAAAAACAAGTAGCAAAATAAGAAAGAATGGCATTATAATTAACCAGTGAGTTGTAGTCGTTCTACAACCTCATTTAATTTATATGTAAATGCCATGATTAAAAATGGAAGGGGGAAACAAAGGAATAAGCCTAGTTAACGACCATTATATATATATATATATATATATATATATATATATATATATATATATATATATATATAATATATACTGACTGCCAGACTATAACAGTCACTCCGTAAGAAGAATTACAAAGAATACTTTCAAATTACAACATACTGGCAAAAATTATAATTTCAGAATACCTATACAAATCGCAAAAGTAATAGCATCCCGAGGAAAACAACAGGTGCGCTCAAAAATAGTAATAGAAAACAAAATGGTCGAGCCAGAATGTCATTTTAATTCCTTGGTCAGCGACATTTCTTTTCATTATGATACCGATGCAAAGAATAAAATATAGAATTTCAGGGTGTCTGTGGAACAATAAAAAGACAACAAAACAGACGCGTTTGACCAATACTACTTTACAGACCTCAGGCTTGGATAGCTAACAAGGAGGACGTAAAACGAATAGTGACGTCAAAATGAAATTTCTCTGATCAGTTAAAGGATGTAAACTAGGAGATAGGAAAAGAAAGTAAATTACGTGTCAGAAATGAGCTTTAAATACTTGCAGTAACAGAAGAAACCGACAAATGTAAGCGGAGATGGATGCATTCTGTAGACAAAACGCAACAAGGCGGATATCCCAAAAAAGTATCGTAATATATGGCCAAAGGAGTAAGCAATGTAGGACCACTAAGACGCTGAAGCCAGGACAGGTACCTCAAACCTATTCGATGAATGTAGATGATGATGATGATAATGTAAAATCTTGCAAGGTGTTCGACATTCTCAGAAAAATAGGTGTAAGCTCTAGGGAAAGATGGGTAACATTATTTTTTTTTGGTCATCAGTCTACTGACTGGTTTGATGCGGCCCGCCACGAATTCCTTTCCTGTGCTAACCTCTTCATCTCAGAGTAGCACTTGCAACCAACGTCCTCAATTATTTGCTTGATGTATTCCAATCTCTGTCTTCCTCTACAGTTTTTGCCCTCTACAGCTCCCTTTAGTACCATGGAAGTCATTCCCTCATGTCTTAGCAGATGTCCTATCATCCTGTCCCTTCTCCTTATCAGTGTTTTCCACATATTCATTTCCTCTCCGATTCTGCGTAGAACCTCCTCATTCCTTACCTTATCAGTCCACCTAATTTTCAACATTCGTCTATAGCACCACATCTCAAATGCTTCGATTCTCTTCTGTTCCGGTTTTCCCACAGTCCATGTTTCACTACCATATAACACGTATAAAAACCAAGATATAAGAAAGGGAACAGCCTTTTTGGCCTACTGTTCAATCTGTGCGGCGAAGAAACAATCACGGAAATAGAAGGATGGTCGAGGAGTGGGATAAAAATTCACGGCGAAAGGATATCAGTGATAAGATTCGCTGATGACATTGCTATCGTCATTCACTGAAGAAGAATTACAGGAGATGTTGAATGGGATGAACAGTCTGAGGAGTGCAGAATATGGTTTTAGAGTAAACAGAAGAAAGATGAAAGTAATAAGGTTGGTTCAAATGGCTCTGAGCACTATGGGACTTAACATCTGTGGTCATCAGTCCTCTAGAACTTAGAACTACTTAAACCTAACTAACATAATGACATCACACACATCCATACCCGAGGCAGGATTCGAACCTGCGACCGTAGTGGTCACACGGTTCCAGACTGAAGCGCCTAGAACCGCACGGCCATACTGGCCGGCGTAGTAATAAGGAATAGCAGAAATGAGATTAGGGATAAACATCACATCAAAATTGGGTCCCTGAAAGAAGACGAAGTGGAATAATTCTTATAAGCAAAAAATGTCTTACAGATTGACGACGTTAAAAAGAGACTAGCACAGCAAAGTGGGCATTACTGGCCGAATGTAGTCAACTAGTATCAAATGTTCGCTTTAATTTAAGAAACAAACTTAACAGAATGTACGTTTGGAACACATCTTTCTGTGGTACCGAAACATTGACAGTGGGAAAACCGGAACAGAAGGGAATCGAAGCATTTGAGATGTAGTGCTACAGAAGAATGTTGAAAATTAGGTTTACTGATAAGACATAAGGACGTGGCTTCAGTGCTACATTTGTTCTACTTAGTCTGCTCCCAATTGGACATAATGCACAGGATACACACAACCATACGAAACGATCATGAAAGTCCTTCTTAAGATGTTGTTCAACTCGGGAGTCTCATTCGCCCCTTCTAGGGTCTTGGCGACACATCAGAGACCCATTCTGCGTTTTGTCGTTTCGTGGTAGGTTCGTGTTTATAACATTACATCTCGTCCCGCGTAATGATTAATTTCAGAAAACAAATGTCGCGTTTTTCGTTTTGATCAAGATTCGGCAGGTATCCACGCGTTTATTTTTTGTCCGGGAGTCAAGGTGTGCGTTCTAAACTTTGCACACACTTTTCTCGTCTTCAAAACTTTCTGGAGAATGTCTGCTCACAACAAACAAATAGAATGCACATCTGTTGTTTACAGTTAGTAGGTCAAGCTGCCACCTTAGTCGCTGCAGCACTGACGTTTCTAATCCAGCACGAACAAACTCCGTCTCGGAACTTTTGGAATGACTGTACACAGTGCCAACACAAAAACTTATAAAGGACCGTATACGTTTATTTTAAGCTTTCAGCTTATCAGGAATAGTCACGATGAACCCCGCGAGATAAAGAGCCCTGGTTAGACTCCCAGTCAAGTACACTACTGGCCATTAAAATTGCTACACCACGAAGATGACGTGCTACAGACGCGAAATTTAACCGACCGGAAGAAGCTGCTGTGATATGCAAATGATTAACATTCCAGCGCATTCACACAAGGTTGGCGCCGGTGGCGACACCTACAACGTGCTGACATGAGGAAAGTTTCCAACCGATTTCTCATACACAAACAGCTGTTGACTAGCGTTGCCTGGTGAAACGTTATTGTGATGCCTCGTGTAAGGAGAAGAAATGCGTGCCATTACGTTTACGACTTTGATGAAGGTCGGATTGTAGCCTATTGCGATTGCAGTTTATCGTATCGCGACATTGCTGCTCGCGTTGGTCGAGATCCAATGACTGTTAGCAGAATATGGAATCGGTGGGTTCAGGAGGGTAATACGGAACGCCGTGCTGGATCCCAACAGCCTCGTATCACTAGTAGTCAAGATGACAGGCATCTTATTCACATGGCTGTAACGGATCGTGCAGCCACGTCTCGATCCCTGAGTCAACAGTTCGACGACGTTTGCAGCAGCATGGACTATCAGCTCGGAGACCATGGCTGCGGTTACCCTTGACGCTGAATCACAGACAGGAGCGCCATCGATGGTGTACTCAACGACGAACCTGGCTGCACGAATGGCAAAACATCATTTTTTCGGATGAATTCAGGTTCTGTTTACAGAATCATGATGGTCGCATCCGTGTCTGGCGACATCGCGGTGAACGCACATTGGAGGCGTGCATTCGTCATCGCCATACTGGCGTATCACCTGGCGTGTTGGTAAGGGGTGCCATTGGTTACACGTCTCGGTCACCTCTTGTTCGCATTGACGGCACTTTGAACAGTAGACGTTACATTTCAGATGTGTTACGACCCGTGGCTCTACCCTTCATTCGATCTCTGCGAAACCCTACATTTCAGCAGGATAATGCACGACCTCATGTTGCAGGTACTGTACGGGCCATTCTGGATACAGAAAATATTCGACTGCTGCCCTGGCCTGCACATTCTCCAGATCTCTCACCAATTGAAATCGTCTGGTCAATGGTGGCCGAGCAACTGGCTCGTCACAATACGCCAGTCACTACTCTTGATGAACCGTGGTATCGTGTTGAAACGGCATGGGTAGCTGTACCTGTACACGTCATCCAAGCTCTGTTTGACTCAATGCCCAGGCGTATCAAGGCCGTTATTACGGCCAGACGTGGTTGTTCTGGGTGCTGATTTCTCAGGATGTATGCACCAAATTTGCGTGAAAATGTAATCCATGTCAGTTCTAGTATAATATATTTGTCCAATGAATACCCGTTTATCATCTGCATTTCTTCTTGGTGTAGTAATTTTAACGGCCAGTATTGTACATAGTTTTAATGTATGAGGAAGTTTCATAAGAGTCTAAACTGGAATTGCTTAGAGTACTACATGTTCCTATATGATCTCACTGTATTGTTCTTCAAAATTTGCTCTTCTCGAATGAGAGAATTTTGTAAATAGCTTTTCTAGGGCAACGTAAACGAAAATATCTTACCAGTGTCATTGAGGATGCTGTCCAACGAAGATTCTTTCAGAAACCTCGCCATAGCGTACAAGCCAGAAGCTCTCAGCACGTCGCTCAGAGTCTGGTTCTGCGAGGTTTGTTGGTAAACGGATTCCTGCGAGGTCGCTTCGGCAGCGTTCCTCAGGAAACTGGAGCTCTCGTATAGGGACTTGGTCGCATTTCTGGAAACGGGCGGAACGTGGTGAGTCTTGACGGACTGCTTCTGTACTGTCTCCTGGCCGTTCACCTGGTTCAGAAGGGCGACAGTGTGGTCCTCGAACGGAGTGCTACTCTGCGTGGTGTACACCGCTGTAGTCGACGTGGTCGCTGGCGTCGTCGAGCGGTATCGTGGTCTGTAGAGTATCGGCGACTCCTTGCGGGAGTTCTGCGACGATGGCACTCGAACCGATGCGGGCGTTGTTCTGCGGTATGAAATTTGTGGACGGAACGTTAAAGGCGCTGAGGTGGTGGATGTAGTCGTGGCCACTCGGAAGCGTGGAGTTTTCTGTCGCTTTGCGTCGAAGTCGACAAACTGGTTTCTGATGGGAGAAACCGTCTGTGAGGACGAGGCTGAGACAAACACCGACTCTGCACTGGCATCCGTAGGCGCCTGGATCGTAGGGGGGTTCTGTCTCGCTAGACCAGGCGCAACCGGCGTCGGGATGGTGGGAGTGCTGCCAAACTGGTTCGTCGCTTCGATCTCAGGATACGCCGACGGCGATGCTTGGGAGTCCACGCTCGGGGAGAAGGAGATGGAAGAAAATGATTGCGTACCTCGAGAGGGCTGGATGTTGAAGTACTGGTAAGAAACTTGGTTGGCAATTCCGTCTGTTGGAGTAAACTGTTGCTCTTTTACTTGCGAGGGAATCACGGTATTTTTGGGTACAGTTGGCCGGGCATTTTGAATGGATGGTTTGCTTGAAATATATGTGGCTGAGGGAGACGATTCTTGTGGAGTAGTACCGGGCGATGGAAGAAATTGTGGAACTTCAGGCTGCTTGTTCGTCGGAGGTAACTTAAGTTCTCCTTGTTGGAGCTTCTTGATGATTTGATCTACGTCAGGAGGAGATGACTGTCCGTCGCTCTGCGCATTTCCCGTGTTTCCTTTCACTCCCTGAACCTTGAGAGTGCCGTCCGGTTGCTCTTCTAGGAAGACAAAAGTAACTTTCTTCTGTGGCAATGTGGGAGGCAGGTTCCCGACTTCCTCGAGGCCACCATCCTGCTTGTGCCTTATCACCTCGAATTGAGCTCCCGGTGGTAGCACCCCTTTCGTCAGCTCCTCGAACGAGACTGTTGGCGGCGGTGGAGTCGTGACAGGAGTTGGTGTAGTCGTCTGGATAGACGACTGCAGAAGTGCAGCCTCTTCGGGTGAGCTTACCAGTTGAAGTTTGTTGCCGTTGGAGAGGTAGATAACCGGAGGAGGAGTCCCGGAGGGTCCCTTTTTGATTTCCAGTTTCGAGGGATCAGCAAGCGCTGCCTCGTCAGCGGAGTTTACCAGTTGGAGTTTGTTTCCATTGGCCAGATAGATAACTGGAGGAGGAGAGCCGGAACTTCCAGGCTTGGGCTCCACTTGCGAACGGTCGGCGGTGATGGGGACTTCAGCGTTTGCAATAGCCAACTTCAGCTTGCGAATGAGTTCCTGTCGCTGCTGCAGTTGTGTCTGGAACTGCGTCTGCAACTGTTCAACGGCCTTCTTCTGATGCTCCGGTGCGGGCGATGGGGAGGTGTAGAGCTGTGGTCGAGGTGTCGAAGTCGTCTGTGGAATCTGGGAGCGGGACGGCTGCTCCTGGAGGAGCGTTTGTAGCGGCTGCCGCCTCTGTTCCTCCCGCTGGGCAGAGGTCAGCGTCGGTGAGAAGGCCGACGCTTGAGTAGCTGCAGGGGTCGGTCTGAAGGACGACGCCTGCGGCTGAAGCGTCGGCTCCGCTCCAGCGGATCTCGTCTCGGCTACATCGCGCGCGCCACTGTAATCTTTGATCTGCTGGAACAGTTGCTGCCTGTCGCTCTGGAGAAATACTTGCTCGCCAGCACCTTCACTGTGCAGCAGTCGCACTCGGTTCGAGGAATCTGTCGGCGCCACTCTAGCGGCGGGAGGCGGTGGGGCGTTCTGCGCTGCCTCGACGGAGTATTTGCTCTGCTGAGGAGTAATCGAAAATGTTCCGCCGGGCTGCGGTAGCGAGCTGTAGAACTGTAGAGGCACGCCGTTGGAAGGAACAAACACCTGCTGAGGCGCGGACTGCGTATTAGCAGCAAAAGTCTGCTGAGCAGTGGCCAGTGTTTGCTGAGCTGTAGGGAACACCTGTTGGGGCGTCGGTGAGAGAGACGGCTGCTGGGACGGCGCGGCGGAGGCTGCCGGAGATGGAGGCTCTCCGGGGAAGGTGGACTGCTGCGAGTAGAGCAGCGGCCCCTGCTGCGTGCTGGCCGGCAGCTGCAGGGGTGTGAAGCGGTGCTGGATGTCCTTCAGGATCTGCGTCTGCTGTTGCAGCGAGAGTGCCCTGTTCACTGGTGCCCTTCCGGGGAACACTGCCTGCAAAACACAAAAAAAGTACTTTAACTCTCTCGTGCAGAATGGCGCAGACCAAGACCATTTCCACATCTTCTTGTTTGCAAACCACTATGAAGAGCATGGCACAGGGTACACATTAAAGCTTCTTCCCGTTCCATTCACGTCTAGAGCACGGGCAAGAATGATGGCTGAAACGTCTCCGAGCGCCCTGTAAGTAGTTTTAGCTGTCCCTAGGGAAGTGGCACTTAGAATTTTGTAGTATATTCTTAGATTTCTTATTAAAGATATTCCTTGAAACTTTGTAAGTGGGTTTCCGTGATAATCTGCAATTAGCTTCAAGTCCCTGCCAGGTTTCAACATCTCCAAGACACTCTCCCATGGATTAAACAAACCAGTGACCATTCGTACTACCCTTCTTCATAACTTTCAATATCCCTGTTATATATGGGTCACACACGCTTGAACGATATTCTAGGGTGGATGGTGTGGTGTCACCGCCAGACACCACACTTGCTAGGTGGTAGCTTTAAATCGGCCGCGGTCCATTAGTACATGTCGGACCCGCGTGTCGCCACTGGCAGTGATCGCAGACCGAGCGCCACCACACGGCAGGTCTCGAGAGACGGACTAGCACTCGCCCCAGTTGTACGACGACGTTGCTAGCGACTACACTGACGAAGCCTTTCTCTCATTTGCCGAGAGACAGTTAGAATAGCCTTCAGCTAAGTCCATGTCTACGACCTAGCAAGGCGCCATTAGCCTTAGATAGCTTGTATCTAAAGAGTCTCACTTGTATCGCCACAATCTCCAGATGTCTCATCAAGAACTATGTATACAAAGGATGGATTAAAGTTAAGTATTCAAGAAGCTACGTACTTTTATTTATAACATTCATTACGTCTCCTGTTTCAGACTTCACGCCATCCTTCGTGCGCTTTTAGCGTGCATTTCGGCCCCCTCAAAACACTGTGTCGGCACCACTTGTCGACACAACAGATGGCATGAGTGTTTGGTACGAAAACTCTTTTGTAGACATTACATTTTCCTAGTATCCCATTAATGAACCGAAATCTGTCACTAGATTTACCATGTACCAAATATTATCATCACATTTCATATCCCTAAAATTGCGACACTCATATATTTGCGAGAGTTTACTGAGTCCAGTTGTTTCTCAATGAGATTATAGTCATAAGATACCATTTTTTTATTATTTTCATCATGGCAGCAACACCAGCAACCGTTACGAAATTGTTTCGAATGAAAAACAGCCCATAGTTGCACTAATTGTGTTTATACAAAAAGTTGACCATGGTTTCAACTGTAGTAATATAGCCTTCTTCAGAAGTCCTAAAAAGTGATCAAAATAACATTTAGACCAGTAATAAAATCTATACATAAACTTCTAAATTTGCGTATGTGATAACATATTACTTACATAAGCTTTTAAAAATGAAAAACGTCTTATCCCAGCGGCCGCGTCACGAGCAATAAGATAAAATAACTTCAATAGTAAACTTCATAAGTAAAACTACATATGGCACCGTGTGTCCTCCGCCACTACATCTGTTATGCTAGGCGCACGGTCGTCAAATGTGCTAAATCCCGCTCGCCACAGATGGCGCTCCACACATTGAGCTACAACGCACCGTTTATCAGGAACCTAGTCGATATCTACGATAAAATATTAATCAAAAGCCTACAAGTGCAACTGAAGGACCATATACTTATTAATATGACTGTTCAATAGTTAAAATGCTGTTGTATACGATCATTGAAGTGGTCAAACATTAACAAATTCATATAACAAAGTTTGCATCACTATTTGAAGCATAATTCACAAACGAGGCTATTATATGCAAATAAAACTCAGCTTACATCATACGCTCTGACAGCTTATAGGGCTAGTTCTACCAGCCGACCTTAATCGTTGTACATAGGCACACTACTAATGAATGAGAATAGTTCTACGAATAGCAGTCTAGTGCGTAAGTGCGGTAACATGGCCCAAGACAATGAAAGGCACATTAACATAACTATCTCAGCACAAACTGCCGTTAATATAATAACAGCTCATGCCTCTTTGGGCGGCCGGAGTGGCCAAGCGGTTCTAGGCGCTTCAGTCTGGAACCGCGTGACCGCTACGGTCGCAGGTTAGAATCCTGCCTCGGGAATGGACGTGTGTGATGTCCTTAGGTTAGGTAGGTTTAAGTAGTTCTAAGTTCTAAGGGACTGATGACCTCAGATGTTAAGTCCCACAATGCTCAGAACCATTTGAACATTTTTGAACATGCCCCTTTATGACAATTTCCAACTGGAGCATTGTCCTAAAACAGTAGTTTATCTCAAATAATCATACAACACTATGGCACAATCGAGTCACTACTAGTGCCTATCTCCTATGCCCAATACGGGCTGAAAACTTTCAAGGAAGCTGGAACTTTTCAAATAACACTGATCATTCAGTAAATTCCTATTGCACACATTTTGGGTTTATATATCTGCACCTCCTCCAGTAAATCTAATTTCATACCTTTGCCTTCTTTACACAATAGCTCTGTGTTATTAACAGGTTGGGGCGTATGTCCTTCAATGATGTGTTCGGCAAACGTTGACCCATTGTTATTCGTACCTATCCTCGACGGCGTATGTTCTTTATATCTTATGGCTATAGCCCCGCTGGGCTAAGACGTTTTTCATTCTTAGAAGTTTATGTAAGTAATATGTTACCACATACGTAATTTTAGAAGTTTATGTGTAGATTGTATTGCTGGTCTAATTGTTAGGTTGATCACTTTTTAGGACTTCTGAAGGAGGCTATATTACTATAGTTGAAACCATGGTCAAGATTTATTATAAACATAATTAGTGCAACTGTGGGCTGTTTTTCATTCGAAACCATTTTTTTGACTTGTAAAGATTACAATTTTAAATTTCTAAACGTTTCAAGCAAACTGCATATCACGGTGCCACTCTGAAAAATAATCACGATCTGGTTGCATATCTGTGAAGCTTTCGCCAGTCGGTGGTTGATTGTAAGTAACTGCATCATCTGTGAAAAGTCTGTTACTATTAACATTTTCAGCACGATAGTTACCATACAACATGAACGGTAAGGGTCCTAACACACTTCCCTGGGCCATGCCTGAAGTGACTTCTACATTTGTGGATGACTCCATCCATGATACCATGTTGTGCCTGCCCTACCAAGAAATCATTAACGCAATAATAAATTTCGCTTGATATCACATGCGATCGTAATGTCGATAATATACGTAGTCACATGATTTCCAGAAGTTAAGAAACACTGCACGTACTTGACTGCCACGATTCTGCATCTACATCTATACTTCGCAAGCCACCTGACGGTGTGTGGCGGAGGGTACTTTGAGTACCTCTGTGGGTTCTCCCTTCTATTCCAGTATCGTATTGTTCGTGGAAAGAAAGATTGTCGGTATGCCTCTGTGTGGGCTCTAATCTCTCTGATTTTAACCTCATGGTCTCTTCGCGAGATATACGTAGGAGGGAGCAATATACTGCTTGACTCCTCGGTGAAGATATGTTCTCGAAACTTCAACAAAAGCCCGTACTGAGCAACTGAGCGTCTCTCTTGCAGAGTCTGCACGACTTTCTGGAGGTCATGTGGCAAAACTGCGTGTTGCGTTTCGTGGGACCGATGTTTTCGCAATTTATGCTGGTTGGCTTGGAAGAGGTCATTCTGTTCGAGACTGAAGGAATATTTCTGATGGCAATGGACACCAATGGAAGACTTACGTTTGTTGAAAGCGTCCTGGAAAAGCGCGGTGAACTCTAATAGAAATCACTAGTGTGATCAACTGTGAGGTATTGTTCAAATGGCTCTGAGCACTATGGGACTCAACTGCTGAGGTCATTAGTCCCCTAGAACTTAGAACTAGTTAAACCTAACTAACCTAAGGACATCACACACATCCATGCCCGAGGCAGGATTCGAACCTGCGACCGTAGCGGTCTTGCGGTTCCAGACTGCAGCGCCTTTAACCGCACGGCCACTTCGGCCGGCTGAGGTATTGTTGCAGCGTCCGTACGAAGTAGGCACAGCAATCGGCATCTAACAAATACAGGTACGTACTGCTAGAATCGTAACAGCTCGGTTTAACTCAAACTAAGTCCAACAAAAATGCTCGGTGAATTCAGTCGGAATTCTTGAAAGGAAGACGACGTATTTCTCACGAACCCTCTTACAAAAATTTTGAAGAACATGTACTGAGAGATGACTGAGCGACAATTATGCTATTACCAATATACATCTCGCATAGGCAACATGATAATAACAAAAGAGAGTTGTGGGTGCTTGCAGTGGCATATAGATACACAGACGGAAAAAAATTGCAACACCAAAAAGTAATTAATGTAGAGTAATGATATTACGGGAATACTTTTGTCCAGGTAACGTATGATCGATGTAAGCGCGAAATATGCCATTGAAAATGCGAAATGCTGGTACATTATTAACCGGTGGAACCCGACAGCTGGCCGGAGTGGCCGAGCGGTTCTAGGCGCTTCAGTCTGGAACCACGCGACCGCTACGGTCGCAGGTTCGAATCCTGCCTCGGGCATGGATGTGTGTGATGTCCTTAGGTTAGTTAGATTTAAGTAGTTCTAAGTTCTAGGGGACTGATGACCTCCGCTGTTAAGTCCCATAGTGCTCAGAGCCATTTGAACCATTTTTTGAACCCGACAGAATGTTAAATGTAAGCATACAAACGCTCATGTATTGTATTGTACAGGTGCTGGACGTCAGTTTGTGGTGTGTAGTTATGCCTGTAGCACTTGGTCGGTCAGTACAAGCACGGTTAATGTTATTTGTGGATGACGCTGGAGTCGTTATCCGATGATGTACCATACCTGCTCGATTGCAGACAGATCCGATAATTGAGCACGTAAAGGCCACATGTTGACACACTGTAGAGCATGCTGAATTACAGCAGCGGTATGTTGGATAGTGTTATCCTGATGATAAACACCCCCTGGAATGCTGTTTATGAGTCTGTGTATCTGGACATTTATATAGAATGCAAGGCAGTAGATTCACCAAATAGGTCTTCAAATACTTGTTGTATAAGAAGTGAACAACAAGTTGGATCCATGAAGTAAAATAGGATTTAGAAATAAAAACTGTTAAAGCTGAAGAAATGACAGAATTTACGGAAAAAGTATTGAATATGGAAGGATTCCAAGGTAAAAGAATGAAAAAAAATGATGGTATGAAGTGGTCAAAAGTCAGGAAGAAGTAGTGAACAGATGACAGGGTCCAGGAAGAGAGGAAGAGACCAGGGAACAAAGAACTGAAACTTGAAGTTGGTCCTTAGTTGATCCATTCGAGAAGAAAATAATACAGTACTGGTCATTAAAATTGCTACACCAAGAAGAAATGCAGATGATAAACGGGTATTCATTGGACAAATATATTATACTAGAACTGACATGTGAATACGTTTTCACGCAATTTGGGGATTAGATCCTGAGAAATCAGTACCCAGAACAACCATCTCATGCCATAATAACGGCCTTGATACGCTTGGGCATTGAGTCAAACAGAGCTTAGATGGCGTGTACAGGTACAGCTGCCCATGCAGCTTCAACACTATACCACAGTTCACCAAGAGTAGTGACTGGCGTATTGTGACCAGCCAATTGCTCGGCCACAATTGACCAGACGTTTTCAGTTGCTGAGAGATCTGGAGAATGTCCTTGCCAGGCCAGCAGTCGAACATTTTCTGTATCCAGAAAGGCCCGTACAGGACCAGCAACATGCGGTCGTGCATCATCGTGCTGAAATATAGGGTTTCGCAGGAATCGAATGAAGGGTAGAGCCACGGGTCGTAACACATCTGAAATGTAACGTCCACTGTTCAAAGTGCCGTCGATGCGAGCAAGAGGTGACAGAGACGTATAACAAATGGCACCCCATACCATCACGCCGGGTGATACGTCAGTATGGCGATGACGAATACACGCTTCCAATGTGCGTCACCGCGATGTCGCGAAACACGGATGCGACCATCATGATGCTGTAAACAGAACCTGGATTCATCCGAAAAAATGACGTTTTGCCATTCGTGCACCCAGCTTCGTCGTTGATTACACCTTTGCAGGCGCTCCTGTCTGTGATGAAGCGTCAAGGGTAACCGCAGCCATGGTGTCCGAGCTGATAGTCCATGCTGCTGCAAACGTCGTCGAACTGTTCGTGCAGATAGTTGTTGTCTTGCAAACGTCCCCATCTGTCGACTCAGGGACCTAGACGTGGCTGCACGATCCGCTACAGCCATGCGGATAAGATGCCTGTCATCTCGACTGCTATTGATAGGAGGCCGTTGGGATCCAGCACGGCGTTCCGTATTACCCTCCTGAACCCACCGATTCCATATTCTGCTAACAGTCATTGGATCTCGACCAACGCGAGCAGCAATGTCGCGATACGATAAACTGCAATCGCAATAGGCTACAATCGGACCTTTATCAACGTCGGAAACGTGATGGTACGCATTTCTCCTCCTTACACGAGGCATCACAACAACTTTTCACCAGGCAACGCTGGTCAACTGCTGTTTGTGTACGAGAAATCGGTTGGAAACTTTCCTCCTGTTGTAGGTGTCGCCACCGGCGCCAACCTTGTGTGAATGCTCTGAAAAGCTTATCATTTGCATATCACAGCATCTTCATCCCGTCGGTTAAATTTCGCGTCTGTAGCACGTCATCTTCGTGGTGTAGCAATTTTAATGGCCAGTGGTGTATGCACTAATATAATAAGCTGATATATTTTGAGTTCGTCGCTGGCTGAGCGAGCACCCCGGAACCGGTGTGGCCGGTGCGTGTGTCGCGCTCCAGCTGGCGGCCGGCAGGTGGAAAGCGAGAGCCGCCAAGGTCAGCGGCGTAGGCGCGTGTGGGCGCGACCGCGACCGGCCGCCCCACTTAGCGGGTTCGTCGACTCGTCTTCGCTCTCGTCTGCTGCCGGGAAGAGCAGCGCAGAGCAGCGCCGGGAGAGAGCGGTCCCGCCGGCTGTTCCAAACGTGGGCCTGCCGCTCTTCGATTCGCTCTCGTATCTCCATTACTTGCGATCTGAGACTTTCCGCAGATGACGAGATCATTCGTGACGATTATTTTGTTCGTAATGATAATGTTTCATCCTCACGTAACTCAGGTGGTATCATTTGCTGATTCGTCTTATTTCCAAGTCATCGGTGGAGTTTTGGTTCCCTCTGTATACAAATTTATGTTTGTACCAAGCTGTAGGCAGTATGGCTCAACAAACCCAAGTAAAATAATTAAAGCTGTTCAGTACAAGATAAACTGTCTGCCATTCGTGGTGTCGCGGTAGCGTGCTCGCTTCCCGAGCATTCTGTCCCGGGTTCGATTCCCGGCGGGATCTGGGATTTTCACCTGCCTCGAGATGACTGGGTGTTGTTGTGCCGGCTTCATCATCATCATTCATCCCCATTGCGGTCGGAGGAAGGCAACGGCAAACCACCTCCATTAGGACCTTGCCTAGTGCGGCGGTGCGGGTTTCCCGTATCGTTCCCCTACGCTCTCTAAAAACGCATGGGCCTTAATTTCATTTCATTTCACAAGATAAACTGCGCTGCATGTTTCTAAGTTCTGCTAATGACATGGCAATACATTTGAGCGTCCTGGATACGACGTAAATTAAAACGAAAATTTACAAGACTGCCACCAGAGGTACTATAAGGAGTTCACGACGATGTGCTATACACTGAAGCGCCAAAGAAACTGGTCTAGGGATGCGTATTCAAATACAGAGATATGTAAACAGGCACAGTACGGCGCTGCGGTCGGCAACGCCTATATACAAGTGTCTGGCGCAGTTGTTAGATCGGTTACTACTACTACAGTGGCAGATTATCAAGATTTAAATGAGTTTGAACATGCTTTTATAGTTGGCGCAAGAGTGATGGGACGCAAATCTCCGAGGTAGCGATGAAGCAGGATTTTTCCACACGACCATTTCACGAGTGTACCGTGAATATCAGGAATCCGGTAAAAACATCAGATCTCAGACATCGCTGTGGCCGGGAAAAGATCCTGCAAGATTGGGGCCAACGACGACTGACAGATGTGCTACCCTTCAGCAAATTACTGCAGATTTAAAAGCTGCGCTATCAACAAGTGTCAGCGTGTGAACCACTCAACGAAACTTCATCGATATGGGCTTTCGGAGCCGAAGGCCTCCTCGTGTACCCTTGATGACTGCACGACACAAAGCTTACCGTCTCACCTGGGTCCGTCAACATCGACATTAGACTGTTGATGACTGGAGACATGTTGCCTGGTTAGACGAGTCTCGTTCCAAATTGTATCGAGGGGATGGAGACAACCTCATGAATCCATGGACCCTGCGTATCTGCAGGGGACTGTTGAAGCTTATAGAGGCACTGTAATGGTTTAAGGTGTGTGCAGTTGGCGTGATATGGGACCCCTGAAACGTCTAGATACGCCTGTGAAAGGTGACACGTACGTAAGCATCCTGTCTGATCACCTGCATCCATTCATGTTTATTGTGCAATGCGACGGACTTGGGTAGAATTGATACAGAGTGGCTCCAGGAACACACTTCTGAGTTTAAACACTTCCGCTGGCCAGCAGACTCCCCAGACATGAACATTATTGAGCATGTCTGGGATGCCTTGCTACGTGACGCTGAAAAGAGATCTTCACCCCCTCGTATCTTGCGGATTTATGGACAGCCCTGCAGGATTCATGGTGTTAGTCGAGTCCATCCCACGTCGGGTAGCGGCACAATTGCGTCCTCGCGGGAGCCCTATACGATATTAGGCAAGTGCACCGGTTTCTTTCGCTCTTCAGTGTATGATGAGAACTATATCATTCATTTTGCTCTGGGAAAAGTACCAAATTCACGCGAAGATTGTAGAGAAATGTAAAATTACGTATCCAATGAAAAAGGTTTGGTTGTCTCTGGCTATACGTTCGATGAATAACATGTACCAGCGGGCTTCAAAAATAAGCTATGACAGGCCAAGCAACTTTTATTGAACGCTGTGCTACACTTCAGAGTAACGATACTACACATATGAAAAAAAGTTTTGCATCACCCCGATATGTCGCGCGAGCGTGTAGATACTCTGTTCCTGTACCAATGGGAAGGTCACCCTCGACGTTATTTGTAAACACACAAATAGTTAGTTTGAGAACTACCTACGGGCAGAACGCCGCACTTGAACGGACAGCAGCATTTCGGTTGAAAGTAAAGCACCAACAGAGACGCATTACAGAAGTCTGCGGAAAAGTGCAGTGAATATACATCATGCCACGAAGGACAGTCTCAACCAACGATTGGGCCCGCTTCGCCACGTACGCACGTAAGATTTGGTAACCGAGGAAACTGCTCGACGTGTGTACAAAAGTCAAATCGAAGCGGTGCAGACGTGGAATCGCTTCCAGTTGACATGCAGTGTTAAGGACTTTCACCGCAAAAGCCGTCCACGTCCGACAGGTGCACAGAATGATCGGTATCTACGACTTTTGAGTCAAAGGAACCATGGGCTGAGTGCTCCAGAACTGAATTCAGCGTTTGAAGAGGCTACAGGACGTCATTTATCAGATCATATTTCTAGGAGATGATTGCATGGTGCGAACCTCCATTCCTGACGACCATGGTGAGCATCGCGTCGGACACCGCAACACCACTGACCCATTTGCAGATAGGCAAGAAATCATGCAGAATGAACGCCCCAAGACTGGCGTCGGGTGTTTTTTACGGACGAAAATCAGATCAGTTTGTACCCTGATAATCGCCTACAGAGTGTTTGGAGACAACCCAGTAATATCGAACGCCTCCAACACTGCGTCCCACATGTGCAACAAAGTGGTGGCGGAATGATAGTCCGTGGTAGCTTTGGATGGGCCACAGTACACCTCTCGTGGTTGTCAGTGGCAATTTCACTATTCTACGGTACAAGGATGGGATTCTACAACCAACAGTGGAACTATATCACCCATATTTTGGTGACAACTTCATCTTGATGGATAATAACTCGCGCTATCATCACGCTATTCTCGTGAACATGTTCCTTTCGCATGCTAGGGTTGCCATAATATAGGAGCCTGGCGGCTTCCTGTACATGAACCCAACCGACCACGTGTGGTATCGACTGAAGCGAGCTGTTTTTGGATAAAGACAACGAACTACTTTGCGCGACTTACGCATAATCGCTGTTTAAGAGTGGGGCAATTTGGATCAGGGCTGGTTTGATGATCTCATCGGTGGTATGTGATGACGGATTCAAATCTGCTGTCCGAGCAAGGGGACTTTCCACCACATATTGACGTCGGTGTGCCGTGAATCCCTCTCCCCTCCCACATGGTTAATAGACGATTTTATCGTTAGTCAAATACTTTTTTTATCTGATGATCTGGACATATTGCATGAATGTATATGCATGCTTCAGAGCCACTTTTAGTTTTCTGTGTTGTTTTGAAATAAAGGAGTGATGTAAGACTTTTGTTGATGGGTGTATTTTTCATCACATTCATCAAGCCTCTGCAGACAAAGGTCGGAACGCTTTATCGATCGTTTAGTTATTAGATGACAGGAATCTGCTCCTCTCTCACGGAGTCACTCGAGAATCGCAATGAGAAAGTCATCGAAGGCTGGTCACAGCCCATATTAATGTCCACTAATGGGTGTCTGGATACTTAAGATCATATAGTATATAGAAAAACTGCCTTTAAAATACGTATGATATTTTTGTCAGGGCACACATTACACGTTCTCTCATCATGCCTTTTCAGAAAATATTGATTAGCTAGTGCAACATATTATTACTGACAGGAACGGACGCTAGTGACAGTTTTTGTTATTTTGCTGAAAGAGTGTCCAGACTTGAGCTGATGGGATCTTTTCGTAACCCGACTAAATCGGTTTGTGCTCAGAAACTACTACGCTGTTTTAAGGACTTGTGACTTTCCTGTTTAGGGAGATATTCCCACCACTTGTTGGAAATGGCTAACGAAAATGCTGGAGTTCAGTTCCTTCCTAAGGCTGCTTGGCTGAAAGGCTTCGAAATTGAGACAGTTTTATGTAGCAGCTCGGAGCTCGCGAAATCGAGGAGTCGGTTATCAGCTTTCATGGGTATAGGAGGCAAGTTGTCCGGTAGTGGAGTAGAGGGGGTGTTTCAGAGTTCTTCAAATTTCTGAAATCGAGACTTAGTGATCCTTTCCCATCAACGAAGTAACATTGCTAATACGGACAGCCTGCAAGAACTCGAGAGCGAGGATGTATTTCTGCGTAGCTGCATTTAGCTTTTACAGTCTGGTGAGCTCGCGGGTGCTCGGTGGAGAGAAGTGTCATATCACAGCATAGGCTTTTTAACTAGCTGGATGTGGCGTTTAATGAAAGTGAGAGGCTTGGCGAGGATTAACTGAAGCCAATGAAGTACATTTGTTAACTTAACCACTTGGAACTGTTATGTAGTTTCTCTTTGTTGAATCTATGGACGGGGTTTGTCATGAGCCAGCATTTTCTGGTCACTCAGTGATTCACACCTTACCATCACTGACGACTATCACTGACAACTACAAGACAGCACGAAGAAATAGATTCTCGAATCTCGTCCTTGGGAAAAATGACGGAAAGTCTATTTATCTGCGGAACTGGACGCACAAATATGTTATTGTATGCAATAATGTTTCAAAAAATGGTTCAAGTGGCTCTGAGCACTATGGGACTCAACTGCTGTGGTCATAAGTCCCCTAGAACTTAGAACTACTTAAACCTAACTAACCTAAGGACAGCACAGAACACCCAGCCGTCACGAGGCAGAGAAAATCCCTGACCCCGCCGGGAATCGAACCCGGGAACCCGGGCGTGGGAAGCGAGAACGCTACCGCACGACCACGGGATGCGGGCCAATAATGTTTTTAATTCTCTTCATGGTGTAGAAAACCCCAACGTTTTACGTGCTTATATGGTGCTTCCGTGGCATTGCTGCAACACAGTACCTGCCGCCATCAAGACGGACCAGGTAACACTAAATAATAATAATATAGCCATTATTCGTATTTTTCTGGTACCAGTCACATTTATTTATTTTATATTTAATTTAACATATGGAAACGCGTTTCAAGCTTGTTCATCTCATCACCAAACGTTTACACACACAGGTAAATTTTACTTAAAGATGAAATGTCTTAATCTAAATTAACATACACGTTTTGTTCACTGATCTGTTGCTGAAGCTTCTGTTGGGGCGTTTGAGGGTAAGGTGTGGATCACTGAGTGACCAGAAAATGTCTGCTGATGAGGAGTTGTGCCTCGTTGTTTGGTGTAACTGACATCATGACCTGTGTGGGATGCAGAAAGTTTTGCAACTGTTGGTATACCATGATAATCGTGTGATAGGCTTTCTCTATGTCAGATGCCCACTTAAGATTTTGGAGTCCCAACACAAACAACTTAAGTAAGAGGCTTATTCACAATATAAAACTGTCAGATACACATGTTAAGGCATCTAGCATTTACAGAATTACCTTCAGTCATTGAGACGATTATGCCAGAGAGGCAGATACATAAGACCTTGATTTAAAGAACATTTACATAGCTACGGACAGGAGCAACGTAACAAATCCGCTGTAGCAACACACGTTAAAGACACAGGCCACATTCTGAAAACTGAAGGCGACCTTGAAGATTTGCTCAAAACCATAAAAAAGTAAAAGGATGAATATCGTTGAAGAAAAGAAATTATTCATTGAAGTACAAAAAATGGAAATAATATTCTTAATGAGATAGTTTAATTGAAAAACTCATAATTATTCAGTAACCGTAAGCCAGTTCAAATTAAGTTAAGCCGGTGAGAAGAAGACGATTAGATTAGTATCGCTAATATCGCTATAAAGAAACCATAGTCGATACTCATCCACGTGCTGTATGGGCTGTTATGTAGAAAAGTTTTTGCTACAAAGTACCTAGAAATCAGTGTTAGATTAAACAGTGCAATAGCGTAGCGATACACAACACTGTTGCCAGTGCACCAGCGAAGGAAAGGATCATTTGGAACGCCAAAATCGTAAGTGAGCAACTGATACATAAACAGTTTTTCTCACGATTAACTCACATCACAGACCTTGATGCCAATCACAACAAACAACGAAATGCAGCTCCACGCCAGCGGAAGGCTTCCCTGGATATCGTTTTCTGACCATTCACTGACCCACCCTATCCTTAAATGTTCAATAATCACTCCAGCAACAGATGAGTGAACGGAAGAGCTCTATGTCAATTTATATTAAGACATTTCATCTTTAAGTAACATTTATCCGTATGTACAAACGTCAGAAGGTGAGAAAACATGCTTGAATCCTCGAAACGCCCAACAGTTTATTGAATTAAACATATAATATGTAAATGTGACTAGTACATCTGCATCTACATCAACATATATACTCCAATAGCCACCACGCGATGTGTGGAGGAGGGCACAATTAGCGTCAAAGTCACATTCCCCGCCCCCCCCCCCTCCCCTCTGTTCCACTCGCGGATCGCACGAGGGAAAAACGACTGTCTGAATGGTGATCATTGCGCGAGATAAAAGTTGGAGGTAGTAATATATGCTCTACATCCTCGGCGAATATCGGATTTCGGAATTTAGTGAGCAGCCCCTTCCGTTTAGCTCGTCGTCCATCTGCAAGTGTATCCCACTTCAAACTTTCTATAAGATTTGCAACGCTCTCGCGATGGCTAAATGTACGTCACCAATCTTGCTGCTCTTCTTTGGATCTTCTCAATCTCTTGAATGAAACCCGACTGGTACAGACGAACAATACTCTAAGACTGGACGAACTAACGTATTATAAGCAATTTCCTTTGTTGAAGGACTGCATCGGTTGAGGATTCTACCAATAAACCGCAAACTAGAGTTCGCCTTGCCCGTTGTTTGTGTAATCTGATCGTTCCATTTTAGGTCATTTCGAATAGTCACACACGGATATTTCACGGATGTTACCGCTTCCAAAGACTGGGCATTTCGAATAGTCACACACAGATATTTCACGGATGTTACCGCTTCCAAAGACTGGGCATTTATTTTGTACTCTTACATTAATGGGGATTTTTGCCTTGTTATACGCAGTAGGTTACAGTTACTAATATTGAGAGATAATTGCCAGTCATTACGCCACGCATTTATTTTCTACAAATCCTCATTGATTTGTTCACAACTTTTGTGTGACACTACTTTCCCGTAGATTACAGCATCATCGGCAAACAATCTAATGCCGCTGTCAATACCATCAACCAGATCGTTTGTGTAAATCGTAAAAAGCAGCGGACCTATCATGGTATAGACCATGAGCACGCACGTTTTGGAGCAAGCGACAGTAGCAAAAAGTAGAACCAATTATTCCTCTCTCAGGTTTCCTAAACTTAGCTAGCACAGCCACTATTAAGAATAGGTTATTATTAATTTTGCGTTGCGTCTTTTCAAAACTTCTGCCATCCTATACATTTGGCGAATATTTTACTTATTTTATACTAAGTACAGTGAATCATACGTCTTACTAGTCTGTTTTATCCCTTACGTAGTATTTTTGGGAGGCTGAGTCACGTGACATGGATGGCTATAGTAGCGGCTTACCGCTTCATTAACGCCAATGGCACAGGCAGTAAATGTAAACTCCGTCCACTAGCCATACAGGCTCCATTGCTACCGTCCGACAGCCGTGTCGTCTTCCGACAATGGCGTCTCTGGATGTGGCTTGAATGGGTGTGGGGTCAGCACACCACTTTCCCGCTCGCTGTCAGTTTTCGCGACCTGCAGCCGCTGTTACTCGATCGATCAAGCAACTCCTCAGCTAGTATCACGAGGCTGAGTGCACCCCGTTCCAGACCTTCCACCGAGGACAAATCCCTGGCAGAACTAGGAATCGAACCAGGGTCTTCCGCATTGCACTCAGCCGTGGAAACTATCCAGCTGAGGAGGCGGTAGACACCGACAGTAGTTTTTATTAAATAAACCATCGGTCGCAGAATAAATTTCTATGACACTGGTTCATTCCGATAGAGCCTACCTGTAAACAGGTTGTAATGGTTCTTTATCTACGTGACCCCAGTTCTCGATACCAGTAATATCGTACTACTTTTCTGCGAAGTAACAGACATATTTTTGTGACAATATTCACATTTGGTTTTATTACTGTATAGGTACTCCGATGTATCGATATATTACAGTGATATGGTTCTTGTGTATATTCATTTCTGTGAGACTGTCATAATCTTTGACTTACTTGTAACCGTTTTGGCGCGAATTCACACAGAGCAGTCTTTGTTTCACTTTGCAGAAGTTAAGTTGTTATTTCGCTTTGCAAAAGAACAGTCAAGTCTTGTGTTTGGTTAAAGTGGCAATTAAATATATGAAGATTGATACAAAACTGTTTTCTTGATGATGTGACAATTAAGAAGAAGTATATGTGAATTTACAAGAAGTTTAATAAAAATGTGAATCGTGAACAACAAGCCAAAAATTATTTTTACCATCCCATTGTTCTGATCTGGGATTGTTTGATCATTAAGAATTTCCTGAAAAACGCATTTGTTAGGTCTTCAAATATTGCTAAAATACAGATCTCGACCTTCTACCAGTCAAAGTGGAATCACCCTAGAATCAACAAGATGAGCCATAACAACTTCGACGAAATCTACTTGAGAATCCATTCAAGATAAGTGCGAAAATTAATGACTTTTTTTACAGTGACTTTATTATTGCCATTCTGACGATACCATCCACAGTCAATAACTTTGTAGTTGCCCGATAAAGCGAACATATGCTGCGTGAGCAACATTGTTAATCTGATTTGTAACCTACTTTGCAAGTGGTGGTATTGTTAGAAGGTACACTTATCGCTACGATCAATTTCACGAGTAAGTAGTAACGAAGTATTACGTAAATTGGAAAAAAAAAACCTGCGACAGTGAAAACTGGTGATGCTGTGTTAGTTTTCAAAATATTCTACCTATTTACGTTTCATTTTTTCAACAATGAACTACTTGGCGGGGAATTTGGTCGCAGAAGACTGCATTTTGCCTATTCAGGAAAGTTCTACCTCAAATTCACCTCGTCATCAGAATGGGAATACTTGCCGCTCTAAGAGGAAAGGGGAAAAAATCATTGGGTCTATAGATGGGGAGTGAAGCAAAATCTGAGAACCTAAAGAAGCAGCGTGTGGAACTGTGATCTGTACGGAATCAGCTGGGTGTTGTAGCGTACAACTTCCTACAACACTTTATCTTGACATCCTCCCATCAGTCGTAACCTCGTCTGGAGATTTTGGTAGTACGGTCCTGCGACAGTTTTCCTCTTACGAAAAAAATCTGTTAGCATCACACCACTGCAGCCAGACGTGACTGAATTCACACAGAGACAGAAGTACCCTCGCCCTGATGACTGGTCGAAGACACTTTTAAAAGAAGAAGCTTATTATCATAACGAAACTCAGTCCTTAGAAGAATGTCCATATAATGACATACAACAGAAATATCTCTCTTGTGACGTTGTTTGGGATCTGCGTACGCAATGAACGCTAGAGTCGTGGTAAGCGGCGGCGTGAAGGTCCGGGACACTGCAGGGCAATACTGACGACGTGTGACGGCTGACTTGCTGCGGGTAAAGACCAGTATGAACTGGGCCGGGTCTGGCGGTGTGTAGCGCTGAGACGAAACATCTGGTACTGCCTACTGAATGCACTGGAACTGAACTGCTAATGCGGCCGGACGGAACTGCTGGTAGTGCCGACTTGAGGCGTAGGGCGTAACTCACCTAGCACGCTCCGGCGGTGACCTAAATAGTCAGGAGCCGATCGTGTAACTCCGTGGTAAGCTGTCCTGACCATACAAGGAAAATATCTCGGTGTTGATGAAAGCCGTTTACGCTCTTCATCCTGACGGGGCGACTGTCCGCACAACCTGAATGGTGTTCGGATGAATCGATTACTAGGCGTTTTAAGACTGTGATTTTAGGCCGTTTCCTACGCTAAAACGCTAGGCTGGTTCCCAATTTCCACTTCAGAAAAGTTAAATAAAAATGAATTTGCCAATATTTGAGTACGGAGGACCCATACTAGACGATAGCAGCACTGAGAAGATCACACCAAAGCAGCCGCGAAGAGGACTCAGCAACACCTTGCCAGATGACAGAGGTGAATCCACATGAGCTCATTGCAGCTTTTGCCCCTGTGTTTCCGGATCATATAGACGCAACCTGCACTCATAATTAGGTAGCTAACGACGTCATCTGGTTTTACCCGACTTGATTGTAACATTTCCACTGTTGAACGGTGTGAGTAGTGACCGCTACGTTTGTCATGTCTAAAATAATGGGCGCGATGTTAAAAATTGTTCCACGACTTTTCCACTAAGACCTCGATTTTTATACGCCGAAATTTGAACATAGGGGCCACCAATTCTGTTGTGATTGAAGTTTGTTCTCGGTGAGCTAGTTTGCCGCTTCGTGATTCGTCAGTGAAGATGAACATGTTGAAAACTGATCTATGACTGATTTTTTATTTTTTCCACTATCGAGCTACTGTGATAGCTGATCCTCGGGTACCAGGGCCATTACTTCTTTTGCTTTACAGAAAGCTGGTCAGACACTTCGTTCTTCGCCATTGAGACTTTTCTATGCTGGAACGTCTGCGCCGCCTAACCACTGTTGTCATATTAGGATATTGTGACGTTGTCGCAGAGTTCCACCGATTCACAAGGGGAGGCCGCCAATTGTGAAATTCAGATTCGATTCATACTGCGCATAATAAAAGCTCATGGCCAGAGATGTAATGTGGCAAAGCACCAAGATGCACTTCTCAGCCGTTGTCGAGAAAATCTACAGGTAAAAGAAACCGTTGCGTTGAAATACTCTCTACGATAAATAATTTTCTACAGCGTCGTGGCGCAGCGGTAAGCCCTCGGGTTCGTAATCCGAAGGTCGCCGGATCGAATTTCGCGCCATGCATTTTTTTTATTATTAGTTTTTTGTAATTCATATATATATATATATAAAATTTTTGTAATTCATATATATATATATATATATATATATATATATATATATATATATATATGAATTACAAAAAATTAATAATTATATATATATATATATATATATATATATATATATATATTTGAATTACAAGAAACAAATACTAAAAAAATGGTTGCATGACGCGAGATTCGATCCGGCGACCTTCGAACTACGAACCCGAGCCCTTACCGCTGCGCCACGACGCTGAAGCAAATCATTAATCGTAGAGAGTATTTCACCGCAACGGTTTCTTTTTTAACTGTCGATTTTCTCGACAACGGCTGAGAAGTGCATCTTGGTGCTTTGTCACATTACACCTCTGGCCATGAGCTTTTATTATGCGCAGTATGAATCGAATCTGAATTTCACAATTGGCGACCTCCCCTTGTCAGTAAGGATTGTTACACCGTTGTTCACCTTGAGATGCAGAAAATGATTTACCGTAAAATACTCAACTTTATCAGTGGGCTGCGCTGTTTTGTTTAGCGTAATTCAGCGGCATACTATCGTACTGTGGTGTAGGATATTCGGCATGAATTAAGACTGCAAACATACACTCCTGGAAATTGAAATAAGAACACCGTGAATTCATTGTCCCAAGAAGGGGAAACTTTATTGACACATTCCTGGGGTCAGATACATCACATGATCACACTGACAGAACCACAGGCACATAGACACAGGCAACAGAGCATGCACAATGTCGGCACTAGTACAGTGTATATCCACCTTTCGCAGCAATGCAGGCTGCTATTCTCCCATGGAGACGATCGTAGAGATGCTGGATGTAGTCCTGTGGAACGGCTTGCCATGCCATTTCCACCTGGCGCCTCAGTTGGACCAGCGTTCATGCCGGACGTGCAGACCGCGTGAGACGACGCTTCATCCAGTCCCAAACATGCTCAATGGGGGACAGATCCGGAGATCTTGCTGGCCAGGGTAGTTGACTTACACCTTCTAGAGCACGTTGGGTGGCACGGGATACATGCGAACGTGCATTGTCCTGTTGGAACAGCAAGTTCCCTTGCCGGTCTAGGAATGGTAGAACGATGGGTTCGATGACGGTTTGGATGTACCGTGCACTATTCAGTGTCCCCTCGACGATCACCAGTGGTGTACGGCCTGTGTAGGAGATCGCTCCCCACACCATGATGCCGGGTGTTGGCCCTGTGTGCCTCGGTCGTATGCAGTCCTGATTGTGGCGCTCACCTGCACGGTGCCAAACACGCATACGACCATCATTGGCACCAAGGCAGAAGCGACTCTCATCGCTGAAGACGACACGTCTCCATTCGTCCCTCCATTCACGCCTGTCGCGACACCACTGGAGGCGGGCTGCACGATGTTGGGGCGTGAGCGGAAGACGGCCTAACGGTGTGCAGGACCATAGCCCAGCTTCATGGAGACGGTTGCGAATGGTCCTCGCCGATACCCCAGGAGCAACAGTGTCCCTAATTTGCTGGGAAGTGGCGGTGCGGTCCCCTACGGCACTGCGTAGGATCCTACGGTCTTGGCGTGCATCCGTGCGTCGCTGCGGTCCGGTCCCAGGTCGACGGGCACGTGCACCTTCCGCCGACCACTGGCGACAACATCGATGTACTGTGGAAACCTCACGCCCCACGTGTTGAGCAATTCGGCGGTACGTCCACCCGGCCTCCCGCATGCCCACTATACGCCCTCGCTCAAAGTCCGTCAACTGCACATACGGTTCACGTCCACGCTGTCGCGGCATGCTACCAGTGTTAAAGACTGCGATGGAGCTCCGTATGCCACGGCAAACTGGCTGACACTGACGGCGGCGGTGCACAAATGCTGCGCAGCTAGCGCCATTCGACGGCCAACACCGCGGTTCCTGGTGTGTCCGCTGTGCCGTGCGTGTGATCATTGCTTGTACAGCCCTCTCGCAGTGTCCGGAGCAAGTATGGTGGGTCTGACACGCCGGTGTCAATGTGTTCTTTTTTCCATTTCCAGGAGTGTATATCCGAAAACAAACATTTCATACATACGTTTATTTTTTATTTACAGTTAAAAAAAGCAGATTGGGTTTTCTATGTCCGTAGTCACCAGCACATGGTTCTTTTTTTCATATTTTGAACACTGAGGCCCCAGTCGAATACTTTCATTGTTTCACTACATTTAATCAAAATTCTTAGCTGTGCGGGACTCGGTAAATGGTTTTTAAAAGCTACAAACCAATACGGAAACATAAAGAATGTAGCACCCAAAAATACTTTCATAAAAGCACTCCGTCTTCAGGTCACAAGTGGCCCATCGGGACCATCCGACCGCCGTGTCATCCTCAGACGAGGAGGCGGATAGGAGAGGCTTGTGGTCAGCACACCGCTCTCCCGGTTGTTATGATGGTTTTCTGTGACCAGAGCCGCTACTCAATTGGCATCACGAGGCCGAGTGCACCCCGAAAAATGGCAACAGCGCAAGGCGGCCCGGACGGTCACCCATTCCAGTGCCTGCTACGCCCAACAGCGCTTAACTTCGGTGATCTGACTTGAACCGGTGTATCCACTGCAGCAAGGCCGTTGCCAAAATACTTTAATAGCACAGTAATTATGAAAACAAATGTTTCAGAGATAAATAGAGGTTTGTAAAATATTCACATAGAAACTTGGGACAGTATGGGAGAGTAAATAGAACTGAGATGGCGTCTTCATTCGTAACAAATGTAAATGTCTCTGGAGCCTGAAGATTTAACCTTATGTCGTGACTTTGTCAGAAGTCATGCGTATCTGTGGTAATCAGGGATCAAGAGAGGATTATCTCCATAACCTTATGGAGGAAATCATCGTAGCGATTAAGGGAAAAGCAGAAGAACTTGCATCGGGACCCTCTCCATCGACTGATGTCAATTTCTGTTCACAGAAATACACTGTGACAAAAGTCATGGGATAGCGATATGCACATATTACGGACGGCGGTAGTTTCGCGTACGCAGGGTATAAAAGGGCAGTGCACTGGCGGAGCTGTCACTTGTACCCAGGTGATTCACGTAAATATGTGTCCCACGTGATTATGGCCACATGACGGAAATTAACAAGTATCGAACTCGGACTGGTGGCTGGGACATTACATTTCGGATTTCGTTTGGGAATTCAGTATTCTCAGATCCAAAGCTTCAAGAGTGTACTGAAAATTCGAAATTTCGCGCATTACCTCTCACCACAGACAACGCAACGACCGACGGTCTTCACTTAACGACCGAGAGCAGCGCCGTTTGCGCAGAGTTGTCGGGGCTAACTGACAAGGCATCCTGCGTGAAATGAAAGCAGAAATCCATGTGCGACGTACGACGAAAGTATCCGTTAGGACAGTGCGGCGAAATCTGGCGTTAATGGACAATGGTAGAGGACGACCGACGCGTGTGCCTTTGCTAACAAAAAAGACATCGCCTGCAAGGCCTCTCCTGGGCTCTTGTAAAACTGTAAACCGACTGTAAAACTGAGGTCTGCTCAAATGAGTCCTGATTTCAGCTGGTGAGAGCTGACGGTAGGGTTCGAGTGGGACGCAGAACCCACCGATGTCATGGGCCCGAGTTGTCAAGAAGGCACTGTCAAAGTTGAAGTGGCTCCATTATGGTGTGGTCTGTTTTTACTTGGAATGGACTGCGTCTTCTGGACCAGCTGAACCGATCATTGGCTGGATTACCAAATAACTATGGAGGTTTTATGGATGACAATGCCGCCATGTCACTCGGCAACAGCTGTTCCTGATTGGCTTGAAAAACATTCTGGACAATTCGAGGGAATTATTCGGCCACCTAGATCGCCCAACATGAATCCCATCGAAGGTTTATGGGACATAATCCAGAGACCATTTCGTGCACAAAATTCTGCACCAGCTACACGCAGGCCATTATGGCGGATATAGAGTCAGCATGGATCAATATTTCTGCAGGGAACGTACAATGATTTGATGAGTGAATGCCGCATCGTGTTGGTGCACTACGCCGGGCTGGAGGAGATCCGACACGATGTTAGGAGGTATTCCATGACCTTTGCCAACTCAGTGCACTCTTCCTGACTTGGTGCATTGGTCATGTTACGTTTATGGTCACCGTGAGAAGCGGACATATTTTGGAAAGTAAAATAAAGCCACATTTCTCTTGAATGTAAGTCCAGTGAGTAGACCACTGGGCAATGTCGCTCGGTTGATGAAGTAGAGTGAGAACTGAAAGATGGGAGGTTCTACCATTCAGAACAAAAATCCATTTTGAGAAGACAGAAGGTCAGGCCACGGTGGCCGGTAGGTTTAAGTAGTTCTAACTTCTAGGGGACTGATGACCTCAGATGTTAAGTCCCGTAGTGCTCAGAGCCATTTGAGCCAAGAAAGAAGGAACGATTTGTTTTACTTGCTAAAAACATTGTAAAGCCAAGATCGCCTTAATGTTTCTTTATTTAAAACAACCGGTTTCGACAGACTTTGCTGTATCTTCAGGTCTTAAAAAAATCTTTTAGCTATGAAACCTGCTCATTTTAAGCTGGACCTCACGCCAAGTTGTCATGTGGACAAAGAGAAAAAGATCATATTATAAAGGTATGTCATAAATAAACATTTAAAAACGTAAAGCACCTTGTGGATGACTATTGTGTCACGCTACTGTATACTGTATTTTTGTAACGTTACAATCATCTGTGAGCGGTATATACTCGTATATGGACATGGCCATGGCCGTGTACGTAACGTGCTTTATCTTTTTAAATATTTTAGTTGTGACAAACCTTTTATAATGTGCTCGACAAGTTGGAGTGAGGTCATGCTTAAAGTGAACACGTTTCATAATTAAAAAAAAAATTAAGACCTGAAGATGACAGCAAAGTCTGCCGAAACCGGTTGTTTTAAGTAAAGAAATATTTACACGATGTTGGCTTTATGCCGGCTGGTATGGCCGAGCGGTTCTAAGCGCTTCAATCTGGAACCGCGCGAAAGCTACGGTCGCAGGTTGAATCCTGCCTCGGGCATGGATGTGTGTGATGTCCTTAGGTTAGTTAGGTTTAAGTAGTTCTAAGTTCTAGGGGACTGATGACCTCAGATGTTAAGTCCCATATTGCTCAGAGCCATTTGAACCATTTTGTTGGCTTTATAACGTTTCTAACCAAAAAAAAATCCATGGA
The DNA here is from genome assembly GCF_023898315.1 of Schistocerca nitens. Lineage (NCBI taxonomy): Eukaryota > Metazoa > Arthropoda > Insecta > Orthoptera > Acrididae > Schistocerca > Schistocerca nitens. Next base: position 501,311,637 of record NC_064619.1, on the reverse strand, counting down.
TCTATCACGGAACGAACGGAAAAAGGGCGTAAAAATAACTAACAGTGATAAGAATGAAAATAAGTATTTATATCGTTTAGTGCATTTGTGTGACATAGCGGTTGCTTACCACTGAAAAGTGAGCGTAAAAAGTGAATCTACGTGAACGTCTCAACTAAAAAGTTACATAATTCCATGTCTTAAAATAAACAGATAGATAACCAGTAATACAAACTTTCCACTTTTCCTCGAAATTATTTGACTTGTACGTGTTGCGTTTCACACTCGGCTGCTTTTAATTACTTTCACCAAGGACACGGCAGGTGCTGCCATCAACAGCTGGAACAGGTGTTGGTGCCCGCAGGGAGGCAGGGATCACTGGAGCGTGAAGGCGACTGACAGAGCCAGTGCGGCAGCGCCAAAGCCGGGCGCTGCTTGCTGAATAGATGGAAGTAATCTTCATACGTAACTGTTGACACCCTATTTGCAGAGACTATCCATTTATGATGTATTTCATCTGAGTTGTTCTTTCCTACGTCGGCGACGTAAGTTGTTTCATGAGCACAGTAGTGACAGTTGAAACATGGCGGTTAGTTGGAAGGACTCAAAAGTGGTGTCAGCTGCCGTGACAACAGTCGCCGTAGCCAACTGGCAGCAGAAAAGCGTACGAGCGTCGCAACAAACGCGCGATGCGAGGCGAGGAGAGAAGGATCAAGGCGGCGTTCTGAGCACGACTGGTGACTGCTGAATGGCGGCTAGCTGCAACAGTCTACCTTGTCACACGTCGGCGTTATCACTATCAAATGCCACTCCATTGGGCGCCAGTAAGGACGTATTCACTACTCTCTGACAGCATCTTTCGAGCCTCATCTATCTCGACAAGTGGTTGCGAGTTATCGTTAGACAACACTATAAAAATTGCTGCTGGGGCTCACAATAGTTGCGCTGGATGTTTTCCCTGAAATTCATGTATTGTCATGGTGATGACTGTTGGAGAAACAACCCAAGATGATAATGGTCTTGAAATGACAGGAAATACACGTTTATGCCATCACTTCACGGAATTCCTTCTGTCCTTCGTGACTTTTTTATGGGCACTAGGAAGTGGCGCAATGGCGCAAGGCATAATTTTCTGAATAACGTTTCATCCTCCTATGCTGAAGACATCGTCAGAGTGCAGCCATTGATCTATAGCTGATGAATGAGACGAATAAAAAGTAGAAAGCATGGCAGTTCTGGGTGACTTGGTAAGATTCGCCTTGCTGTAGAACAAGGGAACACACACACACACACACACACACACACACACACATACACACACACACACACACACACACACACACACGCAATGAGAAATGTAAATGAGAATAGGCCGAGCCCCTAGAGGAAGAGCGAGGAATGTGTGACAAATGAGTCAAGAAACTGAGAGTTTCTAGCCATGAGTTCCGTATTACGTGTACAAAGGCACGGGCCGAACGACAGAGCGTACCGCAATGCTATCAGTGCAGGTGCGATGTAGGATTATCGCTGTGAAGAACAGAGTGATTGCACTGAAACAACCACCGTAGTCGCTGCGCGTTTCCTAACAACAATCATGCTGTCCAAACTGGACTGTCTTAACACAAGTTATTGGAAGACAACGCTTGCATACCAAAATCGCGGTGACTGCCGCACTCTTGCTATTTGTAGTGCGTACTCGTCCGAGGTCAGCTACTAAATGGGGCTAGAGAGTGCTTCTGTCTGCTGTTTGTAAACTCGGTCAATCCGTGATGTGCGTCCGCAGGAAACAAGCAAGTTCGCGCAGCCGTCATGATAGGGGGAGAAATCGAACCCTTGGTGCAGCCTCACTCTGGCGGGCAGCACGGTCTCTTTGACTCTCAAGTTGGGACACCTGTTTGACTGCCAATTCCCCGAACGAGGGAGTAAAATTGTATGCCTCCGCTACCACAGTGCTTCAACTCAGATTCAAATGTAACAGCCAGGAGCTTTTAAGGAGTTTCGTCATATTGAGCACATTCTACAGTAATGGCGAATGTGGAAATTTCTCTGCTCCCTCCACTCGATGTAGGAGCAATCCATCTGAGGCATTCGTTAGCCAGGGATAATTAACGTAGTTGCATAAAGAGATCGATTAAGGTTTATGAATCTTAAAATTAATGATCCGCCCAGTCAGAGATGGAATTTTGTAGGCAACCTGAATCTGTGGTTGGAATTATGAAATTGGCTTACTTGTACTTGTTCAGGGATACGCTTTACTTCAGTCCGGAACCACGAGGCTGCTACGGTCACAGGTTCGAATCCTGCCTCGGGCATGGATCTGAGTGATGTCGTTAGGTTCAGGTAGTTCTAAGTCTAGGGGACTGATGACCTCAGATGTTAAGTCCCATAGTGCTTAGAGCCATTTGAACCATTTTTAGCTACGCTTTACCAATCACTCCAAAAAACATTTTGTTCAGCCTTAGTTACGACTGTCAACATTAAAATATATGTAGCATGAAAGTAGTGCAGTATAATCCGTTAATGTGATCAGATGCGAAGTCTTGTGAGCAACGGAAGTTTTATGCATATCTTCATACTTAAAAATGCGTTTTTAAAAAATTATTCCCTCTTTTTCCTCTTCGAGATACATTTTGTTGTTTACTTTTGTTGATATCCCGCATATTTTTCTCTGTCGTTCTGAATTGTTTACATTCCAAGATTTTAATTTTAACTGTGTCAATCCAGTATTATTTCAATATGAATAATTTTTTCTGAATATTTTCTTGTTATGTTACATATTGGTTGTATAATAATATGAGGGCACAATTTCAGATAGTTGAATCAAAAAGATGGCATCGATATTAATAGTAAAAATATGAGAAGAGTTATTACTGAAATATGCTTTCTGTGTCAAAGCAACCTACGTTAAAAGTACCAAATCAATAACAATTAACCATCTGAGATGCAGTAAGTTTTGTAAAGTTACTGTAAAATTTACTTCATGGAGCGCTACACGTTTTCAAACTCATCGAATCAGTTACGTCAAAAATGGTAATTCTATAAACTAGCTACCTCTTGAATACATTTCTGTGGACGAGAGGTTAAACCGTTACGTTTCTTAACAAAGGCAGAAGCTGATGTGCATCTATACACTACAGACCATTTGTCCGAGAGCTGTCCCGCAATTTTGCAGTTCCATCGCTATAAAGTAAATCTGGTACACAGAGAACAGCAGTACATATCCAAGGTGTGAATGAGACACCCGAATTCTGCAGATCTCGATAGACCCAATGCTCTAGTAACGGTTCTGAAGATACTTAGTATCTTCGAAATCAGTATTGTGTAAAACTAACATCAATAAATACAGATAGAAAGCAATTAAAAAATCTTTGATCAGAGATCATTTACGAAAACGAAATTTGTCTACCAGATCGTTTGTTTTTCGCAATAACACCCGCTCTGAACGAAAGAGCCTCAGAAAAACTACCTGCAGTGAGCAACACTAGTATGAAAAAAACAATGTGTCTGATTGGTTCTGTAGGTCAATAAAAAAGGGACGACCACTGGCGGGCGCGCTAACAAGATGTGCGCCTTTCTAATGAGGGAGTTCGCTGGCCTCGGAAAGAGCAGAGGTCCCCTGGGGACGAGTGAATGGAAGCTCGCGATGTAGGTCATTTGCACGGCGTCTCGGGACATACAGTGGCTCCGTCCGTATATCACCGAGCAGCTTTGAACGTGGCGCAACGGCGAACTTTCACTCAGCTGGTGCCTCAAAGCGGATGAGTGTATATGAGCTTCCCGATGTCGTGGGCGGGGGTTCCTCTTCCGAAATGTGCGCATGTGTCTGCGAGGCGCATTCTTCGCGAGTCTTAGTATCGCAACGGTAACAAATACGAAGGCTCGTAATGGCTACGGTGATACGAAAGGATGCACAGTCGACAACTGCTAATTCATACCTCCAAAAATCGAATTTCTGGATAAATGTAACTAATTGTCTTGTCTTTTGACAAAACCTCGATGTATCCAAGAAGTTCTGTGTTCTAGTACGCTCGATGAATCGAAGTGATTACCACTATATACTGCCAACAAACACGGTAATCCGAACCTTCACAGAAGCAGGTTCGCAGAAGAGTTCCTGTAAAGTTTGGAAGGTAGGAGACGAGGTACTGCCAGAACTGAAGCTGTGAGAGCGGGTCTTGATTCGTGCTTGCGTCGCTCAGTCGGTAGAGCACTTGCCCGTGAAAGGCAAATATCCTGAGTTCGAGTCTCGGGCCTCACACAGTTTTAATCCGCCAGGAAGTTTCACATCAGTGCACACTCCTCTGATAAATCTCGTTCTACTATAGTTATAAGTCTGCGGCTGTCTAGCACTCGATGATACAACTGTTGTCATTTATGTGGGTAACTGTTTCGACGTTCAACTTTTCGCGATGTTTCTTTGTTTAATCAACAATAAATATCGTACTGTAGCACATGAATGTGTTGTAAAAATGAATTCAAAGAAGTATGAAAGCTTTACTCTCGCAGATTTCCTCTTCCTGATATAGGAGAAAGTAGAACATTCGATGATTTCATTCATTTTAACGATAATGGATAAAGCAGAAGACGAAGAAGAAGAAGAGTCGATTCCATCTGTGACATCAGAAGATGCAAGGCCGTAATTGGAGACGTTCCGTAAAAATGTCCATAGAACGAAGGGGTGAGGTATATTCGACTTCCATCACAATAGAAAATGAGTTTGCCCAAGCACTCTGGATGTCACTGAAGTAGAAAGAGATCAATGATTTTTAAAGCGTTTTTTTTATTCTGTATACCCGTATTTCGACTATTTCTTGATTCACCCTCGATCATTCAAGTTTTGGAAATTTGTGGTAAGGTTCTATGGGACCAAAATGCTGAGGTCATCGGTCCCAAGTCTTACGAACTTATTAATCTAACTTAAACAAACTTGCGCTAAGGACAACACACACACCCATGTCCGAGGGAGGACTCGAACCTCGGACGGGGGCAACCGCGCGGACCGTGACAAGCCGCCTCAGACCTCGCGGTTACTCCGCCTGACGGTCATTCAAGGTTTCGTTAGATAGGACTTGCAATTATTCGAACTTTTTTTTAAGTCTTTTGAATTCTGAATTATCGGGGGTCGACAGTAGTAAATTTGGCGAGATATCGGTAAAATCGCCGTCTAATGACATCAAAAATCAAAAGAGAAGCATAAAAATGTTACTTGTGCCTTGGAAACACAATTTTCATGAGATGGATGTGTTTGATTCAGAGAAACATCTTCTTCTTTTTTTTTTGTTTTATGAATACGGACTTTGCTGCTGCGTATATGCAACGTAGCACGACTCCCACGCAGGTATTAAAGCACCGATATGTGGGGAAAGTATTAGTGTGGCTTTCGTGTCCCTCCGTTGTGCGTACGGTATATGAGAAAACGTGAACTATGGCGGAGTTATTATCAAATGCCTTTAAATATCAAATACGTACTGTTATTATTTTCACGGCTATCGAAGGACAAACCCCAGCAGACATCCAACGGAGAATGAAGAACGTATACGGGGCAGAATGTCTGTCGAAAATCCCTATTGTGGAATGGTGTGCCAAGTTCCCTGCTGGTCGCGATTCTACACAAGACGCCGCTCTATCTGGAGGCAAGCTTCATCCATTACGGAGAACAACATGTGGTGAACGTACAACCCCCCCCCCCCCCCTCCCCGTCCACAGTCCTGATCTCTCCCCACTCGATTTGACAGTTTCGGCCCCTTAAAAAAGACAATGAAGGGGCAGCGATTCCTGTTGCACGGCGTGTGCAGCACGCAGTTACCGACTTTTTCACGCATCAGGATACGATGTTTCATTACCTAGAGCGTCGGTAGGACGATAGCCTCAGTGCTCACGGCAATTTACCGTGACTGGCATACCCATTCGGGTGTCCAGCCTTCGAACGGAAACATTTGGATTGCTCTTAACACAAGACTCTATATCTACATCTACATCCATACTCCGGTGTGTGGTGGCTCCATTCTATTCCATTCTCGTATTGTTCGTGGAAAGAAAGATTGTCGGTATGCCTCTGTGTGTGCTCTAACCTCTCTAATTTTATCCTCATGGTCTCTTCGCGAGATATACGTAAGGAGGGAGCAATATACTGCTTGACTCCACGGTGAAGGTATGTTCTCGAAACTTTAACAAAAGCCCGTACCGAGCTACTGAGCGTCTCTCCTGCAGAGTCTTCCACTGGAGTTTATCTACCATCTCCGTAACGCTTTCGCGATTACTAAATGATCCTGTAACGAAGGGCGCTGCTCTCCGTTAGATCTTCTCTCTCTCTTCTATCAACCCTATCTGGTACGGATCCCACACTGCTGAGCAATATTCAAGCAGTGGGCGAACAAGTGTACTGTAACCTACTTCCTTTGTTTTCGGATTGCATTTCCTTAGGTTTCTTCCAATGAATCTCAGTCTGGCATCTGCTTTACCGACGATCAACTTTATATGATTATTCCATTTTAAATCACTCCTAATGCCTACTCCCAGATACTTTATGGAATTAACTGCTTCCAGTTGCTGACCTGCTATATTGTAGGTAAATGATAAGGGATCTTTCTTTCTATGTATTCGCAACACATTACACTAGTCTACATTGAGATTCAATTGCCATTCCCTGCACCATGCGTCATTCGTTGCAGATCCGTCTGCATTTAAGTACAATTTTCCATTGTTACAACGTTTCGATATACTACAGCATCATGCGCAAAAAGCCTCAGTAAACTTCCGATGTTATCCACAAGGTCATTTATGTATATTGTGAATAGCAACGGTCCTACGACAATCCCCTGCGGCACACCTGAAATCACTCTTACTTCGGAAGACTTCTCTCCACTGAGAATGACATGCTGCGTTCTGTTATCTAGGAACTCTTCAATTCAATCACACAATTGATCTGATAGTCCATATGCTCTTACTTTGTTCATTAAACGACTGTGGGGAACTGTATCAAACGCCTTGCGGAAGTCAAGAAACACGGCATCTACCTGGGAACCCGTGTCTATGACCCTCTGAGTCTCGTGGACGAATAGCGCGAGCTGTGTTTCACACGGTCGTCTTTTTCGAAACCTATGCTGATTCCTACAGAGTAGATTTCTAGTCTCCAGAAAAGTCATTATACTCGAAAATAATATGTGTTCCAAAATTCTCTGTCACAAAACAAACTATCGTCAGTCATAAAAATGGCATTGATTACAGCACGTGCGTCCGATCGTCATCATATTATGTATTTAGATCAGCGTTATACATTAACTGCTTCAAAATGAAAGAATACAATAATGTATCCGATGTATGCATTGTAGCACAGCATTGTATGGTAGTGAAACACGGACTGTGGAAAAACCAGAACATAAGACATCGGAGCATTTGCGATGTGGTGCTATAGACGAATGTTGAAAATTGGGTTAACTGATAAGATGGGGAAGGAGGAGGTTCTGCACAGAATCGGAGGGGAAGGGATTATGTGGAAAACACTGACAAGGATAAGGGACAGGATGATAGAACATCTGTTAAGTTATCAGGGAATTACTTCCATGGTATAAGAGGGAGTTGTAGAAGGCAAAAAATGTAGAGGAAGAAAGGGATTGGAATAGATCCAACAAATAATTGAGGACGTAGGTTGCAAGCGCTACTCTGGGATGAAGAGGTTGACACAGGAGAGGAATTCTTGGCGGGCCGCATCAAACCAGCCAGAAGACTGACGACTCAAAAAAAAAAAAAAAAGTGTGCTCCTCCTGATTCATTGCTAGGATTGTTTACCACCCCATATCTCATGGTAGACTTAAAAATACACAATATATTGAGAAGATTTATTCATTGCTACTACCAAAAAGTGCATACTGATATGTATTTCATTGTTATGCTGGAAACAATATTTTGCCACTTAAGGAGTTAATGTGGAGAAGTACAACATCAGAATGACGTGTCATATTCCCTAGTATGAATACAATTTAGCTGCCAAAACAGCAAAACTCTTCTACTACTTTGTACGTCTTATTTTCCAACCGTTCTAGTCGCCATGAGAGGGAAAGGCTGGGGGAGAGGAACTTACGTCAGTTTCGCAGTGGTTGACGAAGTAATCAGCACATTTTACGACAAACGACTCTGGGTTCATATGCTACTAGTCAATACCAGAAACATGTAATGGCTTTCTTGAAACGCACTGCACTGATATGTCTGTCTGTCTGGTGAACACAGTGCGAGGTCGGTTTGACCCGTCCTCCCTCCAAAAGAAATCTCAGATGAAGTTCGGGGCGGGAGGTTGCACTATCCTGGTACGGGCATGTCTGTCAGCATGTACAGATCGAGTATAATGGGGGACAGACCTGTCAAAATCTCTTCTCAATCACTGCTTCCTTTTCATGTCCCCAGAGCCACCGGGGTAGCACAAAGTCAAAATGTACTCGGGCTCGATCCCAGTCACTGTTTAAATTTTAAATAAATATCATCAACAACGGTGGCCGAAAACATTCGTTATAAGGAAGCAACTTCTTCTGAGAACGACCTTGTCGAACAGGGCGTAAGAACGCACAGACGTTCGAAGAGCCTCTTTTTTTTGGGACGAGAAACTGTCCCGACAATGAAGAGGATAGGGCAATGTTCAACGGTATGAAGATGTAGAAGAGAACAGAAATCACTGTTAAAAAGACATGGGATTGAAGAAAGGGTCACAATGACTTCCACTGACAGAAGATTCCAGATTAGTTCCACATTAAGATCTCCAGGAGAGGCTGCAAGGGTTAGGTGACTACGAGGAGAAGACTTATGAAAGGGTATCATTCTACGAAGTCGAGCGTCGAACGTCCTGGTCCTGGGGAAGCTTTTTTTTTTTTTGGTCATCAGTCTACTGACCGGTTTGATGCGGCCCGCCACGAATTCCTTTCCTGTGCTAACCTCTTCATCTCAGAGTAGCACTTGCAACCTATGTCCTCAAGTATTTGCTTGACGTATTCCAATCTCTGTCTTCCTCTACAGTTTTTGCCCTCTACAGCTCCCTCTAGTACCATGCAAGTCATTCCCTCATGTCTTAGCAGATGTCCTATCATCCTGTCCCTTCTCCTTATCAGTGTTTTCCACATATTCCTTTCCTCTCCGATTCTGCGTAGCACCTCCTCATTCCTTACCTTATCAGTCCACCTGATTTCCAACATTCGACTATAGCACCACATTTCAAATGCTTCGATTCTCTTCTCTTCCGGTTTTCCCACAGTCCATGTTTCACTACCATACAATGCTGTACTCCAGATGTACATCCTCAGAAATTTCTTCCTCAAATTAAGGCCGGTATTTGATATTAGTAGACTTCTCTTGGCCAGAAATGCCCTTTTTGCCATAGCGAGTCTGCTTTTGATGTCCTCCTTGCTCCGTCCGTCATTGGTTATTTTACTGCCTAGGTAGCAGAATTCCTTAACTTCATTGACTTCGTGACCTTCAATCCTGATGTTAAGAATCTCGCTGTTCCCATTTCTACTACTTCTCATTACCTTCGTCTTTCTCTGATGTACTCTCAAACCATACTGTGTACTCATTAGACTGTTCATCCCGTTCAGCAGATCATTTAATTCTTCTTCACTCAGGATAGCAATGTCATCAGCGAATCGTATCATTGATATCCTTTCACCTTGTATTTTAATTCCACTCCTGAACCTTTCTTTTATTTCCATCATTGCTTCCTCGATGTACTGATTGAAGAGTAGGGGCGAAAGGCTACAGCCTTGTCTTACACCTTTCTTAATACGAGCACTTCGTTCTTGATCGTCCACTCTTATTATTCCCTCTTGGTTGTTGTACATATTGTATATGACCCGTCTCTCCCTATAGCTTACCCCTACGTCTTTCAGAATCTCGAACAGCTTGCACCATTTTATATTGTCGAACGCTTTTTCCAGGTCGACAAATCCTATGAAAGTGTCTTGACTTTTCTTTAGCCTTGCTTCCATTATTAGCCGTAACGTCAGAATTGCCTCTCTCGTCCCTTTACTTTTCCTAAAGCCAAACTGATCGTCACCTAGCGCATTCTCAATTTTCTTTTCCATTCTTCTGTATATTATTCTTGTAAGCAGCTTCGATGCATGAGCTGTTAAGCTGATTGTGCGATAATTCTCGCACTTGTCAGCTCTTGCCGTCTTCGGAATTGTGTGGATGATGCTTTTCCGAAAGTCAGATGGTATGTCGCCAGACTCATATATTTTACACACCAACGTGAATAGTCGTTTTGCTGCCACTTCCCCCAATGATTTTAGAAATTCTGATGGAATATTATCTATCCTTTCCGCCTTATTTGACCGTAAGTCCTCCAAAGCTCTTTTAAATTCCGATTCTAATACTGGATCCCATATCTCTTCTAAATCGACTCCTGTTTCTTCCTCTATCACATCAGACAAATCTTCACCCTCATAGAGGCTTTCAATGTATTCTTTCCACCTATCTGCTCTCTCCTCTGCATTTAACAGTGGAATTCCCGTTGCACTCTTAATGTTACCACTGTTGCTTTTAATGTCACCAAAGGTTGTTTTGACTTTCCTGTATGCTGAGTCTGTCCTTCCGACAATCATATCTTTTTCGTGTCTTCACATTTTTCCTGCAGCCATTTCGTCTTAGCTTCCCTGCACTTCCTATTTATTTCATTCCTCAGCGACTTGTATTTCTGTATTCCTGATATTCCCGGAACATGTTTGTACTTCCTCCTTTCATCAATCAACTGAAGTATTTCTTCTGTTACCCATGGTTTCTTCGCAGCTACTTTCTTTGTACCTATGTTTTCTTTCCCAACTTGTGTGATGGCCCTTTTTAGAGATGTCCATTCCTCTTCAACTGTACTGCCTACTGCGCTATTCCTTATTGCTGTATCTACAGCGTTAGAGAACTTCAAACCTTTCTCATCATTCCTTAGTACTTCCGTATCCCACTTCTTTGCGTATTAATTCTTCCTGACTAATGTCCTGAACTTCAGCCTATTCTTCATCACTACTATATTGTGATCTGAGTCTATATCTGCTCCTGGGTACGCCTTACAATCCAGTATCTGATTTCGGAATCTCTGTCTGACCATGATGTAATCTAATTGAAATCTTCCCGTATCTCCCGGCCTTTTCCAAGTATACCTCCTCCTCTTGTGGTTCTTGAACAGGGTATTCGCTATTACTAGCTGAAACTTGTTACAGAACTCAATTAGTCTTTCTCCTCTTTCATTCTCCTGTAACCTTTTCTTCTACTTCTTCCCCTACAATTGCGTTCCAGTCGCCCATGACTATTAGATTTTCGTCCCCCTTTACATACTGCATTACCCTTTCAATATCCTCATACACTTTCTCTATCTGTTCATCTTCAGCTTGCGACTTCGGCATGTATACCTGAACTATCGTTGTCGGTGTTGGTCAGCTGTCGATTCTGATTAGAACAACCCGGTCACTGAACTGTTCACAGTAACACACCCTCTGCCCTGCCTTCCTATTCATAACGAATCCTACACCTGTTATACCATTTTCTGCTGCTGTTGCTATTACCCGATACTCATCTGACTAGAAATCCTTGTCTTCCTTCCACTTCACTTCACTGACCCCTACTATATCTAGATTGAGCCTTTGCATTGCCCTTTTCAGATTTTCTAGTTTCCCTACCACGTTCAAGCTTCTGACATTCCACGCCCCGACTCGTAGAACGTTATCCTTTCGTTGATTATTCAATCTTTTTCTCATGGTAACCTCCCCCTTGGCAGTCCCCTCCCGGAGATCCGAATGGGGGACTATTCCGGAATCTTTTGCCAATGGAGAGATCATCATGACACTTCTTCAATTACAGGCCACACGTCCCGTGGATACACGTTACGTGTCTTTAATGCAGTGGTTTCCGTTGCCTTGTGCATCCTCATGTCGTTGATCATTGCTGATTCTTCCGCCTTTAGGGGCAATTTCCCACCCCAAGGACAAGAGAGTGCCTGAACCTCTATCCGCTCCTCCGCCCTCTTTGACAAGGCCGTTGGCAGAATGAGGCTGACTTCTTATGCCGGAAGTCTTCGGCCGCCAATGCTGATTATTTATCAAAATTTAGGCAGTGGCTGGGATCGAACCCGGGACCGAAGACGTTTTGATTATGGATCAAAGGCGCTACCCCTAGATCACGGGTACGGAAGCTATAAAATCTGAAAATGGAAACACAAAGGGGAAGTCTAGATATAGCGGTGGTCAGTGAAGTGAACTGGAAAGAAGATAATGATATCCCGTCAGACGTATATAGCGTAAGAGTGGGTATTTCACCACGTACCAGATTTTACCTGTAGAAATAGGGAACGTTGAACATTTGTACTGTATTTTGGAAACGGATAGAGATATCAAGAAAACAGTGCTGGGCAAGATCGGGATTTTAGGAATTATTGTTGTGGTCTTCAGCCCAGAGACTGGTTTGATGCACCTCTCCATGCTACTCTATCCTGTGCAAGCTTCTTCATCTCCCAGTACCTACCGCAACCTGTATCCTTCTGAATCTGTTTAGTGTATTCATCTCTTGGTGTCCCTCTACGGTTTTTACCCTCCAATACTAAATTGGTGGTTCCTTGATGCCTCATAATATGCCCTACCAACCGATCCCTTCTTCTAGTCAAGTTATGCAACAAATTTCTCTTCTCTCCAATTCTATTCAATACCTCCTCATTAGTTATGTAATCTACCCATCTAATCTTCAGCATTCTTCTGCAGCACCTCATTTCGATAGCTTCTATTCTCTTCTTGTCTAAACTATTTATCGTCCACGTTTCACTTCCATACAAGGCTACAGCCATTTGCTGTGCATAGTCGTCTTGGAATGCTCGGCTGGGTTTTGGTTCACGGGTGATGGCGAAAATATACTGACAATACCGTTTTGGAGGTTTTCCGAGGAATCGTCCATGAAATACTGGTGCTTCCATAAGTTCCATCAAATGCAAAAAGAACCAACCGATTTGCTCCGTTTGCGTAAGCAGAAGCAATTGTGTAATATTCGCTCTTCGACCCTGTATTGTAGGATATTGACACTAAGACCATCCTTTTGTTGGGTATACAAATGGTCCCTAGCCAAAGGGCTATACACTTGACCCTAACTATTTATCACCAGTAGAACCTGAGATACGAGCGCCTGAAAGTCCCGTTTTTATGCACAACGTTTCTGTAAATATTAGGTATGCATGCTGTCGTATGCATACCGATATCAACAGCGGCAGAAATTGGTGTGACGAGGGTAGGATTCGTCATGAATAAGAGAGAAAACCAGACAATCGACGTTTTTGAGATGCGATGTTACAGAAAGATGTTGAAAATTTGGTGAACTGATGCAATAAGAAATGAGAAGAGTTTCTGCAGAATCGGCGAAGCGAGTAACAAGTGAAAAACATTGATAGGAACAAGAGACAGGGTGGTAGAATGTCTCTATTAAGACATCAAGGAACAACTTCCATGGTACTTCAGAGAGCCGTAGAGAGTAGAAACTGCAAGGGAAGAAACAATATGAGCCATAACTGCCTATAACTACTGAACTGGCAGCAGAGAGCTATTATCACATGGTATCTCATGTTTTTGTTGTCGATTACAGCATCTCTAGCGCAAAAAAAAAAATAGGTCTCCGCCTGGCGTACTGGTTCAGGCCGATCGTGTTGTAAGAGGCGATTTCCTGCTGCGCCCGCGGCGAGACGGCCCCTCTGCCAGAGTGGTGAGGCGAGCTGAGGTGGGAACGCGCTGGCGAGAGCTGCTTGTCCGATAGCGGCGTGGCGGGCGACGACCCCGCCAGGGGCAGAGCCGCAGTGAGTGAGAGCAGAGCGCGGGGTCGGACCGGTCAGCTGCACGCCACACTAAACGTACTCCTCGGCAACAGGGTGTTAAAGGAAGAAATACACTACTGGCCATTAAAATTGCTACACCACGAAGATGACGTGCTACAGACGCGAAATTTAACCGACAGGAAGAAGATGCTGTGATACGCAAATGATTAGCTTTTCAGAGCAATCACGCAAGGCTGGCGCCGGTGGCGACACCTATAACGTGCTGACACGAGGAAAGTTTCCAACCGATGTCTCATACACAAACAGCAGTTGACCGGCGTTGCCTTGTGAAACATTGTTGTGATGCCTCGTGTAAAGAGGAGAAATGCGTACCATGACGTTCCCGACTTTGATAAAAGTCGGATTGTAGCCTATCGCGATTGCGGTTTATCGTATCGCGACATTACTGCTCGCGTTGGTCGAGATGCAATGACTGTTAGCAGAATATGGAATCGGTGGATTCAGGAGGGTAATACGGAACGCCGTGCTGGATCCCAACGGCCTCGTATCACTAGCAAAATGGGTCAAATGGCTCTGAGCACTACGGGACTCAACTGCTGTGGTCATAAGTCCCCTAGAACTTAGAACTACTTAAACCTAACCAACCTAAGGACAGCACACAACACCCAGCCATCACGAGGCAGAGAAAATCCCTGACCCCGCCGGGAATCGAACCCGGGAACCCGGGCGTGGGAAGCGAGAACGCTACCGCAAGACCACGAGATGCGGGCGTATCACTAGCAGTCGAGATGACAGGCATCTCATCCGCATGGCTGTAACGGATCGAGCAGCCACGTCTCGATCACTGAGTCAACAGATGGGGATGTTTGCAAGACTACAACAATCTGCACGAACAGTTCGACGACGTTTGCAGCAGCATGGACTATCAGCTGGGAGACCATGGCTGCGGTTACCCTTGACGCTTCATCATGTTTACAGCATCATGATGGTCGCATCCGTATTTGGCGACATCGCGGTGAACGCACATTGGAAGCGTGTATTCCTCATCGCCATACTGGCGTATCACCCGGCGTGATGGTATGGGGTGCCACTGGTTCCACGTCTCGGTCACCTCTTGTTCGCATTGACGGCACTTTGAACAGTGGACGTTACACTTCAGACGTGTTACGACCCGTGGCTCTACCCTTCATTCGATCCCTGCGAAACCCTATATTTCAGCACGATGATGCACGACCGCATGTTGCTGGTCCTGTACGGGCCTTTCTGGATACAGAAAATGTTCGACTGCTGCCCTGGCAAGGACATTCTCCAGATCTCTCAGCAACTGAAAACGTCTGGTCAATTGTGGCCGAGCAATTGGCTGGTCACAATACGCCAGTCACTACTCTTGATGAACTGTGGTATCGTGTTGAAGCTGCATGGGCATCTGTACCTGTACACGCCATCCAAGCTCTGTTTGACTCAATGCCCAAGCGTATCAAGGCCGTTATTACGGCCAGAAGTGGTTGTTCTGGGTACTGATTTCTCAGGATCTATGCACCAAAATTGCATGAAAATGTAATCACATGTCAGTTCTAGTGTAATATATTTGTCCAATGAATACCAGTTTATCACCTGAATTTCATCTTGGTGTAGCAATTTTAAGGGCCAGTAGTGTAGGACCGAGAGTGAGCGTAACGTTATCAGAGGTTTCGGTCACTTCACCCTCTTTCTCGAAACGCTATGTATCACACATATCTTTCAACATTTTCGAGACACGGGTATTGTTTATTTCTTTCACATTTTTCAAGAGGTGAGATATCGCAATATCTTGAATGAGTCTGACTTAGCCCGTCTATTTCAGTTTCGTAAAACAGTAAACCTTCACTAATTCGTACTTTACAGAGTGTGATTCAGTCAATCTAAATCAGATTCCTAATGCAGTAAACCTTTACTTATTTATATTTTATTTTATCTTTCCGTTAACGGGGAGGCTCGCGTGTCTCAGCGATACAGATAGCCTTACCGTAGGTACAATCCCAACTGAGGGTTATCTGTTGAGAGGCCAGACCAATGTGTGGTTCCTGAAGAGTGGCAGTAGCCTTTTCAGTAATTGCAAGGACAACAGTCTGCATGATTAACTGATCTGGCCTTGTAACACCAATCAAAACGGCCTTGCTGTGCTGGTACTGCAAACGGCTGAAAGCAAGGGGAAACTATAGCCGTAATTCTTCCCGAGGTCATGCAGCTCTACTCTATGATTGAATGATGATGGCGTCCTCTTGAGTAAAATATTCCGGAGGTAAAGTAGTCCCCCACTCGGATCTGGTGGCGGGCACTACTCAGAAGGACGTCGTTATCAGGAGAAACAAAACTGGCGTTCTACGTATCGGAGCGTGGAATCTCGTAGCCCTTAATTGGGCGGGTAGGTTAGAAAATTTAAAAAGGGAAGTGAATAGGTTAAGGTTAGATATAGTGGGAATTAGTGAAGTTCGGTGGCAGGAGGAACAAGACTTCTGGTCAGGTGAAATCAGGGTTATAAATACAAAATCAAATAATGGTAATGCAGGAGTAGGTTTAATAATGAATAAAGAAAATAGGAACACGGATAAGCTACTACGAACAGCATAGTGAACGTATTATTGTAACCAAGATAGACACGAAGCCCATGCCTACCAGAGTAGTACACGTTTATACGTCAACTAGCTCCGGAGATGATGAAGAGATTGAAGAAATGTATTATGAGATAAAAGAAATTATTCAGTTAGTTAAGGGAGACGAAAATTTAACAGTCATGGGGGACTGGATTTCGATAGTAGGAAGAGGAAGAGAAGAAAAAGTAATAGGTGAATATGGAGTGGGAGGTGAGGAATGATGAGGAACTCGCCTGGCAGTATTTTGCACAGAGCACAACTTAATCGTAGCTAACACTTGGTTTAAGGATCATGAAAGAAGATTATATACGTGGAAGAGGCCTGATGACACTGGAAGGTTTCAGACTTATTATAAAATGGTAAGAGAGATTTCGGAACCAGATGTTAAATTGTAAGACGTTTCCAAAGGGAGATGTGGACTCTGAGCACAATTTATTGGTTATGAACTGTAGATTAAAATTGAAGAAACTGCAAAAGGGCAGGAATTTAAGGAGACGGGACATGGATAAACTGAAAGAACAACAGGTTGTAGACGGTTTCAGATGGATAATTAGGGAGTGATTGACAACGACAAGGAAAAGGAATACAGTAAAAGAAGAATGGGTGGCTTGACCAGGGCTAGTAGAAATCCTTGGATAACACGAAAAATATTCCGTTTCATCGATGAAAGAAGAAAATATAAAAACGCAGTAATTGAAACAGGCGAAAGGGAAAACAAACGTCTAAAAAATGAGATCACCAGGAAGTGCAAAATGGCTAACCAAGGATGACTAGAGGTCAAACGTAAGGAAAGCTATATCACTAGGGGTAAAGTAGATACTGCTTACAGGAAAATTAAGGAGACCTTTGGAGAAAAGAGAACCACCTGTATGAATATCAAGGGGTGGGGTGGAAAACCCATGCTAAGCAAAGAAGGGAAAACAGAAAAGTGGACAGAGTATATAGAGGGTCTGTACAAGAGAGATGTACTTGAGAGCAAATTATGGAAATGGAGGAGGACGTAGATGAAGATGAGAAGGGAGCTGTGATATGGCAAGAAGAATTTGACAAAGCACTGAAAGACTTAGGTCGCAACAAGGCCCCTGACGTAGACAACATTCCGTTAGAACTACTGATAGTCTTGGGAGAGCCAGTTATTACAGAGCAAGATGTATGAGACACGCGAAATACACTCAGACTTCGAGAAGAATATAATAATTCCAATTACAAAGAAATGGTTCAAATGGCTCTGAGCACTGTGGGACTTAACAGCAGAGGTCATCAGTCCCCTAGAACATAGAACTACTTAAACCTAACTAACCTAAGGACATCACACACATCCATGCCCGAGGCAGGATTCGAACCTGCGACCGTAGCGGTCGCACGGTTCCAGACTGAAGCGCCTAGAACCGCTCGGCCACACTGGCCGGCCCCAATTACAAAGAAAGCAGGTGCTGACAGGTGAGAAAATTAGCGAACTAATAGTTTAATAAGTCACCGTTGCGAAATACTAACACAAATCCTTTACAGAAGAGTGGAAAAACTGGTAGCAGCCGACCTCGGGGAAGATCAGTTAGGATTCAGGAGAAAGTTAGGAACACGTGAGGCAGTATCGACCCTACGACTTCTCTTAGAAGATAGGTTTAAGAAAGGAAAACTTACGTTTATAGCGTTTTTAGACTTAGAGAAAGCTTTTGACAGTGTTGACTTTCAAATTCCAGAGGTGGCAAGGGTACAATACAGGACGTGAAAGGCTATTTACAATGCGTACAGAAACCAGACAGGAGCTTTTGAAATGTGACACTGCAGAAGAATGCTGAGATTAGGTGGGTAGATCACGTAACTAATGATGGAGTGCTGAATAGAATTGGGGAGAAGAGAAATTTGTGGTACAACCTGACTGGAAGAAGGGATGTGTTGGTAGGGCACATTCTGTGGCATCAAGGTATAACCAATTTAGTACTGGAGGGAAGCGTGTGAGGTAAGGCTTGTAGAGGTAAACAAAGAAATGAATACAGTGAGGGGATGCAGAGGGACGTAGGTTGCAGTAGTTACTCGGAGATGTAGAGGTTTTCACACGATAGAGTAGTATAGAGAGCTGCATCAAACCAGTCTTTGGACTGAAAACCTGAGCAACAACAACAATTTGAAATGAGCGATAATTCGGACCGTTCTTTCATTGTAAAGTGAAGCGCCGCCTTGATCTCCCGGACGTTAATTGCCCCAGCTCATTTATTGTAAAGCGTTGAACGCATCCGCTCTCTTCCCATATGCTTCTCCACTGGCTGATAATGAGTGATGTATGTACAATTGTTGCTCACAAGCACGCAACGAAGTGAAAACTTGTTCAGTTTGCTTACTGAAGCCAATATGACGAGATCAATTTCGATCTCTTTCACTGCTTAGTGTATTTACGTGTCCTATAGCAACCAAGACGAGTGTTAGGAATAAATTTAAATTGTTTAATCTATAAGACATTTGGGAGAAAACATTACCACAGCAACAATATCAAGCGGTTTAATACTTCCTCTTCGTCAGTTGTCGACAGTATCATCGCAGATCCAGATGACAGCAGCAAATAACCAATAAAGTACATACCATTCCGCAGTAAACGTAATATACAATTTTCCAGTGCAGTGCAGACTTTCTTTTTTGAATACATACAGTAATCGATATCTGCACTAGAGAATATATATCAAGCTTGTTTAATGTGACCTTTGAATTTGTATTGTAACTTTCATTTGTTTAATCCTATAGTCCATTACCGTTATAGCACTGAAAGAACTGTTTTAAATTTAATATACTGTATACTTTTTCACATAATATTGCAGAACGTCCAGTATTTATTTCTAATAGAGCAGATAATTGTTATAGGAACATTTCTGTAATTCAGGCTTTTAGTAATACAGACTGGGCTCGCACTCATTTGTCCGAATTAGTGAGGTACCACAATAAACAAAAATCAGTAATATACAGGGTGATTCAAAAAGAATACCACAACTTTAAAAATGTGTATTTAATGAAAGAAACATAATATAACCTTCTGTTATACATCATTACAAAGAGTATTTAAAAAGGTTTTTTTTCACTCAAAAACAAGTTCAGAGATGTTCAATATGGCCCCCTCCAGACACTCGAGCAATATCAACCCGATACTCCAACTCGTTCCACACTCTCTGTAGCATATCAGGCGTAACAGTTTGGATAGCTGCTGTTATTTCTCGTTTCAAATCATCAATGGTGGCTGGGAGAGGTGGCCAGAACACCATATCCTTAACATACCCCCATAAGAAAAAATCGCAGGGGGTAAGATCAGGGCTTCTTGGAGGCCAGTGATGAAGTGCTCTGTCACGGGCTGCCTGGCGGCCGATCCATCGCCTCGGGTAGTTGACGTTCAGGTAGTTACGGACAGATAAGTGCCAATGTGGTGGCGCTCCATCCTGCTGAAATGTGAATTGTTGTGCTTCTTGTTCGAGCTGAGGGAACAGCCAATTCTCTAACATCTCCAGATACTGTAGTCCAGTTACAGTAGCACCTTCGAAGAAAAAGGGACCAAAAACTTTATTGGCTGAAATACGAACGTTTAATACACTACCTATCAGGAGGTTTAACATCATACTTCGTTCGAAATGCACGCTGAACAACTGTCGTCGATTCACTTCTGCCGTACTCAATAACACAAAAAGCTTTCTGTTGAGCGGTCGCCATCTTAGCATCAACTGACGCTGACGCCTAGTCAACAGCGCCTCAAGCGAACAAATGTACAACTAAATGAAACTTTATAGCTCCCTTAATTCGCCGACAGATAGTGCTTAGCTCTGCCTTTTGTCGTTGCAGAGTTTTAAATTCCTGAAGTTGTGGTATTCTTTTTGAATCACCCTGTATATTCAGTCACATGCTTCATTTTGCAAAGATTTGAATAAAGCCTGTCATACAATTATTTAATAATTTATCATAATTTTATTAAAAATACTTTAATTTTTAATTTAATATGTTTTGTGACATCAAATATTCAATTAAAACGGCTACGAAGTTCATCAAATCAAAGTCTAAAAATGGTAAACTGGAAGAGAGGGTAACAAGTAGTTGCAGATTAGTGTAGATAAGAATAACTGGGTTGTAATGCAAGTCAATAAATTTTGTTATCACTTTTGCTGAAATAAATTCAATTGTATCCACTGCTTTTGTTCTTGGCCTAGCTTTTGCAGAGATATGCTTTACAAAGCAGTTCATGAAGAGCATGCCTAGAAATAGTTGTATGATGTAGTTCAACGAGAGCGGATGTAATGTAAAGAATGATTGTTATATCGTGCATGTAGTGTTTAGTTTTGATAAATAAAAAAAGTTATATTGAGGAAAATTACGGTTAATGTATCGAATACATTACTGGGTGACATGGATCTAGGTAAGAATTACACTGGAAAAAAAGGAAAAAAAACGACGCACCACGAAAGAGTTATCCGAATGTGAGCACATGTACAGACGAACAAATGATTACAATTTCGAAAAAATCCGGATGATTTATTCTAGAGGGGGAAAAAAAGTCAATAACGCGTTGCTCAACCCCTGGCCCATACGCAAGCAGTTATTCGGCTTGGCATTGATTCATAGAGTCGTTGGGTGCCCTCCTGAGGAATATCCTGCAAACCAATTAGCGCGCTGGCTTGTCGAAATCCCGAGGTGACTGAAGGACCCTGCCCATAATTCTTCAAACGTTAATTCCGGAGAGATTCGGTGACCTTGCTGACCAAGGCAGGGTTTGACCACCACGAAGACAAACAGTAGAGACCGCCGCTGTGTGTGGGCGGGTATTATCTTGCTGAAATGTAAGCCCAGGATGGCTTGCCATGAAGGACAACAATACTGAGCCTAGGATATTGTTGACGTACCGCTGCGCTGTAAGGGGGCAGCGGATGACAACTAAAGAAGTCCTGCTATGAAAAGAAATAGCAACACAGACCATCAACCCTGGTTGTCCGGCCATATGGCCCTCTTAGAGCACATAATCGGAGTTGAACAATGAAGATCCGCAACGATTACAAAACGTAAATAATTTTTCCACTTCAGCCGTAAATTTTACTTAAAACTGATATATTTTATGTAGCTTGCTACATATCAGTTAGTATTGAATAATACACTAATTTTGGTTATTCCACGATTTGTTGCATAATTGGAAAGTTACTAAGTGTAAATCCAGGATTCGGTTTTGGTAAAGGGTCACAGTTTCTCATTCTTCTCTCCCCCCACCCATCTACCCCACCGCCTCCCGGCCCCTCATTCCACCTCCTCCTCAAATAAAATTTGTCATCACTCCCTTATTTAAAGTTTCACAGATGCCTTGGATTTAACAATAACAAACATACAAAATGTTTTAACAAAACCATAATAATCTCTGTACATCATTGGTTAACATAGTGATTTTGCTTGGATCCGCATCTGATCTGGAAGTTACACTATTTTCGGACCAAATGGGGAGTCGCAATGAGTATTGTTCTGCTTCGCTGATTTCTTGGTGTATTTGAATCGGCTGAGAATTCCTCTCAAGTTACAGTCCCTTTATCTCAGAGCATCAATTACACACAACAGCAGAATTCTCTACCACTTCGTCTTCTATGATGCGTACGATTTTGATATGGTTGAGTTTTTTCGCTAATGTAATTCCAACTAACCCACAACAATTTCATCTTCTTGGTATATTTTCAATGTTTAATCTATGCTCATTTCATTAAACAATTCCTGCATATCATTCTCTGTTTCACAGAGGACAACAATGTAGTGTGAGAATATTATCAGCGATAGTCATTCACTTCAACTTTTATTCCACATGAAAGACTTTTTTCCTCTTGACGTTGCTGGAAATTATGGTAACTCGTAGTCACACCATCAGAATTGGCTTTCATTTTGTAGGAGAATTATGCTATCATATAGGATGACGAAATTTGAGGAACCTAATTTCTGACACGAATCCAGATAATTTATATAAACTGGATTCGTCAACTTACATTATTATTGGTTTAGCCTTACGCTCAGCATCATATTACAGCATTTTTTGTTTCTAGCTACCCCGGCACCAGCCAATAACGGCTCAATTTGCTGACTTAAGACGAGAATTTCCAACACAGCACCAAACAAATTATTTCCATATTAAACCGTCACATATGTATACTAAGTACTTTCTAATGTCTCTCATTGTCATGTGTTTATCTCAATTTACGTTTAAAAATTTATTCAGTTCATGTTATTAGCCTTATTTTCTTTAAAACTGTATTTTCTGTTGCTCTGTTACATTCATCATGCTATCGATTTCGAGGCCATATAGCTTCCATGTTTAGACATATTCTGCAATTTTACAGTGTACTCAGATTCTGCAGTGTGTACTTCCTCAGCTTTTCCGGTACCTGAAGATAAACTTTCATCGACTTTTACACCGCTGTACTGCACCAACAATACAGCTAAGCTGAGGAAAGTGAGCTCTTCCAAAATGAGTCATTTCAAGCAGCCGCCTCTAGTCTTTTTTTTAAAAAAACTATACTGAAGAAGGTTTTCGAGAATTTTCTCGCTAAATGTACCTTATGCCAGCTTCTTTCAAGTAACTTCCAGTTACGTATATGCTATTATTTCATGGTGACTTTTTCTTGGTTGCTACATTCGATAGTATTCTTCTTCAGTCCTCTTTCATTAATTCAGATCAGTTGCCGGTAACAGGTCAGATTTCGTTGCCTTGTAGATGTATTTAGGGTCTTCGCTCATTATTGGTCGTCCTGTATTTAGCATTGGAGGGCAGCGTGGAGGGTAAAAATCGTAGAGGGAGACCAAGAGATCAATACACTAAGCAGATTCAGAAGGATGTAGGTTGCAGTAGGTACTGGGAGATGAAGAAGCTTGCACAGGATAGAGTAGCATGGAGAGCTGCATCAAACCAGTCTCAGGACTGAAGACCACAACAACAACAACAACATGTATTCTTCTCTTTCATGAAACCATCAATATTTCTGTCAGATTTTCACTGGTCCGTTAGATTTATACCCCTTTGGTAGAATCATGATGTAGCTCCACGGATTTTTATTGCCTTGTTGCTATGTTGTGACCTCTTACATTCACATACCGTAGTATGTATCACCCTCTGTTCAATTAAAGGGAAGGTCAGCGTTGGCCGTAATATTGATGTTTTATTGATGGCAGAATCGATTATAGATCACATAGTGATCATCTTCAGTGCTGATATGTACAAATTAAACTCAGACACTGGTATAAAGTTATCAATAACCAAAACTGAGAAGCGTTTCCATGGAGTCGCGAATCAACACCCTCTGTTTATTTTCTTCTCAAGCAAAATTCACAGTTCGCTGAGTTCCTTGCCTTTTTAAATTCTGCCTTTCCTTCTCTTCTCCCCACCGTCATCCTTCTCCCCTACCCCCTCGAAACACGACCGTGGGCGCTCTCATACGCACACGCACACGCACACACACACACACACACACACACGCACACACACACGCACACACACTTGATAGGAGATGACCACAAGATGATCATGCGTGCCTAATTTGGACTACCTGATGCAAATGGCTGCTCGTTAATAACACATGGGAAGCTTTAGTGAGCGTCACTATTCACTGAGGCCCTGCAGCGTCCACGTACTGTATTCCGTCACTAGCAGGCTACATGTAAACAGAGCGAACATTTCATGGAATATGCACGGGGCGATTGCAGCTACCTCGTGCCCTGATTAAACAGCGGATGGACCTGGCTATTTCCGATATTACGTGCAATTCACGGAGTGCAGCGTCCCCTTTCATGTCCTACTCCCACGTTTCCCCGGTTTTCACTGCGTCGTACGACGTGTTCACCGGCTGATTACCTTTTCTTATTAAAGTGGAAACCAGCATGGATTCCGAAAATACCGATCACAGGTAATTCATCTCGCCCTCCTCATGCGGGATACCCTAAGAGCGATGGGTAGAGGTAACCAGTTGAATTCGATATTTGTAGGTATACTGTTCACGTTCTGTATTAATAGTTCATTCTAAGATGACACTCGGAACAGTGCCAACCGCGCGTTGTGGTCGCGTGGTTTAAGGCAACATGTCACGGAATGCGCGGCCCGTCCCGCCGGAGGATCGAGTCCTCCCTCGGGCATGGGTGTGTGTGTTGTTCTTAGCATAAGTTAGTTTAAGTAGTGTGTAAGTCCTTTAGAAATTCACACAAATCTGAACATTTTTGGAACAGTGTCTGGAGGGAGAGGTGTTTCAGTAGAAGTTGGAAGACGGTGTATGAGTTCCGAACGTTACCAACGTCAGTTTTCCATGCCGTTTGGTAACAGACAGATATGTTATACCCAAATTACTTCTGTATAAATGTTGTTCTGGGATTATGCTGATATGCAGAGAATCTTTGTATGTACATCCTAGTAGAAGATGGTGACTAGGATATCGGCTGGACAATTTGAAGCTGTCAGCAGTACAACTTCAGCCATAAATTTTGAACGCTTTGTTAAACTACCGGTTTTGATGTTACATTACATCGTCATCAGGCACCTGTATAAACAATAATATAATCAATTGTAATACTGAAAAAGACAATTATCTGATTAGTGGAAAATAGCTTGGATAAGTCAGTACTGCCAATGGGTTGTAATAGTTGTACATGAATCAATACAGCAGGGACGTTAGCAAAAAATAATTGTCAAAATTCAGTTAAAGCAAGGTGTCTTACCAATATGGATGTAATAATTAGTAAAATTTTAGTGGAATCCATATAATATATTTCACCAATGTGGATATAATAATTAGTAATATTTAAATGGAATCCATATAATATTAATTAAAAGAAATAGGGAACAAGAAAACATTTTCCCCCAAGCTATATAAAAAGTGTAAAATAAGAAGCGTCAACACATATAAGTTGGAAATTAACAGATGGGAAATGAAAAATCTCTGACAATGTATGGTGTTTCATCTCTGTAATACTATAATAATTTGTAATGATTTGCCAGAGGTAGTTGTAACAAACACCCACTAAGAAAAAATTCCTAAGAAACATGTAGAAGATAAATAGGTAAAATCACAAATCAAATCGTAACTAGGTAAAAAGTGAATTGATTAACTGAATGAATCCTGCCTGGGCAGATGGACAGCAGATCAAATTAAAACTGCTTGTATATGAAGCGACTAATCCATGTTTAGGGATTAACGCTGGTACATAACATATTATAGGAGATAAGAAGGAAAATGAAGAATTCAAGTAGAATAAAAGAGTAAACCAAGAAGGAGACAGCAAAGTGTTCTTATAACGTAAAGAGGAAAACAAATTCTAAAACTAGGTAGAAAACAAGACAACCATGAAATAGGATAAGTACCTACTATAGAAATGGTCCTTTGTAAAAAGTAATATGACATCTTCGGTATAGATTTGTGGATAAAGAGCTATAGATGTCGATAGAAAAACAAAAATAATGTAAAAGACGATAAAATGGAAAATACTGGGTAAAATTCTATAATGTAGATTATTTAAAGTTTTGAAAGCTAAACATGGAGTGTGACTAATTACATCAATAAATAAAAATGTAGTATTATGTGTAACTACAATTTATATATGTATGTACAGAGAAGTAACATCAAGGGGAATGTAAGACGCTTCATGACATGAGAAACATGAACGTAATTATATATTAAACAACTCTGTAAAAATCATACTGTACAGATCACCAAGAGTCAAAATCGAAGTGTGTATGTCATGCAACAATGTAATAGATGTAATAGTCTCTATGATAATGGCAGTTATGTAGGAATAATGGAAAAATGTAATGTCAATTAGATGACTATCCATGAGTATAAAGATCCTTAAATTCATCACATTCTACATACTAAAGGAACCGAAGTAGTCAAGATGAAATGAGAGAAGTATGTGTTGGTTGAATAAGGCAACGTATATAAACTGTATTACAAATATAAATTAATCAACAGCCTATACAACAGAAATCAACGAAATGTAGTAGAGGACACAGCGATGTAACATCTCATTGAAGTTACATTCAATAAAAATAAACGGAACCTCTGTATAAATAGTCTAAGTACAACAACAAATAACGTGGGTATCGTTTAGATAACTAACATGATGTAAGGGAATGAATAAACTAGTCATAAAATAAGAATGTTATACACAACGCAAAATACTTAGCACATCAGTTATATCGAGCCATAGCTTATGTAAAAAAGTTAGAGGAGCATAAATTGTCTACATGAGGTGACAGTGGTCCAACAAATAATTAGAAGATTAAAGGACAACGATGAGATTATGAATGGAACATAAGTGGCAGCCTAAAACGCACACGAACTATGTATCCATGGTTACCACCAGGAAAGGTGTGCCCAATGCGCTTTATGTAGTTTACACCAAAACATACAATTCATATATGAAAAGGAAGAAAATGGTAAAACTAATTTTTATGTATTAAAATAACGAACAATGACTGTAATCATAAGTTTGCAACTGATAGAAAATTAACAGCCACAGATTCAATAATCCCATTTTGTTCAGCACAGTCTGACAGATAAAAAAAGTTATTTTTTTTACTGTGTGACTAGCAGGTTAACAAAAATTGTCTTAGAGCCTGAAGAGGAAGAACATCAAAAGCTTGTGCCTAGGGACATAGAATTCAGTACTGGGTTTCAACCAAAAATAGTTGACCACAAACATTCAAGGATAACTAGGAAAAATTCTGATCTATTAAATGACATTTCTCTTTAGCGTTACATAACCAACCAAAAGGTTTTCTCTAATATGGATTACATTGGCCCGATTTCTGCCGAGATCGCTTATATATTTCGCACAATAATTATTAACATAAGTTTGGAAATAATAACACACCGTTCAAGTTACTGAAAACGCTCAAAAGAACATGCTGACCCATAAGAAACCAGGTGTGTATAAGATTACCCGTGACGATTGTATGTACATCGGGCGGACTGGTGGAGCCTTTGGAGAAAGATACGAAGAGCACACATTTTGTGCTATTAAGCATCCAAAGAGGATTTAAAAACAGAGATCCATACTATCAGAAGCTTCGATAAGTACTATATTTTACAGATAACGGGGAATACAATGGACCTTTTTTAGAAGCTAGAAATTTGTAGCTACTCATATAGAAAACCCATGAACTTATTAAATCAGCACACTGAATCGAAAAACGGGTTGTTTTTCGACTATTTTCGAAATTTTTGTGTAGGTAATTTTTAACTGTTCCTCACCTAATTTTTAATTTTTCCACACGTTACCTAATTTTTCAGAGTATTTTACTGGTGATAGGTTTATTACTTTCTGACATTAGGATACTGTAATGTTTACTTTTGCATTCACATTTACTATAAATCTTCTTTTTTATCTTTGTGGATGTACTGCTATCTTGCTTCTTGGTAATCCAAAAGGGGTAACTGTAATATTAATAACTCACAACAAATGCATGTGTATAACTGTTAGGAATTTCCGCTACAGATTCTTATGAGATCGACGATAAGTATACAATGTCTTTACCTCATTTTTTGGAAACATTGTTTAGCTTATACAGTTATAACACGTTTGCACCTGCCTCACATTAAGCGGCGACGAACTGTATGTACGTTACTGTAACAACCATCATATGGTACTCACCAGCGATGTTTCTCTGTAACTATTACGGGCTTACACTTCTTAAGCTGTTATATTTCCTTCTCTATGTTTCTTTTCTTTATTTATCCGTGGTTATGTAACTTATTTTAACTTTTTAGCGTTTATTCTTTTTATTCCTTCTTTCATCATGGTATTTCTAACAGATGTATACGCGTCGTTTCCCTTGATGGTTTACCGTTGATTTTATATTTTTATAAATGCATTAGGTACACGTTATTCTAAGTAATACAAAGTTTTGCACGTTCAAAAGAAACTGTCATTAGTTTATTAGTGTTGGTTCAAAATGGTTCAAGTGGCTCTGAGCACTATGGGACTTAACTACTGAGGTCATCAGTCCCCTAGAACTACTTAAACCTAACTAACCTACAGACATCACACACATCCATGCGCGAGGCAGGATTCGAACCTGTGACCGTAGCAGTCGCGCTGTTCCAGACTGTAGCGCCTAGAACCACTCGGCCACCCCGGGTGGCTATTAGTGTTGGGTTTTACCTACGTTACTGAATTAAATATATTTTTGGAGATTGAAAAAGCAAATCTAAGATGAGTTGTATTACTAAGTATTCTTTTACAAGTTTCAGACTGCCGAAGTCCATGGTGTAACTGTCCGTCATTCGGGTTTCTTGAAGTGGCAAAATTTGAATCTTCTGTTCTTTTAATGTATTCCCCAATTTATGAAATTAACTTGGTTGGAAAAGTGTATGTGAAGTGTTGAAAAAATGTACTTGTTCTGGTTTTAAGTTCTCCAGAGGACTCAGACTCCCCCGCTGAATCAAACTGCATTTTAATTGGCTGCCCCAGAATCCGAATGACCAGTAGTACCAGTAATACTGGCAGTGGATTGACCATCTGGGGTAATATTGTGATTGTCAGAATGCTCCATGATGATTGTACCTGGAATCAGATGGGGGTTGAGCAGACTCACTGAGTGAACTCAGAGTATTAAGACTGGAAGGTTCAGTTCCAGAATATAAGTTTCAGCCGCGTCACTGGTGAAGAGACGCTGACCACTTTGGCGCTTGCTACAAGACAGATGTAAAGTGGATTTGGTTTTATTTTGCCTTTGTCCGGGACCGCTTATTCTGTATTCGCAGCTGTCCACCATATCAGATGGAAAGTTCACTATCCGTCACCCGTGACCCGTCCGATATCCTAGGCAAGGTCAGCTTCTTAGCTTTTAGTTACAAAGTCTTGAGCCTGGAACAAATTATTTCATTGTTACAGAGGCCACACACCATACGTCATTTGAGATTTGTCATTTACTTGTGGTTAAATTCCTACTGACACGTGTTGACTCTTGTTATTCTGTACCTTTTATGACTTGGACTCAATGTATACTTGTTCTCTACTAATTTCGTTTTATATAGTTCCCATTTCAGTGTTACTAACTATTTCATCCGCAGTGGTGACAAACCTTGGTTTGAGGTTTGCTAGTTATTTTCTCTTAACCTCTATATTATATTGCTATATACCTATTATATAACCCACTGGCAACACTTCTGATTGTAGCGATTATCGGAAGCCAGATGACCTGCTTATCTGTCACCATCAAGTGCAGTGTAATTTGTGAACCACCTTAGGCGAGTGACATCCTCCAGCGAATTACAGTTTTTCCACGTGTGGTTTAAGTAAAATGCTGCAGACAGTTCCTGCCATCTTGCCGACGCGGTGAGAAACCAGCTGACTTACAAAGACTCTGTGAGACGTTTTAGCGTTAACCGACTGCAGAAGTAAGCAATATATGTTAGCTTCATGTATATTTCTGTGGTGTCACCGCCAGACACCATACTTGCTAGGTGGTAGCTTAAATCGGCCGCGGTCCATTAGTACATGTCGGACCCGCGTGTCGCCACTGTCAGGATCGCAGATCGAGCGCCACCACACAAGGCAGGTCTCGAGAGACGGACTAGCACTCGCCCCAGTTGTACGACGACATTGCTAGCGACTACACTGATCGAAGCCTTTCTCTCATTTGCCGAGAGACCGTTAGAATAGCCTTCAGCTAAGTCCATGGCTACGACCTAGCAAGGCGCCTTTAGTTACTTCATGAATCTAAAGAGTCTCACTTGTATCTTCAAGAATGCTGTATACCAAAGGACGATATAAAAGTTAAGTGTTCTAGTAGCTACGTTCTTTTCTTTATCACATTCATCACGTATCCTGTTCCAGACTTCGCGCCAGTCGGCGTGTGTGTACGTGTGCCCTTTCGGCTACTTCACTGTGGACTGGCTGCCTTGTCAGTCCACTACAATTTCCATACTCAGGGAATGTAAGTGAAGCTTATTGTGAAGTTAGTTGTGGTGGAAGTACTTGCGGCTCTTAAAACCACTTACATGGTTCGTAACGCACTAAGAATTGGGCTATAAAGTCGTCAACATCCAAAAATACTCATCGAACGTGCCCTAACGTAAATACAAATGTATATATACGCGTCATCTAAAGGTGTTTCCTAAGACTAACGCTGCCCTGAGTTGTAAAATGTAAACTTTCACGGCCGGAATTGTTGCAATTAATAAAATATTATTATTATTATTATTATTATTATTATTATTATTATTATTATGCCGTGGTTCAAGGGATTTCACAGTTAACGAAAATCGCAATCGCATATCAGTATTTTCTGCAGGAATTCTTAGTACCTCATACATTGCTTCACCCTTCACTCCCCTGGTTAGCGAAACGCTTGAAATTGATTCCGTGTCACGTGTTCCCATAATTATAAATGGAAACAATCTCATGTTAGAGCTGTCTAAATGCGTCTAGCGGCGCTGCCCTTCATATAAACAATTTCGTCCGCGCACTACTCCAGAAGAAGATGGAAACTGTTTCCTGAATACATTTCCTCATCTACATCTCATGCGCTGTACTTAATTTCTCTAACTGTAAGGCTCCCGTTGCGATCTTCCACATCGTACACCCGTCTAATCGGGGTCGCTTTCTGTTCATTGAAATCAATATACCGGAATAATTTTTCTGTGGCCAACACAGAAGATATTCCAAGTTTTGCTACCACTGTATTCGTGACTGTTTTGGTGTCTTAACATTTTCCACTGACAGCGCACAATTTAATATCTTACCATAATTGTCATCGTTATTGGCTTCCCCTAATGCCCCTGTTGCCCTCTTGATATTGCAGCTGCGTCAGCGTAAATGAGAAATAGCATCAGCAGAATTAAGCATAATGACGTTCATACTTCCTTAAGTTCGTCTCAAGATCATCGACAAATTAGGGCACTAAATTGTGCATCGTTGACACAGTATGATGTGTATCAGCATCTATGACGTTACTGTTACGGTAATGACGACTCATTATTTGTTGATATACGGCTGAGGAGAGAATACAGCCGCTGAAACCTCCTGGCAGATTAAAACAGTGTGCCGGACCGAGAATCGAACTCGGGACCTTTGCCTTTCGCGATAGACAACTTGTTTTAATCTGACAGCAAGTTTCATATCAGCGCACACTCCGCTGCAGAGTGAAAATCTCATTCTGAATACAGCCGCTGTTTGCCTGCCCCAAAAACAAGCATTCATATAATAATTAAGATGAAAATTTGTAATTTCGAGAAGACTTTGTATAGACAGTGTTGACTGTAATACTCTCTTCGAAACTCTGAAGATATCGGGGATAAAATACAGGGAATAAAGTGACCTATAACTAGCAAAGAAACCAAATTGCAGTTATAAAGGCCGAAGCACGTGAAATGGAAGCAGTAGTTGAGGACCGAGTGAGAAAGGACTGTAGCCTATCTCCTATGTTATTTAATTTGTACACTGAGCTGGTAATAAAGGAAACTAAGGAGAAATTAGGAAAAGGAATTAGAGCCCAGGAAGAAATAAAAAACGTTGAGGTTTGGCGATGGCATTGTAGATGTCAGAGAAGGAAAGGTACTAAAAAGATAAGTTGAATGGACAGTACTTTGAAGAGATTGTAACATCAATATCAATGAGATAAAAACAAGCATTTTGGAATGTAATCGAATAAAATGGGAGACTGAGAAAAGGAAGTGAGGCGCTAAAATAGTAAAGGAGTTTGGCTACTCGAACAACAAAGAAACTGACAATAGCAAGAGTAGAAACGGCATAAAATTCAGACTGGCAGTACTAAGAAGAGCGTTTCTGAAAAAGAGAAACTAGTTGCCATCAAGATGTTAGGAAGTATTCGTCTGGAGTGTTGCCTTGTATGGAAATGAAACATGGATGATAAACAGCTCAGGCAAAAAGTGAGCAGAAGCTTTTGCAATACGGTGCTACAGAAGTGTGCTGAAGATTATATGATTATATAGGATAAACATGAGAATGTCCTGAATAAAACTAGGGAAAAAAGATATTTACGGCACTTACGCATAAGAGACGGGGTCAGTTACGGTTAACAGGGCACCATCTGAGGCATAAAGGAATCGTGAATTTCGTAATGTATGCAATTGTCGGAGATAAAAGCTGCATAGGCAGACCAAAGCTTGATTACAGTAAGGAGATAAAAATAGATGTATATTGCAATATTTGCTCATAGAGGAATAGGTTTACACAGCACATTAGCATGGACAGAGGAACCATACCAGTTTTCAGTTTGAAGACCACAACAACAAAATAATAGAAGGAAGAGGTCCCAGAGGTTCCTGCTAGAATTGGTGTGCTATTAAACGAAGAAGTGAGATGACAGCGGGACCGGTTTCTGGCTGGTAATAAGCGGCAGGTGAACTGCCAGGTTACGCAACAGCACGGGCGTGTAGGTGACCCGTCGCTATAGAGGGCAATCTCACTGATCGTCCCTGTAGGGACGGCAAATTAACGTCGAGGCCCGCTGTTCCTGGCTATCGCTCTGCTGTTTCACATTCCAAACGAGGCCAGCTTGAATATTTTAAATAATAGGTCCTACTGATTAGGAAGAAGTGGTAAGATGTCTCATACGAGAAAGTAAAACAAAAATCACTTGTGGATAGTAAATAAGAATTTTTAATCGAACTACAGAGTCCGAGATCCTTCTAAGACAATGATATTCCCGTAGTAAGATGATTGAAGTCCAGCATGATAGACGCAACTGGATGGTACAGTTATCATAACATCATATGGTACCGTTTTGGTAAAACGCACAGGGTTTCAGATCTAATTACTCAAACGTCACACAACTAAATGCTCGTGAACTGTGATTTCCTTACGTTGGCCGTATCATAAAGTTTTACACTATGTGATCAAAAGTATTCGGACACCTGGCTAAAATGACTTATAAGTTCGTGGCGCCCTCCGTTGGTAATGCTGGGATTAAATATGGTTAGGCCCACCCTTAGCCTTGATGACAACTTCCACTCTCGCAGCCATACGTTCAGTCAGGTGATTGAAGGTTTCTTGGAGAATGGCAGCCCATTCTTCAAGGAGTGTTACACTGAGGAGAGGTATCGATGTCCGTCGGTGAGGCCTGGCACGAAGTCGGAGTTCCAGAAGATCCCAAAGGTGTTCTATAGGATTCAGGTCAGGACTCTGTGCAGGCCAGTCCATTACACGGATGTTATTGTCGTGTAACCACTACGCCACAAGCCGCGCATTATGAACAGGTGCTCGATTGTGTTGAAAGATGCAATCGCCATCTCCGAATTGCTCTTCAGCAGTGGAAAGCAATAAGGTGCTTAAAACATCAACATAGGCCTGTGCTGTGATAGTGCCACGCAAAACAACAAGGGATCAAGTCCCCTCCATGAAAAACACGACCACACCATAACACCACCGCCTCCAAATTTTACTGTTGACACTACACATGCTGGCAGATGGCGTTCACCGGGCATTCGCCACACTCACATCCTGCCATCGGATCGCCACATTCTGTGTCGTGATTCGCCACTCCACACAACGATTTTTCACCAATCGTCCAATGCTTACGCTCCATAAAACAGCGAGGCGTCGTTTGGCATTCATCGGCGTGATTTGTATCTTATGAGCAGCCGCTCCCACTCAAAGGAACTGTTGAAAATTAGAAAGGAAAGAAAACAGATCAGAGACGGAGTAACAAATAAGACTGAGCCAAAGCTCAAGTTCTGGATGAAGTTTATGTAGAATGGTTACACTGGACTTCTTTTTTTCTTCCGTGTCATCAATCTTCAGACTGGTTTGATGCACCCCGCCACGAATTCCTCTCCTGTGCTAAGCTTTTCATCTCAGAGGACCGATTGCAACCTACGTTCTTAATTATTTCCTGGACGTTTTCTAATCTCTACAGCTCCGTCTAGTACCGTGGAAGCTACTCCCTGAGGTCTTATTAGATGTCGTATCATCATGTCTCTTCTTGTCAATGGTTTCCATGTATTCCTTTCCTCCTCCTCGTTCCTTAATTTAACAGTCCACCTGATTTTCAATCACATATAAAATGCTTTGATTCTCCTACGTTTCGGTTTTCCCACAGTCCGTTTCACTACCACACATTGCTGTGATCCAAGCGTATGTTATCAGAAACTTCCTCAAATTAAAGCTTATGTGTGGTACTAGTAGACTTCTCTTGGCGAGGAATACCCTTTTAGGCAGTGCTAGTCTGCTTTTTATGTCATCCTTGCTCCGTCCATACAGGGTTACTTTGCTTCAAAGGTAGCAGAATTTCTTAACTACATCTTCGTGATCCCTATTCTGATATTAAATTTCTCGCTCTTCTCATTTCTGCTACTTCTCATTAATCTGTGTTTCTCTGGTTTATTATCAAACCGCATTTTGTTCTCATTAAACTGTTCACTGCAATCAACAGATTCTGTAATTCTTCACTTTCATTTAGGATAGCAATGTCATCAGTGAATATTATTATTGATATCGCTTCACGTAAGTTTTTATTTCAGTCTTGAACCTTTATTTATATCCGTCATTGCTTCTTAGATGTTATATATTGAACAGTAGGGGCGAAAGACTACAATCGTTTCCTACATCCTTTTTAATTCAAGCACTTAGTTCTTGGTCTTGCATTGTTATTGTTCCCTTCAGGCTCTTGTACATATTGTGAATTGGAAGGAAAATCAGCATTGGCCGTATTTTGTTGTTTTATTGCCAGCAAAATCGATTTTCGGTCACTTAGTGACCATCCTTAGTGCTGTAATGTTCAATTAAAATTGGTAGGCACTGGTATCAAGCTATAACCACAAGCTTAGAGCGATCCTCAGTTTATGTGATCGCTCTAAGCTTGTGGTTATAGCTTGATACCAGTGCCTACCAATTTTAATTGTATATTACAGCACTGAGGATGGTCACTAAGTGACCGAAAATCGATTTTGCTGACAATAAAACAACAAAATACGGCCAATGCTGATTTTTCCTTCCAATTCTATCCACTATTTGGTCGTGGTGCACACACCACGCCATGGAGTCGCAAATTAATATTGTGAATTATCCGTATTCCGCTATAACTTACACCTATTCACGGTATTTCGAACATCCTGCACCATTTTACATTATTAAAAGCTTTTTCCAGGTCGACAAATCCTGTGAACTGTCTCAGTTTTTCCTAAGTCTTGCTTCAGTTATCAACTGCTGCCTTCACTTTATCCTGCATAGATGTCTGATTCGTAAGGAAGGAGATCTTAGTGACCACAGAACGTCAAGAGCAGTCTGCTGTCAGAGTTTCGCTTCCGGTTCGGCGGAGTGTCTCCCACCGGCTGTGGCCAGTGGACCGCGCCGACCTTCTGCAGCGCAGCTGGACGCCGTTGCAGTAACCTCGCCTGTCCGTAGGCAGCCGTTTCTAAAGAGGCGGGAGAAACTCCCAGAGCGGAGAGCCCGTGCGATCGTAAACCGCGGCCACTGCTATAGCGCGCGCCTGCAGCTCACGAGAGGGGCGAGACAGGCGAGGCGAGTGTAAACGGGAGACGCGCCGGCGGCGGCTGTGTGGCGCAAGCAAGGCCGGCCTGTGACCTGGAAGGGGCAGCGAAAGGAGCCACTCTCTCCAGCAGACGAGCGCTCCAGAAGCCGCTAACCATAACGCCACCTCTGCCT
This sequence comes from Schistocerca nitens, assembly GCF_023898315.1. NCBI lineage: Eukaryota > Metazoa > Arthropoda > Insecta > Orthoptera > Acrididae > Schistocerca > Schistocerca nitens. The sequence continues at coordinate 501,275,643 of NC_064619.1, read as the reverse complement.
CTTACGTGACTCCAAGCTTACGGCTGCTGCTCCTTTCTTTGGTGCTGTCTACTTCTTTCCTCTTCTTCTCGTCCCTCTTATACTTCCCTCCCGCTTCTACATTCTGGGAACGAGCCACCAGTATTACCACTCCCCGTCCTCTTACGCTCTTCGAGTCGAATCCCTTTCGGCACAACTTACCTGACTGCTGAATTACAGGACAATTCCCGATGAGGTAGAAATTAAATTCGATATACACCCTCAAAAAAAGTTAAGCATCCAGAAGGTGAGCAAAAAGCGGAGTGAAGCTTCACGGGTTCACAGAATATGTGATGTTACATCTACATCTACATACATACTCTGCAATCCACCACGGTGCGTGGCGGAGGGTACCTCGTACCACAACTAGCATCTGCTCTCCCTGTGCCACTCCCAAACAGGACGAGGGAAAAATGACTGCCTCTGTACGAGCCCTCACCTCTCTTATCTTATCTTAGTGGTCTTTCCGCGAAATATAAGTTGGTGGCAGTAAAATTGTACTGCAGTCAGCCTCAAATGCTGGTTCTCTAAATTTCCTCAGTAGCGATTCACGAAAAGAACGCCTCCTTTCCTCCAGAGACTCCCACCCGAGTTCCCGAGGCATTTCCGTAACACTCGCGTGATGAGAAAACCTACCAGTAACAAATATAGCAGCCCGCCTCTGAATTGCTTCTATGTCCTCCCTCAATCCGACCTGATAGGGATCCCAAAGGATCGAGCAGTACTCAAGAATAGGTCGTATTAGTGTTTTATAAGCGGTCTCCTTTACAGATGAAACGCATCTTCCCAAAATTCTACCAACGAACCGAAGACGACTATCCGCCTTCCCTACAATTGCCATTACATGCTTGTCCCACTTCATATCGCTCTGCAGTGTTACGCCCAAATACACTCCTGGAAATGGAAAAAAGAACACATTGACACCGGTGTGTCAGACCCACCATACTTGCTCCGGACACTGCGAGAGGGCTGTACAAGCAATGATCACACGCACGGCACAGCGGACACACCAGGAACCGCGGTGTTGGCCGTCGAATGGCGCTAGCTGCGCAGCATTTGTGCACCGCCGCCGTCAGTGTCAGCCAGTTTGCCGTGGCATACGGAGCTCCATCGCAGTCTTTAACACTGGTAGCATGCCGCGACAGCGTGGACGTGAACCGTATGTGCAGTTGACGGACTTTGAGCGAGGGCGTATAGTGGGCATGCGGGAGGCCGGGTGGACGTACCGCCGAATTGCTCAACACGTGGGGCGTGAGGCCTCCACAGTACATCGATGTTGTCGCCGGTGGTCGGCGGAAGGTGCACGTGCCCGTCGACCTGGGACCGGACCGCAGCGACGCACGGATGCACGCCAAGACCGTAGGATCCTACGCAGTGCCGTAGGGGACCGCACCGCCACTTCCCAGCAAATTAGGGACACTGTTGCTCCTGGGGTATCGGCGAGGACCATTCGCAACCGTCTCCATGAAGCTGGGCTACGGTCCCGCACACCGTTAGGCCGTCTTCCGCTCACGCCCCAACATCGTGCAGCCCGCCTCCAGTGGTGTCGCGACGGGCGTGAATGGAGGGACGAATGGAGACGTGTCGTCTTCAGCGATGAGAGTCGCTTCTGCCTTGGTGCCAATGATGGTCGTATGCGTGTTTGGCGCCGTGCAGGTGAGCGCCACAATCAGGACTGCATACGACCGAGGCACACAGGGCCAACACCCGGAATCATGGTGTGGGGAGCGATCTCCTACACTGGCCGTACACCACTGGTGATCGTCGAGGGGACACTGAATAGTGCACGGTACATCCAAACCGTCATCGAACCCATCGTTCTACCATTCCTAGACCGGCAAGGGAACTTGCTGTTCTAACAGGACAATGCACGTCCGCATGTATCCCGTGCCACCCAACGTGCTCTAGAAGGTGTAAGTCAACTACCCTGGCCAGCAAGATCTCCGGATCTGTCCCCCATTGAGCATGTTTGGGACTGGATGAAGCGTCGTCTCACGTGGTCTGCACGTCCAGCACGAACGCTGGTCCAACTGAGGCGCCAGGTGGAAATGGCATGGCAAGCCGTTCCACAGGACTACATGCAGCATCTCTACGATCGTCTCCATGGGCGAATAGCAGCCTGCATTGCTGCGAAAGGTGGATATACACTGTACTAGTGCCGACATTGTGCATGCTCTGTTGCCTGTGTCTATGTGCCTGTGGTTCTGTCAGTGTGATCATGTGATGTATCTGACCCCAGGAATGTGTCAATAAAGTTTCCCCTTCCTGGGAGAATGAATTCACGGTGTTCTTATTTCAATTTCCAGGAGTGTATTTAATCGACGTGTCTGTGTCAAGCGCTACACTACTAATGGAGTATTCAAACAATACGGGATTCTTTTTCCTATTCATCTGCATTAATATACATTTATCTATTTATCTATATTTAGAGTTAGCTGTCATTCTTTACACCAATCACAAATCCTGTCCAAGTCATATTGTAACCTCCTACAGTCACTCAACGACGTCACCTTCCCGTGCACCACAGCATCATCAGCAAACAGCCGCACATTGCTATCCACCCTATCCAAAAGATCATTTATGTAGATAGAAAACAACAGCGGACCTACCGCACTTCCGTGGGGCACTCCAGATGATACCCTCACTCCCGATGAACACTCAACATCGAGGACAACGTACTGGATTCTATTACTTAAGAAGTGTTATTTCGGTGATTGCAAAATGATGGAGTCAAGAAGTTGGTAGCGTGAAACCACTCATCAGTATGACGTTTCACCCCTTCTGTCCTCGATGCATGCAATGATTTGGTTGGGAAATGTCATAATGGCGTGCTATACTCTCCTGCTGCAAGCTGGCTCAAAACTGTTGTAACTGGTACTTGATGTCCAAAATACTGACACTGGAACGGACGCCTGAGCTGGCTCCACGACAGTTATCAGGACAGGTATGGTGATCTCGCTAACCAGAGCGCCTCAGTATCACGCAGACAATTCATAGACTCACGTCCCATGTGTAGGCGAGCTTTGTCATTAGCCACGCGAAAAACCGATCTGCTAAAACAAATACCGGTATTTCAGGTCCGAGTAACCAATATTTTTCAATACTTATTTGGTCTCGATAATAACAGTTGTCTTTTATTTTTTACAAATAACCGAGTAAAAACACAGAAATTTCAACTAGCCGTAGCAGTAGTGCTAAAATTTTTATTTCTCAAATAAACTTTTTTAAAAATTGAGTAACTTTTGTACTTAAATTTGCATTAGTTTAAAATATTGCATTGTTATAGAAAATGGGAAAAGCGAACAGTGTTATTTTAATAACAAAGCCGACAGAAACTAGCAACAAGTACACGACGTTGAAATTGGTACAGCATTGCTAAGGCAATAATGTATCTCTTGCCGTCTGTCGTGACCTAAGGCAAGTGTGTACTTCCAGTGGACACGACTTGCCCCCAACTGGTTTGTACGGTAGTTTCCCGCTGACATCTGCAGACATCCGTTGCATTGTAGAATCGTACCAACCCTAGTCTGGAAACATTTTTGCAATGTGACGTAGTAATGAAGTACAATACTTAATTTGCTTTAAAAGATTAAAAACCTTTCTTCCAGGGGAAGGAAGTTATGGTGACAGTAATGAACTTAACGACAGTTCTTTCACAGCACACAATAACACAATAAAAATAGTAAGTTAACTGATTTGCTGTCTGTATCTACATGATATGCCTTCATCTGCTTGTAGGCCTTGAAAACAAATTAGTAAGAGAAACAGAGTTCTTCACCCTCAGTTTTCATCATCTTGCACTGACTATTCGTAGTGTCCGAACAGTGGTATGATCAATGATTATAACACGCAAAAATTAGAATCAATAGAATACTGGTGATTCTTTGTTGTATTTAACCACGTATCACTTTTCGAGAAGAACAGGGGGCTGTGGACGGACTAACTTTTGTTTCACTTGCCTGTTCGATTTCGTATTTTAATCTGAAATTGAGTCAAAATTTTTAAATCTTGCTCTACTTTCTACTTTTATTACAGGAAAAAAACAGAACTAAAAAACTGAAGATCGGTTATTTCAGAAAGCAATTATTTTGAGCGGTTTTAAGTCAGATGAAACTGAAAGCCAGTTGTTTCAGCGATAACCGCCATCCCTGATTGTCATGTTTAAATATGGCATCCCAGTACTGTCGCACGAAGTAATACATTAATTCCCAGAATGTCCGTGACGTAACAGTGTGTCGCCAGAGTTCCCTCTAACTATCAGCCATGACCTTGTCACACCCGATGGCCAGGAGTAAAACAGCTCGGCCTCTCTGAACCGTTAGAAAAATGTGACATCACCTCAGGTCCTCCACATTCTTGCAGATGATGGTCATCCGGCGTAGTATAGAACCGTGATTTATCGCTGAACACAAAACGGGGCTATTTAGCAGCAGTCCATGCTTTCCGGTCACGACTCCACACAAACACAGTCGTTGTGTTATGGCGTTAACGCCTGTTACAGTAATTCCCTATTCCTGCTGCTTCTATTCTGCGACCAGTGTTGTGGGATGATACAGAATGATAAGGGATGGCAGCCGCAGATGCCCTTGGTGCACGGTTCGGTCATCCTACATTGTGTTGCTCAGACGTGATCGAATGGAGCCTTGACAGCGAATAGGCCTGCCCTAACGTTCCATTGTAGGGAACTGTAACATACGAATGCCTCACAAATCTGGGTATTGCACAATTTGACCAGCCGCTCTAATGGAGATCTACAGTGCGGTTCTTTCCAGCCCCTGTCAGGTGCTGATAACGCTGTCTCACAAGGGTACGTGTTATCTTAGTATCGTTGATAGTGATCACTCAACATATGACCTATCACTACCCCACTAGATCTAGTGGCAACACTAAACAATAACAACACTAATGCATTCTGGTGACCGTCTTGCCAGCTATAGAAAATTGTAACATTAGCAGGTTATATTCTTACTCAACGACTACGAGTTTGTGTATAAAGTTACAGTGAGCTCCGGCCATGCTTTTCGGGTGCTTAACATTTGTGGCAGTTTTTTTGTACAGGATGTAAGAGGGTCACTGCAGGATAAATGCTGTTACACATACAGGTTAATAATGTGCTCTCTTTGCAGTGCAGAAGCAAGCGGCAGGAATGCTGAACGGCGTGACCTAAGTCACCATCCACAATATTCAGGCTGCTTCTTCCGTGGCACTACCGATGCTAAATATGCTGAAATGCTACAGTTCAAGACAACAGTCTAACACAGACAGAATGGTTGCTGCTCTACTACTGAAAGTAACACCGTTCTGATAGTGCTTGATATTTATTACTTCGCATGACTACAGCCTTCTCATACCGATGTGGCATAAATATTAGAATTTCTCACAGCCACTTCGCGCAGGTCTGACTACTGATTTCTCCTGAGTACAAGTATATTTTGTCTATAAAATTTCTTTTTTGTTGGGATCTACAGCCTCTAAACACTTCGTAAAAGAGAACATGGTCCATAGTCGTCTGTAATGTAGACGGTCTTCATTAACATCGCGCGAGTAACTAATTTCGACGACCTGTCAAGTGCAATATTACGACATGTAATACTAATATTACACATGTGTTTGGAACGGAGCGAGGTGGCGCAGTGGTTAGCATACTGGACCCGCACTCGGTAGGACGACGGTTCCTCTGAAAGGACATGGCCGCTTTCCTTCTCCATCCTTCCGTAATTCAAATCGTTCAAATGGCTATGAGCAATATGGGACTTAACATTTGAGGTCATCAGTCCCCTAGACTTGAAACTACTTAAACCTAACTAACCTAAGGACATCACATACATTCATGTCCTAGGCAGGATTCGAACCTGCGACCGTAGCAGCAGCGCGGTTTCGGTATGAAGCGCCTAGAACCGCTCGGCCACAGCGGCCAGCTCCTTCCGTAATACGAGCTTTTGATCAGTCTCTAGTGACTTCGTTTTCGATGAAACTTTAAACACCATCTACTTTACCCTCCATATGCTTGAAAATGACAAGTCTTGGAAATCAGCTACTCACACGATTTAAATAAAGATCGTCTACAATACATCCGACAGAGGACCTGTTTTCTTTAATTTAGATATTTTGGCCATCGCGAAAACCGCTCTATTCAACTTCATGTATTACGATAAGTTCTCGACCATGTTACATCGCACGATATAATAATTCAACGATTAATCTTTGTGATTCAGTTCACAGTTCGATGCAAATATTTTACCAGCAACTAATGAGAGTTTTGAAATATGACTTTTAGCTCAATTTTAATTAAATTTCAGTCGACGATTATATTGCTTCTCCTTAGTAATCTGTATCGCTCAGCCTAAGTTTAGCGTGGTAATTTTTCTACGGCACCAGTTCAACCTATTCGGTATTTTAGGACTCCATAAAGTCTAAAAAGTTAATGAAACGATAGCTGAATAACGGTAGTTTAAAATGTGTCCATGTAAGTTTGCTCATGTGTATAAGTATGTCGATAGTTATAGCAAATTCATCAGGTTGCAACCACTTGAGTGTTAAGACTTTCATAGGTATACGGGACAAGGAGCGGACAAACTTTTGTTAAAAAAGAGAGTAGGAGATAGGAAGATTAGGGCTTAAAGACCCATCGACAACGAGGTCTGTACTGTGCCAACAGCTTCATATCGAAGTAGCACATCCAACATTCTTCGTTATGTGTTGGGTGTATTCAAATCTTTTTGTTCCTCAAATATTGTTGCCCTCTACGGGTTCCTCTCGTGTCAAGGAAGCTATTTCCTGATATCTTAACACATGTACTATCATCCTGTCCGTTCTTGTTGTCTTTTTTCACATATTCCTCACCTCTCTGGTTCTGCCCATTCCACGTCATTTTCAGGATGCTTCTGTAACAGCTTATTTCAGACATTTCGATTCTCTTCTATCAAGCCTTTCTCACTGTCCATGTTTTACTTCCATATATTCTGTGCTCAGACATTTCTTCAAACTAACGCCTACGCTCGATACAGACTTCTTTTACCGAGGAATACTCTCTTGCCTGCCCTGGTCCGCTTCCGCATTGCAAGCAATTTTTAAGCGCACATTGTCTCACTGGCGGCAGTGCCATGCCTTGCACGAGTTCACTCGAGATCTCACATTTTACCAGACGCAGTTCCAGGTACCAGTGGACAGACTCCAAGCGCAAAGGGTGATTACACCCATCTCTTCCACTCCTGGCTCTCGAGAAATTGGATGCCCTGCTCCCCTGTTCGTGTGCCGATTTTGATGCAGCAAACTTACAGGTAGTAGTTGAGTCTTAGACAACTCACCATCCCGAATATGTTTTCCATACTTAAAGAAGGCGAATGAACCGAAATTCACTCATCTGAAACCCACTTTACAGCTTGCGCTAGATTCGGGGTGGCAGAGTTGCCTAATTAATATCTTTCGGCCTTTATCGCTACAAAAGATTATGTTTTATCATTTGTTATGCCTGATCTATTTTTTGGCGATACGTACAGAGCATTAAAATAACTGTCGAATATTCTTACAGAAGGAAAAAATTCTATAACATCTGCTGGAAGAAGCAGTTTAGACATGGACCATTGTACATGTCGAGATTCGTCATTACTCAGTGGTGTAAGCTGTCTTTATTCTTATCGGTTGTATTTTCCTCTGTATTTTGGCCGCTGTCACGTTATGAGATAAATCACATAAAACTGTTTCGTAAGTCAGCCATTCGGTATACATCGTTTTTGACGTTTTGTTGGCACCAGATCAAAATTACTGATTCCGTGACAACATCGCAAACAGTGAAAGAGAGTTTTATTTCACATGGGAAATGACAGATACGATATCCTGCTAGGTTTACCCAAGCTCGTTAAGCGAAAGACAAAGGCCATTTACGCTGAACGACATCCTCGACGAGGGATTTCATCTGGAAAAAAGTATTCATCAGGTTCTTCCAGGCACGCAGTCATTTTCAACAACGATTAGGGAAGGTGACAGATCTCGTAAAGTTCACATCGCGTGTCGTGGCTAGATGATGATTCTGAAAGAAACGTGCCAACTATTGGACTGGCCGATGGTATAAATCACGCTCTTCCGAGGTCAGTTACGAATGGCCATTTACTTTATCTGTATCAGTGCGTTTGCGTACTCTGAGGTCAGAAGAGAAGCTTATCAAATTGCTGTTCTAAAACAAAGCGGTGAGAATCTGTAATTCACAGCTTGCATTTACGGATGAGGTGTAATGACACGGAGTAGAAGAACAAATTACCACAATAACGAAGTGTGGGAAGAAACAAATCCTCAAATGATCCAGGGCTCTGGACATCAGTATGGGGTGGAATTATTTACAAGGCCACACACCAGACAAATTAACAGGCTGTGCTTACGATTAATTCCTGCGTTGCAAATTACCACGTTGTTGGCGAACGTTAATCTCGCAGAAAGACAACGGACGTATTTCATGCACAAAATGACACCATCGTGTTTTCTACCCTCATGCGGCTGTACCTAAGAATTGTTTAGAGGGTGATGGATTTGTCGAGTAAGTCCAGTATCCCCTGTTCAGCTTCCTATAATCACTTAGGTTTCACTTATAGTGATATTTAGGGGCACTGGTATAAGCCAAACCAGTCGATAAAGCGCACACGATACGGGAGGGTGTGGCCCGAGCATGTAACCAAATTCAGGGCCAGCCAGTATTATTCACAAAAGTTCATGATTTTTTGAAGAGGCGGTGGACAGACGAGTAAGAGAGGTAACTACATTCAGCAGTCCTATAGTGTCAAGACAGATTGCTGTCATAGGACAGAGTGGCCCATATTCCAAGAAGTATGCTTCCGGACATGTTGTAGGATATTTTTCTACATTTGACCAGCGCTATGTCCTATAGCACATTTCTTAAACTTCCTGAGTAAGAACTGATTAGATGTGTGTGAAATTTTATGGGACTCAACTGCTAAGGTCATCAGTCCCTAAGCTTACACACTACTTAACCTAAATTATACTAAGGACAAACACACACACCCATGCCCGAGGGAGGACTCGAACCTCCGCCAGGACCAGCCGCACAGTCCACGGCTGTACCACCTCAGACTGCTCGGAATCGCCATAGTACTTTCGGACGTAATCTAGGCTGACATCTATATGTGCTACATTAACAGGAGCGTTCCTGTCCCCAGGATCTAACGACAGGAACAGAAGTTTCGTGATGCCTGTCTTAGTGGCATGTATTAGTTTAAAAGCACGTCTGTAATTCCAAGTCCTCCGCTCCGCTAATCCCGCGAGGCAAGAACTGATTAAGGAGATGCTCTCATGCTAACTATCTAGACGACATTATCGTAATAGGGCCACCACATAGAAGCATCTGTTATCGCCTTACAAGTGCCAGTGGGTTTGGTAATGTGCGACTTAAGCCAAGATTAATTTCTGCCCCAGAATGACTCGATACAGAACCACCCGTAAGAAACACTCAAAAAATGTTCAAATGTGTGTGAACTCTTATGGGACTTAAGTGCTAAGGTCATCATTCCCTAAGCTTACACACTACTGAACCTAAATTATCCTAAGAACAAACGCACACACCCATGCCCGAGGGAGGACTCGAACCTCCGCCGGGACCAGCCGCAGAGTCCATGACTGCAGCGCCCTTTTTTTTTTTTTAAGGAAAAGTTTTTTTTTCAAAAGAAAACAAAGATGCCAATTATACTGGTTTTTCCTTCCAGTAAACAAAAATGAGTCTCCTTCGTCTTGTTGGCGAAGAAGCAATCTTTTGGAACAAAAAAAGTTTCTCAAAGCCAAAATCAAATTCTTTTTCCTTTAAGAACAAATTATGAGGGATAAATTAGAAAAAGCTTTTTAAGTCGTCGTGCGACTTGTAGTTAAAGTCCAGTTCTTACAGGAGCTCCTGAAGTGTATCCGCCGACAGCATGCCAGCTCGTCCAAACGTGTCTTCTCATGGCGTAGGTGTGGGTTCTGGGTAGCAGATCTATTCAGTTCGGTTCGGTTTATACAGTTTTCAGCTTCTCAGGGCTTGGACGTTCCAGCTACTAGGTGGCTCATCGAAAGTGCTCCGTAAGAAATTGGAAAAATATTGTTTATAGCGTGGGTTGCGAATCAGGACGCAGTGTCGTTCGTTGAGATAAGTCCAATATCCTAGCGTAGATTTGTCGCCAGAAGTAAAAAGATAGCGGATCGTGTGGCCACAGATCCAATTCACAGAGTTAGTTTTGGCGGAGGGGTAGAAAGTCTTATCGGGGTACAAAAGCATGTGGACGTCGATCTGAGCCGGTGTCTGGCGAGTAAGAAACGCCAAAATTCGCCGCGCAAGTGTCCAGACGTCTAGCGCTGTGCCACAGTGGAACCGATGGACATCCGTGTCATCCACTTCACAGTGGGTGCAGAGGGATGAATCGGCGAGATGGATGCGGTGCAGACGATCTCGGTTAACTTGTTTGCCATTCACGGTGATGTACCACGCTGATTGAATGTCTGATTCGAGAAAACGCGCGTGGATCGCCTTCCATATGTGTCGCCACACGTACTGTGGATACTTATGTTCGATGGGGTTGGACGGGCGGCACTGTTGTAACAATTCGGAGACTGTTTTTGTGTGGTACAAACGTGGAAGTGGTAAGGACCGGTAGATATAACTGAACTCCAGGAAAAATCGTTGGATGTAATAAAAAGGGGTTGGAATGGTCGATACCAGTACTGGGGCGGACAAGGAGGCCGGTGCAAAGTTGTGAAGCAGGAGGCTAGTAAGGCTCTGCGGGCAACGATGCCAAAGTTTTAGTTGGGAGCTGACGTATAGTGCCTTGACACGAGTCGGCACGTGGATGAGTCCCACCCCGCCACGATCTCGTGGCAGTGCAAGGGATTCATACTGCACCTTGAATAACATCCCCGAGCTGACGAAGGAGCCGAAAGCCATCAACAGTCGTCGCGCCAGGAGATTTGGGACTGGTAGTACTTGAGCCACGTGTGGTATACGGGAAGCATGATACACGTTCACGTATTGCGCGCGTTGGATAACGTCGAGAGCTCGTAGCCGGTGATCTGCAAGATTTGCTCTGATTGTCTGCAGCAAGCGTCTACCATTGATAGTCGCTGAGCGGCGCAGGTCTGCTGTGAAATCAAGTCCAAGACACCGTATGGTGGCGGCGACACTAAGGGGGGCAACGCATCTCTCCGGCAAGCCCTCACCAATGAGCAGGACCTTGGATTTTGACACGTTGAGGCAGCTCCCCGACGCTTCGCCGTAAGTCGCTACCCATGTCAGTGCTGCTCGTACTTCATCTTCACTGCGCAGATATAGTACTATGTCGTCTGCGTAGGCTGTGCAACAAAAACGGTGGCCTTGCACAGCCATGCCTTCCAAACGTTGGCGCATGCCCTGGAGCAGGGGTTCCAAGGCGAAAGCATACAAAATCGTGGAAAGAGGGCATCCTTGTCGTACAGATCGTGCGATGACCAGGGACGGTGTAAGACGACCATTGTACATGATTTTAGAGGTTGCACTACTCAACAGGCGCATAATCACCGTTACAATACCGCCAGGAAAACCCATATACTGAAGAACTGTCCGTAAATAGAAGTGGTCAACACGGTCGAAAGCCTGGCTAAAGTCCAGGGAAGCCAAGGCGCCAGGGAGACGCTGATGATGCGCTAATGCTATCATGTCTCTGTAACGGCAAAGGGCCGTACGGATGTTGTTGTCGCCTCCTAGGGAAGTCTGGTCGCAGGATGTGACGTAACGTGCGACCTTCTTGAGTCGCGATGCCAGTAGCCGCGTGAATATTTTCATGTCGCTGTTGAGCAAAGTAATTGGTCGATAGTCCTGGACCCTCGATAACCCGCGCGGTTTATGTACGGGGATAATAATTCCTTCTAGAAAGGCGCTCGGGACCACTGTCATCGGTGACATCAGCTCTTGTGCGATTGCCGTCCACGTGGAAGCCAACAAATAGCGATAACTTTTATAAAATTCGATGGGGATACCGTCAGGTCCTGGTGATCTGTTATCGGAACCCGCCTTGATAGCGTCTACCACTTCATCGGTGGTTACGTCGTCTTGGAGGTCATGCACTGCATCCTCTGGAAGAGTGTTCGTAGTAAGCTGAGCGACTTCTGTGATCAGGGCTGCAGAATGCGGTACGGCTGCGTATAGCCCGGCAAAATGAGCATGGAGAGCACGACCGATGCTTTGTTGGGTGTCTTGCCGGCGCCCTTCCACATCAGTGAGGACTTGGATCAGAGCTTGTCGTCGTCGTTGTCTTTCCTGAAGGAGGTGGTACATCGACGGACGTTCTTGAGGGATTCGATTAGAAGCTCGAGAACGGACTACAGTGCCTTCCAAGTTACGCCGCATGATCAAGGAGATCTGCGCCTTCGTGCGACGGACTATCGACTGCCGGGCTGGCGAGAAAGGCATCGTCGTACAGTCACGTAGAATGGTGTAGTAGAAGTGTAAGGTATTAGTTTGCCACGCCTTTAATTCCTTCCCATAACTCATCAGAGTCTTCCTGAGGGTCGGCTTTGCACAGGAGAGCCACCATGATAAGGTGGAGTCATAGGCTTCTCGACGATGGTGGCAGCGTGCCCACGCGTCTTCGACCATACGGCGACAGTCTGAGGAGGTCAGGTGAGCGACATTGAGTTTCCAAAGACCACGACTATGCCACACTTGCTGTCGGGCGAGAGTGACGTCACAGAGGTACGCATCATGGTCTGAAAAGGCCAAGGGCCAGACTTCCGCATGACGTGTGCCATCAGCAAGGGAGCGGGTAACGTAGATGCGATCTAGGCGGCTTGACGAGTGAGAGGTGTAGAATGTATAGCCCGGTTGAATTCCGTGGAGCTTCTTCCATGTGTCAACAAGTCGGAGACGGTCGATGACCACTGAGAGAGATGCACAAGGGGAATGTCGCGGGAGTTGGTCCGCGGGCTCTTGTGTCGAGTTAAAATCCCCACCGAGTACCAAATCGTCCTGCGGACCGGTGAAGAGGGGCGTGACGCTTTCGGCAAAAAAAGTTTGTCGGTCATGACGGCGGCCAGTGCCGGACGGAGCGTAGATATTAATAATACGCACGCCGAACAGTGTGAGGGCCATACCTCGCGCAGTGGGGAGGTAGATGACGTCCTCTGCAGGGAGTCCGTCGCGTAGCAGGATGGCGACGCCGCTACCGGTATCGGATGCGGGGGAAACATGGGCGTTGTATCCGGTGGGAACTAGGAAGTCAGCCACAAACACTTCTTGTAAGAGTGCTATATCCACATCCGCAGAGTAAATAGTGTCTCTGAACATGGCCAGTTTATGGGGGGCACGAATGGTGGCAAGATTCATCGTGGCGATACGATATTGCTGTGTACGGTCATCCTCAGTATTTGCAGAACGTGCGGTAGAAGTAGCCGGCAGGTGGAGACCCGCCGGTGGTCCCGCAGTGGTGATAATTACTGGCGGGGCGCCAGCCCCAGTGTCGGCGAGGTGGACTCCTGTGCAGACACGCTGGCAGTCTGTTCCGCTTCTTCTTCAACGTCATCGGCCCAGGAAGCTGACGACGTGGACATGTGACGGTCACGTACTTCCGGAACGGGTGTTGTGGATTCCGCAACATGAGTGGCAGGGGGACCGCCGTCATCATTCGTTGACAACGGCGAGGACACGTCCCTGGCTGGGAGAGTAGGCGTCACAGGAGGGGCGCCTGTTGCTGCCACATCGCGTGACTGGACGCAATGTGGGAGATCACCGTCAGACATCAGGTCGACATCTCCTGGGGCCGTCTGAGAAAGGGCGTCATCGGAAGGCGTTCGTCGTCGTTTCCTGTGTTTGCGAGGCGACCGCTGTTTTCTGATGTGGCCTTGTGAATCAGAATGTGGTCGCCCGTCGTCTGACGCCGAACCCGTTTGGACAAAGGCAGACGTCGGCACGACACCTAGTCGACGTCCATGGTTCCTACACGAACATCGGTTTCGGTCTGCGAACCGGACGGTCCTGAAGCGAGCACTGGAGGCGACGCCGTGCTTGTGTCCTCGGCGCGTTGTGCTGCGGCGGGTGGCGTTGACGAAGCTGCTGACGCAATCGAGATTGGTACGACGGGGTCCTGTGCAACCTTGGCGTAGGTGATGGGTAAGGACGTGACCGTCGAAGCCTTGGTCTCTTCACGTAACGGCGTCTGTATTAAACGGCGGTGTAAGCATTCGGAACGTACATGTCCCTCCTGGCCACATCCTGCGCACGTTCGTGGCTGTCCATCATACATGACGATGGCCCTCACACCTCCAATCAGCAGGTACGATGGGACATGTTTCGTCAGCTCAATTTTTATTTGCCGGACGCCATTTAATACGGGGTAGGTGGTAAATGTTTGCCACTTCTCCGTGACGTGACCCAAGACGGTGCCATATGGTTGGAAAGCGGCAATGACCACATCCTGAGGCACCTCGAACGGGAGCTCAAACACCCGCAATGTCCGGAGACCGAATCCAGCATGGGCGACTGTCACAGCACCCATATGTCCATCAGAGTGTTTAAATTTCAGTCCGGTAGCATGACGGTGAATAATGTCATTGCAAATTTCCTCCGTCGACATCTTGATGTAGACAACACTTCCAGTGATGGAAAAATGTATGCCTATTACGTCCTGGGGGTTCAAACGTAGATCCTCACGTATGAACTGTTCGACTTCGAATGCTCTGGGTCTTGGATGTTCGGCCTGAAACGTTACTTTGATCGTTGCACGGCGGTACGAGTGCGACATGGTGTACGTTAGTACTGGACTCGATAGACACAAACACCGCGACGCGGAAGTAAACACCGCCGAGAGCGGAGCGACGGACGGCGCGCGGAGCAGCTCCGCACGCTAGCACGGCTGCGAGCCGACTCTCCACCTCAGACTGCTCGGAATCGCCATAGTACTTTCGGACGTAATCTAGGCTGACATCTATATGTGCTACATTAACAGGAGCGTTCCTGTCCCCAGGATCTAACGACAGGAACAGAAGTTTCGTGATGCCTGTCTTAGTGGCATGTATTAGTTTAAAAGCACGTCTGTAATTCCAAGTCCTCCGCTCCGCTAATCCCGCGAGGCAAGAACTGATTAAGGAGATGCTCTCATGCTAACTATCTAGACGACATTATCGTAATAGGGCCACCACATAGAAGCATCTGTTATCGCCTTACAAGTGCCAGTGGGTTTGGTAATGTGCGACTTAAGCCAAGATTAATTTCTGCCCCAGAATGACTCGATACAGAACCACCCGTAAGAAACACTCAAAAAATGTTCAAATGTGTGTGAACTCTTATGGGACTTAAGTGCTAAGGTCATCAGTCCCTAAGCTTACACACTACTGAACCTAAATTATCCTAAGAACAAACGCACACACCCATGCCCGAGGGAGGACTCGAACCTCCGCCGGGACCAGCCGCAGAGTCCATGACTGCAGCGCCTTAGACCGCTCGACTAATCCTGCGCGGCGTAAGAAACACTACTGAAACCTATGTGCAACAGACTACCTGAACGCTTATTAATGTTTCCTGACACTATTAGTGAGACCTAAGTTGGCAACTTCTAATAAAACAATAACATGTAATGTCCCACAAAAAAATCATTAAATGAACAAGTTATTTCTTTATTGAAATAAGAAAAGCTCTTCATTAAAACTACTAATTTATTAAAAACGATTCGTACATGAAATATGATGTTCAATGTAAACAATATAGAAAAGATTCCACAACACGTGCAGATCAGTTACCTGAAAAGTAATACTCAGTTCAAGACGTTACATGAAGAGATGGGATTTTCTATGCGACGTTTCCCCCTTGTGTAACAACGATAACGCTCTTTGACTGACTGTCTGACGTGTCACTGATAGTCGACCACAAAACTGAACAGCTCTAAAAGATGCATTAATTGACTGACTGCTCCGGAAGTTGAAAGAACATGCCACTGAGGGTGTGAAGCGAGCCGGAAAATTTGCTACGTGGCGGAGCCACATTGATGCTCACCATAGACGGCTGCCCGTCGTGGGTGAATACCACACTCAATGCTGTGATGAATCTGAAAGTCAGCGTCCAGGACGTCCGTGTCAGGCTCTAACGTTCGACTTCACCTCAATCACCACCCAGTGATCCAGCTCTGCAAAATGTGCACCACGTCGTCTACGAACTAAATATTCGCCTTGGAGTTCCAGAAACAACGCCAAAGAGTGCAACACATCGTCCCCGAACGAACTCCTCACTGCTCTGTACCGAAGATCGCTCTCGATCTCCCTCTAAAGTCCCCACTTCGAAAAAAAGGTTACTTCACATGGAGCGCCACTGAAACTCGTCATACCAACTGCACGAAGCAAGATTACTCCGTGCCAATCGCGTAATCAAAAACAGCCGCACTTTCTCCCTCCAGGAGGCGGCCAAAAGACACTCTGCCAATAGTAAGGCTTGCTGCCAAAAGTTAGGGACGCTACATGTACGTCTGATGGCAGCGTTTGGTTCCCAATCGTGGCACTTATATTTTAGTGCTAATGGGAAATAACTTGGCATGCGTATCTTCAGATACCGAAAAGTAAACCTTATGACCGCGGACAACTTGAAGGCACCGACCCATTGTGCCAGAGGGCTAGAAAGCCGTAAAATCACTACGGCCAGCGTCCGAGAGAATACGCCGGATGACTTCAGTAACATGGCACTGTTGGACACTTGGTGATCTCCCTCGGCTCTTACACAGCCTCCTGTAACGTGTAAGCAGCCACGGGGCCCCATATACTCGCCGCCGTTCTGCCCGCAGCTAGCCACGTCTGCTTTCCTCCAATTAGACTCATTAAAGTAGCCCTCGGGAAGACTCTGAGTAGCGAGTTTCTCTCCACGCTGTCAACTCGAAAGACTTAAACCAGGCGAACGGTCTACCTGAAGGGAGGCCCTAGCCACACGGAATTTCCATTTCCATTAAACGTCGTAGCACTAATAATAAAAATTATAGTAATAATAATAATAATCATCGTAATGAAACGAAGACAAGAACTCAGAATTTGTCGTCTTTCACTCTTAACAACCAATTTAGCGAATAGTTCTATTAACGATACACAGGATTTATTGTTAATATGAAAGGGATCACACTTATCAGATGTCATCGCACGGTCATTTATAAAATGCGTTGCACACATATTTGAAGGAAGTAAAACTTTAATGGGGAAGATGAACTATTGTGGCTCTTTTATTCCGATCATGATAGAATATTTTTCTGAAAAAGGGTTGTAACTTTCAGTGAAACGCAAACTGTGATGAAGCGTGTGTGAAAATTAAATGCTGCCTTCCGCACGCAGTTGGTGCCTTACGCTCTGAGAGAGACGGCAATCTTGGATGCTTTTGGTTTACAGTGTGGTACTAGTGTATTGTGTAAACTATAAAGGGTAGTTCAGATTACCTGATAGCCAATATTTCATAAATGCTGAATCATGCCCAATAAACATATAGTTCAAAAAGAAAGTCCTTGCCCAGCCTTGTCTATGCATTTTCCCCCATTTGTATATTATATGAGATTCCACTTCGTTCTGCATTAAAAGCGTATGCTAGTGTTGTTCAGGCTGAGCTCATCTCTCTGATAGGGCATTAAAAAAACTTCATCAGTGAATCCTCAATACACTTACATCGTACAATATAATCCACTAAGCTGCAGTGTGGATACAAATTTGTCACGAACTTCAGTTTATAGAGGTCCATAGCCTAGAAGTTGCCTTAAGATCGACAATGGCCTTCGCCATGTCTCACAGGACTATCCGATTGTATCTCCAGTGCATTGTCTTACGGCCTGCTACAATAGTGAAACTATGGGCTAGAAAGGCTGCCCTGATAATTCGTTTTTCTGTAGAACTTTGCACTTTTCTTTCTGGCATCAACTGACAATGTGCAATCAGGTTTCGTTACTCTGAACGGAAACACTCATCTCACTACAGTTAGGTACGAAAGTATCGAGTACCCTCTATGTACGGCACTGGGGCATGTCACAGACGGAAACATCTGTATGTAGATACGAATTCTGCTATATACTGCGACTTACCGAGAGCGTACTAAGGGCATTTAGTTCATGTGCGGTGCACCAAGCAGCCCCATCAAGGCTTTTTTCGGTGTGGCCACAATCAGCTGATTGCAAAGTATCCATTCCAAAATTTCATATGGCTCATTATTGTTAATGCGTTTTCTAAGTTTGTCACTGTCCGCAGTGGCACAAGGAACACTCCACATGCTGTCCAAAGTTCTTGCAATTGTCTTCAATGATTTGCAGTTTTCGGTAACCGACATCAGCTTAAAGCAGAGGTTTCCGAGTAATTCTTTTCACACCGTGGAATGCAGTATTAGAAACAGCTTTCTTTCATCCTATGTCAAACGGAGAAGTGGGGCAATTGGTAATTATCTTTCTACAGCAAATTAGAAATAAACGAGGAGGGTGCCCAAGTCATCGTCGTCAGAGGCTCTTGCTCTACACCCGGGCAGCTTTAAGGCTAATAAAGTGCTGCAGGAGGGACAATCGAGGACGCTACTATACTTATTTCATTCTACATCTACATACACAATGAGTAAGCCACCTTATGGTGCATAGTGGAGGGTACCGTATACTACTACTACTAGTAATTCCCTTTCCTGTTCCACTCGCAAATCTTCAATTCAACGTAATGGGGATCCCAAAGATTCGAGCAGTACTCAAGATTAGGTCGTACCAGTGTTTTGTACGCAGTCCTCTCTATAGATAAGCTAAACTTCCCTTGAATTCTCTCAGTAAATCGAGGTCGACTATTCTTCTTCCATGCTACCGATCATGCGCTTGTTCCATTTCAAATTGCTTTGCATCGTTACGCCTAAATATTTAATCGACGTAACTTTGCCAAGGTCATATCACTGATACTGTATTCGAACATAACAGGGCTGTTTTTCGTACCCATCTGGATTAAATTACATTTTTCTAGTTCCAGAGCGAGCTGCCATTCGTCACACCAAACAGAAATTGTTTCTAAATCAGCCTGTATCCTTCTACAGTCACTCAACAACGACACTTCTCCGTACACTACAGCGTCATTAGCAAATAATCACAGATTTCTGTTCGCCCTATCCGTCAGATCTTTTATGTATGTAAAGAAAACTAGTGGTCCTATCACACTACCATGGGGCATTCCTGAGGGTACCCTTGTGTCTGTAGAACGCTCCTCGTCCAGGACAACGCACTGGGTTCTGTTACTCCCCAGCTTGGTCACCCAGGCAGGAGCAGGAACCACCGAAGCTAAGTCTCAGTACAACCATTGGCCGCGCCCTGTCTTACCAATTGTAGAATAGAATGCACCAAGCCGCATCACGAGGCACTGCAAGGTCCTTGTTGACATGTCTCTTCTACCACCCGTGAAACCGTTTTTAGCTACTGAAGCAGTAGCAGCGTCGGCGGCAGCAAGTTCTACATGATTGGAGCATAGTATACCTCTTTCGGAATTCGTCACCTATTAAGAGATGTGTACATCACAAACATTGACGACGTTAGACATAGACGTTTTTCCGTCCCCCAACACTGAGAACAACATGCAATACTTAGCACAGGATGGGTCGTTTCCTCCCTTACACTCCAGCTGGAATCGGGAGGGAGAGGTGCTGTACACAACAATGCGTCGGACGAAGATATCGATTTCGTCTGCAAAGTTTTACCGGCTGCGGCGCTGACCGCTGTCATTCGCTAACAGAAAGTCACTTCTTATGCTGTGACTCGATGTGGAGTAAGACTGTTGACAACGAAGCCACAGGCAGTCACTGTTTATTCATTGATGATGTCTCTAGTCTCCGGTGAATTTGTCCGTTGACTTGGCGTGTTCTCGGACCTTGTTAGTGGCTTTCTATTGGTATGTGAGCATTCGAGTATTCGCATAAGTTTCTGACTGACAGTCGACGACTGGTTGCGAAGATTTACGTATTACTGATATTCCACGATTACGCACAGGTTGTACGGTACAAGGCCATCAGAGGCTTTGTATTGTAGACTTTCAGTAATGATTCACGTATTTCGGCCTGAGTTACGACATTCTGTGTTGGAGAAACAGTAAGACGTTCCACTGCATCGTCACCCAAAGACACCAAGCTTTAGTCAGCGTTTTTCTGCAGTACTTCTCGCGTTTCGTCGACAGGCGGGCAGCGTTCAGACTCGTGAGAGTCGTGAATAAGTCCCTGGAAACCCCTGTGAACAAACGGGAAACTGCTGTGTTGTGCTTAAGACTGAGGTTTTCACCAGACCGTCAGGGCACGTAGTGGCTTGTAACTCGTGACGATGCATTCCGACAGCTTTCGGAATTTTACCGCAGTATGGAATAGAGAAAAATCTAAGATTTATAGTCCTCCAGTTCAAATCAGCCTATAATCAGTGTTTCTTGTTTAACAGCATGAAATTGTAAATCTATTAAGAAAGTATAATCAAGGTTAGTGCCCAGTAAATTCAGGAAATGCTAATAATGCTGTTTTGTGACGCTGTTACATGGTACAAAGGAATTTTTTATAGTTATTCTAATATTGCGTTAAAATCGATGTAGAGTGCGAACATCATTCTTTCCTTCTTTCTCACCTTTTATAACCCTTTGATAACAATAGTAGCCCAGATGTGTCTTACTTTAATGGACATCTTAAGACGTGAAATTCAGAGATCAATATTTCATGTGCTGTTAAAAGGGCGCGCGCGCACACACACACACACAGAAAATTGTTGAGTCACTCGAAGTGAAACTAGAATGCGGAGCTAAATTGATGTGCAGCTTTTTATTCTATCAACAAACAGTTATGTTAGGTTAGAGCTCGACATATAACACGTATCCACTAAATATGTAAATATGACGTGTATTAACATACAGCGCTTCGTTAATTAACGGTTTATGGTAGGTGTTACAGCACTGCATCGCCACTTCTACTTTCCTCCGTCAACTTAATTTGTAATCCATCACCTTTTGCACGGTACCCAAACTATTGTTTTACATTCAAAATACTTCCAACACTTCTAAATTTATTGTCGCTCAAGATCACAATTTCAAAAACATCCACATTCAAAACTGTGAAACAGTTTGCCTTGGTAATAATGCTTAAAGTCATATGCTACCGATGTTTAGAGCCGAAACGAAGATTCGCAAATTCTCTGTCTAGGAGGACCAAGAAATTGTTAAAAGTAAAACAGTAGTCTAATAACCTTTTAAGTACGAAACCAGTGTTGGATATTGTCAGTTTTTTCCATTCTTCTCACTACGTGACCTCACACGGTATTTCTTACAGACAACTAAACATGAAGTCACATGCATATGTTTCACGTAATTTTGTTGCATTTTACACCTAGAGTCGGTTTTTCCATTGTTACTACTTCAAAAACATCGCACTAGAAAAAGGGTCTTTGAGAATCTCCTGTGTGGCTTTGCTACAACAGCTTAAGTGTGGAGTGCGCACTTCGTATCTATCGAAGTTATTCGGTCGATGAAGTTCGCCATTGAAACGCTGTACACTCGCAGGACAATGTGGTGAGGTTTTTAACATTTTTACCTCAACGACTGGTTTGCAGCCGGCCGGAAGCTTTTAATTCAAATGTCACAGAGCACGGAATCAGTGAAAAAGACTTACCGTTCATAATACACACAAACCTGTTGCATGAACCGACAGGTCTCGTGGCTGTTCGTGGTTGCTGCTGCTGTACATAGAGGAGTCTCATCATTAGAAACCTGTGGCGAAATGAGAAGATGGGCATAGCATCGATGCTTGGTGGTGGGGTTGACAAGTCACCTTCAGCATCAAAAATATTACTTATTCCCCATAAATAGGTGGAAAGACGTGTTATTGTTTCGTTACATTATTTCCAACTAGTCACAGAGCGTAACATTCATTACATACATGGGCGTACGTGTATAAGAGAACTCAAAGTGGAAGAATCACATAAAACTCGTCATAGGAAAGGCAGATGGCTGACAGGTTCATTGGAAGCATTATCAGGAAATATACTCCATCTACGAAGTAGAGAGCAAATATGACGGCGTGCTGTAAAGTTAGGTCTCCAACTTTTTTATTCTGTTATCAGTATGGGTTGAAGTATTACATGTCATACATATTAATCGCTCGACATATCGCTTCACTGACGAAAGTTACAACCCTCTGCCCCTAGATGGCTCCGAACTGTAGTGTGTAACACGGCGATGTGTAATGTAACAGCGTGCTGCAGTCGAGCTGGGAATTCCGGAAGTTCATCCATACGTGGAACAACTATTCTGCGGCATGACAGTGTCAGACCCAGACCAAACACAGGAGCGCTACGACACCTGTCACAGCCTGATGCATTGGGTTCACTCTCATCGATCATCCTCCCTACACTTTCCGCTTGACACCATCCGACTGTCAACTGTTTACAGAAATTAAAAACACCTTCGAATTCACTTTGACAATGATGAAGTGGTGCAAGCAGAGGTCAGGTTGTGGCTCCGCAACAAAGCGAAACATTCTACATTGACGGATCATCAAACTGGTATCCAGTTGGAAGAAATAGGTTCGTCGCCAGGGTGATAATGTTGCAAAATAAATTTGTGGACGTGAAGGCTAAAGGTATACAATGTTAATAAAGTCTGTCTCATTAAAAAAACACAGTTTAAGATTTTCCGCAGAAATTCGGAGGCGGCATTACTTTTCAGTGTACCCTCATAAAATCTTCTTCTGTCCTCGAGTATTGCTGCTCATTCTGGACCCTTAGTAGGTATGATAGATGCTGGAAATGAGGAAGACATGCGTTCGTTCAGTAAGCACGATAGCGTCATGGAGGGACTTATCAATGTCCAGTAGCAGACGCTGTATGAGAGGCACATTACGTCATAGTGTGGTTTACCGTTAAATTTTTCAGAGCTTACTTTCATGGAAGAGCTAATCAACGCATTTATTGCTCCTACATACACCCCCCGAAAATAACTTGACGGTGAAACCAAAAAGATTCGAGCTTACAACGAGACACGCCAAAAGTCGTTCTTCTCACTCACCATTCGCAATATGACTTAAAAAAGGAGGGCCGGACGTGTTACAGTGGAACAGTGGGTGTACTCTGCCCCGCCACAAATCATTAGGTAGCCTGTGGAGTATTTATGTAGACCCAGCCAAATAAATTCGCCGCCTTGTTACCTCCATACGGCTTAACTGCGTTTTCGCTACCTCATTTTTGACGAAATGTAAGTTTTTTCGAAGGCAAAGGCAAATTTTTTTTCCTTCCTACCCAAAAAGACGGAAGTATTGCGTGAGTAATGAAATATTTGTCGAGAAGACATTACTTACACTCACTACTCCAGGAGTACGGGATCCGCAATTAAAGTGCTCTCAGATCCGTTCACATGTAGAGCTACAGTTGATCTTAATAAATTATACGTTTTGTAAGGTACAAATACTGTACTGTGGGGCGAGCGGTATGGTTAAAAATGAACACACTTCATACCCCACGATCGCAGTCGACCCGTAAGATATGATTCAAGCAATTTCCAATTTCGGTGATGTAACAGATAACTGGTTTTCTATATGGCTCACCTGCCACTTGACCATCTTCTTCTTCTGTAAGAATGCACCAACAGTGCCCGAACTCTTACGGGAATCGGCAACGCGCCGCGAGCAATGAGAATAATGGGCGGGGGCACTACGAATGTAGTGCGGGACAATACGTTGAGAATGTGGGTTTCGCGGGAGGCGTGCCAGAGATAAATCCCTGCAGTCGCGCCATCCTCTGTATCCTCGGAGCCGGTACGGTAGCCCAGCGTGTTCGGTGAGAGGGTAATGTGCCCTCTGTAATAAAAAAACTGAGTTAACAGATCAACAACGAACTTAAATGGATGTCTTACGACGTCCGCCCCGACCAGATGCAACGAACTAAAGCGAACAAAAAAAAAAAAAAAGGAGGATAGAGCGTCAGCCATGTAAGCAGGAGATCCCGGGTTCGAGTCCCGGTCGGGGCACACATTTTCATCTGCCCCCGTTGACATATGTCAACGCCTGTAAGCAGGTGTAAGGGTGTTCATTTCATTCCAATTGGACATCCCAATCATATCGATAGTTGTACTTAAATTGAGAATCATCAAACAATTTCCTGTCGTCGAGCCTTGGCTACTATCATATCTTGATAAGATACACCTTCGACGCATCACAGATGAATGAATAAGTTTGACCTTCCGTCAGTGTTTCACGAAGATCCTTGAAAATGTGTCCTAGCGTTCGGTCTCGAAATAATGAGTGTGCCTATATCGGAAACGAGGCTTAGCGTCTGGGCACGGAACACTGCCACGAGAGTGGAAGCAGGCTGGGCGGAGGGAGCGGTATCGCAGCACCGCCGCCTGATCGCAAGCTCGACCTTGGCGGGTCAAGGCCCAACTGCGGAGGTCCCGGGGCCTAGACCTTGCGCACCAGCCAAGGAAACGCTCAACGCCCGAGGCGTGAAAGCACCGTTGATCTTTCACCTTTGTGCTAACAATTTCTTTCGCCAATTCCACTACGGAAGAGATCTGTCGGCTCCGATCAGGTATTTGGCGCCCAAGAGGACAATTTCTTTCCTTTCTTTTTCTACAGTGGACAGGGAATTATGAGGTGCCGTTAAGGCTAAAAGTTTCAGCTGTCTGAAAATTCGATCAAAGCGAAACTCACTCTCCCAAGAAATCATTTACCAAATTTAGTTTGCAGCAATTTGAGTGAGCAGTCCAGCCTCGTAGCATTGTAGTGGGTCTACGTGTTATTCGCGCAACTAATTAACAGTACATTGCGCCAAAAGCATTTTACTTATGTTAAAGCATTGGCAGTGGCAAATTGTTGTCGCTGCTTATGAGTGCAGTCAATTTGCAAGGTGTCACAATTAATACTGTTGGTATTGTACCATGGTAAACGATACTACCTTCAAGAAACTGTTGTCGTAGTACTCTATCTGAAAAAAAGTAACCGGATACTCTACACCCCTTTGTAATATGGAACTGACCGCTGAAGTCAGAGGCGGAACGTCAGTATAGAAGTAGGCGGAGAATACTGTGTTACCAGTAGAGGATCAGTAACAGGAGAATGGCTCGGAGGAGAGAGTTCAATGATTTTCTACGTGGACTGGCAATTCCAAGTCATCTGAGTAACAAATCCATCACGGACATTTCGGCCATTCTACAGCTGTAAAATTCGACTGTTGTTTTGATTAAATGAACACGTGAAGGCTCATGGACAGTCCAGACAGAACTCACCTACTAACGGACAGGGACTGTGGTAGAGCGTTGCGGAGGCCTGTTATAAAAAATTGCGTGAAATCATTGGGAGGAATCACTTAAGAGCTCCACAGCACTGCCAGCTGTTCAGCTAGAACAATGACTGCGTAGAGTAATGGATATCCCTAAAAAGACCATTCACAGAACTTGGAAAGAAAATCGTTGCTACGAAGAATGTAACTGCGAAGAAACCATGGGTAATAGAAGAAATACTTCAGTTGGTCGATGAAAGACGTACAAAAATGTTTATGGAAATTCAGCAACATAGAAATAAAAGTCGCTTAGGAATTAAATAAATTGGAAGTGCAGGAAGCTAAGATGAAATAGCAGAATAAAAACTGTGAAGAAACTGAAAAAGAAATGACTGTCGAAAGGATTGACTCAGCATACAGAAAAGTCAGAACAACCTTCGGTGAATTTAAAAACAAGGGTGATAGCATTAAGAGTGCATTGTGAATTCCACCGTTTAATTCAGATGGCAGAGCGGGTAGTTGGAAGAGTACATTGAAAGCCTGTGAGAGGGATTTGTCTGATGACGTGTTGGAAGAAGAAACAGGAGTTGGCAGGAAAGAGATAGGATATGCAGTATTAGACTCAGAATTTTAAAGGGCTTTAGAAAAGTTAAAATCAAATCAGGCAAAATGGATAGATAAAATTTCATCAGAATGTCTAAAATCATTGGGGCAAGTGGCAACAAATCGAGTACTCACTTTGGTGTGTAGACTGTATGAGTTTGTGGATACACCATCTGACTTTCGGAAAAATATCATCCATACAAATCCGAAGTTTGCAAGAACCGCCAAGTGCGAGGATTATTGCGAAATCAGCTTAACAGAACATTCATCCAAGTTGCTGACGAGTACAGTACACAGAAGGGAAAAGAAAATTGAGGATTTGTTAGACGACGATCAGTTTGTCTTTAGGCGCGAGAGGGGCAGTTCTGACGTTGTGGTTGATAATGGGAGCAACAATAACGAGAAATCAAGACATGTTCATAGGATTTGCGTTTCTGGAAAACGCATTCGACAATGTCAGATGGTGCAAAATGTGCGAAATTCTGAGAAAATACGGTTAGTAGACAATATATACAAGAGGCAAGAGAGAGTAATAAGAGGGAGAGGCGAAGAACGAAGAGCTCGAATAAAAAAGAGTGTAAGACAAGAATACAGTGGTTAGCCCCTATTGTTCAATGTATACGTCCAAGAAGCAATGGCAAATGTAAAAAAAAGTTCGGGAGTGGAATTAAAATTGATAATATTCGCTGATAACATCGCTATCCTCAGTGAAGCTAAAGATTTAGAGCATCTGTTGAATGGACTGAAAAGTCTAATAAGTACAGAATATGGACAGAGAGTAAAGTAAAAAAAGACAAAAGTAATGAGAAGTAGCAGAAATGAGAACAGCGAGACACTTAACATCGTAATTGGTGATCACTAAGTGGATGAAATTAAGCAACTCTGCTACCTAAGCAGCAAAACAACCCATGACCGACGGAGCAAGGAAGACATAAAAGGCAACTAACAGTGGTAAAAAGGGCATTCTCGGCCAGGAGAACTGAGGAAGAAATTTCTGAGAAAGTGCGTTTGGAGCACACCATTGCATGGTAGTGAAACATTGACTATGAGAAAATCGGATAAGAAGAGAATCGAAATATTTGAGATGTGGTGCTGCAGAAAAATGTCGAAAATTAGGTGGACTGATAAGGTAAGGAATGAGGTTCTCCACAGAATCGGCGAGGAAAGGAATATGGGGAAAACACTAATAAGTAGGGGTAGGATGATAGGGAATCTGTTAAAACACAGGGAATAGCTTCCATGGTACTAGAGGTAGCTATAGAGGGTAAAAACTGTAGAGAAAGATTGGAATACATCCAGCAAATAATTGAAGATGCCTGTTGGAAGTGCTGATCTGACTGAGATGATGTTGGCACAGGGGAGGAATTCGTGGCGGGCCGCATCAAGTAAGTCAGAAAGACGACTCAGAGTCAAAAGAGCGGGGTACAATCGTCCAGCAACTCTCCATAAGCCACACATTCCTGTAATAAGTGCTGTGCGACGCTTGTTGTGGTGTAAACAGCGACGCCACTTAACAGTGGATGACTTCAAACGAGCTATCTGGAGTGATGAATCACCCTACACCTTGTGACAATCCACTGAAAGTGTTTGGGTTTGGCAAATGCCTAGACGTAACCTGCCAGCATCGAAGTACAGAGGAGGTTGTGTTACGGTAGGGGGGTGTTTTCCGTGGTGAGGGTGTGGTCTACTTATTAAGCTTAAGGAAACGCCCGTTGGTACAGTGGTACCAACACCAAATGAATCACGGTTACGCACTTAACAGACTGTTACCGATGATAACGAAGGCCAAGATATTAAAATCGTAACCACTTATTCATTTTCACCTTTCTAATGTGTTACAAAGCGGTCCTGGTTCTATTCGCAGTCTTCATGTGAAGCAACAGTTACACCGAGCTAGTGACGAAACTGAAGAGGACTAGCTCCAAATAGAACATCTTTAGCTGGGCCCCCACCCGATGATTCAGCATTGTTCCCAGAAAGCGTTGCGATGCATTAGAAAAGTATAAATACTACGGCTGGTTACAATTATCAGTTAAAATCAACAGTTGAGGTATAGCTTAGAAATAAACTAGCTGGCCGTGTTTAATGTTTTCAGAACGGATTGTGGAAATATCTGATCGAAATAGTTATCGATACCCACTGATCGTAATGTCAAAAGAGCGTGAATTAAGTTTGGTTTAATATTTTTGAAATATATATGTACTTATCCTGTCACCACCAATGATAGTGAGTGGTATAGAACGGTAAATCGTGGACCCGTCTTTTTTGGTGAAATGTTTGAGTGGAGCGAAACAAAGACTATCAAGAAATTAGACAATGGATATTGTCGGAATTTTCATAGCCAAATAAGTGGAAAATAGACAAATGGGGTATGAAATTAACCAGTGTGAGGTCTAAATCTGCAGACCAGGATTTAATTATGTGAAGGTAGTCAAGGTAAATAAGGAAAGCTGAATTAGTGATTCAATAAAAAATTCAAATATTTCATGAAGAGCTGCTACAAGCTACGTAAATACCAGAAAATATGAAATCATAGCATGAACTGATTTCTATTGATCTAAATATTCTTAATAATAATAATAATAATAATAATAGAATACTCACCAAAATTTAAAAAAAATCATGTTTTCTGAATAAAACGTGAAAAAATTTAAACTGTCAAGTATTTTAAAATGATTTATTTAAAAGTAAGAAAATAGATCAGGGATACGTTTCACACACCGTTGCACGACATCCGAAATCATGTACAGCATAATGGATGGAGTGTGAG
Source organism: Schistocerca nitens (assembly GCF_023898315.1). Classification (NCBI taxonomy): domain Eukaryota; kingdom Metazoa; phylum Arthropoda; class Insecta; order Orthoptera; family Acrididae; genus Schistocerca; species Schistocerca nitens. The sequence continues at coordinate 501,247,047 of NC_064619.1, read as the reverse complement.
AATTTAAAGTTTAATGTATAACCTTGATTTTCAGAATTTTTAAGGGTATTGGAGAATATTTGCTTTGTTGGATCTCACTAAGTGATCTCCTTATGACACTAACGTATGAGCCTCTCAGCTGTTGTACATGACTTCCAGCATCATCCAAAGGCTCGTCAAATATTTCTCTAATGTTTATTTCTCATTTTCAGTCAAATTACTTCACAATACATTTGAGAAGTTTTTATCTATATTTTCCAGTATAGATTTGAACAGTTAGTTTTCCAACCACTGCAATTAGTTCTTTACTGAAGGAAAAAAAACTAAACTAAACTCTTCCCGAACAGACCATGAAGGCCCAACGGTACCGAACGGCCACCGTATCCATCCTCAGCCCATAGGCGTTATTGGATGCGGATATGGAGGGGCATGTGTTCAGCACACCGCTCTCCCGGCCGTATGTCAGATTCCGAGACTGGAGCCGCTACTTCTCAATCAAGTAGCTTCTCAGTTTGCCTCACAAGGGCTGAGTGCACCCCGCTTGCCAACAGCGCTCGGCAGACCGGATGGTCACCCATCCGAGTGCTAGCTCAGCCCGACAGCGCTTAACTTCGGTGATCTGACGGGGACCGGTGTCACACTGCGGCAATGCGTTTGCCTCTACTAAAAGAAACAGCAGTAAATTACACCCCTTTTGCTTAAAATATCCGCAATAAGTTATTCCTACAGGGTGCGGTATTGTTACAAATTTAACGAAATTCAGCTAGCTTCAAATTGCATCGCAATATATTCACTAATGACAAATTTACTGGAGACACTTGGTTTTGTAGTGAGTGGGGCAGAAAGTACAACACAGGACGAGGAAGCAACCCTAAAAGACGTCCTCAGAAGCAGTGATCGTGGAATCGTAATAACCCATTTTAGTTACTTGGATTATGACTTAGCTTTTGCCCGACGACTTCAGCAGACAACTGTTCGTTAGTCGAAGGTTGCTACCTACTGTAGCTAGCATTCCGAGCGAATAACGTGCCTGTATACATAATTTTCAACAATTCTGTCGTACCCTCTTGTTGTTAGTAATTGCAAATTAGCTTCAGTAAGCCGGAAACCATTAGCCCAGCGTGTTTAATTGGATACAGGATTAACTTTTCTCGTTTACATCTTCTTACTGCGTGAAGTAAAAGTGAGCGTGGCTTTTTCCCTTTCAAGATGACGGAAGGCCATTCTCTATGCAGGGATCTGCCGGGCGAAAGGACCCATTCTTAGGCGGAAGTGAGGCTCCTGCCGCTAGTTTAAGGCAGCGTCGGAGCTTCCTTTCGCGAGACTGATGCAAACCGCGTCCGTCCAGACCGTAAATCCAGCGTATAATACGCGCAGCGCCGCCGACGGCGGCCGTAGAAAGCGTCGCAGACGTTAGCTGGTCGCTGGTCTTCCCCTATCTCCACGCCACTTGTTCCCTCAACTCTTCTTCTCAGAAGTAGTTATTTCTTCTGTTCAGTGACGACTAGCTCGACACCGTGACTAAATAGGTTTGGTCTGGTCGCTCGCATTAACCTGTGGGAGGCTGTAGAGACGGTCTAAACGTATTTTTTTTAACACGTTAAGATCTAGCAATGTTTATTTGAAATTGTGTTAATACTAAACTCATCCAATAATGTAGAATCCCGTATCCGCTGTCCTACGGATAAACAACTGTTGTTGTTTGTTGCCCAGGTATACAGGCTCACGGATCCGTTTCATGTTCGAAAACATAGTTGAGATCGTAGTAACAAACAAAACCTCGCGGAATTTTTATTTGGCTCCGAGGCACGAACACAAGGGAGCTGACTGTATTAACTCGCTGGATCTGTGTGGCCACGTTAACGCTAAGCAAAAACAGTAGAGCGCCATGTTGAAAAATATACACATCGGCAGTTGTCAAAGCGTCTGCCTGCTACTTCCGTCGATGTCGTGACAAGTTTCTTAGCACAGCTATCCACCTTTGGCTGCTGCTGCTCCTTCTCCTTTTATTTTGTGGCTTGTGACGATATTCCCAAGGCGTCAAGAAAGCACTGCGTCAAAGTTACGGCGTGTCTTACGAATCAAATTAAATTTCGTATAATTTCAGGTTAAGCTGATGGACAATTATGCGGATAATTCAGAGCATTCAATTGATATTCGGAGTCCCTCACAAATTCGTTTCGCATGCAAATTGTATTTGTGATACAGAAAATTTAAAAAACCTTATTGTGGGCTGCTAGGGGTTGTAGAGGGGCCTTAGTAAATAAAGTTTTTAGAAGGAACCTACGTCCAGAAATAAACCGTTTGGATACAAAATATGTTTGAGTATCGGATCACTTTCTAATCTCTCGCTTATATCAATTCAAGGTGAATACCCTGGAATCTTTATAGCGTCCGTCGATACAAGTTTTCTCAACTGAAATTACCAGTAAATTCGAGGGTATCTTGGTTTTTGTAGGGGAGCTCGTTGCATCCATATTTTCCCTCATTGGCATTCCTTCGCCCTATCCGAACTTTATTTGAGCGTTTCGTATACACTCAGACTACATAATTACAGTAACTCCGAAAAGGTTAGGCATCTGGAGATTCTTATGTTCAGTTAAAGCAGAATGGGTTGAAAGAATAATTATTAATATTAATACAAATCTATTCTCTCCCAAATCACCTCTTAGCGTGAAACCTCCCTTTCATATGATGCCATCTGCTATAAGCAGTATATTTCAGTAACAGCAATAATCATGCTCCAGATTTAAGTAGTAAATCTTGCTCTCCATAAATATTAAATAATTTTAGTGTAAACGGCATTAATTTGTTTTTATTTCACTTAGCTGAACTGAAATTTGCATATGTGAGGGCACTATCTCGCCGCTGGAAATGAAATAAAAGTAGAAACAATCAGTGTCAGCTCTGGACACTTCGTGACAGCCAAATCAAGAAGCAAAAACAGTGTTAGTATTCTGCAGTTCGTTCTCAAGGTTGTCTGAGTTTTCGTACAAACGGCTAGAGAGACCCTTTTAAAAAAATTGCTATGCATATCAAGAACACCAACAATTATCTCACAAACTGCACCATTTATGATGAACAAAATCCAGACTTAACTCAATTTACCAACGGTAAACAAACAAAGAATACAAAACAATTTTCTGCAGGGGAATAATATTCTGTTATAAATTGCTGAGGGAGAGCATACGACTAACGTGTGGATATTTAAGAATTCAGTTAAAACACGCCGTTCAAGAACTATTTTGAGAATACAGAATGCTAAAAAATTAGCATTATATAAAAATAAACTGCCATTCTATAGTAAACTGGAATAGTTCAGTGACACTTATTGTGAAATTCTATGCTCAGAATCTCTGATTAACTTCTTTCCATTTCCTTGAGCTCGACATATCGTTCATTGCAGTGAGATGCTTGTGTGTCTCTTTGTGTGTGTGTGTGTGTGTCTTTTTGATGATGCCAGTTCTTTTTTTCCGGCTGACTTTTCAGTACATACCACTGAGGTCATGCTTCAAGAGATAGGCAACTCGGAGAATGAATGCAAGCCAAAATATCGACGACAGGATAAATATGCTTCCCATCGTTTCTCTTTTGTCTTACATATTCTGTATTTCTCTGATTTGTTATATTATAAAGAAGCTAAATTCAGTTGAAAATTCAAAACGAGCTGATTAACGGAAGAGAGATCAGGATCACAATGCAGCTTTCTGTTTACAAATCGCGTGTTAGTAATTATACGAGGGCTATTTGGAAAATAAGGTCCGATCGATAGCGAAATGGAAACCACAGTGAAAATCTGACCAAGATTTTCATAGACCTCTCTAGTACGCCCGTAGATCGCTTCACGTCGCTCTTTTCAGTTCTGGCCCCATAGAGAGCACGTAAAGATGCCTTGAAAATACTGTATCCCACCAAGTACTTCATGGAGCCCACACAACGTAACCGTCGTGCACTTCCTTCATGACAATTCCTGGCCATACGCATTCGATGGGAAGTGTCTGGTCAGCCACCATACAGCCTGGACTTGGCTCCCTCTGGTTATCATCTCTGCTCGTACTAATCGCTGACTATGAAGACAACATTTTGGCAGAGACAATAACCTGCAGATAATTGGCAGAAAGCAAGGGCAGCTGCCTTCTAAGACGAAGGTACTAGAAAGTGGGTACAATGCTACGGCAAAAGTCTGTTGGAAATAAAACATTTTTGGTTTTCACTGTGGTTTGCATTTCGCAACTGATCGGATCTTACTTTCTGAATAGCCCTCGTAATATTAAGAAACGGGTAGATCATACATCCGAATGTATCAGACAACTAATTTCGCCAGCTGTGATGCAAATACGGAACTAAAGCTCATTTGACTTGATCAAAATTTGATAATAAAAAATGGTTCAAATGGCTCTGAGCACTATGGGACTCAACTGCTGTGGTCATAAGTCCCCTAGAACTTAGAACTACTTAAACCTAACTAACCTAAGGACATCACACACATCCATGCCCGAGGCAGGATTCGAACCTGCGACCGTAGTGGTCGTGCGGTTCCAGACTGTAGCGCCTTTAACCGCTCGGCCACTCCGGCCGGCAAAATTTGATAATAGCTTCTGATACTAATATTTAGGTGGTTGTGTTCTTCATGCTTACGGGAATAGAAAATTGATTATTGATGATTTTTTATTGATGTGGAGCCACTGTCATAAAACTTACGGTATGATATAGCCGCCATTTGGTTGTATGACATGCTTTATTAAGCGATCCATATTTCAGCCTTAGGCTATGATTAAGTGTCACTAATGTCAAAAATCATATGAGTTGTGTGGAACACAAGCCATCGTTAAAATATACACACAAAAATGTTCTCAAGTTTACTTACGAACCATCAGCTTTATATAACTGAAGATACATATTTTAACAATGACCTGTGTTTCCTATGATTCTAGACATTTGTAACACTTGACGATGGGCTGAGTTTGAAAACTGGATCGTGTTATCAAGCGTATCACACAGCCAAATGGCGGTTATATCATTATGTAAAATCTTTATTGTGATCATGTTCACGTGTCATTCGAAACCAGACGATGATGAACAGAAACAATCGAAACTGATAATGAACATAAAATTTCTCCAGTAAAGGGAGGTTCAGAGTTTATTGGTGCCTTGATTATTTAATTTTTGTGTCGTTGCTTATTTCGCACAGCTGAGAATAGTACTACGAAACTTGACTGAATTTGAAATGAGCAAGGAATAACCAGTGGCTGGGTAGAGTCAAAGTTGTCATTATCAAATGAGACGTAACATACCGAAAATTGTTTACGCTATGTGTGAAAGTCGCTGTTCAAAACTGAGACAGGCAATAACAACTTTAAATAGTTGTATTTATACTTATTATTCTATCTCAGATTGAGATGTTATCTTAATCCTTTTAACCTGGCAATGTCTGTCTAGCGAATCAGCACATCAGTGAGACGGATGTGTGAGTACCCGGAACTGCATAACATTCACTACGTCCGTAACTTGCCCTGCTAAGCACCAGCAATTGAAATATCAGCATTTATACTAGACAGGTCGTCCAGTATGACTCTTTATGCGTCCTAACTGGTAGAAAAACATTTAATTAAATCGGAATCCAGTTCTAAATTCATGATTAACGGCAGAGTTCAGTGTCACGTAGAGCCTTACTACTAAATAGGTCACTTTTTCTTTTGCGTGACAAATACTGCGTGTTAGGGTTGAGAGGCACCGGTACTCATGTTTCTCATATCGCATAACTCACATGGCTGCCGTAGAATGCAGTGCAATAAAAATTCCTGCTTATCGAGTTGTCAAGGATAATGGAACGTGAAACCGTGTCTCATTAGTAAATGACGTGCCCTCTAACCGCTGCAGCAACACACGTGTACATGAGTGGCATCCAGTGACCGAATGACTCCACAGATATCGAATTAGAACGTTAACAACAGTACAATGATTACGAATGCGCTAACATGGAAGCAGAACAGAGTAAACAAAACGTTTAACTAATTTAGACCTAATCACTTCTAATTCGAAAGGGCAAACACTCTGAAGATCGACAGCCATACGAAATTAGTACGAAATAAATTCGCTGAGTGCGAACATCTTGGCAGAGATATGTATAGAAATAGCAACACATGAAAACTTGTGCCAGGCCGGGACTCGAACCCTGTCTGTCTAGCACACATTCGCCTTTGTACATGTTCTACCCACGCCCATTTCATTTTCATTAATCATTATTACATCTTCCACTCCTGTCTACGTGGATACATTTGTTTGTCCGTTTCCCGTAAAAATTTGCAAACAAACATCTCTCTGTATCTCGTTGAGCAACCCGTGGAGTTGAACCGTTTTTTTTATTAAAAGTTCAGGCCTTACTGTAACAAGTGTAAATTGGTAATACCTAATACCCACCGTAAGAGTTTCTTATCAGATTCAGAAACACTGACCAGTCAACTAAAAGCATTTCTAGTCCTCTTTACTGTGCCATTCCTTTTGCTGTCGATTTATCTGTCTTGAGTGCTCTGCATACTCATTCATTGTCTCTTCTATGACTTCAATGATAATTTGTGCCATATATTTCGGCATGTATTGTTGATACATGATTTTAATATTATTACAACTGATTTCCCGACGTAATTTCAGTTACTATATTAAATTCCTCCAGCCATTGATACGTTTATGTACGCTAAACACAAACAGTAAAATATCATCAGAACGAATTGATCTTGTATATTATATAAAGACGAATTCTTTCTTTTTCGCTGTTTAGGGTTTTATTTACACTTTCCAGAAATGCTGTAAATAGTGTCGTAATATGAAATCTCCCTGTCTCACTTCCTTCATATTTTAACTTTTTTCCACTAATTAGGAAAGAGGAAATAATACCTATTAATTGTTGATCAAACAGACAATTAGTTATTTCAAAACTCCCTCTGCGTAGTGACATCTTGAACTGTGGTCCTCGAATCGCGCTGGATTATAAGGTAAAGTCCTCCAGCCCCTGTCACATCAAAGGATTGTGCTCTCTTGAAGGATTATCAATGTTGTATTCTTTTCCCAGAATAGGCAGTCTAAAATTTATCATTTATAAGATTCGTTTGAATCGTGATTGCCTTTTCACTGAAATGTCGATACATGTAATTGGTTTTGATAATGAGCAAGTGAAAAAATAAAAAATGCGTGCTTTTCACCGACACTGGCACAAAATAGAGCTGCCTGCCGTCGATATTTTCTCATGTTTTTGATAGGAACAGCTAGAAAATAAAGTTATCCGCTGAGTGGTCTGTCCGCAGCTCGTGGTCTAGGTGGCTAGCGTTGCTACCCCTAGATCACGGGGTCCCGGGTTCGATTCGCGACCGGGTTGGAGATTTTCTATGCCGCAGACTGGGTGTTTGTGTTGCCCTCATCATTCCATCATCATTCATGTAAGTGGCCAGATTGATCTGAGTTCGGATTAGGAGTGAGCGCCCCACAAACCAAACATCATCATCATCATGAGCGCACTTCGATTAACAAGTGTGTAATTACATAACTGCCGAATATTCGAGGTACTGTACTGTATGGAACTGGGGACCAAGAAACGACTGAGAGACTTCGTTCCGCCGAATCCCGCAGAGGTCCAAAACCCCACAGCAGTCCACCCACCCCACCGCTGCCCAACACCGAACCCAGGGTTGTGTGCTTCGCATGTCTAGTGCTAGTGGTACAAAGGGTACCCGGAGAATTGGTACATCTCGGTCTATGTTAGCGCGAGTTTCACTACCGCGCGCGGTGCTTCATTCAAGAAAACTTCTCGTCAGGAAAACGCTGCATGAAGGCCATGACTTGGTGTGAAACATGGCTGTCAGCGCGCCGCTGTGACACTGCTTAATGCGGCTGGGAAATTGCAGCTTTCTCCTTTCTCCCGCCTCTACTGCATAGCTCGTGCTGTGGACGCTGCCTCGCTAAAGCGTAAAAATGGATATTTTCATTCTAAGTCTTCATTCTGAGACTCCTCTGCAATGAAGTGACACAGAATGAGAGAGCTGTTGCATTAGTAAACAGTTCCACTAACCTGAACCTACTTCGCCCCAGGGATTGTCGTGAAACCGAGCAATGAGTGCAGCCTTTCTCCATTAAAGCCCACCATCACGCTTAGTTTCTTTTTCTGTCATTTACGAATGTGACTAGATTCTACTCAATCATTTATTTCATTCTCCGCTTTATTTGAACGCTCTGTGGCATCTATTATTAAGCACTTTATAGCATCCAACAATATATCTCAAACAGTACCTTATGAAAGCCGTTGTACATAGCGGCCAATCCCCGGTGAAATGTCGATAGTGGCCTAAAGGGTGAGCAGCTGTATTAGTGCTAAGAGGATCGGAGTTCATATTCCAGACTAATCATCCTGATTTCAGGATCAATGATTCTGGAATGAAATGCTGAAACCCGGCTCAGTGTCAAGTGTAAGTACATATTCTTTCCTAGGATTCATCAGGTTCAGACAATAGAATTATGTAACTATAACACAACTTTTGCTAGCTTACAAATTTGACTTTCATAAGATGGATGAGGGTTTGAGAGCGGAGCAAGTATGTGCGGACGACTTAACGTCTTCATCCCAAAGAATTGTGAATCCAGTTCATTACGTTTACATAATTGTGCATTCTGCTGTGAAGTAACAACTGAACAGAATTTTCAGTATTCTCTTGTAAGTAGGGGCCAGTTAAAAATAACATTGATAGAATGGCCTTAAAATTTCAGAACAGTGAGAAGTTTAATTGACGGGAATGAACTAAAACTATTGAGTCAAACAAGCAGTACCGAACAATACGATCCTAAAAAATTACGCTGTAAGTAAAGTTTTACGATATTCACAGTTCAACGTAAGTCTTAATGTTTCGACTGAAGTAGCCAAATTCCTAACTGCTGAATACACTGATTACGCGATTTGTAAATATGTTTGGGGTACAAAGTGCAGGTTAAATTACTAGCTATACGAAGTGGAATAAAAATTTTTCCTAGTGATTGTGAAATCGCTGATGGATATAGTTTTATGCAATGATGATACAGCTGCTAATTTACCCGCCAGGGTAACCGGGAGCCCTAATGCACTGCTTCCTGGACTCAGGTAGGCGCGCCAGCCCCATACCGAATCCGCCCGGCGGATTCACGGCGAGGATCGGTATGTTGGTCACCCTGGATATGGTTTTAGGCGGTTTTCCACATCCCAATAGATGAATACTGGGCTGGTCCCCACGTTCCGCCTCAGTTACACGACTCGCAGACATTTGAAAACGTTCGCCACTATTCCATTTCCATGGCTTACACTAGACACAGACAGGTGGAGTACACAAATTAGTTCCTGGGGGGGGGGGGGGGGGGCGGCAGAAAGGCACCCGGCCACCCTCTACAAAGGCCGTAAGAAACAAAGAAAGAAAGATACAGCTGTTAGTTTAACTCATCAAATAACTGAAAATAAGTGTGCAAGAATGCCATAATGTATTCAAATTTCCCTCTGAAAAAAAATGGTTCAAATGGCTCTGAGCACTATGGGACTCAACTGCTGTGGTTATCAGTCCCCTAGAACTTAGAACTACTTAAACCTAACTAACCTAAGGACATCACACACATCCATGCCCGAGGCAGGATTCGAACCTGCGACCGTACCAGTCCCACGGTTCCGGTTTGCGCGCCTAGAACCGCGAGACCACCGCGGCCGGCAAATTTCCCTCTGAATTGTAGGAAAAGATTGACAAAAGAATTAAATAGGTATGTTTTATTTCTATGTTAAGAGAAAGATTTTTACTAATATTTATGACCCTGAACTCTTTAAAGTGTTTAAAAAGTACCGAATTTTGAGTAATGAAGTTACTGATGTGGGAAAATAACTTAATTTTATCGTTTCTTAATATAACGTAGTGAGAATAGCTTCGACACTGACCCGTCGCATCAAGCGAAAAGATTTTTTTCAAATTACGGTACACGAAATTCGTCTGGATTGTGAACCGCGTCATTCGTAAAACGTTGAACCGGCGTTACGACTAGTCTTGTCAGTGACCTTCATTGGGATGTGCATTAATAATGCAACAGTGAAATTTAACTCTCATGTGCTTTTCATTCCTGCCCTCTATAATTCATTTGAAGGTTCCAAAATAAAATTTATCATATGACTGGATATCGGGATTGAGGGGAAGGGCGGAGATGTTCTATATGAGTAGTAATATAGCACTGAATTTTATTAGCTCATGCTGACGACTCGTGGGGAGCTGCTTTTATGGCGTGGTGCTTCCCTCGCGGCGTCTGGTGGCGGTTAGGACAGGCCAGTACTTCATGTGTCTTTCTCGGGGATGTTTACCCAGCGAAAGGTGGGGCAGCCACGCGGGAGCGATCCATTCGTAGCTGGCCATTGCTAGCAATCAATCAAGACGATGGAAGCCTGTAACGATCACACCGTTTCATGTTGGTGGCCGGCTTTACTATCTCAATCGCCTCTTGGAGCCTCAAATGTATGTGGCTGCCTAGTCTTATGGGGATAAGCCTAATGCGTATCAAGAACATGGCATCATTCTCCTTAACAAACAGGCATTGCGATATCGTACTTATCTGCCGATACCAGACCCCGACTGTCATTGAAAATGTCCTGCCCTTTGTGAGAATTGCATGTGTAAGAGTACAGACGGTGACGCAGGAACTTCCATAGAAGTTGTGGTCTGGGTGTGAGTCGTGCACGAATAGCCAAAGCGGTTAAGGCGACCGCTCGCATGAAACGGGAAATGAGAGTTGGAGTCCCGGTCTGGCACAAATTTTCATAGTCATTCCATTATACACCAGATAGTCGTGCCTAGTAGCAACTGCGGATATATTTCATCTATTTACGTAAACATTTGGGTAAAGTAAATTTAAACAATGTCGTCACCAGGTATGTAAATGGGCTGTACCCTTACAATTGTAGTATCTCTGTTATTCTACCTCTCACTCGGCCAGAAGGGATGTAATATTAGTGAGTCATGCCGAAGAGAGAGAGAGAGAGAGAGAGAGAGAGAGAGAGAGAGAGAGAGAGAGAGAGATGGATGGATTGGACAGTAGTGGTGCTGTTCTCGGGAGTGCATTTCTGAGCAAATTAGTTTATCATTTCGAAACTGTTTGCTTGTTTACTATAAAAAATACAGAACACAAACGCAGAAGGGCTACTACGACAATTCCAATCCGTAGGTCATTTTTTAGAACAGAGGGACCCCGTATTAACAATAGTAATCCACCAGAAGACAATGAAAACAACATAAAACTAGCCGAGAATCAGATTTTATAATTTATAAATATGGGCACGACTATCTTCATTTTTATGTAAAGTGAAAAATATCTTCGAAGTTGATAAGTCATTGGAAATACAACCCCTACTGAAAGAGTATGTCACACTAGCTAGCACGCGAACCTCTTCGAAATGCATTTATTCGTGGGAAGTAATGAGAGCTATCGACAAGGGATAAAAATTGATTCCACATTTCTAAGGTTTCCAGAAGGCTTATGACAACGTGCCTCATAACTGGTTTCTAGTCAGACTGGTTCCTATGGACGTCTCTAATGTGAGAATGCAGCCATGATTTTCTATCACAAAGTCTCACTTGACAATAGTTTATGGGAAGTCATGTAATGGATCCAAAGTCATATGTAGGGCTCTGGCAGTGTTATAGGACCTCTGGTGTTCTTATAAAGTATAAACGATTTAGGAGAGAATCTGAGCAGCCCTCTTAGTGTTTGCAGATGATGTTGGCGTTTGACGTCTAGTAAAGTCGTCAGAGGATCTAAACGAATTGCAGAAGGCTTTAGACAAGATAACTATGTATCGTGCGGAAAGTGGCATTTGTCCCTAAAAAACCGACTTTAAGGTACATGAAATTTCGGTTACATAATAAATCACAAATTTAAAAGGGTTTTGATTCAACTAAATACCTACGAATTAGAATTACGAACAGCGTAAATTGGAACCATAACAAAGAAAATATTGTTGAGAAGGCGAACTAAAGACTGCGTTATACTGGCAGAACATCTAGAAGATGTAACGTATCTACTAGAGAGATAGTCCTTCCTCATCCTGAATAATGCTGTGCAGTACGGGATTCTTACCAGACAGTACTGAAGAAGGACATGGGAAAAGTTCAGATGGCAGTCGGCCCATTCTGTATTACCGTGAAATGTCTGAGAGATGAGCACGGATATGACAATCGACTGGGTGGTAGTCACTGAAAGAAAGGTATTTTTGATTGCGGCTAAATCTTCTAACTAAATTTAAATCATAAATTTTATCATAAGATTGCCATAGGGAGAAATTACCATCGTAATAAAATAAGAGAAAGCAGAACTCGCACGGTAAGATTTAGTTGTTTTATTTTTTCGTATATGCCACTCGAGATTTGAAGAGTCGAGAAATAGCCTGAAAGTGATACTATGAACCATCTGCCAAATACAGTTGCTAGCTGTAAGAGCAAACTGTATACAAGTTTAGAATTGTATTATTTGACTGCCAAAAGCAATAAGAGTATTTCTGAAAAAGATAAATATACTAACATAGAATATTAACTTAAATGTAAAGTAGTCTTTTCTTAAGACAACTGTCTGGAGTGAAGTCGTGTGCGGAAATTAAAGGTGAGCCATCATTTTAAGCAAGACGGGAATAGAGCCTTCTTAATACGATGGTGCTGAAAAAATGAAGTTCAGATACGTGGAATGGGTATCAACTAAAATGGAATCAAGAGAAAAAATTAAAGCAAAATATGACGAAAGAAGGGTTCGGTTGAAGGAACACACCTTCAGCGTCAATATGATGAGGGAACGAAAACTGTAATTGAGTCTAAGGGGGTAACCATAGTAAGCAGATTCGAAAGGATGTAGGTCACAGTAAATCAGAAATGAAAAGGCTCGTGCAGGATAAACTCACGTAAAGAGCTCCATCAAAGCAGTCTTCGGACGACAGAAAAATAAAGATAACTACAACAGTTGACGAAATGGGAAAAATAAATTAAGCATGGCGAAGTTTTACTTTTGTGGAAGCGCAAAAACATTTTACCACTTCAGAGCAATCTGTATAATATTTCTGAATTATTTTCGCTTCAAGACAGATTAAGTCATACTTCTACACAGTAACTTAGGCAAAGATATTAATACTTTAACTGCCTGTAAGCAATAGAATGCTGGACGATTTGTACTCCATAGTCACTGGCAGAGGCGACGAATTTGCGTGGCACGCATGCACCTAACCAACTAACAGCACAGTCAGCAAACACGCCACTAAACCTACAATCAGGCGACCGCCGATTTCCTTTCTTCTCTTCTCCCGTCAAGCTAATAGTCGCGTACTGACACAAACTTCTTCTCTTCTCCCGTCAAGCTAATAGTCGCGTACTGACACTAACTTCAACGGCACGTCATCTCCAAACTTCCCACCTCTCCTCTCGCATCCAGGTCTGTGGCAGATTAATCACACTAGGCCTGACCGCCCTTAAAGTAAGTTACGAGCTTTGTGCTTCAACGGTTTAGATTTTCTCATTGCCTGCATAAAGGCTCTATACTAGGAAGAAAACCGCAAGTTTCTCCCGGATTTTTGAGATGTTCTTCTTTAGAATCGTCTATAACATCCCTCCTCTGGCGTCAGTAAACAGTGCAATAACACGTCGATAGATCGATGATGTGATTAACATGGGACAGACATCAGCAGGGGTCCTGCACGGGGATAGTCTTGTTATTAAGGCCTTGAAACGTATTAAAAACTTCAAAGTATCAGACAACAGCGAGAAAGTAGCTGTTACCATTAGTGACGTACATGTAAGTGTGAAACATGCGAAGTATTAAATACTAAAGTTTGTCTTCAAACATTCGTTCATTGGCCTCTCCAACTCGCAACAAATCTCCTCCCAACTTAATATAGATCTCATGCTGCTCTACAGTTCAGTCTGTTACCACAAAAAGATACTAGGATTTCAAATACATTCATCATTTGCACACAGACCTATCTATAGATCTAATGTACAACGCGATGGAAAGCACCGTCACCTCCTCCATGGATTACTTCCTCCACGACACGTATATAGGGCTAGTAGATAACACGAGCTAAGCCACGACCTGCAAAGACTAAGACAAATTTTGTAATAAAACATATGAAAGACATCTACAGCTGAAACATACAAGCCGGCCGTTGTGGCCGAGCGGCTCTAGGCGCTTCAGTCCGGAACCGCGTTGCTGCTACGGTCGCAGGTTCGAATCCTGCCTTGGGCACGGATGTGTGTGGTGTCCTCAGGTTATTTAAGTTTAAGTAGTTCTAAGTCTAGGGGACTGATGACCTCAGAGGTTAAGTCTCATAGTGCTTGGAGCCATTTGAACCATTTTTGAAACATACAAGCAGAAACTCCGCAGATGCCGTCTCCATATAATGATCGCCGGCAGATCGCGTTAGTCACAAAAGCCCCTATCCTATGTAGCACACCGGACACGCTGGAACGCTGGTAGGAATGTTTGGCAGGTGATGACCATCGCGACGATGCGGTCCATCGCTTTCATTCCTACGGATACGGCAAGCGTCCGGTCCCGCTTTCCTGGGGTCGCGCTCACAGTGACCTTGCGTCTAGGGAAAGTCACCCGACACATGGCTGCCGGGGCGGTGTCTCACTTTTTACAGGTGTACCCTCGCCATGTGTTGAGAGAAATCGAGTCACAAACGTTAGTTACTGTAGGCGATCCCAGCTCTTAAATCCTAAGTTTTATTCGTCTGGAGGAATGTCCAGTGCCACGTACTCAACCAGACTACGTAGCGGATCTGTTCCAGGCACACTAGCACGGGAGGGGAAAGATTGTGTACTCTTCTGATTTTCACAATGTAAGGCAATGTCATAGATAAATTCAAAGGTTATCCGCGATGTTGTGAAACATATGTTCATTCTTCTATCATTCTGAGAGACGTGGTGTGCTGCGGCAAGCTAACAGTCTTAACTCAGTTGTGCGTTTCATGTCGTGGAAGCATTTATTACTAGCATTTCAGATATTAGGTTCTCCATGTTAAGGAAGTGCTCTGATTCCGAAGCTGTATACTGAATTAATGGCTAGCCGCTCTAGTTGCTGAAACGTTCTTTATGTTCTTCACGGGACCACCAGCGTTGGCTTTTGTACTTAAGCCATTTTTGAGGGTGCCTGAAAAACTGCGCTTTGAAAGCAACGTTGCCATTGCCGTCGGTAAAGAGATCAAGCATTAAGGGACGCAGGTGATCCACAGCCGCTTAAATGAGGAAGAATCAGCAGTGATCAACGACATGAGGATGCAGAAAGCTATGGAAACCACTGCATTAAAGACACATAACGTGTATGCACAGGACATGTGGTCTGTAATAAAGAAGTGTCATGTTCATCTCTCCATTGGCAAGATTCTGGAATAGCCTCCCAATCGGATCTCCAGGAGGTGACTGTCAAGGGGAGGTGTTTACGGCAAAAAAGACGGAATAACCAACGATGGGATAATATTTTACTACTCGGCTCTTTGAATGTCAGATGTTATAACGGAGTAGGAAAGCTACATCTGAAATGGAAAACGCAGAGGCTCAGCTTACATTTAGCGCGGGTCAGTGAAATGAAATGGAAAGATTCTGGTTAGACGAGTATAGGGTAATATCAACAGCAGCAGGAAATAGTGAAACGAGAGTGGAATTACTTATGAATAGGAAGATAGGGCAGAGAAAGAGTTATTGTGAGCAGTTCGTTGATACGGTTGTTCTCGTCAGAATAGACAGCAAATGAACACTGACAAACAGCAGTTAGGGTGTACAGGCAGACGTCACAAGTTGAGGAGACGGAGGAAGTATGAGGATATTCATTTTGTAAAGGCAGATGAAAATCTTATAGTAATGGGGATTAGCATGTCTTGTTATCGCAAATAATACAAGGAAGGGTTGTGGAAGGACGTGGGCTTGCAGTGGCAATGATAGTTGAGAAAAACTGAGTTCTGCAATAAATCTCATATGGTAATAGCGAATACTATGTTCAATAATCACAAGAGGTGGTGGTATACTCCGAAAAGACCCGGAGAGACGCGACGATTTCAGCTCGGTTAAATCATGGTCAGACAATGATTTAGCTATCTTATACTGGACTGTAAGACGTACCCAGCACGAGATAGTAATTTAATATTGTTGAAGAGTAGACTGAAGATAAAGAGAATCGTCCGGAACCATCAATGTGCAAGGAAGTGGGACACTGAAATACTGAGGAAGACTCGTTAGATGTCCGCTAAGGATGTGGCTGCTCCGATAAGGAATACCAGAATACTCAGTTCCTGTTGAAGAAGAGCGTACATACTTAAATAGGACAATCCCGGATGTTGGACAATCATAGGTACAATGAAGGATGTAAAAAATCGAAAAGAAAAGACCGTCGGGAGGATTAACTCAGCATATACAAAAGACAAAACAAACTTAGGTGAAATTAAAAGCAAGGATGGTAACGTTAAGAGTGCAATGGGAATTCAACTGTTAAAAGCACAGATGAGAGCGGATAAGAGGAAAGGGTACATTAAAGGCCTCTGAGGGGAAAGGACTAATCCTAAGTGATAAAATAAGAAACTGGAATTGATATGGAAGGCATAGGGGCTCCTATATTAGTCAGAATTTGTGAGAGCTCTGGAAGACTTGAGATCAAATGAGGCAGAAAGGATAGAAAACATTCCATCGGAATTTCTGATAGCGTTTTGGCACATGGCAACCAAAATAATATTCATATTGGTGCGTTGAATCCAAGAGACTGGCGACGTACAGTCACACTTTCGGAAAAATATCATCCATACAATTACGAAGGTAGTAAGGACAGAGAATGCGAGGAACATCGCACAATCAGGTCAACAGCTCGTGCATAAAAAATGCTGACAAGAATAGTGCATAGAAGAATGGAAAAGAAAATTGAATTGTTAGAGAGAGGCAGTTCTGACGCCGAACTTGATAATGGAAGCAGGACGAAAGAAAAATCAAGGTAGGCTCGTGGGGTTCGTCGACCTAGAAAAACGTCTTGCGATATAAAATGGTGCAAATGACCGAAATGCTGATAAAAGCAGGGGTAAGGTATAAAGAAAGGCAGTCAATATTCAGTATGTACAAGAACCAAAAGCTAACAAAAGAGAGGAAGACCAAAAACGAAGCGCTTGGATGAAAAAGGATGTCACCCCTCCTGTTCAATCTACACATAGAAAAAGGAATGACAAATATAAAACAAACGTTCAACAGTGGAATTAAAAGTCAAGGTGAAAGGATATCAATGATAAGATTCGGTGATGACATTGCTATCCTCAGTGAAAGTGAAGAAGAATTACAGGATCTGCTGAACGGGCTGCGCGGGATTAGCCGAGCTGTCTTAGGCGCTGCAGTCATGGACTGTGCGGCTGGTCCTGGCAGAGCTTCGAGTCCTCCCTCGGGCATGGGTATGTGTGTTTGTCCTTAGCATAATTTAGGTTAAGTAGTGTGTAAGCTTAGGGACTGATGACCTTAACTGTTAAGTCCCATAAGATTTCACATACATTTGAACATTTGCTGAACGGAGTGAACAGCCTAATGAGTACAGAATATGGATTGATGAAAGTAATTAGAACTAATCGAAATGAGAATTGCGAGAAACTTAGCATCGAAATTGGCGAGTGCGGAATAGACGACGTTAAGGTATTTTGCCATCTTGGAAGCAAGATTACCCATGACGGAGGAAGCAAGGACGACATAAAAAGCAGACTAGCGCAGACAAAAGGTGCATTCCTGTCGAAGAAAATGCCTTAGCCTGAGGAAGACATTTTTGGAGCACAGCGTTGTGTCGTAGTGAATTACACGACAGAAGAGAATAGAAGCGTTTCAGATAAGGCTACAGAAGAATGTTGCTGATTAGGTAGTGGTAAGATGAGGATACTGTCGTCAGAATTGGCGCAAGAAAGGACATTTGGGAAACACTGACAACAACGGACAGAATGACAGGATATGTGTTGAAATATAAGGGAAGGAATTCCATGGTACTAGACGGAGCTGTTTTGCTAAAAATTGTAGGGTAAGACAGAGTGGAATACATCCAACAAATACTAGACGTTGCAAGTGCTGATCTGCAATGAAGAGGTTAACGCCGTACAGGAATTCGTGACGGGCGCATGAAACGAATTAGAAGGCACCTGACTCAAAAACAAAAGAAAAGCCAGAGCAGCACAGTCTTCCATCATTATCTAATGTCTCTTCCACGGCCAGTGTTATTTTGAATAAAATAATTTTGGGTTTTATGCCGCGTCATTATAAAACACTAAAGCAACTGAATGTCCGACGTTTCGGCCGACTTTGCAGCGATGCTCTTCAGGGCAGTTAGATATCTTCCATGAGTCTTGTCACTCTGCGTTCACGTACGTGGGCTGCGCCGAGCATTTCGAGAAACCGTTCACCTAGATGACGGCGTATCCGGCCACGGCCATCGACCTGTTGAAAGCAGAGCGCTAGTCACTCCACGAGGGGACATGTTTCCATTGATCCTAGGCCCATTCTCGACGGTTCCGTGCTCACTGCAGTAACAACACGATGTCATTCGGTCATTGTGGGGCGGAACCCCATGTACACCAGTGTCCGCTGATCCGTGCGCTTCGAGACACTTGCGCTTGTGCCAGCACTGTATTCTGTCGTCTGTCTGCCACAGATCGCCGCCTATCCACTTTATAGAGTGGGCAAGTCTGCAACATCCACGTTACGTGATGAGGCGTGGACGTAGAACGTTTTGTCGCCCTAGTCGTAGTTTCACCGTCCCTCAACCACTTCCCATAAATGCTGACGACAGTACCGTGCGAACAGCCGGCCAGCTTCACCGGTTCCGAGAGGCTCGTTCCCGGAGTCGTGCTATAATAGTTTTCCATTTGTGAAAGTCGCATTTGACATAGCATTTCCCCACCTGCGGTCCATAGCGTCGTTAGGAGCCTACAACGGCACCAGGCTGCACTCAATCTTGCGGTGGACAGTGAGCGCATCGTATTAGTTCATGAGTGTGTACACAGTGTTGGGGTATAGGTGCAGGTATTTCTATTGATGACTGAGGACAGTGTAGTGAACATTACATCGCTACTTACTTGATTAATCAAAGCTATTACGAGTTACTTGTTTTTAGGTTGGTTAGTACCTCGAAGTATGCATGGCACAAGTAAGCCATTAACGTTTATTTTCACCTGTTCAGCAGGTTGGGTACTGAAGTGTGGGTGTGTAGATGCAAAATGAATCGTTCCATACCGACAGGCGAGATCCTTTTATGGTTAAGACTGCGCAGAAAATATAAGTTAGTGAGTTGTGTGATGTGTTTGTGGGAAGACCGTTAGGTTGAAAGGTGGGTGTCGTATTTGCTGTGATAATATTAAGTATGCTTTATGGGCCACAAATAATTTGTAAATTGATAAATGCTGTCAAGCCTTGTAATGCCTTTGCATTACCTTTACATTTATACAATTTCGAATTATGTTAGAGCCCAGATATGGTCAGATTAGCTTTACTTTGTCGGAGTGTTGTCAGTGTGTGTTAGTAGCGGCTGTGTGATGCTTGCTTGGTTGCAAATGGACGGAAGCCGACCTTACCCTGAAGTGGAGGGAGCATTGTTTGGAGCAATTTTTGTAAGATGATGTTCAAAGAGAGATATGAAACCGAAGAATCAGAACAGGTAACATTTAAAGGGAACGCGGTTTGTTATATTTGTAATTACTTAGTATGCTGACTGTTAAAACAATGCTTATGTTTTGTAGTTAAGTTATATGGTTCTATCTTTCACTGCAACGATAAATGCTATAGAAAAATTTTGCAAATTATTTCATATGTGAGAAGCGTGCAAAGTTATATTGTTGCTATGACTTAACGAAGCTCATTTACAACTTAATGTCGATTCAGTTATTTCTCCGTCGTTGAGATTAGTACTCGATTTTTCATTTGCATTCGTGGTCTTGACTGCACACTCGCATCGCACATCGCGAATTGTGTGCACAGTAACATTTTCGAGTACTGAAGAAATAGCGCCTCACACCGCACATTGCGAGTACGGTGAGAGGAACTTAAATTTGACAATCAGATCATTATTTTGTAAAAAAACGAGGTTGCAGAGCACACGAGTGGGCCATTGCGCAAAGATAAGTCATAAAGTTCATTATCATTGCAGATCGTAGTCAGTCAGGCACAATGATTATCAGTGATCATCTACGAGAATAATATCAGTATAAATTCGGAGGTTTAACGCCAGTCAAATGTTTTGTAAAGTGTCAAAAATGGTTCAAATGGCTCTGAGCACTATGCGACTCAACTGCTGAGGTCATCAGTCGCCTAGAACTTAGAACTAATTAAACCTAACCAACCTAAGGACATCACACACATCCATGCCCGAGGCAGGATTCGAACCTGCGACCGTAGCGGTCACGCGGTTCCAGGCTGAAGCGCCTTTAACCGCACGGCCACACCGGCCGGCTTTTGTAAAGTGTGTCACTGTTGTTTCAAACATACTTGACACAGTCAGATGCGTTTTGTTCAGTGATCATTTGTTGTGTAATAACGATATAGTTCTGGTACAGCAACTGTTTTCTAAACTAATAGATTCGCAACGTCGAGGGCCAACATTTAACAATCATTTGTCAGAGTCAAACAACGTACGCAAATTTTATTGGGATAAGTTTTCTATCTCGCAGTCTTATTGTATGATGGACCGACTACTTTGATGTTACATGGTGTAGCTCAACATCTCAGTTACTCAATTTTACCGCCTGACTTAACAATTATACAAGTATTAAAACATCTTAGAGGAGAAAAAACAACTAAAACTTTGAATAGGATACATGAGGCACCAATGATTACACTATCTGTACCTGTACCCCTCACACCTTGTGTATTAAATTCTGGTACTATGCACACGAGCCATTAAATTATATTCAAATCAGATTCTGAGCAACGTCATGTGTGTATGGTGGGAGGCAACTCAGGTAAAATACGCAAGGTGTTTCGGAGTATGACACTGATGAAACCCTGCGTGACTAATGGGCTGTGGTTAATTTTACTTTCGCTTAGTGTGAGCAGCCCCGTGTCTCACGCAGACAGGCAACACCTGTGACTGGTAGCAACGGCGAGAGTGTGCCGCCGGCCCACATCGAGACTGAGAGCCCCGCCGTGGGAAGAGCGGCCGTTCCCAGCTTACGAGAGGCCTCACACGCTGCCAGATTCCACGAGCTCCGCGTGTGGCTGTGCTGTGGCCATTTTTCGGACAGTGGACGTCGCAGGTCCATCGAAGTTCACGCGGTCAGAGAGGCAGGCCCCTCGCTTTCTCCCAGGACCTCGGCTCCCTCTGTCGGAAGATCCCGGCGAGAGGCGCCGGCGAGCTGCTGATAATCCCCGGCGCCGTTTTCTCCACGCGGAACCGTGTCGGGGGACCGATAACTGTCCCGGAGAAATCGGAAGCGACACGCTAACTGGCCGGTGTGCTGACATTTGCAGCCGGCGAAACCGTCTTACAGGCGGACGCAGCTGTGAACACTCCGCCCTTTCCGGTACATCTTCATACATGCAGCGTGACAAGGCTCGCGTTTGTCTTATGAAGATGAGAAATGTCAGCTGGAATAGTTATCATAGTTTTACCATTCATCTATTCGCAGTTCTACAATTATTCGCGTGTGGAGAATGTTTTCCACTTTCCTCTGCCTTACCCCATCCTGGTCGGTCACCCAACAGGATTCCGATGCCGGAATCATACTCTACAGTGTTAAACACCTTTTCCACAAACGCCTGTACACTTACTGACTGCGTCCGCCATTCACGGTGACCCATGTATGTATGTATGTTAACCGGGGACCTAGAAACGGCGGAGAGGCTCCGTCCCCGCCGCAGTCGCAGTGGTCCACAACCCCACGAAGACTACCGCAGTCCACTTCACCCCTCCGCCGCCCCACACCGAACCCAGGGTTATTGTGCGGTTCGGCCCCGGTGGACCCTCCCCCCCCCCCCTCCCCTCCAGAAACGTCTCACACCAGACGAGTGTAACCCCTATGTTTGCGTGGTAGAGTAATGGTGGTGTACGCGTACGTGGAGAACTTGATTGCGCAGCAATCGCCGACATAGTGTAGCTGACGCGGAATAACGGGAACCAGCCCGCATTCGCCGAGGCAGATGGAAAACCACCTAAAAACCATCCACAGACTGGCCGGCTCACCGGACCTCGACACAAGTCCACCGTGCGGATTCGTGCCGGGGACCAGGCGCTCCTTCCCACTCTGGAAAACCGTGCGTTACACCGCTCAGTAAACCGGGCGGGCGTACGGTTACCCATAGTCGTATACGATGTCTCACACAAACGACAAAAACCTGTTACAAACAGTTTACGGTGTGGTTGCTGTCGGGTGGGGGGGGGGGGGGGGGAATACTTGTCCCTGTACAGTCGTCCGGCTGCCCGTCCATTGCCATTTGTCTGTCCGCATACAAAGATCACGTCGCCATCGTCTGGTATAAAACGGACCATCGCCTCAGCACTGCACTAAACAATTTACGTCCACGCAAGAATCGATTGGCTACACTCACAAGAAAAGCAAAAGCATCGTACTAACAACCAACTATGTAAACAAATCAGTCCGCAGCTCGTGGTCGTGCGGTAGCGTTCTCGCTTCCCGCGCCCGGGTTCCCGGGTTCGATTCCCGGCGGGGTCAGGGATTGTCTCTGCCTCGTGATGACTGGGTGTTGTGTGATGTCCTTAGGTTAGTTAGGTTTAAGTAGTTCTAAGTTCTAGGGGACTGATGACCATAGATGTTAAGTCCCATAGTGCTCAGAGCCATTTGAACCCATTTTTGTAAACAAATCAATAGTATCTTAAGTATTTTATTGTTATTAGCAAAATCGTCGACATCTGTGGCGCTATAAATATGTCTGACGGCAAATTATCTTCAGGAGAAGACCGTGACCCCCAGAACCGAATCCTGGATCATTTCCTGAATGAGACGTGCACGTATAAAAGACACCTTGCCGTCGAAGTCATTTCGCGAAGATCACAAGAGAAAAACGAATGCCGAGGGAAGTAAATGGACGAAACTGAATTCCTAGAAGACAGTGTTAAGTGTCTTGTTACTGATCTGCCTATATGTGCTTTGGGACAGCTGTTTCCCTGGTTCTGCGAAAAATCGTTACCTGTAAACTTGACTACTGAGCTTTAAGGATCATAAATGAAACGAATGTTCCGCTCGTGAGATCTCGTTTCGATGTGCATATGCAGACTACACGATTTAGTTGAATTAAATTCTTAGTGAAAAACTAAACGTCAGAACCGTAACAAAGTTTTTTTTTATTTAGATGAGAAATGAATCTGCATGTTTCGTGGCGAATTGGTATGGGCAAAACGACAATCTACAGTGGTACTCTAAAACGAAAGTGACAGTTGCTGTTTAGTTCCTGTACCTCCTACTGATTTAATACCGTTATGTCGAGCCTGGCAAGCAGTTAAATTTGTGGTATGAGCAGTTTATAGTCGCATTAAATGACTAGGAAAAGATGATAGATGCTACAAAAATGCGTGATAATTACTGACTTGCTTATACTTTGGAAATTAATGTAACTGAACATACATTATAAGGTGGCATGCATTCAAATAGAGAACCAACATTACCGTCCACGACTGAAGTGGCAGAAGACTATTCCAGAGATGAAATAGATCGTGAGACTGAGAAATAATACGGCGTAGAGACTGGTTAGTATATGGTTATACGAATGCCGTGCAGTCACAGAAAACAACCCAATGTCTCTCGAAATATGCGTGAGGAGCAGTTGGAAGTGGAACGCATACAAACTAACAGTAAAAAGACAGATTCTAGGTTGAGATTCATTGGGAGAATGCTGTGGAAGTGTAGCCACTGCTGGAGATCGTTCGACCGGTACTTGAATACTGCTCGTCAGTCTGTGACCCGTAACAGGAGTAATTGAGACACGAAATATACAAGATATAAGGACAAAAGGGCGTTGCGTCACAGGTTCGTTTAGTAAGTAGGAAGTGCCCCAAAGATGCTCACCGTATTCCAGTGACACTATGCATCAGAGGCATTGTGCTTCATGAACTGCTTTAGTTTTAATATTCAGAGGGCGTACATTCCTAGATGAGACAGCCAATATATTACTTCCTACGAAGTACGGGGGAAATTCTTTTCCGTATAGGTCTAATCGGTCGCGAAATTGAAATCAGTGCACATCAGATGATTTGCGCAGCTCTGTTGTGCAATGTCTCTAGTACGTCTGTCGATCGCATCACGTGACACTTTCAATTCTGAGCGCACACTGAGCACAGAAACATAGGTAAGTGTGAAGTGCTTGCTGTCATTAGATTTCTTCATGATGAGGGATTACACCCAATTTTCATGCAGCCCACATAAAGTAACTACCGTGAGTGACAGCAAAGTGCGGAAATGGTGCAGGAACTTCGAATCAGGACGTGCAGAATGCATGTTGCAGGCTGTCAGGGAAGCAAGAAAGTGTAAACCGATGATCTTGCTCAGCGATTGGGTCAGCGATTAGAGAAAATCGTTTACGAGGGGCAATTCGAAACAGGCAGAGTGTTATCAGGCATTGTGGTTTACGACAATGGTCCGCCGCACATTGCCGGTGCAACACAGACGCTCCTGCAGCGTTCGCGATGGGTTTGATCAGCCACTGTGTAACCCAGACTTGGCTCCCTCTGGTTTGCACATCGTTACTCACGAGAACCGCTGGCTATGGGAACAGCATTTTGGCACAGATCAGCGTAGAGAATTGTCGCAAATCACACGTGGCTGCCTTCTGAGACGAAGATGTGAGAAAGTTGTTACCACGCTACGACATAGGGCTAAGCAGGAGGGGCGACTATTTGAGAAAAGTAGCCGGACAATGTGGTTTCCATTCCGCTGCCGAACAGACCTAAAAAACTCTCGTATAACACCCTGAAAACAAGACGTCTCACACCACTTGTAGCTAGGAATGAGGAGTAACAGTGGTACACAAAGTAATCTACGCCACACACCATAAGATAGCTTGCGGAGTATTGATACACTTGTTCGAAAATAAACGGATATAATGGGAGGATACTGTAAAAAAGAGACGTGAACAGAAGGATAAGAAAACTGTGTTTATTACAGAAATCAGAGGTCACTTTACCCATCATTTGCTCCACTAGCACGGCACAACGCTCAGCTACCACAGAGCGTACCCAGTTTGTGTCCACATCTGCCTTTCTCGAATGCAAATAATTGTGCTGCCACTGTAGCTGATGACAGTCGACCTTGTCGGGTGCTACCGACGGCAGACGTCTTGATTGCTTCGTTTTGGACGTGAATGGGGCTTCCCAGCTGTTGCACTGCGTGAGGATTGATAGCGACTGCAGGTGCCAGATCAGTATGAGAGAGAGCGCGTTGACTTTCACTTTCGTCGACACGCCTCGCGTGATGACGTTAATGGAAATTCTGGGCAACAAACACACGCAGAGAGGAAGAGTGAGGTGAGGAGCGGAACAGAATTTCCGTCCTAGACAGCGCGCTGTTTGTCACGCTTACCACCATTACCGTCATCTCACGGCGAAACCGAGCGTAATAGATGGGTCAGCGGTGGTCTTACAGCGACACTGAAGCTTCGACACCTTAATAAAATTGTGGTGTCACCGCCAGACACCACACTTGCTAGGTGGTAGCCTTTAAAACGGCCGCGGTCCGTTAGTATACGTCGGACCCGCGTGTCGCCACTATCAGTGATTGCAGACCGAGCGCCGCCACACGGCAGATCTTGAGAGACTTCCTAGCACTCGCCCCAGTTGTACAGCCGACTGCTAGCGATGGTTCACCGACAAAATACGCTCTCATTTGCCGAGATGATAGTTAGCATAGCCTTCAGCTACGTCATTTGCTACGACCTAGCAATGCGCCATTAACAGTTAATATTGATGCTGTAAAACATGTACCGTCAAGAGCGATGTTCACCATTTATGGATTAAAGTTAAGTATTCCACAGCTACGTCTAATTTCCTTGACCTGTTCCAGACCTCACGCCAGCCTGCGTGAGCTAAAACGCGTGTCAATCGGCTTCCTCTCATAGTGGGTTGGCTCTCTTGCCAATCCACAACAAAAATGTTGTCCTCAAATGCTCATAAAACAATCGCATGAAAAGATAAACTGTCATCACAGGACGTTGCTGTGGTATTTAAATCACGTGACGAACTCAACTCATAAATCCGCGCTTCACTGCATGAATCCAGAGTTCAGTTTCTATCCGATAGATGGCTCTTCAGTGTTCTCAATCGAAGCAAATGCCGTGTGTCACGTGGTAGGTAATCTTAGTAAACAACCAAGAGAGCACCGTTTTCTGCCTGTTTACATATATCTGTATTTGAATACGCATGCCTATACCAGTTTCTTTGGCGCTTCAGTGTATAATGACGCAGTCTAACACCCGAAAGATTTTATTCAATCCTACCGTTACCTCTTTACTCATCGAAATCTCAGGATTTGCTTCTGATTTTATCCCTGGGAAGCTTATATCCTTACCAGATTACAGAAACCCTGGAAAACATTCTCACAATTTCTCTTGATGGATCTTCGACTATGCAACAGCGGAGTCCGTTTCTTCAGGAGGTTCTCTGCTATTCTTTCCTCTCTGAAAACTGGCAAAGAAAAGCAGAGAAAGAGTTTCGTTTCGAACACGAGTTAACATCTTAAACACAGCGCAACCCTGATCGATCCGAGGACGGCGTCGAAAGGCTAATTACATCAGCGTTCGATCTTCCATGAGGATACGCACGGCCGGCTTTGAGCCAGCCGAGGAACTCCGTTACGCGCTGTGCGACTCTTTGCCGGAAAGTGGTCGTCACTGGCCTCGTCTTTATAGAACGACTTGCGGAAATGCAGACCGGGGGGATGGTCACCGGCCGCGGCGATTACGAAACGTGCCGGCTAGCTACACGAGGCGAGACGCCGACCTGCGGTTTCCAGCGGCCAGGCTGTTCCGTCAAACGGGAGGCGGAGCCAACCGGCGGAAACGACGGAGGCGTGGCACGACAGTGTGACGACGGGGCCACGACGCTTTCCTCTCCGAACTCAAGCTCTGAGCAGCAACTCTGTGGCGTCTGTGCTAGGACGCTCTAAATGCGATGATGTTTGTTCCTTCCGTCTTACTGAGGAATGTACACTACTGGCCATTAAAATTGCTACACCAAGAAGAAATGCAGATGATAAACAGGTATTCATTGGACAAATATATTATACATGTGATTACATGTTCACGTAATTTGGGTGCATAGATCCTGAGAAATCAGTACCCAAAAAAACCACATCTGGCCGTAATAACGGCATTGACACGCCTGCGCATTGAGTCAAACAGAGTTTGGATGGCGTGTACAGGTACAGCTGCCCATGCAGCTTCAACACGATACCACAGTCCATCAAGAGTGGTGCCTGGCGTATTCTGACGAGCCAGTTGCTCGGCCACCATTGACCACACGTTTTCAGTTGGTTAGATATCTGGAGAATGTGCTGGCCAGGGCAGCAATAGAACATTTTCTGTATCCAGAAAGGCCTGTACAGGACCTGCAACATGCGGTCGTGCATTGTCCTACTGAAATGTAGGGTTTCGCAGGGATGGAATGATGGGTAGAACCACGGGTCGTTACACATCTGAAATGTAACGTC
Organism: Schistocerca nitens; assembly: GCF_023898315.1. Classification (NCBI taxonomy): domain Eukaryota; kingdom Metazoa; phylum Arthropoda; class Insecta; order Orthoptera; family Acrididae; genus Schistocerca; species Schistocerca nitens. Next base: position 501,219,398 of record NC_064619.1, on the reverse strand, counting down.
CACTTTTCAAAGTTCCGTCAGTGCGCACAAGAGGTGACCGAGACGTGTAACCAATGGCACCCCATAACATCACGCCGGGTGATACGCTAGTATGGCGATGACGAATACACGCTTCCAACGTGCGTTCACCGCGATGTCGATAAACATGGATGCGACCATCACGATGCTGTAAACAGAACCTGGATTCATCCGAAAAAATGACGTTTTGCCATTCGTGCACCCAGGTTCGTCGTTGAATACACCATCGCAGGCGCTCCTTTCTGTTATGCAGCGTCAAGGGTAACCGCAGCCATGGTCTCCGAGCTGATAGTCCATGCTGCTGCAAACGTCGTCGAACTGTTCGTGTAGATGGTTGTTGTCTTGCAAACGTCCCTATCTGTTGACTCAGGGATCGAGACGTGGCTGCACGATCCGTTATAGCCATGCGGATAAGGTGCCTGTCACCTCGACTGCTAGTGATACGAGGCAGTTGGGTGGGATCTAGCACGGCGTTCAGTATTACCCTCGTGAACCCACCGATTCCATATTCTGCTAACATTCATTGGATCTCGTCCAACGCGAGCAGCAGTGTCGCGATACGATAAACTGCAATCGCGATGCGATAAACTGCAATCGCGATAGGCTACAATCCGACCTTTATCAAAGTCGGAAACGTGATGGGACGCATTTGTCCTCCTTACGCGAGGCATCACAAAAACGTTTCACCAGGCAACGCCGGTCAATTGCTGTTTGTGTATGAGAAATCGGTTGGAAACTTTCTTCCTGTCAGCACGTTGTAGGTGTCGCCACCGGAGCGAACCTTGTGAGAATGCTCTGCAAAGCTAATCATTTGCATATCACAGCATCTTCTTCCTGTCGGTTAAATTTCGCGTCTGGAGCACGTCATCTTCGTGGTGTAGGAATTTTAATGGCCGGTAGTGTAACAACATAGCCTACACCTGGGTAATTCTGCTGTACGGGGACAAACTGCAGGAAATGACACAGGATAAGGAGGAAAAGGATCACATGGAAATATGGCCGGTAAAGCCTTCCGAGGTAGTTACATCCACTTGAAGGTGGAAGTGAAAGATCTTCGACAGTGTCGGTTTCAGTGGTTAAAGCATGCGCGAGAACACACCACAAAAGTGGGAATGACCCGTATGTACTATCGTTCAGGCTCCACACTCAAGAGGACTTTAAAGTTCTCCATGACTGCAGTGTGCTTAGAGAGGTACCAGAGGCATCCGCTTTGCTGTTGCCGCCGACACACTCTGGTGTGGATGCGTTTCGTACAGTGCGGTGATGAGACTATGGACCCGTATAAGGTAAAGTAAAATCGTATGGCATTAAATGCTGGGAGACACTGAAAGGCAGGTTCAGCTGCCTAATTGGAAAGTTTTCACCTATTCTCCGCGCCCTCAGGCACCTTCCTTTGAGAGGACAAGAGCTGTATCGAGAAGGGTATCTGTTACGTGCAGGTGACTGTAAGGGGTGTGTATAGTGTTGGATAAGTGAGAGGGGAAAGGGTGAAACTCGCTGGCTATCGAGGAGCACTAAAGTGGACGCACAGTTTAACGCCCCAGTACGTTGTCCTCGATGGTAAGTGTTCATCGGAGGTGAGGGTATCATCATATCCACATAAATGATCTTTTGGATAGGGTGGATAGCAATGTGCGGCTGTTTGCTGATGATGCTGTGGTGTACGGGAAGGTGTCGTCGTTGAGTGACTGTAGGAGGATACAAGATGACTTGGATTGGTGTAAAGAATGGCAGCTAACTCGAAATATAGATAAATGTAAATTAATGCAGATGAATAGGAAAAAGAATCCCGTAATGTTTGAATGCTTGATTAGTAGTGCAGCGCTTGACACAGTTACGTCGATTAAATATTTGGGCGTAACATTCCAGAGCGATATGAAGTGGGACAAGCATGTAATGGCAGTTGTGGGGAAGGCGGATAGTCGTCTTCGGTTCATTGGTAGAATTTTGGGAAGATGTGGTTTATCTGTAAAGGAGACAGCTTATAAAACACTAAAATGACCTATTCTTGACTACTGCTCGAGAGTTTGGGATCCCTATCAGGTCGGATTGAGGGAGGACATAGAACCAATTCAGACGCGGGCTGCTAGATTTGTTACTGGTAGGTTCGATCATCACGCGAGTGTTACGGAAATGCTTCAGGAACTCGGGCAGGAGTCTCTGGAGGAAAGGAGGCGTTCTTTTCGTGAATCGCTACCTAGGAAATTTAGAGAACCAGCATTTGAGGCTGACTGCAGTACAATTTTACTGCCGCCAACTTATATTTAGCGGAAAGACCACAAAGATAAGATAAGAGAGATTAGGGCTCGTACAGAGGCATATAAGCAGTCATTTTTCCCTCGTTCTGTTTGGGAGTGGAACAGGGAGAGAAGATGCTAGTTGTGGTACGAGGTACCCCCGCCACGCACCGTATGGTGGATTGCGGAGTATGTATGTAGATGTAGTTGTAATAGATGTATCACAATCAACAATGTGACACGCCCTCACTTCATGAGACACAGTGGTGGGGCTTGGAATTTATTCCAGGACATGCGCACAAAGACTGGAGATCAAGCGTTTTACGCCACCACCCCTTAGTGTTCTTTCTGCTGTAAAGTCAAAGGGAAAATTGTCAATAGCACATGGCGTACCTGGACAATCACACATCTACATCTACATCTACATCCATACTCCGCAAGCCACCTGACGGTGTGTGGCGGAGGGTACCTTGAGTACCTCTATCGGTTCTCCCTTCTATTCCAGTCTCGTATTGTTCGTGGAAAGAAGGATTGTCGGTATGCTTCTGTGTGGGCTCTAATCTCTCTGATTTTATCCTCATGGTCTCTTCGCGAGATATACGTAGGAGGGAGCAATATACTGCTTGACTCTTCGGTGTAGATATGTTCTCGAAACTTCAACAAAAGCCCGAACCGAGCTACTGAGCGTCTCTCCTGCAGAGTCTTCCACTGGAGTTTATCTATCATCTCCGTAACGCTTTTGCGATTACTAAATGATACTGTAACGAAGCGCGCTGCTCTCCGTTTGATCTTCTGTATCTCTTCTATCAACCCTATCTGGTACGGATCCTCCACTGCTTAGCAGTATTCAAGCAGTGGGCTAACAAGCGTACTGTAACCTACTTCCTTTGTTTTCGGATTGCATTTCCTTAGGATTCTTCCAATGAATCTCAGTCTGGCATCTGCTTTACCAACGATCAACTGTATATGATCATTCCATTTTAAATCACTCCTAATGGGTACTCCCAGATAATTTATGGAATTAACTGCTTCCAGTTGCTCACCTGCTATTTTGTAGCTAAATAGTAAGGGATCTGTCCTTCTATGTATTCACAACACATTACACTTGTGTACATTGAGATTCAATTGCCATTCCCTGCACCATGCGTCAATTCGCTGCAGATCCTCCTGTACAATTTTCCATTGTTACAACCTCTCGATATACCACAGCATCATCCGCAAAAAGCCTCAGTGAACTTCCGAAGTTATCCACAAGGTCATTTATGTATATTGTGAATAGCAACGGTCCTACGCCACTCCCCTGCAACACACCCGAAATCACTCTTACTTCGGAAGATTCTCTCCATTGAGAATGACATGCTGCGTTCTGTTATCTAGGAACTCTTCAATCCAATCACACAATTGGTCTGATAGTCCATATGCTCTTACTTTGTTCATTAAATGACTGTGGGGAACTGTATCGAACGCCTTGCGGAAGTCAAGAAACACGGCATCTACCTGTGAACCCGTGTCTATGGCCCTCTGAGTCTCGTGGACGAATAGCGCGAGCTGGATTTCACACGACCGTCTTTTTCGAAACCCATGCTGATTCCTACAGATTAGATTTCTAGTCTCCAGAAAAGTCATTATACTTGAACGTAACACGTGTTCCAAAATTCTACAACTGATCGACGTTAGAGATATAGGTCTATAGTTCTGCACATCTGTTCGACGACCCTTCTTGAGAACGGGGATGACCTGTGCCCTTTTCCAATCCTTTGGAACGCTACGCTCTTCTAGAGACCTACGGTACACCGCTGCAAGAAGGGGGGCAAGTTCCTTCGCGTACTCTGTGTAAAATCGAACTGGTATCCCATCAGGTCCAGCGGCCTTTCCTCTTTTGAGCGATTTTTATTGTTTCTCCATCCCTCTGTCGTCTATTTCGATATCTACCATTTTGTCATCTGTGCGCCAATCTAGAGAAGGAACTACAGTGCAGTCTTCCTCTATGAAACAGCTTTGGAAAAAGACATTCAGAATTTCGGCCTTTAGTCTGTCATCCTCTGTTTCAGTACCATTTTGGTCACAGAGTGTCTGGACATTTTGTTTTGATCCACCTACCGCTTTGACATAAAACCAAAATTTCTTAGGATTTTCTGCCAAGTCAGTACATAGAACTTTACTTTCAAATTCATTGAACGCCTCTCGCATAGCCCCCCCCCCCCCCCCCCACACACACACACACTACATTTCGCTTCGCGTAATTTTTGTTTGTCTGCAAGGCTTTGGCTATGTTTATGTTTGATGTGAAGTTCCCTTTGCTTCCGCAGCAGTTTTCTAACTCGGTTGTTGTACCACGGTGGCTCTTTTCCATTTCTTTTGATCTTGCTTGGCACATACTCATCTATCGCATATTGTACGATGGTTTTGAACTTTGTCCATTGATCCTCAACACTATCTGTACTTCTGTACTTTTGCGTTGAGCCGTCAGGTATTCAGTAATCTGCTTTTTGTCACTTTTGCTAAACAGAAAAATCTTCCTACCTTTTTTAATATTTCTATTTACGGCTTAAATCATCGATGCAGTAACCGCTTTATGATCGCTGATTTCCTGTTCTGCGTTAACTGTTTCAAATAGTTCGGGTCTGTTTGCCACCAGCAGGTCTAATATGTTATCGCCACGAGTCGGTTCTCTGTTTAACTGCTCAAGGTAGTTTTCCGATAAAGCACTTTAAAAAAATTTGACTGGATTCTTTGTCCCTGCCTCCCGTTATGAACGTTTGAGTCTCCCAGTCTATATCCGTGCGGAGGTGGATACACTTGCTCCCGTCGTATCACCGACGTCAAGAGCTGAAGGATGTGGCCAGTAATTAGATATTGTCAACATCGCAACACCCACCTGAGAGCTATGGACGATCCTCATGGTAAGGTGCCAGCGAATTACCAGATCAATTCAGCATCGATAGTTGAGTAGTGGCTGTTATACTAGGAATCACACCAGGTTGGACTGAGAGAGAAAACAGACACAATTCAAAGAGCAGCAACATATTTAGTTACAAGTCCATTCGGTAAGTGCAAAAGCGTCACGGAGATGATCCATCAAGCTGGATGGTCGGTAGTTTTCGTTTGGACATGTTGGTATTTTGGGAAATGAACGAGCTGACTTTTTGGCCAAGCTGACAACCAGGATGCCGAATCTAGAAATGGGGGTTCCAGAACCGTACCTTCGGTCATTTGTACATCATCAGTTGCTGCAAGTTCGGAACTCAGAGTGGTCTCCCCTGATCCCCCTCAAACAAGCTGAGGACAACTGAGAAGACCACGACCACATGGCAATCTTCCCTGCATGCTTGTCTCAGGGAATCCACCGTCCTCTGTCGACTCCGCATTCGCCACACTTCGCTGATCCATGGCCACACACTCCGACGTGAGGATCCCACTCACTGCTGATGCAGAGCCTGACTGACGATGGCTCACTTACTAATAGACTGCCCTAATTTGACTACTTTGAGATGGAATCTTAATCTTCCTGACATGCTGCCTCTGGTTCTAGCAGACGATGCCAACTTGGCTGACCTGGTGTTACTTTTAACTGAGAAGGTGGTTTCTATTCATCCCTTTAAGGTAGGCCTTTTTGACGTCATTGACCGTCTGAGGTGTTGGTGAGCCACCCTTCTCCTCAACCGCCCCTTCCTCTCTTCCCCCAAGGGACCGTTATCGGCCCTTGCTCAGTAGCCCAGCCTGGGCTCTACGCTTTCCACCTTTTCTTCTCATTATTCTTTTTCATTTCTTGGTTTTAATGCCTTGCCTTTCCTGATCTTTTAATGACTTGTTTGTGCTGACTTTTTCTGGGCTTTTATATCTGTTTCTTTTTGTGTTACTTACAGTTATGGTTTGCAGGATTTGCCTTTCGCTTCTTTCCTTTGACAAACATTCCTGGTTTGCCACTTAACTGAAGAATAGACTGTTGACCTCGCAGTTTAGTCCCTTTCACTCCAAACCAGCCAACCAGTCGACTGCTGTGGCAGATGCTGCATGAGGCGTTCTGCTTCACGGTATGGCCTACTGTTAAAATTCGGAGTGTGTACATTACTTGAAAGGTCAACCAATACGTTGTTTCCTCCTACCTATATCTTGCTAAGACATTGTGAAAATAAAATTAGATATCAGAGCCCACATGGAGCATTTGCAGCAATCGTTCTTCTTGCAAACCAATTGTGACTGGAACAGAAAAAAGGGAAAATGACAGTGGTACACAAAACGACCCCCACCACAAACTGTAAGGCAGCTAGCCGCGTCCAGATGTATTTGCTAGTGTAAAATGTCTGGGTGGGGAGTATTGGTGACTGTCTCGTTTGACCAGTCCAGCCGAGATATATGTGCACTTATTGCTTGTACAATGGGTCATGTGAGTAGTACGACAGTCTAGCTTGCTTTCGCATTTAAGTCAAGAAGCTTTTCGGCAGCATCTACCCCAGCCGCTAGATCGGACGAGGTGATCCAGTGGCACGGCCTGCCCAGTTGCCAGATCTCAATCCGTTTGATTTATACCTTTGGGCGGTATTTGAAAGAAGTCATGTAGGTGAGGCGCATCCGGGTCGAGCAGACACCGCTGCCTATGACGCCATTTGGTTGCAGTTTGGCACATTTGAACATACACATTAGTCGCAGCTGAGTCGCGTTCGCACGCGTTTAGAGGCCTGTGGCAACCATTTCGAACATCTTGTCTAGTGGTATTCAGCGAGATCTAAAACTTGGAGCAAAAAGTGGAAAGCATTGGAAGGAATTAAAATAAATAACAGCTGCTAGTTCACCCGCTGGAAGAAAGAGATGAGACAGCCACTCTACAAATCGCAATCTCGTCTCAAGTTTAGGCCAGGGTGCAGAGACTTAACAAAATTTTGACAGCGTTACCACACTCGTTCTGTCAGCAGTTGGAACAGAGAGCAGTTCCTCAATCAAATTTGCTTTCAGCCACTCGTCAGATTATAAAACGCACTCGTTTGTTGTGACATACAGTGAAATGTATGTCACAGGCATCACAGACTGGGAAGGTGTTTTTCTTTGAAGAAAATGATTTAAAAGTCAGTATTACGCTGGTTTTTAGCACTAACACTTTTACCACTACTTAAGTCACCGTTTGTCTTCCAGAACAGGGAAGATACTTCATTTCCTCAGGTCTAGCCCCCTCTCAGACTATCGTATGGGTGCTCTTGAAGCCGTGTGTTCGGGACAGTTCGCAGCTCGAAGGCAGGTCACGGCTATTTCAACCCGCTGGAGTGACCAGCATGGGGAACGCTATGGCCGGATAGTTGGCTTCACCAGCTAGTGCTTATTGTTCCTCACTGTCAGCCACTCTCCTTCTCCTCCTCCTTCACCTACTCTTCCTCCTCCTCCTACATCTCCTTATCATCTCAGGGATCGTTTCCTGCAGTTCTTAGCTACTTTCAAAATCACCATCTAGAGTTTTATTCATTTGGATAGTTGCTTTACAATAATTGTTATAGATATATAAATCTGACAATACTATTAATAGAGAGCGTCTTTTGTTTTATTGAGAGAAAACATCGCCAATGATCTGCAACGAAACAACTGTAGGTTTTTGTTTGCCTTTCAGGTCTGAAAAAAAGATAATTTCAAAAAATACTGAGCTGTGATCTTTACTTAAAGTATTTTAGTCCAGTTGTCAGTTACATAAGTACGTGTCTTCTGCTTGTACATACCTGAGTTACTCCTTCGGTTGCCACTGATTTTTTTTTTTCAGCAGTCTGTCACCTCGGGAAGTTCTATGGCGAAGTCCTTTGGCCTGATGTCTGTATTATAGAAATTTTTATCCCAATGCGGAAGAGTCAGTTTCAAACATACTGCAGATTGAAATTTACAGTCTTCTGTCCGCGAAACAGGAGACATGCAACTATTGACTGATCTTTTAACTATCCCGCAAGAGCCTATTTGGGAAACTCCTCTATGCAACAAGAATTTTGTTTTGTTTTCGCGTTGTTATGGTGGGTGCCTAATTTTCACTTCATATTTCATAAAATTTCAATAAAGCTTAACTTTGAAGTGTTTCACAAAGAAAAAATTGCGAAATTTTACCTCAGTAAACTGAGAATCATAGAAGTGCGGACGTATCCCAAGTTTACTCGTGTTTCGCGTGCCATCCGTTAAGGACGGATCTCGATACCTCCTGTTTTCCGCACGCTGTCTGTAGATGCTATACATTTTAAGTAAATTTTCCATTTCATTACACCAGTAGTTAGTGCATCAAACTTCAGTGCCTTCATGAACTATTTGCTTATGTATTTCGATACTTCATCTAGTTACTATTTTCGACTTCCTCCTACCTTTAGAGATGATCCTATTCTGAAAACAGAAGGAAATTAACGAACTTGAAATACGTTGGTGGCAATGGTAACTGACATGTCCCTTCTGAGAATGAAGGTTCGGTTATTATGTGAATGAACGCTTTTTGGTTCTGAGGACGATTACAGTGACATCGTTAGACCTCTAAAGAAGCGTACGCTGGCAGTGTTTCCAAGTGATTCCGGCAATAACGATGGAAGTGATTCTGTTCTTGTGAGTGATTCGTTTTGTGTTTGGCGTACTCTTTCTATCCGGCACCCGAGGCTCACTCGGGCAGTGGTTACGCCAGTACACGAGTGTGACTCGGGCGTCTTCTCGAATGCGTTTAAACCAGCATCCCGACCATGTACCAGTATTTACGGATGGCTCTAAACAGGGGGAGTCTGTCGGTTGTGCTGTTGTTTTCCCTGATCGAGTCGTCAAGTTACGGCTTCCTGCGGCGTTTACCATCTTTGATGCCGAATTGTTTGCGATCTTGCGGGCATTGGAGCAGATGAGATGTGTTCCCAGTCTTAAGTTTCTCATCTGTTCTGACTCCCTGAGTGCCCTTCAGACCATGCAACACTTGTATCCAGCGGATACGGTCGTCCAGAACATCCATGATGCCCTACTTCACCTGCAGCGGCAGGGGAAGGACGTTTCTTTCTGCTGGGTGCCGGGGCACGTGGGTATTAGGGGAAACGAACTGGCGGATGTGGCTGCCAAAGATGCATGTTCCCTCCCTCACGTTGATGAATGTGCCGTCCCCCTCCATGCTGTTACCTCCCTTTTGCGTTTTCGTGTTATGCGTCAATGGGAAGAGGAGTGGCTGGCAGTCGGTGAAAATAAGCTGCGTCTGGTCAAGGCCACCACGCGTCCATGGCGTACGTCCTACCAGTCATGCAGGCGGGATGAGGTTCTCACTCGCCTCCGCATCGGGCACAGTCCCTTAACGCATGGTTTTTTACTCCGGCGGGAGGACCTCCGAAACTGCAGTGCTTGTGGCGTCCAGATTACTGTCCGCCACATTTTACTTGACTGTCTTTTATTCTCTGACCAGAGGGCGGCGGTTTCCTTGCCACCGGATTTTGCAAGACGACGCAACTACTGTGGTTAAGGTCTTACGGTTTTGTGTCCTGTCCAATTTGTTGCCTCGGATTAGAGGGAGAGGATTTTAATGTGCTGCTGGGTGACTGGCTCACCCAGGTTTTAGGTAAGAGGTCCGCCAGTCACGATTACCTACTTGTTTCACTTCGAATTCTGTTCTCTTTTCCTTGTGTTTCCTTTTTAGTGCGTTTCTTCTCCTCTTGTTTTGCCTCTGTATGTGAGGATTTGGAACTGCGTCAGGTCTGTGTCTTTTAGCCATTCTCATTGTACGCTGTCCGTCTTCGTCCCTTCACCGCATGTGTTACTGTTTCTATGCGTTTGGGCGCTGATGACCACGCTGTTTAGCGTCCGAAAACCTCAAACCACACACACACACACACACACACACACACACACACACACACACACACACACACACGAATGCGTTAGCCCTTCAAGTAACTGATTTATTTGTAAGTATGTACTTCAAGTGGCTGCGTAGCACAAGAGAACAACAGAACGGAGCCACTGCCGCCTACTACCTGGCGAGAACGGTGACAGACGGAGCAAAAAACAGAATTCACAGTGACAGGCTCTTAAGTGAAACCGACGACGCCGACATGACAAGTGGCAAGGGCAACTAGGAGCCTGTCGTACGGACTCAGACGTCACGGGGGCGCGTCCATCGCGGATGTTCATACCAGAGAGGCGTCCTTGAGCAGACGACTAATGACACTGTGTGGCCGGCTCGGCGCGGCATAATGAATGAGAGGCGGCCGGGAGGTGCTGGGCGTGGCCCGGCCTTGTGCGTGCGGGTGTGGCCACTGGCGGCCGACGCCGCGGCTGCCCTTGACCCGACACAAGGCAGCGACGCAGGGCCCGCGCCAGGCGACGCCAGCGGTAGCGGCTGGCCGCACACTGCACTGCCTCTCTGCCTGTGTCTCTCAGCTATCCGACGGCAATGTTTTTCTGAAAAGGTATAGGCGAGAGGGGGGGCGGGAGAGGGGGGGGGGGGGGCAGTGGAGGGTGCGAGAGGCAATGAACCCAAGTCGTCATAGGTATGAACGGTGTCTTACACAGAAAAGGAAAAAACTATCAGCATTGCAACGACATTTTTTTGTTAGTAATGCAATTTGGACTGAGAGTAAAACGAAGAAACACTCTGGTAATTAGTGGCAGGAATGAGATTTGCAAAAAATTTAACATAAAAATTGGCGACAGCGAAAGATGAAGTCCAGGAATTCTGCTGCCTTGAAAGCAAAATAACACCTGAGGAACGATGCAAGTGCATCGAAGGCAGACCAGCACAGCTCAAGAGGACACTCTTACTCAGTAGTAGTCTGCTAGTATCCAACATAGGCCTTAATTTGATCTCGCTTCCCACGTCCGGGTTCCCGGGTTCGATTCCCGGCGGGGTCACCGATTTTCTCTGCCTCGTGATGACTGGGTGTTGTGTACTGTCCTTAGGTTAGTTAGGTTTAAGTAGTTCTAAGTTCTAGGGGACTGATGACCATAGACGTTAAGTCCCATAGTGCTCAGAGCCATTTGAACCATTTTGAACCTTAATTTGTGGAGGAAATTTCTGAGACTGTTAGTTTGCTGCCCAGCACTGTATGCTGCTGAACCATGAAGTGTGGGGAGAACCGGAAAAAAAGAGAATCTAAGCTTTCAACAGCTAGTGCTTTGCAACGATGTCGAAAATTAGGTAGACTGTCAAGAAATGAAGAGGTTCTCCGTACAATCGGCGAAGAAACATGCGGAGAACGCTGCCAAGAAGGGACGAGATGGTAGCACATCTGTTAAGACATTAGGGAATAACTTACATGGTACTAGAAGGAGCTGTAGCGTGTAAAAACTGGCCAGGAAGACAGAGACTGGAATACGTCCACCAAAGCTTCCTAAAAACAAAAATAAAAAAAAAAGTACAAAAAATTAAAAAGAGGGGGGGGGGCGTGCCAGTAAACAGAAGGGCTAATGTTGTAATGTTTTATGTCCTGTCGGGTCACGGAAAGATGAAAAAGGAAATGGGCCATGCCCTTCTGAAGGAACCATCCCAGCATTTGTCTTAAGCCATTTAGGGAAATCACGAAAATCTAAATGTGGATGGCCGGTCGGAGGGGAGCGGGGTGTTTAAGCTGCACACTCCCTCCCCTCTCTATGCGAGTCCTGTGTGCTAACGACTGCGCCACCTCGCTCTGTATACAAAAGAAGGGCTATGATCGGGGCGTTAGGCGTTTGCGATGCTGAACCTTTAAGCAAAACACTGTTAACTTTGGCAGGGCAATATTCACTCTCTTGAAGGAAAACCATTAAGGTTCGGTACATAGAAACGGAGACTATAATGTTACTTTCTATAATTACAGTTGTTTTTTCGCTTACTAGTTTAATATCATGCAGTTCAAAATGGTTCAAATGGCTCTGAGCACTATGGGACTTAACATCTATGGTCATCAGTCCCCTAGAACATAGAACTACTTAAACCTAACTAACCTAAGGACAGCACACGACACCCAGCCATCACGAGGCAGAGAAAATCCCTGACCCCGCCGGGAATCGAACCCGGGAACCCTGGCGTGGGAAGCGAGAACGCTACCGCACGACCACGAGATGCAGGCTCATGCAGTTGAATTATGAAATTATACTTGAGACACTTCTAGTATTGGCCTTGAAACATGTCACCAAAATTTACTGTATTGTTCTCTTTTTATTTTTCTCCGAACAATTGTTGCAATTTGTCGTTTAGTTCCTTAACTCAGTATGTCATGTTTTATATAAAGAATTCATTTACAAAAACTTTTTCGGGTAACGTTTGATTCGTTTGTATTTATATTTTACATGGTGCGTTACAGGAATTGACTCCAGGTATCAATTGCGTTTTTCTGTGTGTCGTGCTCTTGATTGGTGAGGTGCTCCCATGTTCTGTCGTATTCATTGTAATGTATAAAAACAAACGCAATTTTTAAGTAACGATCGATCTTTATACAGAGTAAACAACGAAATTTGGAAAGAACTACTTATTACCGTTTTCTTGTGGTCCACGTGTGCAAGAACTCAAATGTTGAACATCACACACATTTTTCTGTGCAAAGTATGCAATGAATGTAGCAAAGGTACGTAAATAATAAATTACAAAGATGTTTTGTATGTAGTAGAATGTGTTTTACATTCTGTCGAAAAAAAAAGCAAAAAGATGAGCCTGCTGGAAATAATGGAAATCGACGAACACATGATACAGAATGTCAGCCTAGTTTTAAACGGTCAGGATCGATTTCTATTTTTTTCCTTCTTAAACTGGGTTTTCCTTATAAATACTGGATTCAGACTGTAAGTTCATTTTACTTCTCACCATTGTTGGATGTATCTCCGCGAAAGAACTTCGCTTACCCCGGTCTTTTAGTTAGTGTAACTTTTGTAAACGTTTCCTATATAAATACTGTCATTTTCGTATCTTCAGTACAAATAAATCTGTGTAAGTTGATCATCGTGTTTATTTGTGTTTTCGACATTCAGATGTCACCTGCAGATGGCCTGAGGAGCCGAAAGCAGGTTCGTGACCAGGTAAATATAACTCTGCACCCACATTAGAAAGTGTTTTCTTTTTAATATAGTACTTGAACATTTGAAATAAACTTTATAGCAAACTGCAGACTTCTGAGATCCAAACGAAATAACCAAACTGACCTCTTAGACGGGCAGACTGTTTAACACCAAAGGGACAAAATTCGACCAAAGGAAAATATAGTTTACTGCGAAAATAGCCTAGTTTTAAATTTCCATTGTCGCCATTGTTAAACTAATTTTTCGTTACAAATACTAGATTCCAACTGTAAGTTCATTTTATTTCTCACCAATTGTTGTATGTATCTCCACATGAAACTTCGTTTACCCACTTTTTTAGTCTATGTAATTTCTGTAATATTTTCTTATGTAGATACATTGTCATTTTCGTATCTTCAGTACAAAGAGTATCTGTGCAAGTTGGTCACTGTGTTTCGGTGTTTGCGACGTTCAGTTGCCACCTGAAGATGGACTGCGAACCTGAAAGTCAGTTAGTGACCAAAGTAATATAATTTTGCAGAACAATAGAAAGCATTTTCCTTTTTAATACTACCATATTCTGCCGAACACCGACGGAAAATCCAGTTAATGTTAAAATTCTCCTTATCGACTAAGTCTTGGAAATGCTTTCCTACCGTCATACAATATGGGTTCGATGGATTGCTGCTTCTATCTGCATATTCAGTGCTGTTCTGTTTAGTAGGCCCCTGTTGTATAATTGATTTTTTCGGTTTTGGGCCGTAAGTTCCCTGCTTAGTGGTTTATAAGGGAAAAATGTCAAAGTACGCCACCAACTAATTACAGGTCATGAAATGGATCAGCTGCAGGAATTGAGGAAACATTCTCAATACAACAAATATGAAGGTGAAACGCTAAACGAAAAACTGGAAAATAATCAATGAATTTCTTCAGATACTTAGATAGTATACTTAAATGAAAATAATGACACACAGAAATAGTTACTATTGTGAATGTACACAAGCAAATAAGGGTCCAGATTATTAATGTAATACTCTCTACGAAAGAATATTATAATGAATGGACACCCTATATCGTTTACTCTGTTGACTGCATGTAAAAATATCTGTTTATTTAAGTAGGTTTTCTGGTTTCATTGTGTAATCCGCACCGAAAATTGTGTGTGATATTTAATCCGTGTGAGTTCCTGCACAAGGTGACCGACAGAATACCGTCAGTAGAGGAGCTTTCCAATTTCGTTGTTAAGTTTCTACAAACTTCGATCATTAACTAAAAACTACGGTGTTCCGATACATTAAAGATGACAAAACTCTGCAGCACCTTACATATCGAAAACATTACGAATAAATGACATATCATACAGAAAAACGCAATTGACAATAGGAATCATTTCCCGAAACGCGTCGTGCAAAATACAAATAAAAACAAAATCGTGATTGGTAGGAGAAATATAGTTTTATGAACAAATCCCTTTGTTTTTACAGTCGCAGACTTCCACCGACTGTTTATAGGAGAAAATGCTTTTGATGATTGCACGATATGCTTTGCAACACTGGCTTCAAAGTAAAACTGTTATTCTTTCGACTATTACACTATCTCTTTCTGTAGAGGGGTAACTTCGTAAATTAGTACAGATGTACAGCACCTAAAGTTAGATATTATGTTTGATATATATTAATCTTAGAAATAGTCTACACGTTTTAGCTAAACTATTTCTGGATGGCTGATTAACTTTAATTTGACATAGTTTCACAAAGATTAAATTCATCGTATCATCATTCTGCTGTTGCCTTCATTGCTTATGTTCTGTGGTGTCACCGCCAGACACCACACTTGCTAGGTGGTAGCCTTTAAATCGGCCGCGGTCCGTTAGTATACGTCGGACCCGCGTGTCGCCACTATCAGTGATTGTAGACCGAGCGCCGCCACACGGCAGGTGTAGTCTAGAGACTCCCTAGCACTCGCCCCAGTTGTCCAGCCGACTTTGCTAGCGATGGTTCACTGTCTACATACGTTCTCATTTGCAGAGACGACAGTTTAGCATAGTCTTCAACTACGTCATTTGCTACGACCTAGCAAGGCGCCATATTCATTTACTATAATCTGAACAGATAATATTGTGAATCATGTACCGTCAAGAGCGACGTTCATCATTAATGGATTAAAGTTAAGTAGCAAACTAATTACGTCCGCTTTCTGAATGCTAATTCCTCGTCATGTTCCAGACCTCACGTCAGTATAGTTCTTCCCTCCTCACGCCAGCCTGCGTGAGCTAAAAAGCGTGCATTTCGGCCTCCACTAGTAACACGGTGTTGGCTCTTCTGCCAACACAACATGTCCTTCATCGACATAACGTCTCACAGTTTTATAAAATTTTACAGTTAGTATCTCGTCTGACATTTATATGGTACTGTAGTGTGTACGGGTTGGAGCTAGACGTATTACCATGTACACATATACACAGGGTGACTCTGTGATGATGTTACAGATTTTCAGGGATGATGAAGAAGGGTAAATGTATTAATGACCCTGGGCCAGAAACGATCGGGTGGAAAGTTAAAAGCGAAAATCGTTGCGATACGTCTGATAGTGGTAAACTTATGGTGGTACTTGTGTTGCTAAGAGTGTAGCGTATGCACCTTTCAGAGGTGATAGTATGGACCAAAACAAGGAAAAAATACCCAGGAATTGTACTCTAGAATGCATACATTAAGAACTATAAGCACCTGCTCATCTTGGATGATGTGAACTCTCTCTTCTACTTAACAAGTGCCCTTAGCTGTTGCATTTTAGAGCCAATTTTGATTTTTTCTTGTTTTGGTCCGTACTGTTACCTCAAGTTGCCTACTCTACAATCTTAGCAACAGCATTTTATCACAAATACTTAAGGGAGTACCGTCATTGTTTCCTTGAATTGTTAAATCTTGATCATGTCTCACCCGCGATTCTCATAAGCATAGATTACTCATGTAGTTTTTTCCTTAGTCTTCATAATTTGCTGACGTATTAAGTATTTTCAGTTATTGCCCGTATCGCTTTTTTTACGCCGTGAATACGTGACTACCAACTGCCGAGGAAAGACCGGTGAAAGTACTTTCATCAGCATTGATTTCCAGTATTTAATTCGGGTATGCAGTATGCATGAGAAACGTAAATGATAGTGGAGGAGACGGCATCTGAAGTCGTTAAATTTCTCATCGTGAAGTAAAAAAATCTGGCGAGCTACCAGGAAGGAGAAGGTTGTGCGGCAGATCCTTCTGTGTAGCTCGATGGACGTTTTTGCCCCTTGCAGCGCGCAGGCACATAAGGCTCTTAGCGTCTCGCCGCGTTTAACCTGCATAAAGTCGCACTTTCGCTGCCCCTTTCTCCGCGGGTGGTAATCATAAAGTCACAGAGCGCGAGAGTGCGTTCGCGACGAAGCGCGCCCGCGAGGCGTCCCAGCATGCACTTTCTTCTGGCCCGACCGCTGTTGTCCTCTGCATTGTGTCAGCCGCGGCGGCCGGGTTGTAGCCTCTTGAAACATCGCTTTGTGAACGCCTGTTTGGAAATCAACGGCGTTGCTGAACTGCGACCAAGACCAGAACAATATTCAAGCCTCTACAAGGTGCGGAACAAACTGATTTTGCGAACTTCGAATGTCAACAAAATGTACGAAAGGAAACCGATTTACACAGGAAAGTAAGGTTCGAAAGCTATTACTTTCTTAACGGTGTGCTTCTGGGTTTTCAGCCGAGGTTGTTTCCATTTTATGCGCAATATTTTGACGACCCGCCCAGCCGTCATCTTCATGTGATGCTGAAAGTTGTGCTTTTAAGTGCAGTCAGTGGCTGAACTCCAACCAGATTGTGAACTATTGATTGTCTCGGCCGCTGTTTATAGCTGATTTCGGCTCTCAACGCCCAGTACGCCCTTTAGTGCTCTTGTAAAAAGCACATTCTCTCAACGTTTATCAGCTGTAGCGCGTCTGACGGCTGACGACAGGCTGATTGACAGAGTGCAAGCCATGTTGAGCTGTATTCACTGGACCTAAAAGTACTAGCAGGTGTAACTCAAGACGTCATTCTAAAAGGTACAAAGTCGCCAGATGTAGCGGTAAATTCCAGAATACCCGACTGCACTGTTATTGGACCATTAGTGTTTACATTCCACATTAATCATCCAGTGCGTAACGTAAGGCACTGTATAAGGCTATTCACATAAGATGTATCTCGGGAAGGTTGCAATGCAAGGAGACCAGCCAGCTCACGAAGACCTGCAAAGGATCGATGACTCTTGCAGGGACTGGAAGTTGATCCTGAGCGTGAATAAATATAATATACAGCGCGTAAAACCGGAACAGAAGAGAATCGAAGCATTTGAGATGTGGTGCTATAGACGAATGTTGAAAATTAGATGGACTGATAAGGTAAGGAATGAGGAGGTTCTACGCAGAATCGGAGAGGAAAGGAATATGTGGAAAACACTGATAAGGAGAAGGGACAGGATGATAGGACATCTGCTAAGACATGAGGGAATGACTTCCATGGTACTAGAGGGAGCTGTAGAGGGCAAAAACTGTAGAGGAAGACAGAGATTGGAATACGTCAAGCAAATAATTGAGGAGTAGGTTGCAAGTGCTACTCTGAGATGAAGAGGTTAGCACAGGAAAGGAATTCGTGGCGGGCCGCATCAAACAAGTCAGTAGACTGATGATAAAAAAAAAAACTACTCTACGATTATACTATTGGCGGTAAATCACTGGAAACCACAACTACTATAAAATACTCGGAAGTAACCACGCGTAGCATCCTAAAGTGGAGTGGCCACATAAAACAAATGATAGGAAAAGCAAAATCCAGGCTAGATTCGTTGGAAGGACATTGAGGAAATATAATTCATCCACGAAAGAAGTGTCCTCCAAAATACTTACTAAAAAATTCTGTAGTATTGTGCATCAGCCTCGTGACCTTTACCAATTAATAGAAGAGACAGAGATCAACAGAGGAGGGCGCGATTCGTCACGACGTCGTTTAGTTGGCGCGAAAGCGTTACGTAGAGGCTCAACAAACAACTGTGGCGGTCGCTACAAAAGTGGCGTTGCGAATCATGGAGACGATTACTGTTGAAACTACGATTGTGTATGTTGTAAGAAGAGTGCAGCAACATCTTACTTCCTTCCACGTACGTCTTCCGAAATGATCACGAGTAGAAAATAAGAGAAATTAGCGATCTTAGGGAGAAACATCGTCAGCCGTTCTTCGCAAGTAACATTCGTGAATGGAACAGGGATGGGGGAAAAGATACTAGAAGTACCCTCCTCTACACGCCACAAAGAAGATCGCGGGGTGTAGGTGTGTATATATAGATTTATAAGTACCTGATAAATTGTAATATCGGCGCTAACAGTCACAATGACGAGTACTTTTTGCTACCGATACAGTATTAAAACAATTACCTTCAGCAAGAAGAAAGTGCATCTACTGAGAATAGGCCACCCTGTGATATTTGACCAAAAAAAATTCTTCGTTTTGTTTGACCTGTAGGAAACTTGCTTAAATTAGAGACACATGATCTTAAGGTGTCACCATAGATTATGAATAGAAAAAAAAACAGTCGCCACAAGGTCCCTTAAAAGCAGGCAACTAGTATAAAATCTAGTTACATTTGTAACTAAACAACAACAGCCTCCGGAGTCTACCGAAATGACGAGACGTTACTGGCCTATTTTTAAGTAGTTTTGTTTGGATGTACTCTATCATGTCTCAAAAGATATGGAAGCATTTTCTTTCGCATACTGTCTGTTAGCTTTCTAGACCTGCCTCGGGAAGATCTGTCGTTTCTCAAATCCTTTCTCTTAAGATGCAAGTATTCGATGACCCTTTCAAGAATAAAACAAGGGGCCGCGGTGAGCTGAAAATTTTGGCATTGATACTTTAACCTGCGTAAAAGATCCCGATAGATTTTTGTTGAAATGATGCTAGAAATTGTGGCACTGACGTGAATCGGAAATGTAGTTACTGTGCGCTTCTGACCTTCCCTTAAAAATCATCAACCTTTAGTTAGTTTTGGTGCTGTCCACCGAATCTTGCTCTAATCCCTGTATCATTGCGTCACTGGTGCACAACATTTCCTACACTTCTGTTTTGAATGTTTTAGTCATTGGCTATCCTTACCTTTTTTGTCCTCTACTATTCCTTCAGTCGCCAAGTTAACCATTCCCGCAAGGCGTAGCAGTCGTCACTCTAACGTGTCCCTTCTAAGCGTCTTATTTCTGTATACACTTAATTTATAACATCACATATTTCAAACGAGTCTACTGTTTTCTTCTCCGGATTTGCGATGATCCGCATTTCTGTTCTGTGCTCCGAACGTACACTTTCGGTGTTTCATTTCCCTATCAGTATCTGGTATCTGTAGATCTCTTACCGAATAAATCTTACTTTTACTGTGCCGCTCTGCTTGTGATGTCCTTGTTTCGGCTCTTCGGTGTAGTTCTACTTCCTTGATAGGAGAGTTCTTCTATTTCTTCCGGTAACGTGCCGTTTCCAATTTCGATTTTTAGAAAATCGTTATTCTCCTTTTTACTACTCTTGAGAATTTCGTCTAAGCTTTTCTTACTCTTAAGCCGTAGTATGTGCTTAGTATGCTATCCATTCCTTTCAACAGGTTTTCTTAGTCCCCTTACATATGGTACTAGGTAATGAATCATTGGAGTCACTTCCATGTTTTTCAGGATGAAGATGAACCTGTGAGGGGACTTCAGAAAGTAAGTTACACATCATTACGGCAGGTCAAGTAGCTTTTACTGAATTCCGCACTATAGTTCAAAGTTTCGCAGCTACACAACACTATTTCAGTGTAGTTACCAAGTCTCTGTAAACAACGGCCGGAACGTTCTGCCAATCATTCGATCCCGCAACGACAGAAATCCTGTCCTTGGTCATAGTGTCATTCGAGAACCGCTGTGTGAACATCGTCGTCGTTCGAGAACCTGCGATTGCTGCGAACCAGTTGTTCAGCTGCTTGGACAATGGCGTTTGTGGGTGATGAGGACGACATTCCTCCGCGGTCGGCGTTACCCCGTCTGTGCGGCCTTGGTCAATTGTTGGCACCATCTCACTGCGACTGGACGCAATATTGTATTTAATCCATATAAGTTTCCTTTAATTTACGTCTATGGTCGCAATCTTTTCTGTTTAACAGATTACCGGTTTCGGTCTTTAATGACCATCATCAGATCTGTTTCATAAAAACAAAGTCCTAATGTAGTGCAGCCATAGCGTCATCGTCAAATGTTAAATGCGGAATCAGCACCAGTGTCGTCGCCGGAATTTCAAAGTGAATCTGTGCACAATTTAGACGTTTTGCCCACAAGAATCATATTTTCCCTACGTACTTAAACTATGGCCTAAAACTACGGACTACATTTCCAGATGTCGCGCCAGTTCACTCCTACACTTGATGAGTCCATTAACCGTATCAGGACAGAACTGTGTCTGAGGGAAACTCTGAACATTTACTCCCTTCTGCCAATCCGCCATTCCTGTTGCACAGTGGTCTAATGATGGGACGACATGCTTACTTTTTGTAGTCCGTTAGTATAGTCAGTGCCTCTCCATGCAATGGAATGCACCATTGAGTTAAGAATCTGTAAATCGTTTAGTATTAATTAGTTATTTACTACTTGCTTCCTAATTTGTCTTTGTAGTTTATCCAGTAATTAGTAAAGCCACCAGAAATACAATAATTTTAACATCACTATTGTAGCCGCTGTCCTGTTGGCTCCCTCCGATATGTAAAACGGTTCTCGAAACCATTCAAGTGGGCCTAGTTTAATGTGGAATCCGGACCAAGAATCAACCTTTTTTACATATTACATAGATGAATCAGACTGAAATTAAGGAGCCAATTGTGTCGCACAAGCTCGTGACCAGATTACTGGATGAACTACAGATAGAGTGCAGCCTTACTTCGCCGCGGCACTAAGAGGGGTGGGTGGCGGTCCCACTTCCCCAGACTCCTTTTATCCCCGGGAGAGACCCCCAATACTCACTTCGTAGCAGACGGATGGCCCCTGGGGCCTTTCTGGAGGGACTGGAACAAGGACTCTACTCTCTAGGTCACCACGGCCACAAATTAAAGTTAGTGCCAAACATAAATTGTAACATCAATTGCGGGACTCGTACTTTCTGATCTTTTTTGAAAACTTACCTGTACAGGCAGCCAGCGACTTACACTGGCCGACAGGGGCTAACATGTGATTGAAGTGGTTCAGAATTTACTTTTTCCCTTGAGAACTGACGGTACGTTGAACACTGGATGCGGGTAATATAAATTAAAATATCACTGTTAATTAATTTTCGCTAGTGAACAGTTTCCATGTATTACAAACGATGGAAACAATTTCGAAATATATTAAAAATAGATGTGTGCTATTTTAATTAGTTTGAAACGAAACCGGGGACAAAGCGAGAAAATATCGAATATCATTTGCTACACGTGCTAGTTCAGCCCCAGCCAACCGTTTGTTGACCCTCGGACCTGATTAACATATTTATTTGAGCTCATGGGCCGCCTCGTCGCGTGACGCGACAGCTTCACTCCTAGCGCATAACTATAACGTCCGGGACGTTAATGTTTATTGGGTAACGTACCGATAGGAATAACGCCCCTTTCCCGACAAATCACTCCAAAAAAATATGCGTCAAAACACATTTAGGGTCTTTTAAACTTTTTAAAATCAACAGTGGAATTTGTATGTCCAGTCACCAAAAGTATTTTTGGATAAATATTCATAAATGCTTCCTAATAGAGTATGAAATTTAATGTGTTACTATCTACGAACACACGAACGACCTCCCAGTGCCCAAAAATATCAAAGTTACTTCTAATTACTTGTCGTATTTTGTTTTTCTGTTCATTCTCATATTAACGTTAATAAAGACTTGTCCGTTGTAGACGTATTAGAACACTAGAACTGTTAGAACTAAAGGCAATTTATAATGAATTAATTGCAACCAGCAAAACGAGGATAATAGAATGTAATCGAATTAAGTCGGGTGATGCTGAGGGAATTAGATTAGGAAATGAGACACTTAAAGTAGCAAAGGAGTTTTGCTATTTGGGGAGCAAAATAACTGATGATGGTCGAAGTAGAGAGGATATAAAATGTAGACTGGCAATGGCAAGGAAAGCGTTTCTCAAGAAAAGAAATTTGTTAACATCAAGTATAGATTTAAGTGTCAGGAAGTCGTTTCTGAAAGTATTTGTATGGAGTGTAGCCATGTATGGAAGTGAAACATGGACAGTAAATAATTTAGACAAGATGAGAATAGAAGCTTTCGAAATGTGGTGCTGCAGAAGAATGCTGAAGATTAGATGGGTAGATCACATAACTAATGACGAGGTATTGAATAGAATTGGGGAGAAGAGGAGTTTGTGGCACAACTTGACTAGAAGAAGGGATCGGTTGGTAGGACATGTTCTGAGGCATCAAGGGATCACCAATTTAGTACTGGAGGGCAGTATGGAGGGTAAAAATCGTGGAGGGAGACCAAGAGATGAATACACTAAGCAGATTTGAAAGGATGTAGGTTGCAGTAGGTACTGGGAGATGAAGAAGCTTGAATAGGATAGAGTAGCATGGAGAGAGCTGCATCAAACCAGTCTCAGGACTGAAGACCACAACAACAACAACAACTGCAACCAGATGCTTTAATAGACGTTTAATTTTCCATGATATTTCAAGACGCCTGGCATTCTTTGTTCACATTTTTAGATCTTTTTCATGTATATACGCGTCGTGAACATTCTTTGTACGCGAGGTCTAGGGCGCCTTGTCACGATACGCGCGACACCCTCCGTCGGAGGTTGGAGTCCTCCCTCGGGCATGGGTTTGCGTGTTGTCCTTAGCGTAAGTTATTTTAAGTTATATTAAGTAGTGTGTAAGCTTAGGGACCGATGACCTCAGCAGTTTGGTCCCATAAGATCTTACCACAAATTTCCAAATTTCCGTTCTTTGTATACTTAAGTTTTACGGTAGCTGTTTTAAAGTTCCGTTGCAAAATTCTGCAACGCCGTTAGTAACGAAAAAAGGTTTACGTCACACAAATAAACGTAAACATCTGAAGATGGGGTGCCAGGTGTCATGAAATATCATGGCAAATTAAACAGCTACAAAGGCAACTTAACTAAAACTAAGCTACGTCCGAACAGGCCTTGGAAGGCCCAACGGGACCGAACGGCCGCCGTGTCATCCTCAGCCCACAGGCATCACGGGATGGGGATATGGAGTGGAGTGTTGTCAGCACACCGCTCCCCCGGCAGTTTGTCAGTTTACGAGACCGGAGCCGCTACTTCTCAATCAAGTAGCTCCTCAGTTTGCCTCACAAGGGCTGAGTGCACCCCGCTTGCCAATAGTGCTCGGCAGACCGGATGGTCACCCATCCGAGTATTGATCTGACGGGAACCGGTGTTACCACTGCGGCAAGGCCGTTGGCACAAAGGCAACTAGTTGCAGGTAATTCATTATGAATTACCTTGTAATTTCAACAGTTGTAATGTTCTAATATGAGCAGAATGGACAAGACTTATTTACTAATGTTCATACGAGAAAGAATAAAATAGTTCATATATATGGTTCATATGGCCCTGAGCACTATGGGACTTAACTGCTGTGGTCATCAGTCCCCTAGAACTTAGAACTACTTAAACCTAACTAGCTTAAGGACATCACACACATCCATGCCCGAGGCAGGATTCGAACCTGCAACCGTAGCGGTCGCGCGGTTCCGGACTGTAGCGCCTAGAACCGCTCGGCCACTCCGGCCGGTTAATAAAATAGTTCAAATGGCTCGAAGCACTATGGGACTTGACATCTGAGGTCATCAGTCCCCTAGACTTAGAACTACTTAAACCTAACTAACCTAAGGACATCACACACATTCATGCACAAGGCAGGATTCGAACCTGCGACCGCAGCAGCAGCGCGGTTCCGGACTGAAGCTCCTAGAATCGCTCGGCCTCAGCGGCCGGCGAAAAATAATAGAAAAACAAAATATGGCAATGACGTAGGGAGCCGCAGTCGAGAAGCCATTGGCCACACCGAGGACGAACGTTAGTGGACATTAACATACCAAAATTCAATATTTGCTAGCATTTTTAAATACTTGTCCAAAAATGCGTTTGAACGATCCCATAGGCATGAGTTGTTTCAATAATACTAAATAAATTAAGCCAAAATTGCTTTGCTCATATTAAAAAGTTCAAAAGTCGTAATCCCTTGAACTTAATATTTGTCGGCTGTATTATACAGAAGCCAAACAGGAAAAACGCAGACAACAGAATGGATCGATTTCCAAACGGATAACACTCGCCCTTCCAACCTCGGTACATATTGACAATGGTGAGAATATTTTGGTAGACATCAACAGTGTTCAATATTTCTATTAGACAGTAGACATTACAACAATACCCATCGTCAGACGGTCGTTATATTCACGTATTGATAGTAAAAATAAATGTATGAGGACCCTTTAACTCCCGTGTGACATTTCTCCCACACGTCTCTACGCATCCTTTTAATGTAATCAGCTGTTGCCGCCAGTAAACAGCGGTCGCCCCCACTCTCTACCCGCCGATGAGCACACGGCCATAACTTCGCCCTCATACTGGTAACATGTTTCTCTTCGTAATTCAGATCAGGTGGCGGCGAAGTGGCACTGCACAGGCGCGGAGTATGCAAAACTTTCACTGGCCTGCGCCATGAGCTGTATATCTGAGGTGAGCCGAGCGTCGGCGGAGATGTACACAAATGTGTTCTGGCGGAGCACAATGTGAGCGCCTCTCTCCGCCCACGAACTTTTTCCGCTGGTCACCAGTTGCCCATCCATGTTCTAGACGATAACTGTCATAGTTTCGTTTCTTACGGTAGTTGTATGTAATAAATACAACAATGCCACCATGAGACCTCGAAGACCACGTGAGGCTGAACGGCCAATGTCACATGTTCTGCCTTATGGTGTCTTTCGGGTGCAGTATGGAGGAACAAGCGGTCAGTGCACCGATCTCCCGGCTGCTGCTAGCTTCCCACACCTTGGAACAGCTATTTCTCATTCAAGTAGTTCAGTTGGCATCAAGAGGTTAAGTATACCCTATTCTAGTTCCTATATCAAGGAAAATGTATGGCGCTGTGGGGAACTGCTTCCAGGTCCTTCGCATTGCAGTCTGACTCGCTGACGGACAAGGTACGTAGGCGGGCCACTGGCGGTCGTAACGGTCTTTTCTCCTGAACACGAAGTGATGACGTACGTAGCATCAGAACTCATGACAAACCGCATTCAGAAATATGACCTTGCAAACGGAGGACAAACATAGACGCTGATTGATTGCGGCAGCGGCGAAAGACCGGTTTTGTGTGAAGAAAACTTCCTGATCCGAGCAGTTTTCGCACACTTCGCCTGTTACGGTATGGATCGTTAACCAAGACCGGTACTACGTATTGAAAAAAATGCCGAAAGTTTTCAGTATAACGGTTCCCGGTAAGTGACGGCGTCACTATGTTGCTTACAAGACTCTGGACTCTACCACGAATATGAGCAGGCTAAAAATACGAAGCTATAAATAATGCTTACTTGATCGTTTTGCTTTTAACCTTTGTAGAAGGTTTATTTACTCGAGAAATGTTCATAAAAATGGTTCAAATGGCTCTGAGAACTACGGGACTTAGCATCTGAGGTCATCAGTTCCCTAGAACTTAGAACTACTTGAACATATAACCTAAGGACATCACACACATCCATGCCCAAGGCAGTATTCGAACCTGCGACCGTAGCAGTCGAGCTGTCCCAGACTGAAGCGCCTAGAACCGCATAGCCACACCGGCCGGCAAATGTTCATACTTTATGCTTTAATTCATTTAGAATTTTTGTTTTTGATTGTTCACAGAGGTCTATAGGGGAAGCCTTATTCTACAGCTATCGAAAGGAAGCCGCGCGGAGTGGCTGCGCGGCTTGAGGCGTCATGTCACGGACTGCGCGGCCCCTCCCGCCGGAGGTTCGAGTCCTCCCTCGTGCATGTGTGTGTGTGTCGTTCTTAGCATAAGTTAGTTTAAGTAGCGCGTAAGGCTAGGTACCGATGACCTCAGCAGTTTGGTCCCTTAGGCATTCACACAAATTTGAACCGGAAGGAAAGTAGAATAGGTTCTAATTTCGAGATAGCTACTAACTTAGACAATACCTAATTTTAGAATGTAAGTCAAACTAATTCTTAAGTTCACTGGGCGCAGCACAACTATTTGCTTAATGACAGAATTCCTTCTGATATTAGAGGATGGATTGGGAGACGAAAAACAATTGCATTACTCTAGAAAACATAATAACAAAATTTTTCATTCTTATCCAATTTTTCACTTGAAATCGAAATGGGAAAAACAAGAGACAACGCATGCTGAGACGGTCGTGTTTCCTTAGTCGTCCTACACCTTACTATGTTAAAACGGCAAACAGAATTCACCCTGCACCACACATGTGTTGTAAAGTGCACTATTAGCTGTGGAAACAGTAAAACACAGAAACCAAGTAGTAACCTGCCTAAAGATTGGTATAAAAACCAGTGTCTTATTGCAGGTCAAATATACACTTATTCAGACTTAATGATAATTCAGACAAGCAGTCAATAACAGAAAATTTGTAATTTACTGTACACTATTACGCACAGTATCAATTGGGATATTTAGCCTACACAAACCACCCCCATACTCAAAGTTCGTGTTAACCGACAGAGAGATCGAAACAACTGGCAGAGGAACGAATTGAGAAGCTTCGGGTCTTTTGACTAGCACTAGACCTCGAAGTCACCACGGCACTGTACGCTAAATTAGTACTACCACACTGAGCTGAGATATGTGAGATACCTCGGGCATGGGTGTTTGTGATGTCCTTAGGTTAGTTAGGTTTAACTAGTTCTAAGTTCTAGGGGACTAATGACCTCAGCAGTTGAGTCCCATAGTGCTCAGAACCATTTTTATGTGAGATATGAGGTGTCACATTTTCCGCTGATACATCGACAAAGATGGTCGAAGTACATGCTCTGTCTGCTCCCAGTGGCATATACAGGGTGTATAAGAAGTATGGCTAATGCTTCAGTTATAAGGGATCAGAGTCTGCACGCAAAAGTAAGCAGGCGAGGCCGTATAAACAAAAGTTTGGAAATACTTTCAGAGTTATGAGGCAGTCAATTACGTTGGCAGTTTTAAACAAGTTTACATGAAGAGTTACGAGCGTTTCTTGGAAAACTCGTTGACTTCGGTGTTATATGCCATTTATAGTAATGAAATTATAGCTTAACTTCCAGCCGACAATAACGAGGTCGCTAGAGACGTTTCAAAAATTCTGCCGTATGCTTTTTAAAGAAATCGTACAAGGATTTGTTTTAAATGATTTAGGAAAACAGAAAACCAGAATCCAGATGACCGTGTAGTGATCTCAAACCTGTCCTCCCGAGTGTGAGTCGAATGTGTCACCACTGTCACCTACCAGAGCGCTTACACTTAGTAGAAGTATTTAATTCATACATTTTAATGTGGGTGCTCCATTATGCCTTAGAGCGCACTAGCCTGATCGGCGGATAGACAAGATAGTATCAGCATTAAGCTAACACTAAGGAAAAAGGTCTTCTTTCTCTGAGTTTAAGTGCCAGCACTACTCTGAGATGAAGTTAGGACAGAACAGAAATTCGTGGCGGGTTGCATCAAACGAAACAGAAGGCTGGCCATAAAAAGTCAAATGGACGCTTGGCACGCCAATTGCCAAGTTATAGGCACCTCCAGCTCTTGGTGCGACGGTTAAGGATGGATGAGACTGAATGCACTACCCTAGCTGTATTCGGCGTGTTTCAATCTACATTCAGCCTTAGGTATTCACTTTACAATATTTTGTGTGACATTTTGTTAACCTTCCGTAAGGTGTAGCAAGTGGAGAGCGTGCCACATAATGGGCAGGGCACTCTCATAACTTGGATTTTTTTTCCGGAGGCATGTTGTTTAATTTGATTTTATCCTTGTTTTAACGGAAAGAGGAGATACACGAGTATCGTCTATTTCGATACACTGTGTAGATCCCAAACGCGTGGTAGTGTGTATGAACTCAATCTTATCGACAGATGCCAGTCACTAAGATCGGTTAGGGTTTATTGTTTCCAATCAGATTGCTGTCCATGTTAGAAATATTTAAGGCATTCCCAGAATGAGATTTTCACTCTGCAGCGGAGTGTGCGCTGGTATGAAACTTCCTGGCAGATTAAAACTGTATGCCGGACCGAGACTCGAACCCGGGACCTTTGCCTTTCGCGGGCAAGTGCTCTACCAACTGAGCTACCCAAGCACGACTCACGCCCCGTCCTCACAGGCCCCGAGTTCGAGTCTCGGTGCGGCACACAGTTTTAATCTGCCAGGAAGTTTCATTTAAGGCATTGCTCAAAATGTCCGTATATATATATATATATATATATATATATATATATATATATATATATATATATATATATATATATATATAAACTGATTGAAGGGGCCACCGACATGCCGCACTGTTACGGTACAGTTCACTAACGGATGCTTCAAATACATTTCTCATCCAAGATATTGCAGTTCTTGAAATATTCGTTACCAAAAATTGGTTGCCGTTGTGAACAAATTCTGTTAAGGATTCTCCATGATCCGTGTAATTCTGAATATAAATCATGTTGTTTGTATTATGATTGGATGATGATGAAGGTAGGCGTAAACAAATTTGGCCTTCCACAAAGGTTTATCGACACACGAATCGAACAGGAATGGGCGACGAACACTGCAGGTACACAAAATAGCCTTTCTCACATGCCACACGTTGAGCACAGGTGTTGATGTAGAAGTGGGCACATTGAGCAAACTACGAAATTTTCACTGTTTTCTGTGAGGACGACCTTTCAGTTTCACCTGTGAATGTCTTTAGTATGCTTCCACATGAACACGTACTCGATGTTGGAAAAACGCACAGAGAAACCATTGTTACGTAGCGTGTACACGATACCGCGTTATTTTCGGACGAATCTTCAGGCAAGAAAATTCCTGGAGAACAATGTGACCTCGTGGCTGCTTACCTGTGGAACTTGGGCGAACTCGGTGTTCCCCGCCGAGCACGTGAGACAGTAGACGATCAGGAACAGTAGCGGCAGCAGCGGCCGGCGCATAGCGGACAGCCCGTGTGTGCGGGACATCGTGGTGTGCAGTCTGACAGTGGAGCCCCTTCCTTCCTGACTGGCGAGCGGCCGTGGTAGGACTGAGCCTGCGGCCGCGCGGCTCTCTGGGATAAGTACCTGTCCTATGTGGGTCAGCGGTGAGCGGCAGAGACCGCGCCGCCGCGAGCCCCCACCGCCGACGCTACTCGCTGATGGAACGGTGGCCCACGCCCGGGAAGGTACACTGTTGGTGCTGTACAATCACAAGTATAAGACTTCGGGAACATCTTTGCATATGATACGTCGAATTGTTTCTGTACCACCTCATTTTGCATGTTGTGTCACCATTGAAGGACAATTACATTTCCACTTTGTTTTTTTTATAAAGGGCAGTCAAATCAAAAGGAGGCAGAATGAAAAAAGTCAGTAAACAAGTAAACTATTATTTCGAAAGTAACGAAAGTAATCGCCGTATAAGTTGATATACGTGGTGCGACGGTAAAGTAAAGAGACTGAAGTGAAAAAAAAATGTTGCTTACCGTTTTAGTCAAGTTTAGTGTTGTCTCCTTCAAAGTAGTTACCTTCTGATTGCACACACTTTTTCCAGCGCTTCTGCCATTGATGGTAACATGTCTGGACTAATCTTCTACATCTACATCTACATCTACATCTACATCCATACTCCGCAAGCCAGCTGACGGTGTGTGGCGGAGGGTACCTTGAGTACCTCTATCGGTTCTCCCTTCTATTCCAGTCTCGTATTGTTCGTGGAAAGGATTGTCGGTGTGCCTCTGCGTGGGCTCTAATCTCTCTGATTTTATCCCCATGGCCTCTTCGCGAGATATACGTAGGAGGGAGCAATATACTGCTTGACTCCTCGGTGTAGATATGTTCTCGAAACTTCAACAAAAGCCCGTACCGAGCTACTGAGCGTCTCTCCTGCAGAGTCTTCCACTGGAGTTTATCTATCATCTCCGTAACGCTTTCTCGATTACTAAATGATCCTGTAACGAAGCGCGCTGCTCTCCGTTGGATCTTCTCTCTCTCTTCTATCAACCCTATCTTGTACGGATCCCACACTGCTGAGCAGTATTCAAGCAGTGGGCGAACAAGCGTACTGTAACCTACTTCCTTTGTTTTCGGATTGCATTTCCCTAGGATTCTTCCAATGAATCTCAGTCTGGCATCTGCTTTACCGACGATCAACGTTATGTGATCATTCCATTTTAAATCACTCCTAATTCGTACTCCCAGATAATTTATGGAATTAACTGCTTCCAGTTGCTGACCTGCTATATTGTAGCTAAATGATAAGGAATCTTTCTTTGTATGTATTCGCAGCACATTACACTTGTCTACATTGAGATTCAATTGCCATTTCCTGCACCATGCGTCAATTCGTTGCAGATCCTCCTGCATTTTAGTACAATTTTCCATTGTTACAACCTCTCGATATACCACAGCATAATCCGCAAAAAGCCTCAGTAAACTTCCGATGTCATCAACAAGTTCATTTATGTATAATGTGAATAGCAACGGCCCTACGACACTCCCCTGCGGCATACCTGAAATCACTCTTACTTCGGAAGACTTTTCTCCATTGAGAATGACATGCTGCGTTCTGTTATCTAGGAACTCTTCAATCCAATCACACAATCTTCTGTAATATCCTCCAAGACCTTCATCACAGCTTTTTGGACATCTTGTGTTGTTTGAAAATGGTGTTCCTTGACCGCCGTTTTGACTCTTGGAAATAGAAAAAAGTCACACGGAGCGATATCTGGTGAATAAGGTGGCTGTGGTAGTACTGAAATTTGTTTTGTGGTTAAAAATTGCTGTACTGACAGAGCAGTATGGGATGGCGCATTATAGTAATGCAGAATCCAACTGTCAGCAATGTTGGCACGGACACGAAGAACTCATTTACGAAGTCTTTCTAAAATTTCTTTGGAGCAATATTGGTTAACTGTTTGTCCAGGAGGCACCCACTCTTCATGAACAATTCCCTTGGAATCAAAGAAGCATACAAGCATGCATTTCACTTTTGACTTTGACATGCGAGCATTTTTGGTCTCGGTGATCCCTTTGAGCACCATTACGAACTTTGGCGTTTTGTCTCTGGATCGTACTGAAAAAACCAACTTTCATCACCAGTGATAACATGGCTCAACACTTCTGGATTGATTTCCGTTTGCTCTAACAGATCGGCTGCCACATTTTTCCGTGTTTCTTGCTGTTGCGGTGTGAGATTTTTGGGGACCATTTTTTCACAAATCTTTTTCATACCAGTTATTATTAGACTAACCCTTCCTCGACATGTTCAGTTCTTCTGCAATCATTTTGAAGGATAATCTTCGATCAGATCGTACGAGTTCACGCACCCTGGCCAAGTTGACATCCGTCTGTGAGCTTCATAGTTGTTCAAATGGCTCTGAGCACTATGGGACTTAACATCTCAGGTCATCAGTCCCCTAGAACTTAGAACTACTTAAACCTAACTAACCTAAGTACATCACACACATCCATGCCTGAGGCAGGATTCGAACCTGCGACCGTAGCAGCCGCGCGGTTCCGGACTGAAGCGCCTAGAACCGCTTGGCCACTGCGGCCGGCTTCATAGTCGTCCACTGCGGTCTTCATCTTTAACATTCGTTTTGCCTTCACTAAACATTTTATGCTAACGCAAAACTTGAGCTCTTGACATAACCTCCTCTCCAAAAGCCTTCTGAAGCCTACCGTAAGTTGTCGTCGCGTTTTCACCCAATTTAAAGCAAAAAGAAATGGCATCCCGTTGCGCAACATTACGCGGTTTCATTTCCGTGCCGAGAGACACAAACACGTGTTAACGTATTACAGCACAACTCACGACTGAGCAGTTGCATCGATGTGCCACTTGGCCTAGAAGCAGCTTATAAACCAAGGTCAAAGATATTGTGCCTACGCAAGCCTGCAGGATTACCACATCTTGCAAAGAAAATCAGTCTCATCACTTTACTATCACACCTCGTATTTATCACAAGCAGAGACAATACAGTCAGTGCCTTCCTAGAACATGATTGCACTTGCCTACGGAACCATGCTTCTACCCCTGCGTCTACCATATCGTCTGAAGCAAATCCTCGCCAGGGACTTCTTTATTCAGTCTGACCCTCATGTATCCTTAGTCGTTTCGAGAACGCTGCAGAAGATTGGCTGGGAAGCCCATACACATGCTCCATGGAGACCCAATCTCTCCCCACACGCTTTCCACATTTTTGGAGCCCTGAAGAAACATTTGTGGCCGTCGATTCGCTTCGGTTGAAGAGGTGGTCTCCTAGGTACAGACATGGTTCCGTAGGCAACTGCAGACCTTTTTCCATGAAGGAATTGCCAGTGCTGTCGAATTCTGAGATAAATGTATTAGCGTTTATGGCTATTACTTTTGAAATAATAAGCAGCTTACTTATTTTCTTCTATGTGTCTCGATTTCATTTGGTAGCCCCTTATACACGGTCATTTATATTGTAGATACTGTAGTAGCATTTACAGGATCAGCTACTCTGCTTGTTACCGTTTCCTGTTAGCAGATAAAGGAATTCTTCCCTGCCGGCCTGCTGTCCACTGACGGACTTACGGACATATTCTCATACTGCAAGTGATTTGAATGCCAGAATTATTGATATAAAGAAATAAAGAGGCAGTGGGAAGCTACAGGCAAGTAACAGCAGTTGAAAGGAACCAAATATGTTGTTCGTCTAAAGCAGAATAAATGCGAGGTAGTCTTCATACACAATTGGAAAGAAATACACACAGTTCTGGATAACTTGGAACGCGGCCGTTTTGCTGTACGAAAAAAAAGATACCCGGAAATAATATAAAACGAAAATAAGTCGTTCAGTCCAGTGCTTGGAAGCCTTGTAGCAAGCAAGGACAACATAGAGGCAAAATGAAACAAACGTGTGCCGCACTTATTAATACTTTTGTGTAGCTATAGCAATATCTATGAAATTAAAAATGCAAAACAAATATTTACTTTCGAATGTTATTCGTCGTTTTATTAACTAGTAGTAACCACGAAAAAATGAGTTAAAATTTAAATTAGAACTTCAAAATAATTATGGTGCAAGACAAATCAAAATTTAATGTGATTTTTGAGGCTGTATTTGACTGGCTATTTGTGTAATATTTGCTTTCATTTCTGTCGTAGCATTTCGAAGATTGTCGCTCAGATACTCATCTGTGAGACGAGAGCAATATTTATTTTTCTTGTAGTTGATAATTGAAAAATATTGCTCATGTAAGTGCTACCAAAAATTGTAAGTATCAGCTGAGCAACACTTTTGAGTTCTACAAAATTAGATGGCAATCTGCCATACAATTTAACAAGATCACTGATTTCATAAAAACTGCTTCTTAGAGTCATTAGGCTGACGATCAATCACATTCATTTGTCAGTTTCTCTGTACGTTCTGACTATCACACGGAAAAGTGTTTGCAAAAATCTTCAGATTACCAGAAACTTTCTCGAAATTACAAATTCTCTTACAACTTACCTTCTAGCTGCATTAAAATGCATTTTTATCGTTCTTTCAATGAAAATTTATTCCAACTTCCTCGACAGTTATTTTTAAAATTTGGGATTTGTTCACCTTCTCGTCAATACGTTTTGTGAAGTGCTTGGTTTCCATTTGGAGTACCTTTTCATCTGTTCGAATATTAGATGTTAAATTGTTTTTTTGTTGAGGCCTTATACGCAGCATATTAAATTCATTAGTTAAATCTCTCAAAAAACTAGACTCGTTTAACCATTCAGGATCTGTAAGGTCTAGAACACATTTGCCTTTTTCTATCACCATGTGTTGATTTGTTTTCTGAGGCCAATAAATCTTCCCAATACTGCACCTCTACTCTCAGAATAATATAGGATATCTTGGTGATAAAATTCCATCTCTGACAAAGTGTTGAAATCGGTGATGTATCAGTCAATTTTTTTCTGACATTCACGATGGATATCACTAAGTCTAGTACTTCGTTAAATTGAAGAATTTCAGCATAAGGCTTCTTCGTGTAGCCTACAACACAATAGAAAAATAATAGGATATTTCTGTCAGCTTAGTTTTAATTCAGCCCACGAGACCCTTGTTTTGTTCACTCATGTTTCAGCCTCCTTCAGTTTTACAAATAGTAATTGCATTGATATTAACACTTATTCTGTGACGAAATAAATCATACCCTGCAGTCATTCTGTTCAAACTGCATACCTGTAAAAGTTCCTCAGTCAGTTTTGATCAGTTCCATTTCGGATTGCCGACTTTAACTGGAGCCAAAACCGGACAACTGAAAAATGTATTATTATTATTCACAAAACATCCCACAGTATATACGTTATGGCTACTACAACAGGAAGCGTGCATTATTTGACACGATATTCAAAGTTAATACAGCGAATCCAGCCATTTCTGCGAACCTCTACTTTCTTTGCTAGATATACACTCCTGGAAATTGAAATAAGAACACCGTGAATTCATTGTCCCAGGAAGGGGAAACTTTATTGACACATTCCTGGGGTCAGATACATCACATGATCACACTGACAGAACCACAGGCACATAGACACAGGCAACAGAGCATGCACAATGTCGGCACTAGTACAGTGTATATCCACCTTTCGCAGCAATGCAGGCTGCTATTCTCCCATGGAGACGATCGTAGAGATGCTGGATGTAGTCCTGTGGAACGGCTTGCCATGCCATTTCCACCTGGCGCCTCAGTTGGACCAGCGTTCGTGCTGGACGTGCAGACCGCGTGAGACGACGCTTCATCCAGTCCCAAACATGCTCAACGGGGGACAGATCCGGAGATCTTGCTGGCCAGGGTAGTTGACTTACACCTTCTAGAGCACGTTGGGTGGCACGGGATACATGCGGACGTGCATTGTCCTGTTGGAACAGCAAGTTCCCTTGCCGGTCTAGGAATGGTAGAACGATGGGTTCGATGACGGTTTGGATGTACCGTGCACTATTCAGTGTCCCCTCGACGATTACCAGTGGTGTGGTGCCAGTGTAGGAGATCGCTCCCCACACCATGATGCCGGGTGTTGGCCCTGTGTGCCTCGGTCGTATGCAGTCCTGATTGTGGCGCTCACCTGCACGGCGCCAAACACGCATACGACCATCATTGGCACCAAGGCAGAAGCGACTCTCATCGCTGAAGACGACATGTCTCCATTCGTCCCTCCATTCACGCCTGTCGCGACACCACTGGAGGCGGGCTGCACGATGTTGGGGCGTGAGCGGAAGACGGCCTAACGGTGTGCGGGACCGTAGCCCAGCTTCATGGAGACGGTTGCGAATGGTCCTCGCCGATACCCCAGGAGCAACAGTGTCCCTAATTTGCTGGGAAGTGGCGGTGCGGTCCCCTACGGCACTGCGTAGGATCCTACGGTCTTGGCGTGCATCCGTGCGTCGCTGCGGTCCGGTCCCAGGTCGACGGGCACGTGCACCTTCCGCCGACCACTGGCGACAACATCGATGTACTGTGGAGACCTCACGCCCCACGTGTTGAGCAATTCGGCGGTACGTCCACCCGGCCTCCCGCATGCCCACTATACGCCCTCGCTCGAAGTCCGTCAACTGCACATACGGTTCACGTCCACGCTGTCGCGGCATGCTACCAGTGTTAAAGACTGCGATGGAGCTCCGTATGCCACGGCAAACTGGCTGACACTGACGGTGGCGGTGCACAAATGCTGCGCAGCTAGCGCCATTCGACGGCCAACACCGCGGTTCCTGGTGTGTCCGCTGTGCCGTGCGTGTGATCATTGCTTGTACAGCCCTCTCGCAGTGTCCGGAGCAAGTATGGTGGGTCTGACACACCGGTGTCAATGTGTTCTTTTTTCCATTTCCAGGAGTGTATTTTGAAGCACACTTCTTTTCTGGCTTAACATCTTTAACAATTTGTTTCCCATTGCCGCATTTAACAAATTTAACGAATTCAACACACGTCTTACGGTAGTTAGAATTCACAAATAGTTCGGCTTCACGATTTCCACTTTCAATCTATTTCTTTCATTGCTCCAGATATTTAGTATCACAGCAAATTATGTGCTTTGCATCTCTTAAAAAATGTCACCCATTTGTTTGAAAGGTTTGAATCTGGTAAGTCCTTAATAAATGTCAAGACGTCATTCAGTGCACATATTCCAGAAAATAGTCACCATTCATATTTTTGCTGCTACAACCTAAAGGTTTCATTATGTTCTCCATTTTAAGGTGCTCTTCAAGATTTAAGAGAAATGAGCTTGAAAATTTAATCTTCACTGATGTCAAACCATTTTTTCTAGATATTCCAGAATCTTAGTATAGACTCGCTGGGCTTCTCGGACAAATTTTGCTTGTTCATGTTGTGGACATTTTTTCAGCGCCTGTGTATTACAGGCGCTGAAAAAATGTGTTATTTCTTTGTCTATTAATAAGTTCTGTATGCAGCTTTAGGAATACAGAATATGTTTGTTATCTGTGCATAATCACATCCCACGTGTTTTAAGGTTGTAGTAAATAAATGTATAACATTGTGGACAAAATAAATGTACATCTCTGGGAATGTTACTTCATCGTCCGCTTCACTGTCATTTTCATGAGCTACGAATCTCGAAATAGTTTGGCAGTAGTGTCTTCACCCTGGCTTAGTAAACAGGACGTAAACAATTGCCAGTTCTGGAGCGATCTATCTACAGCAAGAGTCAAAAAGCTTGTAGGAACATGCCAGAATTGTGTGGAGTACTCTGACTGCAAGAACCCGAAGTTCTTTAGCTCACTTACCTTCACCATGCTTGGAGAAAGATCATTAAATACCTTAATCACTAACGATTCTACATCGTATGACAGTAGTTTCAGTCCATATTTCGCTGTTATGTGCAGTACAGGCATGTGACAATGTCCTACAGTAAGATATAGCGCTTCAGACACTTTGTTCAACTCCACGAAAACAGAATGGTCTTTACCTAACTGACGAACAGTTATCCGCGTCGTCGACAACTAGTTGCGATCCTGCAAGATCAGTCTCTTTGAGCTTCTTGGATATAAAAGTTGTTTCGTCAGCCCCTTCATAAAAATCCGTAACACGTGAAATAGTTCCCGTTACTTGGTCAAAGTACTGGATAGGAACTGGAAATAATTTCATATTTGCTTTATCTGAAGAATAATATACAATTCAGAATGGAGTTGTACCATAGTTTTTCGGAATTGGTTGCAGAGAATGTGGAGTTAGTACAGCTTCAGCGTTAGTCCGTCCACAGTGAATTTCGGATGATAGTTTCGAAATCTGAAACGAAAAGTGAGATAGGAGAGCGTTTCCACAGTCTTGTGAAAGGTAACTGAGACGATGTTTTCACTTCATTATATGTTAATATTTGTTCCATTGCTGACACTTTCTCTTCCTGACTAGTTCCCGCTGGCTCGAAATACGAGGGTTGGAACTTTAATACTGGCAACTATTTATTTACAGCTCGTACAAAAATAGATCCGTGTTTCAAAGTTTTACTGACATTCAAAGTAGTCATCAGCATCGTGTATAGCCCGTTGCCAGCGATGCGGAAGTCGTAGGATACTCTTAGCAGTACCAGTTGTGTTGACAGTTCGAGCGACGCAGTCTATTGCCCGACGAATTTGTATTAGTTCTGAAGCGAATGCCGTGAAGTGTTTCTTTCAGTTTAGAAATCGAGTTGAACTCACGAGGGCTTAAGTCAGGGGAGTGTAGTCGGTGGTATA
This sequence comes from Schistocerca nitens, assembly GCF_023898315.1. Taxonomy (NCBI): domain Eukaryota; kingdom Metazoa; phylum Arthropoda; class Insecta; order Orthoptera; family Acrididae; genus Schistocerca; species Schistocerca nitens. Next base: position 501,181,258 of record NC_064619.1, on the reverse strand, counting down.
GCACTTAGCAGCCCCATCAGTCGAAGAAATCAGTAACAGCTTGGACTGTACGTGGTTGAGCATTGTCCTGCAAAATGATGGTCAGATCCTGCAGAAAGTGTCATCACTTCTGTCTCTATGCTGTTCATTTTTGGAACACAACCTACGACCAGCTTAGAGACTTGTTTGACTGATGGGGCTGCTATGTGCTATACCACCTATTGCACTCCTCTGACTTAAGCCCGAGTGAGTTGAACTCGATTTCTGAATTGAAGGAAACACCTCACGGCATTCGCTTCAGAACTGCTACAAATTCGTCGGGCAATAGACCGCGCAGCTCGGACTGTCAACGCAACTGGCACTGCTAAGAGTATCCTACGACTTCCACATCGCTGGCATCGGGTTGTATACAATGCTGGTGACTACTTTGAAGGTCAGTAAAACTTTGAAACACGGATCTGTTCTGTAAGAGCTGTAAATAAATAGTTGCCACTATTAAAGTTCCAACCCTCGTACATTCGAACAGCGCCGCGCGGGATTAGCCGAGCGGTCTAAGGCGCTGCAGTCATGGACTGTGCGGCTGGTCCCGGCGGAGGTTCGAGTCCTCCCTCGGGCATGGGTGTGTGTGTTTGTCCTTAGGATAATTTAGGTTAAGTAGTGTGTAAGCTTAGGGACTGATGACCTTAGCAGTTAAGTCTCATAAGATTTCACACACACACATTCGAACAGCAGAGGTGCTTAACACATCCCGCACCTTGTCAACGTAAGTCATGATGTTTTACCGCTTTCACTGCGTCGTTTTTCACTATAAACTTACACGGCATCTTTTACAGTATCCAGTATATTCTTCTTGTTTCGAAAACACCCCAAAAGGTCCGTTTCTTGTAGCCATTTGTCGCTGAAATGACACAGCGTTGTTCTTTAGCCTGCTGCATTTGAGAAGCTCGCTATAATAGGATGTTACATGCGTACACGTATCACTCACTCACTACAATGCCGTTCTTAAATATATCAATTTTAAACTAAACGCATGCTGTGTGCATCTCAACCTAATACCTCCACGACAAAATACTTCACTATAACAATAAGCCGCGCGCATCAAAGGGTATATACTTCACGCGTTCATTTGTTCAACAGTGGCATTCTTTTTACAATCAGTAGGTTTTTATTGCAAGCATCGATAATAAAATGACAATACGACATTGTCACGGCTTGTTTTGTTCGTTGTTTTTTGCCGCTATATAAGTGTACAGAAGAACAAACTGAATTATCTCTGCTTTATTGTCAATGTGAAAGTGGCATGCAGCTGTCATAAGAAAATAAGTTATTATTGACCTGTCTTTCCAAATTCGTTCTTATTGGAGCGGTCATACGTAAATATAAAAGATAACGAACGGTTTTCTGAAATATGTGCATTGACTGACGTCTTTCCATTCAGTAAGGGCTAACCAGAATCACACTTCTAACAAGTATGTGACATTTTTTAAGAGACACAAAGCACATAATTTGCTGAAGTTTGTTCTACATGTGTCAGCAGTATCACCATCCAATGCGTTTGTAGAGCGGATTTTTTAGTGTGATGCTAAATATCCGGTGCAGTGAAAGAACAAGGCAGAAGAGGAAATGTTGAAGCCAAAATATTTGTGACTTTTAACTAGTGTTTGAAATGTGCCAAGTTTGATAAATTTGCCAAATCCGACAAGGGGAAAGAAATTGTTAAAGCTGTGAAGTCAGAAAAGAAAATTCAACTAGAGGCTCGCAGTAATGGCTGGATTCGCATATTAATAATGAGTATTATGTTACATAAATGCATGCTTCCTGTCGCAGCAGCTATAATGTATGTATTGTGTAATGTGTTGCGAATAATAATACTAATAAATTTTTGAGTTGTCCGGTTTTAGCTCCAATTAAAGTTGGCAGCTCTAACCAGTTTATTCTACCGATAAAAACTCGTGGAGTGCGGAACCAAATTCTCCCGGCTGGCGTTTCCTTTGGTGGTCGTTGTCGGTTGTGTTTCGGTTTCGGCGTGAAATTAAAGTAATTCCCAGTGATAAGGTCTTCAAGAAACAGTCGCGGGCCATTTATGTCGACCGCTACTCCAGTCCCTAGAAAGGGGTATTTGGAGAACTGTGATGAACTCTGGGACCTAAATAACAAGAAATGTGGTTAGCCATGACGAGACGGGTTTGATGTGGCCCACCACGAGTTTCTCCCCAATGCCAACCTTCACCTCAGAGTAGAACTTGCAACGTACGTCCACAATTATTCGCTGGATGTATTCCAATCTCTAGCTTCCTCTGGAGTTTTTACCCTCTACAGATTGAATAACATCGGGGAGAGACTACAACCCTGTCTCACTCCCTTCCTAACCACTGCTTCCCTTTCGTTCCCCTCGACTCTTATAACTGCCATGTGGTTTCTGTACAAATTGTAAATAGCCTTTCGCTCCCTGTATTTTACCCCTGCCACCTTCAGAATTTGAAAGAGAGTATTCCAGTCAACATTTTCAAAAGCTTTCTCTAAGTCTACAAATGCTAGAAACGTAGGTTTGCCTTTCCTTAATCTAGCTTCTAAGATAAGTCGTAGGGTCAGTATTGCCTCACGTGTTCCAATATTTCTACGGAATCCAAACTGATCTTCCGCGAGGTCAGCTTCTACCAGATTTTCCATTCGTCTATAGAGAATACGCGTTAGTATATTGCATCCGTGACTTATTAAACTGATTGTTCGGTAATTTTCACATCTGTCAGCACCTGCTTTCTTTGGGATCGGAATTATTATATTCTTCTTGAAGTCTGCGGGTATTTCGCCTGATTTAGTATTGGAGGGCAGCGTGGAGGGTAAAAATCATAGAGGGAGACCAAGAGATGAAAACGCTAAACAGATTCAGAAGGATGTAGGTTGCAGTAGGTACTGGGAGTTGAAGAAGCTTGCACAGGATAGAGTAGCATGGAGAGCTGCATCAAACCAGTCTCAGGACTGAAGACCACAACAACAACAACAACCGAGCTATATGTAATTTGATGATCTGCATTTATGCTGATTTAATGAGGTTAGATAATGCTTGCTGTATAAATCTCATTGTTCGTGAATCAATTAGTAAACATGATGTATTTTTCTCACCAAATTCAACTGTCAAATGTTTTGAAAACACAAACTCAACTTGCAATATAATTTTGCTAAAAAAACTCATTGTTAGTAATTCACCACAATCAGTACCGCCCTCTGTCCAGGTCATATGTTTTTCAAAGACGTTGGAATTTTCATAAATGTTTTATCAGGCAAAACAATTTCATGTGCATTTCAAAGTATCACAGCCAGCATTGCACATCACTGAGCCAGTAGCTAGCATATTAATTTTTTTAAATGAGAGATCAGAATATATTGAGTTCCACCATTGCTGCTTTGGAAGTAAGACAATTTAATTTATTTGTTATGTGCATAGGGACCAAAGTTATCAGTTTTGAACAGGGCCAGAGGATTCAGTGTATAGGGGGTTGCATGTATTTTGCAGTGACTGCATCTCTTTATTGGCATTGGGAGTTGCATTGCCCAATCAATGTGTATAAAATTTTTACTAACTGTAACAAGAAGTATGCACACCACTTGCAGTTACAACACGCTACACGATAATTCGAGTTATGTGTTGATTCCACAGCTCAGACGTTCATTCAACGTAATCCTTAACCCTATTTTTTTGAAAGAACGTCACACTTGGCCTGTCGTTCGCTTTGTGACATCTTTTTTATGAAAAATAGGCAGGTATATATATTGTGTTCTCTCAACCACTCTGTAGCGATAATACTAGTCAGATTTTTTTGGCGCAACCCAATATACTAAATTGTACAATATTTTTCCAACATTTCATCGGCAATCTTATGCTCCGCGTTTTTTTCCACTGATTTGATTGTTGGATTTGAACTCCGTATTTGATTTACGATGCCGCGCATAAGTGTCAAGGTTCCAGCACGTAAACTGACAATTAGAGATACCTAAATAGACGATTTTCCTATTATTGACAACAATGTTGAGAATGATAGTAACCACTCTGCGGTGAAACAGTTACCAAGCACCACAGATAACGTGAGTTCCATTCCCCGAAATACTGTACAGTTAACTGACAGTATAATTTCAGCCAGTTTATCATCTGATCAGACTGTCGATTCCGCTGTAGTGGACGACACTGAGGTAGATATTGCTAACGCGCAGGTGTCAGAACAGGATTATTTTACCGAATCAGATCAATGAAATTTCTAATTATAGTACAGCAATCTGAATATCAACAGTATGTCAGAGGACACAGTAGTTCCAAGTACTCAGACTGTTTTAAAAGATTCGTCGGATTCCATTAGCAGTTATTATACAGATAATGCAACAAACGAGACGTCCATTGTTGTAGATGATGTCTCCGCACCACAAATTACAATGCAGGTAACACCCGACGCATCAGTTGAAAAGAATACGGAAGCGATGCTTCAAAATCTCATGCAAATGATGGTTAATCTGAATACTCAGTTCAATGCACAACTTTCTAGCATACGAAAAAAGAACAAGATGAAGAATTTTCCGGTATACGAGAAAAACAAGATCACAACTTCACTCACTTCAACGAACAATTTTCCAGCATATGCCACGAGCTTAAATCGTGTACAGAAACGACTGATAACCGTTTCAAACAGGTAGATACAGAAATTAAGGCCAGGAAAAACGACTTTCCTATAAAATTGGAGCCTAGACAGGCAATGCGCAGACAGTACCAAACCTTTAAGAGATGACATTAATGCTTTAAGACATGAGTGTAGTGAAAGCTACAAAATGCTTACAGATGAAATACAATCCGTCAATTACAGAATAGATCAACAAGAGAGTCGGTTAGAGGCATGTCTTAAAGTTCACATTGAGAGCTCAGAAAAGCGCTTCAAGGACTTCCTCCGTAAGCACTCAGAGCAAAATAATTAGTTTTTACAGTCATTAGCAGTATAGAGACAGGAAGCAGAACAGGAGTTGCTCACTAGTCTTACAACCCATGTTGACTCTAGTATGAATTCCGTTACAGACGAGGTTAACAGAGTAAAACAATCACAGAACCAAATACAGACAGATTTAACTGATTTCAAAACCACTGTCGACGCACGAATCTAGCAAGTTGAAGAAAAGTGCACAGACGACAATGAGTCGTTAAGACATCGTCTTGAACAAATACAGCTAGTGTAGGACCCAGATACAATCAAAGCAGATTTGAAAAAGATGAGCAAAACTACACTCAAACTGCAGAAGCAAGTCGACCTTTTAGATTCAAACAATTCCACACATTCTTACACTCGCGGAAAGATGTGATGTGTTATCAGCAAATTCAGAAACACTTGAAAACCTAACTGAAAATAAATCAGAAAACAGAGCTCCCATTCCATTTACTGAATCTCAGGAATATCAGTCAATGCAGCAAACATTACATCAGCTTGGAGCACGTAACAGTTCGCTACATAGGAAAGTTAAGTTTACATCATGAAGTAGCCAATATCAGAAATTCCTCTCCATGTAATCAGTTTCAAACTAACATTTTCTTTATTTAAACTTACGAATTGTCGCCTGAATATGTTTCTTATATTTCATTTTATCTGTTTCCACTATCGTGTTATAATTTCATGTTTTGACTCGTTCCATGGCCATGGAGACTTCTCCATAATGTGGTCCCACGGAACAATAAATAAATAAAAGAAAATAAATGCACCAGCGACAGTCACCTACTTTTCAACCTCACAATAATATGAGCAGACTACAGAGTGCGTCATCTCAGTCAGTTTTTTTACGCCGCCGAACCTTCTCAAAATCTACAACACGAAGGAATCGGCTATAAACATTTCCTGTCTGTAAAGAAATTAAAAGTATTTAGAAATAACCGCACAGATCTGCATCCTCTTGATTGGGTGCAGCAATTTTCATTTTCGCTGCTACCAAACTGGCCAGTGACACACAAGCTCGAATTTATCTGTAGCTTTTTAGAGTGAGAACCTCCGAAGCTTATGAGATCCATAGCAAGGCAAAGCAATTCCGTCGAAGGATGCCCAAATTCATTTCTGTCTTCGTATTGGTCGGAAACGACTCAGCGAGGCGTCAAAAACCAACTAATCAGTTTACCCAACTTTCAACTTCCCAGTTTTCCCACTAGCATCCAGTTTTTTGAGTCTTTGGTTCAACGAAACCAGTACCTGACCAAACCGTATAGCCAATCTGCACTCATACAGTTATGCATCTCAAAACTTCCGCGTTCATTACGAGTTTCCCTTCTCGCTGGACAGCAAAAGGAAAGTATTTCAACATTCAGGGACTTATTACAATTATTAGAAATCTAGCAATCGGACTACTCACTTTTCAACAAGAACTTTAATAACAACAATGAAGGGAATAACTCATTCGGTAACAACCAGCAAGCCCGCCCACTCCATAACAATATAAATAAAAGATTTGGTTCCGATAACGATTTTCGTGGACATTTTAATAAGAGACAGTATTTTGACAACCTGTATATTCAGCAGCAGCAACAATATCAGAATTTGGAGGCCAACAGTCATAGTTTCCAGCCGCAATTCTTGCCGCAGCCGCAGCAGCCCAGAAATATTCAACAACAATACGGTCTACAAGCTCAACCGAAGGTGAATGTGCTGCTGCCAAGCTTCATCAGTACAGCCCAATCTAATAGTTTCACGCGACCGCAACGGAATAATTTCTCCCACAAAAACCAATGGTCGCACTCACAACGAAACGGTCAACAGCAAAGTAATTTGCACAACAAACGTAAAGGGAATGACCACCAATTTAAGCGTAATTTCGGCAACAGCAGCTTTCATCAGAATCAACCTCAGATCACTTTTAATGATCCTAATGTTTGTTTCCATCCACCGCAGCATTCTGCAGACAAAAACAACCGTACAGTACAAACAACTGAACTACCACAGCAATCTTCTACCACCAATCGACCCACTCGTAATGTATGACTAGAAACTATCAACGCAGTTCAATCGGACAATATACAGTATTATTCTGCTACTCATGATACCGTCCAGCAAAAAGTCATAACCTTCGACGACATGAGGGACACACTATCACAAGAGAGACACCAGACTCAAAAGAATATTTCTCATCCCAGAGCTGAAATTAAAATTTGTTTGTATTTATTTTCTGCAGTGATCGACTCTGGTTCACCAGTAACAGTGACTGATAAATGAAACAACATTCCAAAAATGTAACGCTGACGGTACCTGTCCTATCTTTCCACTTGGTAAAACGAAAGTTCGAGGCGCAATCTCTAATAAGGGCGTAGATGTGAAACTGCAAACCCACCTATCTTTTTTACTTGCTGATCACACATTTTTACGCTAATTTATGGATCGTTCCCCTCTTAAAAGCCGACGTAATCCTTGGTATAGATTTCCTCGTCCAGCATAACACTGTTATCGAATTTAAAAAGTCATTGCTTATATTGAAATCCGATACTTTTACTTTTCATAATACTTTGTAAGCTGAGGAACAAGACATTAACAGAGTAAAGGTCATTTCAGCATCTAAGAATACCAATTGACATACAACATTCTTTACAGATACGTATTTCCGTAGTAACAATTTCCGTAATGAATTTGACTACGACGTTGTGTAGACCATCAACAGTGAGGTAACTGAATGTGAAGCTTCGACAAACGATGAGCGCCAACAGTTGCAGGATATTCTTATACAGCATTCTGAAGTATTTAGCAATGTACCGGGGCCCATGTCCAGTTTTGTTTACGAATTCCAAGTAAAACTCTATGAAACATTTAAGGCAAAACATTATTCCATTCCGTTCATCTACAGTGATCAAGTCAAGCAAGAAATTCAGGCTATGTTAGACCAAGGTATAATTGAACCAGCCGTTAGTCAATATATTAACCTTATTCACATTGTTAATAAGAAATAACTTCGTCTTTTGTTGGATTCATGTCAGATCAACGAAACCATCATTACTGAAGCTGATCGTCCGCAAACCCTGGAAGAGCTCTTGCAAAAATTTCATGGAACGTCAATCTGTTCTACTTTGGTCTTAAAATCTGGATTCTGGCAAATTCAACTACATCATAATTGCAAAAAATAAACTGGTTTCCTATGTTTCGGTAACTGCTAGCAATTTTGTAAATTGGCTTTTGATTTAACAATTAGCTCCGCTGTATTCATCCGTGCGATGAATATTATTTTTCTAAATGAATTAAAAGACAGAATCACCACATACATTGACGATATTCTACTTGCGGAGCATTCTTGGTCGGAACATAATTCTGTTCTTCGCATGCTATTGCAAACTTTCTTACAGCAGGTGTTGCCGCGAACCTCAGTAAATCTCGTTTTGGCAAGGCTTCCATTAAATTTCCAGGCCACGTAATTTCGGCTAACAGCATTGCGCCTGTTCCCGAAAAGCTACAAGGCATCCGTGACATTACAATTCCTTCTATCTATCTTGTCCTATCTGGACAAAGCACAGTCCGAGTTTCTCAGTTTCAAAAATGATTTACTGAACGATTCACTTCTATCACATCCTGACCCGACTAAGAATTTTTCAATTGCTACAGACAGCTCCAGAACTGATCTTGGTGTCCATGAATTTCAGGAAATAGAGGAAAATGGTACAACTGTTAAGGAAAACATCGCCTTTGCTATTCGCATCCTCACATCAGCTGAAAGAAACACATCGAAACATTGTATTGTTTGGGCTTTCACTAAATTTCGTCACTGACATACAACAGTATACGCAGATCAGAGCTATTCAATTTCTTTTAGCAACTAAATTCACACATGACAGTCTTAGTCGTTGGAAACTTTATTTGCAGGAATTTGATTTTACGATTTTCCACGACCCGGAAACCCACAATACTGCAGCAGATGCACTTTCACGCTCACTGTGCAGTAATAAGCTAGAAATCGCCGCTAATTTATGTCAAACTAGTTTCAGCCTTCCCTACATTAAACAGGTAGCTTTTGAAAATTTTATTTCAGCATCATTAAAAGACATCGCCAGAGAGCAGAGCAAAGACGTCGTCTGGAAAGAGATCAAACTTCTGTGGCGTGAAACGAGCCAGACAATAATCAGGACTTACTACACCGTGCACAATAATATTCCGTTTCGCCGCGCTCGCTCCGACAGCGCTAATTGGACTCTCTGCATACCCGAAGAACTTGTCAATAAATTAATCTGGTATACACACTTGAGCTACGTCCATTATGGTGCTCGCAAATGCTTTTTGATCCTACGACACAATTCTTATTTCACAAACATGGAAAAGGGTATTCGACGAGTCTTAGCGACTTGCAAAATTTGTCAAAAAGGTAATCTTCTACAATATCTCCCATTGCCCCTCTGTACCCATGAAAATAAGGCAAATAAGACACTGTTGATCTTTACCGAACGATTGGCTTCTGTTACAAATTCGTTGCTGCAGTACTAACTTCGAATTTTGTATCTTTCACTCCCTTACGTAAAGCCTCTAGTAGAACTGTTTCTAATGCTTTTACTAAACATTTTTTCCTCGTGTTGGACATGTTCAGTAGGTAATCTCCGACAATGGACCACAATTTCGATTAATAATACGGAAACACACACTGCAAGCTAGAAATATTACACCCATTTTTATTTCGAGAAACCACGCTTCTTCCAATCCATCAGAGTGCATCGTGAAAGAGATTGGAAAACTTTGTCGTATCTACTGTCACAAAAAACATATTGATTGGGACAAGCAGATTTCAGATTTTCAGGGCGTCATCAATTCCATACCAAACGACTCGCCGTATCTTGTGTTGAAAAACATAGATCCACGTAACAAAATTCGTGAACTTGTTTCTTTTCCTACTACAAGAAGATTATGTCACGGTGAAATTATAGACATCGCACTTAACAATATTAAACGTGCAGCCCAACGCCGCAAACGTAAACAAAAACAGGTGAGTAACCTCCAGGAATTTCGCATAGGACAAAAAGTGTTGGTACGCAACCACTACCTATCCAACAGAGGACAACATCGTTTCAGGAATTTTGAACTTTTATGTTTTGGTCCTTGTAGGATACGTAATATTCCCCATCCCTAAGTAGTACATATTGAAATTTACGGACAAGAAAATCGCGAGGCAATGATCACATTAGCAACGTCAAGTACTTCATAGAATAACTCTTCCTTTGGTTCATTTCACATAGCTAAATAGAATTTTGGAGATCACATACCACAAATATTTATTATCCTCCTTTCAGCTTTGTATAAATTTTTTTGCTACTTTGCAGGAAATATGATACTTGTCAATTGTCTTGCAGAAGCCGTTATTTGCATTACCACTATGTCTCAACTTACCCTTATTTTAGTTCTACATGCGAGTCCACATACGTGTAAAACACACCCAACTTTTACTTGACACTACGGTCGCAGGTTCGAATCCTGCCTCGGGCATGGATGTCTGTGATGTCCTTAGGTTAGTTAGGTTTAACTAGTTCTAAGTTCTAGGGGACTACTGACCTCAGCAGTTGAGTCCCATAGTGCTCAGAGCCATTTGAACCATTTTTTTTACTTGACATACTTCCCATGCTTATACAAATTCTATTGGTACCTTGTTTTCACGATTCCTTGATTATTCAGCTTTTTATTAGGGAGAATTTTGCAGGTCAGTTCTCTTAATTTAGGCCTCGCACATTTTTCTGCTTTCATACGTTTGTACAAGAGACAACATTTAGTTTGACATGTGTCCAGCAGATCACATCCCTTGGGTGGTCTGACCGCTGCAAACTGTAACTAAAATGTCCGCAGCTCGTGGTCTTGCGGTAGCGTTCTCGCTTCCTGCGCACGGGGTCCCGGGTTCGATTCCCGGCGGGGTCAGAGATTTTCTCTACCTCGTGATGACTGGGTGTTGTGTGTTCATCATCATCATTTCATCATCATTGCCATGCAATGGCATGGCGTCAACTAAAAAGGACTTGCGGTACGGCGGCCGAACTTCCCCGCAAGGGGCCTCCCGGCCAACAATGCCATACGATCATTTCATTTTGTAACTAAAATATTTTTTTATAATAAGAGTTTTTGTCCTTTTGTATATTGCCTCTATACACTTCATTTTCATTTATTTCTGAAGCTATTTTTTTACTGATACCATAAAACAAGGTATTTTTATGATGCTATACTACTTCACTTTGTCATTATTGCACTCTCTTTACAAGATACTATTACTACTGGCATTTATGCTATTCTCATAACTACTATCATATTTTTTGCTAGGTTAGTCACTCATTGTATTTTATAATGTTGCCATGTTTCATTTACTCACAGGCTTGTGCTCTATTTTGCTATATATCTATTTTGCTTGATGATGTCGCTAATTTGCTTTCTTTAACCTATATATGTACCTAAGTCTCATTGTATCCAAACGAGATATTATGCTCATAAATACAAGCACATGAAAGTGTAAAATGTGCCACCCGCAAAGGTGTGCAGGAAATGCATTACATGGAAAGCCTGACATAAGCAACTTAACTGGAATACAAAACACCATTGACTCTTCTCACACTGTTTGCTGGCTGGCCTTTATAAACATTTTCCTGTTAGTGTATTAAGTAAATTAGGGAGATTGCATGTAAAGGTTTAGTATTAAGGATATTTTTTTCTGCATTTTGTGTTAGGTATAAGGGTATTGTTAGATTGTTTCTTGAGTGTTCATTCCATGTGCTGTACCAAATTTTTGGAATAATGATGGAATATTGATGTTTAATGATAATGCCCTGAGCTGCACTCCAATAATTAGGATTATATTGACATATTGATGATTTTTCTGTAACGATATTGTATGAAGTTAATACGTATTTTGTGTATGTTGTGTCCTTTCTAGGAAAATCTGTCTTATCTTGTGCCACATGATTGGAGGTGTTTGTGGCAGACTGTCATACAAACTTTACATCTAAAAACATTTTTTCACCATTCCTTATGAGCTTGCATATGTTACTACCTTTTTATGTTAGTATGCATGACTGCTTTTTTCCAGAATAATAATCACATTTCCAGGTTCCACTATGTCTGCAATTCACCCTTATCTTTGCGTATTTACCTCATGATTGAGTGTGATGTGTTACATTTAACGAGTCAATAAGCTATATTGCACTTTGTATTCCTGTATTTATGCTTGCATATACTATAATCAGTTTTTCTTTGCTTGGCCATTGGAGTTCTTGACTCAGGCCGAATGAAAATTGACTGCTAATCATTTTATTTACAGATAAAGTGCGCTGCACTTATCAGTCATTACCATATCCTTCCCTGTAACTACGTGCATTGTTAGGGATATAGGCCATTTACTGGAACTGAAATTTATGAAGCCCCAAGGGTGCTACACAAACTACAAATATTGTGTCTTTACTCATACGATGCCATACTTTGATTCGATGATTCTGTTTGTCTAATATGTACTTGCACAGGCCAAGCACAGCCACACTTACATATAATACCGCTATTTATGCATTTTTTTTGTTAAACCCATATCGAGTTACATATTCTCATTATGAATTATGCATAGGCTTCTGAGTGCCCCATAAAGTTATAGGTAAATAATATTTTATGATGCTTTCCCAGGCCTGATGTTTATGCTATGTTAAACTAGGCCACTTTGAGCCGAAAAGACAATTTCTGTCACATTTTTTGCTATTAAGATCAACATTTATTTCACATAAAACTAGACCACTTGGAGCCTCAATCATTTCATAACTATTAAGATCAACATTTATTTCATGTAAAACCAGGCCACTGTGGACCACAAACAAAATTTCTGTCACATTTTTTGCTATTAACGTCAGTATTTATTTCATGTAAAACTAGGCCACTTTGAGCCTCTAAGTTGATTTCTTTAACACTTTCTTAGCTACTAAGGTCAGCCTTTATGTGTGTAGAAAGGCCACTTGGAGCCTCTGATTGATATTTTCTGTTCAGTTGTTTTAGATTTTAAGATCTGCATGTATTTCATGCACGAGGCCACCTGGAGCCATGCAGTTCTTGATTTTACTGTTAGGTTGTCTCAAGTAATTATGTCACAATATTACATATTATGGGAATGGTGCGTCCACGGACATCGGTTAATGCTGTGCGACGGGCGTCGATCTCCATGGTCATAACTGTGGATGATGCCGGTCACGACTAGCATAGAGACGGTAGCGACAGATGGTGTGGACCCCAGCGACATGCTGGGTGTGAGAACAAGCCTTCTGCAGAGGAGTCACTGGCGTACTCAGATGAGAGCCGCAGCTGGTTTTGTTGACGCTACTGCAGCCCAGCAGAATCTCGGAAGTTGGCTGTGGTAATGACTCTGAACTCACAGCGGTTTTTCTTTCAAAAAACTTTCTGAAAGGCTCCACGTTGCGGTTGAAACTTTGTCTGACTTGGCGGAACAAGTTGTTTCCTCGGATGCCTCAAAAGACGCAAAATACACTCCTGGAAATGGAAAAAAGAACACATTGACACCGGTGTGTCAGACCCACCATACTTGCTCCGGACACTGCGAGAGGGCTGTACAAGCAATGATCACACGCACGGCACAGCGGACACACCAGGAACCGCGGTGTTGGCCGTCGAATGGCGCTAGCTGCGCAGCATTTGTGCACCGCCGCCGTCAGTGTCAGCCAGTTTTCCGTGGCATACGGAGCTCCATCGCAGTCTTTAACACTGGTAGCATGCCGCGACAGCGTGGACGTGAACCGTATGTGCAGTTGACGGACTTTGAGCGAGGGCGTATAGTGGGCATGCGGGAGGCCGGGTGGACGTACCGCCGAATTGCTCAACACGTGGCGCGTGAGGTCTCCACAGTACATCGATGTTGTCGCCAGTGGTCGGCGGAAGGTGCACGTGCCCGTTGACCTGGGACCGGACCGCAGCGACGCACGGATGCACGCCAAGACCGTAGGATCCTACGCAGTGCTGTAGGGGGCCGCACCGCCACTTCCCAGCAAATTAGGGACACTGTTGCTCCTGGGGTATCGGCGAGGACCATTCGCAACCGTCTCCATGAAGCTGGGCTACGGTCCCGCACACCGTTAGGCCGTCTTCCGCTCACGCCCCAACATCGTGCAGCCCGCCTCCAGTGGTGTCGCGACAGGCGTGAATGGAGGGACGAATGGAGACGTGTCGTCTTCAGCGATGAGAGTCGCTTCTGCCTTGGTGCCAATGATGGTCGTATGCGTGTTTGGCGCCGTGCAGGTGAGCGCCACAATCAGGACTGCATACGACCGAGGCACACAGGGCCAACACCCGGCATCATGGTGTGGGGAGCGATCTCCTACACTGGCCGTACACCACTGGTGATCGTCGAGGGGACACTGAATAGTGCACGGTACATCCAAACCGTCATCGAACCCATCGTTCTACCATTCCTAGACCGGCAAGGGAACTTGCTGTTCCAACAGGACAATGCACGTCCGCATGTATCCCGTGCCACCCAACGTGCTCTAGAAGGTGTACGTCAACTACCCTGGCCAGCAAGATCTCCGGATCTGTCCCCCATTGAGCATGTTTGGGACTGGATGAAGCGTCGTCTCACGCGGTCTGCACGTCCAGCACGAACGCTGGTCCAACTGAGGCGCCAGGTGGAAATGGCATGGCAAGCCGTTCCATAGGACTACATCCAGCATCTCTACGACCGTCTCCATGGGAGAATAGCAGCCTGCATTGCTGCGAAAGGTGGATATACACTGTACTAGTGCCGACATTGTGCATGCTCTGTTGCCTGTGTCTATGTGCCTGTGGTTCTGTCAGTGTGATCATGTGATGTATCTGACCCCAGGAATGTGTCAATAAAGTTTCCCCTTCCTGGGACAATGAATTCACGGTGTTCTTATTTCAATTTCCAGGAGTGTAGTATAGTGACCGCGACCGTGTGACAATTGTACCAGCGATGTCCCTTCACGTGACACGCAGCGGTAGGTCAGAATTTTTTTAAAAATATTCTCCCATGTGCGGGAGAAACTGTGTTTCTCCATGTGAGTCCGAACTAGTCGCTCTGCTTCAGCGTTATACTGACAAGGGAACCTTCCCATCGCACCCCCCTCAGATTTAGTTGTAAGTTGGCACAGTGGATAGGCCTTGAAAAACTGAATACAGATCAATCGAGAAAACAGGAAGAAGTTGTGTGTAACTATGAAAAAAATAAGCAAAATATACAAACTGAGTAGTCCATGCGAAAGATAGGCGACATCACAGGAAATAGTAAGCCAAGGAACGCCCTGGTCCCGTGGTTAGCGTGAGCAACTGCGGAACGAGAGGTCCTTGGTTTAAGTCTTCCCTCGCGTGAAAATTTTAATTTTTTATTTTCAGACAATTATCAAAGTTCATGCACTTATACATAATCAACTTCGCTC
The DNA here is from genome assembly GCF_023898315.1 of Schistocerca nitens. Taxonomy (NCBI): domain Eukaryota; kingdom Metazoa; phylum Arthropoda; class Insecta; order Orthoptera; family Acrididae; genus Schistocerca; species Schistocerca nitens. Next base: position 501,165,885 of record NC_064619.1, on the reverse strand, counting down.
TCCAAAATTCCAGGACATGTTCACATTTGCTCGGACATATGCAGGATTTGACGGTCTGCGCACGGAAAAATTTAAAAAGTTAAAAACATATGTTTTGACAGAACACAGGGAAAACTGTGCGACTGTGAAACTGTTGCATTCATTTGTTGCAGTTTATGTGACAAACTCTTATGTTTTCATCACTTTTTTGGGAGTGATTATCACATCCACAAGAAAACCTAAATCGGGCAAGGTAGAAGAATCTTTTTACCCATTCGCCAAGTGTACAAGTTAGGTGGGTCGACAACATATTACTGTCATGCCGTCACCAGTGTCGTATAGAATATATCAGACGTGTTGTCCTGTGGAGGAATCGGTTGACCTATGATCTTGCGATCAAATGTTTTCGGTTCCGATTGGAGAGGCACGTCCTTTCGTTTACTAATCGCACGGTTTTGCGGTGCGGTCGCAAAACACAGACACTAAACTTATTACAGTGAACAGAGACGTCAATGAACGAACGGACACATCATAACTTTGCGAAAATAAACAAAGAAAAATTTTTGAGGCAAGGTAAGACTTGAACCAAGGACCTCTCATACCGCAGTTGCTCACGCTATCCACGGGACCACGGCGCTTCTGAGGTCGCTATCCCCTGTGCTGTTGCATATGTTGCTAATGGGCTACTCAGTTTGTATATTTTGCTTGTTTTTTTCATAATTACACACAACTTCTTCCTGTTTTTTCGATTGATCTGTGTTCAGTTTTTCAAGGCCTATCCACTGCGCCAACTTACAACTAAATCTGAGGGGGGTGCGATGGGGAGGTTCCCTTGTGAGTGTGAAAAGGTGCAGTTGTCACATGGTGCGTGCCATTAGCGGTACAAAACTGTTGGTAATTGGCTGACATGAACTGTAGTTCATTGTCCAAGACAATGGCACTAGGGACCTTAAGGACAAATAACAGAAGACAACGGCGAAACTGTACTTGCAGTAGTTGTGGATGTCGTGGGGACAACAAAAGGAAACTTATTACAAGCGTCTATTATTAGCAACCATCGTGTGTTCCAGAACAGACCCGCGAAATCAATATGAATGTGTTGCCACGGGCCGAACGGACGTGGGTACCTAACAAAAAGAAAGGCGTTGCGGTGAAGCTGACTGATGTTCCGCACAACCTTGCAAGCAGATGTCGTTTGCTCAATCTCAGCGTCCATTACCTGCCAAGTACAGTTACGTCTGGCGAGTTGCTTCGTGCGAACTACGTCCCAATGGTGCAATAAAGACAAGGCCTCCTGCAGAAAGGAGTGACGAATCACAACAAGAGCGTCATCGTTCTCCGCGAGCAACAGCGGAACACCTGATCACGCAGACAGAGACTGACGGGACGAAAAGTAGCTACGCACCATCGGATTTCAATTTCTTCTATACTGCGTGGCCATCCACAGCACACGTGTTGCAAAACAGCCTGAAGACTGGGTCAGAAGAAGCTGCTGTGGCAACACGCCGAAAAGCGAGATGAAAATTTTGAAGACATTCAAAATCTTGTGCATCAATTTGAAAAGAAGATTCCTCTGAGGAATGAAATGTGTCGGTACCGGCTTGTAACAGAGACAAGAAGTCAGTGTTAGAACTTTGGACAATGGACACGCACAACAACGAATAATGATGATTAGACAATATCAGAGCCCAGAGTTGCGCTCCAGGTGCCGTCTGAAGTGGGACACGCTTGACGGGATAGAACAGTCGGCTGAAAGTATTGCTTGGAGTACTCGTCTGCTGGTAACCGTAATTATGTCCCATGCAAATCAGTATCTGAGAAGCATATGCCCTATCCAATCTGCCCATCAATTCCTCTGGACGTGGAAGAGGAAAAGAATCCATGACATGTATGGGTTTACTGTTGCTTTAAACTCAGCACACAGGCATAAGCCACCTGAAGGCTTCTTCAGAAAGAGCAAGAGTAATGTCCATTGGCTTGCAGAAACGGGTTCAATAACCCCATTGTCTTCCCATGTTCGGAATTCCTGAGCAAGTTGCTCTCGTATTGCATCAGCAACAAGCAATTCACGAAAAAAATCAAGAATGTGCGTTGTCTGTCGCAGTAATGTGCGCTTCAAAGTCTTCAGTCCTTCCTAAACAAGGTTCAAACGGTTCCTTGCACTTAGTACATAAACCAGAAACATTATCGTGAGGCACTGAAAAATTGTAGTACGTTGGCTTTCATGCACAGATCAACAAATCAATTCTAACCCAAAAATTCTGGCGCTGTTCCTAGAACTGAGTACAAGAAACGAAACACATTTTGTCACTCCACAAAACATTGCAAGCAAACTGCACAAGCCAAGTACTGGAATTTCTTGTCCACTGTAGGCAGACAAAACAGAAGTAGGTAGTTGTTGTAGCAGTGGGATACTGAGTCTGTCATATGTGTCTTTATTAATGAGGGAAAGAGAAGCATCAGTGTCCAAATGTCGCTTAATTGTCTTCGTTTCACTCATAACTGAATAAAAGGTTTGTTGGCCTATCTACGTATTACAGCGGAAGATTTGCGCGATCCGAAAGTGCGAGATTTGGTTTGTGCTGTTGTTAATGGCTTCTTCGTAACTTCATGCATTTATTGACTGCTTTGCGGCGGGAGCAGCGATTTCACAAAGCGGCGGCTGTTGGCTATTTGTGGGTTGCCACGTAAATACAGCGTCTTAATGTGATCTTGCTGTCAGCACTACTAGCATTTTGCATCGTGGCAATGACAAGCTTTCTGGCTGTGGTTCTAAAAGCACTGAGGACAAGACTTCCATACAGAATTTTTGTAGCGCACGCAGTGTACTACGAGACTGGATGTTTCACTTCTAGGCTTACTGTTTGTCTGACTGATGATCTTGTTATGCATTTTGAATGACAGATCTACAAGGAGCCTCAAAATGAACGTTTGTTCAGTCCACAATAGTTCCAAAGTCCAAAATAGAGGGAATGTTTTTAGAACTGCAGCTTGAACTTGTGACTCTGATACATTCTGTGTGATTGAATCACGTAACATGAAAATCTCTAATATGACATCACAAGGACACTTAATCTTACAGTGCCTTGTTACCTTCTGAATACGGCAATGTACTGTGAGTTTCAACAGGTTGCTACCCGGGACGAAAAAATGTCAACCTTGATACTGCGTCATGGGCCCGACTATCGAAATGTTCATCTAGCAGTTTAACAAAGTCGTCGTCCTCGACTAATTCGGAACTAGTGTCTGGACACCGTTTCCCACACAGACGGTGCCAGCTATCGATAAAAAATAACCTTTGTGATCCGTATGTGTTATGTCGTAAGTAGCAAACAGCAATATGCATTGAATTGCACCTGATAATCCGACCATTCTTCTTCCTGAGTATGGTGTGTGTGAAATTGGCCTGCAGTAACTGTGGCGATGATGCATGGGACAAAGTAGTGACGTCAGTTGCTGCACATTGAGCAGCAGATGTTAGATCTGCTGCTGCTGATTCTGAAAAATTCCAATTACAAACATGCCATGTGGCGACTCACACTGACATGGTGAAACACTGTATAGGATAAATAAAATTCAAGAACAGAAAGCTGGTAACACCAGGCAGCGAAAGATAATGCACACTCTCACACCATAAAGATTCTGCAGCCGAGGCAAGATTAGTTTATGACCAGCATCGTCGCCTGTGTTTCGCGGTACAAAATTACTCACCAGCACAACGGTGGGTTCTTTGGTTTGCTCAGTGAGGAGACTCAGCGGAACTGTGTGTGGATTCCTAAGGGACCAAACTGCTGAGGTCATCGGTCCCTAGACATACACACTACCTAAACTAACTTATGCTAAGAACAACACACACACCCATGCCCGAGGGAGGACTCGAACCTCAGGCGGAAGTGGTCGCGCAATCCGCGACATGGCGCCTTAAACCACGCGGCCACTCCACCCGTCAGCGGAACTGTAACATATAAAATACACACATCAAAATAAGTTTTGCATCACCTTGGTTCCGAGATTTCCGGAACCTGTACAGAAAATTGAAATAGAGATTAACAAAAACATCATTTCCGCTCTTTTTATTGCTCATGGAAACCACACATTGCATGTTGTACCACCATACAGCGAGACCTTCGGAGGTGGTGGTCCACATTACTGTACGCACCGGTACCTCTAATATCCAGTAGCACGTCTTCTTGCATTGATGCATGCCTGAGTTCGTCGTGGTGTACTACCCACAGGTTCATCAAGGTACTGGTGGTCCAGATTGTCACATTCCTCAACAGCGATTCGGTGTAGATCCCTCAGAGTGGTTGGTGGGTCACGTCGTCCATAAACAGCCCTTTCCAATCTATCAAGGCATGTTCGATAGGGTTCACGTCTGGAGAACATACTGGCCACTCTAGTCGAGTGATGTCGTTATTCTGAAGGAAGTCATTCAAAAGATGTGCGTGATGGGGGCGCGAATTGTAGTCCACGAAGACGCATGCCTCGCCAATATGCTGCCGATAAGGTTGCATTATCGGTCGGACGATGGCATTCACGTATCGTACAGCCGTTACGGCGCCTTCAATGACCACCAGCGGCGTACGTTGGCCCCATATAATGCCATCCCAAAAACAGCAGGGAACCTCCACCTTACTGCACTCACTGGAGAGTGTGTTTAAGGTGCTCAGCCTGACCAGGTTGCCTCCGAACACGTCTCTGACGATTGTCTGGTTGAAGGCATATGCGACACTCATCGGTGAAGAGAACGTGATGCCAGTCCTGAGCGGCCCATTCGGCATGTTGTTGGGCTCATCAGTACCGCGCTGCATGGTGTCGTGGTTGCAAAGATGGACCTCGCCATGGACGTCAGAAGTGAAGATGCGCATCATGCAACCTATTATGCACAGTTTGAGTCGTAACACGACGTCCTGTGACTGCACGAAAAGCATTATTCAACATAGTGGCGTTGCTGGCATGGTTCCTCCGAGCCATAATCCGAAGGTAGCGGTCATCGACTGCAGAAGTAGCCCTCGGACGGCCTGAGCGAGGCACGTCATCGACAGTTCCTGTCTCTCTGTGTCTCCTGTTTGTCCGACCGACTTCGCGCTTTGGTTCAGTCAGAGACGCCTGGACAATTCCATTGTTGAGAGCCCTTCCTGGCACATTGCGGACGCGATAGTACCGCGGCATTGACCGTCTAGGCATGGTTGAACTACAGACAACAAGAGTCGTGCACCTCCTTCCTGGTGGAATGACTGGAACTGATCGGCTATCGGACCCCTCCGTCGAATAGGCGCTGCTCATGCATGGTTGTTTACATCTTTAGGCGGGTTTAGTGACATCTCTGAACAGTCAAAGGGACTGTGTCCTTGATCCAATATCCACAGTCAACGTCAATCTTCAGGAGTTCTGGGAACCGGGGTGATGCAAAACCTTTTTTGATGTGTGTATTACCTTACTTTGTTGCAATGAAGATATCAAGATCTACTTACTTTTGTGGATTTGGTTCCCACAGGAGGATTCTGAGTATTTACTACTGTCTCCGAATACTAAGGTATCACCTGATAAATACTATTTAACAAGACTCTTTACTGAAGAATGTTGTTGTTGTGGTCTTTAGAGACTGGTTTGATGCAGCTCTCCATGTATACAGTAAAGCTGCACGCCCTCGGGAAAAATTACGGCTGTAGTTTCCCCTTGCTTTCAGCCGTTCGCAGTACCAGCACAGCAAGGCCGTTTTGGTTAGTGTTACAAGGCTAGGTCAGTCAATCATCCAGGGGCCTTGCAACTACTGAAAAGGCTGCTGCTTCTCTTCAGGAACAACATGTTTGTCTGGCCTCTCAACAGATACCCCTCCGTTGTGGTTGCACCTACGGTACGGCTATCTGTATCCCTGAGGCACGCAAGCCTCCCCACCAATGGCAAGGTCCGTGATTCATGGGGGGTACTGAGGAGGGAGGAGGAGGAGATTAGTGTTTAACGTCCCGTCGACAACGAGGTCATTAGAGACGGAGCACAAGCTCGGATTAGGGAAGGATGGGGAAGGAAATCGGCCGTGCCCTTTCGAAGGAACCATCCCGGCATTTTTCTGAAGTGATCTAGGGAAATCACGGAAAACCTAAATCAGGATGGCCGGACGCGGGATTGAACCGTCGTCCTCCCGAATGCGAGTCCAGTGTGCTAACCACTGCGCCACCTCGCTCGGTCGGGGGGGGGGGGGGGGGGTACTGAAGAATAATGTTGTGCCTAAAGAAATTTAATACACTGGTGGCCTATCTGATACAAAGCTGTAGTCTTCAGCATGGATTGCACGCTGGGGCGAGCATTTCTCTGCTCTACCCCAAGGCAACGAACCGTTGCGGTGGCGTAGAGAACCTCTAAGAAGTGTGGCTACACCAATGTTCCTCATTCGTCGGTGCGGCATGCGGCGGGTATACTCTTCAGTGATTTCGTTTAAGGTGCCACCCTAATCTTCAGGCGATACCGCATAAATTCTGCAAGCCGTCGTAGGGTGCATGGTAGAGGATTCCAGTAAACTGATCACGCCGGTTCGTGGTGACACTGCCTGCAACCTCTGTCAGAATTTAAGCTGTTGTCATCAATCTGGTCGTCAAACCTAGTCGAACAATCTTACAATGTGCTTGTGGTGTAGTCCATCTGGAGGGACCGGTGCTGTTCTTGCTGCCACACTGCAGTCCTGAGTCAATGTGCTACAGCCAACTGTCTCCATACTCCCACGACTCTCATGTCATTTATTAGAACTTCCTCATAGTATGAAAGACAGTGAGAAGCTGTCTGTTCACGTCCTTTAGGTGTGCTGTCTTTCAATCTCCAGCCTAAAATTTCCAGTAACGGTAGACACACCAATTAATCGCAATGTATTCAGCATTCTTAATCGGTGATAATGACTTTTTTCTGCGTGAATCTGTTGAGTCCATCTGTTATTTTGTGTTCCAGTTTTTCTGGGTGTTGTACTTTTTTTAGGTATTAATTGGATATCCAAGGAACATGATACTGACATTCATTCATCTTACATATCATTTAAAATTCTATGCTCTAGACGTTTACCTGCTGTCGGCTATTATTGGATGTCTTCTGGCATATCGGGAGGACGACGGTTCAATCCCGCGTCCGGCCATCCTGATTTAGGTTTTCTGTGATTTCCCTAAATCGCTCCAGGCAAATGCCGGGATGGTTCCTTTGAAAGGGCACGGCCGACTTCCTTCCCCGTCCTTCTCTAATCCGATGAGACCGATGACCTCGCTGTTTGGTCTCTTCCCCCAGACGAAATGTGACTTCCTCTGGAAACATTTCTTTCCAGACTTCTCTTTCTTCAACTTCCACATAATGCCGCGTTCCAAACAACTTCGTCGTCTTTCAACATTTTCTTTGGTCGTTCGAATGGCCTACATCCCCTTTGTGGCTGTGGCGTATTGTATTAAGAACAAAACGGTTGACTAGGGTATGCTATTTATCGATTCTGTCCTGAATTTCTATGTAGTTCTGTATGTTTATAATTCAGTTGTCATAACTTCATTTTCTTATGTCCCCTGCTGTACTCACAAATTTTTCTCTTTTCAACCACCTTCTTTTCTTCTGTACCGCATCTTACTTTGTTCCAGCTCATTATAAATAGTCACAGCTCCGTATTAATATCTGATATCAACAAACCACATCTATTGCAGAAAACATCTGCGAATATGTCATATTACATCAAAGGTGGTATAATTATTTCAATTCTTTTAAGATCTTACCTTTAACAACTAGCTGATTTCCATTTTGGGCCTATCTTCCGTTTCGTCTTTGCTTCGTTTCCTTAACCCATTTTCTTTTATGAACTCTGATTACATTCCTTTCTTTCAGAAATAAACGCTATTCTCACTATAAGCCTTTGTGTTCCTATCTTCTGGCCTTGTATACACATTCATGGTATAAAATTATCAAAAACTAAAAAAAAAAAAATTGGAAAGTGATACTGAAGCAAAATTTACATTCAGTTCACTGCAACACTATTTTAAGGAAAAGTTACTTTTTTGCATAATATAGAGCCTTTTGCCTCAGACTGCGCTCCGGAAATTGCTGGTCAATACCGTTGGTTGTCACCATATATTAAAAAAGCGATACCAAGTGCAGTATCCGTGCATTATGTAACTCACTGGCAACATTTGTCTGCAAAACACTTAACGATTGCTTCAGTTGAAGACCACAGTATGTGATTAAAATACTTAAGGAAACCAAAGTGTTCCTCTCAGAGATAGATTATTTTCAAAAACTTTATGATGAAATCGAAGATTTGAATTTTTTAAGAAGGGAGACAGAACTTCATTGGCTGTCATAGGATACTTGTCTAACAAGACAGTCTGATCTCTTTGACTCAGTTACATTTTTTGAAAACAATGGTGAACCGATAAGAGTATTTATTGAAATTTGGGGATGATATTGCTCATTTAATTGGTTTATACAATAAACTTATTTAAGCTGAAAAACAAAGGTAACTTCCTGTGTTCAAATCAAAACTTACGCAAAGCACATTAGAATCAGAGAAAGTTCTAACATTTTACGGATCTGTTTTCTGTGGAATCAAATGACTTCTCTTCTATTGTCAGGATGCGGAAGTACTTAAAAAAGATTTTACATGTCGATTTCAAAATTTTGTTCATGTGATCATTGCAAATTGGGTACTAGAACCTATAAACAGCAGAATGCCGGTCACTGTGGCCGAGCGGGTCTAGGTGCTTCAGTCCGGAACCGCGCTGCTGATACGGTCGCAGGATCGAATCCTGCCTCGGGCATGGATGTGTGTGACGTCCTTAGGTTATTTAGGTTTAAATAGTTCTAAGTCTAGGGGACTGATGACTTCAGATGTTAAGTCCCATTGGGCTTAGAGCCGTTTAAACCATTTTTGAGCAGCAGAACTTCGTTGAGGGGCTAGATTATAGAATTTACAATAAATGAAAAGTTGAAATTGAAGTTTTAAAATGTGACGTCAATTTTGGCTTCGAAGCAAATCTAGTATTGTATGTAGTTCTTCGTGCTGCGGGAAAGATGATTTTCATCCCACTTCCATTATCATTCGTAGCTGAAGGAGAATTTAGTAACAAGAAAATGACACGTGATACAAAGCTCCGCTCTACCACTGGTAATAATTTACAAATTTATTAATAAAACATATTTCGTAAACTAACTATGGGCGAAAAATCGTTATAGATAATGCTTTTAACATAGTATTTTCACTGTTCGTCGAAGTGGACTAGGGCGATAAAGAAAGGTGAGAAACCATGGGTTACATTTATTGACGCCAACAAAGGGAATCAGTACGAATTTTATTTTTCTTTTGGGGGGGTGGGAGGGGGGGGGGACGTGGCCGGTGCCGCACGGGTGGTGAATAATTTCTCTGTCAGAAAACAGAGAAATACGTCAAATAAGGTGATCTACGCTTAGTTAAAACTAAGCGTAGATCACCTTATTTGACGTATTTCAAATAAGGTGATCTACGCTTAGTTAAAACTAAGCGTAGATCACCTTATTTGACGTATTTCTCTTTTTATTTTTCTATTTATCTTAAAAGATATTATACATTGAACATATAAACATGGTACTGGAAAATAATACAAAAAAACACTCCCAAAGACATGGTGTAGAAATTTCATACTCCTATGGAACGCTGATAGAAAGCATCAAATGCGACGATTCTAAGCACAGTGCTCTGGAGGGAGTAGAAAATACGCGAGCCCATCGTATGACTTTTCGAAAAACATATTTGCTGTTTCGACCGTCTTAGAGTTTTAGTAAACATTGAAGATATGCCAGGACGGAGTCGATTAGCATAGTTCGTTCGCATAACGTCATGTTGTGCGCCTGTTACTGTTGGACAACCGTTTCAAAAATTCCCCATTTCCCCGGACGTCAAAGTAAATGGCAACTGTAAGACGGTGCCATAGTCCAAGGATGGCATTCATGCACCTCGCCTGGTTCCAGATGTAGCGACAAACATGAATACTTGAGCTTCATCATACGATGAGTTGCCATTGGTGTCGCACGACCACCTCAGCGCAGTTTAGGGCCTGTGTGCACACTGACTGTCAGCTAATACTATCTGGAACTGTGTGCTGGATACTGCGCCACGAGCACTGTGTTGCTCATTTGCCTCCCTCTCAAGCCTCATCATCACGCTGCTTGTCACTGACGCATGCGATTGGATAGACGAATTGAGTAAAATGGCGTGCAGTAGTGAGAAAGAATTTGGCTTCGACGTTACTGATGATCGCTTGTGAGTGCGGCGCCATACAGGGGAGTAGCAACTAGCAATCGGGCAGTAACACAGATCTGCAGTGTCAATCCAGGCGGCGTCAAGGGGTGTGGGGCACTAGCATTAATGTCCATACACCACTGGAGTTTGTTGAGGCTACATCCAGCACGTCTTCTACGAGTCGTTTCTACATGTTGAGAAGACGACCACTTCTCTCCGGACATTGCCCATGCATACAGTCCGGGCATCATGCTGTGTTGGACCATAGCCCGCCATGTCCATACGCCAATGGTGTTTGTTGAAGATACGTCCAGTACGTTACTCATCCCATTGTGTTGCTGTTTCTACAAAGCAGAGGAGACGTTATCTTCCAGCAGTACAATGTCTAATAGTACGTCTGACAAAGATGCACTTAGATCTTTGTTGCAGGCAAAATTAGCAAATTTTCCACTCTCCTTGTATGAGAAGATCGGTACAACGTGCATTATGGCCAACATCCGATGACCAGTCGTGACAGTGCGTCCACGTAAAATGGAACACTTCCTACAGGACAGCTTTGTCACTATAAAGCTACATGTCGAAAGACTTTATTACAGAAAGAAAAGGAAGATGCTGACTTTATGGGCAATATCCAAGCGCATATCTCTAACCGCACACAGCGTGCTCCTCAAGATTTCTGTCGTTCTACCTCGCAATCCAGATCACCATTTCATCGAGCACATGTGAGATGTGGTAGAATGAAGAAGGGTCTCATCTGCGTTAGCGATAGCATCCTACGATGTACTGCGACAGTATATTCGTGTGAAACACTGTCTCCTTAGATGATACTGCCAACTGTCCTATTGTCTCTACAAACTACTGCTAGACTTCATCGCAGAAAAAATAACGAGATATTCAAATTGTTGTTAAAGTCAATGTGTGCGAGATATATGGTCCTGTCATGCGTGAAAATAATGGTGTAGAACCCATATAATATCTGAATGAAACTCTTGAATGTGAACTAGAAGCATTAAACTCAAGGCTGTCGTAAAACGCGAGTTTTTTTGTCATTCTCATGTAAATAAATCTGTGACTCACAGAGCAGTCTGTCTCATTCTAATTAGTATATGAGTCCCTCCAACAACTCGTTGCTTCGTTTGTGGCTGTATTTAGGTGGAAGAGATTGCGATGAGGATGTAGCAACAGAAAATTGCAGCTTTGGGCAACCCTTCATGTTCTCAAGCTAACAGTAAAAAGACTCCCTTTTAACTATATCTACATTATCGGCAAGGGCCACGCCAAAGTCTGAAACAAACCTGCGTGCTCTGTGGGACACGCCATAGTGTCACGTAGGAGCAAGCTTCATATTTAAAAAGGCTTCCCGATGTCCAGGGTAATAAATACTGTGTGTGAAGATTACTAATCAAAGAACTTATCTTACATATTTTTTCAATTTTATAGATGATTGTTCTGGATTTCATTGTTAGAGACGATATGCACGTATGAAACTTCAGTAGATTTAAAATGTCCAGACATAGGATGGACAAAGGATAGGTGACGTGTAATGGCGGACCCAGGCTGAACACATCATTTTTCCTTAAGAAATAACGAATTTATTTCAAAATATGCCAGCAATCATAAGGAAGATTAAAACCACAGTCTTCTCTTGTAACTAATATACATGGTGGTCGGAAATTCCTGTTACAACCTTATAGGACATGCAGACTGTAGTGAGTGAAATAACATTTTGAATGGGAACCCATGGCCGGAAACATATCGTTTCCGTTCTACGACAGCTTCAATGCACATGATTATCTCATCCACACCCACTTGAGGAATGTACTTAGGCGTGACCCAGTACAATTATTGCAATCCATTTGGAAAGAATACTGACTCGTTCCGATATTACTTACGCATTTGCATTACAAATGGTTCAAATGGCTCTGAGCACTATGGGACTTAACAGCTGAGGTCATCAGTCCCCTAGAACGTAGAACTACTTAAACCTAACTAATCTAAGGACATCACACACATCCATGCCCGAGGCAGGATTCGAACCTGCGACCGTAGCGGTTGCGCGGTTCCAGACTGAAGCGCCTAGAACCGCTCGGCCACACCGGCCGGCATTTGCATTACAACTTACACCATATGGTTTACATTAGTCGATAACAAGAAGAACCCAGCGTCTACGGCACCAACCGCAACGTACCGATTCATTACAACAGCGGCTCGATGTGGCGACCACCAACGTTGTTACACACATTGTACCCCCGAAGCATGTTCTGGTACACTCTCTCCATTCCACCTGGTGTCTCTTCAATGTCTTGTGCAGCGGCCAGAACTCGTGCCAGGATCATCCTCTGTCTCTACAGGTGTCTCATAAATTACGCTCTTCATACGACCCCACAAGAAGTAGTCCATAGGGGTTAACTCTGGCGATCGTGGCGGCCACGCGGTTGGACCACCACGGCCTGTACATCTTTCACCATACCGTCTGCTGAGATGTCTCCGGACAGCCAGCGAAAAGTGAGGTGGTGCTCCATCATGCTGAAACCACCTCACAGACATTCAATGGCACAGCTTCCAAGAACGGGTTCATTACGTGTCGTATTAAGTATGCGGGACCTGTGAGTTTGGATGGAAGGAGGTATCGTCCAATCACATGACCGTCCAGAATACCTGCCCACACTTTAATTCCAAACCTATCTTGAAATCCCTGAACATGAGTGGCATGAGGGTTTTCGTCCGCCCAGACATGGGTATTTCGAGCATTCAGAACTCAATCCCTTTTGAACCTACATTCATCTGTGAAGAGAACTCGACATGGAAACAGGGACGCGTCGATGCAACGGTGCAGGAACCATGTACAGAAGGCGAAGCCTTGTGGAAAGTCTGCTGGACCCCCTTTGTAAGTGGTACGGATGTAATTGTTGCTCATGCGGGACGTCCAAGACGGTACTGTGACTAACAGGCATTGCACGCGCAATTGTTCGCGAACTCGTTGGCGGGCTATCTTCAATGCGACGCAGTACACTTTCTTCAAATTCGGGAGTGCGGCGCCGCCGTGGAGCACCACAGTTCTGCCTCCTCACGGTGGAGGTACCCGTTTCTCGTAGCCGTTGTGTAACTTGGGCAAACAGTTTGTGCGATGGAGTGTGACGGTGTGGAAAACGTTCGTGATACAGCCGACTAGCAGCTCTTCCGTTACCTCCAGCTTCGCCATACACAAGGAGCATGTCTGTGTCTTCCGCAAACGTGTACTGCACCATGTTTCCTCTATCGGTGACGCACAGCAAAGCGGACAATAAGTGACATCTGGGGATCGTTTGACGTAGTACACGTCATCATGTCTACCCTGTTGCATACAAGGACAGGGAACTCTGAGGCGTTTCTCTTGCCCTAAGCAGACGTTGACGAGGTACACATCCGAATTGCAACTGTCGTAGAACGGAAACGATACGATTCCGGACATGGGTTCCTATTCAAAATGTTCTGTACTCACTACCTTCTACATGTCCTAGAAGTTTGTAACGGGAATTTCCGACCACCCTGTATATTAACGGACAGCAAGTTTTCTTAGCTAAGCAGTCTTTAAAACAAGAGAAATATCAATTTAGACAACAAGCTTCATTTACACAAGCAAACTTAAAACCGGAGAAACAATCACAATACGTTGGCCGAAGCCACTCTAACCCCCGCAGGGGCACTCTTAAAACTCAGAATACAAGTTAAAGTCACCTACAATTTTAAACACCCGTGAGCCCCTTAGATAAAAACCATATAAGTATAAAAGTGGAATAAAATAAGGTTCCAAAATTAAATTACACAACAACCAAGGACAAGAATCAATCCTCGGAGAAAGAGGGCGAATTTACCACTATAAGTCTGGTAATCTTGCAAAGAATTAAAAGAAGTGTGCAACTAAATTATACAAGCTGACTATAAAGAGCAGTAAAGTACAGATGGAATTTAAACCTTCAACAACTTAAGTGCAGTAAATGTTCGTAAACTCTAGCACAGAAAATAGACTCTTAACTCAGTTACGGTAGATCACAAGACAGGGCAAGCTCGAAAAGGCAGTTACTTAAAAATAGCCATCAACTTAACTTGTTTAGCAGCTGCAGCTGGAATCAAAACTCCAGGGAGAGGTAACGGTGCCGGCCGCAGTGGCCGTGCGGTTCTAGGCGCTGCAGTCTGGAGCCGAGCGACCGCTACGGTCGCAGGTTCGAATCCTGCCTCGGGCATGGATGTGTGTGATGTCCTTAGGTTATTTAGGTTTAATTAGTTCTAAGTTCTAGGCGACTGATGACCTCAGAAGTTAAGTCGCATAGTGCTCAGAGCCATTTAGAGGTAACGGCCACCGGAGGCGCCGTCCGCGTATATGCACAGGCCGAAATACAGGAGTACGTATGCGCGGGCAAGCGCCTCGTCAATTACAATGTCACGGGTCAGAAGTCAAGGCTCTCAACAAATACCATACACACTATGGCACCAAAGGCCGGAGCTCCAGCAGTAAGGTATTCAGGTCTTTCAAGCCCTAATAAAGCCCTTAAAGTAACCTAACGTTCGCTAAGCAATTACTTGACTCCAAGATAATAAGGATTAAACCTTTTAGTTATAAGCAGCAATATCTAGTACTGTACTACAACTGCTAACATAAGAGGTTAAGACACTTGAGATAACCAATAGCAGATTTACCAACAGATATCGAATGCTCACTTGAAACTACAGAACAATACACTACTGGCCATTAAAATTGCTACACAAAGAAGAAATGCAGATGATAAACGGGTATTCATTGGACAAATATATTATACTAGAAATGACATGTGATTACATTTTCACGCAATTTGGGTGCATAGATCCTGAGAAATCAGTACCCAGAACAACAATCTTTGGCCGTAATAGCGGCTTCGACACGCCTGGGCATTGAGTCAAACAGAGCTTCGATGGCGTGTACAGGTACAGCTGCCCATGCAGCTTCAACACGATACCACAGTTCATCAAGAGTAGTGACTGTCGGATTGTGACGAGCCAGTTGCTCGGCCACCATTGACCAGATGTCTTCAATTGGTGAGAGATCTGGAGAATGTGATGGCCAAGGCAAAAGTCGAACATTTCTGTATCCAGAAACGCCCGTACAGGACCTGCAACATGCGGTGGTGCATTACCCTGCTGAAATGTAGGGTTTCGAAGGGATCGAATGAAGGGTAGAGCCACGGGTCGTAACACATCTGAAATGTAACGTCCACTGTTCAAAGTGCCGTCAATGCGAACAAGAGGTGACACGTGTAACCAATGGCACCCCATACCGTCACGCCGGGTGATACGCCAGTATGGCGATGACTAATACTCGCTTCCATTGTGCGTTCACCGCTATGTCGCCAGACACGGATGCGACCATCATGATGCTGTAAACAGAACCTGGATTCATCCGAAAAAAGACGTTTTGCCATTCGTGTACCCAGGTTCGTCGTTGAGTACACCATCGCAGGCGCTCCTGTCTGTGATGCAGCGTCAAGGGTAACCACAGCCATGGTCTCCGAGCTCATAGTCCATGCTGCTGCAAATGTAATCGAAATGTTCGTGACGATGGTTGTTGTCTTGCAAACGTCCCCATCTGTTGACTGAGGGGTCGACGTGGCTCCACGATCCGTTACAGCCATGCGGATAAGATGCCTGTCATCTCTACTGTTAGTGATACGAGGCCGTTGGGATCCAGCAGGGCGTTCCGTATTACCCTCCTGAACCCACCGATTCCATATTCTGCTAACAGTAATTGGATCTCGACGAACGTGAGCAGCAATGTCGCGATACGATAAACCGCAATCTCGAAAGGCTACAATCCGACCTTTATCAAAGTCGGAAACGTGATGTTACGCATTTCTCCTCCTTACACGAGGCATCACAAGAACGTTTCATCAGGCAACGCCGGTCAACTGCTGTTTATGTATGAGAAATCGGTTGGCAACTTTCCTCATGTCAGCACGTTGTAGGTGTCGCCACTGGCGCCAACCTTGTGTGAATGCTCTGAAACGCTAATCATTTGCATAGCACAGCATCTTCTTCCTGTCGGTTAAATTTCGCGTCTGTAGCACGTCATCTTCGTGGTGTGGCAATTTTAATGGCCAGTAGTGTAGATACAAGCTAACCCGACCGGCACGGACTTTAGGTTTATCAGATACTGATAAGATTGAGGTTGCAGACCCTCAAGATTTAAAAAAATTTAAGAGAACATTAGCTTTAAATATCAGATGCTGATACAACATTACTCAAAACCTACAACAGGTAACGAATTACCTAAAGCTAAGGAACTACAAATGGAAACATCAGTGCACACTAACTACCGCGGGTAGAATCGGGGCAGAACTGTCCAGAACGATTTACCACTTCAGTCAGTGGCCCATCTAAGTAAACATTCATATAACCCGAGACTATCTCGGAGGTTCTAACAGAACAGTCGCCATTACAACACTTCCTATACGCACATAAATGGAAATCACTAAGCAAATCAGCAAAGTTAAACTTCGGACTTCAAATAAGTTACAGTAATTCCAAGAAAACATCTTCCAAACTCGTAGGCGATGTTTACTGAGGGAATAAACACAATACGCAACATATCTTCCTTAAAACTCCATATGCCATCATTCAGAGCACTGTTCCGGCCGCCAACTTTCAAACTGCACTCGGGGTGAACATTCTAGGAGGTAAATTGCTGGTGCACTCCCTCTCAAAAACCCAGAAATCAGCCGCAGTGGACGGTATCGTGCATACGGCTCCGAATGCGGCAAGGTGACCCAACGGCCACCATGTCAAAAGGCTGGCCCCTCAGTCCGTGCCTGCTGCCGTCTTGTACCGACACCAACTCCAACCGCGGCACGGGTCTCACCTTTTCCTTACTCGCAAACAGCGATAAACCAACACCACCTAGACTACAGGCCTGCGCGCACACTTGCGACGTCACATACTGATGGCCAGGTCTGTATCGGAGCGCTCCTGTTAAGCGCTCTGCAGCTATACGAACTTTACGACTTTTAGAGCTGAGACCGCATAGGGATTCTCGTGCTTTCCTGTTCTACATGTCCTTGTAACGAAAGTATGGAAATTTGTATCATTTCGTAAAGTAACTGAACGAAACTGCCCTATGTTTTTTCAAGATGTAAAATTATTTTGACGATTTTCCTTAAATACGCGTTTCTAGGCTTGAATACAAACTGTAATTTTAAATTCTGTCTTTTACCTCAGGAGCTACGTTTCCTTGCAGTAAAAAATCGGAAATATGCAACAACAAGCAGACGTTTTCGGTTTTAAATAAAGCAGATGGAGCTCCTACAAAATTTAAGAATTTGTTCTCCCGGTTATTTTCGTAAATTTTCCTCTCTGCTTCAAAATTTGCTGACGTCACACGAAACTCAGATCATTCGACGAAATGGAGCACCTCCTGACATAATGTTTAATAAATCAAAATACCCGAAAAATTATTTTATTTCTCTGTTTCTCCAGAACTTTAGAACCGTAAACTTGATAAGATTGTTTCTCCTATATCCTTGACTGAAATTCGTGTCACAGAGTGCTGTTAATTTAATCACAATCCACTTGCCTCGATATTCTGCTTTATATACTGCTTAATCTGTCGAACAGTGAATTAATTAAAACAATTTTCTAAGTTGGTTTACTCAAATTGAAATTATTTCCGAATAGTTGTATATGTAAAATTGAAAAAAATCATTCTGTAGCTCTTCCAAGTAAAAATACTGGAAACTCAATAATCTGGTAGGAATGATAAGGAATACTAAACATTTTGGAGCCACACTAATTAATATAACTATTCTGTGTGATAATAGTTGGAAATATGAGACATTTCACAGCCAGCCTCGTATTAACCTCGCAGCAATGGTCCAGAATTAAGAAACAAATTATGCTGCTTTTAAAAACAATTGGCAAATGTGGTGCAATGGAAACAAATAACACGCTATAAAGTTTTTATGTTACTTAGCCTTGGATGATGCGTAGACACAAATTCCTGCCTGGGAATAGCTGCAATCTAGCGATTTCTCAACTTCACACATTTGGGAAATCGAAACATGTGCACTTTCATGCCTTTTTGGGATTTATAATTTCCCTGGCAAAAGGGAACGCAACACTTGTATCCCACACTTCGAAGAACTGTAGGCGAATGCTGAACGAAATCTATATCATTTCACGTGGCACACACTTTCAACTCAACATGCACGTCAACAGGACTGCCGACTAAAGATAAGATGGCCAACACTTTGTGACGTCATGTGCCAATATGGCCGCTGTACGTAGGCCTTGTATCTAGAAGGCTTTGGATAAACCGAGTGAATCAGTGTGGCACTCGCGCCTACTAACTGGACGCCAGTCAATAAGAGGATCCAAAGGAAAGGACAACGCCGCCACGGCTCAAGCTTCAGTGAACTAAACTATCATACTTGCTTCTAGCAGTAGTGAGTTACATTGATTTCCGGAAAAGTAAGAGATTCATTATCTCACAGGGCATCATTTGTGGTATCAATACTTAATAACTCAGCATCATCAGAACACCATAAATTGGAAGTAATTACCACTTAACTCACTTTCGAACTGAGTAAAAGTAATTATTTTGAGAATAAAAATAGCTTAAAGGTACTTCCTGATTTCTAGAGATGTATAATGTTATGAACTGAAGTGTTTACTCGAAGCATTATTAATGGTTCAAATGGCTCTGAGCACTATGGGACTTAACATTTGAGGTCACCAGTCCCCTATAACTTAGAACTACGTAATCCTGACTAACCTAAGGAAATCACACTCATCCATGCCCGAGGCAGGATTCGAACCTGCGACCGTAGCGGTCGCTCGGTTCCAGACTGAAGCGCCTAGAACCGCTCGGCCGCCCTGCCGGCTCATTATTAATAATCAGCTTTTTGTGTGAAACTAGGCAGTTTTAGGTACAGCAGTTCACAGAAAATTAAATCAACGAAGAAACTAAACATAGTATGGCTGACTAAATTATTATTTCATTTAAACTTACAAGAGACTGTTGCTGAAACTGGACCGTAAAATCACTCGGTATACATTTTTTGTTTTTAATATATCTATTTTTGAGCTGTTATTGGGGTATCCAGAAACTGAGGCTCACATAACGATCAATTTCCATGCATTAACACGAAAGTACCAGCGAGGTGGAGCTGTTCGTGTGTCTAAAAATAACTTCTTTCGATTAGGATGTTCGGAAAAAGCACGATGACTTTAATAACCCCACAACAAAATGAGCCGCTGTTGTGGAAAAATGTGTTCTCCAACCAGACGCTGTCAGTCTCGGTACATGTGTTCCCCTGTTGCTTACAACTCTAGACTTGGTCGTTTCCGTTATCTTTTTCCAACACCCGTAAAAGTCAGTAACATCATCACGCAATCATCCTGTATAAGCAGATGCAAAATCCTGAAGAAGTAAAGCAGTGATTCAACTTCTGTAACTGAATAATGCGTACGTCAACGATACAATTTCAGCTACACATTATCGGGATAGTCGGGCATTCAGAATTTAAAGTGTGATCAAGCAGTGTGATGTCACGTCACCAAATCTATTCTAATATCTCTCAAAAGTTCCGAAATCCTTAATCTCGAGGACGAACAACAGGATTAACAAACCCACCTAAAGGTTTGAAGTAAATTTTAAATTGCCGTAAGACAAATTTCGAAGCCCTGTAATCCGCTCCCAAAATATTTCCAATTGGCAACCACCTGTGCCGTTCATAATTCTCATCGAAAGGACTAAAAAGTCCAAAGATATGCAGTTAATCAAGATTACAAACAGTGACAAGTGAAGTAAAATTTAATAGTTGGAGAGGCGGATCCAGATACGTGTTACTAATGGCAGCTTTGCTAACTTTCAGGTAAATACGTGTCTTAGCCGAAAAGTTTGCATCACACGTAGTCGGGAATACGTGCAGGACGGTATGAGTGGACCATCTTCGTTCACACGAAAGAAAGAAATTTCCGCATATTCGTCGTCACGATGCAAAGACATTAGCCTCTGCACATATTTATGAAGCTAATTTAGAACACACACACACACACACACACACAACAGCAGTCATCAGAGAGAGAACGTGCAGATGTGCATGGTTTAAGATGTACTAGCCTTCCAATTATTCCATCCGAACCGCCACTCGAAATCTTAAAGCTAAAAGAACAGTACAAGCTTGCTTTACATGCCTTCACAAAGTATCGATAAACAAGACCTGCAGGAAATTTGGCTTTCACTATTGACAAAATGTACATCTGACGTGACATAGTCACAAGGAAGGTACACCGATTCTGATGGTTGAAATCTTAGTATATTTTCAAAGATGGTGGCCCACAGTTCGTCGGTATTTGAGGAATGTCATCATTACCACAAAGAACTGCTGATAAGAGTTATTTATTTAAGAACCAGTTTCCATCCAAAGACAATCATCAGGCTCACCATCATGGGCATCAGATAATAAAATTCATGAATTCGTCGTTGTTGCCACATAGCAAGAAGAGTATGCGGAATGTCTCCGTTCTTAACGGTAATACAGGAATGTGTACATTGTCTAACACAGATTGACTGAACGATGTTATTAATATTACCATGTGACAACAACGACAATTCGTGTTTTTTACTATCTGATGCCAATGATTTTATATCGCCTAATATAATTTAAATGCTCTCATGAACCTGATGGACTGTGAACGGAAATGGCTGTTAAGTAAATGTTATCAGACGCTCTTGGCGGTATTCATGACTTTCTTCAGAAATCGAAGTATTTGTAACATTCATTGTTTGCAAGAGCTTCTTTATATCTTATTTGATATCTAGTTTCGATAACTAACGTTCATGTTCAGTCTCTGTTAACAAAATGGTGTAAAGAACATCTGAGCCAAGAAATGCAGTATCACAAAATATAATACCTGCTAAAACCGATGGACCACAAATTGTACATGACCCGTATGGTGGAAGAAAAGGTGGCATACTCGTCTGATGATCACAACTAATCGAAACCATTCATCACAAAAAATATAACAACTCCAGCGATCAAGGGTTGATGAACTTACTATACAGAGTTAGTTACTTAAAGAACTGGCGGGTCTCCTCTTAGTTTTCTTCACCGGTTCAGTGCGAATCACAGGTGGAGAAAGGCAGAGCTCTCTAGCCGCCCAGAGGGTTTCTAGGCGAATGATACAACGCTCTCATGCTATTCGCTCTCTAGATGGACAGCACGGTACACAGACTCGAGTTTCACTTCGTTAAAAGTTAGCTAAATAAATCACCTATGTGCAATGGTACATCTATTGAAAGAACATCAGAGGAAGTTTACAGTGCGAAATACCGGCAACCATTCGGTCAATCAGCGTAAAACAGCGTTCACTTAGTTTCTTTCATATTTGCATTGAGCTTCTGTAAGTAATGTTGTTGTGTTGGTGTTCTGTCCGAGGACAACCTATGCATCCGACTTCCGCTATAACTATCTAATTGTTTGCAGTGCATCAACAGAGGAAGTAGCTTACAAAACAGTGATTCGACCGAGACTTGATTATTTCTCACCAGTGTGAGGTCCGTACCAGATAAGATTGATAGATGGCATAGAGATGATCTAAAAACAGATAACACGGTTGCCCGCATCTCGTGGTCGTGCGGTAGCGTTCTCGCTTCCCACGCCCGGGTTCCCGGGTTCGATTCCCGGCGGGGTCAGGGATTTTCTCTGCCTCGTGCTGGCTGGGTGTTGTGTGCTGTCCTTAGGTTAGTTAGGTTTAAGTAGTTCTAAGTTCTAGGGGACTTATGACCACAGAAGTTGAGTCCCATAGTGCTCAGAGCCATTTGAACCATTTTTAGATAACACGTTTCGTTACAGGTTCGTTCAGTAGGCGCGAAAGCGTCACGGAGATGCTCATTCAACACGGCAGGCGCTGCTAGAGAGGCATTCTTCTTCACGGTATGGTCTACTGTTGAAATTCAGAGTGTGTACGCTCCTAAGAAAAATGGTTCAAATGGCTC
Source organism: Schistocerca nitens (assembly GCF_023898315.1). Taxonomy (NCBI): domain Eukaryota; kingdom Metazoa; phylum Arthropoda; class Insecta; order Orthoptera; family Acrididae; genus Schistocerca; species Schistocerca nitens. The sequence continues at coordinate 501,143,671 of NC_064619.1, read as the reverse complement.
TCAGCACTATGCGACATAGCTGCTGAGGTCATCAGTCGCCTAGAACTTAGAACTAATTAATTCTAACTAACCTAAGGACATCACACACATCCAAGCCCGAGGCAGGATTCGAACCTGCGACTGTAGCGGTCGCTCGGTTCCAGACTGTAGCGCCCAGAACTGCACGGCCACTCCGGCCGGCACGCTCCTAAGAGAGTCAACCAATACATTGTTTCCTCCTATGTATATCTCACCAAAAGGCATCCAACCATAACTTAAGGGAGGCTGAAGGGAGGTTTAGACGCAATAAATTTAAACTGCATAGCTAATCCTCAATGGATGACAATGGAGATATAAAGATAAAAATCTAAATTTTCCTCACTAAAAATTTAAATATTTTTGTACAATTTCCACTTTCAATGTTCAATTGTGTGTGAAATCTTATGGGACTTAACTGCTAAGATCATCAGTCCCTAAGCATACCCACTGCTTTACCCAAATTATCCTAAGGACAAACACACACACCCATGCCGCCGGGATCAACCGCACAGTCCATGACTGCAGTGCCTGAGACCCCCCCCCCCCCCCCCGCCATGTCCATAATCACCGACTTTCCCCCCAGTACCCTCTCGCAGACTTTTCCCCCAATCCCCTCTGGCAGACTTTCCCCCACAACTCCTCTGGTAGACTTCCCCCCACCCCAATCCCCTCTGGCTGACTTCACCACCCCAATGCCCTCCACACTTCTCCCCCCAATTCCCTCCCACAGACTTTACCCCCACAAACCCCTCCCTCAGATTTCACCCCCACAATCCCCTCTCATAAACTTCACCCCCGCAATCTCCTCCCACAGACTTCACCCCGCAATCCCCTTCCTCAGACTTCATCCCCACAATTCCCTCCTGCAGACTTCTACCCTGCAATTCTCTCCTGCAGACTTCATCCCTGCAATCCCCTCTCACAGACTTCACCCCCGCAGTCCCCTCTCGCAGACTACACCACCGCAATGCCCTCCAACAGACTTCACCCCCACAATCCCCACCTGCAAACTTCACCCCTGCAATACCCTCCTGCAGACTTCACCACAGCAGTCCCCTCTCACAGACTACACCACCGCAGTCCCCTCCTGCAGACTTCACCCCCACAATCCCCACCTGCAGACTTTACCCCACCAATCCCCTCCTGCAGACTTTACCACCTAATCCTCTCCCACAGACTTCCCCTTCCATAGTCCCCTCCCACAGACTTCCCCCTCCCCAATTCCCTTCTGCAGGCTTCCCCCACCCGCAATCCCCTCCTGCAGACCCCCCCCCCCCCCAAATCCCCTCCCACAGACTTCCCCCCACCCATTATCAAGTTGACTATTCCTTCATGGCTCAGCATGTGTCCTATCAACCAACACCTACCTTTACGCAGCATAGGTCATAAATTTCGTTTCTTCTCCATTCGATTTATTACCACTTCAGTAGTTACTTAACCTTCAGCAGCCATCTGCAGCACCACATTTCAAATATTTTTATTCTCTTCTTGTCTGTTGTTATTGTGGTCTTCAGTCCTGAGACTGGTTTGATGCAGCTCTCCATGCTACTCTATCCTGTGCAAGCTTCTTCTTCTCACAGTACGTACTGCAGCCTACATCCTTCTGAATCTGCTTTGTGTATTCATCTCTTGGTCTCCCTCTACGATTTTTACCCTCCACTCTGCCCTCCAATACTAAATTGGTGATCCCTCGATGCCTCAGAACATGTCCTACCAACCGATCCTTTCTTCTAGTCAAGTTGTGCCACAAACTCCTCTTCTCCCCAATTCTATTCAATACCTCCTCATTAGTTATGTGATCTATCCATGCAATCTTCAGATTCTTCTGTAGCACCACATTTCGAAAGCTTCTATTCTCTTCTTGTCTAAACTATTTATCGTCCATGTTTCGCTTCCATACATCGCTACACTCCATACAAATACTTTCAGAAACGACTCCCTGACACTTAAATCAATACTTGATGTTAACATATTTCTCTTCTTCAGAAACGCTTTCCTTGCCATTGCCAGTCTACATTTTATATCCTCTCTACTTCGACCATCATCAGTTATTTTGCTCCCCAAATAGCAAAACTCCTTTACTACTTTAAGTGTCCCATTTCCTAATCTAATTCCCTCAGCATCATCTGACTTAATTCGACTACATTCCATTATCCTCGTTTTGCTTTTGTTGATGTTCATCTTATATCCTCCTTTCAAGATACTGTCCATTCCATTCAACTGCTCTTCCAAGTCCTTTGCTGTCTCTGACAGAATTACAATGTCATCGGCAAACCTCAAAGTTTTTATTTCTTCTCCATGGATTTTAATACCTACTCCGAATTTTTCTTTTGTTTCTTTTACTGCTTGCTCAATATACAGATTGAACAACATCTGGGAGAGGCTACAACCCTGTCTCACTCCCTTCCCAACCACTGCTTCCTTTTCATGTCCCTCGACTCTTATAACTGCCATCTGGTTTCTGTACAAATTGTAAATAGCCTTTCGCTCCCTGTATTTTACACCTGCCACCTTCAGAATTTGAAAGAGAGTATTCCAGTCAATATTGTCAAAACCTTACTCTAAGTTTACAAATGCTAGAAACGTAGGTTTGCCTTTTCTTAAACTAGCTTCTAAAATAAGTCGTAGGGTCAGTATTGCCTCACGTGTTCCCATATTTCTACGGAATCTAAACTGATCTTCCCCGAGGTCGGCTTCTACTAGTTTTTTTCATTCGTCTGTAAAGAATCCGCGTTAGTATTTTGGAGCCGTGACTTATTAAACCGATAGCTCGGTAATTTTTACATTTGTGGACGCCTGCTTTCTTTGGGATTGGAATTATTATATTCTTCTTGAAGTCTCAGGGTATTTCGCCTGTCTCATACATTTTGCTCACCAGATGGTAGAGTTTTGTCAGGACTGGCTCTCCTAAGGCTGTCAGTAGTTCTAATGGAATGTTGTCTACTCCCGGGGCCTTGTTTCGACTTAGGTATTTCAGTGCTCTATCAAACTCTTCACGCAGTATGATATCTCCCATTTCATCTTCATCTATATCCTCTTCCATTTCTATAACATTGCCCTAAGTACCCTCTAAATACTCCTTCCACCTTTATGCTTTCCCTTCTTTGCTTAGAACTGGGTTTTCATCTGAGCTCTTGATATTCATACGAGTGGTTCTCTTTTCTCCAAAGGTCTCTTTAATTTTCCTGTAGGCAATATCTATCTTACCCCTAGTGAGATAAGCCTCTACATCCTTACATTTGCTCTCTATCCATGCCTGCTTAGCCATTTTGCACTTCCTGTCGATCTCATTTTTGAGACGTTTGTATTCCTTTTTGCTTGTTTCATTTACTGCATTTTTATATTTTATCCTTTCGTCAATTTAATTCAATATTTCTTCTGTCACCCAAGGATTTCTACTAGCCCTCGTCTTTTTATCTACTTGATCCTCTGCTGCCTTCACTACTTCATCCCTCAAAGCTACTCATTCTTCTTCTTCTGTATTTCTTTCCCCCATTCTTGTCAATTGTTCCCTTATGCTCTCCCTGAAATTCTGCACAACCTCTGGTTTAGTCAGTTTATCCAGGTCCCATCTCCTTAGGTTCCCACCTTTTTGCAGCTTCTTCAGTTTTGATCTGCAGTTCATAACCAATAGATTGTGGTCTGAGTCCACATCTGCCCCTGGAAATGTCTTAAAATTTAAAACCGGGTTCCTAAATCTCTGTCTCACCATTATATAATCTATCTGAAACTTGTCAGTATCTCCATGCTTCTTCCATGTATACAACCTTCTTTTATGATTCTTGAACCAAGTGTTAGCTATGATTAAGTTGTGCTCTGTGCAAAATTCCATGAGGCGGCTTCCTCTTTCATTTCTTAACCCCAATCCGTATTCACCTACTACGTTTCCTTCTCTTCCTTTTCCTAATATCGAATTCCAGTCACCCATGACTATTAAATTTTCGTTTCCCTTCACTATCTGAATAATTTATTTTATCTCATCACACATTTCTTCAATTTATTCGGCATCTTCTTCGTCATCTTCTTGTCTAAAATGTTTATTTTCCAAGACATTTACTTTAAAAAAAGACTGCCTGTCACTGTAATTTATATTCGATGTTACCAAATTTCTCTCTTCAGAAATGATTCTCTTTTTCTGATTACAGACTTCACTTAATATCCTGTTTACTTTATAATCATCAGTTATTTTGCTGCCCAAATTGGTAAATTCGTCTACTGCTTTCTCTCTCACTTCCTGTCGTAATTCCCTCAGCATCGCCTGATTTAATTCGACTACATTCTAATACCTTTCTTTTACTTTCATCTCACAGCCCCTCTCCGTGACGCTGTCCATTGTGTCGAACTGCACTCCTAATCCGTTTACAGTATCTGTCAAAATTATAAGGTTGTTAGCAAAACTCAAGGTTTTTATTTTTTTTCTCTGACCTTAAATCCCACGTTCTCAATTTCTTCTGTTTCCCCATGTGAGTGAATTTTAGTCTCCCTAAAGATCTGAATAATTTGTTCTATCTCATTGTACAGTATTTCAATCTCTTCGTCGTCAGCAGGTGTAACTTGTTGTATTGTGGTGGGTTTTGCTTTATGTCTATCTTTGCTATTTTAAAGCTCTTGAAGACATGTTTAGAGCAGCGTAGCTTTCCCGCATTCCTATTTTGTTCTTCATTATTAGACCTGCTGTTGCACTGCCCCTGTTTGGGGATCTACGTTCTGTGTTAATGGATCTAACATTCCACACTCCGACCCACAGAACGGCTGCCATTCTCTATGTCTGTCCGTCGTTTGCAGTATATATATTGCAGGCCTATGTTGGCTAGTATTACAAGGTCAAATCAACCAACCAGACCGCTGGCCTTGTAACTACTGGAACAGCTACTGCCTTCTTCAGGAATCACAGGCTCGGCTGTATGCTCAACAGATTCACCTCCGTTGTGGTTCACCTGCGATACGGCCAGGTGTATCGCTGAGGCTCGCAAGGCACCATACCTCGGCAAGTTCTGTGGTTCATTGGGAGTTGAAAATAATACGATATTAAATATTTCCTTTCTCTCACAATATCTGTCAAGCATACACTGTGTCCCAAACCTTCCGTAACATCATTTTCTTACGACATATGAGATGAGTGTAGGAACTTCTTCATGTAAAATGTGTTTTAGAAATAACTCCAAAGACGAATTCGGAGACTAACCTCACAAAACTTCTTTTAACACATTTAAACAAAAAATTTGTGCCTCGACGAATATTAACGTCTTTAAGAGAGCGCGAGACAGGGGAACCGATAGCGTGAGGAGCTTGCTGAGAGAAACCTTACCTCGACGGACTCAAAGTAAGGCGATAAGCAGCATGGAACTAAAGTGTTCGCTGACAATGCTACGTTTGAAAGGTTCTTTCAAAAGACAGTTTATACCTGGAATAATTCTTAGAGTCCAGTATGTTTCTGACATAATGAAATGGAGATTGACGGGCTGAAAATTACCTCAACCAGCAATAGTTAAACTGTAATCGCTTAGTTAACAAAGTTTTTTTAGCTGCAGAAATATTTATCAAATTAATTTCAGAAGAATTTTTAAATTTCATGTATTTCCAATATTGTGCGAGTGACTCTTTATTGTGCTTTATTGGCTCTTTGTTGTACAGTATCGGTCATGGGTAAAAGCCGAAAGTTTCTTATGCATTTAAACTCGTGTTTGTGTGAAGCTGATATCTGAGAAATGTGTAGAGCTTATTTTTCTTACATCGAATTATGGAAATATCGGTGCAGGGAAACAGAATAATGTGAAAATTTATTTTTGAACGGAAATATGTGGAGTTTCCGCTGCACGATGCAGAACCCAGGCTAGCCGGTACATCAAACAATTCGTCTGGGAGAAGGCAATCCGTTTTCAAAGAAATTTACATAGGCCATCTGACTGAAAAATATAGGGTGATACAAAAAGAATACCACAACTTTAGGAATTTAAAACTCTGCAACGACAAAAGGCAGAGCTAAGCCCTATCTGTCGGCGAATTAAGGGAGCTATAAAGTTTCATTTAGTTGTACATTTGTTCGCTTGAGGCGCTGTTGACTAGGCGTCAGCGTCAGTTGATGCTAAGATGGCGACCGCTCAACAGAAAGCTTTTTGTGTTATTGAGTACGGCAGAAGTGAATCGACGACAGTTGTTCAGCGTGCATTTCGAACGAAGTATGGTGTTAAACCTCCTGATAGGTGGTGTATTAAACGTTGGTATAAACAGTTTACAGAGAATGGGTGTTTGTGCAAAGGGAAAAGTTCTGGATGGCCGACAACGAGTGATGAAAATGTAGCACGCATCCAGCAAGCATTTGTTCGCAGCCCAGGAAAATCGACTCGCAGAGCTAGCAGAGAGTTGCAAATTCCACAATCAACTGTACGGAGAGTCCTACGAAAAAGGTTAGTTACGAAACCTTATCGTCTGAAATTGGTTCAAGCACTGTCTGCAGCTGATAAGATTAAAAGAATCGATTTCTGTGATTTTATCCTTGCTCAAATGGAAACAGATGAATCTTTCGTTTCAAAGATTGTGTTTAGTGATGAAGCAACTTTCCACACTAACGGGCAAGTCAACCGTCACAATGTCTGTATATGGGGCACTGAGAATCCGCGGGAAACAACTCAGTATGAACGTGACTCGCCTAAGGTGAACGTTTTCTGTGCCATTTCAGCCAATAAAGTTTTTGGTCCCTTTTTCTTCGAAGGTGCTACTGTAACTGGACTACAGTATCTGGAGATGTTAGAGAATTGGCTGCTCCCTCAGCTCGAACAAGAAGCACAACAATTCATATTTCAGCAGGATGGAGCGCCACCACATTGGCACTTATCTGTCCGTAACTACCTGAAAGTCAACTACCCGAGGCGATGGATCGGCCGCCAGGCAGCCCGTGTCAGTGCACTTCATCACTGGCCTCCAAGAAGCCCTGATCTTACCCCCTGCGATTTTTTCTTATGGGGGTATGTTAAGGATATGGTGTATCGGCCACCTCTCCCAGCCACCATTGATGATTTGAAACGAGAAATAACAGCAGCTATCCAAACTGTTATGCCTGATATGCTACAGAGAGTGTGGACGAGTTGGAGTATCGGGTTGATATTGCTCGAGTGTCTGGAGGGGGCCATATTGAACATTTCTGAACTTGTTTTTTAGTGAAAAAAAAACCTTTTTAAATACTCTTTCTAATGATGTATAACAGAAGGTTATATTATGTTTCTTTCATTAAATACACATTTTTAAAGTTGTGGTATTCTTTTTGAATCACCCTGTATAATGAATCAGAAAAAATTTGCCCTGAATATTGCTAATCTTTATCTTCAGTCTTGCAATCAATCACTGTACCACAATTGTTATTGTAATTCCACAACAAGTGAATGTAAAAATTCACGCATTTGAGTTTCTAATAAAACTGTTTAAAAATTCACAAGACAACAATTTATTGAAATCTCTTTCTGGTATTAAGCCTATGATCTGATACTGATATTGTTCTCACAAATACACTCTTCCCGCCAGTGTACCATACAGTTGACATGAACTTTGATGGAAATTAAATTTATTGGCCTACCTGTGGGCATGGAAGGCTCGTTTGCTCTGCAACTTGTTGCTATTAGGAACAATGATGTGACTGTCAAAAACCAAATTTCATTTACCGTACATGCGATGTGCAGTGCAAGATGGTATCATACCAATTTTAACAAATGCTTCTTAGTAGACAACTCGAGATGAGGAATGTGAGAGTGCAGTCAGTCGTGAAAGTAAATGAAAATGGGGAACTAACCTTAACGACTGATACATAGGAAAACTCCAAGTTTAACTGCGTTTCATTAAGCCACAGCAACAACACACCTTTTCATAAAGTTCTCACACCCAGACAAGTTAGCAAAATATTTCTTAATAGTTCTCCTGTGTACAATGCCTACATTGACAGTTGTTTTAAATACATAACAAAACCATTTCCTTCATTCCAAAATTTCTCCAGCGAAATTCAACCATATCCAATGTCTTAACCGTGAGAAGCCACATTGTTACAAACATAAAAAACTGGATTAGCTGAAATGTTGACTTCTATAATCCTTCCATTAAAATAATCTCATTTGCTCAATCTCTTTACTCAAAAAATATTCAAAATCCTTTTTAAATAAACAATAGGCCAGCTTCCACCCTTTTTAAACCAGGTACATTGCCGGACTGCCCAATGCACTCTGCAACTGCTACACTCAGACTTACTCTGACAAAGCAAAGTTAACCTCTCTGACCAACATCTCCTGTCTCACACAGTCTTACAAAGAATATGATTATATCGATGTTACAGATGTTTAGTACATTTATCAGATCTCGATTTCATTCACATTTATGGACAACACTTCCTGAAAATCGTCATAGCATATAAGACAGCCCCCTTTTAGAGTAAACAATGGTTAACTGCTAGGCATGATTATTTTAAATTAAGGGGCTACTTCACTCTAAGATAAAAAAAAAAGAAGAAAGACGCCACAAGGGAACTATCGGAGAGAGACAAAACTCGGTAGATGTACAGACAAACAAATGATTACAATTTTAGAAAAAATAAATGATTTATTCAAGAGAAGGAGCTTCATAAACTTAACAAGTCAATAACGTGTTAGTCTATTTTATTTAGCGTCTGGCTAATACAGACATATAAAATTAAATTACGTATATATAAGTACATATTGAGACACAAGAAACTTCAGTCTGTCTTTACAACTGAATATCCAGTCATTCAATCTAGCGCACTACATCTGGAGTTGCTAGCAGGACGCCCTCTTCAGCACCGTGATAGGCTCAAATCCTGCATTCACTGACACTGTGGTGAACAGTCTGGTATGGAGCCCCACAGTCACAGGCTGGATCAGGCATCTTCTTCCACTTAAAGGTGGTATCCTGACTCTATGAAGAATGTGAAAGACAATACTTGGTCGCAGCAGCTACGCCCTGGTCTGCAGCCTGCCTGATCAACTGCAACGTTCTCTAGGACAGTGCTACTTATTCTGTTATAAATTAGCCTTTCAAAAAGCTTGTAGCAGTAACTAAGTAGGGAAATGGGGTGATAGCTTTCTACCATGTTGCTGGGTTTTCCAGGTTTCAGAACTGATATTACCTTAGCTTTTTTAAACTCCAATGGAAGTTGACCAGTCAACGGGATGTCAGTGAAGAATTCTGCCAGCCAGTTCTTAGCTTTTCCTCTTATATGGATAAGGAATTCAGGATGGATACCATCGAATCGAGGCGCCTTAAGAGGTTTGAGGTCCTTCAGTCCAGAGTCAATGACTGAAACTGTGAAAGGATGGGTATAGTCTACCTCTGGCCCTTGCGCAAGCAGTTATTCGACTTGGCACTGATTGACAAATTTGTTGGATGTCCTCCTGATAAATATTGTGCCAAATTCTGTCCAACTGGCGCTTTAGACCATAAAATTCCCAAGCAGGCTGGAGGGCCATGTCCGTAATGCTCCAAACGTTGGCAACCGGGGGCAGATCCAGCAACCTTGCTGGCCAAGGTAGCGTTTGGCATGCGCTAAAACAAGCAGCAGAAACTTTCTCCATGTGCAGGAACACATTATCTGCCTGAAATGTAAGCCCAAGATGGTTTGCCATCAAAGACAACTGAACGTGGCGTAGGATATCGTAGACGCACCGCTATATTGTAAGGGTGCAGCGATGACAACTAAAGCGGTCCTGCTATGAAAAGAACTGGCTTATCAGGCCATTACTCCTGGTTTTCGGGCCGTATGGCGGGTGACAGTCAGGGTGGTATGCTGCCGCTGTCCGGAGCTTCACAAGACTCGTTTTCGGATGGACTCTCATTGACTGGAGATAGAATTGTCTTCAGTGATAAGTCCTGCTTCGAATGAGATCCGCCGATCAGGGCCCTCAAACCATCTCTGGATTCTGACGATCTAACGCTCCAGTCTGATACAGTTTGTCAGCATATCTCTCAGGAGCACATCCAACAACTTTATCAGTCAATGCCACTCCAAATAACGCCTTGCATAAGGGTCACAGGTGGACCAACGCGTTATTGGCTTGTTCAGTTTATAAAATCTTTCTCTTGAATAAATCATCCATTTTTCTCAAAATCTAATGATTTGTTTCACTGTACGTGTACATCACATCTATCGATTTCCATCCCATACGGATAACGGCGTCGTGGTTCTGTCGTTTTTTCCCCGTAGTTTTAATTTTTATTAAATGGAGAAATATGCCCTCTAATGTAACGTTTACCTGTCTATATCGCTAGTTTTAAAATGATACGATCTGTTCGGATTGTGCTAGGAATCATCTTCAAATCTAAAACGGACCAAACAATATCGTTCAAATACGTTCCCTCTACTCAGAAAAAGAAAGTGACAGAAGACATAGTATAAAATATGGTCACGGAGAGTAGCCCATCACATTTGCAATCAGGTACTACCTCATTACAATTAATGCGCGTTTCGTGAAGATGCTGTTTGAGATACAAAGAGGTGTGCCTTTGCTAGAGGGCAGCACTGTACTCTTTAGAGAGGTGTCCCCTAGCAAATACACACCTCTTTCTGTTTAATACACAATCATCATGAAACGCACAGTAGTTGCTATGACACGGTAATTGATTGTGTATGTGACAGGTTACACTCGGTAACGTTGTTCTATGGTATCATCTTTGTCACTTCCTTTTCGTTTTATATCGTACGTGTTATAAGTAGATACAAGTTGTTACCAATAATGTTTTTTCCTGTGTGCTTCATATATGAAGAAGATTACTAGCACAATCGAAAAAGGCCATATAATTTAATAAACTCACGATCTACACAAATAAAGGTTACATTGTAAATTAAGGTCACTATTCCACATTCTTGACAATAATTCTTACATAAAACCTAATATTAAAGTAAATATCACTTCTCAAGCTCATTTCAGTAGCTTTATCCTGTTACACGCCCTGAAGCTAAGCAACGACAGAGAGTGCCTCATCATCAAACCACACGTTGACAGTTAATGTGAAACCTTAGTGTTCTATCTTTAATATTCATCCTACTAGGAAGACTATACTGGAAGTACTTCTGTCAGATGTCTAATTGGTTTAAAATAGCTTTCAATGGGATAAACTAAATGAAATAATAACTCTCGTACGCTCCACTATCCCAGTTTCCTTCCCTGCCGCTTTAGAAATTAGGATGAGCCATTAAATTGCTACCCTCGTAGGAAACATCGAAATCTCGGGCAAAAGAAAAGTGTTTTCGCTTGCAGGTGGGCGGAAAATGGAGTGGGGGAGAATGTCGATTTTAGCACTACAGATGGTCCGTATCTCGTAAGACGAACCCCAAGAAAACATCACGGACAATGGAGGATTGGTGAAACGTTACAGAGAATGTTGTGGTTCCCTTAATACATTAATTCTGCGAACATATGGGTTGACACTCACGTGGCTAGAAAATGACGAGGCCGTTACGTATGAGATGGAGAAACTGTGATTCTCTCACATAATTTGTAGACACACCCGCGAATCGTGCTTGTCTGCTAGCTACCGACTACTATTTCTAACACTGGTGATGACACAGTGAGCAGAGAAGACCGTGCGGCGAGAACAGATATTCGGTAATGCTTCTGTTGAACCCACTGTCATGTAAGACACAAGAATACCCCGATCGCATTCAACATTTGACTGAAACAGCTGAACAAAACTCGAAATCGGCAGAACGGGGCCTAAGGAACTCAATCCGAACAGGCCTCGGAAGGCCGAACGGTACCGACCAACCGCCGTGACACCCTCAGCCGACAGCTGTTACCGGATGCGATTATGGATCGTCATGTGGTCAGCACACCACTCTGCCGGGCTTTGTGGCCGAGCGGTTCTATGCGCTTCAGTTTGGAACCGCGCGACCTCTACGGTCGCAGGTTCGAATCCTGCCTCGGGCATGGATGTGTGTGATGTCCTTAGGTTAGTTAGGTTTAAGTAGTTCTAAGTTCTAGGGGACTGATGACCTCAGATGTTAAGTCCCATAGTGCTCAGAGCCATTTAAACCACACCACTCTCTCAGCCATTATCAGTTTTCCTAACCGGAGCCGCTACTTCTCAGTCAAGGATCTCCACAACTGGCCTCACTAGGGCTGAGTACACCCCACGTACCAGCAGAACTCAGCAGACACGAACGGTCACCCATCCAATTGCCAGCCAAGGCCGATAGCGCTCAACTTTGGTGATGGAACGGCAACCAGTGTTACCACTGCGGCAAGGCCATTGGCAGAACGTGGCCTAAATACCAACTTCCTGAGAACGACGGAAGACTTCATGCACTAATGAAGACACTCGCTCCATGAGGGCCGCTGAGAGCCATGAAGTGGCCTGTGGTGAGAAGTGTGGTTGGGTCCCACCTCCAAATCGCCCCACGGGGCTCGCCGCTCTTTGGCGGGTTCGTGCTTGGCTATCACGGAGTCCCAGCTTTTGCAATATAGTTTCCCTTCCGTGTTGCATGTCTATCCTCTTGCTATTCTTTTTCCCTTCCCTTGTGGAACATGTCTGGGATGTTTTTGGAAATGTGTTCTGCATTTTCAGTGGCCAATATCAGAACAGTCTCTCTACTTTTTTCCGTTCTGCATTTATTTCTTCATTCCCCTTCTTCTATCCTTTCTTCGCTTCGGCGTTTGAGGCTCCTCTTTTTTCTTCTTCCTCCCTGAGTGCTCCTGAAGGCCTGCCCAAGCGTCTGACGCGTAACAGGTGACTAAGTAACACGGATTCCCAGTCCAAGTCTGACAAGGAGGGTTCGCACGTACCCCCTGGTACAGGCCAGATCCAGGGAGGGGTGACTGCCTGAGCAGCTACCATCCCATTTTGCCGATTGCTCCCTCTGTCAGGTGTTTGGCAGATGTGACTTGAGGTGTGAACAATCACCTAAGGCGGGTGTGCCCCCTTCTGAAGCCCCCCCCCCCCCCTAGATGGAAGGAGCTCGCCATCGGACACACTGGCAATCAAGGGGGATTTTCTCGCTATGAACCAATCATCTTCACAGACAATAGCTACGAAACGTTAATAGAATGAGGATAACGATTCAGTGACCCTCCCAGGAACTAAGGTTCCTCGTGGTTCCACGTACTGAAGACGGTCAGTCCTTCACTAAGGTAAATCCGTTTCTTATTCAGAAAGGTGTTGATGCAAATACTAGCCCTGTGAAATCCGGCTTTCGTTTACGCAATGGCACTTTGCTTTTGGAGAATCCTTCTGCTTTCAGCTTGCCCATCGTCTCGAGCGGTCCGTTGTGTGTGACACATAAACGAGCGATCATTTCCTGTGTGCTATCCGTTTTCTAACTCCTACCTCACCTACGTGCACACACAAATGGCGTCTAAGGCTGGCTGGAGGCTTTATTCCTCCCTGGCGACCTTAGACGAACGAAACTGTGTGTTCAAATGTGTGTGAAATCTTATGGGACTTAACTGCTAAGGTCATCAGTCCCTAAGATTACACACTAGTTAACCTAAATTATCCTAAGGACAAACACACCCACCCATGCCCGAGGGAGGACTCGAACCTCCGCCGGGACCAGCCGCACAGTCCATGACTGCAGCGAACGAAATTGCCCCAGTCGTGATGACCAGGCAGAACATCTTACAAACGTTATCCTTACCTTCGCAGAACGTTCCATTCCTCGCACTTCCTCTTTATCACACAATATCCCAGTTCCTTGACGAACTGAGGCATGCCGAGACGCTTGGGAAATTGAATTCATTATAAACAGTTGCGTGCACAGTGTCGTCACGTTCTTCGGGATAGCAAGACACCTACCTGGATTTCATTCCCCTTGTTCTTTTAAGAGTTCCACTCCCTCCTCTGTCGTGTCCGCACCGATAGCTGAGTGGTCAGCGTGACAGAATTGGTGAGTGCTACAGTTCCGCCTTCACTATGAGAGAGCTAGATCATGCTTTCACTTCATTCCGATCCTCCACCCTAGGGCCAGAGATGTTCACATTAAGATGTTGCAGCATCTTTACCTGGGCAATCACTTTCTGCCTCATATGTACAACAACATCTGGGCAGAGGGCACGTTTGCCAGACGCTGCGTGAAGCCACTCTCATACCCATACCTGAGCCCAGTGAGGACAAACACCTTCTTTCTAGCTGTCATCCCATTTCTCTCAGTTTTGCAAGGAGAGGGAACGTATGATTTGTGCCCAGATGGTATGGTGGCTCGAGTATCGCAATTTACTAGCCACTGCACAGTGAGAATTTCGAGCGCGTCGCTCTGGAGTCGACCATCTCGTCAGTTTGTCCACCCATGTTATGAATATTCTAGAAAGCGGCACGCGAAAATACGATGTTTCAGGGTATTATATCTAGGGGTTCATTGATCACAGAGGTAAAGGGACAGCTGTTTTGGACAGACCTCGGCTTAACGACCAATTGTATACCTGTCGGAAGAACTGGAATACTGTACCTATCCTACAGTGCAGGGTAGACATTTAAAAGTTACACACTTTCTCCAGCCCAGGCACATTAAGCAAATCGGTTGGTTCTTTTGCATTAGGTGTAGACTAGAGTGGACCATAGGTGGTTTATAAAAGCGCAATTTGATGATGGGCGATTCCTGTAAAAACCAGAAAACCTATTGTAGCGATGCCCACTTCTATAATTTCTTTTCATGGCTGATAGTCGAAAATTCTACCACGTACTTCTCAGGTGATATTCTCTGGGAACTTCGAAAGTTTTTCTAATATCATTATTCGCTACCGAGATAAAGACGGTCAAAGTTACAGTACTGATGCACGTAAAATCTGCACGTAATATCTGGTCTGAGGCGTAAATGTTGTATTAATTGACGTAGTGAACACATGTCAAGGGTTATAGGATCATCGCAAGTATTATGAGGTCACCAAACTGTGCTTTTAATGAGCCTTTTTTCACGACTAAGACCTTGATCCCACTGCCTATACATTTGTGCCCGAAGTGAAGTAGCAAAAAAAAGGGACTTAATTTCAACTAACCTGAAGAGAACTAAAAATTAATGCCAAGAATTACGTAAAACTGGAAAGGCTTTAACGTTTTTACTCTTCTATGACATGAGTCATAAGCCAGACGTTTACAATGAATTGCAATCAGCGAGTAAAGTATTGAGACAAAACGTAAAGCAAACGATTTTATGTTAATCGTTTATTATGCTTACTTATTTGTTGTTCATATGTGTCAAAGTATATGAATGTGTCGAACTACATAAACTATCAAAACATCATTGGAGTGTAGGTTCGGTTTTATATAAACTGCATATGCTGTTGTAGTAGGGAAAAGAAGGGAACCAGCGGGAAGGTGCTCCTCATGGTGCACATAAAGGCGAATATGCTCCTCTTCGGAATACTGACAGAAAAGTAAGCAACCAGCTGCCAAAATACTGATTCCACTTTCCTCACCAAAAGCGTTGTCATGCAAACACATTCGCGCATGTTGTGCTGAAAGAGAATAACAGAGACAGCGACGGAGGAGGAGAGAGAGGAAACTGTGGCAATGGGTGAGAGAGGAGATACTGGTGATGGGAAAGAGAAAGTGCCAGTGAAAGATGGAAGGAAGGGATAGATTAACGCAAGGAGCCAGAGAGAGGAGATACTGACGGTCAGGGAGACAGTGGCAGTGAGAGAGGGAGGGAGGTAGATGGAGATAGTAGTGGTAGCGAGAGAGACAGGAGTCAGTGGTAATGAAAAATACAGGTGAATGGTGATCATACATAGGCTTGGGGGGAGGGGGGAGGGGTTGGACCCTCGCAGACTGGGGAACTTAAACACGCAGGAGTGAGAATTTTGAACCGGAATTTTCAGCATGTAATGTAATGGAAGAAACAAGTTTGACCCTCTTCCTCTCCAGAATTTTTTAACTTCGAGGTATGGTGGAGACAGAGGTAGTGCAAAGAAATATAGGAGGAGACAGTTTAAGGAAGAGAGGAGACAGTGACCGTTGCATATACAGGGTGTTACAAAAAGGTTCGGCCAAACTTTCAGGATACATTCCTCACACACAAATAAAGAAAAGATGTTATGTGGACTCGTGTCCCGAAACAATTAATTTCCATGTTATAGCTCATTTTAGTTTCGTCAGTATGTACTGTACTTCCTCGATTCACCGCCAGTTGGCCCAATTGAAGGAAGGTAATGTTGACTTCGGTGCTTGTGTTGACACGCGACTCATTGCTCTACAGTACTAGCATCAAGCACATCAGTACGTAGCATCAACAGGTTAGTGTTCATCACGAACGTGGTTTTGCACTCAGTGCAATGTTTACAAATGCGGAGTTGGCAGATGCCCATTTGATGTATGGATTAGCACGGGGCAATAGCGGTGGCGCGGTACGTTTGTATCGAGACAGATTTCCAGAACGAAGGTGTCCCGACAGGAAGACGTTCGAAGCAATTGATCGGCGTCTTAGGGAGCACGGAACATTCCAGCCTATGGCTCGCGACTGGGGAAGACCTAGAACGACGAGGACACCTGCAATGGACGAGGCAATTCTTCGTGCAGTTGACGATAACCCTAATGTCAGCGTCAGAGAAGTTGCTGCTGTACAAGGTAAGGTTGACCATGTCACTGTATGGAGAGTGCTACCAGTTGTTTCCGTACCATGTACAGTGTGTGCAGGCACTATCAGCAGCTGATTGGCCTCCACGGGTACCGAATGTTTCATCCAACAGTGTGTCAATCCTCATTTCAGTGCAAATGTTCTCTTTACGGGTGAGGCTTCATTCCAACGTGATCAAATTGTAAATTTTCACAATCAGCATGTGTGGGCTGACGAGAATCACGTCATCAACACAGATTTTATGTGAACGTTTGGGCCGGCATTGTCGGTGATGTCTTGATTTGGCCCCATGTTCTTCCACCTACGCTCAATGGAGCATGTTATCATGATTTCATACGGGTTACTCTACCTGTGCTGCTAGAACATGTGGCTTTACAAGTACGGCACAACATGTGTTTCATGCACGATGGAGCTCCTGCACATTTCAGTCGAAGTGTTCGTACGCTTCTCAGCAACAGATTCGGTGACCGATGGATTGGTAGAGGCGGACCAATTCCATGGCCTCCACGCTCTCCTGACCTCAACCCTCTTGACTTTCATTTATGGGGGCATTTGAAAGCTCTTATCTACGCAACCCCGGTACCGAATGTAGAGACTCTTCGTGCTCGTATTGTGGACGGCTGTGATACAATACGCCATTCTCCAGGGCTGCATCAGCGCATCAGGGATTCCATGAGACGGAGGGTGGCTGCATGTATCCTCGCTGACGGAGGAGATTTTGAACATTTCCTGTAACAAAGTGTTTGAAGTCTCGCTGGTACGTTCTGTTGCTGTGTGTTTCCATTCCATGATTAATGTGATTTGAAGAGAAGTAATTAAATGAGCTCTAACATGGAAAGTAAGTGTTTCCGGACACATGTCCACATAACATATTTTCTTTCTTTGTGTGTGAGGAATGTTTCCTGAAAGTTTGGCCGTACCTTTTTGTGACACCCTGCAGAGTAAATGAATGGGAGAAAACAATCTGTGGAAAAGAGATGCATACAGAGAGTCCAGATAGGACATGTTGAGTGTTCCGGCGTAACGTCAAGCGCGGACACTTCGATGAAGAACGAAAGAGCGCAGAGGGCTGTAAGACAACGTCAGCCAATAGTAGGCCGACAGATCTCTCTCTAGGACGACACCGGGACAGGAGCGGCATCTAGGTCAAGAGAATATAAGCTCCGCTCCCCCTGCCCGCAGCCGAGTTGAAGTCGAGCCAACCTATGAACACTATGCCAGTAACTTGGAAACTGTATTGGTTCACTTGTGTTACGAATTGTATGTGTTGAATAGCTTGCTTATGATTGTCTGTCGCCCGTTGCTTGTCACACGGCTGTATCTCACAAAGTTAAGTATTATAATCATATCATACCTTAATAAATTCCATTAATACGATTTGTATGAATTGACTAGCGATCCGAGAAAGCAGCTTTCATAGGCACCCTATATTAGACGAGTGGGCAGAACATAACATTGAGTATGAAAACTTAACTACAGAGAGAGAGAGAGAGAGAGAGAGAGAGAGACAGAGAGACAGGGGGGGGGGGGGGGAAGAGGATGTAGTGTGTTCTGTGTTAAAAGCGCAAATACGTTCGTTCGCACATAAAAATTTTTGGTGTTCAAGCCGGAATGAGGATAGCGACAACTCGATCCCCACTTTTCTGATTCCCCTTATTGTGGTTCGACAGGAGCGTTTTTCCGCTGCTTTGTATTGCGGTATTATGAATTACACGAGATACTGCCGGCAGCTGTTCATGGTACAATGGGCTAATTAGAGCGCGCTGCAGTGTACACACGGGTATCATCGAGCCTCTATTAACAGTAAAAAAATCGATTAATGCTGGATGCAGGTTATCCTATATTACAGAATACGTGAATATTCGAGGAAATTATGCATTCTGTGACACTGCCACTGCATTGTATTTAGAAAGCGGATGTCCCGAAGAAATAGTGCGAAGTGTTCCAACTCCGCGCAAAAAGTTTATATACAGGTGTATCAGAGTTAATTTTCTGCCGTTGAAAAGAATGTAAACATTACTTACCAGTAATACAGTGTCTGCAAATGGGTAGTTTTCTCTATAAAGGCCAATGCTCATCACTCCAAGTTTAGATGCTTTTGCTTCAACTGTAATTGTTAGCCGGCCGGGGTGGCAGAGCGATTCTAGGCGCTACAGTCTGGAACCGCGCGACCGCTACGGTCGCAGTTTCGAATCCTACCTCGGGCTTGGATGTACGTGATATCCTTAGGTTAGTTAGGTTTAAGCGGTTATAAGTTGTAGGGGACTGATGACCTCAGAAGTTAAGTCCCATAGTGCTCAGAGCCATTTGTAACTGTTATCACGGAAACAATTAACTACTGAAGTTAGTTCATTATTATTGGTCACAGAATATCTTCTGTGAAATTTGAGTACTTACTTTCGGGTATTAAAATAGGTAACATTGATTTCTACAAAAGTGGAAGGAGACGGGCTTCCTAGTTACAGAACTGACATTGGAATTAAATTTGCTGCCTCTGGTACCTAATTTTTTCCGAGTACATTTTCTGTATTCACTTTTCTGATTTCCACTCACATTTTCAATTAGAATTACGGTAGACCGCGATAGCTACAAAAGGAAACAATAATTTTAAATATATTTGCAGTTTCATTGTATCTAATTGTAATAATTTCGCAGAAAGAAATGGTTCAAATGGCTCTGAGCACTATGCGACTTATCTTCTGAGGTCATCAGTCGCCTAGAACTTAGAACTAATTAAACCTAACTAACCTAAGGACATCACACACATCCATGCCCGAGGCAGGATTCGAACCTGCGACCGTAGCGGTCGCTCGGTTCCAGACTGTAGCGCCTAGAACCGCACGGCCACTCCGGCCGGCCCGCAGAAAGAAAAATTAGTAGCTCGCTTCCGTTATTTGTCTTGGCAAGATTACGCTCTAAATTTCACACTCGTTTTGCAGTCAAGTCGTTCTAGTACTTTTATTAAAATATCCAGCTTCCTTCATCCCAGAGCAAGTTCAAAACGACACATTACTGGTCGTTGCTTATTAAGAAAAATGTTTAATTTCATGCCCTACATTACTTCAGGAAACTGGTGACAATTACTATGGTAACCCTTGCACAATGTTCTATTACAACCAAAATTATTTGGAATGCAGAAAAACAATTTTAATGTCATAAACCATGTTTCCAGTTTCCCACTGCGGCTTGGACTTACCAGTTAATTGAAAGGTTAAATATATCGAGAAATAATAAATTGGTTTGAAAAGTAGTGAGCAAGACAATTATCAGGTGCCAAAGACCATCACAGCTAGGGAACTGTATGATAGCTCAACCATGACCCACAAAGCAAGGGAGAAAACTGATCTGAATGACGAACTTACAAGTTTGGCTTCAGATTGTAGTTAATAATGAATTATTGTAAAATGTGTGTACGCTCTATTTAATTTTATTCTTTAATTTGGTTTAATTTACTTTCACTTCGCTTTAAAACTGATATGTACGTTGACGAAACGCCACACGTTGCGAAATGATGTTCTGTCCCCCCTCGTTCCCTGGTATGTCCATACACTTCCGTAATTAGACATTAGCGCGATCGCGTGTATTCCAGCATTAGTCGTGCAACCAGTAGCATGCCTATAACATTGTCAATGGAGCTTTGTGAGCGTTCCGGTGTGAAAATATTTGGATCGCAGCATCTAGTCTAGCTGCCTTGACCATTTACATTCAGTTGCCAAGGTGTCCAAATCTGAGCGAGATTGTTGATGCACAGTTGATCTGAGACAACTTTTTAACACGAGCCAGCGTGCTGAATGACCTTTCTGCTTCAGCTACAGTCACTGGAATAGTACAAATGACGCGAATAGCTATAAGTACATTTTGAAACTAGCATAAATTATTAGGCATATGCGTTTTATTCAAGAGTTTTAATGGTTTTAAAATAATGTATTCAAGATTTTAAGTATGAACTGTTTTCAAATATTTAATTACTTTACCTGAATCTGTTATGATATCATTAAGCTATTCATTGATAAGTAACTGGCTTGCCTCAGCGATCTGATTGTCAATCACCTTCGAATATTTCAGTAAAATCCAAATGTTTCATCTAAAATCCTCACTGTTTTATATCGGGTTTATCAGTTACACTATATTGTCAATAAAGGCGTGAAATACGCTTATCTTGAATAAATCTTCTGAATTCACATCTCTCACTCCATTCCTAATTTCATCATAAAATGATTTCCTCTTCTTAGTGCGAACCTCCGGAAATTCAGAATCGATATTAACTGAGGTGCCAACAATACTCAGGGAGGATGGCGTCCCAATTTTGACGAAGACATTTTTAGTCATTTAACAAGCTTTCAAAGTGTCTTATCTCCATGTCAGAAGTAGCATTTCGAGCTTATACTAATTTGCTTGTGTGGTCAATTGATACCAATAAATCAGGCTTAACTGATGCCATGATTAAACACTTGAATGATGACACATAATCCGAAACTCCCCGTATCAGTGCTCGCATAGTCCCTGCACACTCAACGTAAAGGCCACCCTCCACCACTCGTACAAGTCAGGTCATTCCATGGTAATTAGGACTGGGGGAAAGCAAAATCAGTTAAATTTGAGAAAGACCAATAATAATCTTTTCTGTATGACGTAAAGTCTCCTATCCTCATCTGATTCCGTATCTATCTCTTGCGTTCGCCATCCCCATCCGAATGTTACTTTCGCGTACAAAGGAAGATCGTGAAACTCGTTAGATTTGGCAGCGCCCAGCCACTACAAGGGCGTCTCTGTCCCACACTTTGTCTTCCATATCTTTTCCAGAACGGCGACAGGTGGGGTTGAAGGACACGAAACGACGGCCGCAGGAGAGGAGGAAGAGGCGACAGGTGGAGTTGAAGGACACGAAACGACGGCCGTGCACGACATGCTTTCATGTCCTGCGTTTATCCAGTCCACAGCTAACTCTCTCTACCCAGTGCGGGAAGGAATTTTCGTTAGAATTCGAACACGCCAGTGACTGTCTCCTTGGCAGTCTCACGTTTCGTTACTTCCCGCATCCAGAGCCCTCTCTCTCATTCGCAAAATGGTTCAAATGGCTCTGAGCACTATGGGACTCAACTGCTGTGGTCATAAGTCCCCTAGAACTTAGAACTACTTAAACCTAACTAACCTAAGGACATCACAGACATCCATGCCCGAGGCAGGATTCGAACCTGCGACCGTAGCAGTCGCACGGTTCCGGACTGCGCGCCTAGAACCGCGAGACCACCGCGGCCGGCTCTCTCATTCGCAAAGAAACTCAGGTGGTGGGGAGAGATTTTCGTTAAGGTTTCCTCACGTAAAGCGCTTTTCCGTCTCTCTCACAGTAGCGTAAAATGTGGTGGGAAGGCTCGTTGGTTGCTTCGGGGGAAGGGACCAAACAGCGAGGTCATCGATTCCATCAGATAAGGGATGGATAGAGAAGGATGAAATTACAATGAAATCCAGACTTTTAGCTGCTTATAGGCGTTGATAAATATCAACGGGGACAGTTGAAAATGTGTGCCCCGACCGGGACTCGAACCCGTGATCTCCTGCTTATATGGCAGACGCTCTGTCCTACTGAGTCACCGAAGACAGATGATGGTGAGACTGCAGGGACTTATCTCTGGCACGCTTCCCGCGAGACCCACACTTCCAACTACATTTGTAGTGCCCCTGCCTACTATACTCATCACTTGCGGCAGTCACTCTACCGATTCCCGTATGAGTTCGGGCAATGTGAGTGCATCCGCACTGAAGAAGATCATTGGCCGGTAAGCCTTATCTATATGAAGATGGTATCTGTTCTTTCGGACTCGTCCGACAGGGAAGGAAGTCGGCTGTGCCCTTTCAAAGGAGCTATCCCGGCATTTGCCTGAAGTGGTTTAGGGAAATTATAGCGAAACAAGCATTTGAGATCAGAGGCGAGCGAGTGTGCCGGGAATTAGCCCACTTCACTGTTACTAGCGCCACGTCACCATAACGCGTCTGTGCGTGGCATACAAGTGTTGCACGGATGAAATTAAAAACTGAAGTTGCTTTCCCGAACCTTTTTCAATATATGCTTCCGTATATTAATGTGTATATAGTTAAATCTCATACTAATCAGACGAATATGTTTCCCTAAATACACCGTTTTAAGACAAAAATAAGTGCCGCTAAATAATAAAGATAGAAAGCCAAAAATTGTTCAGAATGTGCAAATGTGTATCACAGTCAACTGTTGCAGTTCTCAAATTTATTGGACCAATAAGTTGGTGAAAATCGGGGTTTTTACGAAAAATTGAAGGAGCTAATTATTAGACATACATAAAAATTGATATGATGCGCCAGTTTGATATAAAAACCTTAACTATGGAACCACATTGAGCTACCTCCAATAGTTTGCGAGTAATTTACTGAAAACTAAATTTGGAACAAAAACCTACTTACTTGAAATAGATTAAGTACCATTTATATTAGTGACAGAAGGTTGTAATTACAGCACCTGATTCTATCTATTAAATAACGGAGATATAACAAGTTTCAAGAGTTAAGGTCTCTTAAAGATGTGGTTCAGAGGTCATGTTCTACTGTCGGTTCCGTTCTAAAAATTCTAGCCGGCAAAGTTTAAGTGCACTTGAGCTAAAACTTTCTCTGTAATTAAAGCCAACTTACTCCATTCATACAAAAATCATGAAGATTTTAAATTGATTCATGATGGAGTTATTAAAATATATGTGTTCGAGAAAGCAGCATTTAGATGGTGCAGCCTGGGCATACTGCAGATGACGGCAGATGTTCCCTTCGGTCGTCCGCTGTGCTCATGTATAAAGACGGCCTGAGAGTCAGTGACACCCACACACACACACACACACATACATACTCTCTCTCTCTCTCTCTCTCTCTCTCTCTCCACACCCGGCTATCATACGAACCGCTTCAGTAAAACGCTAGTTTACTAGCAGCCTCGGATGACGTCACAGCCAGACTGCTACCAAAACACGGTTTCGGTGTAGAAAGTGAACTCGCGAGGACTGTACATCGTCCTGTATCGTTTAGATTTCACAGAAGTAACTGTCTGTGTGCCGATCGTAATGTTCACAAAACCGCGTGGCAGGTGGTGATGTTATTTTCCACTTCTGTGGCGAACAATTAATTTTGATCCTTACAAGTCAGGACTAAAGACCATTCTCTTTGTAACTAACCGTAGAGGTGACCTCTGAACTGCTCTTAGTGCTGTTTACAATAAAGACATCGTTATTGTTAATATCAGGAATATTATTATGTTTTGCGTGTGAACTTTTTCTGAATATTACTGAATCAGTCAAAGCCGGGCCCTGTAGCCGAGCGGTTCTAGGCGCTTCAGTCCCGAACCGCGCTGCTGCTACTGTCGCAGGTTCGAATCCTGTCTCGTGCATCGATGTGTGTGATGTCCTTAGGTTACTTGGGTTTAAGTAGTTTAGGGGACTGATGACCTCAGATGTTAAGTCCCGTAGTGCTTAGAGCCATTTGAACCACTTTTGTGAATCAGTCAGATCCCGCCGGAGGTTCGAGTCCTCCCTCGGGCATGGGTGTGTGTCTGTTTGTCCTTACGATAATTTAGGTTACGTAGTGTGTAAGGTTAGGGACTGATGACCTTAGCAGTTAAGTCCCATAAGATTGCACACAATAGTTGAACAGTTGAATCACTCAAAACTCAAAACTTCTGTTTATAATCGTAGTTCCTGACCCCACTGAGTAAGTAAGAGAGCAAACCGTTTGTTTCAGTGAGCAAAAAGAAGAATGTGGACTTCCAGACTGGAAACGATTGTCAGTATGTTCTCCATCGCTTTCTGGATGACGGCAGAAGTAGTTTACAGGCTCTCGTAACAGACGGCGAGAAATATTTTTTATTTTCTTATTCCACCCGCCGCCCCACAGGATGGCCGGACGCGGGTCTGAACCGTGTCCTCCCGAATGCGAGTCCAGTGTGCTAACCACCGCGCCACCTCACTCGGTGCAAGAAACGAAATTATTCTATTTGAAACACTTACGTTCCATTATAACAGACCTACACTTCCGGTTATTAGGATTTTTAAATAACACATGCATATAGTATTCCCTGTTATTTGAAAAATGTATCTATTTCTAAGTTTGGACCCCTCCCCCCCAAGACAACCAAACAAGGATAGTTAAAATCCGGATAAGTGCAAGTGCAGTTATAACAGAATCCTTATCGACTGACTGCTTTTGCACGATAACGATCGAAACAAAAAGTATAAAAGTAAGAAATAGTGACATTAGGAATAAATAAAGTGAATCTTTCATAATTTTAGATTGCAAATTACTTAAAAACCGTCGCCAGCCGACTGTGTGAGCAAAAATTACTCTCTGATTATTAACTGTTTATAAAGTCTTATTGACTGTGCGGCTGGTCCCGGCGGAGGTTCGAGTTAACCCTCGGGTATGGGTGTGTGTGTTTGTCCTTAGGATAATTTAGGTTAAGTAGTGTGTAAGCTTAGGGACTGATGACCTTAGCAGTTAAGTCCCATAAGATTTCACACACATTTGAACATTTTTCTAAAGTCTTATTATGAACTAATCATCGAATTGTAATGAAGTGAGGACGGAACCAAAAGCATTGAGTCTAGCTCAGAAGTAAAACCACAGTTACCACCACGACTGAATCAAAAACTCATAATAATTTGTACGGAACACGCGCATGTAAAAGTTGTTTCCAAAACAATTAGAATAATGAATTACTCATCGTAATTTTGTTACCAATTCTAGAAATTTAAATCTTCATAAATACTTTTTTCTATTAAGTAAGTCATTTCTGGATAGTTCATAATGATTAATTTAACGAAGAATAAGCAATTTTACACTACACTGTTACGTAATTTTCAAGTGTGAGCACAGTTTTCAGTGCATACAAAAAATGAAATGAATTACTCTGAAGTAATATTTTGTCAATATTCATTTAAATGAGGCTTCTAGTCTTCTACTGTTAGTCATTATTCTTTAACTAGTTGTTCTACCAAGCAACGAAGTTCACTGCTTTTCTATGACAGTTCTGAATAGTTCCTAGTTTTATAAAGTGCACTTCTTTTTCTTAGTTAGCAAAATTAAATAAGCACATCATTCTGAATATTTACCTACTGTTTCATTGGTGGCGTTCTTTGAATAAATAAGGGTTGACAGTATAGGATCGTGCTAGGTAAATGATTGATGTAAAGTCCATTTGTACGATAACGGTTGCTGCACTAAACACTACGCTATTCAGTTTATGCACCCACTGACAAGACCCCATACTTCTAGCGTCTTCTTTGGCTCTAGACAGTAGCAAACTCCCTGACTAGGCCAGCGTTCCTACTATATCACAATCATAATATTCTTTTTAAGTAGTTAGTTCGAATTAATTCTTTGACCTTTAATTATATTATAACGTTAATAAAATAATAAAAGGTACGTATGACAGAAATTACATCAGTTTATTACAGTCACAGAATTAATTATGTGAAAAATTTATTACAATGAAATGAATACCCTTAGCTGCATGTAGGCGTTGATGTAAGTCAACGGGGACAGTTGAAAATGTGTGCCCCGACCATCACTCGAACCCAGGATTTCCTGGTTACATAGCAGACGCACTATTCATCTCTTTTTTTCCCCTCATTGATATTATTTTGTTCAATATTGCTCGTTGAATTTGCTCCTGGCGGACGTCCGATGACACTCGTTCAGGTTGTTCGTTGATTCGTTCACTCAGTTTTTTTTATTACAGAGGGTAGCTAAACCCTCTGACCAAACACGCTGAGCTACCGTGGACACAGAACAGAGTGCGATGGAGGGACTTATCTCCGACACGTTTCCCGTGAGACCCACATTCGCAGCTTATTGTCCCGCATTACATTCATAGAGCCAGCCCATCATACTCATTACTCACGGCTTTGTTGCCGATTCCCGTAAGAGTTCGGGCACTGTTTGTGCATCCCCACAGAAGAAGATGGTCAAATGGCCGGTGAGCCTTAACTACATATGTATATGAAAATGGTATCTTTTCTTTAGGAAATGTCCGAAAGAACAGATAGCATCTGCATGCATAAAAATTTATTAGGCACTGTGTTGTTGTGTTATACCATCTTCCTTCCAGAAGGCCGTTGACGCCTTCTCCTCAATGCACCATTCGCGCGGCACACTCAGTACAGCTTCACTGGCGTGACCCACACATCATACATTTCGTTAATCAACATGAAAGTGACTAAACGTCACCTTTCTAGTGTACATGAACTATAATAATTATCCCCACTCCAAACTTAGTCTGTTGTGTCTTATGCTGAAAACTGCGCTCAGAAATATAGACAAACGAGATGAAACAAATGTTACAGAAAGGACGAGCGATTACCCCTGATGTTGTTGTGGTCTTCAGTCCTGAGACTGGTTTGATGCAGCTCTCCATGATACTCTATCCCGCGCAAGCTTCTTCATCTCCCAGAACCTACTGCAACCTACATCCTTCTGAATCTGTTTAGTGTATTTACCCTCCACGCTGCCCTCTAATACGAAATTGGTGATCCCTTGATGCCTCAGAACATGTCCTACCAATCGATCAATTCTTCTAGTCAAGTTGTGCCTCAAACGCCTCTTCTCCCCAATTCTATTCAATACCTCCTCATTTGTCATGTGATTTACCAATCTAATCTTCAGCATTTTCTGTAGCACCACATTTCGAAAGCTTCTATTCTCTTCTTGTCCAAACTATTTATCGACCATGTTTCACTTCCATACATGGCTACACTCTTTACAAATACTTTTAGAAAAGACTTCATGACACTTAAATCTATACTCGATGTTAACAAATTTCTCTTCTTCAGAAACGCTTTCCTTGCCATTGCCAGTCCACATTTTGTATCCTCTCTACTTCGACCATCATCAGTTATTTTGCTCCCCAAATAGCAAAACTCCTTTACTACTTTAAGCGTCTCATTTCCTAATCTAATTCCCTCAGCATCACCCGACTTAATTCGACTACATTCCATTATCCTAGTTTTCTTTTGTTGATATTCATCTTATATCCTCCTTTCAAGACACTGTCCATCCCGCTCAACTGTTCTTCCAAGTCCGAATTTTTCTTTTGTTTCCTTTACTGCTTGCTCAATATACAGATTGAATAACATCGGGGAGACGCCACAACCCTGTCTCACTCCTTTCCCAACCACTGCTTCCCTTTCATGTCCTTCGACTCTTATAACTGCCATCTGGTTTCTGTACAAATTGTAAATAACCTTTCGCTCCCCGTATCTCACCCTGCCACCATCAGAATTTGAAAGAGAGTATTCAAGTCAACATTGTCAAAAGCTTTCTCTAAGTCTACAAACGCTAGAAACGTAGGTTTGCCTTTCCTTAATCTATTGTCTAAGATAAGTCGTAGGGTCAGTATTGCCTTACGTGTTCGAATATTTCTACGGAATCCAAACTGATCTTCCCCGAGGTCGGCTTCTACCAGTTTTTCCATTCGTCCGTAAAGAATTCGCGTTAGTATTTTGCAGCTGTAACTTATTAAATTCATATTTCGGTAATTTTCACATCTGTCAACACATTTGGTGGAAACTGGAGGCAACAAACGCAGTTTCAAAATATCTTTTGATAAGCTAACACAAATTGGTAAATTTTAGTAGTGTTCTGAACAGTGAGCATTTATTTCGTAGAAACCCTTTTGGTACGTAGCTTCCATTCGATGACATCAACTCACTTTCCAGGTATTGAAACACTGTGGAACGGGAAACACTGTGGAACGGGAACTTTTAGGATAAGTTCACTTATTACTTAAACGACTTCTTTACGTAATAAGATGTCCATGTGTCAAATGACAAAGATGCAATATCTTCAACAGAACAAAGACTAACGTAACAGTCTGCAAACATGGAACCTACAGATTAGCCAGTCTTGAGGTGCTGCTGGGTGCCTACGATGTCCTCCTTTGGCATGGATAACAGCGGCGACCATAGTGGCATGGAAGCAATGGTTTTCGGAGGGAACTTAACCACATCTTCGCGTGCGCACACGTACACACAAACACACACACACACGCGCGCGCGTACGTACGTTACGTCACCAAATTTCCGTAAATTCGAGGGGAGGGGGCGATAAACACTGACACCACGTTCAATCACATCCCGGATTTGTTCGATCAGGTTCACACCTGGCGAGTTGGGAAGTAAACACATCGACTGTCACTCGCCACTGTGTTCCTCGACCCATTCTATAGCACACCTGGCCTTGTGACACGGCTTTAGCTTACTGAAAAATGTCACTGCCGTCGGGAAGCGTGAGCGTCATGAACGGGTGTACGTGGTCTCCAGCCAATGTACGATACTTCTTGGCCGTCATACTCCTTTTGACTCGTGGCTGCCCATGTGAATATTCTCCAGAGGATAATGCAGCCACCGCCAGCTAGTCACCACCTTGCAATATAGGTTTCAAGAAGCTGTTTCCCTGGAAGACGACAGATTCGCACCCTTCCATCGGCATGATGAAGAAGGTATCGAGATTCATCGGGTCATGCAGCGCTCTGCCACTGCACTAACATCCTGTGCCGATGGTCACGTGTCCATTTCAGTCGTAGTTGCCAATGTCGTAGTGTTAACATTGGCACACGTATGGGTCGTAGGCTGCAGAGGTCCATCGTTAGGAGTGTTCAGTGTACTTTGCGGATAAAAAAACTTATACTCCGCCCAGCATTAAAGTCTGATGTTGGTTCCTCCACAGTCTGCCTCCTGTCCTGTTTTACCAGTCTGTCCAACCTATGACGTCAGACATCTCTAATGAGGAGTGGCTGCCCAACCCCACGACTTCTGGAAAGGTTTACCTTGGTTTCGTCACGTGCTGAAGACACCTTAGCACTCCTCGAACACCCGACAAGCCGAGCAGTTTCGGAAATACTTATGTTGAGCGTCCAGCTGAAACCACGTCCAGACGTCATGAGATTGGTTGGCCACCCCTCATTACGAATGTCGGACGTCGTAGGCTGGGCGGACTGGTAAAACAGAACAGGCTGCGAATAGTGGAGGAACTAACATCAGACTTCAATGCTGTGCAGATTACAAGTGTGTCTAAACATACAGTGCACTCAACACTCCGAACCGCGGACTCAGAACGACACTGTTACGCCGGCCGGTGTGGCCAAGCGGTTCTAGGCGCTTCAGTCGTGAACCGCGCGACCGCTACGGTCGCAGGTTCGAATGCTGCCTCGGCCATGGATGTGTGTGACGTCCTTAGTTTAGTTAGGTTTAAGTAGTTCTACGTTCTAGGGGACTGATGACCTCAGATGTTAAGTCCCATAGTGCTCAGAGCCATTTGAACCATTTTTGACACTGTTACGTCCCTATGACCAAAAGGGTCGCTGTTTGTGTAGTTTTTGGTAATACCGAATTGCGTACTTTATCATTCATCTCTGTAACTTTTCGAAAAATGCTGTAAATCTATTTTAGTAATGAATCACCATTTACAGAAACTACAAAATCCTCGTGTTCTGTTTCCTTGTACTGTCGGCACAGATTCAGTAACGTGTCGGAAGTAAGTGTGTGTGTGTGTGTGTAACGTAATTATTGCGCTGTAGGAGAACCCCCCTCCCTTTCTTAAAGCAAATGCATAGAGCTAATTTCTGATATCTAGTCTGAACCATAAGGAAAGTGGGCCAATGAGCATATGAGGATTTGAACATTCGAAATTTATTGCGAGTAGTGAATATAGAATAGATATGAGCATTCAAAAGGTAGGGAGAAACATTCGATAACTTAAGAGCTCACGCAGTCCAGAGATAAAAAGAAGGAAGTTTAAGTACGCAAAGGCTATGGAACAAAGCACACATGAACTACAAAGGAAAACAACAGAACGTGTGCACAAACAGAGCAGACGTTGAGGGAGGATAACGCTTCAGAAGAATGATGAACGATCGTTTCATTAGGTATATGCTTGTTTCGTCTATGAGTAACTGACGAAAGTCACTTTCCCAGCATCAGTGCTGTAAATTATACACGTGATCTTCCGATCTGCATTTCGACGTAACATTGTGCCTGTTTTCGCTAAAGGTTGTCCGTATGATATCCCATGCTGACATGAAGCATGGCCGCGCGGGGTAGCCGCGTGGTCTAGGACGCCTTGCCACGTTCCTCCCTTAGGCATGGGCGTGTGTGTTGGCCTTAGTGCAAGTTAGTTTAAGTTAGAATAAGTAGTGTGTAAGCCTAGGGACCGTTTCCTCAGCAGTTTGGTCCCACAGAACTTATTACAAATTTCCAATTTTCCATGACGCACGACTTGCGCACCTACCTGACTCTGCTTGCTTGTCGAACGGTTCTCCGTGTACTCGCTAGCATCTTAGGACAACCGGTTTTCCGCTAAGTGCAGCCATTACAACTGGGGGGTTCTTGCAGTCATTCCGGCTAGCTGTGGCTACTCCCCGCCGTTGAATGCTACCACTGGCCTAAATTCCCCTTAGCGAGAGAAATCGCTCGCTACCAATTACGTGTGAAACAAGACGGCAAGACACTAAACATCGCAGAAGTCTGGCTTCATTATTTGGTCTCTCACTTATAATCTGTAACCAACACTGTCGACTGTCAGAGAACGCAGTACCGTCTTTCGTGACAACTACAGTTGACGAAGTATGTACGAAACAGTTCAAATAGGGTATGAGCCACATCGTACTGAACGCAAGAGCAAGGCGAATCCTCCCTAATCCGTATACGTAACAACTTAATTTTTAATTGCTTTTATCGAAACAGTAACTTCGTGCTTAAAGAAAATGTGCAAAAAGTTGTGGCACTAATCCGACGTTTGTGGATAGCGGAGAATTTTCTAGCTGGGTTTCATCTTAGGTTCACAATTATTTCGCTGTCACGTAAATGAATTTTCAATTAGTACACAGTAAATGAAATTAAATCTTCCTTGATACGAGATGAGTATTTAGAACACAGTCGATTCCCATAGACATCTATAGCCAGAAGATATTACAAATAACGTCCTCCGAATGATTGATTTTCTACATATTTCGTCTCCTGTATTGTCAAAAACACAAGGCAGAGGAAGTTTTGCTCATGTCTCTTATACTGGTGCAAGCGTTTCACGGTGTTTCTGTGCCAAGTGAAGCCAAGTATAACTGTTTCGCTTGGTGACTCAGCTGAACTCACGCTTGGCTTGTGAACGATTTAATTTCCTATATTTCTCTGAAACCCAGACTTGTCTTCCCAAAAGTGGGCTACATCCCATTCTTCTGTGAAAGCTTGTCATTTTGCAACCATCGCTGATGGTCTGGGAATCTTCATACCTGTTAGCACCAGCATTCTTTGGAATTGGACTTACTGCTTTCTCCCTGAAGTGTGATGGTATTTCGCCTATCTTACATATCTTGTACGACAGTTGGAATAACTATGACGTTTGGTTCTCCCAACGATATCAATAACTCTGAAGGAGAACCATCTACTTCAGGGATCTTGTTTCCACTTTGGTCTTTCAGTGCTCTGTCACGTTTTTCTCACAATGTCGTCTCCCAGCTGATCATCATTTAATCTGCCTCCCCTTGTATAATATTGCCTTAAGCTTCATTTCCTTTGTATATGCCTTCAGTATATTTTTGCACTTTTCAGCCTTCCCTTCTTTGCTTAGTACTGGCTTGCTATCTGAACTTTTGATTGATGTAGCTGCTTCTCTTTTCTCGAAAAGCCTTTTTAATTTTCCTGTAGGCAGGATATTTCACCAATGAAATATCTCCTAACTTATCTAGGTATTTCCATTATCCCTTGTCTTTCTTTCTATGAGACGTCTGCTACTTTCCTATTTCCTTTCTCAAAGCAACCCATTAGTCTTCTACTAATTCTTTTCCTCTGTTCGAAGCCAACGTTGCCTAATGCTCCGTCTGAAATTCACAACTTCCGGTTTCTTCGATTTATACAGGTCCTAACTCCTACTTTTACGCAGTTTCTTCAGTTTCAGTCTGCTATTAATAACCAATACATTATTATCATAGGCAACATATGCTCCTGGAAATATTGTACGGTTAAAAATATGCTTTGAAAATGTCTTACCTCTTTACAATCAGTGTCTCTAGTTTTCATCTACCTATACAACCTTCATTCATGATTCTTAAAGTAAGAGTTACCAAAATTCTACTTGGTAGCTTCCTTTTCCATTGCTTCGCCTCAGCCCATGTTATGCTACAGACTTCCAGTCACCCACCACAATTAAATTTTGCTCTCCTTTGGCTATCGGAGTAGTTGTGGTAGTGGTGGTGTGGAGTGGGTGCGCTCCATTTATTTTCGCATCTGTACTGGGAAAGGTGTGATCTATCACGCGACATAGTAACTAATTCAGGATGGTAGTTTTGCTGCTAGAAGTTTTTTCGCGATAGACATGAACTGGAAATTTGGAAACGGGAACTCTTGTAATACGAAGTCGTTTAATGTGTTGTTGTGGACTCGGTGTATCGTATCGCGTATCGACACTACACTACTGGTGTATCATAGGTGACAACAGAATTGAAGGTTTCCGTACAACACAGATAGCTTTTTTTATGTCCAACGTTTAGGTCGGAGGACTGTGGGACTACGGCCGTTCACTATTTTAAGAAAGTGAAGAACCTACAGCCGTCTTCAAGGTGTCATTTATTTCGTAGCCTTCAGACTGGAAGGTCATTCAAACCTGCTAACAGCACTGAGGCATATAACAAGAATCAAACACCCGAAGGGAAAATCTATAACGTTGTCCGTAGATTGTGTTCAACTGGGATTGAAGAACCTGGCTACTGACCTTCATCTTCTGGAGAACTTAGCGCTTAAAATTCCTCATAGTAGTCATGTAGAATACGGTACTGAGGAACTGAGTAAGCAGTTCATTATATCGCATGACCACACTGCTGTTTTCATATATCTCACCTGTAGACGGACACAAGTTGCTTAAAAACAGCCCAGCTAAACTACGTGAAAAATAAGGATGTGATGCATGAAACAGGCCAAACAGCCTTGAAAATGACATTAGATTCTATGCTTACATAAACCACATGCAAAAAGTGAAAAAATCTCTGGAATCGCGATTGCAGCTCAGGTCATCACACATTTTCAAAAAACGATCATAGTCATGCGTTTTATAGCAAGAAAATCGGAGCTGTAAAAATAACACGTGACTTTTGTTGAGATTCTGACGGCCACGGGAAGTTCGATTTTTGATTTCCTGTTCAGTGACACCATAGATGAGCACGTTGTACAATTAAAAGACATCAGTCACCTTGGCCAAAAGGAATCACTACTCTACACAATGGACAAGAACGCTAATACACATTATGGTTCATCTCAGTGCAGGGCAAAAGAGGCATCGTACTTCTGGAAGCCATAATGGAATTAAACAGGGAAATAGCGAAATGAAAATCCACCCACATATGAAGGGAGAGTTGGTGTGCAGTCCAATATAGACATCATAATAGTTAAAGAAAATGCGGTTAAAAAGTTAAGAAATTGAAGAGCTGCAGGAGGCATCAACACGAGTGACCACAACGTTATAATTTTCACAGTTTACTCCTGCAAAAACGAGTTCAATAATGAAGCCGCGTTAAACAGGTCAAAGCGCGTTGCAGTTATTGAAACCATCTAAGGAGTGTTTTGCGCTGTCTGACCCGGTAGAAGTGCATGACAACGTAGACACAAAAGCCCAAGAACTCGTCACGGCAGTAAAAGAGGCGAAGAAAGGTTCAGTACCAGTCATACCACAAACGGGCCCATGTGCCATGGAACGAGAATTCAGGTCAAGATGATTCTACCAGAAAGGCCGCGCTGCGGAAGAAAGATCTCGCAGACTGGGCACATATAGGGACCTTAAACAGAAAGACCCCCTCCGACAAGCAAAAACAGGCTGGAGCCGATTAGTGGCACAAAACTTACATCTTGATCCATGGGGTACGCAGTATGAAATGGTCTGTCGAAAGATAAAAATCTCTGACAGTGTTACCAACTGTAAAACGAGCAGACGACGGCATGACAGAAAACTAGCAGCAAATCTGCACATTTTCTGATCGACAGACATTCCAGACGACGCTGCAGAGGACAAATTTGATGAGCAAAGAGAGCTGTAGAACAATAGTTGGTAGCACCTATTTTGGAAAAGGGTAGTTTGTCCGTTTTCGGAATAGGTGAGGATAGACATCTTGAAACAACGGAATAAATCACCTGACCCTGAAGCATCCCTGCTGAAGTTCTACAAGACCTCCGAATGCTTAAAAGTCTATATTTATGCCAAGAAGACAACTCGTGATTGTTACAGGGAAGAATACCAGATACATAAGAAAAGCAAATGAGATTATTTTGAAAAAGGGTGAGGACAAGGATCCCCTAGCTTCGGAGACCTGCAGACCGAACGGCCTTCTCGACAACTTAGAGAAAGTTCTGGAGAAGCTGCTACACGGAAGACTATAGGAGAAAAAAAGTCTTTGTGGAATGAACTCGAAACAGTATGGTACCAGGAGCGGGAAATGTACTGAGGACGCTTTAATTGAGGTAATAAGGCTTGGGAAAAACGATCCGCATAAACGTTTTATAGCCGTAATGTTGTACATCGCCGTTTCAGTCGACTACTTATGGTGGCCAGCACTTTGTTACCGTCTGAGAGACATGGACTGCCCACGAGCGTTATACAACTGCCTTAAGAACTATCATTGTGAAAATAGAGAAGCAACACTGTCGTGCCCAGGAGAGACACGACGAAAGAAATTTCAAAAAGCTGCCCTCAAGGATCCATAAGGTCTCTGTTTTCTGGGATCTGGTACTCGACCCGGTATTAGGAAAGTTGCAGGACAATGAACAGGTCGTAGGAGTAATGGCGTATGCCAACTACCTGATTACCCTAGTGAAGCAGAGTACTTTGAAGTGCACATGACTGTTTTCTAGGCTAGGCAGTAGTTCGAGGTGGCGCGCGAGATTAGCCGAGCGGTCTAAGGCGCTGCAGTCATGGCCCGATGGCCCGTGCGGTTGATCCCGGCGGAGGTTCGAGTCCTCCCTCGGGCATGGGTGTGTGTGTTTGTCCTTAGGATAATTTAGGTTAAGTAGTGTGTAAGCTTAGGGACTGATGAGCTTAGCAGTTAAGTTCCATAAGATTTCACCTACATTTGGACATTTGAAGTAGTTCGAGGTGCTCTGATGAAAGGCGATCAGAATAAAGACGCTTCGACTGTCACAAGTTTATCGTTAAAGTGTCGAAGTATTCGTAATAAAGTTCCCGAATTTACTTCCCTCCAGGAAAGCTCTCGCACCCAAATTATTCTTGGGACCGAGAGCTCGCTCAAACCCGAAGTGGGAAGCGCTGAGATATTTAGTGACTCGTGGAACCTATACCGGAAAGACAGAGGCCATAGGAGCGGGAGTGTCCATTGCAGGTGATAAAAATAGTCTCTCTATTGAGGTCAAACTTGAGTGTGCTAATGAAGTCATCTGGTCGCGTATAACAGGTGTAGGTGAAACCAAGTTAATTGCTAGATGTTTTTACCGGCCACCCGACTCTGCTCTGACAGTTCTAGAATCATTCAAAGAAAGTCTACACGCGTAGATACTCAGATCATGCAATAGTGGTCAGAAGCAACTTTCACCTATCTAGTAAAGACTGAGATGTCTATGGATTCATTGCGAGAGGCGGGGGGGGGGGGGGGGGGGGGGGAGTAATGACAGAGTCATGCGAAATACTTTTTAACGCTTTTCTTGAGCAGCTAACACGGGAGCCCACACGCAATGGAAGTATCTTAGACCTTTTAGCTAGAAATGGGTCGGACCTTATCGACAATGTCAGTATAGAAACGAGGATTAGCGATCATGATGTCGTTGTAGCAACTATGTTTACGAAAGTTAATAAATCAGTCGAGAAGGGTAGGAGAGCAGATAAACAGTTATTAATATCTCATTTAGTTAGTGATTTGGCATCATTTAGGTGATGGATGTAGATGAATTATGGGCAAAGCTTAAGCAGATTGTAAATTGTGGTCTTGAGAGTTATCTGCCTAGTAAGTGGCTAAAGGCTCGAAAAGACCCACCATGGCTTAATAACGAAATTCGGCGCATGCTGAGAAAGCAGAGGCTGTTGCACTCCCGGTTAAAAAGAGAACGCATAAATGACTGCAAGCGGAAGTTAGTAGAGATTCGTACGTCTGTGAAAAGGTCTATGCGCGAAGCGTACAACTACTGCCACCGTCACACTTTAGAAAAGGTCTAGCAGAGAACTCGAGAAAATTCTGGTCGTATGTAAAATCGCTAAGCCCTTCTAACGCTTCCATTCAGTTCGTTGTTGATCAGACTGGTGTGGCATTTGAAGACAGCAAAACGAAAGTTGACGTTTTAAATATCATTTTCTGGAAATCGTGCACACTGGAGAATCGTACAAACATATCGCATTTGACAGTCGGAGAGACTCCTTTAGGGATGACACAGTAATAATCCTACTTGGCACACAGAAACAGCTGAAAGATTTGAAAGCAAATAAATCACCGATTCCGGATGGAATCATAGTTTGATTTTACAAAGGGTACTCTCCGGCACTGGCCGCTTACCTAACTTGCATTTATCGAGAATCTCTCGCCCAGTGCGAAGTCTCAAGCGGCTCGTAAACATCGCAGGTGACTCCAGGAAATAAGAGAGGTAAGAGAACGGACTTGCAAAATTACCGACCAATATCCCTAACTTCTGTTTGTTGCAGAATCTTTCAACGTACTCTCAGTTCGATTATAATAAACTTTCTTGAGACTAAGAAAGTATGTCCACGAACCAGCATGGTTTTAGAAAGCATTGCTCATGCAAATCTCAGCTTGATCTATTCTCGCATGGTATACTGAGAACCATGGATGAAGGGCAACAGGCAGGTTCCATATTTCTAGATTTCCGGAAAGCATTTGACACGGTGCCCCGCTGCAGGCTGTTAACGAAGATACGAGCATATGGAATAAGTTCACAGATACATGAGTGGCTCGAAGACTTCTGAAATAATAGAACCCAATATACTGTCTTTTCGTCAGGAGTGTGCCAAGGAAGTGTGATAGGACGTCCGCTGTTCTCCATACACGCAAATGATTTGGCAGATAGGGTGGACTGCAATCTACGGTTGTTTGGTGATGATGCCGTGGTGTACCATCAAATGCTGGGGTTGAGTGACTGTAGGAAGATACAAGACGATTTAGATAAAATTCCCAGTTGGTGTGATGAATGGCTTCTAGGCCTAAATGTGGAAGTGTGTAAGTCTCTGCGGATGAGTAGGAAGATCAAACCTGAAATGTTCGGGAACAGTATTACTGGCGTCCTCGTTGACACAGTAAAGTCGTTTAAATATCTGGGCATAACGTTGCAAAGCGATATGAGGTGGAACTAGCGTTTGAGAACTGTGGTAGGGAAGGCGAATGGTTGACTTCGGTTTATTGGCAGAATTTTAGGAAAGAATGATTCACATGAAAAGGAGACAGCATATAGAACGCTGCTGAGAGCTATTCTTCAGTACTGCTGGAGTGTTTGGGATCCGATTGAAGGAAGACATCGAAGAAATCCAAAGGGATGCTGCTAGATTGTTACCGGTAGGTTCGAACAACACGTGAGCGTAAACGGAGATGCTTCGGGAACTCAAATGGGAATCCCTGGAGGGAAGGCGACGTTCTTTCAGAGAAACACTGTTGAGAAAAATTAGATAACCGGCATTTGAAGCTGACTGCCGAGCTATTCTACTGCCACCAAAATACATTACGCGTATGTACCTCGAAGATAAGATACGAGAAATTAGGGCTCATACGGACGCGCTGAGATAGTTATTTTTTTCTCACTCGATTTGCGAGGAACCGAAACAGAATGATAGTTAGTGGTACAGGGTACCCTCCGCCACGCACCGCACGGTGGCTTGTGATGTAGTGATGTAGATGAAGGAAAACTCCAGAAGCAACCTCGAAGATGGATGTAACATAGTCCTTCAACAGTTAAATCAGTGACGTCAAGGAGATATTGTCTGTACCTCCTGAAAAGCCTAAGAATATGTCAAAGTGAGTCTTTTAAGAGACCCCGATCATAACACTAAGCGATAGATATATAAGGAGAAAGTCCGCACCAGATGCTTCGGTGTCGCCTTGGACGAAAGAAAAAATTATGGTGTGCATATTGAAGAAATGAGCAAGACAGCCAGGAACATAACGAACAAAATTATTACTCTCGCCACGTAAGGTTAAGCTGGCAATGAAAAAAAATAAGAACGTGTCATAAAGCTGCCTTAACCGCGATCGTAGAATACTGCGCGAGTGCGCATGCACCAGCACGGATAGTAAACAGGCTGCAACGTGGAACACTCCTTCGGTTGACGAGAGGTTTTGGCACTGTCAGTTAAGGCTTTGCATATAATACTTGGAATGTATCCACAGATACGGATAAAGCGGCGGTGTACGGGCTGAAGGAAAGAACAGTATCATAAAATTCTAAATTAAAAATGAATACGAGCTATAAGCTAGCTATATACAATCGGATTCCAGAATGAAATTTCCACTCTGCAGCGAGTGTGCGCTGATTTGAAACTTCCTGGCAGATTAAAACTGTGTGCCGGACAGGGACTCGAACTCGGGACCTTTGCCTTTCGCGGGCAAGTGCTCTACCATCTTTTTTTTTATCTCATTTGGTTCTTGACTGTTCGTTATATTTGTTAGGGGCGGACGTCCCATGACGCTTGTTCAAGTTCATCGTCGTTCCATTAACTCAGCTTTTTATTACAGGTGGCGGCTAACCCTCTGACCGAACACACTGAGCTACCGTGCCTGCGACCATCTGAGCCACCCAAGCACGACTCAGGACCCGTTCTCTCAGCTTTAATTCCGCAAGTACCTCGTCTCCTACCTTCCAAACATAGAAGCTCTCCTCCAGACCTCGCAGAACTAACACTCCTAGAAGAAAGGATATTGCCAGGAAGTTTCATATCAGCACACACTCCGCTGCAGAGTGGAAATTCCATTCTGGTAACATCCCCCAGGCTGCGGCTAAGCCATGTCTCTGCAATATCCTTTCTTCCAGGAGTGTTAGTTATGAGAGGTCTGCAGGAGAGCTTCTGTGAAGTTTGGAAGGCAGGAGACGAGATAGGAGACGAGGTACTGGCCGAATTAAAGCTGTAAGGACGGGTCGTGAGTCGTGCTTGGGTAGCAGAGCAAATGCCCGCGAAAGGCAAAGGTCCCGATTTCGAGTCTCCGTCCGTCACACAGTTTTAATTTGCCAGGAAGTTACACAATCAGATTCTCCACGTATGGCAGAAAGGATAGGATGACGTCCAAACAGCGAGGCGCATCTGTGGTTTTCTGCCATATATAAAACAGACTGGGGAAGGAGGACCTGAAACCCTCAAGAGGCCTGATAATCTTCCTGACTGGTAATGGGCCCTTCGTCGCCTACTGGCATAGACAGACCTCTGAGTGTGCCTGTGGTGCAGAAGGTATGCATCTTCGACGTCCGCTGTATATCGATGTTGCTGTTACTGATCGGTAGCAGCTGAATCGGCACGGAAGACTCAGTGTCAAGGACGTAATGTATTGAGACAGAATGGCAGAACTTGGACAACCACAGCCGACGCCATTTTAAGAAATTATTGGTTATCGATTTACGTTACCAATCAACCCGGCCTACTGCACTAAGAGAGGTTGAGATAGATCGAGAAGCAACTCAGTGAAGGCAGCTTAGGTCAACAGTTGTGGCAGAACTGCCCAAGGAGCTAGAAGCGGGGTTACAGGGGTCGGCGTGTGGCTGCGCTCTTTACCAGCAACAACGATGCTCTCTCTGAACAGAGGAATCTTTCTATGCAACCAAGGAACCAAGAAACAATAGAAGAGTCATATGCATCCACGACATCCTCTACAGCGCCCAAGGAATCGGCAGGACATTCATTGGCCCAGGAAGCGATGGAGTGCATTGTGGATTGTGACAGACCAGAAATGATGCTACGATAATAATAGTAGACATAGATTATGTAATATGTGTGGTTTTTATTTATAGTAGAATTTGTTTTATTATTAATAGTAATAGTAGTAGTAGTGTGGTATGTTCGGTGATCGGAGGTAGTATTGTGTAGAATAAAACTAATAATGTGTATTGCCTAACGTGTAAGAATCAGTACAGCCTATGTTTAAATTACAGGTAACAGGCTACAATGCAATAAATACATATCTGAATACTGCCCTTTGTCTCCTCATACATTCTTCAGATCTCTTCATCTGCTGAGTTAGTTGGCATATAAACTTGTGTTATAGTGGTGTGTGTTGGCTGATGTATATCTTGGCTACGATATTGTTTTCGCTAGGCTGTTCATGATAGTTTACCTCTGTTCTGTTTTGTTACTCAATTTTTAGGCCTACGTATCTGATTTTGTGTTTATAATCTCATACTGAACTGATCATAAGTTCTTCCTACGACCGCTCTTTACTAATTGCTCCTATATCTATGTTCAACATATCCATTTCCCTCTTTAAATTCTCTGACCTATCTTCCCGAGTAAAGGACCTAACATTCCACGCTCTGGACGTGCGTATCTAAAAACATCTATCCATTTAGAGGAACATTCTTGCTTTCCAAGTTGTAGAACGCACATCGGAGGACACAACATTTAAGCACCGTCAGATATCATAAATTTTAGTCTCGATTGTAGTTTTGACACTTGCTCATGTGGATATTGGAGTCATAGTGAGACTTTTTTCTGATATAAAGACGTAAGTCAGATACTTCGTCTTTGATGTTAGTAGGCTTGAACAGCGGCAAAATTTAATTACCGTTCCATACGGCAATCTGAATCACTCTTAGAACTTCGCGGTCACCACCAGTACAGTATACGAGAGGGCAAGAATTTGGAAAGAATAGGATGTTCACAAAGTAGTACTATTTCTTGTATGTGGATCGTAATGTACTTTCTATCCTACTTGCTGGTGAGCTGAACAAAATGTCGGCTAAAAGTAGCAGGTGGCCATTCCGGAATATAATCAGTCTAAAACAAACAAAAAAACTACTCCGTCCAAGGTAAAGGATACAAAAGCGTAAACAACCAATCTCTGAAGGTCATCTCACCAACGAGTCAGAATGAGGCATCAGAATTTCTCTTCAACCAAAGCGAAACGCGAGGTTTCAATGCCTGGCTGCGTCTGCTATAACGAATTTCAACTTTGTCACCCGTCGTTATGCTCAGATTCTCATCTCGGACTCCATAAACACCTGTATACCAGCTTTTAAAATACTCCTTTCATTCACTTTTAATTTCGTGTATAGGAAGTTGATTTAAAAATAACGCAGCTCGTTCAACCTGTTTATATCGATGTAGTCTCTTTTTACAGATTCTGAATGAGGTATAAATGTAGAATTTAGAACATATCTCCTCAGAAAACTCGTGTAATTATTCAACTTGAAAATTTCCAGTTACAGCTGTCAAAATTATTTCTAAGGTATGGTATGTAGATAAGATGTGAAGCACGAGCAGTGTTTCTTTCGTCCATGCTGAATCTTCGATAAGAGCTTCCGTCAATCTAAGAAATCCATTTCCATAGAGGAGTCTGCCAAAGCGCGATCGTTCGTGGTGCTCGATTCGGGGGAAACTTTTTGATTTCCTGGCGTCGTAAAAAAATGTCACAGGCAGTATTTGGCCG
Source organism: Schistocerca nitens (assembly GCF_023898315.1). Classification (NCBI taxonomy): domain Eukaryota; kingdom Metazoa; phylum Arthropoda; class Insecta; order Orthoptera; family Acrididae; genus Schistocerca; species Schistocerca nitens. The sequence goes on along the minus strand of NC_064619.1, from coordinate 501,101,474 downwards.
ACAACGGGAGACATTGCTCCACAGGGTTCCTGAAATCTCTGACTGGGTTAACTTGAGAACATACTGTCAGTGTCTCATGGAATGAAGTCATGATACATGGGTGCGATAACCTCTGCTGCCTCATCGTTGCTATTAGAGAGGGTTAGCCTATGCACCGGCACGATTTCCCCCCTTGCTCCTCATTCATAATCGTTAATATCACAGTCATGATCTTATTATTTTATCGGCCATACATTGGATATATACAGATTCTACACTTCGTCGTATGGTACACTAATCGTTCTTCTCCATAGATGAAGGGTGGGCACAACGTCTCGTCAATCATTACCCCCTGTCCAGAAACAGACACATTTACGTTTTAGCAATCTTGCACTGACAAGGAGAACACGGCAAGCACCATCACCAGATTTCCCAGGAACTTGGGTCAGTGGAAGAGGAGTCAAAATAAGCGAATACGTGTCTCGGCTTATCGGCAGATACTAGACCATTTCTGAAAAAAAATGCAGTCTAAGTTTTTGACGTATTTTCGAGGTACTTCATGTTCCTTTTACGTCTAGATATTCTTGGCCGAAATGGTGGCTCAGTGGTTTGCGTCGCCGATTATTAGTTTTGCGCCCCGCCTTCGAAACCAGATAATTGCTTTCACTTACTTTATTTTTATTGTTCTCATTTACCTAGCCATGTACTTACGTTGCTACACCAATGTTACCAAAATAGCGGATACAAGTGCGTTATATCAAGTGTAAAATTACGGCTGGAATTAGCAGTAAATATCATACTTTTCTTATACTCATGTGTGTATGGTATGTTGAGCGGCACAATCTTTTTAAATTTTCACTCTTCTGTTTCATTCTGATATCAGTTCTTAATTAATTGTTGTTTGTTTTTCATATGTCCATTGTTGAGGAAGATTTGTTGAATTTCCTTTGGATGACATCGACTGCAGAAAAATTTGAAACACAGATATTCCGAGCACCACGAGCATCGCGTGAAAGCAGGTTTGCCACAGTGACATTTCTTAGTATGGATCTCACTCGGGAAAGAGATGTGGTTAAGCTGGTGAAAATTTCGCGCGGTGTGAATAATTCCGCGGCAAACCATACATAATGGATCGCTTTTCCAAACACTGGCGCTAGCAGTTGGTTATGAATCCAGATACACTACAGGAATTTCACCAATATTTTCTTGTCTTTTTTTTTAAATTAGTTGTCTGATCTAAAATTTTAGTATTCAAATAAGAACAACGTTATATCAATAGACAACGGGAAACGGTTGTATCGTAATGTTCTACAGACATGGGTATATAAATGAAAAACGAAACAAAAATAATGATCGGGTTTCGAACACGAGGTGCAAAATTAAGAAGCTTCGACGCTAACTACTGTGCAACTGTTTCGTATGTGGATGCTGCGCGGTAAAAGATACATAAAGTACCTGGAAAATTTCTCGAAAAATTTGTGTTTTTTATTCAAGAAGGTAGAGAGAATCTACGGATAAGCCAAGAAACGTGTGCGCTTACTTTGACCACTCATCTATTGACCGAAGTTTCATATCGGGTTTTGGCACTTGTGTATTCTCCTCCTGAGCTGACGTGTTGTAGATTACGTAGACAATGGCTGATACCAGTGCAAGCACCTGTATCCATAAAGTTACAAGATCTGGTCGGTCGTTGGAACAACGAACTGCCACATACCATCCGGTGCGAGCCACCTCCAAAGAAAATATTTCAGCAGTAGGTACAAAACTGTTTACTTCCGGAAGTGTAAAGGATGAAACAAGGAGTGGCTGGCCATCAACAAAACAATGGAAAGACGTGGTGGCATTTGTGAAAAATTCGTCAATGGAGTCTACACGGAAAAGGCCAGCTGAACTGGCGGTGCCTTGGCAAACTTTGCACAAGCGTATCAAATTTACACGCATATTGACCAACGTATGTTCAGGAATTATCGAACAATGATTTAACACAAAGGAACAATACATGTGATGTACTCCTGCGGGTCTTTGACGCAATACCGAAGCGTAGTAAAATGAGCTTGAATTACTAATTTGCCAGTTACCAGAGTTCCTGGCCAGGCAATGTTGTCTGTTGTCGGCTATCAGCAAACATACAGAGTGGTTAGTGCATATATATATATATATATATATATATATATATATATATATATATATATATATATATATATATATATATATAACGATTTTGCGTGTCTCTGTTGCAGTATTGTAGCGTACTGTATGGAACTAGGGACCTAGAAACGACGGAGAGGCTTCGTCCCCGCCGTAGACCTCAGTGGTTCACAATCCCACAACAGGCTACAGCAGTCCACTCACCCCACCGCCGCCCCACACCGAACCCAGGGTTATTGTGCTGTTCGGCCCCCAGTGGACCCTCCCCCATACCCTATACTGACAATTGTACTGCTAAAAATGTTGGTGGGAACCACGAATTGGTATCAACTACACTTTTAAATTCTAGGAGAGTTTAGTGATTTAGAGTTAAATTACTGGGAGTGAAGCGGTGACTTCCATATACTTTGTTACAAATACTTGGCTGATCTACGAATTGATCTCGATGCGCAGGAGCGTGGTTGAGCTGTTTTCGGCTGTGTTTTCCAGATATCTTGAGATTTCCTAAGATGTCATGAAGCTGGGACGTAAGAGCACATCTTGAATTGGCAGAAAAAAACCTGGTTGTGGTGACTGACTGATCTATAGCGTAGGCAGAGGTCTAGGTTAGGTTGGAACGCAACAGTTCTGTTGTGAGTCGGCGAAGCGAAATTTCGGAAAAGGAAACAGAACTAAGGCTATGAAATCGTAGGAAATAGGGTGTTCGGTGGAGTTCAATCAGGTTCGAAAAAATGCTTCCTTGACTCTGTTGAATTTCGGACCAAGTAACTGTTGTTCAGAATTATAAAACAGAAGATTCTCCCTGGGACGACGATCGTTAGTGATTGCTTCAGCTCATACAACACTCGCCCTTTTTTCACATGATATCTTGCGAACCATGGATGAAGGATATCAGACGGATGCCATATTCCTTGACTTCCGGAAAGCGTTTGACTCGGTGCCCCACTGCAGACACTTAACTAAGGTACGAGAATATGGGATTGGTTCCCAAATATGTGAGTGGGTCGAAGACTTCTTAAGTAATAGAACCCATTACGTTGTCCTCGATGGTGAGTGTTCATCGGAGATGAGGGTATCAATCATCTGGAGTGCCCCAGGGAAGTGTGGTAGTTCCGTTGTTGTTTTCTATCTACATAAATGATCTTTCGGATAGGGTGGATAGCAATGTGAGGCTGTTTGCTGATGATGCTGTGGTGTACGGGAAGGTGTCGTCGTTGAGTGACTGTAGGAGGATACAAGATGACTTGGACAGGATTTGTGATTGGTGTAAAGAATGGCAGGTAACTCTAAATATAGATAAATGTAAATTAATGCAGGTGAATAGGAAAAAGAATCCCGTAATGTTTGGATACTTCATTAGTAGTGTAGCGCTTGACACAGCCACGTCGATTAAATATTTGGGCGTAACATTGCAGAGCGACATGAAGTGGGACAAGCATGTAATGGCAGTTGTGGGGAAGGCGGATAGTCGTCTTCGGTTCATTGGTAGAATTATGGGAAGATGTGTTTCATCTATAAAGAAGACCGCGTATAAAACACTAATAAGACCTATTCTTGAGTACTGCTCGAACGTTTGGGATCCCTATCAGCTCGGATTGAGGGAGGACATAAAAGCAATTCAGAGGCGTGCTGCTAGATTTGTTACTGGTAGGTTTGATCATCACGCGAGTGTTACGGAAATGCTTCAGGAACTCGGGTGGGAGTCTCTGGAGGAAAGGAGGAGTTCTTTTCGTGAATCGCTACTGAGGAAATTTAAGGAACCAGCATTTGAGGCTGACTGCAGTACAGTTTTACTGCCGCCAACTTATATTTCGCGGAAAGACCACAACGACAAGATAAGAGAGATTAGGACTCGTACAGAGGCATATAGGCAGTCATTTTCTCTCGTTCTGTTTCGGAGTGGAACAGGGAGAGAAGATGTTAGTTGTGGTACGAGGTACCCTCCGCCACGCACCGTATGGTGGATTACGGAGTATGTATGTAGATGTAGATGTAGGTACTGAAGGTTCAATGCGGAAGGTCGTTCAGTTCACACACAGAATGTGTGCCATACCGCGATATGGCAGAAAGATCGAACATTTAGCAGGTTACCTAGCTGCGTATATGTTCCGTCGAGCACATCACCAGAAATAAATACTACATCTCTTTTTTGATGAAGAGGCGGAACTGAGATGCAATAGTTCTTTACAAGAATGTTGCGAACACGACTAGCGACTAAAAAATTCCGCGCCTTTCGGGGAAACCGGCGCCTTCAATTTCTCCAGGATTACGGGTATGTTAGAGTACTGCTTTGAATGATACTGTACACTTTCTACATTACATTCATTGTCTACTTTATTCGTATTTCATTCTTAAACTTTTTTTCGTCGCTCGTGTATCGAAAACATGATGGTAATATTGGCTGATTACGTAACGTGTAATCTGCTCTCATTCTGTCTTCTGATTGGCTGAGGAGACAACGTGTCCTGTTCCTAGACTGTGCACCAAAAGCACAGCTTACAATGCAATCTTGACTTGAACTTTTCTGAAGCTATTGTCCCGGATTTCATGGATTCGTATTTATATTTGATTATTGCGTAAATATGCAGTTCCAGTGCTACAGCGCATTATACATCTGTCCCTAAACAGGTTCTTTTTTTCTTGGTTTGTTGTGCTGCGGTGTCAGAAAGTGTAATAGCAATGTATAAAAAATGGTTCAAACGGCTCTGAGCACTATGGGACTTAACTTCTGAGGTCATCAGTCCCCTAGAACTTAGAACTACTTAATCCTGACTAACCTAAGGACATCACACACATCCATGCCCGAGGCACGATTCAGACCTGCGACCGTAACGGTTCCGCGGCTCCAGACTGTAGCGCCTAGAACCGCTCGGCCACAACGGCCGCCTAGCAATGTATAAAAGTTCGGCCTTATTTTATATATGGCTTGGTATATGTTGCGACAGTACAGCGCTCAAAAACGCACCTCATGAACTTTGGGAGTGGGCGCGGCCGAGAGCGCCGAGTTGGTTACGCTCAGAGTGATGGTTGTCGGCGCGTGAGCTCACATTTGACAGACAAGGGTGAACCCTAGCAAGCCACGTTGTCACTCAGCGAGGCCACCACAAAACGGTAACACCTTTAGCGCAAGATCCCAGGGCCGCCAGACGTTACTTATTTTCTGAGTACCGAAAAGTGTCGTACAGAGTAGTATTAGTATATACTCTGAATCCATACATACCTTCTAGCCTGGGCCGCGAGCCAAATTACAGGTACCAGGTACAAAAAGTGCATAAAAACATTGGTCACTTTTCTTAACATCATACTTTTCTGAAGTCAAAGGTGATTTCAAACTACAAAAATTATAACATAAGATGATAGAATAATTTGATAAAGAGATTATATTTCTTGTGATTGAAAATAAAAAATTATTAGCTCCAAAACAATAACAATTGATGATCGACTATATGAACATTTGAAGGATGAAGACACGCTTTTTCCTCTTTATTGTCATTTTTATAACTTACAAACAAGGTAGGCCGGCAGCGGCCTATTTATTCCGCTCTTCGGCTATAGAAAAGACATACAGTACAACAGGAATACAGAAAAACAAACATACATGGAGGCAAAAAGGGAGACAAACATAGTAAAATAAACGGAGTCGTTCACTGACGCACTGCTCGGATAAAGAAACATTCAACACTGCACACAACGGAGAATACAGAATGTCACACGTGAACGGAGGAGCTCGGACGGAGAGACAGTGATGCACTGATGGGACGACAAACGCGAGCACTGCGCCGACGATCTCCGACGCATGTAGACGCACTGTTCACACAAAAAAGCCCGGGGTCTGCCAGAGGGATGAGGTGAGGGTAGGAGGGAAAGGGGGAGGGGGTTGACGCCAGTGGGAGAAGAAGGGATGGGGAGAGGGTAGGGGGTGTGTGGAAGCCCAGTGTGGGGGGGAAGAGGGGAGGAGGGGAGGGAGGGAGGAAGTGAGGAGGGAGAGAAGGGAAAAAGGGTGCCCTCGAGGAAAACACAGGAGGAGCAAGGGGAGGATCAAAGTTGATAGGGGGGGGGGGATAGATGGGCGGACGAGGGCATCGACAGGAAGAACCATCGACAGGGAGAGGGCGGAAGCCACCTTGGGCAAGGGTATGAAGTGTAGCAAGATGGAGAGCGCATGGGATGCAGGAGTACAGGCGCAGCAGTGGATCGGGGTGGGAAAGGATGGGAGAGACCAGCGAGTGAGCGGGATCAAGTTTGTGGGAGGTGTAAATGATCTCTATCTGTTCAAGGAAAAGGAGGAGGTGTGGGAAAGGAATTAAGTCATAGAGGATCCATGTGGGGGAAGGGAGGCGGATGCGATAGACGAGGCAGAGCGCTTGGCTTTGAAGGGATTTGTAGAAGGTAGGAGGGGCGGAGATCCACGCAGGATGGGCATAGCAGAGGGTAGGGTGGATGAGGGTATTTGTACGTGTGGAGGATGGTGGAGGTGTCCAGACCCCAGGTGCGGCCAGAAAGGAGCTTGAGTAGGCGGAGTCAGGAGCATGTCTTGGCTTGGATAGTCCGGCGATTGGGGGTCAAGGAGAGGCGACGATCAAAGGTGACGCCAAGGTACTTGAGGGTGTGAGTAAGGGTGATAGGATGGCCATAGACAGTAAGAAAGAAATCGAGGAGATGGAAGGAAGGAGTGGTGTTGCCTACAATGATCACCTGGGTCTTGGAAGGATTGACCTTGAGCAGCCACTGGTTACACCAAGTGGTCAACCGGTCAAGATGGGATTGGAGAAGGTGCTGGGAACTTTGCAGAGTGGGGGCGAGCTCTAGGAAGGCAGTGTCATTGGCGTACTGGAGAAGGTGTAAGGGGGATGAAGGCAGATGCATGTCTGCCATGTAAGGAAGGTAGAGAAGAGGGGAGAGGACAGAACCTTGGGGTACACTGGCGGAGGGGTAGAAGGTGTTGGAATCTGTGTTCTGGATGGTGACGTAGGAAAGATGGTGGGAAAGGAAGGAGGCGATCAGACAGACATAGTGAATGAGAAGGGCGACGGTTTGGGGCTTGAAGAGGAGACTGGAATGCCACACATGGTCGTAGGCACGTTCAAGGTCGAGGGAAAGGAAGATGGTGGAGCGACAGGAGTTGAGTTGTTCAGAGAGGAGGTGAGTGAGGTGAAGGATGGCTGAAAGCCACATTGGGTAGAGGGAAGGTGGCAGAGAAGGATGGCCGAAAGCCACATTGGCGTTGCTTGAAGCTGCTGAAGTCACTAGGGACCGGCTGGTATTGCCAGCAACTAGCTGGCGCTGCTGGAAGCTCCTGACGTGGCTAGGGAATGTCTGGCGTTGCCAGGGACTGGCTGGCGCTGCTGGAAGCTCCCGATGTCACTAGGGACCGGCTGGCGTTGCCAGGGACTGCCTGGCGCTGCTGGAAGCTGCCGACGTCGCCAAGGACCGGCTGGTGTTGCCAGGGACTGCCTGGCGATGCTGGAAGCTCCTTATGTCGCTAGGGACCGGCTGGCGTTGCCAGGGACTGGCTGGCGCTGCTGGAAGCTGCCGACGTCGCTAGGGACCGGCTGGCGTTGCCAGGGACTGGCTGGCGCTGCGGGAAGCTGCCGACGTCGCTAGGGACCGGCTGGCGTTGCCAGGAACTGGCTGGCGCTGCTTGAAGCTCCCGATGTCGCTAGGGACCGGCTGGCGTTGCCAGGGACTGCCTAGCGCTGCTGGAAGCTGCCGACGTCGCTAGGGACCGTCTGGCGTTGCCAGGGACTGGCTGGCGCTGCTGGAAGCTCCTGATGTCGCTAGGGACCGGCTGGCGTTGCCAGGGACTGCCTGGCGCTGCTGGAAGCTCCCGACGTCGCTAGGGACCTGCTGGTGTTGCCAGGGACTGGCTGGCGCTGCTAGAAACTGCCGACGTCGCTAGGGACCGGTTGGCGTTGCCAGGGACTGGCTGGCGCTGCTGGATGCTGCCGACATCGCTAGGGACCGGCTGGCGTTGCCAGGGACTGGCTGGCGCTGTTGGAAGCTGCCGACGTCGCTAGGGACCGTCTGGTGTTGCCAGGGACTGGCTGGCGCTGCTGGAAGCTCCCGACGTCGCTAGGAACCGGCTGACGTTGCCAGGGACTGGCTGGCGCTGCTGGAAGCTGCCGACGTCGCTAGGGACCTGCTGGCGTTGCCAGGGACTGGCTGGCGCTGCTGGAAGCTCCCGAAGTCGCTAGGGACCGTCTGGCGTTGCCAGGGACTGGCTGGCACTGCTGGAAGCTGCCGACGTCGCTAGGGACCGGCTGGTGTTGCCAGGGACTGGCTGGCACTGCTGGAAGCTCCCGACGTCGCTAGGAACCGGCTGGCGTTGCCAGGGACTGGCTGGCGGTGCTGGAAGCTCCGGATGTCGCTAGGGGCCGGCTGGCATTGCCAGGGACTGGCTGGCGCTGCTGGTTGCTGCCGACGTCGCTAGGGACCGGCTGGCGTTGCCAGGGACTGGCTGGCGCTGTTGGAAGCTGCCGACGTCGCCAAGGACCGGCTGGTGTTGCCAGGGACTGGCTGGCGCTGCTGGAAGCTCCCGACGTCGCTAGCGACCGGCTGGCGTTGCCAGGGACTGGCTGGCGCTGCTGGAAGCTCCCGACGTCGCTAGGGACCGTCTGGTGTTGGCAGGGACTGCCTGGCGCTGCTGGAAGCTCCCGATGTCGCTAGGGACCTGCTGGCGTTGCCAGGGACTGTCTGGCGCTGCTGGAAGCTGCCGACGTAGCTAAGGACTGGCTGGTGTTGCCAGGGACTGGCTGGCGCTGCTGGAAGCTCCCGACGTCGCTAGGGACCGGCTGGCGTTGCGAGGGACTGGCTGGCGCTGCTGGAAGCTGCTGACGTCGCTAGGAACTGTCTGGTGTTGCCAGGGACTGCCTGGCGCTGTTGAAGCTGCCGACGTCGCTAGGGACCGGCTGGTGTTGCCAGGGACTGGCTGGCGCTGCTGGAAGCTGCCGACGTCGCTAGGGACCATGTGGTGTAGCCAGGGACTGGCTGGCGCTGCTGGAAGCTCCCGACGTCCCTAGGGACCGGCTGGTGTTGCCAGGGACTGGCTGGCGCTGCTGGAAGCTCCCTATGTCGCTAGGGACCGTCTGGTGTTACCAGGGACTGGCTGGCGCTGCTGGAAGCTGCTGACGTCGCCAAGGACTGGCTGGTGTTGCCAGGGAGTGGCTGCCGCTACTGGAAGCTCCCGAAGTCGCTAGGGACCGGCTGGCGTTGCCAGGGACTGGCTGCCGCTGCTGGAAGCTGCCAACGTCGCTAGGAACCGGCAGGTGTTGCCAGGGACTGGCTGGCGCTGCTGGAAGCTCCCGACGTCCCTAGGGACCTGCTGGCGTTGCCAGGGACTGTCTGGCGCTGCTGGAAGCTGCCGACGTTGCTAAGGACTGGCTGGTGTTGCCAGGGACTGGCTGGCGCTGCTGGAAGCTCCCGACGTCGCTAGGGACCGGCTGGCGTTGCCAGGGACTGGCTGGCGCTGCTGGAAGCTGCCGACGTCGCTAGGGACCGGCTGGCGTTGCGAGGGACTGGCTGGCGCTGCTGGAAGCTGCCGACGTCGCTAGGAACTGTCTGGTGTTGCCAGGGACTGCCTGGCGCTGTTGAAGCTGCCGACGTCGCTAGGGACCGGCTGGTGTTGCCAGGGACTGGCTGGCGCTGCTGGAAGCTCCCGACGTCGCTAGGGACCGGCTAGTGTTGCCAGGGACCGGCTGGCGCTGCTGGAAGCTGCCGACGTCGCTAGATACCGTGTGGTGTTGCCAGGGCTGGCTGGCGCTGCTGGAAGCTGCCGACGTCGCTAGGGACCGGCTGGCGTTGCCAGGGACTGACTGGCGCTGCTGGAAGCTGCGGACGTCGCTAGGGACCGTCTGGTGTTACCAAGGACTGGCTGGCGCTGCTGGAAGCTGCCGACGTCGCTAAGGAGCGGCTGGCGTTGCCAGGGACTGGCTGGCGCTGCTGGAAGCTGCCGACGTCGCTAGGGACCGTCTGGCGTTGCCAGGGACTGCCTGACGCTGCTGGAAGTTCCCAATGTCGCTAGGGACCTGCTGGCGTTGCCAGGGACTGGCTGGCGCTGCTGGAAGCTCCCTATGTCGCTAGGGACTGGCTGGCGTTGCCAGGGACTGGCTGGCGCTGCTGGAAGCTGCCGACGTCGCTAGGGACCGTCTGGTGTTACCAGGGACTGGCTGGCGCTGCTGGAAGCTCCTGACGTCGCCAAGGACTGGCTGGTGTTGCCAGGGACTGGCTGGCGCTGCTGGAAGCTCCCGACGTCGCTAGGGACCGGCTGGCGTTGCCAGGGACTGGCTGGCGCTGCTGGAAGCTCCTGATGTCGCTAGGGACCGGCTGGCGTTGCCAGGGACTGCCTGGCGCTGCTGGAAGCTCCCAACGTCGCTAGGGACCTGCTGGTGTTGCCAGGGACTGGCTGGCGCTGCTAGAAACTGCCGACGTCGCTAGGGACCGGTTGGCGTTGCCAGGGACTGGCTGGCGCTGCTGGATGCTGCCGACATCGCTAGGGACCGGCTGGCGTTGCCAGGGACTGGCTGGCGCTGTTGGAAGCTGCCGACGTCGCTAGGGACCGTCTGGTGTTGCCAGGGACTGGCTGGCGCTGCTGGAAGCTCCCGACGTCGCTAGGAACCGGCTGACGTTGCCAGGGACTGGATGGCGCTGATGGAAGCTGCCGACGTCGCTAGGGACCTGCTGGCGTTGCCAGGGACTGGCTGGCGCTGCTGGAAGCTCCCGAAGTCGCTAGGGACCGTCTGGCGTTGCCAGGGACTGGCTGGCGCTGCTGGAAGCTGCCGACGTCGCTAGGGACCGGCTGGTGTTGCCAGGGACTGGCTGGCACTGCTGGAAGCTCCCGACGTCGCTAGGAACCGGCTGGCGTTGCCAGGGACTGGCTGGCGCTGCTGGAAGCTCCGGATGTCGCTAGGGGCCGGCTGGCATTGCCAGGGACTGGCTGGCGCTGCTGGAAACTGCCGACTTCGCTAGGGACCGGCTGGCGTTGCCAGGGACTGGCTGGCGCTGTTGGAAGCTGCCGACGTCGCCAAGGACCGGCTGGTGTTGCCAGGGACTAGCTGGCGCTGCTGGAAGCTCCCGACGTCGCTAGCGACCGGCTGGCGTTGCCAGGGACTGGCTGGCGCTGCTGGAAGCTCCCGACGTCGCTAGGGACCGTCTGGTGTTGCCAGGGACTGGCTGGCGCTGCTGAAAGCTCCCTATGTCGCTAGGGACCGTCTGGTGTTACCAGGGACTGGCTGGCGCTGCTGGAAACTGCTGACGTCGCCAAGGACTGGCTGGTGTTGCCAGGGACTGGCTGCCGCTACTGGAAGCTCCCGAAGTCGCTAGGGACCGGCTGGCGTTGCCAGGGACTGGCTGGCGCTGCTGGAAGATGCCGACGTCGCTAGGGACCGGCTGGTGTTGCCAGGGACTGGCTGGCGCTGCTGGAAGCTCCCGACGTCCCTAGGGACCGGCTGGTGTTGCCAGGGACTGGCTGGCGCTGCTGGAAGCTCCCTATGTCGCTAGGGACCGTCTGGTGTTACCAGGGAGTGGCTGGCGCTGCTGGAAGCTGCTGACGTCGCCAAGGACTGGCTGGTGTTGCCAGGGAGTGGCTGCCGCTACTGGAAGCTCCCGAAGTCGCTAGGGACCGGCTGGCGTTGCCAGGGACTGGCTGGCGCTGCTGGAAGCTGCCAACGTCGCTAGGGACCGGCAGGTGTTGCTAGGGACTGGCTGGCGCTACTGGAAGCTGCCGACGTCCCTAGGGACCGGCTGGCGTTGCCAGCAACTGGCTGGCGCTGCTGGAAGATGCCGACGTCGCTAGGGACCGGCTGGCGTTGCCAGGGACTGGCTGGCGCTGCTGGAAGCCGCCGACGTCGCTAGGGACCGTCTGGTGTTGGCAGGGACTGCCTGGCGCTGCTGGAAGCTCCCGATGTCGCTAGGGACCTGCTGGCGTTGCCAGGGACTGTCTGGCGCTGCTGGAAGCTGCCGACGTTGCTAAGGACTGGCTGGTGTTGCCAGGGACTGGCTGGCGCTGCTGGAAGCTCCCGACGTCGCTAGGGACCGGCTGGCGTTGCCAGGGACTGGCTGGCGCTGCTGGAAGCTGCCGACGTCGCTAGGGACCGGCTGGCGTTGCGAGGGACTGGCTGGCGCTGCTGGAAGCTGCCGACGTCGCTAGGAACTGTCTGGTGTTGCCAGGGACTGCCTGGCGCTGTTGAAGCTGCCGACGTCGCTAGGGACCGGCTGGTGTTGCTAGGGACTGGCTGGCGCTGCTGGAAGCTCCCGACGTCGCTAGGGACCGGCTAGTGTTGCCAGGGACCGGCTGGCGCTGCTGGAAGCTGCCGACGTCGCTAGATACCGTGTGGTGTTGCCAGGGCTGGCTGGCGCTGCTGGAAGCTGCCGACGTCGCTAGGGACCGGCTGGCGTTGCCAGGGACTGACTGGCGCTGCTGGAAGCTGCGGACGTCGCTAGGGACCGTCTGGTGTTACCAAGGACTGGCTGGCGCTGCTGGAAGCTGCCGACGTCGCTAAGGAGCGGCTGGAGTTGCCAGGGACTGGCTGGCGCTGCTGGAAGCTGCCGACGTCGCTAGGGACCGTCTGGCGTTGCCAGGGACTGCCTGGCGCTGCTGGAAGCTCCCAATGTCGCTAGGGACCTGCTGGCGTTGCCAGGGACTGGCTGGCGCTGCTGGAAGCTCCCTATGTCGCTAGGGACTGGCTGGCGTTGCCAGGGACTGGCTGGCGCTGCTGGAAGCTGCCGACGTCGCTAGGGACCGTCTGGTGTTACCAGGGACTGGCTGGCGCTGCTGGAAGCTGCTGACGTCGCCAAGGACTGGCTGGTGTTGCCAGGGACTGGCTGGCGCTGCTGGAAGCTCCCGACGTCGCTAGGGACCGGCTGGCGTTGCCAGGGACTGGCTGGCGCTGCTGGAAGCTCCTGATGTCGCTAGGGACCGGCTGGCGTTGCCAGGGACTGCCTGGCGCTGCTGGAAGCTCCCGACGTCGCTAGGGTCCTGCTGGTGTTGCCAGGGACTGGCTGGCGCTGCTAGAAACTGCCGACGTCGCTAGGGACCGGTTGGCGTTGCCAGGGACTGGCTGGCGCTGCTGGATGCTGCCGACATCGCTAGGGACCGGCTGGCGTTGCCAGGGACTGGCTGGCGCTGTTGGAAGCTGCCGACGTCGCTAGGGACCGTCTGGTGTTGCCAGGGACTGGCTGGCGCTGCTGGAAGCTCCCGACGTCGCTAGGAACCGGCTGACGTTGCCAGGGACTGGATGGCGCTGATGGAAGCTGCCGACGTCGCTAGGGACCTGCTGGCGTTGCCAGGGACTGGCTGGCGCTGCTGGAAGCTCCTGAAGTCGCTAGGGACCGTCTGGCGTTGCCAGGGACTGGCTGGCGCTGCTGGAAGCTGCCGACGTCGCTAGGGACCGGCTGGTGTTGCCAGGGACTGGCTGGCACTGCTGGAAGCTCCCGACGTCGCTAGGAACCGGCTGGCGTTGCCAGGGACTGGCTGGCGCTGCTGGAAGCTCCGGATGTCGCTAGGGGCCGGCTGGCATTGCCAGGGACTGGCTGGCGCTGCTGGAAACTGCCGACGTCGCTAGGGACCGGCTGGCGTTGCCAGGGACTGGCTGGCGCTGTTGGAAGCTGCCGACGTCGCCAAGGACCGGCTGGTGTTGCCACGGACTGGCTGGCGCTGCTGGAAGCTCCCGACGTCGCTAGCGACCGGCTGGCGTTGCCAGGGACTGGCCGGCGCTGCTGGAAGCTCCCGACGTCGCTAGGGACCGTCTGGTGTTGCCAGGGACTGGCTGGCGCTGCTGAAAGCTCCCTATGTCGCTAGGGACCGTCTGGTGTTACCAGGGACTGGCTGGCGCTGCTGGAAACTGCTGACGTCGCCAAGGACTGGCTGGTGTTGCCAGGGACTGGCTGCCGCTACTGGAAGCTCCCGAAGTCGCTAGGGACCGGCTGGCGTTGCCAGGGACTGGCTGGCGCTGCTGGAAGATGCCGACGTCGCTAGGGACCGGCTGGTGTTGCCAGGGACTGGCTGGCGCTGCTGGAAGCTCCCGACGTCCCTAGGGACCGGCTGGTGTTGCCAGGGACTGGCTGGCGCTGCTGGAAGCTCCCTATGTCGCTAGGGACCGTCTGGTGTTACCAGGGAGTGGCTGGCGCTGCTGGAAGCTGCTGACGTCGCCAAGGACTGGCTGGTGTTGCCAGGGAGTGGCTGCCGCTACTGGAAGCTCCCGAAGTCGCTAGGGACCGGCTGGCGTTGCCAGGGACTGGCTGGCGCTGCTGGAAGCTGCCAACGTCGCTAGGACCGGCAGGTGTTGCCAGGGACTGGCTGGCGCTGCTGGAAGCTCCCGACGTCCCTAGGGACCGGCTGGCGTTGCCAGGAACTGGCTGGCGCTGCTGGAAGATGCCGACGTCGCTAGGGACCGGCTGGCGTTGCCAGGGACTGGCTGGCGCTGCTGGAAGCTGCCGACGTCGCTAGGGACCGTCTGGTGTTGGCAGGGACTGGCTGGCGCTGCTGGAAGCTCCCGATGTCGCTAGGGACCTGCTGGCGTTGCCAGGGACTGTCTGGCGCTGCTGGAAGCTGCCGACGTTGCTAAGGACTGGCTGGTGTTGCCAGGGACTGGCTGGCGCTGCTGGAAGCTCCCGACGTCGCTAGGGACCGGCTGGCGTTGCCAGGGACTGGCTGGCGCTGCTGGAAGCTGCCGACGTCGCTAGGGACCGGCTGGCGTTGCGAGGGACTGGCTGGCGCTGCTGGAAGCTGCCGACGTCGCTAGGAACTGTCTGGTGTTGCCAGGGACTGCCTGGCGCCGTTGAAGCTGCCGACGTCGCTAGGGACCGGCTGGTGTTGCCAGGGACTGGCTGGCGCTGCTGGAAGCTCCCGACGTCGCTAGGGACCGGCTAGTGTTGCCAGGGACCGGCTGGCGCTGCTGGAAACTGCCGACGTCGCTAGATACCGTGTGGTGTTGCCAGGGCTGGCTGGCGCTGCTGGAAGCTGCCGACGTCGCTAGGGACCGTCTGGCGTTGCCAGGGACTGACTGGCGCTGCTGGAAGCTGCGGACGTCGCTAGGGACCGTCTGGTGTTACCAAGGACTGGCTGGCGCTGCTGGAAGCTGCCGACGTCGCTAGGGAACGGCAGGTGTTGCCAGGGACTGGCTGGCGCTGCTGGAAGCTGCCGACGTCGCTAGGGACCGTCTGGCGTTGCCAGGGACTGCCTGGCGCTGCTGGAAGCTCCCAATGTCGCTAGGGACCTGCTGGCGTTGCCAGGGACTGTCTGGCGCTGCTGGAAGCTGCCGACGTTGCTAAGGACTGGCTGGTGTTGCCAGGGACTGGCTGGCGCTGCTGGAAGCTCCCGACGTCGCTAGGGACCGGCTGGCGTTGCCAGGGACTGGCTGGCGCTGCTGGAAGCTGCCGACGTCGCTAGGGACCGGCTGGCGTTGCGAGGGACTGGCTGGCGCTGCTGGAAGCTGCCGACGTCGCTAGGAACTGTCTGGTGTTGCCAGGGACTGCCTGGCGCCGTTGAAGCTGCCGACGTCGCTAGGGACCGGCTGGTGTTGCCAGGGACTGGCTGGCGCTGCTGGAAGCTCCCGACGTCGCTAGGGACCGGCTAGTGTTGCCAGGGACCGGCTGGCGCTGCTGGAAACTGCCGACGTCGCTAGATACCGTGTGGTGTTGCCAGGGCTGGCTGGCGCTGCTGGAAGCTGCCGACGTCGCTAGGGACCGGCTGGCGTTGCCAGGGACTGGCTGGCGCTGCTGGAAGCTGCCGACGTCGCTAGGGACCGGCTGGTGTTGCCAGGGACTGGCTGGCGCTGCTGGCAGCTCCCGACGTCGCTAGGGACCGGCTGGCGTTGCCAGGGACTGGCTGGCGTTGCTGGAAGATGCCGACACTGCTAAGGACCGGCTGGCGTTGCCAGGGACTGGCTGGCGCTGCTGGAAGCTGCCGACGTCGCTAGGGACCGCCTGGTGTTGGCAGGGACTGCCTGGCGCTGCTGGAAGCTCCCGATGTCGCTAGGGACCTGTTGGCGTTGCCAGGGACTGCCTGGCGCTGCTGGAAGCTGCCGACGTCGCCAAGGACTGGCTGGTGTTACCAGGGACTGGCTGGCGGTGCTGGAAGCTCCCGATGTCGCTAGGGACCGGCTGGCGTTGCCAGGGACTGGCTGGCGCTGCTGGAAGCTGCCGACGTCGCTAGGGACCGGCTGGCGCTGCGAGGGACTGGCTGGCGCTGCTGGAAGCTCCCGACGTCGCTAGGGACCGTCTGGTGTTGCCAGGGACTGCCTGGCGCTGCTGAAGCTGCCGACGTCGCTTGGGACCGGCTGGTGTTGCCATTGACTGGCTGGCGCTGCTGGAAGCTGCCGACGTCGCTAGGGACCGGCTGGTGTTGCCAGGGACCGGCTGGCGCTGCTGGAAGCTGCCGACTTCGCTAGGGACTGTGTGGTGTTTCCAGGGACTGGCTGGCGCTGCTGGAAGCTGCCGACGACGCTAGGGACCGGCTGGCGTTGCCAGGGACTTGCTGGCGCTGCTGGAAACTGCCGACGTCGCTAGGGACGGGCTGATGTTGCCAGGGACTGGCTGGCGCTGCTTGAGGCTGCCGACTTCGCTAGGGACCGGCTGGTGTTGCCAGGGACTGGCTGGCGCTGCTGGAAGCTGCCGACGTCGCTAGGGACCGGCTGGTGTTGCCAGGGACTGGCTGGCGCTGCTGGCAGCTGCCGTCGTAGCGAGTTCCACCAAATATCAAGAGGTGCTACACAAACCTCCTTTACTATTAAGAAAATCCGTTTTTCAAATCGAGAAGAAAAAATGACCACAACATACATCAGTACAAAATTTATGGAAGGAGAAGTATCAGTCCTACCAGAATCAAAGGATTTTATTACACTTTTATAACCGGCAGCAATCGAAAATGCACAGAAAATCCTAAACTTCTATCTACATCTACATCTACATCCATACTCCACGAGCCAGCTGACGGTGTGTGTCGGAGGCTACCTTGAGTACCTCTATCGGTTCTCCCTTCTATTCCAGTCTCGTATTGTTCGTGGAAAGAAGGATTGTCGGTATGTTTCTGTGTGTGCTCTAATCTCTCTGATTTTATCCGCATGGTCTCTTCGTGAGATATACGTAGGAGGGATCAATATTCCGCTGGACTCTTTGGTGGAGGTATGTTCTCGAAACTTGAACAAAAGCCCATACCGAGCTACTAAGCGTCTCTCCTGCAGAGTCTTCCACTGGAGTTTATCTATTATCTCCGTAACGCTTTCGCGATTACTAAATGATCCTGTAACGAAGCGCGCTGCTCTCCGTTGGATCTTCTCTATCTCTTCTATCAACCCTATCTGGTACGGATACTACACTGCTGAGCACTATTCAAGCAGTGGGCGAACAAGCGTACTGTAACCTACTTCCATTGTTTTCGGATTGCATTTTCTTAGGGTTCTTCCAGTGAATCTCAGTTTGGCATCTGCTTTACCGACGATCAACTTTATATGATCATTCCATTTTAAATCACTCCTAATGCGTACTCTCAGATAATTTATGGAATTAACTGCTAGCAGTTGCTGACCTGCTATTTTGTAGCTAAACGATAAGGGATCTTTCTTTCTATGTATTCGCAGCACATTACACTTGTCTTCATTGAGATTCAATTGCCATTCCCTGCACCATGCGTCAGTTCGCTGCAGATGCTCCTGTATTACAGTACAATTTTCCATTGTTACAACCTCTCGATACACCACAGCATCATCTGCAAAAAGCCTCAGTGAACTTCCGATGTCATCCACATGGTCATTCATGTATATTGTGAATAGCAACGGTCCGCAGCTCGTGGTCGTGCGGTAGCGTTCTCGCTTCCCGCGCCCGGGTTCCCGGGTTCGATTCCCGGCGGGGTCAGGGATTTTCTCTGCCTCGTGATGACTGGGTGTTGTGTGATGTCCTTAGGTTAGTTAGGTTTAAATAGTTCTAAGTTCTAGGGGACTGATGACCATAGATGTTCAGTCCCATAGTGCTCAGAGCCTTTTGAACCATTTTTGAATAGCAATGGTCCTATGACACTCCTCTGCGGCACACCTGAAATCACTCTTACTTCGGAAGACTTCTCTCCATTGAGAATGACATGCTGCGTTCTTCAATCCAATCACACAATTGGTCTGTAAGTCCATATGCTCTTATTTTGTTCATTAAACGACTGTGGGGAACTCTATCGAACGCCTTGCGGAAGTCAAGAAACACGGCATCTACCTGTGAACCCGTGTCTATGGCCCTCTGAGTCTCGTGGACGAATATCGCGAGTTGGGTTTCACACGAACGTCTTTTTCGAAACCCATGCTGATTCCTACAGAGTAGATTTCTAGTCTCCAGAAAAGTCATTATACTCGAACATAATACGTTTTCCAAAATTCTACAACTAATCGACGTTAGAGATATAGGTCTATAGTTCTGCACATCTGTTCGACGTCCCTTCTTGAAAACGGGGATGACCTGTGCCCTTTTCCAATCCTTTGGAACGCTACGCTCTTTTAGAGACCTACGGTACACCGCTGCAAGAAGGGGGGGGGGGGGGGGCGAGTTCCTTCGCGTACTCTGTGTAAAACCGAACTGGTATCCCATCAGGTCCAGCGGCCTTTCCTCTTTTGAGCGATTTTAATTGTTTCTCTATCCCTCTGTCGTCTATTTCGATATCTACCATTTTGTCATCTGTGCGACAATCTAGAGAAGGAACTACAGTGCAGTCTTCCTCTTTGAAACAACTTTAGAAAAAGACATTTAGTATTTCGGCCTTTAGTCTGTCATCCTCTGTTTCAGTACCGTTTTGGTCACAGAACATCTGGACCTTTGTATGCATGGAGTAGTAAATGGACAGGAGCTCCGGATAGGTGGCGCTAGTTGGGGATTATTGTTGGCCGTGTAGCGTGCCGAGATAGCGCAGTCGCGAAAACGATGTGTCCCCGATAGCACAGTGGTTAACGCACCTGCCTAGTAAGCAGGAGATCCAGGGTAAATAATCCAAGTCTGGTACACAGTTTCACTCGTCGCTGCTATTTCCGCGTAATGTCCAGATGCAACTAACTTCAGTAAACCCTTTCCTTTCCTTTCTCTCCCCTCCACCTTCATTTTACATAGAAAATCCAAAATGCATTCGTCAAGTCAAATCTTATTGTGAAGACGTTGTATATGCTGTCCACAATGTTAAAGCCAAAGCGTCAAAACATATAATGCTTGGAATGTCTTTGAAGAGTTTAACGAGCAGACGAAAAATTATTGATGTTACTCAAAGATGTGGCCATTGCATTAGTCATGCAGGAGTGGAAGAGCTGGAAACAGAATCGACACATATTTCATTACAGAAGTCAAGTGTATGTCCTGAGACAACTAACAAAGCAGCAGATTCGTAGAAATAAAGAGTAGAAAAGATACGTTACACGATACTGTTGGCATTATTTGTCTAAGAGTTGCTTTAAATGCCTCAGAAGAAGTACAGTTAATAGATTTACCTATTGTCAATAGCGAGGTAACCTCAAACATGAAGAAACGGAAACGAAAAGTTACAGTTATATCTTCAGATGTGGAGGAACAACCAACGGCAACAAAAAGTACAGACAAACAATTTGGACTTGTCAGACCATGCAAGTGAAAATGCATGACCTAGAAATTTACCATTATACAAAGTGATTCATACAATGCGGATGTTAACCATGCTCTTCACTTACCAAATGTTCCAATGTGGGTTGGTTTCATTGGCTTACTTAGCGACCGTAATAACTCAAAACAAATAGTTTCGTAAATACTTCCCGTTAAAGAATCAGTAGTCTTTAAGACTACTGAACGAAGGCAGTGCGAAATAATTCATCCAATTCACATACGACCTCGCAATTGCGAAAGCAGCTTTACAAATTCAGCCTGGTAGTAAACCAGATCTGTATAATCTATTCATACATATGGGATCTTTTCGTAACAAAATGGCTTATTCAAAGCTCTAGGCAAAATCATAGTAGATTATGGTTCAACCAACATTGTGGTCCAGAATAATGTCAGCTTTGGACTCCATAAATGGGTTTCTTGATGGAAAACATTTAAATACATGGAACAGACTTCACCCTTTGATGGCTGTAGGATTCTAGAAGTAAATAATGCCGTGATCACACATCAAATGACCGGACAATGGGAGAGACTGGGAAAGTCATTATCTTTATTCACAGTAAAAGA
The DNA here is from genome assembly GCF_023898315.1 of Schistocerca nitens. Lineage (NCBI taxonomy): Eukaryota > Metazoa > Arthropoda > Insecta > Orthoptera > Acrididae > Schistocerca > Schistocerca nitens. The sequence goes on along the minus strand of NC_064619.1, from coordinate 501,081,188 downwards.
ATGAAGCCCTAAATGAACTATTACAGATCAATAATATTTATAGAAAAAAACTCTCAACGGTGAATTCGGAGAAACACAATTTACGCTATATTACTCTTATTCATTGTTATTTAAATCTATCAAGAAGAGCCCTCACAGGAAATTTTGATACATTCAATTTTGTACTACAAAAATCACCTACTTATTTCTCAGATGTTTTGCCGAATCTCACCCTGATTTGTTTGAGCAGTTCCAACGAAAACGAGGTTCCTTCGACATTTAATGAAGAATAAACTGTTTTCAAAACAACCAGTCGATTTAATTCTGGAACAATCAATCAACGCAGATGAAGCTAGGAGTCTCAGAGATGTAATACAATTCACCAATTCGATTTCAGGACGTTAACGATGGGCTCTCCGCCATTATAAACGATCAGTCATAATTAATTTTGTTTATAAGGATTTGTATTTCCATAAAGAACTCAACGTTACAGTAGAGTTAGCAAATCATAACAGGAAAAAGAATAGTAAGCAATTACTAAAGTTTGTTGATACCTTTGATAAGTTTATAAAACCATTCAGGGCTGAAGTACCTAAAGATCTCTTAATAAATACACTCCTGGAAATGGAAAAAAGAACACATTGACACCGGTGTGTCAGACCCACCATACTTGCTCCGGACACTGCGAGAGGGCTGTACAAGCAATGATCACACGCACGGCACAGCGGACACACCAGGAACCGCGGTGTTGGCCGTCGAATGGCGCTAGCTGCGCAGCATTTGTGCACCGCCGCCGTCAGTGTCAGCCAGTTTGCCGTGGCATACGGAGCTCCATCGCAGTCTTTAACACTGGTAGCATGCCGCGACAGCGTGGACGTGAACCGTATGTGCAGTTGACGGACTTTGAGCGAGGGCGTATAGTGGGCATGCGGGAGGCCGGGTGGACGTACCGCCGAATTGCTCAACACGTGGGGCGCGAGGTCTCCACAGTACATCGATGTTGTCGCCAGTGGTCGGCGGAAGGTGCACGTGCCCGTCGACCTGGGACCGGACCGCAGCGACGCACGGATGCACGCCAAGACCGTAGGATCCTACGCAGTGCCGTAGGGGACCGCACCGCCACTTCCCAGCAAATTAGGGACACTGTTGCTCCTGGGGTATCGGCGAGGACCATTCGCAACCGTCTCCATGAAGCTGGGCTACGGTCCCGCACACCGTTAGGCCGTCTTCCGCTCACGCCCCAACATCGTGCAGCCCGCCTCCAGTGGTGTCGCGACAGGCGTGAATGGAGGGACGAATGGAGACGTGTCGTCTTCAGCGATGAGAGTCGCTTCTGCCTTGGTGCCAATGATGGTCGTATGCGTGTTTGGCGCCGTGCAGGTGAGCGCCACAATCAGGACTGCATACGACCGAGGCACACAGGGCCAACACCCGGCATCATGGTGTGGGGAGCGATCTCCTACACTGGCCGTACACCACCGGTGATCGTCGAGGGGACACTGAATAGTGCACGGTACATCCAAACCGTCATCGAACCCATCGTTCTACCATTCCTAGACCGGCAAGGGAACTTGCTGTTCCAACAGGACAATGCACGTCCGCATGTATCCCGTGCCACCCAACGTGCTCTAGAAGGTGTAAGTCAACTACCCTGGCCAGCAAGATCTCCGGATCTGTCCCCCATTGAGCATGTTTGGGACTGGATGAAGCGTCGTCTCACGCGGTCTGCACGTCCAGCACGAACGCTGGTCCAACTGAGGCGCCAGGTGGAAATGGCATGGCAAGCCGTTCCACAGGACTACATCCAGCATCTCTACGATCGTCTCCATGGGAGAATAGCAGCCTGCATTGCTGCGAAAGGTGGATATACACTGTACTAGTGCCGACATTGTGCATGCTCTGTTGCCTGTGTCTATGTGCCTGTGGTTCTGTCAGTGTGATCATGTGATGTATCTGACCCCAGGAATGTGTCAATAAAGTTTCCCCTTCCTGGGACAATGAATTCACGGTGTTCTTATTTCAATTTCCAGGAGTGTATTTCGTCCAGTTAAGCAGTCTCAGAACTAGTTGAAAAATTCCTTCTCAATATTGAACAAAATTATGAGATTAAACGCTTAGTTTTTATTGCAGAATGTACAGAAGACACAAATAGGTTTGAGAAGAGCTTAAAAAACTCTGGTAGACAACTTTTCTGAGGATTGGTCCAAATGGCTCTGAGCACTACGGGACTTAACATATATGGTCATCAGTCCCCTAGAACTTAGAACTACTTAAACCTAACTAACCTAAGGACAGCACACAACACCCAGTCATCACGAGGCATTTTTTGAGGATTATTAAAAAAAAGATTCGTGGTAAAGTGCAGGAAGTATGTATTCAAAAAGATTAATTTGCACGTATTCGGTATATCAGTTGGTCATGAAATCGACATAGCCAAAACTTTGTCACATCCCATAACTCAAGTGCCAATATCTAAGGGCCATTTCGATCGTGATCTTTGTAAAAGCCAAAAATCTATTTCAATGAAAAATTTGGAAAATTACGTAGAACACAATCCACCTCCTCAGAGACAGTGATAACTTACTTCATACTATTACAAATGTTCGTCAAAGTTCTGGGAGTATCTCAAAGAAAATGATGCAAACTGTAACACAATTAAAAGCGGCAAGATATGACGTTCTTTTTCGACCAATACCTATCCCCGTCAATTAAAGAGTGTGAGCGATGTCTTCGAAATGAATCACCTTAGCAGGAGTTTAACAAGATTGGACCCTATGAAGTTCGACCATCTGACTTCGCAAAAGAATAGAAAAACACGCACTTCCAACTGGCTCTTCTTGATTTTCCTATCTTGCACTGAGCTTCTAACGAGGTGGCAATAAACGGGCTTTCGTTGATTGTAAACAGCGTCACTCTTATACCGTCACCAATAGCACAGTTGTGTCTGATATCGATGTAAGTCTATCGCGTCCAGATCAAGAGGAGGCTGGCAGCAAAACCGTTTGCCACGTTTGTAATACTGATGCTCAGTCTAGTTTTGTGATAAGATATTCTGATAATAATACTGCAACAATCATGCTAGGCAATATGCATCCCTTAAAAAAGTATGATTCGCATTTGGATATTGACTGGCACTGGAAATAAGCTGAGTTCTTTGATATTTCAAACATTTACGAAAACTTAGGACTGTCCTTACCTCTGAGCTTATCAGACTTTCATGCGACCACTGGCTGTGATTACAAGCCAGCCTTTTTTCAAGAAAGGCAAACAAAGGTCATTTAATATATTTACAAAAAACGAAGTGTGTCAAGCAGCATTTACCAGATTCGGCTAGCTGGAGTTATTAAGTGATGCCAAATTACAGGAAAAGACCTTGATTATAATACAGAAATTTGTGATGTTTACAAAATGGCAGGAATTATTGATACAGATGCTGCAATGCAAGAGTTCAGTGCACCCTCAACAGTTGCAATGCCTCCGACGTAAATGAAGACTTTATTCGGAAAATATTAAAAACGTTGATGCAAGCACCTTAACACCGTGTAAGATCGAACTTCGACAGCAGTTCGGGAGAGCAAATTACTTCACTAGTCTCTGGGATAGTGCCCATATGAACGTTCGTGGTATTTCCAGTCCTAAAAATAATAGAAGTCAGAAGGCAACAAGTATCAGTTCAACTAGTTCGACGGAGATCAGTTGAGACAAATTCGGGTATTCTTTTTCAACGTAAGGTTTCGTTTATAAATTTGTAGGCTACTCGACTCTTAATAATGTTATTTGTTTTTACAGAAGACGACACAAATAAGGCTGATGATGATGACCCAGATATTCACTGCCAAGATTGGCTGGATGACGAGTTATCAAATATTAACGATGACAATGACGAAAATTAAACAACCGCAATATACTTGTTAATGAAAAGTACTTAATATTTAAATAAAGTTTTTAACACACTTATTGTACACATTTCTTTATAACTTGTAAGAAAACAATGAAAAGCAATATTTCTTGATAGCATTAAATGACGGTAACAAACATTCATTTTAGTATATAACATTCTTCCGCAGGTCAACAATTTATTACCATGCTGTAATTTGTAATTTAGCATTAAAAATTGTTTGATTCCTGCTGAACAACTTCGTTAGACCATAAAAAAGTAAGTTGAGTGAGGCTGTCTTACACAGCCATCAGATAACCAAACACGCGGTCATGCTAATGGCGACATTTTAAATGTCTGGCGGATGTTTAGCTCCTATAATTGGTCTGGCTGCTTACAAATAGCACTGAAATAGTTCCGTAAGCATCATGTATAAAAATCAACTCGCAGATTGTAGGTGAACTTACGCTATCTTTTCGCTAACTTCAAAGAATCTGTCAGTAATTACCGCCGACTGAGACTGTCTGGCAATATTGACTATTAATTTAATCAGCCTATTCATAACAGTCAGCATTCAGACTTTAAGAAAAGTGATCACTATTTTTATGTACCTTTCGCATCTGGTATCTGTAAACTGGCCGCAGACCCAATCCAGCAGGTAGGTATGCTTTTAGTTAATGGTTCTCTGTACGACACTTTCTATTACTCAGAAAATAAGTGACGTCTGGCGGTCCTGGGATTTTGGTCTATTTGTAGTTCGTCCGTTAGATGTCGGCGCTAATTGAGCTCTGCTAATGGAGCGGACACAATGTATGAGAAATTCTGATGCTAGCAGACGACCGTGCTCGAAGGTCGGGGAGAAAAGCGGTGGAAAGAGCCGCGTCCTCGGTGCGATGAATAGTTTTTAAGTTATTTTGTGTTAAACATCTTACGAAGTGTACGAAATTTAAGAAATTCTAACTCGGTGACAACTACGAGGGTTGTAACTTTAATAGTGGCAACTATTTATTTACAGCTCGTACAAAATAGATACGTGTTTCAAAGTTTTACTGACAATCAAAATAGTCATCAGCATCGTGTATAGCCCGTTGCCAGCGATGCGGAAGTCGTAGGATACTCTTAGCAGTGCCAGTTGTGTTGACAGTTCGAGCGACACGGTCTACTGCCCGACGAAATTGTAGCAGTTCTGAAGCGAATGCCGTGAAGTGTTTCCTTAAGTTTAGAAATCGAGTTCAACTCACGAGGGCTTAAGTCAGGGGAGTGCAGTAGGTGGTATAGCACTTAGCAGCCCCATCAGTCAAACAAATAAGTAACAGCTTGCACTGTACATGCTTGAGCACTGTCCTGCAAAATGATGGTAAGGTCCTGCAGAAAGTGTCATCACTTCTGTCTCTATGCTTTCATTTTTGGAACGCAACCAACGACCAGCTTAGAGACAGAAGTGGTGACACTTTCTGCAGGACCTGATCATCATTTTGCAACAAAATGCTCAAGCACGTACAGTGCAAGCTGTCACTGATTTGTTTGACTGATGGGGCTGCTAAGTGCTATACCACCTACTGCACTCCCGTGACTTAAGCCCTCGTGAGCTCAACTCGATTTCTAAACTTAAGGAAACACTTCACGGCATTCGCTTCAGAACTGCTACAAATTCGTCGGGCAATAGACCATGTCGCTCGAACTGTCAACACAACTGGCACTGCTAAGAGTATCCTAAGACTTCCACATAGCTGGCAACGGGTTATACGCAATGCTGGTGACAACGTTGAAGGTCAGTAAAACTCTGAAACACGTATCTATTTTGTACGAGCTGTAAATAAATAGTTACCACAATTAAAGTTCCCACCCTCGTACAACTATTTTCATAAACGAAAAGTCAATAGATAGATTTCGTAGAGACCTATCAGAGAATTAAACCAAAATTGTGATAAATATTAACATGTTTATCTATAGGCCGGAATGTGTATAACGTGCTGAAAAATCGGCAAATTTAGCAACAAAATTAATATATATCATAAAAGGAGCAGCAGCATTAAACAGTAACCATAGTTAGGAAAGTAGAAATAAGTTCACAATTAATTGTTGATATTTGTTAACCATAATATCACCAAAAGTAACTTTTTTAATGTTAAAAGTGTAATTCATGCAAAAACCAGTGTGTGTACTAATAATCTAATTTCAGTACCGAAAAGCTAATAAAATTTGGAAGTGATTTCATATGTAATAGTTGTATAAATCAGTAGGTTTATATTTTTACATGATCAGGAAACATCATTAGACTCATTGACCTATGCGAGAATATAGATACCCGGCTGCCATCTTGGCTAATGCAGGCTGGTTTGGACAGTGTTAGCGAGCAGTCTCCGTCCGTGTTGGATGGGCAGCGAATTGGTCGTCTCGTGAAAATTGTGTTTTTTCTAAGTGCCGTGTGTCGCCAGTTAATATTTAGTAATAATTTCGGGCTGTGCGGCATTTTTTCGTCTGAGAACTATTCCGAACTGTGAAATTTTACCTCCGATTTATAGTGTGGATGCGGACTTGTGATTTTTACCAGTTAGCATGTGTGTACTTTAACTCGAATCTGAACCAAGTTGGACTGACAATTTTTCAAGGTTTTCGAATAAGTGGGGACCTAGCTGAGATATTGCCTAGTTATCTGCGTTCTCGCATAGGATAAACATTCATCCTTGGAAGTTGATTAAACTTGTTGCTGCGGGTCATAAGGGAAAAAAAGCCAATAATTTCGTGAAACTCAGATCCCTGTGAGTTGTGAATTTTATTATGCAAATCCGTTCCTGCATTCTGTTGAATAATTTGGGCAAATAGAACGTGTGTACTGTTGGCCCCTAGAAGTTAACGCAGCCAGATTTCAGAAAAATCTAATTTTCACTGTGGCCCATGATGGTGTGCTACTAACTAAAACTGTAATAAATATAATTTGCACAGTGTCGGGGGCTCAGAGTTGTTTCAGTGATCTATTGGGCATTGACTGGTGGTCCCGTTTTTCCGGAGTGGATTTTTGTTCTTAGGTTGTGTACGGTGCGGTGTGCAAATCTTAATAAAGTTTTCTTTAGTAATACATTAAGTTCGGTTTAAATGGCTCTGAGCACTATGGGACTTAACATCTGAGGTCATCAGTCCCCTAGACTTAGAACTACTTAAACCTAACTAACCTAAGGCCATCACACACATCCATGCCTGAGGCAGGATTCGAACCTGCGACCGTAGCGGTCGCGCGGTTCTTGACTGTTGCGCCTAGAACCGCTCGGCCACCCCGGCCGGCAATGCATTAAATTTGTTTGATATATTTCCTATATATGTTTGTGAGATGTTTGTTACTTTTGCTGGTACCTATATTTAATTTTATGTCGCTATTAATCGTAATATGTATCGGTTAGTTGTTTTTATCATAGAGTTGGTCGATTATGTTAGGACTGAAGTTGTTTTCCTGTGCTATGTATTTGAGATCTCCAATTCCCTCTGTTGTGCGGAGTATTGTAATGGTAGATTCATCAGTGTATCATCACTTGAAAGAATGCATATTTCTGCCTTTCATGGTGACAGGAATTTGCGTTAATGTGTTATTTGATGTGTCTTTTCTGTTTAGAGTTACTATACCTATAGTCCTCCCCATGTTATGCTGTTGGCTGTCTTCGATAGCAGATAGATTTACGCTCCATAGTTCATTGATGATACCGTCAACCGAAATTAGTATCTTCAGATGTTAAGGACGTGGTTCATATCCCCGTACCAAGGCCAAGGAATCGAAGAGGACCACTGATTTCAGCTGGACAGTGTGCCCCCCTTCCACCCTCGCCCCTCCCCCTCAATTTTGCTCTTTTAGTGTACAAATATCCGAGCGAAGTTTTTCCCAGAACGGTGCTTTCGGCGTGGATCACCTACAACACCAGCTCCAATTGTCTGGCCAACCTGCAGCTCGACCTCATATGCGACAGTTCGTTCTGGGGTTGCTTCAAGAGCATTGTTGTAGAGCAACGGTACGTAATGGTTGATGACTTGAAGGAACTTGAGGCTGGAATGCCAGTGGATTACTCCAGATATGAAGCGAAAAATGAGCACGGTATCTGTGTTCGCAGAACGACGGACTGCCAGCCGATGTCGCGATCAGTTAAAGGCACCACAAGCATGTTCTTAGTAGAGGTTCAATATTAATACAAATGTTCTAAAAATGTCTGACATGTTTATAGGGGGGTGACGGGACTTTGCGCAACCATGTGGAATTTATACTGTTCCAAATCTATAGCGAAACCCTCGTTCCAACGCGTTACTCACAAGCAGTTAGGCTAAACTGCCACCGTGTTCACCTAGCCCTTCTACATCTACATCCATAGTCCGCAAGCCACCTGACGGTGTGTGGCGAAGGGTACCTTGAGTTCCTCTAACGGTTCTCCCTTCTATTCCAGTCTCGTTTTGTTCGTGGAAAGAAGGATTGTCGGTGTGCCTCTGTGTGGGCTCTAATCTCTCTAATTTTATCCCCATGGTCTCTTCGCGAGATATACGTAGGAGGGAGCAATATACTACTTGACTCCTCGGTGAAGGTATGTTCTCGAAACTTCAACAAAAGCCCGTACCGAGCTACTGAGCGTCTCTCCTGCAGAGTCTTCCACTGGAGTTTATCTGTCATCTCCGTAACGCTTGCGCGATTACTAAATGATCCTGTAACGAAGCGCGCTACTCTCCGTTGGATCTTCTCTATCTCTTCTATCTCTCTTTGGAATTAACTGCTTCCAGTTACTGACCTGCTAAATTGTAGCTAAATGATAAGGCATCTTTCTTTCTATGTATTCGCAGCACATTACACTTGTTTACATTGAGATTCAATTGCCATTCCTTGCACCATGCGTCAATTCGCTGCAGATCCTCCTGCATTTCAGTACAATTTTCCATTGTTACAACCTCTCGATATACCACAGCATCATCCTCAAAAAGCCTCAGTGAACTTCCGATGTCATCCACAAGGTTATTTATGTATATTGTGAATAGCAACGGTCCTACGACACTCCCCTGCGGCACACCTGAAATAACTCTTACTTCGGAAGACTTTTCTCCATTGAGAATGACATGCTGCGATCTGTTTTCTAGGAAATCTTCAATCCAATCACACAATTGGTCTGATAGTCCATATGCTCTTACTTTGTTCATTAAACGACTGTGGGGAACTGTATCGAACGCCTTGCGGAAGTCAAGAAGCGCGGCATCTACCTGGGAACCCGTGTCTATGGCCCTCTGAGTCTCGTGGACTAATAGCGCGCGCTGGGTTTCACACAATCGTCTTTTTCGAAACCCATGCTGATTCCTACAATTTCTAGTGTCCAGAAAAGTCATTATACTTGAACATAATACGTGTTCCAAAATTCTACAACTGATCGACGTTAGAAAAAAATGGTTCAAATGGCTCTGAGCACTATGGGACTCAACTGCTGAGGTCATTAGTCCCCTAGAACTTAGAACCAGTTAAACCTAACTAACCTAAGGACATCACAAACATCCATGCCCGAGGCAGGATTCGAAACTGCGACCGTAGCGGTCTTGCGGTTCCAGACTGCAGCGCCTTTAACCGCACGGCCACTTCGGCCGGCGATCGACGTTAGAGATATGTTGTTGTTGTGGTCTTCACCCCTGAGACTGGTTTGATGCAGCTCTCCATGCTACTCTATCCTGTGCAAGCTTCTTCATCTCCCAGTACCTACTGCAACCTACATCCTTCTGAATCTGCTTAGTGTATTGATCTCTTGGTCTCCCTCTACGATTTTTACCCTCCACACTGCCCTCCAATGCTAAACTTGTGATCCCTTGATGCCGCAAAACATGTCCTACCAACCGATCCCTTCTTCTAGTCAAGTTGTGCCACAATCTTCTCTTCTCCCCATTCCTATTCAATACCTCCTCATTAGTTACGTGATCTACCCACCTTATCTTCAGCATTCTTCTGTAGCACCACATTTCGAAAGCTTCTATTCTCTTCTTGTCCAAACTATTTATCGTCCATGTTTCACTTCCATACATGGCTACACTCCATACAAATACTATCAGAAACGACTTCCTGACACTTAAATCTATACTCGATGTTAACAAATTTCTCTTCTTCAGAAACGATTTCCTTGCTATTGCCAGTCCACATTTTTTATCCTCTCTACTTCGACCATCATCAGTTATTTTGCTCTCCAAATAGCAAAACTCCTTTACTACTTTAAGTGTCTCATTTCCTAATCTAATCCCCTCAGCATCACCCGATTTAATCTGACTACATTCCATTATCCTCGTTTTGCTTTTGTTGATGTTCATCCTATATCCTCCTTTCAAGACACTGTCCATTCCGTTCAACTGCTCTTCCAAGTCCTTTGCTGTCTCTGACAGAATTACAATGTCATCGGCGAACCTCAAAGTTTTTACTTCTTCTCCATGAATTTTAATACCTGCTCCGAATTTTTCTTTTGTTTCCTTTACTGCTTGCTCAATATACAGATTGAATAACATCGGGGAGAGGCTACAACCCTGTCTCACTCCTTTCCCAACCACTGCTTCCCTTTCATGCCCCTCGACTCTTGTAACTGCCATCTGGTTTCTGTACAAATTGTAAATAGCCTTTCGCTCCTTGTATTTTACCCCTGCCACCTTCAGAATTTGAAAGAGAGTATTCCAGTTAACATTGTCAAAAGCTTTCTCTAAGTCTACAAATGCTAGAAACGTAGGTTTGCCTTTTCTTAATCTTTCTTCTAAGATAAGTCGTAAGGTTAGTATTGCCTCACGTGTTCCAACATTTCTACGGAATCCAAACTGATCTTTCCCGAGGTCCGCTTCTACCAGTTTTTCCATTCGTCTGTAAAGAATTCGCGTTAGTATTTTGCAGCTGTGACTTATTAAACTGATAGTTCGGTAATTTTCACATCTGTCAACACCTGCATTCTTTGGGATTGGAATTATTATATTCTTCTTGAAGTCTGTGGGTATTTCGCCTGTCTCATACATCTTTCTCACCAGATGGTAGAGTTTTGTCATGACTGGCTCTCCCAAGGCCATCAGTAGTTCTAATGGAATGTTGTCTACTCCCGGGGCCTTGTTTCCACTCAGGTCTTTCAGTGCTCTGTCAAACTCTTCACGCAGTATCTTATCTCCCATTTCATCTTCATCTACATCCTCTTCCATTTCCATAATATTGTCCTCAAGTACATCGTCCTTGTATAAACCCTCTATATACTCCTTCCACCTTTCTGCCTTCCCTTCTTTGCTTAGAACTGGGTTGCCATCTGAGCTCTTGATATTCATACAAGTGGTTCTCTTCTCTCCAAAGGTCTCTTTAATTTTCCTGTAGGCAGTATCTATCTTACCCCTAGTGAGACAAGCCTCTACATCCTTACATTTGTCCTCTAGCCATCCCTGCTTAGCCATTTTGCACTTCCTGTCGATCTCATTTTTGAGACGTTTGTATTCCTTTTTGCCTGCTTCATTTACTGCATTTTTATATTTTCTCCTTTCATCAATTAAATTCAATATTTCTTCTGTTACCCAAGGATTTCTATTAGCCCTCGACTTTTTACCTACTTGATCCTCTGCTGCCTTCACTACTTCATCCCTCAGAGCAACCCATGAGATATAGGTCTATAGTTCTGCACATCTGTTCGACGTCCCTTCTTGAAAACGGGGATGACCTGTGCCCTTTTCCAATCCTTTGGAATCAGAGGCTGAGACGGTTCTGCGACCATGTGGGCTGCAGATTCCTCGACTTGCGCCATAGGGTGGTGGTGTTTCGGGTTCCGCTGGATAGGTCAGGAGTCCACTACACGCAACAAGCGGCTACACGAGTAGCAGGGGTTGTGTGGCGTGGGCAACGGGTGCGGGGCAAAGTCAGGACATGCGGGGACCAAGCAGCAATCGGTATTGTAATTGTCAACTATCGAAGCTGCGTTGGTAAAGTACCGGAACTTCAAGCGCTGATAGAAAGCACCGAAGCTGAAATCGTTATAGGTACAGAAAGCTGGCTGAAGCCAGAGATAAATTCTGCCGAAATTTTTACAAAGGTACAGACGGTGTTTAGAAAGGATAGATTGCATGCAACCGTGGGGGGGGGGGGGGGGGGGAGGTGTTCACCGCTGTTAGTAGTAGTTTATCCTGTAGTGAAGTAGAAGTGGATAGTTCCTGTGAATTATTATGGGTGGAGGTTACACTCGACAACCGAGCTAGGTTCATAATTGGCTCCTTTTACCGACCTCCAGACTCAGCAGCATTAGTGGCAGAACAACTGAGAGAAAATTTGGAATACATTTCACATAAATTTTCTCAGCATGTTATAGTCTTAGGTGGAGATTTCAATTTACCAGATATAGACTGGGACACTCAGATGTTTCGGACGGGTGGTAGGAACAGAGCATCGAGTGACATTATACTGAGTGCACTATCCGAAAATTACCTCGAGCAATTAAACAGAGAACCGACTCGTAGAGATAACATCTTGGACCTATTAATAACAAACAGGCCCGAACTTTTCGACTCTGTATGTGCAGAACAGGGAATCAGTGATCATAAGGCCGTTTCAGCATCCCTGAATATGGAAGTTAATAGGAATACAAAAAAAGGGAGGAAGGTTTATCTGTTTAGCAAGACTAATAGAAGGCAGATTTCAGACTACCTAACAGATCAAAACGAAAATTTCTTTTCCGACACTGACAATGTTGAGTGTTTATGGAAAAAGTTCAAGGCAATCGTAAAATGCGTTTTAGACAGGTACGTGCTGAGTAAAACTGTGAGGGACGGGAAAAACCCACCGTGGTACAACAACAAAGTTTGGAAACTACTGCGAAAGCAAAGAGAGCTTCACTCCAAGTTTAAACGCAGCCAAAACCTCTCAGACAAACAGAAGCTAAACGATGTCAAAGTTAGCGTAAGGAGGGCTATGCGTGAAGCGTTCAGTGAATTCGAAAGTAAAATTCTATGTACCGACTTGACAGAAAATCCTAGGAAGTTCTGGTCTTACGTTAAATCGGTAAGTGGCTCGAAACAGCATATCCAGACACTCCGGGATGATGATGGCATTGAAACAGAGGATGACACGCGTAAAGCTGAAATACTAAACACTTTTTTCCAAAGCTGTTTCACAGAGGAAGACCGCACTGCAGTTCCTTCTCTAAATCCTCGCACAAACGAAAAAATGGCTGACATCGAAATAAGTGTCCAAGGAATAGAAAAGCAACTGGAATCACTCAACAGAGGAAAGTCCACTGGACCTGACGGGATACCAATTCGACTCTACACAGAGTACGCGAAAAAACTTGCCCCCCTCCTAACAGCCGTGTACCGCAAGTCTCTAGTGGAACGGAGGGTTCCAAATGATTGGAAAAGAGCACAGGTAGTCCCAGTCTTCAAGAAGGGTCGTCGAGCAGATGCGCGAAACTATAGACCTATATCTCTGACGTCGATCTGTTGTAGAATTTTAGAACATGTTTTTTGCTCGAGTATTATGTCGTTTTCGGAAACCCAGAATCTACTCTGTAGGAATCAACAGCGATCGTGTGAGACCCAACTCGCTTTATTTGTTCACGAGACCCAGAAAATATTAGATACCGGCTCCCAGGTAGATGCTATTTTTCTTGACTTCCGGAAGGCGTTCGATACAGTTCCGCACTGTCGTCTGATAAACAAAGTAAGAGCCTACGGAATATCAGACCAGCTGTGTGGCTGGATTGAAGAGATTTTAGCAAACAGAACACAGCATGTTGTTATCAATGGAGAGACGTCTACAGACGTTAAAGTAACCTGTGGCGTGCCACAGGGGAGTGTTATAGGACCATTGCTTTTCACAATATATATAAATGACCTAGTAGATAGTGTCGGAAGTTCCATGCGGCTTTTCGCGGATGATGCTGTAGTATACAGAGAAGTTGCAGCATTAGAAAATTGTAGCGAAATGCAGGAAGATCTGCAGCGGATAGGCACTTGGTGCAGGGAGTGGCAACTGACCCTTAACATAGACAAATGTAATGTGTTGCGAATACATAGAAAGAAGGATCCTTTATTGTATGATTATATGATAGCGGAGCAAACACTGGTAGCAGTTACTTCTGTAAAATATCTGGGAGTATGCGTGCGGAACGATTTGAAGTGGAATGATCATATAAAATTAATTGTTGGTAAGGCGGGTACCAGGTTGAGATTCATTGGGAGAGTGCTTAGAAAATGTAGTCCATCAACAAAGGAGGTGGCTTACAAAACACTCGTTCGACCTATACTTGAGTATTGCTCATCAGTGTGGGATCCGTACCAGATCGGGTTGACGGAGGAGATAGAGAAGATCCAAAGAAGATCGGTGCGTTTCGTCACAGGGTTATTTGGTAACCGTGATAGCGTTACGGAGATGTTTAATACACTCAAGTGTCAGACTCTGCAAGAGAGGCGCTCTGCATCGCGGTGTAGCTTGCTCGCCAGGTTGGTGCGTTTCTGGATGAGGTATCAAATATATTGCTTCCCCCTACTTATACCTCCCGAGGAGATCACGAATGTAAAATTAGAGAGATTAGAGCGCGCACGGAGGCTTTCAGACAGTCGTTCTTCCCGCGAACCATACGCGACTGGAACAGGAAAGGGAGGTAATGACAGTGGCACGTAAAGTGCCCTCCGCCACACACCGTTGGGTGGCTTGCGGAGTATAAATGTAGATGTAGATGTACGCTCTTTTAGAGACCTACGGTACACCGCTGCAAGAAGGGGGGCAAGTTCCTTCGCGTACTCTGTGTAAAATCGAACTGGTATCCCATCAGGTCCAGCGGCCTTTCCTCTCTTGAGCGATTTTAATTGTTTCTCTATCCCTCTGTCGTCTATTTCGATATCTACCATTTTGTCATCTGTGCGACAATCTAGAGAAGGAACTACAGTGCAGTCTTCCTCTGTGAAACAGCTTCCTAAGAACACTACTCCGGCCTTACTCTATCGCCCTCTGCTTCACGACCTTCGCACGCAACTTCGCGATCGTAGTTTAGTGTACACTGGTGGCTCTCGGGCTGACCGTGGTGTCGGTTGTACTTTCATCATTGGCACCGAAGTTCCTCTGTATCGGGTTCCGGAACACTGCTCAGTATTTATAGCAGGTCTCTTCGCCCTGTATCATGCCACGTAATACATCCGGGGACACAGGCTTTTAAACTGCGTCATCTGCTCCGATTCTCTCAGTGCCCTTCAAAACCTCTGTGTGCTGTATACCGTCCATCCCTTAGTGCTACGTGTCCAGGAAAGCTGTCACTTGCTCACTCGTGATGGAGCCACAGTGATATTTATGTGGGCTCCTGATCACGTCGATCTGACTCGAAACGAGGCCGCTGACGCTGCTGCCAAAGCCGCTGTCCTCGTACTTCAGCCCGCTAGTTCTTATATTCCCTCCGATGATCTCTGTGTTGCCGTGTGTCAGCAGGTGGTGTCATTTTGGCATCACCGCTGATCCTTCCTTCGTGGGAACAAGCTCCGGGTTATTAAACCTCTCCCAGTGTCTTGGATGACCTCCTCTGGGTCCTCCCGCCGTAAGGACATCATTTTAGCTACTTTGCATATCGATCACTGTCTTTTTAGCCATCGCCATTTGTTAAGTAGTGCTCCCCCACCATTTTGTACTCAATCCGCTCCACCTTTGACGGTCCACTATTTCCTGACGGAATGCCCCTTCTTTAACCACTTACGTTCTCGTTTGTGTTTGCCCCCTGAGTTATCGGTCGTTTTAGCGAACGACGCATGGGCTGTAGACCGCCTTTTAGTTTTTCTCCGTCATAGAAATATGGCGTGGTCCATTTAATTTTTAGTTCATGACCTCCGTTTCTCTATGGCATATTTTATAGACCTTTCTCCACGTCCCGCTTTCAGCTGTCTCCTCTTACGTCGATTAGGATTAGCGTGTGTCGTTTTTAGCTCTTTTTTATCTTCGTGTTGTATAGTTCTGACGTGGGCACGTATGACCGTAGTTGTTTTTACGCCCTAAAAACAAAACAAACAAACATTTATGCCACAACATTCGCCTCACAAGGAATTTCAGTCACAGAAAACCTTTCGCAGTTAGGTTGGTAAACGAGCCAATCACGTTATACATTGGGTCTTAGAATACGTTTCAAAATTACGCAGAATGACAATAGAGATACGGTTTTGCATTTCTGTAAATCCATTCTTATCGCCGCCTTGTAAACGGGATAGGGTTGCGCTTTTTTCCAGTCACTTTTGTAGCTCGTCTTTCTGTATAATTTAGCAGGGTATTCGACGTTTATTGTTACGAAGGAGTGATGAGTAAATATACAAAATACGGTCTCCAGTTGGGACGGGATTAATGCTTTCACATCTTTGCGATGTCTCAAGGCTTGAGGTTTTTAGTCTTAGATAAATGTTTTTTCAGTGGCTCAGAAACATACTTATACAACAAACCAGTACACTCCAATACTCGTCGATAAGCAGAAAGAACTGGAGTAGTCCAGAAGTGGGAACATCTATTTGAAGATACCCCCAGTTGATGTGAACCCGAGTTACTATCATTTTACAGCAAGAGAAGGGCGAAGGAGAGTATATAATAAACGGAACAGAAAAAATGAATCTAGACTAATAACATAATGAAAATCTTTCATTTTTTTGCATCGTTATGTGAGAATCGCTTGTAATTACTAATATGCTGATCATGGTGGATATTCTAGAGTTACAGTGAAAGTGGAAAAGTAGATTTCTTTGGTAGTCCTGCGTATTCAGATCGCAATTATCAATCGTTAGGGGCAGAGAAGATACGAGCTACGTACTTCATTCATCTCACACAGTTAAAACGAATTAGAATCATCTCCATGTAGTTTTGTGAATCGGAGCTTTCATAACAAATGCGTCCAAGTTACAAGGTATATGAATGTAGGTTTATACACAGAAAATTATTCATCTGAACTAATTCGTTCTGTAACTCTATTAAGTTCAGAGTTTAGAAGGTAAGAAATCCTCTGTGGTCGTCTCAGGAACTACCGTACTACGTAATACTGACAAACTAACTCAGTCCGACCAAAGCTTGAAGGCCCAACGATACCGAACGACCGCCGTGTCAATCTCGGCCTCAGACGTCAGTGGTCGCAGGTGTACAGGGGCATGTAGTCTGCACGCCCCTCTCCCGACCTTTGTCAGTTTGACTGTACCTAACTTGATTTCGGTAACTATCTTATAGACATATTGTGACGAAGCAGAGTTAAAGAGTTCTCATAGGATGCACAACAGGTTCATGCAAATATCTGTGGACGCTTTGAGGAATTATGTTTGATAGCACTTCCTAGCTACGACAGCTCTTGTTTCGCACGAACTGAAGGTCGCGGAGTCCTTGGTGGCGTCACATGTGATCACGGCGACGATCACAATTCTGATTTCGTTCATGTGTAGTCAATTTAACAATCAGAACAGATACTGAACTATTTGTAATATCACAGAACATTTGAGTTCTCCAACTTACATTTTCCATAGACAAGATATCGAACATTTTTCGTTCACAACCATTAAAAGAAAGGATTTTGTAGTAAACACATGGTAATATGAGCTGAGGGACAGTAATGGATTGTTTCAACTACAGCCACAGAATCTCCGGAAATGTTTTACAGCGCACCAACCCAGTGCATGAGATGGAAGTTCTAAAAATACTGAATCATTAGAGTAGGGATCGCACTTATTTGCCACTGATCTGTCCTTTTTGCTGTTCTAACAAAGTCGAAGCTTAAGTAATTTAACGATGGTACGTATTCCCGTTATGTGCCACGTGTAACTGAAGAGCTACTCGTGGTCTGTCCTGTACAAGTATACGTATCAGTGGTCTGCCTAGGAGAGGCCTTGCTTATTTTTGCCTCAGTGCCCAAACAGAGCACGTCAGTGTTACGGTGGAAAGCTGATATCGTAGAACACGTCGTAACGTCGCTGTGGGTCGATGCTGTACGCGGGTAAAAAAAATGGTTCAAATGGCTCTGAGCACTATGGGACTTAACATCTGTGGTCATTAGTCCCCTAGAACTTAGAACTACTTAAACCTAACTAACCTAAGGACATCACACACATCCATGCCCGAGGCAGGATTCGAACCTGCCACCGTAGCAGTCGCGCGGTTCCGGACTGCGCGCCTAGAACCGCTAGACCACCGCGGCCGGCTGTACGCGGGTAAACGCACGTCCACGAGCAACCAACATCTGTGCATAGACCATATCACTGACGGTTCTCTTACACGGAAATCTCGAGACAGCAGCACTGATGATGGTGCCAAAAACGTACGGTAATAGTTTGAATTCCTTTGTCCCAAAACTGTTATTTAGAATTGAAGGAAATGATAGAAAATTGGAGGAAAGTGGACCTAGAAATTATATGGAGTTTCCACTATGTGATCATGTAATACAGTTCAGTCGTTGGTCAAGTTAATCCAAAAACGGGTACTTACACTCTTAAGGAAACATTTCGAAGGAGGGTTTTAAAGCACGAATGATCGTACGATAAATATCCAGGTCCTACAAAGAGATGAAAACAAATGGTATTAATAATTTATGAGGAAGCGGTTATTGGTGTACAACAGGCCTGGTAAAGCGCAGATCGTGAGCCGTCCCCCCCCCTCCCCCCCCCCCCCCCCAGCTATAGTTTGCCTCTCAAAACTGTAGTCGTGCGGCTTTGCATTGTCGCCACAGCCGCGTCGGCGAACAGCAGGGACGACTATCTGTCAGCTTGAATCGTGAGTCTCCTTAGACATAATCATCACGCGTAACTTTATAACTTTGATTTTTATTTAGTTTTTTCTTCTGAAACTGCTGTTACGTTAATGAAGTATTTAAAAGTTCAAAAAAATCGTTCAAATGGCTCTGAGCACTATGCGACTTAACTTCTGAGGTCATGAGTCGCCTAGAACTTAGAACTAATTAAACCTAACTAACCTAAGGACATCACACACATCCATTCCAGAGGCAGGAATCGAACATGCGACCGTAGCGGTCGCCCGGTTCCAGACTGTAGCGCCTAGAACCGCTCGGCCACTCCGGCCGGCTTAATAGTTCAGGGTCGATTTATTTAACTTGTTCTTGACAAGCTATGCAACATAGAATTCAGTTTGCATGGTAGTGAAATGGATGTTCAAGCGACTCTTTGGTAATTGCACTACGCTGAGCAGGTTTAATGTACTTCATTGACGACAGATAAATGTTGACCCAAAAAAAGATATAGCTGCACAACACCACCCTCTGGTAAAATGTGCCTGCGGCTGTAGTTGTCGTTATAAACCGAAGGTAAAGGATCATTGTGACTTGAGCAGATGTACAGGATGCCTCGTAGAGACAGGATGTCTCTTCCAACGTACTTATCACAGAGAGAGAGAGAGAGGGAGAGAGCTACATTTCGCGATACAGCTGAAAAACGTTGTTAGACATTTCACAATATTAGTGTCCTACTATATAATACAAATAAGTGCCATTCGAGAATTTCTTTGCTTCAGAAACCTGCAGTGAAAAGATAAGATATAGCCATCGAACTGTGCGGACTGAAACTATTCATAACGTCTTCTTTGCTAATTAAATTCTTATCAATACATATCCCAAGTTTTGACGAATCTGACGTTGTACTACGTTTATAATTAGCGTTGTACCCGTTGATGCCTAGAATTTAATACGCTGTGTATTTTTGACAGAATGGAAGAGAACATCTGCAGAAAATCAGTCGTTTATTCAGAGGACATCGGTTGTAATCTCTTCTGGCTACATACGTCTGCATGGATTGATTATACTCTATATACTTATTTCATGTGAAGAATGAATAAGTTTCACTTAGAGGGTAGTAATTGAAAGTCATTTACATGACAGAGAATTACGGTTAACATAAGGTTAAACGTTCTGGAATTTTCAGTTTACCTCTATGCTCGTGGCTGGCATTGCTGTCTCTGGATCGCGAGGTACCGCCTTCAGTTCCCGGCCGGTTTTGTGTTGTCCTAATCATTTCATCTTCCTCATCATCATTCGTGGCAGTGGCTCGATTGGACTGCGTAAAAAATTGGACTGTGTAAAAAATTGGACCGCACTGTAGAGCGCCCCATAAACCAGTCTTCGCCATATCATCATCATCATCATCATCACAACTCCCCGCTAGCGAGAAAATTTTCGCTGTCCACATACGTTACAGCAGAGCCATATTTCTGCATATTTTCGCTAAATGCGAAGTTACTCTTTCAATAAAAAGCAATTAAAAATAGTTTCTAAATATACGAATTACCGATAGATTTTACTTGTTCTGGTATTCAGTTGGACAGTGTTTCGCATTAGTACGTCAAAAACAGTTCTCACGAAAGACTGCAATCGAGTTCTTTGCTTGTTCACAGCGGTAGCTATCATTAGTTGTAAGTAGTTATAAGTAGTTACGGAGTATGAGCAGAAAATCAAGCACGAAATCAAGTAATGATGCGAGACTGTTGCGAAGTTTAGTGTCCCGCCGTATCGTGTCACAGTGAATTTCTGTTTACGGGCAAAGCCCCTTAACTGATAATTAGATATTTCTCTCGTTACCGCGAATTTAGGCCATTCTTGACATTAAACAGCGAGGAATAGTCGCAGCTAGACCGCTTATAAGCAACAACCCCCTCAGATATGATGGCTGTGTTTAGCAGCTGTAATGACTCAGAGAGCAGTTTCAAACTTAATCCACCCAAGCAAGCCTCTTAAGGTATCTCCAGTGTTAGGATACGAAAGGTTACACACAGAAATTTAGAGACGAAGGACGAAAATACGGGAACACCAAAGGCAAAACACATTACCACACCTATCACGGTGTAGGCAAACCGTTGCCAATTAAAAAAGTTTCCATTCGTCTAGGAATGGATAAATACAGGTCCTGAAGGATTTTCAAGGGAATATTACACTATTCTTCCTGCAAAATACTGGTCAGTTAAGGTAACGATGATGGAGGGGGATAGCGCTGATGCACCCGTCTCTCCGAAGAAGACCACAAAGGCTCAATAATATTGAGATCTTAATGAATGGTAATGAGGTAAGGTGAAGAAATCCATCCTCGTGCTGACAAAACCAGTGCTGCATGACGCAACCTGTCTGAAAAGGGACCCTGTCGTCTAGGAGCATAGTATCCCCCTGGGGAACAAACATTGCACCATAGGATTGACCTAATCAGCCAAAATTGTCAAGAAAACCTTGCAGTAATGCGAACTTCTCAAGTACACATAGCACTCATGAAATACCACTACGTGGTTGCCCAAATCATAGCCGAAGCTCCACCATGTTTCGCTCTTGGGACGTAAACTCGGCCAGAAGTTGTAAACTGTTTGGAATAAGAGTCTTCCGACAAAATTACATTCTTGCATTGCTCCATAGTCCATGTTTCATAGATTTGAAACATTGTTTTCTTGTTACGGACACTTGGAACACTGATCAGTGGTTTTAGAATTCCAGGTCGCACTGCAGTTCTCTGTTTAATGGAGCTCCCATCGTTTTGCTTTGATGATCACAGGGTTCGCGAGTGCGACGTTCCCTTCTATAGTGACTTTTGCCTTGTTATGGAAGCACCCACCATACGACCACCAACTATGTCCTCACGTTCGATTTCACTTAATACCGACGTAATGCACTCACAACTACTGCTGTGCATGGTCAAATACAAAAGTGGAATCTGCAGGATTTGCTAGCATCTCCATTTACGTTTAGGCATGCATTTCTCGCCGTGTTTCCATATTTTGGTCTAACCATTGTAAGTAGCGTCGTTGTAATTCATAGCCCACTACTATACTGAAACGCCAAAGAAAGTGGTATAGGCATGAGTATTCAGGTACAGAGATACTGTATGTAAACAGGCAGAATACGATGCTGCGGTCGCCAACGATTAAATAAGACAACAAGTGTCTGGTGCAGTTGTTAGATCGATTACTACTGCTACAACGGCAGGTTATCAAAATTTCAGTTTGAACATGGCGTTATAGTCGGCGCACGAGCGATGGGACTCAGGATCTCAGAGGTAGCGATGAAGTGAGCAGTTTTCGATAAAACATCAAACCTCCGACACCGCCACGGCCGGAAAAATGTCCTGCAAGAATGGGGTCAACGACGATTGAGGACAATCATTCAACGTGAAAAAAGTGAAGCCCTTTCGCAAATTGCTGCACATTTCAATGCCGGGCCATCAACAAGTGTCAGTGTGCGAACCATTCAACGAAACATCATCAATATGGGCTTTCGGAGCCGAAGGCCCACTTGTGTACCCTTGATGACTGCACGACACAAAGCTTTACGCCTCACCTGGGCCCATCAACACCGACATTGGACAGTTGATGGCTCGAAATACGTTGCCTGGTCGGACGAGTCTCGTTTCAAATTGTACTGAGCGGCTGGACCTCATGAATCCAATAATGATGGAGGCTCTGTAATAGTGTGGGACGTATTCAGTTGGGGTGATACTGAACCCCTGATACGTCTAGATACAACTGGTACGCACCTAAGCATCCTGTCTGATCTACTGCGTTCATTGTGCATTGCGACGGGTTTGGGAAATTCTAGCAGGTCAATGCGACACCCCGCACGTCCAGAATTGCTACAGAGTGGCTCCAGGAAGACTCCTCCGAGTTTAAATTCTTCCACTGGCCACCAAGCTTCCCAGACATGAACATTATTGCACCGTGTTGTTCAGAAGAGATTTCCACCCCCTCCTACTCTTACAGATTTATGGACAGCCCTGCAGGATTCATGGTGTCAATTGCCTCCAGCACTACTTCAGTCATTAGTCGAGTCCAAGCCACGTCGTGTAGCGGCACGTCTGCGTGTTCGCGGGGACCCTACACGATATTAGGCAGGTCTACCAGTTTCTTTGACTCTTACGAATCAACAAGAGTTACGGAATGCTTAGGATCTGGATTATTACAGTACACCTACGAACAAATAAATTGTAGACCAGTCACGTTACATAACGAATGAGGGATGTCCAGATAATTTTCAGTGAATGGATGAGTCAAGAACGTGGGAGCTCCATTTACTGAACCAAAAAGCATTTTTTAGATATGCTGATAGGATAAGCAGGACATGGACTTATTCGAGTTTCACTGAAATGCCCTTGAAATAGATAAATAACTTACTCTACCAGCCAAGCGGGATAGTCAAAGTTTAAAGCGCTAATCCATCACAGTTAATGACAGGGTATAAATACATTTAGATGCTCCAAGCCATTCCATAATTTCATGAGATGGTGGAAAGGGAGAGTTTTTCAATAACGACGTTGGTGTCCATAGAAATCTGGTGAGACAGAACCAACAATATTTGGTATCAGTAGTGCTTAGAGTAGTTTCGTTCCTATATATCTTTATTTACGCTATGATCTTCTCATAACAATGGAGCAGTGTCGGAATAATAAATTAGATATTGCTTCAACTCATTGCTTCAACTTCATCAGTCGTACTGGCCGGTGAGGTGTCAACGTCTCGGCAGTCCATAACCAGATGTTTTGAGTGAGTGAGAGTTCTGGAGAATATGGTGAGCGGAGCAACAGTAATTACGTCAGAACAGCACGAGCAACAAGAGGTCTCCCTATATCTTGTTGTGGTACGGTGCAGAGACGTCGAAGATAGGGCATCTCAGAAACACATTAGATTCTGTTCAAATTATCGGCTACGCGAAGCAGAGGTGATCGAGCTGTGGCCCAGTGGCACTCTATACCATTATGCGAAGTACTGGGCCAGTTTAACGATGAGGAACCCAATCTGGCTACGTTTGTTCTTCCAAGGGGTTTGACTTCAATGAACATATATTCCACTTGTTTATCTTCATTAATGTTGGATGTCTGTAGTACAGTAGGTGATAAATCACAGAGCTTACAAGCGCCACTCCAGCCTCTCGTCGGTTAAGTATGTTGTGTTTTACATAGCAGTCTAGATGTACTGAACTTTAGGAACACTAGGTTTGAGCCAGGTCTCAGACAGATGTATTACTTGTCTGTCTGCCTGTGTGCCTGTCTGTCTCTCTAAGTCTTGAAATGTATGACAGAACTCGTCGACGTGAGCTGGCAGACAGAGAAGAACCACTAGAGATTTTCCAAAAACTGTTCCGCGAAATTTGAACATGATCTGAGGCAGCTAATGGTGTTCCCCTTTTTTAGACTTGGTGTTTCGGGCCATCGTCTGGCGTGTTTTCGCTGGTTCTTATATTATTTACTTTGTTTTACTATTACTCGCGTAACAACTCATATATTAAATGAAATATGTTACTACGAAAAGAGCCCCGAAATACCTTTTAGTGATGCTGTGCCGTGACTTTCTTGGGATCATTAATTTTCAACAAAAAAAATATTATGTTCTTATTCTTCTGCATCTGGCTTTCTATTAAAGGAACATTTTTTCGTTACTGTAACTCACTATAAAGTTCAACATATCTTCCCTACTTTATAGTTATTGAAAAGGTTAATGAAAATTACTTTGTTATGAATACTGATGTTACAGTTCGCAATGATTGTTCAACATGAAAATTTTGCAGTGGATTTTTGTTAACAGTAAAACACCAGTAAGTACCACGACTAGCACAAGAACATGAGACTATTATCAGAGAAAAAGACGTTTTTACTATAAGGTTTGCCAGACCAGAACTAAGCACAGCAAGATTTCTTTTATGTTATGAAGGTAAATTATCTTTATATACGAAGACAGTAACTTGTTCTCGAAAGAACAGTTACTGTTGATGACCGTGCAGCTTTTTCCTGGAATAAATGATGACTAACTGACAACCTCAGCTGCAGACAGGTGTTGTTGTTATACCTCGATGTGGACAGCTGAAAATGTGTGCCCCGGCCGGGACTCGAACCCGGGACTGCTGCTTACATGGCAGACGATCTATCCATCTGGGATAAGTCCCTGCAGTCGCGCTATTCATCTGTGTCCTCGGTGGCTCAGATAGTATCAGCCGGCACGGTAGCTCAGCGTGTTCGGTCAGAGGGTTACGTGCCCTCTGTAATAAAAAAACTGAGTT
Source organism: Schistocerca nitens (assembly GCF_023898315.1). Classification (NCBI taxonomy): domain Eukaryota; kingdom Metazoa; phylum Arthropoda; class Insecta; order Orthoptera; family Acrididae; genus Schistocerca; species Schistocerca nitens. The sequence goes on along the minus strand of NC_064619.1, from coordinate 501,056,363 downwards.
AATTGATCATCAACGAACAAAAGCGGATGACTTACGACGTCCGCCCCGAGCAGACACAACGAACAAAAGCGAACAAAATGAGATTAAAAAAAAAGAAGAAGATGGATAGAGCGTCTGCCATGTAAGCAGGAGATCCCGGGTTCGAGTCCCGGTCGGGGCACACATTTTCAGCTGTCCACATCGAGGTATAACAACAACACCTGTCTGCAACTGAGGTTGTCAGTTAGTCATCGTAAATTATCTTTTTTGTACTGTTAGTAATATATTATCAGCAGCCCGCGTCAACCTGCAAAACACATCATAAAATCTGCGGCTCTGCTCTGCAAGTCCGAAAGCTGAAAGAAACAATTTTATTTCACTATTACCTTCCCGCTTCTTTGCGGTATGATAGATTTCATTTAATGCAGTTTGAATGCGCCGCGGCAGCGGCTCGTTCGTTCGTAGCGCAGGTCTGCACCACGAATAATATTTAAATAACTGAAAATGTCTTAAAGGGATGGGATAATATACCAGGCAAGCTTATTACAAATCATAATGCAAGGTTTCACTAAGTAGCTCTATTCAAAACATTTAAATATATTAATTATTACACACCTTTACAATGAGTACGTAATGGCGTACGTCTCTCTATCTTGACAAAAGAATGCTACGCTAGCGTATAATATATCGTCACAGGCTATCCTACTCACGTAACTCCAAGAAGACGACAGAGAAATTAATGTTCGTTCTGTTATATTTATACTAGTCACACATTCTCATCTTTGTTTGATATTTAATAAGTATCGTCTGTGGCGGTTTCAGTACTCGCCGACACAGATATTATCTAAAATAAATAAAAAAAACAGTACATAATTTTATACAAGAACAGAACATGACACACAATGTTTTCTCTTTATTACATAATATGTCTTTTGCTAAGAGACGTTACAATGCCCCCTGGCAGCAATTGACTAACGTTAAGAATGTTCGGCAATATGCTGCCACTAACGTCCGTTTTGTCCTTGTTTGTCACCTTATTTGGAATATTCATTGTTCACTTCAAAAATGGCTCTGAGCACTATGGGACTCAACTGGTTGGTTGGTTTGGGGAAGGAGACCAGACAGCGTGGTCATCGGTCTCATCGGATTAGGGAAGGACGGGGAAGGAAGTCGGCCGTGCCCTTTCAGAGGAATCATCCCGGCATTTGCCTGGAGTGCTTTAGGGAAATCACGGAAAACCTAAATCAGGATGGCCGGACGCGGGATTGAACCGTCGTCCTCCCGAATGCGAGTCCAGTGTCTAACCACTGCGCCACCTCGCTCGGTGGGGACTCAACTGCTGAGGTTATTAGTCCCCTAGAACTTAGAACTAGTTAAACCTAACTAACCTAAGGACATCACAAACATCCATGCCCGAGGCAGGATTCGAACCTGCGACCGTAGCGGTCTTGCGGTTCCAGACTGCAGCGCCTTTAACCGCACGGCCACTTCGGCCGGCGCCATTGTTCACTTCTTTGCTCTTTTGCACTATAGTTTTAATTACACTCTTTATGGTTTTCTCACACTCTGCGAGGTGACCGTAAACCTAGTCCCAGGGTCATTACAGTTTTCTGGCTCCCCCATTCGGGCTACGTGCGGTCAGAAAACCTGGGAAAACTGCGCCGGAGCCATGGTCATCTCGCCTGGTTTGTCTTAAAACACAGTTTGATTGTTCATCAAAAAAGGGTTGAAATTTATCCAATGTTCACAGATAACAAAGGTTATTTATGACAAAATGTTAAACTTTTAGTTTCCTTGTTAAAAATGTACCTTCTACACTCTTTCACATTCGTGATAATATTTGTGTTCTGTGTCACACTGAAAGTCACTCATTAAACAGTTTTACAGTAGTGTAATGGATTGTCTCTACACTTACTCACGACAAATGTTCTACCATGGTATGTTATTCGTGTCAGTTTGCTTCACTAATGTGACGAAAACATATAACATATATCAGCGAACAAATGAATATTTTGAGTCTATACACAGTAAACTAAAGAAAAAATGTTTGTCACGTAATTTCGTGTCCAATAAATCATTTTCATATTAGTACATTAACAGCGTAGTTGGTAATGTTCGGCTGAATGTCAACAATGTCTTACGGAGCGGGCGGCGCGAAGCAATTATTGCGTAGCGTCGTCTGGAACGCGGCGTGCCAACGACCGCTGGGGTCGACGACCTGCTCGCCGTAACAGCGACGGAGTGTTGGGGTGGCGCCCGTGCAGTCGCGATCCGCGCCGAACCATTCACCAATGTCGGCGTGTTACAGTTGTTTCCCGCGACCGGCTGGCTGGCGGCACGGCACCCGTCTCTGCTTCTCCGCATGGCTCCCCGTCACAACGCATGAAACAAATATTCCACAACGGTGTACTGTCTTTAAGGATACAGATTATTCGCTGTGGAAGACAATGCAACTTGGTTAAAAGCGTTTATTGTTCAGTAAGCCGTCGTTTCGCTGGTATGCACACGATGTTTTGGCGTGATAACGGGTTTCTTGTGGCTTCACAAGTGAATCGCATTGTGACACTGGTATTTAGGGTTCGTCACACGCACGTTGTACTACACACTTTCATTTGTTCTCACGGTCGATACGCTGCCAGAGCGTCTCTCAACACGCGAAAATGTTTCGGTTCACACACACTAAATGTTTCCGTCGAGCGATGTTTGTTTGAATCGACTCCGAACGGATCACTAACTACCGTTTTTACACACAGTATATTGTTCGTTGAGCACTGCACTATGACAGTTAGTCACTCAACACTTGACTTATACCGACGTATATATTGGTGCAGATACAAGTCATTTTCTGTCCCTGCTACACACAATATTCCGTCCTTTGCTAGATTGTTTATGCACACAGTTTATTTTTAATGCACATCAACTGCTCTTAGCATAATCACTCTCATCTACATTGAGTCCATTGTGTTTACCATGTCATTACACACTTTTAGTATTATTAATAGGCATATATGGCTTTTTTGTAATTAGAAAGTAAATTTAAGGGTGTGTGATTTTTTTGTACATAGTTTTCTTTTCCTTTTTCGGTGTAGCTTGCCAGGTTATCACCCATCTAGCAAACAGATTTTACCATGTGCATGACAGCTGGACTTGGGCATATTGCTCAATAAATACTTCATTTAGTACTAGTAAATTTTTTTGTTTTTAAATGATCTGTCCTACAGGACTACAGTGTAGTTTCCGCGTTGATTGACTTGATTCGCGTATCGCGTAATTAATACTTAAGGACATGTACCAAGTCCACATGCTTCAATTGAAGCCTCGATACATACAAAGCGTAGGTCACACGGAACGGGTTTGTCTTTGATTGAATTCTGCTCCAGTGTCGTTCTCAGATCACTATTGGCAGTAACGTTACATCACATAATTGTTTCGTACTACAAAGTCAATTTTTGTCCAGTAGGGACTCTCTCTCAGGGTTCCTTCATTCTAACACGATTACACCTGTTACATTACTATATGAGATATCATTAATTGTACTTACTTACTACAAATGAAAAATGATTCAAGAAATTAATCATTATTTTATCAACAAAAAGATTGTTCATTGCTTGATGAGCATATAGTATTTTAATGACACTAATTGTCTGTAAACAAAGTCTTCAATTTGCATGATATTGCTCAGTTTACTGATTCTACTTTCATGCTATGCTTACTTATTTATGTTTTACTTCCTCAAAATTTTAAATACACACCAATTCTTTCTTAAAGCTCGCATACTTATACTCTAAAATACAATTGAAATCGTCTTACTGCTACTATTTACATCTGACATGTCACTGAATAAATAGTTTTACTATTCCATTCTAACATCTTTCAAATCTCTCTAGCCACTACTTCCCTCCTTGACCACGGGATGGAGTAAGATGCGCGACAGTATGTTTTGTGGGGCATCACCTCTATGTGATAGTGGTACCCCTTACTATTCCTGGTCGGTCGGTAAATACCATGGTATATTCCGATAGCAGCTGCGTCAACTGTTGCTTTTGTATGTTGCTTAAACATTCAGATTCCTGTACTTTGGTTTGAAATGCATCAACATTTTTTTCAAAATTTCTATCTTCTGTACTCGGATAATAGAGATCCGTCACAGGTGAATAATCATTGAGGTGTAGTACCCAGGGGTTCCTACATTTGATATTAATTCGGTTGCAACATGGCACAAGTACCTCCTTCGATTTCATCATAGACAACTCAATCCTCCTACCTTTATTAACTATGCTTAGTTTTCCCGAGGAGAGGTCGATCACTGCGTCCCTCTCACGGAGAAAATCTACTCCCAGAATGCAGGCCACCCTTAACCCTTTAACAATGAGGAACGAGCTCACTACGGCTTCGCCCTCCTTACAAATCTCCACCTGCACCTGGTACTTAACTAATTGGCTCTGTGCACTTATAGCTCCAGACAACTTGCAATTATTAACCGGGAAAGTCGGTATGCCACGTCCCTTCCCCAGCGCTTTAAACAATTCTGTACTCATTACACTCACTGAGGCACCTGTGTCGATGATTATATTCACTGCAACATCATTGATTTTCGCTTCTATTATGGCTTGCACATTTTCGTTGCTATCTTTCTTACATTCATGCGGTTCGGTCAGTAGATCTTTATCCATACTGATACCGTCGTTGTATCGCAGCATATGTATTCCAGGCATATTATTGTCATTGGTGTTGCTCTCACTCCACCCCTCGGCCAGCGATGGAGAGCATATCGTGGCCGATTCTAGTTTGTTGGATGGCTTGCTTGCGAGGTACTTGGGCAGCTATTGTCCGCGACCTCTACTATGTGTACGTTTTGATTTGTAGGCCGCCACGACTGCGCAATAGGCGCGTTTTGCAGTGGTGGTCTGTTGTTATCGTACCGGTCATTACCTTGCCGTTCTGGGCTTGGTCGCTGATTCTGATTCCAATTGCGATTACTGTCGCTGTAATTGTTATGCCACTGACCTCGCGCACTTTTCCAGCGGTTGGTCCCTGGCAGTCCGGAATCGTACCGGTCTCAAATCGACGCTTTTTATTATGGGACGGCTGCCCATACCCGTTCTGACTTCTACCATTATTACCATTTTGCGAATGCTCTTGCCGCTTGTTACCACCCCCACCATTTCCATGGTTGTGGTTTTGTACACTATTATTTCTGTCATGTTTACACCCTGATCCATTGTTCCGTGAGTGATCACACGCTTGCTTTTGCGTCTTCCTGGATTAAGTCTATTGAACCTAGAACAGACAGGAAATGTTCCATGTCGCTCTCTGGTACGTGTATTAATTTCTCTTTGATATGAATGGGTAAATGTGATTTCAGGAGTCTTATTATGTCTCTTGGTGAGATCGGCTCATCCCAGTAGCGCGTCTTGTTTATATACTTCTCGAAATACCGTCTCAAATTCCCAAGACGGAGTGAGTACGGTTCGGGATTGTATACTTCTTTTCTTAGCCGCTCTTGTATACAAGGCGACCAGTATTTCGACAAAAACGCCCTTTCGAACTGTTCATACGTCATGCAGCTGTCTGCTACTTCCGTAGCCCACAACGCTGCATCACCCTGAATGTATGACATTACGTATTGAATTTTCTGTGCTTCGTTCCACACACTAGGCAAGATATTTTTAAAGCTTTTTATGAATACTACTGGGTGTACTGACTTCCGTTCAGTAGTAAACGTTTGAAACTGCCTATTTTTGATCAAACTTTCCTCAACCAATATTTTTGGACTATACTGGTTTGCTCCTGGGACATAGGCTGTGTGCTCCGTACCGAAGCTACAGCTCTTCGCATTATCGCCTAAAGATTCACCATTGTTGCGTCGCGTATAAGTTTGTGCGTTGCCAAAAACATTGGCTGTTGGCGACATGGTTTCATTTTCAAGATGTTTGCTGCTCTGTGCTAAACCCTTTTCCAAGTCGGATATCCGTTTGCTAATATTCACTTGCCACTGCGGAATATCCTCACTGAGTATTTGTTGAATGGTTTGCACGTCGTTCTGTACTTGACTATTTACTGCGGTACTGAACGATTCGGAATCTCTATCTGCCATGGCTGCTTGTACCTTAGAATTAATATTTTTGTCGATCTCACTCTCCTTTGCTTCTAGCCAAGAGTTGAATTCGGTTTCAAGTTTAGTCGCTTGTTCGTTCCACTTCTGCTCTACAAGCTGTGTGGAATCTATTTCTAGCTTTTCTAATCGGTTGGCTAAGACACCTATCTCGTCTACAATGTTAGTGTTTGCTACTTGCAGGTTGTTGACCTGTACAGTCAACTCCTCCACGGCCTTAGGTATCGACTCATAATTCTGTTTCATACAGGCAATCTCTTTTTTCATAATTTCTAACGATTGCACAAGTTGCTGGTCGCGCTCAGCTAGCTGGCGATCTCGCTCAGCTAGCTGTTGCGCAAATTTTGACTGGTAATCCAGCACGCGCTCTAATATCGCCTGAAGTGAATACCCACCAGGCAAATTACCACTCTCTGGTTCCTGCTTTTCTAGGGGTGGTGCTATTTCTTTATCTACATCTCCTTGAGCACTGGTGGGCGGTGGCACCACTTCCTGTGCCCCTGCCCCCACATTTTCGCATGGTATATCCTCAAAGAGAGTACTTGTACTGCTTAATGCACCCGTTTCTACATTTCCTGCACTAACTAATGACTGTTCCCCAGTATCCATATCGCTCGGACGTTGACTACGCAATTTAACCATATTCATAAATTACCTATTCGAACACAGGATATGACAGTTTTGCCACTTGCACACAAAATATGTTAATTTATCTACAATACACTGCACACTAAAAACTACTATCTACACTCAACTTTGCCCTGTCATAAATACTAACGTCAAATAACGCACCCCACTAGCGATATGAGATCACTGGAGTTAAGTTTCTACAAACAGGACAACTACACTGTAGTCTTACCTTTAGTTTATCTGATTTCGGGGTTCGGCTGCCCCCGGATTATGTAGTCGTTACAGTTTCTCAGTACTATCAGGATCTTTTCCTCTGACTCGCTTGCAGTGGCGCGTTTTTTCATGAAAAAGTTTTTGTACATTCATTAATCATGAGACACATACATACATTTAGCACTAAATACATGCATGTATATAACAATAGACAATGAAAGAAAACACATAAAACAGTTATTATTTTCGTGGCCACTGCAAATTCGGGCCCCGCGTTTTTGGGCGCCAGTTTCGCTGGCTCTTATATTATTTACTTTGTTTTACTATTACTCGCGTAACAACTCATATATTAAATGAAATATGTTACTACGAAAAGAGCCCCGAAATACCTTTTAGTGATGCTGTGCCGTGACTTTCTTGGGATCATTAATTTTCAACAAAAAAAATATTATGTTCTTATTCTTCTGCATCTGGCTTTCTATTAAAGGAACATTTTTTCGTTACTGTAACTCACTATAAAGTTCAACATATCTTCCCTACTTCATAGTTATTGAAAAGGTTAATGAAAATTACTTTGTTATGAATACTGATGTTACAGTTCGCAATGATTGTTCAACATGAAAATTTTGCAGTGGATTTTTGTTAACAGTAAAACACCAGTAAGTACCACGACTAGCACAAGAACATGAGACTATTATCAGAGAAAAAGACGTTTTTACTATAAGGTTTGCCAGACCAGAACTAAGCACAGCAAGATTTCTTTTATGTTATGAAGGTAAATTATCTTTATATACGAAGACAGTAACTTGTTCTCGAAAGAACAGTTACTGTTGATGACCGTGCAGCTTTTTCCTGGAATAAATGATGACTAACTGACAACCTCAGCTGCAGACAGGTGTTGTTGTTATACCTCGATGTGGACAGCTGAAAATGTGTGCCCCGACCGGGACTCGAACCCGGGACTGCTGCTTACATGGCAGACGCTCTATCCATCTGGGATAAGTCCCTGCAGTCGCGCTACTCATCTGTGTCCTCGGTGGCTCAGATGGTATCAGCCGGCACGGTAGCTCAGCGTGTTCGGTCAGAGGGTTACGTGCCCTCTGTAATAAAAAAACTGAGTTAATTGATCATCAACGAACAAAAGCGGATGACTTACGACGTCCGCCCCGAGCAGACACAACGAACAAAAGCGAACAAAATGAGATTTAAAAAAAAAAAAAGAAGATGGATAGAGCGTCTGCCATGTAAGCAGGAGATCCCGGGTTCGAGTCCCGGTCGGGGCACACATTTTCAGCTGTCCACATCGAGGTATAACAACAACACCTGTCTGCAACTGAGGTTGTCAGTTAGTCATCGTAAATTATCTTTTTTGTACTGTTAATAATATATTATCAGCAGCCCGCGTCAACCTGCAAAACACATCATAAAATCTGCGGCTCTGCTCTGCAAGTCCGAAAGCTGAAAGAAATAATTTTATTTCACTATTACCTTCCCGCTTCTTTGCGGTATGATAGATTTCATTTAATGCAGTTTGAATGCGCCGCGGCAGCGGCTCGTTCGTTCGTAGCGCAGGTCTGCACCACGAATAATATTTAAATAACTGAAAATGTCTTAAAGGGATGGGATAATATACCAGGCAAGCTTATTACAAATCATAATGCAAGGTTTCACTAAGTAACTCTATTCAAAACATTTAAATATATTAATTATTACACACCTTTACAATGAGTACGTAATGGCGTACGTCTCTCTATCTTGACAAAAGAATGCTACGCTAGCGTATAATATATCGTCACAGGCTATCCTACTCACGTAACTCCAAGAAGACGACAGAGAAATTAATGTTCGATCTGTATTATTTATACTAGTCACACATTCTCATCTTTGTTTGATATTTAATAAGTATCGTCTGTGGCGGTTTCAGTACTCGCCGACACAGATATTATCTAAAATAAATAAAAAAAACAGTACATAATTTTATACAAGAACAAAACATGACACACAATGTTTTCTCTTTATTACATAATATGTCTTATGCTAAGAGACGTTACAGTGTCCATGGAGTGGTGGAACATTGACACATGTATGAACAAAATGACAAAAAAGAACCTCTAAAACCACTAAGTTGGGCAACAACATCAGTGCCTCATACTCACCTTTTTTGAGCACATTACAAATGTACTTGTACAGAAACAATCCATGAATGAGACCTAGGCACCTGTAGGTAGGCAACCCCTTCTAAATCCTTCACGTCCATCACGTCCACAAGTAGACCCTAGAGCAACAATGTAATGCTACTCAATTGAAGGGGTTACCCCACTCTATACCCCACATGAACTTCTGAGTTCTGCCCTTTTTTTTCGCATGTGTCAACACCTCGCTCCTCCATGCGTTGAGGAGCCCACAGGTGACGTAACAAGACGTCATGTTGATGCACATTAGAGGGGAAGGTTATAGGCACCTTTGAGCCAAAGTTCAAACATCTGCGTCGCAATGGGAGACAATTCCAGGGTTTCGAAAATGTGATACTTTGACTGTGTAGCCCATTGTAGGTCCGAAGTGTACATTTTTTCCATTTGATATGTCACTTTTAAACTTTGTTGCATATAATATATAAGTATAGTGTAGCACAAGACACACAGTTTTGCTCTCAATTGTTAGGACTGACACAGTGACTAAGAGAGGGTGAGAGTAGCATGGGACGTCGGTGGTGGATGTCTAGGTGTGTGTGTGTGTGTGTGTGTGTGTGTGTGTGTGTGTGTGTGTGTGTGTGAGCGAGAGTATGTGTGTGTGTGTGTGTGTGTGTAACAAAATTCGTACTTCTCTCACACACGTTCTCTATGTATTTATTACCCTTACCAAACCCACAGGCCACCCAAAAGTGAAGGTAAACAAGAAACTAAGAAGCTCTTCCGAAGGCACAGCCCTAATGTCTCAAAACTCCACCAACCAGTTCGTAGGAACGCAGAGGTATTGCGCACGCTACAGTTCAGACAGTTCGGAAGACCTCCCCTCTTTTAAAAGAAATCGGAAAAAATTCTCGCCGAGTTCATAGAGACGTAAAACTGTCTTCAGGATCGCCAAGAACCTCGAGACTACTCTTGAAGAAATCTATAAAAATTTGGAGATCACTGTGAAATCCATACACTGAGCGGTTAAAGCAAAATTGCCATGAATAGTCACTGACAACCTAGCCCCTGCTGTAAATTTTTCAGGAATAATTTACAGTCCACTTAGGGTACTGTTACGAACTGAATTGATTCAGGGCCCCTTCACGTGGGACCAGCGTGTGGCCACTAGGCCAGAAAGTTTTCTTCTGTCTTTCCCACTTCTACAGTCCCCGAGCCTGAATAGGAACACTGGGGAGCCATTGTGGACTACCCCTTTCCCCTTCCCAGATGACGTCTTGGAAGACTGGGAGGAACTTAAGTTCGCCCTCCAGGACGCATCAGAGGTCGAGACCACACCAAACGGCATCAGATTCAAGCTACATTGGGTGGTATTACGTAGTGCATATCAGTCAATAAAATCATTTTCATAAGTACTATATAGTTCAAAGGTCAAAAACTAAATGTTTCCCTACGTCGCGCTAAATTACGAAATATTTTATTTACATGATCAGGTTTTGATGAAATAAAACTTGTATGTTAGCCAAAGCTACGCTCAAGTTACCGGTGAAACCCCACGAAAATTCGTCTAGCAGTTCTGGAGATTCTTATGTTCAGACACCGATGTTTTACGGGTCTGTTACAGGGTGGTACGAATCATTCTGTAAAACTTGTAAGATATTGCAAGGGAAAGTGTGCTGAGAAATAACTGTTAAGAAAAAATTGCGATGTGTCGAGCCGTTTTAGAGAACACAACGATGTGCTGCTTGCTATCGGAGCATCGCGACCCACAAAAATAGTTCAAATGGATCTAAGCACTATGGGACTTAACATCTGAGGTCATCAGTCACCTAGACTTAGAATTACGTAAAGCTAACTAACCTAAGGACATCACACACATCCATGCACGAGGCAGGATTCGAACTTGCGACCGTAGCATCGCGGCCCACACCAATGAGACGAAAGTAGCAAGACACGCCCATATAAATCGACGGGCTGTCTTGGAATACACATGTACACGAGGTCAGTTCTATGCAAGGCTACATTCCAGTCAACGCCCAGTCCACAGCAAGCAGCGAGAAGAGTACCGTGTCCGCCGACTACAGAGGCAATCAATTAGACTCTTCCAGTTAATCTACAAGTGCTACAATGGTTTTGTCAATGGAAATAAACGTACCTACGCTCTGACCCACAGTCACAGCAAAGAAGAAGTTGTATAACAAAAGATGGGATGACATTTCCGGACGTGGTCTCTTATCCTCGATTATTTCCTCAAAACACCCTCTACATCTCTCAAAGTTTGTCGCAACACTTCTACGACACGCTGCATGTTGCACGTAACAATTCAGTGCGACTGTTCCTGACGAAGACTGACAAGTGTGTAATCTCACAGTGACGTATGATACATTTTTTCCTTCAGTTACTTCTTTTTATTACAATGTGTATTTAATTAAAAACTGCCGTCAGAGGTGTGCAAAAGTGAACGGAATAATCTTATGCCGATCACTGGCCGGCGCTTATATTGTTGTGGACGCCGGCACAGCTTGTACGTCTGAAGTAGCGAATGTACTGTCTTCGGATTGTTACGTCTTTCTGGCGCTCGATACGAAATATGAAGAAACATTTAATAAGTATATCTTGAGCATATTACAACACAGAAATGAACTCACTTAAAAACACATTAAGCCACTTCAACGGACGTTGTATTACTATCAAGTTTCCTCAGAGCTATACAATAAGAGAGCCATCCGACTGAAACTGATGCTAGGGACAGGGATTCGTGGAACATTATTCTGAATATCTTGTACGAAAACTACTTAGAGCAGACAGACAACCAACGTCTGAGGATAATGCCTCAGACTTCCCAGCAACAAACGGATCTGATAGTTTTGATTGAGATAATGTAGAGGAGGGCGTTAGCGATCTCGAGGCTGTGTTAGCATCATTGACTACGAGTGTCACAAGGAATGCTAAGAAAGGTAGCAGTCAACATCCAATATTCAGTGATGACGACGGAGATGTAGAGCACAAATGGAAAAAAAAACAAAGGCATCGGTGAATACGCATTCGTTCCCAGTAACGTATGGGATGGGAGAGAATCACCGTGGCTACATAAAAAAGAGAACTGTATCGCAGATTCAAAAGAAGTCGAAACACAGCTGGCAAACAGAAACTGAACGAAACTAAAATAAGTGAAAGGAGAGCAACGTGAGGAGCGTTCAGTGATTTTAAAAGTTTAATTTAGCCAACCGGGTGACTAAAACCCATGAGAGGGTTCGGATCTAATTATCTGTTCGTTTACTGAGAGACCTACTGGTACCAAAAAGAAAATTGTTCCCCTTCCAGCAGCAGTTTATCACAGAAGACACTGGAGCAATGAAGGGTGCCTAGCGACTGGAAAAAAGAGCAGGTAATTCCCGGATTCAAGAAGGGTCATAGGACACATGCACATCATTATAGACTTATATCTCTATCAATATGTTGTAGAAATATGAAACATGTTTTACGCTAAGAAATGACATTTTTGGAGGAAGAAAGACTCTGCAAAAGTAAACATGGATCCCACAAACAAGAGGTCTTCCGACACTCAGCTCTCTTTGTTCCTTCATGAGAACCACAGCTCTGCAACATCGTCGCCCAGATGAAAAAAGAATACAAGCTTACCGGGTATCTGATCAGATTTGTGACTGGATTCAAAACTTCCTTACAGACAGACGTCAAAAGTCGCTCTCAACAGGATGATGTCGACAGACGTATACGTAGATTCAGGAGTACTCCAAGGAAGTGTGCTAGGACCGTTACAGTTTAGGGTATGTATAAATAAATGATCTAGCAGATAACATACGAAGTTCCATGAGGTTTTAAGCAGATGATGCAACTGTCCGCAACAAAGTATCAGCGTCACAAGACAGCATCGATTTGCAGAACGACGTGCAGAGGATTGGTAAATGGCGCAGGTACTGGCGTTTGATCCATAATGTAAATAAATGTCAACGAGAGAAAATTCCACTGCTGTACAATTCAAATATTGGTGGAAAACCAGTGGAAACGGCGAACTTAAGTGGAACGACCACATAAAACAAATACGAAGGTAAACAGATGCCAAACTCAGATTCATAGAGAGCATCGTAAGGAAAGAATTGACTTACAAAACACTTGTCTGACGAACAGTAATCAAAACCGGTCTAACAAGATCCAACGAAGAGCGGCGCTTTTAGTTACGGAGATGCTCAACAAACTCCACTCGCATACTCTAAAAGAGGGGCGCAGTTTATCAAGAAGAGATTTACTATTAAAATTCCGATAGAATACGTTCTAAGAATGTTCAACCATCGTATTATTTCCTCCTATATACGTCTCATGAAATAATCTCAACGAGAAAATTCGACAAATTAGAGCTACTGACAATAATTCTTCCATTCGCTAACAGAAGGGGCAATCAGTTAGTGGTACCGAAATTACCTTTAGCCATACGTCACAAGGTGGTTTATGGAGTGTAACTTACGCAGAAAGTGCAGCAGAGAGTAAAACCTCTTATACAGGGTGTTACAAAAAGGTACGGCCAAACTTTCAGGAAACATTCCTCACACACAAAGAAAGAAAATATGTTATGTGGACATGTATCCGGAAACGCATACTTTCCATGTTAGATCTCATTTTATTACTTCTCTTCAAATCACATTAATCATGGAATGGAAACACACAGAAACAGAACGTACCAGTGTGACTTCAAATACTTTGTTACAGGAAATGTTCAAAATGTCCTCCGTTAGCGAGGATACATGCATCCACCCTCCGTCGCATGGAATCCCTGATGCGCTGATGCAGCCCTGGAGAATGGCGTATTGTATCACAGCCGTCCACAATACGAGCACGAAGAGTCTCTACATTTGGTACCGGGGTAGCGTAGACAAGAGCTTTCAAATGCCCCCATAAATGAAAGTCAAGAGGGTTGAGGTCAGGAGAGCGTGGAGGCCATGGAATTGGTCCGCCTCTACCAATCCATCGGTCACCGAATCTGTTGCTGAGAAGCGTACGAACACTTCGACTGAAATGTGCAGGAGCTCCATCGTGCATGAACCACATGTTGCGTCGTACTTGTAAAGCCACATGTTCTAGCAGCATAGGTAGAGTATCCCGTATGAAATCATGATAACGTACTCCATTGAGCGTAGGTGGACGAAACTAAAATGAGCTCTAACATGGAAATTAAGCGTTTCCGGACACATGTCCACATAACATCTTTTCTTTATTTGTGTGTGAGGAATGTTTCCTGAAAGTTTGGCCGTAGCTTTTTGTAACACCGTGTATATTGTCACACGCCAATTTCAAAATGCAGAATTCCAGGAGAACAGTGGTGCACAAGCGTAAACACCGCAAAATAGAGCATTGCTAACATCCTAACGATTCGAGGGTGGCCGGCCGGAGTGGCCGAGCGGTTCTAGGCGCTACAGTCTGGAACCGCGCGACCGCTACGGTTGCAGGTTCGAATCCTGCCTCGGGTATGGGTGTGTGTGATGTCCTTAGGTTAGTTAGGTTTAAGTAGTTCTAAGTTCTAGGGGACTGATGACCTCAGAAGTTAAGTCCCATAGTGCTCAGAGCCATTTGAACCATTTGATTCGAGGGTGCTGCCGCCTATGGACATTATACATAAAACAAACTCTTTTTAGGTATTCATGGTACAGATAGGAAACAACCAAGCAACCAAGTAAGCTATAGGGAAAAATCAGCCTCTTGATAAAACTCTTATTAATATTATTTTGGGATGGTAGCGGCAGAGTTGTTGGCGCGTTTTATCGAATGCGAGCGATGACATCGCTGCAGTATGGAAAAAATACAATTGTGGAAGTAGTAAGAGGGTGTGCTGAAAAGTAATCACTTCGAATTTTTGGTATGCCTACATATGTACAGACCTCTGCCGCTTCAGGGGTCCGAATTGTAGCGTGTAACATGGCGGTATGTATTGTAACTATGAAGTTTCGTGAGACACAGCGTACAATAGTTCAGAATTCGAGGAGCCCGCCAACATACGAAGCACCTATCCCTTCAGCATCACAATGCCAGACGACGCACGGGCTCTGAGATACCTGCAATAATCCAGAGCCTCGTGTCCACTGTCATTGGTCATCCTCCACACATTCCCAGCTTGACCAGATCACATATTCACCTGTTTCCAAACGTGAAGGAGTCCCTTCGCGGACTTCACTTTGACAGTGATGAAGCGGTTCAAGCGGAGATAAAGTTGTGGCTCCCCCAGCAAACATTGTACAGTGACGGTATTAACAAAATAGTCCCCCAGTCTGAGATATGTGTTCGTCGCCAGACTGAAGATGTTGAGAAATAGAGATGTAGAAAGTTAATAAAGTTTATTTCATTTGAAAACCTTCAAGAGTTAAAAAAAAAAAAATCTGAGGCACTGCTTTCCAGCACGCCTTCGTCGATTTGTCTGGAGAAGAGCAATGAGTAGTACGCTAAAGTCAGCAGATGAAATGGAGAAAGGAAGTCACGGATAGTGTTCTCGATGTAGCAGACATACAGGTTCGATGTTGAATAGAAGGCAGACATATGGAATATACTGAGGCGGTGACTGTGCCGAAGATTTCTTCTTGAAAGCGAAATGATTCTTGTATAAAACGCAGATTTGTTCCGGGGTCGTATGGCTGAAATGCAGGAGGGTCAGGAGGAGGAGGAGGAGGAGGAGGGGGAGGAAGAGGAGAAATCATTTGCAATGCATCGGCACAATAAAATTGCTGTACGTATCTAATGATAGATAACTGATACGCAAGGGGAGATATTGAGCGCACAAGCGGCAGTCTATACGGTGTCATCCAACGCAAATCAGCAAAGAAGGGGCTGATAGATTCAGTAACGGAATGTTATACGCGTTCCTTACACAACAATTCATGGCTACCTCGAGGCGCCAAAACTTTCCACTATTTTTGCCGTGCTGAACAACAATATTCCGTAGAATTAAAGATCGGACTAGTTTGTGCTTTATATTGGATTGAATTTTTTTTCTAAGCTTTTGGATTTCATGTATACAACAGAGCTGGTTCTTCTCGGTTTAAAAGTCCGTCCAAGAAGATTCCAAGGTCTTTCTTTACAGTTTTCTGATGGGGTAACGCCAAGGAGTATATGAGAAATTATTTTACTAAAGTGTTGACTGATCAACTTTCGGTGTGATACGAGGATGATCTGTGATTTGTAAAAATTTGTATATTTGTGGTAAGATTTTATGGGACCAAACTGCTTAGGTCATCGGTCCCTAAGCTTACACACTACTTAATCTAACTTAAACTAACTTCCGCTAAGGACAACACACACACACACACACACACACACACACACACACACACACACACACACGCGGACAGACATGCCCGAGGGAGGACTCTAACCTCCGACAGGGGGAGCCGCGCGGACCGTGGCAAGGCGCCCTAGACCGCACGGCTACCCTACTCGGCGATCTGTGATTTCTTAGTTTTTAACACCTTGTTGTGCCAATCGTAATACTGGACAAAGGTAATCATTCGTACCTGACACTGCAGCAGCGGTCTTGGTAATTGGATACAGCAGTGATGAAATGTGATCAATACACACCAAAAAAACAGTGGACGAATGGTTGAACCCTGGGGGACCACTACGAGTACATATATTCATGGTGACTACTACGACCCACAGACTACTCGTTGATATCTGCTTTTAAAGTAGCTAGTAGTGAGTGATATGTCGCGATTAATAGTATCGAAAGCCATGCTGAAAGCAGTGTTAAAATAACAATCTTGAAATTTTCCCGGACTGCCGAATGCTCGACGATATGAGCATCTGGGCACCTGTCACATACATTGAGTTCAGCTATTGACAGGTCATTTGAGCATGTCTGGCAGGGGCCCAACAGATGCAAATCACTGATTTGCATTAACGGCAGACCATGGTATGTTTCGTCAGTCACTTTAACGCAGCTATTATGCTACATTCTTCCCTAAAACATGACTGACACTTATCGTCGACGCTGTAAGTTCAAAGGTACTCCGAAAGCTGTTCATGAGCAATGTGTTTGAAGACACAGGTAATGCCCTCCTTGTGATTTTGTGTTTTCATCCTGGATTGTCATTACGGAGCACTGGACGAATTAAGCGTAGTTTTCCCATAGTTTCTAGTCCGCAATCAGAAAATAATACTACATACATTAATTTGGTAGTTGAAAATTACAAGACACTTAATTACAGAAAAACTCTAAATACATCTTGCTGACGAGATCTTCTTTTGAGAAGGAATTTCAGCAACACTTCGTAAGTTATCTATATTAATTTTCTTACAGTGTGCAAAAATTAGTAAAACATAGTATTCAGGTTAAAATAAACATTTAGTCCCCAGATATATGATGGAAAAGCGTTCTTCACTTTCTCTTTCCGCCGACATTCCAAGGAAGACACCTGTAGCAGAGCTCATCAAGAAGGCGAAAAAAGAAAGCCATACTTTCCTGGCTCGCGCACCGAGATGTTTCTATAATCCGCGAGAAAGAGTCACAAGATGCCAAAGTAGAAATGAAAATCTCATATTTCGCAGTTACGTGGCCGACGGTAAATTGGAAGAACGGTAGGGCTATGGAACTGAAAAGACAGGAGAAAATGCTTCGTCCCGGAAATCGTTTGAGAAACGAGGGCTTATTATTTTGACTGGCGGCGCCGCCGCTGCGAGTGACGCCTAAGACGGCGGAAGTGGCGAATCGTCCAGCGTCGCTTTCACTGACTCGTCTACTGTCGAGGTAGCAGTCAGGGTGTGCTACAGCGTTCCGACCACAGTACTGAGAAATTTTTATCTTTGATATACATGTTTTCGTGTGTAGGATTTTAATTTTGGTAGTACTGGAGATAAGTGCTCAGCTGCAATTCATTCAAATACAGGATGGTCAGGTACAGTCTGAAAAGGTTGCAATTGTGTTGCAAGGTAGAGTGTGCTGAGAAAAAAAAAGGAAAAAACTACGTACGTTGCTTGATTTCCTATTTAATTAGCGTTAAACATACAAGGGAACATTCCCAAGTGTCAATAAACGGTCTTAAAAAAATGGTTCAAATGGCTGTGAGCACTATGTGACTTAACTGCTGTGGTCATCAGTCCCCTAGAACTTAGAACTACTTAAACTTAACTAACCTAAGGACATCACACACATCCATGCCCGAGGCAGGATTCGAACCTGCGACCGTAGCGGTCGAGCGGTTCCGGACTGTAGCGCCTAGAACCGCTCGGCCACTCCGGCCGGCAAACGGTCTTAAAGTTGGCTGGTGTGTAGGGGGGGGGGGGAAATAGTTTGTACACATTTCTTTTGTTTGTGCCCAAGTCCTCTTTTAAGGGGTAAAACGCACCCCGAGAAGTAATTTGGTATTTTCGGTGTAGAGAGAATATCTTCGAAATGATCTTATAAAAAAGGTTGCTCATATAAAAGTTGATATGTAATTAATGTTCTCAGAAACTGACTAATCAAATTCCTGAGGGTATATTTCTTCCGTCGTTCCAGCTACAAGAAAATGAGTCTTTTTCTGACGTTTTTAAGGTAAAGCGTTATCAGTGGTCTGTAGTTAATCAAATTTACTGTTTTATTTGTTTTCAGATCGAAACACGCTTCGTTAACAATTTTTTGGATTTTACTTATGGTAATTTCTGCTTGGTTTCTCTCCTACATCAGGATCTGCAAGCACATCTTTGGTTTCTTTCTTCATTATACATTGAAACGTGTGGTCTAATTTTTCGCTGCTTGCCACAGTTTTGCATTTTTTTTACGTTTTCTGTTTATTTGTATACTTCTCGGTGTGTGTTGTGTTTTGTAGTGTTGCCTTCATTGCTACTAGGTAGTCTTAGACCTATACCTTTTCTGTTGTTAATTATGTGTGTTATTCTATGTAATTGTGTTGCTGTGTAGTTTTAATGACGGAACAAAAATACCCTTGGGGGTTGTAAAGCAACTACGGGCAATATGGCCACAAAAATGAAAAATGTCTAATCAAATTTCTGATATTTTACAAAAGACTCCTCCACCATTAATTAATTTTGGGAAAAGGAAACTTTTGTTACAACACAAATTAAACAAAATTTCAAGCCACATACATCCATGTGTAATAAAGCTAGTTTCTGAAATACCATTTTCGGAAATAAGCTGTACACAATGTGCTGTCTGAGTTTCTTCAACATACCTAATAAAATATTTAAACATGTTGTATTATTGTAATTATTTATCTTATTTATATTTATGATTGATATTGCTATTTTATTTTTTACTTTTATGGTTTCTTGTTTTTTAGTTTATCGCTTCACTTACATGTATATTGTTAATTGAAAATACATAACTCATACACCATCCACATAAACTGAACGAAATTTCTTCACGTAATATACACAGTGGAGAAGACAATATAAAACAAAATTCAGCAACATTTCAAACTGTCACGCGTATTCCTCTAAATATCCTGAGTTGTATCAGTCATATTTCAGTACATTGGCAAGCCTTCACGAAGAGAACTGATTATGTGCCAGTGACTGCAGCTTGATTGTACTGTTTCTCAGGTGCAGACTCCTGACATCATAAATATTCAAAAGAACTAGATTTGTAAATCTTCACACAAAGTTCTTCCAGCACTGAAAGTCGTATACGTCCCCCCTGTGTCATAGAGCCCTTTGGGATCACCAGAGGTATCTTTGACAGCGGTTAAGACGCTCAGATCGGGTTTTTCCACCCTATCCACCCGCCTTTTCCTAGTCTTAAAAGAAACTACGCGTAATGCTGAATTTGGACAGAGGATCTGAGAATCTCTTTTTCTAGCCCAAGATATCGTCGTGACAGCACCGAAATCTGGTAAACAAACGTCCTACCAGGTCCAAATATATTTGGGAGATGTTTTGTTTCTCAGTTATGTACAAAAATCGGTATTATTGTTTCAGTCATGGCGTTGTCAACGTGAAAGAACCGTTGGGAGCATCACACCTGAGGACAGCAAACTTGTTCATTTGGTGACCTCAAAGGGCACGAAGGCAAATGTACAGCCAGGGACATATGCAGCTTTCGATGTTGGAAGAACTTTGAGAGAAAATTTTCAGATCTAGTTCTGTTGAATGATATTTGTCAATCTCCACTTGAGAAACAATGTAACATAGCTGCAGTCATTAGTACATATGTTGTTGTTGTTGTGGTCTTCAGTCCTGAGACTGGTTTGATGCAGCTCTCAAACAGTAAAGCTGCATGTCCTCGGGAAAAATTACGGCTGTAGTTTCCCCTTGCTTTCAGCCGTTCACAGTACCAGCACAGCAAGGCCGTTTTGGTTAATGTTACAAGGCCAGATCAGTCAATCATCCAGACTGTTGCCCCTGCAACTACTGAAAAGGCTGCTGCCCCTCTTCAGGAACCACATGTTTGTCTGGCCTCTCAACAGATACCCCTCCGTTGTGGTTGCACCTACGGTACGGCCATCTGTATCGCTGAGGCACGCAAGCCTCCCCACCAACGGCAAGGTCCATGGTTCATGGGGGAAGATTAGTACATAATCAATTCTATTCTCCAAGGTTTACCGATGTACTGAAATATACCTGATACAAATAAGGATATTCAGAGGATCACCTGTGAAAATTTTAAATTCTGTTGTATGTTACTTTATATTGTATTCTCCGTCGTACACATTACATGAAGAAATCCCTTTCATGTTATGTGCCTGGTGCAAAATACGTGTGTTTGAAGCATTTATGTACAGATTAACATTATTGTAATTATTTTCTATCGCAATAATGAGTTACTTCTTATTTTCAGTTAACAAAATATTCGTATGTGTAACGGTAAACTAAAAAAAGGTGAATGTAAAATATAAAATAACAATTTAAAACATAAAACAAGTAAAAGTAAAGTAAATAATTAGAATAGTAATCCATGTTTACTTGGGTATGTTGAAAATACTTCTACAGCACATTGTGTACAGCTTATTTTCCGGAAACGGTATTTCAGAAACCAGCTTTATTACACATGAATGTATGTGACTTCTTTAATTTATGTCGTTACAAGACATTCCATTTTTCAGAATTAATTAATGGTGGTAGGGTGTTTTGCAAAAATTTCAAATTATCACAAAAGTTTGTTATACAATTTTCAATAGCATCAATTAGATGTCAACTTCTATATGAGAAACTTTTTTTACATGCGTGTCATCGTTTCGAAGACATCCACTGTAAACGTAAACCGCCAAATTACCTTCTAGGATTTGTTTTACCCCTTAAAATTGGAATTGTACAAAAAAAAGGAAATGGGTATTTCGCTGTTTTTCACCTTTTCCAAACCGCCGTCTTTCGTCAAGATCGCTTATTTACACTTGGGAATGTTTCATTGTTAGTCAGTCAAGTCTTTGCGAGCGCAAATTCAAGTGGCCTGTCAGAGGCGGCTGAGCAGTCTCGTGCGCTATCGTCCACACTATGAGAACAACCGACACTAACTGCGTCTGGAAAGCTGCTTGAATTTACTTGCGCAACGACCTGATTCGCTAATTTCGGTACTAATAAAAACGGAAACGACATGAATCGCGTTTTGCTTTAACAATTATTTCACAGCACGTCTTATCCTGCAACACACTTACAAGCTCCTCAGACTGTTTCTTACCACCCTGTATAAGTGGCAGTCAGATGAGCAAGAGACAAAGAAATAAGTAAACTGTTTATTATTTCAAAAGTAATCGTCGTAGCTGTTGATACGTTTATAACACTGCGAGAAAGGGCGGTCAGTGCCTTCATGGAAAAACGTTTGCAGCTGCCTACGGAACCACGATTGTACCCAGCAGCGCACCACTTCATTCGAAGGTAATGACGGCCACCAAATTCTTTTTTCAGGACTCCAAAAATATGGAAATAGTGTTCCAAGAGATCGGAACTGTATGAAAGAAGTGTAAGGGCTTCTCAACGACATAGGCAGCGTAGTCAGAATAACGTTGGCCGCAACTTTGGACATGCCCAGATGTTGCCCTCACACATCCTCCATACAGTCTCGATCTCTCCCCATGCGATTTCCATATTTTTGGAGTCCTGAAGGAAGACATTCGTGGCCGTCACTTTGTGAGACGAAGAGGTGCACGCCTGGGTACAGTCGTGGCACCATGGGCACCCACAACGTTTTTTCATGAAGGCAATGGCGATCTTAACTCGCAGTGGGATAATTGTGATAAGTTACGGCGATTACTTTTGGAATAGTAAAGAGTTAACTTACTTCCTTCTATTTGTCCCGTTTTCTTTTGAGTACTTCGTATACTTTATACTGCACGAACGTCGCAGCCAATGAAGATCCTTCCCAGAACGAATTTTCATTCTGAAGCGGAGTTTGAAACTTCCTGGCAGACAAAAACTGCGTACCGGACCGTAACTGATTGTCCTTTCGCTGGCAGGTGTTCCTACACGACCTTCGTTCTTCCCACTCCTATCCCCTTCCCAAATAATTAATGAATGAAGTCAAACGAATCTAAATGCAGGCACGGTGTCTCAGCCACCCTGTTCGGTCAGAGAGCTGGCTGGTTCAAATGGATCTGAGCACGATGGGACTTAACATCTGAGGTCATCAGTCCCTTAGAACTTAGAACTACTTAAACCTAACTAACCTAAGGACATCACACACATCCATGCCCGAGGCAGGATTCGAACCTGCGACCGTAGCGGTCGCGAACTTCCAGACTGTAGCGCCTAGAACCGCTCGGCCATCCCGGCCGGCAGCTAGCTGGTCTCTGTAATAAAAGAACTGAGTGAAGGGTTCAACAACGAACGGATGTCATGTGACGTCCGATACGATCATATACAACGAACACAACAAATGGTTTGCGTACATGCTTCGAAAGAGTCATTGTCGAGGCTACGGTTGGAATCCCGCTAATACTTTTTTTTCAAATCTATAGTTTACATTACTGGTGACATTATTTAACGTATGTAGTAACATTTGAGAAGTAATGCAGTGAAAAGAAAGCACATATATTTTTCATGAAGTTGGAGTGAATTTCATATGTTATTTATAATTTTTTTATTTTAATAAAATTTCTATGGACGAAGGCAGGCACGGAAAGCCCAAATCAAACGTCGATAAATGATGCGAATGATGTTCTTCACAATCAGTATTATAGTAAGTCACCATGTTACAGGCCACAAGAGTAATGTAAAGTTACTCGTCACATGTGCTCTCGACATCACACGTTGCAGGATGGTGTTTGTCATACAGACATGGAAAACATGTTCATCTTACGAAGCTCGAACTCTAATCAGTTGCCCACCATGAACTCTAATTTCCAGCCCCTACACACAGATACATAAGCCACATAATAGACGCGTAAAACTTCTCTTGCAACTTTCTCGGAATTGCCAGAGCAGTGCACTTTACTCCTTCCAAAACCTTCACGTATCGTTCGGTAGTCACCGTGCCGTCAAGGAATGTCGCACCCTATTCCGTGACTGGACATTGCACATCACACGGGCACCCGTTGAGGATGAAGAGACCTCACGATCGCGAAATGTGGATTCTCAGTCGCCTAAATGCACCAGTTTTGACATTTACACGTACAAATATCCGGCAGCAACAAGGCGAACGCGCATGCGCATACTAATTTCCATGTCTCGCGGCCAACCGTGCAGTTTGAACGTCCTAACGCAAACTGTTCAGAAAGTATAGCCATTTTATTTCACATAGTTCAAGAATTGTTACCCTGTATAAGCGTTTTGTTTTACATCCTGAGGCACAGAACCCTAAAAATATGAATACATCAACTAACGAGCTCCTAATCATGGGCCCGCAGCACTCCAAAGGCTTTTCGTGACGTTTACTTAGGGAGAAATAAGCAAACTTACGACGGCCTCGAGATCGCAGGTCGGGTGGATTGGGCAGCCGCACACGTCGCTCGCAGCTTCCTCCGGAATTGCGTCCCCTGTTACGCAGCCCTTGCAGAGCAGCCAAGCGACCTGCACGGTGCTCCGTTGTCAGCGGTGTGGGTGCCGCTGCTGTAGACTGCGACAGCTGCCCGCATCTGCGAAAACACGTACTCGGGCATCACCAGCTCTCGCTGACACGGCACTGCCGTCCACTACTCTTGCGTGGAAGAAGAGTGAATGAAGTGTCGCAAAATATGCTCTCAAGATGGAATAGGTTACATGTTGCACAGTAGGAACAAAAAATTTTTTTCTTGTAAAATAATACAGCCAGGACTGAAGTTAACTTACGTACCCTCTGGCAGAATCTACGATACTCAATTATGAATGTACGTGCGATGATAAATTAAAACATTGCAGTAAGTGAATGAAATCAGGTGGCGTTATGAACACAAGATGCTATATGGGAAGTACGTCATGGCAACAGAGGCGAAAGGGAAATAATTATAGCGAAATTATAGGGACAAATTGGGGAAAATCACTGATATAATCGACTTTGATAAAGGGCACAATTATAATAGCCTAGGGCTTTGTGACGAACCTGTCGGAGAGTATGGAGATTGTCGGCCATATGAGTGCCACTGTTATACTACATCCATGCTTCATCACAGAACTTGAATGTCCAAGGAGATCTGTGACATTTCTGCCAACACAGTGTGTAACGCCGGAATCTGAGGATATTCGTGTAACCTAAACAGACTCAGAAGTGCAATGCTAATGGAGGCCAAGAACTTGGCAACACACAGTTCAGCGCACAGAACATAGGTCTCTGCAGCAGTTGACCCTCACGTATTCCATGTCTGCGCACTGATACCGTCATTTACAACTACACTGACCACATTGAGCACTATGGACGTGGTAACGTGTCACGTGGTCAGGTTAATCATGTTCTTTGTTACAGCAGGTTAAAAGCTGTGTTGGCTGGTTTGTAGTGAAAGGGGCTAAACTGCAAGGTAATTCAGGCGAACAGCTGTGTGAAACATACACCGCACCACAGACACAGACTGAGTGGGGCAGTATTATGGTATATCGAACATTCACCTGTGATTTTATAACAAACTATTTTATATTCCAGACAACTGTAGCTGTTAGAAGGCATGATGTTAGGAAGAACTCCTGTTAATAAACAACAATTTTACCAGCCTTTAGCGGGGTTATTCTTAACATCATTCGCCTGGGGTGCGACAGAACCTGTGGTACTAATCGATAGCAGCAGGGCAGCTCTAAACTAGATGGCATTATTGCAGATCATCAACCTCCCTCATTGCTTATGTCTTCCCCGAAAGCGACGATATCTTCCAGCGGGATGACTGTCACATGTCTAGAAACGTGGTAAAGGGGTTTGAGAAGCGTGACAGTGAACACATATTGGTGTTTTGGCCACCAACCTAGCCTGATCTGGACTCCATGGAACACATTAGTGTATCAAGTTGCAGTTCTGGCGCCACTAGCCTAAGATTTA
This sequence comes from Schistocerca nitens, assembly GCF_023898315.1. Taxonomy (NCBI): domain Eukaryota; kingdom Metazoa; phylum Arthropoda; class Insecta; order Orthoptera; family Acrididae; genus Schistocerca; species Schistocerca nitens. The sequence goes on along the minus strand of NC_064619.1, from coordinate 501,030,931 downwards.
CTGGAATAACGTGATATCCGCATGGTATCAAATACCTCTGGAAATCTACCAAGGACTGTCGGACCCTTACCATGCAGAACCACTGCAGTAATGAGTTCCAAAGCTGAATCAATAGGAAGCACGTAGACGTGATGCTACGATGTGATACATCAAACGGAGGTGAAATGTTAAATTACCATCCAGTATTAAGATAAAAGTAGAAATTTATATACAAATAATACAATCATCTGATATTTCAATCTGTACCTTAGACCATAAACAATCCACAACCACACCTGCTAGGCAACACATACAGTAACAGATAACACCATCGGGTATTTCTCGTTATGAAACCACTGGAACTGAGGTACCTGAAATATGACAGGATCGTCTCCTGTTACCTTACACTGTAGATGTATGCGGCGTAGGACTGGAAGCAATAGCGTCTTTTGTCTGGATGAAAAAGTGTAGAGGGAAGAATGCAGTTATATGGTGTATGATCATACAGCTCACAGATTGATGCCTGCAGGAAATGTGTTGTGCAGTGATCAATATGAGGGGGAGCATTCCCTTGAATCAGGTGAACATCTGTATTCAGATATCCGCGCCCATGTTTTCTGATGGTCCATCAGAGTTTCAATGGTAAACAATGAGTTGTGTAAGACTCTTGTATTGCTAAAGCCACGGTTCTCCATACCAAATAGCCATTACTGCCCCATAACGTCAGCACTGATGAGTTATGGCACTCTCCAAGCCGTGGAAAGTTTGATCAACCATGCAAAACGTTCTACATTATCAGTACTGAGAAAAACTGCCTGTAGTATCAGTTCCTCAGACGAGAAACACTGACACCGTGTTCCGATCCATGATACATTCCAGGACTACAAACACTTTTTGAGAGACTTTAAATCAGATTCACCATTTCCAATCATTACATAGCCTTTACTGCTAGTAATAAGCAGTCAGTTGTCGTATCGGTCTCTTTCTCCTCACCTATGTCCTCTCCCTTTCCCAATGTATCACCTACCATGTGTTTCTGGAGTAGGTTACTTACTTTGTGGATCTGCGTCAACCATACTACCATACGGAGGGTTGCTTACATCAACACTTTTCTTTCTGCTGCTTTCCATTGGAGCATTGATGGGCTGAAAAATTGCTGCATGCCCTGACATGCGTCCTACTCTCAAGGTCTCTATGCGAGATATACAGTGATGGTAGCTGAATGGTCACACAGTGTCCTTCAATACAAGTTCTTTGAATCTGTTCTTAGGATTTCACGAGAACAACACGGGATTCCATCCATAGAATTTCGTTTAAGTCTCCCGACCATTTATATTATAATTTAATAACGGCTAAACGGTCCTGTTAGGACAGTAGCAGCGCGCCTCTGAGTTCTTTCGATGCCTGTTGTCATGCATACTTGTACAGGCTTCAACCAGTGGAATAATATTCTAGTACTGTCCGCACTACCGTTTGTGTGTTATACTCTTTACAGACATACTTCAGTTTTGCCAGAAGCCTTGAAGTAAATCTGTGTGTTTCCTAACACTGATTTTATGTGTCGTCCCACTTGATATCGCTTCTTAGTGTTACCTCCAAACATGCAATACGGCGTGCCCAATAAATTTACTACTAATCTTGTAACCAGATAAAATCGGTTTCCGTATTTTTCTTATATGAATTATCTCCGATTTATCCACACTTCAAGAGAAACGCCATTCATTCTATGAAGTACAAATACTGTTCAAATCTTTATAAACTTTTTGAGATCGTCTTACCATGGTACATCTCTCTAGACAACAGAAGGGCCAGAAAATGATCTTATCGTGTTTCTCATCCTGTCTGTTGCTACATTACGTGTAATGTGAACGTTAATCGTCGTTTTAAGCACCTTCAACCAAGTTATAACGTGCAGAAGCCTATTAGTCAATTATTCCACGAGCCACTCCCCTATCTCTGAATGTGCTCCGTACGGATTACAATCATACTATTTTTTGCTAAAGAATTAACTCAAAATCGAGCTAATATTGTTTGTTGTCATGAGAACAGTTCTCTCTTTACATCGTAACAGCTCTATATTCGGGGCCTTTTTTTTTAAGTGTGCGATAGGTACTGATATGAAAAGCACAGTGAAAATAAAAAATATTTTTTATTTGCAGCAAACAGCTACACCTTTCAGCTATCTCGCTACGTAGTCGTCGCTCTGACTTACACATTTGTCGTTGGTTGGTACTAATTTTCCAATACCCACGTCGTAGAGGGCAGCCGCCTCTGCATTCCAGGAATCCTTTATTCTCGTCTGCAGCTCGTTGTATCTAAATGATTCTCTTACATCTAGTGGCTCCTGTGAGCAAAGAGATGAAAATCACATGGAACCAAGTCCGAGCATCGAAAACGCTACATGTATGTCTCTTCTGCAGCTGCAGAGTGCGGACGAGTACTGTCATGACGAGGACAGCATCTTGTCTTTGTTTATCCTGAACTGCCCTTCATAGACGATTTTCTTGAATCGCCTGATGCACTCCCTGAACAACATCATCGGTTGGCACTCGCTACCTTCCCCGACAGTCTGTATCATGAATGTCTGTACGTCCTGCTACAAAGTTCCTGCACCACTGCCAACACTTCGCTATCACGAAAGACAGTTACGTTATGCGGGCTGCATGAAATCAGGCGGAACTAGTTATCATAAAGTCATCGAATGACAGCACACACTCCATACTTGGTGGGAGACACTATTGTCCTAGGCATCTTTGCGTATTCACTGTGTGCTCAAAACTGAGAAGTGGGACGTGACTCGATGTACAGCATACTAGAGACACTGCTTAACACATCTGCGCAAAGCTTCTTCGGATTTTCACTGGTTTTAATTTCGTAGCCTGACGAAAAGAACTACCCCTCGCAATTCACATGCTTGCTGCGAGGGAAGCTCTGCCTCCAATGAAGATTAATCTATCTCTAAAATACGGGCGGTCAGTCACAACTAGAGTCTGTGAGGTACTTACGTCTGAGCATCATCATCGCCAGGAGCAGCGTGGTGTCTCTCTTCACCTCCTTCCTGCTGCAACGCGTAGGTGCGGTCCCCCAGAGGGCGCAACTGCACGTTGAGTCTCGCTACCCATCACAAAAAGTAAAAAGAAAAGAAGCGACTTATTAGTAACGAAGCGCCTGTCCTTAGGAATCAAATTTCGGAGCGACTTGAAATATTAGGGCTACCTGAAAGTAATGTTTCTGCGGATGTCGATATTCTGTAGTAATCTATCAGCTCACGTGTACTTCCGAGTCGTACCAAAGACAATTTAAGGCATCTTAATTTTGTTTTGCAATTAATGGGAACATTGCCATCCATATACCAGAAGAGATACGTATTCGGCATCGTATGCTTTTTGAGCTTGGGAAGGGTAGTAACGAATCAGTTGCTACCAAAAGCGTTTGCAATGTTTATCCAAGCGGTGGTTTTCTAAGTTCAGACCCAGTAAATTTGATCTCCCCGACTCGTATCGATGAGGATCAGCAACAGTTTTAGGCAATGACATATTAAGAGAGGAAGCGATAGAAAATCCATGTCAGATTATCTAAGAATTGTCAAACATCCTTTACCACATTCTTAAACAATCTTCATTGTTTTGTTTTTGAGCGAAAGAACAATTAGGATCATACGCGGTTACATCAGAACCGTAGAACTCTAAGAAAAAAGGGGAGTTTACATGTTAAGCCCAAGCGACGGAAGGAAAGACAGCTAAAAACAAGGACGTGGAGAAAGGTTCATAAAATACGCCATAGAGAAACGGAGGTCCTGAACTAAAGATTAAATGTCCTTAGTCATATTGCTACGACGGATAAAAAGTAAAGAGCGGTCGACAGCCCTTGCGTCTTTTGCTAAAACGGCCGATAACTCAGACGGCAAACATAAATGTGAACGTAAGTCGTTAAGAAAAGGGCATTCCGTCAGGAAATGGCGGACCGTCAGAGGCTGAGGGTAATAAGCACCTAGTGATGGGGCAGCACCACTTAACAAATGGCGATGGCTAAAACGACAGTGCCCAATACGCAACCTAGTTCAGGAGGTCGTCTAAGGCGATGGGAGAGGCTATTTCCCCGGACCTTGTTCCCATGAAGGGAGGATCAGTGGCGATGCCAAAGTGACACCACCTGGCGAGAGACGGCAACAGTAGAGATCATCGGAGGGAATAGAAGAACTAGCGGGCCGAGGTTCAAGAACTGCGGCCTTGGTAACAGCGTCAGCAGCCTCGTTTCCAGTCAGACTGACGTGACCATGAGCCCACACAAACATCACAGTGATTTCATCTAGAGTTAGCAAGTGACAGCTTCCCTGGACCCGTTGCACTAAGGGATGGACGGTGTGCAGCACACTGGGGCTCTGAAGAGGACTGAGACATTCGGAGCAGATGACGGAATTGAAAAGCCTTTGTCGCCCGATGTTCTCTGTGGACTTATACAGCGCTACTAGCTCTGCTGTAAATAGTGAGCAGTGTTCTGGAAGCCGATACCGAAAATCGTCCGTCCCAATGACGAAAGCACACCCAACACCACCGTCAGTCCGAGAGCCATTTGTGTACACAAAGGTACTATCGCGAATTTCCGTGAAACTGATAGAGCGAGGCTGGAGTAGTGTCTTTAGGAAGCGATTGGAGACCAAGGTGAACACAGGTCGCCGTACAAAGTCAAGGTGGTGAAGGGTTAACAACCATCTCGAAAGCTGCAGGTAACGTGAAGTTAAGCTGCTGGAGCAAAAGCCGGAAGCGAACTTCAGGTATGGACCCCGTACTAGCGATCAAAGGAGGCATCAAAGAATGATGCATAGGATGGCAGACAAAAGGCTTGCTTATCTGCCGAGGAGAAAGTCGAGGCTGTATGACAGCGGTCGTTCGGCTGCCTCGTCATCCAAGCTCTCAACAGGGCTTGTGTAAAAGGCGCCAATGGGCATACGGATGCCACGTTGGTGGACAGCATTGAGACGGACTAACAGGTGCATAAACGAAACACCCATAGTCTAGTTTCGAACGGAGAAGGGACTGATACAACCGGAGGAGGGTGGTCTGATCCGCTTCCCAGGAAGTAACGCTAGGAACGCATAGGACATTAACGGACAGCGTGCAGTGGGCTGCCAGGTAAGACACGTGGGAGGACCAAGAAAGTTTCCTATCGAACATGAGCCCCAGCAATTTCGCAGTTTCAACGAACGGAAGGCCAACAGGACCAATATGTAAAGACGGTGGAAGAAATCCAATTGCGCCGTCAGAAACTCATACAAAAGGTTTTGTCAGTGGAAAAGTAAAAGCCGTTGTCAAAGATCCATTAGTAAAGACGATCGGGACGTCGCTGAAGATGCCGCTCAAGGAGACAAGTCTGTGGAGAACTGCAATAGATGGAAAAATCGTCAACCCAAAGGGATCCAGAGATGCCTGGCGGGAGACATTCCGTAATAGGGTTAATGGCAAAGAGGAGGACGCTCAGGACGGAAACCTGAGGCACACCTTTTTTCTGGATAAAGTCGTCCGGCAATGCAGAACCACACATACCTTGAAAAGTCGGTCTTTTAAGACTCCCTGAAGGAAATGGGGTTGTGGCCACGGAATTCTCTCGTGTAAAGAGTACTGTGTTACCAGTCCTCCAGAAGGTGTTGTAGGCTTTTTCCAAATCGAAAACCATTCATGACATGTGTTCACAAAGTGAGGAGATGGTCTACCGCAGAACGGCGCGCTGGAAATCTAGACTGTGCAGTGGTTAGTAAAGTGCGAGACTCGAGCCACCATACCATCTGGGCACGAATCACACGTTCCATCACCTTGCAAACACAGCCGGTGAGAGAAATGGGGGCGATAACTACAAGGAATGTGTTTGTCCTTGCTGGGCTTAGGTGTGGGTATGACAGTGGCTTCACGTCAGCGTCTGGGAAACGTACCCTGCGCCCAGATGCGATTGTGCTTATGAAGGAGAACGTGCTTGCCCACGAGAGAAAGGTTCTGCAACATCTGACTGTGAACATCACTCGGCCCTGGGGTAGAGGATCGGGATGAAGTGAGAGCATGATCTGGCTCCATCATAATGCAGGGGCGTTGTAGTACTCACGATTCTGAGAAGAGAAGGGTATCGCCTGAGCCTCCTCCACTTGTTTCCGATATGGAAGGCAGGGTTATAGTCTTAACCAATCTTGGTCGAAGAAGATTTGCAGCAGATTTGGGAAGACAAACAAAACCAATCGATTCACTATACGAAACTTTGTGCTTAAGTGGCACAGTACGGAAGCGGTTCTTGATCACTTTATCACTAGACGAAAAATCTGATAATTCAAGACACAAAAGACCATTGGTCTCTGTGAATGAATCGCCCCGAAGTACAGCTAAGCCAGGTTTACACACCAATAAGGCGCTTGTAGACTTATGTTTTTCTATGCAGACCTTAACTTGTCAGGCCTCCAAACGTACAAATCTGCTGCTTCTGCATAATGCAGTCTGAATCCTGAGAACAGGTACTACAATACTAATAAAAATCTTTTTCTTCTCTTCATGATGGATGCCGAGACGCGGTATAGTGTGGCGCTCTGTGGGGGACCACACCTTCGCGTTGCAGCAGGAAGGAGGTCAAGATATACACCGAGCTGCTGTTTACGATGCTGTACTACTAGATCAGACGTACACTTCTGGAAATGGAAAAAAGAACACTTTGACACCGGTGTGTCAGACCCACCACACTTGCTCCGGACACTGCGAGAGGGCTGTACAAGCAATGATCACACGCACGGCACAGCGGACACACCAGGAACCGCAGTGTTGGCCGTCGAATGGCGCTAGCTGCGCAGCATTGGTGCACCGCCGCCGTCAGTGTCAGCCAGTTTGCCGTGGCATACGGAGCTCCATCGCAGTCTTTAACACTGGTAGCATGCCGCGACAGCGTGGACGTGAACAGTATGTGCAGTTGACGGACTTTGAGCGAGGGCGTATAGTGGGCATGCGGGAGGCCGCGTGGACGTACCGCCGAATTGCTCAACACGTGGGGCGTGAGGTCTCCACAGTACATCGATGTTGTCGCCAGTGGTCGGCGGAAGGTGCACGTGCCCATCGACCTGGGACCGGACCGCAGCGACGCACGGATGCACGCCAAGACCGTAGGATCCTACGCAGTGCCGTAGGGGACCGCACCGCCACTTCCCAGCAAATTAGGGACACTGTTGCTCCTGGGGTATCGGCGAGGACCATTCGCAACCGTCTCCATGAAGCTGGGCTACGGTCCCGCACACCGTTAGGCCGTCTTCCGCTCACGCCCCAACATCGTGCAGCCCGCCTCCAGTGGTGTCGCGACAGGCGTGAATGGAGGGACGAATGGAGACGTGTCGTCTTCAGCGATGAGAGTCGCTTCTGCCTTGGTGCCAATGATGGTCGTATGCGTGTTTGGCGCCGTGCAGGTGAGCGCCACAATCAGGACTGCATACGACCGAGGCACACAGGGCCAACACCCGGCATCATGGTGTGGGGAGCGATCTCCTACACTGGCCGTACACCACTGGTGATCGTCGAGGGGACACTGAATAGTGCACGGTACATCCAAACCGTCATCGAACCCATCGTTCTACCATTCCTAGACCGGCAAGGGAACTTGCTGTTCCAACAGGACAATGCACGTCCGCATGTATCCCGTGCCACCCAACGTGCTCTAGAAGGTGTAAGTCAACTACCCTGGCCAGCAAGATCTCCGAACCTGTCCCCCATTGAGCATGTTTGGGACTGGATGAAGCGTCGTCTCACGCGGTCTGCACGTCCAGCACGAACGCTGGTCCAACTGAGGCGCCAGGTGGAAATGGCATGGCAAGCCGTTCCACAGGACTACATCCAGCATCTCTACGATCGTCTCCATGGGAGAATAGCAGCCTGCATTGCTGCGAAAGGTGGATATACACTGTACTAGTGCCGACATTGTGCATGCTCTGTTGCCTGTGTCTATGAGCCTGTGGTTCTGTGAGTGTGATCATGTGATGTATCTGACCCCAGGAATGTGTCAATAAAGTTTCCCCTTCCTGGGACAATGAATTCACGGTGTTCTTATTTCAATTTCCAGGAGTGTAAGTACCCTACGAGTGACCAGCTGTAATTTATCACTGCTATCACTGAGGTGCATTCAACTTCATTGGAGGAAAAGATTCTATCGCAGTAAGTATCAAGCAGTTGAATTACATAGAGCTGCTCTGATGTGTAGGGAGCGTCACTCTCATGACAGCAAATAGAAAGTTAGCTCAGTTTAAAGCTATTTTGTGTTTTGGTAAAAGTTGTTTGCTAGTTTTCCATAAGAGATTTATTCAGGGATAATATGCCGTTGGCTCGAAGAATAATTGAGCAACAGATTTCAGTACATTGTAACGGGCTTGACGAAGTACAGCACGACCGTTAGTGTTCTTAATATACATAATCGGATTTCAGATGGGACCAGCAATACCATAAAATTATTCGCTGACGCTTCTCATGTCTATAGGAAAGTACCTGGTAGGACAATCTGTAAGAAATGCTTCAAGACTTAAGCAATATTTGCCCTTCATGTATTGAAAGGCTTCTCTCTTTAAATGTGGAGAAATGCATGGTAAAACCTATAATATGGATAAAGATCCCGATTGTATCTGAAGACAAGATCAAGAGTAAACATGCTAAGCACGTCACATTGTATATTTGGAGGTAATACCAAGATACGATATGAAATCTGACGATAGCGTAAAATATGTATTAGATTTTAGGAAGGGTACTGGGAAAGTGCTGTAAACTGGCATAGGATATGCTGGTGCGGTCGGTGCCAGAGCATTGTTCCTGTATTTGAAGTTCTTGTCTAGTAGGCATAACAGTAGACCTCGAACGAGTTCAGGGGCGTGCTGCTACGATCGGAACTCGGCGATTTACACCTTACGGAGGTATAATTGTGTGGTGTGCGTACTGTAAGACCTTCGGTACACACACCATCAGATTATTTGACTTGTCGCTCTAACGAAGTAGGCGTGTGTCAGTAATATGTCTGGTGGTCTTACCGTGGCGTGTTTATCTTCTGCCGTTAGGTCAGACGATAGAAATGCCACTTGCACGCTTAGAGTAGCAGATTTACGGTGACCAACTTTAAACAGAACTTGATTAATTTTCACACACATTTATTAAAATAATAAAAAGCATAGACATTACGTAACTTATTCTGGATGCTGTTTAAAATTGACAATCTGAAGTTCCTTTGGTCTTGGTACGTTAATCTTATTCTCACGTATCTCTGATACTTGACAAAGTGTCTATTCATTTATCTTCATGGCTATGTACAGGAATATGGTAATCTTATTAGGCGCATACTCAAAATTGACTATAGACTGGTACAGACAAATGTAGACTGGTATAGACTGGTGCAGAAAAATGCAGACTGACTAATCGGAGGTCTGTACACTCATTATAATACCTCGCGCGTTCAGGTATCACAGCGCGAGTGTGATCCGCGAGGAGAAAAGGTTCTACGTTAGCAGCAATCTCATTGGCTGCGTTACATATTAATACACGGATCGGCGGAAGCAGAACTTGGTCCGTCTCTAAAGCAGCGCCATCTCGTAGTGCGGAGACAGACGAGCACTGCGCCTGTGCTGCTGTGCTTAGCTGGGCGCGCTCTAGTGGGAAAGTTGTGTACGCGCTGACTCCGCGGAACTATGTACACAACAAATTGAATGGCTTGGGAAACTTGGAAAAATATCTTGGTACTGTCGTTTTTTTTTTTTTCGTATAAGGCCACAAAAACAACTAGGGTCATTCGCACCATGTCAGAACTGTAGAACTTGGAGACAACGAGAGGAGTTAATAACGACTACGCGTTAACCCCAAAACGATGGTAGAGAAGGCAACTAAAAACAGGGACGTGGGGAAGTACTAATGTTGACTCCAGACTGCTAGCATTATGGAGATATAGTGACTGGAAATGGCGGTTCTGTTTTTTTTCTTTTTCAGAAATTGATAGTAAATTTTGTGAAGAAGCTTTCGAACACTCATAAGGTATCACGGATCGAAACTGCAACGACTTTCCACAGGTGCTCATGGCAGTAGTTCGTGCACTTTACGACAGGCTCGTCTCAAGGTCCCACACTATAACATATGCTCTTTCAACTGATTATGTCAGTGGTTTTCCATATTTCGACCCTATATTTTCGCTAGAACGATTCTCCTTTTGTCTACGTTCCGCTTAGGAACAGTGCTGCCCACATCATATGTTGACAATAACATCAGCTCTTCAAAAATGGTTCAAATGGCTCTGAGCACTATGGGACTTAACATCTTAGGTCATCAGTCCCCTAGAACTTACAAGGGAACCTCCCCATCGCACCGCCGTCAGATTTAGTTATAAGTTGGCACAGTGGATAGGCCTTGAAAAACTGAACACAAATCAATTGAGAAAACAGGAAGAAGTTGTGTGGAACTATGAAAAAATAAGCAAAATATACAAACTGAGTAGTCCATGCGCAAGATAGGCAACATCAAGGAGAATGTGAGCTTAGGAGCGCCGTGGTCCCGTGGTTAGCGTGAGCAACTGTAGAACGAGAGGTCCGCGGTTCAAGTCTTCCCTTTAGTGAAAAGTTTACAATTTTTATTCTCGAAAAGTTATGATCTGTCCGTTCGTTCATTGACGTCTCTGTTCACTGTAATAAGTTTAGTGCCCGTATTTTGCTACCGCACCGCAAAATCGTGCGATTAGTACACGAAAGGACGTGCCTCTCCAATGGGAACCGAAAACATTTGATCGCAAGGTCATAGGTCAACCGATTCCTCCAAAGGAAAACACGTCGGATATATTCTATACGACGCTGGTGACGGCATGTGCGTGATATGACATGTTAGGTTAGGTTAGTGTGTTTTAACGTCTCATCGACAACGAGGTCATTAGAGATGGAGCGCAAGCTCAGATCAGGGAAGGATGGGGAAGGAAATCGGCCGTGCGCTTTCAAAGGAACCATCCCGGCATTTGCCTGAAATGTTTTAGGGAAATCACGGAAAACCTAATTCAGGATGGCTGGAGACGGGATTGAACCGTCGACCTCCCGAATGCGAGTCCAGTGTGCTAACCACTGCGCCACCTCGCTCGGTTGACATGACAGGAATATGTTGTCGACCCACCTAACTTGTACACTTGGCGAATGGGTAAAAAGATCCTTCTACCTTGCCCGTGTTCTCTTCCGAACGCTGTAGTCGACTGAAGTCGTGTGTTTGTTTAGGTGTAGCGTCCCCATGCTAAGACGCAGTTACCTCGCATCGGGTGGACGGTCGGACGGATAATAATTGTCTGAAAATAAAACACTTAACTTTTCACTTAAGGGAAGACTTGAACCGCGGACCTCTCGTTCCGCAGTTGCTCACTTAACCACGGGACCACGGCGCTTCTAAGCTCATATTCTCCTTGATGTTGCCTATCTTGCGCATGGACTACTCAGTTTGTATATTTTGCTTATTTTTTTCATAGTTCCACACAAGTTCTTCCTGTATTCTCAATTGATCTTTCAGTTTTTCAAGGCCTATCCACTGTGCCAACTTAAAACTAAATCTAGGGGGGGGGGGGGGGGGAGGTTCCCTTGTTAGAACTACTTAAACCTAACTAACCTAAGGACATCACACACACCCATGCCCGAGGCAGGATTCGAACCTGCGACCGTAGCGGTCGAGCGGTTCCAGAGTGAAGCGCTTAGAACCGCTCGGCCATTTCGGCCGGCTAACATCAGCTCTGATTCAGTCTCATGCGGGTAGTAATCTGATTGTTTTGGCTCATGAGTGCTTATACAGTTATAAAAGAATATTGTATATTCCACCACAGATACAAATCTTTGTTTGATGATTCTAGGTCCAATTACTTTACTATATTTCAGTTCTTAAAATCTATCACGGTAACTACTTGAGAGAATATATATTGCGACACTCGATTCTCCCTTCAGGTCGTGGACTGGGCGCCAGTACCGTGTGCTTGAGGACGTGCCCTCGCAGTTGCTGGAAGGTGTCAGTTTACAGCGGCGCTACCCTCAGCGTTGAATGCGGCATGCAGCTCACTAGGCAGCACCGCCAGATCTTTGTACCAGGAGACGCAGCTCAGAAGGTAGCTGTAAACGACGACTGTGGCCTCCTACGCCTGCGACCTCGCGGCAGCTGTAAGTACGACAGTTGTTCCCTACGTAAGTTCTATGTACTATGTACTGACTTGGCAGAAAATCGTAAGAAATTTTGGTCTTATGTCAAAGCTGTAGGTGGATCAAAACAAAATGTCCAGACACTCTGTGACCAAAATGGTACTGGAACAGAGGATGACAGACTAAAGGCTGGCCGGCCGGTGTGGCCAAGCGGTTAAAGGCGCTACAGTCTGGAACCGCGTGGCCGCTACGGTCGCAGGTTCGAATCCTGCCTCGGGCATGGATGTGTGTGATGTCCTTAGGTTAGTTAGGTTTAAGTAGTTCTACGTTCTAGGAGACTGATGACCTTAGAAGTTAAGTCCCATAGTGCTCAGAGCCCTTTGAACCCTTTGAACTAAAGGCTGAAATACTAAATGTCTTTTTCTAAAGTTGTTTCACAGAGGAAGACTGCACTGCAGTTCCTTCTCTAGATTGGAGCACAGATGACAAATTGGTAGATATCGAAATAGACGACAGAGGGATGGAGAAACAATTAAAATCGCTTAAAAGAGGAAAGGCCGCTGGACCTGATGGGATACCAGTTCGATTTTACACAGAGTACGCGAAGGAACTTGCCCCCCCCCCCCCCCCCCCCCCCTTCTTGCGGCGGTGTACCGTAGGTCTCTAGAAGATCGTAGCGTTCTAAAGGATTAGGAAAGGGCACAGGTCATTCCCGTTTTCAAGAAGGGACGTCGAACAGATGTGCACAACTATAGACCTATATCTCTAACGTCGATCAGTTGTAGTATTTTGGAACACGTATTATGTTCGAGTATAATGACTTTTCTGGAGACTAGAAATCTACTCTGTAGGAATCAGCATGGGTTTCGATAAAGATGATCGTGTGAAACCCAGCTCGCGCTATTCGTCCACGAGACTCAGAGGGCCATAGACACGGGTTCCCAGGTAGATGCCGTGTTTCTTCACTTCCGGAATGCGTTCGATACAGTTCCCCACAGTCGATTAATAAACAAAGTAAGAGCATATGGACTATCACACCAACTGCGTGATTGGATTGAAGAGTTCATAGATAACAGAAAGCAGCATGTCATTGTCAATGAAGAGAAGTCTTCCGAAGTAAGAGTGATTTCAGGTGTGCCGCAGGGGAGTGTCATAGGACCGTTGCTATTCACAATATACACAAATGACCTTGCGGATGACATCGGAAGTTCACTGAGGCTTTTTGCAGATGATTCTGTGGTGTATCGAGAGGTTGTAACAATGGAAAATTGTTCTGAAATGCAGGAGGATCTGCAACGACTTGACACATGGTGCAAGGAATGGCAATTGAATCTCAATGTAGACAAGTATAATGTGCTACAAAATAGCAGGTCAGCAACTGGAAGCCGTTAATTCCATAAATTATCTGGGAGTACGCATTAGGAGTGATTTAAAATGGAATGATCGTATAAAGTTGATCGTCGGTAAAGCAGATACCAGACTGAGATTCACTGGAAGAATCCTAAGGAAATGCAATCCGAAAACAAAGGAAGTAGGTTACAGTACCCTTGTTCGCCCACTGCTTGAATACTGCTCAGCAGTGTGGGATCCGTACCAGATAGGCTTGATAGAAGAGATAGAGAAGATCCAACGGAGAGCAGCGCGCTTCGTTACAGGATCATTAGTAATCGCGAAAGCGTTACGGAGATGATAGATAAACTCCAGTGGAAGACTGTGCAGGAGAGACGCTCAGTAGCTCGGTACGGGCTTTTGTTAAAGTTTCGAGAACATACCTTCACCGAAGAGTCAAGCAGTATATTGCTCCCTCCTACGTATATCTCGCGAAGAGACCATGAGGATAAAATCAGAGAGATTAGAGCCCACACAGAAGCATACCGACAATCCTTCTTTCCACGAACAATACGAGACTGGAATAGACGATAGAGGTACCTTCCGCCACACACCGTCAGGTGGCTTGCGGAGTATGGATGTAGATGTAGATGTAGATGTAAACGTCAATAAAATCTTTCGATTGTCTTGGCGGTGCAATAAACAGTTTGTCAGTTGATGTATAGACTTTTTTATTACGAGGTGCATTCAAGTTCTAAAGCCTCCGATTTTTTTTCTAATTAACTGCTCACCCGAAATCGATGAAACTGGCGTTACTTCTCGACGTAATCGCCCTGCAGACGTACACATTTTTCACAATGCTGACGCCATGATTCCATGGCAGCGGCGAAGGCTTCTTTAGGAGTCTGTTTTGACCACTGGAAAATCGCTGAGGCAATAGCAGCACAGCTGGTGAATGTGCGGCCACGGAGAGTGTCTTTCATTGTTGGAAAAAGCCAAAAGTCACTAGGAGCCAGGTCAGGTGAGTAGGGAGCATGAGGAATCACTTCGAAGTTGTTATCACGCAGAAACTGTTGCGTAACGTTAGCTCGATGTGTGGGTGCGTTGTCTTGGTGAAACAGCACACGCACAGCCCTTCCCGGACGTTTCTGTTGCAGTGCAGGAAGGAATTTGTTCTTCAAAACATTTTCGCAGGATGCACCTGTTGCCGTAGTGCCCCTTGGAACGCAATGGGTAAGGATTACGCCCTCGCTGTCCCAGAACATGGACACCATCATTTTTTCAGCACTGGCGGTTACCCGAAATTTTTTTGGTGGCGGTGAATCTGTGTGCTTCCATTGAGCTGACTGGCGCTTTGTTTCTGGATTGAAAAATGGCATCCACGTCTCATCCATTGTCACAACCGACGAAAAGAAAGTCCCATTCATGCTGTCGTTGCGCGTCAACATTGCTTGGCAACATGCCACACGGGCAGCCATGTTGTCGTCCGTCAGCATTCGTGGCACCCACCTGGATGACACTTTTCGCATTTTCAGGCCGTCATGCAGGATTGTGTGCACAGAACCCACAGAAATGCCAATTCTGGAGGCGATCTGTTCAACAGTCATTCGGCGATCCCCCAAAACAATTCTCTCCACTTTCTCGATCATGTCGTCAGACCGGCTTGCGCGAGCCCGAGGTTGTTTCGGTTTGTTGTCACACGATGTTCTGCCTTCATTAAACTGTCGCACCCACGAACGCACTTTTGACACATCCATAACTCCATCACCACATGTCTCCTTCAACTGTCGATGAATTTCAATTTGTTTCACATTGCGCAAATTCAGAAAACGAAAGATTGCACCCTGTTCGAGTAAGGAAAACGTCGCCATTTTAAGTATTTAAAACAGTTCTCATTCTCGCCGCTGGCGGTAAAATTCCATCTGCTGTACGGTGCTGCCATCTCTGGGACGTATTGACAATGAACGCGGCCTGATTTTAAAACAATGCGCATGTTTCTATCTCTTTCCAGACTGGAGAAAAAAAATCGGAGGCCTTAGAACTTGAATGCACCTCGTATAATGTCTACACATTCCTTATACACTCCTGGAAATTGAAATAAGAACACCGTGAATTCATTGTCCCAGGAAGGGGAAACTTTATTGACACATTCCTGGGGTCAGATACATCACATGATCACACTGACAGAACCACAGGCACATAGACACAGGCAACAGAGCATGCACAATGTCGGCACTAGTACAGTGTATATCCACCTTTCGCAGCAATGCAGGCTGCTATTCTCCCATGGAGACGATCGTAGAGATGCTGGATGTAGTCCTGTGGAACGGCTTGCCATGCCATTTCCACCTGGCGCCTCAGTTGGACCAGCGTTCGTGCTGGACGTGCAGACCGCGTGAGACGACGCTTCATCCAGTCCCCAACATGCTCAATGGGGGACAGATCCGGAGATCTTGCTGGCCAGGGTAGTTGACTTACACCTTCTAGAGCACGTTTGGTGGCACGGGATACATGCGGACGTGCATTGTCCTGTTGGAACAGCAAGTTCCCTTGCCGGTCTAGGAATGGTAGAACGATGGGTTCGATGACGGTTTGGATGTACCGTGCACTATTCAGTGTCCCCTCGACGATCACCAGTGGTGTACGGCCAGTGTAGGAGACCGCTCCCCACACCATGATGCCGGGTGTTGGCCCTGTGTGCCTCGGTCGTATGCAGTCCTGATTGTGGCGCTCACCTGCACGGCGCCAACCACGCATACGACCATCATTGGCACCAAGGCAGAAGCGACTCTCATCGCTGAAGACGACACGTCTCCATTCGTCCCTCCATTCACGCCTGTCGCGACACCACTGGAGGCGGGCTGCACGATATTGGGGCGTGAACGGAAGACGGCCTAACGGTGAGCGGGACCGTAGCCCAGCTTCATGGAGACGGTTGCGAATGGTCCTCGCCGATACTCCAGGAGCAACAGTGTCCCTAATTTGCTGGGAAGTGGCGGTGCGGTCCCCTACGGCACTGCGTAGGATCCTACGGTCTTGGCGTGCATCCGTGCGTCGCTGCGGTCCGGTCCCAGGTCGACGGGCACGTGCACCTTCCGCCGACCACTGGCGACAACATCGATGTACTGTGGAGACCTCACGCCCCACGTGTTGAGCAATTCGGCGGTACGTCCACCCGGCCTCCCGCATGCCCACTATACGCCCTCGCTCAAAGTCCGTCAACTGCACATACGGTTCACGTCCACGCTGTCGCGGCATGCTACCAGTGTTAAAGACTGCGATGGAGCTCCGTATGCCACGGCAAACTGGCTGACACTGACGGCGGCGGTGCACAAATGCTGCGCAGCTAGCGCCATTCGACGGCCAACACCGCGGTTCCTGGTGTGTCCGCTGTGCCGTGCGTGTGATCATTGCTTGTATAGCCCTCTCGCAGTGTCCGGAGCAAGTATGGTGGGTCTGACACACCGGTGTCAATGTGTTCTTTTTTCCATTTCCAGGAGTGTATAATGCAACCGATTTCAACCACATATCGCAGTCGTCTCCAGGCTGCACATTCGTTACTGCAGTTACCAGTCAGTTCACTAATCACAATTTGGCAAGATGTGATTTAGTGAAGTGACGAGTTCGTATTCCTGTTTCTGTGATAGTCTGTGGATTCGTGGTCCATTGGAAACGCCAATAAGACACCTGTTCCCATTGTGCAACAGCGTTCTCAGACTAATATTCCCTAATTTACTCCTTTCAAGTAATTTTCTGGCTCGGTGCATATGGACAAATTGACACCCAAAGTTCAATGCTCTGAAATCGCTACAAATATAGCTATTCACTGGACCAACACAGCTAATGCTTAGAGAAATAGTGAAGTTAAGGCGCATCTCTGTTGATTCAGTGCCGTCAAACTATAGAAACAAAAATTGGCATTTTGATGTAGACTTGTCTTCTTATATGGAGACTATCAGCTGTCGAACCTCTAGTCATACAAATCTGCTACACGATAAAATTCTGTATCAATTATCGTTGAAACGTCCCCTTAGAAAAATTATACATGACTGTGCTTAAACTGACACACAATATTTTTAGCGCAACGCAATCTGACCTTCAATAATCCCTACAAGAGAATGGCCCTGACTAAATTAACCTATACGTTTCACAAATCACTTACCTCACAAAAATCTTCGTTACTCGAACTACTGCAATACAGCAATCGCCAATACTGCCAGCTAAATAAAAGATTCTAACTACTGAAGGCACTAACTACTGATAGGCGTAGTTAGCAAATGAAAGATTTTGATAGAGAACAAACAATGTATTTACCTTAACAGTGTTC
This sequence comes from Schistocerca nitens, assembly GCF_023898315.1. NCBI lineage: Eukaryota > Metazoa > Arthropoda > Insecta > Orthoptera > Acrididae > Schistocerca > Schistocerca nitens. The sequence goes on along the minus strand of NC_064619.1, from coordinate 501,013,163 downwards.
AAAAGTCATTATATATATATATATATATATATATATATATATATATATATATATATATATATATATATATATATATATATATATATATATATATATATCAGTCCATGATATCCAATATTATAAATTTACTCTTTCTGATGGACACACCTCCAGATCGTTCGCTCTCAAAATTCCGCCATCTCTCTCCCCAGATCCACCACTGCTGGCGGCTCACCTCCAACTGCGCAACGCTAGGCGCTGTTAACAGCCAACTGCCCAACACTACAAAAACAAATTCCAACAATGCCACCCAGCCACAGACTGCACACAGCACAGCCAGTGATTTTCAATCAGAGCGCTACGTGGTGGTGGCGTTGCCAATATAAGAACCTAAACAGCCTACTTACACCATTCAATTGCCTTAGAAATTTGAATCCTGAGTACAGATACTACGTTATTAATTTACTCTTTTCCTTTTCTGTGCTGTAGTGTTGCACTTTGTGACGACCCCACCTTCACATTGCACAGAAGTAGGTAGATAGCCAAAAAAGTTCTTTTCTCGATTCGAAGACATAACGGAAGACTGAAAAAAGAAATTAATGGAAGGTAGAACGATGACGTTAGAAGATATTCAGAAGCAACAGGATTTGTATAACTGAAGATCGCAGTGCATCGAAACGTCTTGAGGAAGCTTTTTCCACCATACGAGAATTATAATGGAATGGCTGATGGAACATCCAGAGCTAAATTTTTCATGAAGAACATTGAAGAACGAGCTTTGAACAGCTTCCTGCCATCCTACCTCTTCAGATGTGTTGACAATACAGTTTTAATCTGGCCGCATAGCAATGATGTGCTGCTGCAGTTTGTTGATATTTGAATGGTATACATCCTAACATAAGATTTACAGAGGAGGTGAGGGAGGAAAGGAAGTTATCTTTCTGAGGTGTGTTAGTCGAATGGAAATCGGACGCCTCGATCATTTTCTATACAGAAACCGACACATACAGAGCTGCATTTCAACGGGCGTAGCTTTCAGACTTCAGTTCAGAAGAGAGCTATGGTGAACACCTTGATACATGTAGCCAGTATTCTTTAGGGCAAGGACCACATCGGTTCCTAGATTAACCAACTGACGACGGTGTTCATAAGGAATGGTTATTCTGTCCGTGCTATTAGATCAACGCTGTCGAACAAACCAAGACAGCAGCTTTCATTCTGTTCTGCAACAACTATCAGGATGTGCAGATCCTAAAAAGGCGAGGAATCAGTCCAGTCTTCCGGACACCTAGAAAAATTAAAGAAATGTTGCATCCACTTAAAGATAATCTCGACCTGAGAGTACGGAGAATTTATAATATTCCTTGCAACTGTGGCAAAAGTTATATGGACCGGTCTATACGGACTGTTGCCGAGCGTTGCGAGAAGCATGAACGTCACTTTGGATACAGGTATTAGATAAATCGGTGGTTTCTTATGTTTTTCTTTATCGTCATTTCACGCTTTATGAGCAGGCGATGGGCTGTCGGCGAATATAATTTGCTGCTCTAGATGTTTTTTTTTTTAAAAAAAACGCAATATAAAATCTGGACATGGCAGTTATGTTGCATCCACTTAAAGATAATCTCGACCTGAGAGTACGGAGAATTTATAATATTCCTTGCAACTGTGGCAAAAGTTATATGGACCGGTCTATACGGACTGTTGCCGAGCGTTGCGAGAAGCATGAACGTCACTTTGGATACAGGTATTAGATAAATCGGTGGTTTCTTATGTTTTTCTTTATCGTCATTTCACGCTTTATGAGCAGGCGATGGGCTGTCGGCGAATATAATTTGCTGCTCTAGATGTTTTTTTTTTTAAAAAAAACGCAATATAAAATCTGGACATGGCAGTTGAGAAAACTAAACGTTTTGTACAATAAAAGACAGATCGTCGGTTGCACAAGTTAAATTATAAAAGATTGATTTGGTGATTAACTAAAATATAGACACAAATGAATGGAAAATGATTGTCGCAAACAAAAATATAAAAACAGATAGTCAATTGCATAAACAAAACGGAAAGGCCGACGTGTTGTGTGATTAAAATAGCTACATAGGTGAGCGAAGAGATGAGTGGATGTAGACTGCTAGGGTGAGGGTATGATGGGAATGTAACTTTTAAAGGTAGTGTGTAGGAGGGCGTTTGTGTGTGTGGATGTTGGGAGGAGGGATGGGGGAAGAGTCGAGAGGGATGCATTTCTGAACCAAGAGTTAGGAAGTGGTTGGAGGGTTCTGAACCAAGACTTAGAAAGTGGGCGGAGAAGAGTGGAGGGGAAGCGAGCCCTGGCAAGGAGTGGTTGGTAGGGATCTCCTAGATCTCGTAAAGTTGCATTTCATGGTCAGGTAAGGGAAGGCGATTAAAGTTTCGTTGGGATACGATGTGGAGAGTGTGGAGGTGTAGTGCTGGTGGAATGTGTTGGTAGAGGCGCGACAGAGTAACTGGAGCAGAGAGCAGGGGAGAAATTAGGTGACGGGTAGTGTCAAGTTTACAGGTAATGCAGAATATTAGGAGGTGTTCAAGATGGAAGAGTAACTGTGTGGTGTCCAATGTCCAGTCACGGAATAACCCGTGGGATACTCCTTGATGGCACGGTGGCCACCGAACGGTAGTTGTCAGTTTTGGAAGACAATTTCATACCCATTATCCAAAGTGACCCTAATTTTTACAAGAAGCAGTTCATGCAAGACAGAGATTGACTCCATCGAAGCAGGAGAGTGTACCATGTCCTGGAGGGCCACTTGCGAGACCGCATTATGGCTCTGGGGTACCCAGAATCCACTGGCATGGGCCTCGGTTGGTCGCCATATTCTCCGGATCTGAACACATGCGACCCGTTTTTCTGGGGCTGTATTAAAGACAAGGTATACAGAAATAACCCCAAAACCATTGCTGAGCTACAAACACCCATTCAGGAAGTCATCGACAGCATCGATTTTCCGACACTTCAGCGGGTCATGCAAAATTTCGCTATTCGTCTGCGCCACACCATCACCAATGTGATGGCATATCGAACATGTCATAACCTAAATCAGAATAAATGTATTGACTTTTACATGTTGAATAAAGGGTGTGCACGTCGTAGTTTGTAACTAATTTACGTTTTTTCCCCCTATAGTTAAAAAATTGTCACCCTGTAGCATGTTTTCCTAAAATTCTCCCAATAAGCTGAAATGGATCATTCGCCTTTCCTACCACAATACTAATTTACTTGCTGCATGTACCACAGGCTCTGTCTTCCTGTACAGTTTTTACCCTCTAAAGCTCCCTTTAGTACTATGGTGTCTGTTTCCTGATGACTTAACACAGGTTCTGTCATCCTGCCTCTTTTTCATGTCATTGTTTCTCAAATGTTCCTTTCTTCGTCGATTCCGCGGAGCATGTCATTCCTTTTCTCCACTCCCCCCAATTTTCAACATTCTTCTGTTTCACCGCGTCTCCAACCCTTCGGCTCTCTTCTGAAACAGTTTTCCGTGTTCCGGACGTACATCATCAGAATGTTTTTCCTCTAATGGAAGCTTACGTTTGATACTAGTACACTTCTCTCGGTCAGGAATGCCCTCTGCCTGTGCTAGTAAGCTTCTTATATCTTCCTTTTCTCGTTCTTCTTGGATTATTTTACATCCAAGGTAGCAGAATTCTGTAACTTCCCCTATTTTGTGATCTCCAAGTATGATAAATTTCTCGCTGTCCACATTTCTGCTACTTCTAATTAATTTGTTTTTTTCCGGTTTACTCTCAATCCATATTCTGTTCTATTTAGACTGTTCATTGCAGTTAACAGATGCTGTAATTCTTCTTCACTTTAACTGAGGATGTCATCAGCGAATCTTATCATTGGTAACCTCTCACCCTGCATTTTAATCCCACTACTGAATTTTTCTGTTATTTCCGTATTTGCTGCTTCAATGTATAAATCGAAGTGTATATCCCTGTCTTACATCACTTTTAATCCGAACACTTCTTTCTTGGTCTTCCAGTCTTATTGTTCCCTTTTGGTTCTAGTACATATCGTATATTACCCGTCTTTGCCTGTAACTTACTGTAGTTTTTCTCAGTATTTCGAACATCTTGCACCATTTTACTTTTCCGACACTTTTTCTAGGTCGACAAATCCTTCGATTGTTTAAAGTTTGAAGAAAAACCATGCACGCTCTTAGGATGTTCTTAGCTGTCATTCTGAAGAATTTTTGGTCAGATAATGAAATGAGTGCTCATCACCGGGTGTCTTATCGCTTATAAGCTAAGTCTGACTCGTAGCTAACAATAGACCGGCAGTAGTTTGCCAAAACATCAGGCTACTTCCCTGCATACTTCTTCTCTATGATTGCATTATGAAATCGCTCACCGTGGCCGCCAGAAACTGCTCCGCAATTTTCAGGGAAGAAGAACAGTTGGGTGTGAAGGAAGTTAAGTATACCCTTTTCGTAATATGACAACAGTTCACCTAGGACACTTTGTAATTTTATGCTCCCTTATTTCCTAAGATATGGAACAAATATTTTTAAAAATTTCAGAGATAGCCTTCTCAACAACAAGTAACAATTCATCAGACTGCTTGTCCCTGTAAAGCCCCCGGAATTGTGGACCAACTGGGATGTCCCCTTTGACTTTTGATTCGCTAAATCGTAAGACTCTTCTATTAAATGCTTATAAGCTTCGCCTTCGTTATTCATTTTATTTACAAATTTTTTCAAGGATTACATAAAAGTCATTTTAAAACAAACCATAAAGACAAATTACGGTGTGACGTAAGGAATTACTGTGTGACGTAAGGAATTGAAATGGTATGTCCAGAAAATTCAATAATATTTTTATTATATTGTTCCATTCTTGTCAAAAGTAACAATTATACATACACTGGCAAGAATTTAGTTTATTTTCCTGCATGAATAAATACATTTGTAAAAGAGAAACCAGGGTTAAGTGACTATTTTCTTTGTGATATGCGTTATCAGCAGGAAGAACCTGATAATGATTCCACAATTGCCCAATGAAATTGGCCATTGACTTGTTTAAGGAAACATACCAGCATTCTCTGTTGTGATTAAATGGAATCACTAAACATCTAAATCAAGACTGTTTAATTGAGATTTGAATACCCCTCCTCGCTAAAATGAGTCTCATGATCGTTATAACTTGATGGACCTGAGAAAAGTTCAGAGAAAAGTTGTATGTGAAAGATACAGTCTGACACAAAAAAGGAAATTATGTATAGGAAGGAAATAACAGGACAGAAGCAGCAGAGAGAAAGTGCAGTAACTGCCGTTAATGGGATTTTTTTTCGTTACGTGCAGCTTGGTGGAGGCGCTGCGTGTTGTGGAGAGGCCCGTCTATGTGTTGTGCGGCGGCACACTCACCCGCTCTTACTTTCACACTCATTACGAGCCGCGGGATTAAAACGTGATCACGAGAACAATGCGGAATTCAAGCGGGTATTGTGTTCCACCACTTGCCGGCATAAGAAGCACTTTCTTTCTGCGGTCGTCAAATTACTTGGGCAGGAGCAGCCGACTGCACGATCACACGCAGCCACCTCAGTTGGCCCCCTGTTGAAACACAGAGTCAAGATACAGACGACCAGGCGACATTCACTTCCGACAGAAAGAGTTTTAAGAGAACCACACCGTGGTTCAGGTTGAAAAAAATCGATTTTCGGTTTTCATCATATTTCGATAGATTAAGGTTCTATGTAGGTACTCTGTAAAGGATTTTGCTGAAAAAAAATTTTTACGTGCGTTTAAAGAGCATTTTCCTACCACGTGTGTTTATGTAGCACGCCCACTTTTCTGCATATACAGGGTGAAAAGTATTTAAACCGACAAACTCTGGGAGGTTGTAGGGGACATCAAAACGAATATTTTTCCCTAATGTCATTTTTTCCTATGAGGATTATTTAAACCGGTGAAGGCTGTATTAAGCTCTTCATTTGTTAGAGGTCGCATTACGATCTTCAGTTGTTAGAGGGCGTATTACGCTCTTCAGTTGTGGGTAACTGCTGTCCACCAGTGTAGTAGTTCATTGTCTCTGTTTACTAATGGAGCGATACAACTGGAGTGAGTACACTGCTGCACAGCGGGTTTATCAACAGCAAATCCTAATCGCCGTATCCCGCATCATATGACCTTTACTGCTGTGTACCAAAGTCTGCATGAGACCTGGTCATTTAGCGGATTACCTGGACAGGGACGCCGTCCCACAGTAAGAACGCTGCAGTTTGAGGAAGCTGTCTTGCAGCGTGTAGAGCGGGATCCTTCAATTAGCACTCGTGCAATTGTACGTAACATGGGGACGAATCAGACGAATGTAAGAACAGTCCTTCGAGAGCAATTGTTACGTCAATTTCACTTACAGCGTGTCCACAACCTGGAACCAGTTGATTATTCACCCAGAGCACAGTTTTCGCAGTGGTATCTGGAACAGCGTGAAATGCATCCTGCATTTCCATCCTTTGTGTTGTTTACCGATGAAGCAACGTTCGGGCGTGATGGAGTTTTCAACATGCACAATTCACATGTTTGGGGTGAGGATAACCCACATGCCACAGTTACTAACGGTCATCAAGTACGGTTCTTCGTTAATGTTTGGGTCGGTGTTGTTGGGGACTATTTAATTGGGCCGTATCTGCTACCTAGGCCATTAAATGGCAGGCACTATTACAATTTTCTCGCCAGAGCGTTGACAAGTTGCTGGAAGACGTCCCGCTCCCTACAAGCCAACGCATGTGGTTCCAACATGACGGGGCGCCGGCACATCTCAGTCGTCGTGTGCGTCGGTTCCTGGACCAACGGTTCCCAGAAACGTGGATTAGCAGAGGTGGTCCTGTACCATGGCCTGCTCGATCCCCAGATATGTCCCCTCTGGACTTTTTTGTGTGGTGAGAGATGAGCAACCTTGTTTACGCAACCCCTGTTGCATCAGAAGAGGATCTGGTTGCCCGGATAGTAGCAGCAGCAGGAACAATTCAGGACACTCCCGGGGTTTTTCCCCATGTCAGACAGAACAGGATCCGACGGTGTAACCTTTGTTTACGTGTCAATGGAGGCATTTTTGAAAATCTACTGTAATTGAAATTGGGCTGTGTTAATGTGTTGTCTCTTGGTCATAAAAAAATGGAGGAGTGTTTGTTGGTTTAATTAATTTGCCGCCAGCGAAATCTACCTCTACCGGTTTCAATACTCCTCATAGGGAATAATGACATTAGGGAAAAATATTTGTTTTGATGTGCCCTACAACCTCCCAGAGTTTGTCGGTTTAAATACTTTTCACCCTGTATTTTAGATCTTCATATCCCCTAAATTGCACGTTAGGGATTTTTTTTTACTGCCGAGTGTGTTGGCTATCCTTGGAATGCAACGGTCGGTATTCTTTTGCTTCTGCTGTTTGTAAACAACAAGCTTTCAAACACACGGTTAGTTTTGTTCAAGTGTGATTGCGAGTGGTTGTTATAGAAAACTTGCAGGTATGCTATGGGCAGGCAATTAGGAGAAATAAAGAAAATCTGGAGGCAATGAAGAGAGATGTTTGGGCCATATTCTTCCATAAGTCCTCTACTGATGATAAGCCATGTCATAGATTATATCCATCAGGAGAAAGTTCGTGGTGCAAATACAATAGGGCTCAGGCAATTGGAGAATCTTATTCTCACCAGCATTTTCTTCCTACTGCTGTTATTACAGCAATTAAACCTATTTTCAGAGGCTTGGCTCATCCTGACCTTCTAAGGAAATGTCTGCGTGGGCAGACACAGAACCCTGGTGAAAATGTGATCACTGGGCTGCAACATTGCCATAAAATGAGGATAGCCGATGCAGACAGGTCTGCATCTTACATGGCCAAGAAAGCAAGACAAACATCCAGGAAGGTGTAAAATAAGCTGGAAGATCTGCTAGAGGCCAAATAAGGGCCATCAAATGCAGCAGGACAGTTTTAATTAACTGTAAGTAACAAATTTCAAAAGTTTTTTGTTTTAAGTCAATTTCCCGCAAACTAAAATTTTCGGTACATATGCCCCATTATATCAGAAACTATCATAGATAAATGAATGTAAGTTTCAGAGACTCTGCATAACATAAAAATCCACCTTTGGTACTACATTCATTAATATTCCCCCATTAGGAAGTTCACAAAAAATATTTCTGCAGAAAAAACTTCATATATTTTAATATTTAAAAAAGTATTTCTTAAAAACCATAAAATTGATAAAGTAGATTTTAGTACAGTTGATTCTATTAGCATCATGTAACATACAGTAAAAATATTAAGGTCCTGCATCAAATAGTTTTTTCAGAAATGGGTCAAATACTTGCCTAAATTAACATGGGTTAGATAGGCAGGGTGTGGTCCCCTTAAGGCAAAATGTGCGCACTGAATCAACACGTAGCGCAGAACGCGTTGAAGCGGCTATCAAGACATCGGACTGACCCGGCATTCTCACGTTTTGTATTGTTTTCAGGCAAACCCCATTAGACTAGATACATTTGTGTCATGTAATGATACAAACAGTACATTTGTCTGATTTCATTGAAAACATAAAACAATATATTACTTAACTATTACTGTATTATGTGAACAGAAGCGTGAGATCATTAGTCTGCAAAGTGGATGATTATGCTGACTGCACCATTACACTACAAGACACAAACATACGCTGAGGTAACAAAAGTCATGAGGTACCTTCTAACATCGTGTCGGACGTCCTTTAGCTCGGCGTAGTGCAGCAGCTCGACTTGGCGAGGACTCAAAAGGTCATCACCTACAAAAATATGGAGCCATGCTGTCTCTGTAGCTGTCCATAGTTGCGCAAGTGTTGCCGGTGCAGGGCTTTGTGTACGAACGGACGGTTGGATTATGTTCAATAAATGTTCAATGGGTGACCTGATAATTCGCTCAAATTTCCCAGAATGTCCTTCAACAACGCGAACAATTGTGGTCCGATGATACGGCGCACTAAATTCCATAACAATTCCATCGTTGTTTGAGAACAAGAAGGCCATGAATGATTGCAAATGGTGTTTAAGTTGCCGAACATAACAATTTCCAGTCAATGATCGGTTCAGCTGGACAAGAGAACTCAGTCCACTCCATATAAACACAGCTCACACTATTATGGAGCCACCATCAGCCTACACAGTGCCTGGTAGCAAATGGGGTCCATGGTTTCGTGGGGCCTGCGCCACTCTAGAGCCCTACCACCAGCTTTTTTTCCTTTTTCTTTTTTATTCCTCAGTATTCTGATAGGTCTTCATCTAAAAATAGCACTTACAACATGCCTCCTCAATTTTGTTCTCTACAGTTCATCATTCTCTGATGTCTTAACAGATTTTCTATCATCCTGTCCCTTCTCCTTGCCATCGTTTTGCACATATTCCTTTACTCTCCTATTGTACGTAGAACTTCTCATTCTTTGCATTATCAGTCCATATCATTTTCAACATTCGTCCGTAGGACAAAATCTCAAATGCTTCGATTCTCTTCTGATCCGATTTTTCCACAGTCCATGTTTCACTACCATACAATTCTGTAATCCAAAAGTACATTCTCAGAAATTTCTTCCTCAAATTAAGGCCTATGTTTGATACTAGTAAACTTCACTTGGCCAGGGATGCCCTTTTTGCCAGTGCCAGTCTGCTTTTGATGTCCTCCTTGTTCCGTCCGTCATTGGTTGTTTTGCTGCCTAGGTAATAGAATTCCTCAACTTCATCTGCTTCACAACCATCAATCCTGATGATAAGTTTCTCGCTTTTCTCATTTCTGCTACTTCTCATTACTTTCGTCTGTCTTCGATATACTCTCAATCCATATTCTGCACTCCTTGGACTCTTCATTCCATTCAACAGGTCATGTAAATCTTCATCACTTTCACTCTGGATAGCAATGTCATCAGGTAATCATATCATTGACATCCTTTCACTTTTAATTTTAATTCCACTCTTGAACCTTTCTTTTATTTCCATCATTGTTTTTCCGATGTACAGATTCAACAGTAGGAGAGAAACACTACATCCCTGTCTCACGCCCTTTTTAATCCGAGCACTTCGTTCTTGGTTGTACACTCTTGGCTCTTGTACATATTGTAAATTACCCGTCTCTCTCCCCATAGCTCACCCCTGTTTTTCTTAGAATTTCAAACATTTTGTAATGTCGAACGCCTCTTCCAAGTCGACAAATCCTATGAAAGTGTCTTGATTTTTTTTAGTCTAGCTTCCATTATAAATTGCAACGTCAGAATTGCCTCTCTGGTGCCCTTACCTTTCCTAAAGCCAGAATGATCATCATCTTACAGCTCCTCAATTCTTTTCCATTCTTCTGTATATTATTCTTGTCAGCAACTTGGAGGCATGAGCTATTAAGCTGATTGTGTGATAACACTCGGACCTGTCAGCTGTTGCAGTGTTCGGAATTACGTGGATGATATTTTTCCTAAACTCAGAGGGTATGTCGCCAGCCTCATACATTCTACATACCAACGTGTATAGCCGTTTTGTTGCCACTTCCTCCCAGTGATTTTAGAAATTTTAATGGAATGTGGTCTATTCCTTCAGCCTTATTTGATCTTAAGTCCTCCAGAGCTCTCTTAAATTCTGATTCTAATACTGGATTCCTTATCTCCTCTAAATCGATTACTGTTTCTTCTTCTGTCACATCAGACAAATCTTCCCCCTCATAGATGTCTTCAGTGTACCCTGTCCACCTATCCGCTCTCTCCTTTGCAGTTAACAGTGGAATCCCATTGCACTCTTAATGTTAACACCATTGATTTAATTTCACCGAAAGTTGTTTTAACTTCCCTGAGTCAGTCCTTCTGACAACCATTTCTTCTACGATTTCTTCACATTTTTTAAGCTGCCATTTCGTCTTACCTTCAGTGCGCTTCCTATTTATTTCATTCCTCAGCGACTCGTACTTCTGTATTCCAGAATTTTCCTGAACATTTTTGTACCTCCTTTCATCGATAAACTGAAGTATTTCTTGTGTTACCCATGGATTCTTCGCAGTTACCTTCCTTGTACCTATGTTCTCCTTTCCAACTTCTGTGATTGCCCTTTTTAGACATGTTCATCCTTCTTCAACTGTACTGCCAACTGAGCTATTCCTCTCTGATGTATCTATAGCCATAGAGAACTTCAAACGTATCTCGCCATTCCTTAGTCCGTCCGTATTCCATTTCTTTGAGTATCTATTCTTTCTGCCTTAACTCTTAAACTTCAGCCCACTCTTCATCACCAGTAGACTGTGATCTGAGTCTATATCTGCTCTTGGGTATGCCTTACAATCCAGTATCTGATTTCGGAATCTGTGCCTGATCATGAGGTAATCTAACTGAAATCTGGCTACCTTTTCCGAGTATAAATCCTCCTCTTGTGGTTCTTAAACAGAATATTCGCTATTATTAGCTGAAATTTATTACAGAACTACATTTTCTTGTACTCCTTGCATTACAACTGCATTCCAGTACCCCATGATTATTAGATTTTTGCCTCCCTGTAAGTACTGTATTACTGTTTTAATATCCTCATATACTTTTTCTATCTGTCCGCAGCTCGTGGTCGTGCGGTAGCGTTCTCGCTTCCCACGCCCGGGTTCCCGGGTTCGATTGCCGGCGGAGTCAGGGATTTTCTCTGCCTCGTGATGACTGGGTGTTGTGTGCTGTCCTTAGATTAGTTAGGTTTAAGTAGTTCTAAGTTCTAGGGGACTGATGACCATAGATGTTAAGTCCCATAGTGCTCAGAGCCACTTGAACCATTTTTTTTCTATCTCTACATCTTCAGCTTGCGACGTCGGCATCTATACGTGAAAAATCGTTGTCTGTGTTGGTTTCCTGACGATTCTGATAAGAACAACCGTGTCACTGGACTGTTCACAGTAACACACTCTCTACCCTACCTTCCTCTTCATAACGAATCCTACTCCTGCTATACCATTTTCTGCTACTATTGATATTACCCTATACTTATCTGACCAGAAATCCTTTTCTCCATTGCAGTTCCCTGACCCCTACTATATCTAGATTAAGCCTTTGTATTTCCCTTTTCTGATTTTCTTTCTTCGCTACCACGTTGAAGCTTCTGGCATTCCACGCCTCGATTTGTAGAACGTTGTCCTTTCGTTGGTTTTTCAATCTTTTTCTCTTAGTCACCTCCCCCTTGGCAATCCCCTCCCAGAGATTCGGATGGGGGAGTATTTTGGAATTTTTTGCCAATGGAGAGTTCATCGTGTCGCTTTTTCAATTACAGGGCACATGCCCTGTGGATACACGTTATGTGCCTTTAATGCAATGGTTTCCATTACCTTCTGCATCCTCATGCCGTTGGTCATTGCTGATTCTTCCACCTTTAGGGGCAGTTTCCCTCCCCATGGACAAGAGAGTATCCTGAACCTCTTTCCGCTCCGCTGCCTTCTTTGACAAGGCCTTTGGGAGAATGAGGGTAAGCCGCGCGGGATTAGCCGAACGGGCTAAGCCGTCAGTGTAGCCTTGCGCGTCGAGCGAGCAGATTGTCGTTAACTTCCGCCTGTGCCGCAGCGCCGCTTGTGTCGAAGCTACTCAGTCTTGTTGATGTATCTGCCGGAGGCACATCGTAGTTGCGTAGCGGAGTTTGTTGTCGTTTTCCTCTTGGCAGCGGTGTTTTCTGCCCGCGCCATGGTGTCTGTCGAGTCTCCTAAATCTGTTCCTCGTCGAGCTACTGCTCGTTTCAGTTTTGACAAGAGTACGCGTCGTGTTCAACCTTGATCCTTAGAAATTCACGATTGGTTGGCAGATGTTATCCGTGTTACACCTGATCAGGTAGATACTACTTACTTTGATTCTGATATGTATGCATTCTTTGTGAAGTTTTGTGATCCCGTTCAAGTAGAAAGACTTCTCTCCCGGATTGTTTCTAAAGTGTTGTTTACACATCGCAATGGTTCTGTTAGTCAAGTTCTCCTTGAAAATGCGGCACTCGAGTATACTCCGGGTAGAATTTATAACCTTCCTCCTGAAGTGGACGATTAATTTCTTAAAACAGCGTTGCTTCCGTTTGGAATCATACGGCATATCCGATGGGAACGCTGGTCAGCACAACATCGCTTCCAGTGTTATAATGGTATCCGAGGTGTGGACATGTGCGTTAAAAAGAATATTCCTTCCCACGTAACTGTTTGTGGTTACTGCATACATGTTACGTATACAGGGCAAGAAGGAACTTGTTTTCTCTGTAACGAAAGCGGTCATCTCAGATCTGATTGCCAGCGCCGTACTACTGTTCTGACGTCGTCTTATCAAAAAGTCTTCCTTTAACATTAGCAGACATAGTAACTTTGCAGTCAGTTATCAGTCAGTCCCCAGCTTCAAGCGATGTAAGGGCAACCTTACCCCCTACTCCTCGCGAATTTCCACCGTTACCGACGCGCACCAGTGCGGCCTCTGTCCACGAGGGGACGACGGCTCCTGCAGCGCACGTCGAACGCCGGCGGACTGAGGACGACACAGATTTCGAGTAGGCCCCACTCCAATCTCGTTCTTCTCACGAGGCGTTGACAGAGGGTGCACCTTCTGCCGGTAATGCGTTGTCTACTGACGTTAAGTGTGATTCCAGTATTACCAGAGAGGATGTAGCTGCTTCTGTTGTTGTTGAAATGTGCGTTCAATCTGCGTGCCCCACTTCATCCGTCGACGTGACGGTTCCCGTGGGATCCGTTGTTCCCGCAGAGACGTCGCCTGCTGGCCAGACTTTACAGTGTTCTAGTGCAGTAACACCCCTCCTCCACGCTGAGACGGTCGAGCAACAGGATTCTACGGGTTCTCTTCCTGATGTTCAGGAGATGCCACCCGACACCGGCACTGCATTACCTGTCTCTTCTGTACCTGATGTTGCTGTTGGTCGTTCTGAGTTTTGTTCCCCAACTTCCGATAAGTGCGGTGACGACGGCTCCTCTGTCAAATCGGAGCTTGACGAGCCCCCAACCCCCCCACATCAAGAGTGTTTATTTTCACGGAGTTGTGTGAAATAGTGTTTTCAACCTGCACGTGCCGCGGCGCGTCGTAAAAAGAAAAGCGAGGATTCCTCGGCGTCAGGTGGGGAGGACTAGCATTATACCTTCTTTCCCCACCTCCGGACGTTGGGGAGAGACGGACGTGATACTACTTTTCCATAATGTTGTTTTATTGACCTTACATGTGTCAACGCATGCAGGCGCATACATTTCTAACCCTCAATGTTAATAGGATTCGTTCCCAATTACGGCTTGCTGCGTTACGCCAGTTTATTTACGATTCCCAAGCTGATATCGTGTGTTTGCAAGAGGTGTTATTTGATGTGTTTTGTCTTCCCGGATATTCTATGTTTTTGAATGTCGCGCCTGAAAATTCTACCGGTATGGCTTTGCTTTATCGAGATGGAATCCCGCTGACGGACTTCGAAACGCTAGATGATGGTCGTGGTATAGGCTGTAGTTTTTATGGTCTCACCTTAATTTTTCTTTACGCTCCGCCTGGATCCGGTCGTTCATCTGATCGCGCACGGTTCTATAAGGAAGAAGTTGTTTATTTACTCCGACGGAACCCGCGCAAGGTTTTGTTAGGGGGCGATTTTAACTGCGTCTTACGCCGTGTTGATCAGACCCCCAATTATACATTTTGTCGTGAACTTAATGATATGGTGACGTCCTTGCATCTCCAGGATGTTTGGGTTTGCAGATATCGTACATTGGTGCGGTTTGCGTTTTAACAGCTACTTCAAGTAGCCGATTGGCCCGCTTTTATTTATCTGCCCCCATATGCAGTCAGCTTCTATCGATTGATGTAATTCCTGCCAGTGTCACTAATTCAATGACTTTTAACCACGTCCCGCAGCGGGTCCATCTATCGCGCCCTTTATGGAAGCTAAACGCTCTACATCTCACGGACCCCTCTCTGGAAGGTATCATCGCAGACGTGTGGCGGCGGACATCCCAGTCCCAGACGCGTTATTCCTCACTTCTCGAATGGTGGGTTACCTTTGCTAAACCCCGGATTCGAAATACACTCAAGCATTTTAGCGCTGAAAAAGCGGCTGAAATGAGGCGAACTAGGGAATTTTATTACGCAGTCCTTCGCGATCTTTACGAAAATCTCGTGATGCCCCCTTGAGGGTCGTCGACGTCCACCGTGTGAAGGCAAAACTTCTCCAACTCAAACGTAGGCAAATGGATGGGATCCGACTGCGTTTCCAGCCTCGTTCAATCGTACAGGATCTACATCTACATCTACAACTACATTTATACTCCGCAAGCCACCCAACGTTGTGTGGCGGAGGGCACTTTACGTGCCACTGTCATTACCTCCCTTTTCTGTTCCAGTCGCGTATGGTTCGCGGGACTGTCTGAAAGCCTCTGTGCACGCTCTAATCTCTCTAATTTTACATTCGTGATCTCCTCGGGAGGTACAAGTAGGGGGAAGCAATATATTCGATACCTCATCCAGAAACGCACCCTCTCGAAACCTGGCGAGCAAGCTACACCGCGATGCAGAGCGCCTCTCTTGCAGAGTCTGCCACTTGAGTTTGCTAAACATCTCCGTAACGCTATCACTGTTACCAAATACCCCTGTGACGAAACGCGCAGCTCTTCTTTGGATCTTCTCTATCTCCTCCGTCAACCCGATCTGGTACAGAGCCCACACTGATGAGCAATACTCAAGTATAGGTCGAACGAGTGTTTTGTAAGCCACCTCCTTTGTTGATGGACTACATTTTCTAAGGACTCTCCCAATGAATCTCAACTGGTACCCGCCTTACCAACAATTAATTTTATATGATCATTCCACTTCAAATCGTTCCGCACGCATACTCCCAGATATTTTACAGAAGTAACTGCTACCAGTGTTTGTTCCGCTATCATATAATCATACAATAAAGGATCCTTCTTTCTATGTATTCGCAATACATTACATTTGTCTATGTTAAGGGTCAGTTGCCACTCCCTGCACCAAGTGCCTATCCGCTGCAGATCTTCCTGCATTTCGCTACAATTTTCTAATGCTGCAACTTCTCTGTATACTACAGCATCATCCGCGAAAAGCCGCATGGAACTTCCGACACTATCTACTAGGTCATTTATATATATTGTGAAAAACAATGGTCCCATAACACTCCCCTGTGGCACGCCAGAGGTTACTTTAACGTCTGTAGACGTCTCTCCATTGATAACAACATGCTGTGTTCTGTTTGCTAAAAACTCTTCAATCCAGCCACACAGCTGGCCTGATATTCCGTAGGCTCTTACTTTGTTTATCAGGCGACAGTGCGGAACTGTATCGAACACCTTCCGGAAGTCAAGGAAAATAGCATCTACCTGGGAGCCTGATCTAATATTTTCTGGGTCACATGAACAAATAAAGCGAGTTGGTCTCACACGATCGCTGTTTCCGGAATCAATGTTGATTCCGACAGAGTAGATTCTGGGTTTCCAAAAACGACATGATACTCGAGCAAAAAACATGTTCTAAAATTCTACAACAGATCGACGTCTATAGTTTTGCGCATCTGCTCGACGACCCTTCTTGAAGACTGGGACTACCTTTGCTCTTTTCCTATCATTTGGAACCTTCCGTTCCTCTAGAGACTTGCGGTACACGGCTGTTAGAAGGGGGGCAAGTTCTTTCGCGTACTCTGTGTAGAATCGAATTGGTATCCCGTCAGGTCCAGTAGACTTTCCTCTGTTGAGTGATTCCAGTTGCTTTTCTATTCCTTGGACACTTATTTCGATGTCAACCATTTTTTCGTTTGTGCGAGGATTTAGAGAAGGAACTGCAGTGCGGTCTTCCTCTGTGAAACTGCTTTGGAAAAAGGTATTTAGTATTTCAGCTTTACGCGTGTCATCCTCTGTTTCAATGCCATCATCATCCCGAAGTGTCTGGATATGCTGTTTCGAGCCACTTACTGATTTAACGTAAGACCAGAACTTTCTAGGATTTTCTGTCAAGTCGGTACATAGAATTTTACTTTCGAATTCACTGAACGCTTCACGCATAGCCCTCCTTACGCTAACTTTGACATCGTTTAACTTCTGTTTGTCTGAGAGGTTTTGGCTGCGTTTAAACTTGGAGTGAAGCTCTCTTTGCTTTCGCAGTAGTTTCCTAACTTTGTTGTTGTACCACGGTGGGTTTTTATTAACCTAGCTCGGTTGTTGAGTGTAACCTCCACCCATAATAATTCACAGGAACTATCCACTTCTACTTCACTACAGGATAAACTACTACTAACAGCGACAAAGACGCCACCAACGGTTGCATGCAATCTATCCTTTCTAAACACCGTCTGTGCCTTTGTAAAAATTTCGGCAGAATTTATCTCTGGCTTCAGCCAGCTTTCTGTACCTATAACGATTTCAGCTTTGGTGCTTTCTATCAGCGCTTGAAGTTCCGGTACTTTACCAAAGCAGCTTCGACAGTTTACAATTACAATACCGATTGCTGCTTGGTCCCCGCATGTCCTGACTTTGCCCAGCACCCTTTGAGGCTGTTGCCCTTTCTGTACTTGCCCGAGGCCATCTAACCTAAAAGCCGCCCAGTCCACGCCACACAACCGCTGCTACCTGTGTAGCCGCTTGCTGCGTGTAGTGGACTCCTGACCCATCCAGCGGAACCCGAAAACCCACCATCCTATGGCGCAAGTCGAGGAATCTGCAGCCCACACGGTCGCAGAACCGTCTCAGCCTCTGATTCAGACCACTCGGCTCTGTACCAAAGGTCCGCAGTCAGTCCTGTCGACGATGCTGCAGCTGGTGAGCTCTGCTTTCATCCCGCTAGCGAGACTGGCAATCTTCAGCAAATCAGATAGCCGCCGGAAGCCAGAGAGGATTTCCTCCGATCCATAGCGACAAACATCATTGGTGCCGACATGAGCGATCACCTGCAGATGGGTGCACCCTGTACTCTTCATGGCATCCGGAAGGACCCTTTCCACATCTGGAATGACTCCCCCCGGTATGCACACGGAGTGCACATTGGTTTTCTTCCCCTCTCTTGCTGCCATATCGCTAAGGGGCCCCACTACGCGCCTGACGTTGGAGCTGCCAACTACCAGTAAGCCCACCCTTGCGACCGCCCGGATCTTGCAGACTGAGGGGCAACCTCTGGAACAGGACAAGCAGCTATGTCCGGCCGAAGATCAGTATCAGCCTGAGACAGAGCCTGAAACCGGTTCGTCAGACAAACTGGAGAGGCCTTACGTTCAGCGCTCCGGAATGTCTTTCGCCCCCTGCCACACCTCGAGACGGCCTCCCACTCTACCACAGGTGAGAGATCAGCCTCAATGTGGGCAGTATCCCGGGCAGCCACAGTCGTAGTCCGATCGATGGATGCGTGGGACGAGCTGGCCGTCCCCGAAAAACCCCCATCCGGACCCCCACAGTGATGCCCATTGGCAACAGCCTCAAGCTGTGTGACCGAAGCCAACACTGCTAGAAGCTGGGAGCGAAGGGATGCCAACTCAGCCTGCATCCGAACGCAGCAGTTGCAGTCCCTATCCATGCTAAAAACTGTTGTGCAAAGAACGTCTGAACTAATCTACAGAGAGCACAAACAAATCAACACAAAATTTAAACTGTTATTAAAATACAAGATTGCCTAGTAAAAGCAGTAATGCTGCTACTTGCGCACTGCTGACACACTGCTCGGCGGCGGAAGGAGACTACGCGATTTTACACTATTCAGGTACTAAAACGCGATGCTACAACTCTCAAATACTATAATACGCCCGAAATTTATGAATTAAACAATGCAAGTACCAAAAACACGCAAAGAAATTAAGAATTAAACTATGTAACAAATAAGTGAGCTAGGAGTATACGACTTTCTGCTGGCAGCTGCTTATCCAACGGCGGCAGGATGAGTTGACCTCTCTCTATCATCTTCTCTGGCTTCACAAGCGATCTCAAATGACGTGTCTTTCTACCATTCGTTCTCTAGATGGGCGTGAGTGGTCCTCCAAATCCGATATCATGCGTGAACTTTACAAGTACTATTCCGATCTCTATGCTGAAGTGGATTCAGACGGTCCACCGTCTGTTGATTTCACCTCCCTCCTTGATCGTGTTGTTACACTAGCTCTCCTGGAAGAGTTTTTCTCTGTATTCCATCGCCATGATATACTTGATATTGTGCCTCGTTCTCCCTCCCACAAATCACCTGGCCCCGATGGCCTTCCCAAGGAATTTTATATTCGATTTTGGCCCTTAATAGGCGATACGATAACTTCCATGGTGAATGAAGTGTTCCAGGGAGGCCTTCTCCCGCCCAGCTTTAAGTTTGCTAAAATAGTCCTGATTCCCAAAAAGCCGGGACGTTTGCGTGTGGATCAGGTCCACCCAATAACCCTCTTCAACTATGATTGTAAAATAGTGGCGCGAGCGGTCAATAGCCGACTATCGGTATTGTTGACTACCATCATCGCGAGTCATCAAAGTTGTCTTCCGGGTCGTACTCTCCTGACTCCCGTTGCTGAATGTCGAGACTTAATTTCGATTGCTTCCACAATTCCCATGCCAAGCGCTTTGTTTTCTTTGATTTTCACCAAGCGTTCGACCGCGTCAATAATGGATTTCTTATGCGAGTACTGACGACTGTTGGTTTTAACAATGCTGCACGATGGCTGTTTAGCTCTCTCATCATAGGTATTCGGGCGTCCATTGACGTAAATGGCCGTCTTACTTCCCCCATCGCGGTGTGTTAGGGCGTCCTTCATCGGAGTCCATTATCAATGTCGCTTTATGTGTTGTTTCTGGAACCATTATTGCGAACTGTAGCTGCTCGTTTGAGTGGGTGGTCGCTGCTGGGAGAAAGATTTGCCGTTCGTGCATATGCTGATGACGTTATGGTTCTTCTCCGTACCCATGATGATACACCATTGCTGATGGAAGTTTTGGATGCCTTTTGTCGTCTTACGGGAACGCGGGTTAATGACCAGAAATGTCGTTTACTCAATTTGCGAGGATTTGACGCTGTTGAAATTCCATGGGCTTCGAAGGTCACCCGATATCGATCGTTGGGTGTTATAATCGCCTTTATGACTGTATCCAACCGGCGAGTTTAACACCTCCAGTAGATATTGGTAGGATTAGTTATAAGTTACTGCACGTCAGGGAATTTTTTCTTGAGGTCAGTTATTTAGGAGTAAATATGCTTTCCCAATCTAATCTCTCCCTAAAATGCTGTTAAGCAGCTGGCCAGTTCTTTATAGTCTTCCGTCTGTGGAAGTCCTGTTGCCAGAAACGAACTGGAAGTTTGTTTGGTTTAACATCAGCCTACCGATTTTCCCGATGGAAGTGGCATCCTCGTGGTACCAAGTTGTTCATGATATTGTACCTACCAACGTGCGACTTTTTGGTATTGTCCTCAGTGTAACGGATCGCTGCAATCGTTGCCATAAAACTGATACATTATCTCATAGGTTGATTTCCTGCGGTCTTTACCATTGGAGATAGCTTCGCCAACAACTGGCTTTTTTCCTCAGGACGTCGGAGTTGGCTATCTTGGGGTAGATTCTCGTGCGTCTCGATTCAACCTTCTTTCCTCGATCGAAGAACAATATCGTCATGTGACTTGTTGGGCATTATGTCCACTACGTGATGGTGAGTGGATATAACGCAGATCCGTTTGCCTTTTCCCACTATATGGCCACCGCACATTGGACGTGGCTCCGGATGCCCCGTTATCATGAATTTTTTTCTAATATGTTGTATCTTGTTTTTCATCGCCAAGGCGTTGGATGAGTTGCCATGCGCTCTTTTTTTTATTTTTTTTTAATTTTACGGACACTTCTATGGATTTAGATGTTCCACGAACATCGAACACGAAGAAAGAATGTGTGGGCACGTTAAAATTGACGCCCCATTCCTTCTTATACGTTTTTCTGATTTCCCCCTTTTGTTTTGTCGAAATGACTTCTTTCGTTTTATTTTAATTGAGTGCCTTCAATAAGTGTTTTGGAAAAAACGAGAATATTTTCGTATTTTGAAGGAATACACTGTCATTTGAGAGTATATTTCGATGTGTTTCCTGTGTAAAAAAAAAGTTCAGGTAACAGCTAATATTAATTAAAATCATCTTTACATGAAACTACACTTCTGGCCACTGAAATTACGATACCGTAAAGGTGATATACAACAATTGCCAAACAGGCGTTAAGTATGCTTCTGGGTGGTCATAATTATAGTGCACCTACCCGCGGAGGTCCAATGTGGGCTGTAATTATCGTATGGTAGCGAACCTTGTTAGATATGCTAATGCGTTAATGTGGAACTGATTTGCTCTGGAATAATTTAGGTCCGGGTTTGGCCACCAGATGGAAATCTGGGTCTGTACACCGTCTGTACAGACAACCACGCTGTCATTTGACAAGCCATAACGTAAATCAAAAGTATGGCTATCGAGAAGAGGGACTGTGCACTGTTAATGAAACTGTTTTACGAGAACGGCAGCAATTACAGTGCTACTACATTGACAGAGTATCGTTGACAGAAAGGTATGAGGAGAGGCTCTATATCATTAGATTGTTTGAAGATGATGATAATGAAATTCGAAAACACTGGTGATCTTGGTCTGCCACCTGGAAGAGGATGGGTCCTACCATGGTGGAAGTTACTGACGAGGTTACTGTTGCTGTAACTGCATGCAGCATGTGTCCTTGGTAGTGCTACTGCTCCTGTATTGCCGTGGTCAACAGCACACAAAGTTTTGCAGTTTGTATTAAATTGATACCCGTACAAGACACAGACGATGTAGCAAATGAAACCTCATGATCTGCAGCAATGTTCTGAATTTCTTATTCAGTTTTATGGCGCGGATCGAAGATGATGACATGTGGCCAGCTAATT
Organism: Schistocerca nitens; assembly: GCF_023898315.1. Lineage (NCBI taxonomy): Eukaryota > Metazoa > Arthropoda > Insecta > Orthoptera > Acrididae > Schistocerca > Schistocerca nitens. The sequence continues at coordinate 500,991,308 of NC_064619.1, read as the reverse complement.
TTCTATGGAGGCTATGGGGTGCAGTGAGTTCACAGAACTGTCGAATTTGGGGTACTACTAAACCATGTGTGGTGCACAAAGAGAAATTGCACTCGCCGTATGTGAGTGCGTGGTATGGATCACAAGCAGCTTTATTGTCGGTCCGTTCTTCTTTGAAAAGAATACACCCAGAGGATCTGTCAAGTGTACTGTGACGTATGCACGTTATCGAGATCATCTTGTACAACATGTGATTCTCGCTTTGGAAGAGCACACCTGTGTAGAAACCGCTTGTTTCATGCAAGGTGGGGCAACACTTCATGTCGCTCGCTCAGAGAAAGATCTGCTTAATACAACCTTCCACGAACATGGAAGATTTCCAGATGCATGGCCTGCAATATCACCTGATCAGAATCGATATGATCTGGGGATATCTAAATGAACGTGTTTCCAAGAAAACGTTTGCTCTCTGCCTGATCTTAAGGCCAGTACACAGGAACACGTTGCTCCGATTCCACCGGAAGTAATGGGAGCACTGATGGTGTCGTTTTACGTGTGCAGCGTGTTGTCCACGTCGCCGGTGCTCCTACTGAACAAATTTTGTAAACGGCGGTTAATAACAAAATTAACATTGTGCCTTTCTCACTTGTTTGACCTTTTCGCCCATGTACCATTCTTAACACCATTACAAGTGTAAATGATTTTGTACGTCTTTCTATCGTTCACAGCGCCAGATTTTCACCTTCTGGCCAAAATTGGAACTTTAGTTCTGTCAAAACGCCTGTTGGCTTCTGTCTCGTTTACTTCGTCCGACGTTCATCGGATGATCTTTCTGACATTTCGCCAGCGCTAGTGGCTGGTATTGTCAAAGTTTCACCCTCCATTGTTGGTGGTGGACTGGAGCCGAACGTCCAAGGGCTTCTCCACAGTCATTTCCGGTGCGGTTCTATTGTTTCATGCGACGATCGTTCGCTGCAGTCAGCAAGAGAACCGCACCGGAAATAACTGTGGAGAAGCCCTTATACGTTCGGCTCCAGTCCACCAGCAACAATGGAGGGTGAAACTTTGACAATACCAGCCACTAGTGCTGGCGAAACGTCAGAAAAATCATCAAACGAACGTCGGCCAAAGAACCCGAGACAGAAGCCAACAGGCAGTTTGTCAACAAGTGGCCACGAAAGCCTTAACAGTTTTGTCATGTTCTTTCCACCGTAAATTGCTTCCGCATTAGCGCGTTAGAATATCTGCCAAGTTTCGCTTCCACACGATGACTAAAGCTCACACTGGATCTCTGTGAGTTGCTGCATTTTAATCACAACCATCCGGTTCATCCTTTGGTTTGCAAATGTTTAACATTTCAGAGCAACTGCACGGATCAGGTACGAGTAACGCCATCCACGTACTGCACGTATGTTGATGGTTTGTGAGATCATGTTGTGCCTCAAGTAAGAAGGAGAATTGTATACCGCCATGAGTCAGAATTCGAATGAGGCGCGATGGTGGCTTATTGAGACTGCGATTTATAATCCCACAGTATAGCTACTCTTATTGGTCGGGATCCCAAACCATGTTGTAAATATGGAAGCTACGGGTTCAGAATGATCGTACTCAAGACTAGCAAGTGAGAGAACACACTGTTTACTCGGCCCTTCATCCACACCACTTTCCTTAACTCAGGAACTGGCTTGTTTACATCAAGACAAACATCCACACGGACAGTGCGACGACGTCTGGAGCCACCAAGAACTGTCGCCATAGTGCCGTGGTAAGCCCAAGGACAGTACTTGACATAGGAGTGACACGGTCGTCTTTTCATATGACTCCTGCTTGTGTGTGCAGCATCCTGACGGATTTATCCGTGAGCGGGGAAGTCCATCAGGTGTCGTCAGTCATACGCTTCCACGACTTTCTGTGATGGTATAGGATTCCATTTGATACACGACACCATCGCCCCTAGGTCTCATAACTGGAAGCCTTAAATTTCTGACATTTTAGGGATGGACATTCATGAAAAACACACACTATTTAAAAGATACACCAAATACACAATTTTGAAGATACTGCAAAGAAATTTTGTACCTGCTTTTCATGAAATTAACACACCTACTGTTAAGTTACTTGCGTTTTATATACTCAACTTTTTTTTAGGAACTTAAAAATTTTATTTTTTTTAAAAAAATATAGGTACCTTTCTCTCAGTAGCTATTCAAGAGGTTTCTACAAAATTTTCTCTGTTTAATCTCTTGCATACAGTAAGCTTCCCACACGAGGTTCTTTGAATACATCTAATAGGTACTTTTAATAATTTTTAAGCATGATTATGTAGGTATATTATAAAATTCATGCAAAAATCCCAACACTTTGCTCCATATCTCGAATTACACTCAGAATTTCTAAATTTTGTGTTGAGACAACGTTTAACGCATTTACTTTCAGCAAGCCCCGGATTTGTACTCAGTACCCTATTTCCCTTCAAGGCTTCTTTCCTGCCTTCTTTCCTTCACCAGGTCTTAAAATGACTTTTCAGCTGCAGAAAGGCTCTGCAAATGTATTTTTCTGGAGATGTCTTGCATGAAATTTCCCGTCTTACTGCTCATTCTCTGTAATACTTTCTTCCTCCCAACGTTACCACATCAAATGCAAGAACTGCATCATAAGTTGCAATCTGTCAACTGTAGTAGATGAAAATATGATTAACGCATTGTTTCCGAAGGACTAAATTTAGGGACTGCTTTGAATTCTGAGTTTTGGCATGAACACAGATTTTTAGAAGTCCAGCGTCGGTCATAAGCCTGTAAGTGGGCTTAGGAACACCCAGGATACAATTTGGAAGCTTTTTCTTGTGAACGTAGGGGTTGTTAGCCCTCTGAGCCTGTAGGTACTTACACCAGCTAATGTGGCACAGAGGATGAATGGATGTTAGATTACGTTAGATTTACTTTCATTCCAATGATCCATAGTGAGGAGGTCCTCCAGGATGTAGAACATGTCAGAAAAACAATACTGCATGACAAATATTTACAACTAACACAAATAAGCTAATTTACCTTCCACAGGTCCCAAGTGAAATGATAAGTCATTTTTTTAAATGAATACTATATGAAAGCATCATTTTACAACACTCATTTACAAAGATCACATTAATACACTTAATTTGACATTTAATTTTTTTATTTCTAAGGTAATAAACATGTAATAGAACTGCTAACACATTACTGCACTGAAATGGTGGAGAAGTAGGGTTGTACTTTATAGAACAAAATGAGTTGGTTCTACTGAGAAATTCATCAGTGGAGTAGAAGGAGTTGGCCACAAATAATTTCATCAGTTGTTAAGCTTTTTATGGCCGCTGGCAAGTTATTGAAAATGTGTGTTCCTGAATAATGCACACCTTTTGTACAGGAGTAAGTGACTTTAAACCCTTTTGAAGATTATTATTATTTCTAGTATTGATTCCATAAACTTAACTGTTGGTTTGAAATAGGGGTATATTTTAATGACAAATTTCATTAAGGAATAAATATATTGTGGAGCAGTAGTTAGTATACCTAGTTCCCTAAACAGGCCTCTGCAGGATGTTTACATCACGTATAACTCTTATTGCACGTTTTTGTGCCTGGAAAACTTTAGCTTGGTTCAAAAATGGTTCAAATGGCTCTGAGCACTATGGGACTCAACTGCTGTGGTCATAAGTCCCCTAGAACTTAGAACTACTTAAACCTAACTAACCTAAGAACATCACACACATCCATGCCCGAGGCAGGATTCGAACCTGCGACCGTAGCAGGCGCACGGTTCCAGACTGCGCGCCTAGAACCGCGAGACCACCGCGGCCGGCCTTTAGCTTGGCTTGATGAATTACCCAAAATAATAATCCCACATCAGATTATGGGGTGAAAGTGAGCATAGTATGCCAGCTTTTTCATTTTTATATCCCCTATGTCTAATAGAATTCGCATTGCAAATAGAGATTTGTTTAGATGCTTCAGCAGTTCTGTGGTGTGCTGATCCCAGTTGAATTTATTATCAAACTGTAATCCCAAGAATTTAACACTTTCCGCTTCTTCTATCTGCTTGTTATCATATGTTAGGCATATACTCGTGGGACACCCCTTCTAAGTTATGAACTGTATATAGTGTGTTTTTTCAAAGTTTAGTGACAAAGAATTAGCTAGGAAACGGTGATTAATGTCCACAAATATTTTATTAGCCGATCTTTCTAATGGCTCTGAGCACTATGCGACTTAACTTCTGAGGTCATCAGTCGCCTAGAACTTAGAACTAATTAAACCTAACTAACCTAAGGACATCACACACATCCATGCCCGAGGCAGGATTCGAACCTGCGACCGTAGCGGTCACGCGGTTCCAGACTGAAGCGCCTTTAACCGCACGGCCACACTGGCCGGCTCGATCTTTCTAAGACTACACTTGATTTGCTATTTATTGCAATGTTTGTATCATTGGCAAACAATACAAACTTGGCATTTGGTAATGTTACTGATGAAAGGTCATTGATGTACACAAGAAAAAGTAAGGGTCCTAAGATGGAACTTTGTGGGATCCCAAATGTAATTAGTTCCCAGCTGGATGATGCCTGATAGCTTAATACATGTTTCTTTCCTAATAAAACCCTTTCTTTCCTGCCAGAGATGTAAGATTTGAACCATTTTGCAGCATTTGATTAAAAGGATGTTGTGATTTATGCACTGAAATGCCTTTGACAGATCACAAAATATAACAGTCCCTTCAATTTTTTTTTTTTTTGTCTAATGAATTACGTACAGTTTCACTGCAAGTGTAGATAGCCTTCTCAATATCAGAACCCTTTAGAAATCCGAACTGCGACTTTGACAGTATGTTATTTGTGATAAGATGGTTATGTAGCAGATTGTACATTACCTATTCAAAATTTTTTGCGAATGCTGGCAAAAGGGAAATTGGACAGAAATTTGATGCTATTTCCTTATCTCCCTTCAAAACAGCATATTTCAACCATTCAGGAAATGTTCCTGTGATAAATGACTGGTTATACAGGTAGCTTAATATGTTACTTAACTCAGAATCAAATTGTTTTATTAACTTTGTTGATATTTCATCATACCCAACAGATGCTTTTGATTTTAAAGATTTGATGATGGACATAACATCTGCTGGGGTAGTGAGCGTCAAATTCATATTATGGAAGTTACTTGAAATGTCTGGTCTGAGGTGTCCCATGGCAGCATCTACAGAACCTGACAACTCCATATTTTCAATAACAGTTGCAAAATATTTTTTGAAAAGTTCTGCAACACTATACACAACTGTCACAAATATATGTCCGCCCCAGTAGCTGAGTGGTCAGCGCCAGAGAATGTCAATCCTAAGGGCATGGGTTCGATTCCCGGCTCTGTCTGAGATTTTCTTCGCTCAGCGACTGGGTGTTGTGTTATCCTGATCATCATCATTTCATCCCCATCGACACGCAAGTCGCCAAAGTGGCGTTAAATCGAAAGACTTGCACACGGCAAACGGTATACCCGATGGGAGGCTCTAGTCACACGACATTTACATTTACATTTACCAATATATCATTTACTCTTAATGCAATTTGCCCCTCTTCATGTCTGGTTCTATCGGTCTCTTCCATCACTATATACCATATTGTCTTTATTTTGCTATCTGATATGACTATTTTTTCCTTGTAATATGTTTGCTTTCATGTCCATATTACAGTCTTTGATATTTTTGCGGTATTTCTTGTAATGTGTTATAATATCAACATCAGAGCTGTTTCGGATTGTCAGATACAGTTTTCTTTTGTTTTACAAGATACCTCTATTCCTTGAGTAATCCATGGCTTCTTTGTAGACTTTGCTCTAACCTTGGTTAGTTTTTGGGGTAAACAGGGTTCAAATGACGTAAGCACCTTATTAGCAAAAGTGTTGTATTTTTCATTTATGCCATGAACACTGTAAACATCACTCCAGTGAAAGTCTCTGAAGAGTGTCCTAAAATAATCAATTTTTGGCTCTTGAGTTCAGATTTAAGAGATTTTATATACTGCTCAGTATTAACATTTAACAGAAGGATGAGCATGTCATGGTCTGGGGGGCTATTGACTATTGGTTTTGTAATATAATTTTGTTCAGTGGACTTTTCTATAAAGATTTTATCAATGGCTGTTTGTGAGCAATTGGCTACACTAGTTGGAAACTTTACACTGGGAATTAAGTTGAAAGATAGTGTTACTGACTCAAATAAGTTCTTATTGGGAGAATCTTTAAGGAAATCTACATTGAAGTCACCAGCAAACACTATTTCATTGCTTTTGGTTGTTAAATGGGCCAGTAAAACTTCATGGTGGTTTATGAACAGATTGAAGTTACCTGCAGGTGCTCGATATACACTTAATATTATGAAGGATTTTTTGTGAAATTCTACTTCTGTTGGATATGCTTCCATATGCTCTTCTGGGCAAAATTTATGAATGTCTATGTTCTTAAATTTATGACAGTTCCTGATGAATGTGGCAACTCCTCCTTTCTCCATTTCTGCTCTACAAAAGTGAGAAGCTAACCTTAATCCTGTAACATTTAAAAGTTCTATACCAGTGGTCACATGATGTTCAGAGAGGCAGATTATGTCAGCCAGGTTTGAGGACTCTTAATTCATCTATGCAGATAATTAATTCATTAATTTTATTTCTCAGTCCTCGAATATTTTGATGCAATAAAGATAGCTGACATTTCACATTGACTGACTTAAAATTGGATAGAGTTGAAATTTCTGCTGATTGTTAAAAATTCTTAACAGACAGCTGTTTATGCTAATGTAATAAGATATAATTCTGGTTTTGGTTTCTTTCTCAAACTGAAGGTTTGTCTCAATCCTAACCTATCTTAAGACTTGGTTTCTTTCTGTCCTCCCTACCCTGTTGGCACCATGTGGAATATGTAGCCCATACTGCACTTTTCATGTCACTTACGCTGGATAGGTTGTGTCTGATAGCCTTGCCATAATACACTTGAAGAGGATTTATCATCTTCTTTGTCAGTCTGTTGTGTCCACCAATGCCCTTTCCGTCTTCCAAATTTTTTATTGTTTCTAAGATACAGAGCAGAGTCACAGATCATTTACAAAACCAAATGATATATATCACAGCATTCTAGATGCACCTGGGCAAGTCTTCTTTAAAATAATCCAGGGGATCGTTGCTCATCTTGCTAGTATTGTAGATTTGCTTCAAAAAGTGCGCTCTATCTTCGATGCCTCGTTAAAACCAACTTTCAACAAGGTAACGGAAGACTTTGTGTTAGACATGCTATCCTGTTCAGCTCCAATCCCGTGGGAGTACTGTACGGTAGGAAGAATGGCAGGGACCGTTTGATCGAGTTGAGTTAAAAATTGCGACAATTAATACGTCTATTTAAATAAGAAATCGTGCAACACAAAACAAACCGCATTGACAGTTTATAAGTGTAACTTGAATTCAAATAATTAACAACCTGAACAGAGAGAAGATCAAATGCATTAAGTAAGTGTAAAAATTAGGCTCACTTGTCATGTAACTCATCCTGTTAAGAATTTAAAAACAACAAGTGTTAAAACTCTATGTTTAACAACCAGAGCGTTTATGGAAACACAGCTTGATGGTAGTAAAACTAATATTGAAAACAGAACTTTGGAGTGCTTAAGGACGCCGACAATTGAATAACACAATTTTAATTGTCAAACATTCAAACAAACTTGCCTCCCTTTCATAAGGAATTTTGATGGTTCAGGGTCTGGATCCCAGACAGTCCTGCTCGAGCTTGGCTGCTATGAACATCCACCTGCTTCCTTTGCACCTACACTAGATTGACAAAATTTTGCTTAAACCACCGATACTCATCTGCATTTACAGCTTACATAAAAAATATCCAGTATTAAAATGTTTACCTGAAACAATTCAGCATTAGACACAAGACACGAAAATATGTTGACAACATCAGCTTACATTAATTTAAATAATAACTGCTTCTGAAAAGTTATACCCATTGACAAGTGAAGAAACCTTCACTCAATGTGGCATGTAACCTGATTACTAACGACTAATTCGTCTAACAGACAAGTTACAGTTTACAGTGAGTTCGAATGTACAATCCAAGCGAGAGAAGAATTAGCAAAACATCAGCTTAGAGTACGCGAACGAAGCACAATATCGCTGGGCACATGCTAATCACGTTTTCTTACGGGTGATCCCATAGCGTACCGTGTGCAAAGCGTCGGAAATCTCAGCCACAACTGCGCATTTAACACCAGCGAGCCAAACGTTCCAAGGCCCGATAGCGCATGGGCCTTGTTCCCTGTTGTCGTCGGTCGCCTCATGCGCGCTGAAGTTAATAACCAAAAATACGGTTCACAACAAACTTGCTGCACTGCGTTCGGAGCTACGAGACATCGCACTATCCCCAGATGGTGTCCACTGACACTTCGATCATGGGTGGTAGCAACCTTGATTCACGGCTCAACACAGTGCTCCCCTTGGCGCAATACAGGTCATTTAGGCAGCTTCTCTGTCCACCATGTTCTCCTGATCTGTCACTCATACAAAACATTTGGCCATGGCTTGTCAAGCGGTATGCATGGCGCCATTCGCACCCGAATCGATTGCTGAACTGCAGCATAAAGTTGAAGCAGTATAGAATGACGTACCCGTTTCTGTCATCCAAACGCTGTGAACTCTATGTCCAGCTATGTTAGAGCCATTGTTGCTTCTTGTGTTGGCTGCAATGTGTACTTATTTTGGCATCCTTAATGTCCCCAAACAACCTACAAATGTAATACGTATTCTCCCTACTCTACTCTATAAACGCAGTAAGCAAAATTTCTTTATTTCCTGTCCTTCCTCGACTGGCCAGCAGTGTAAAACAGGGACTTACAGTCTCCTTCTTCTGCTAGATCGAATCGTACGGTAATTATCAAATGTTATACCAACAGAGGCAATGAAAAAATAAAAGTAATGTACAGTATTAATGAGCGGCATTGTGCGTTAGGAGTCTTCTCTTCTTGTGATGTTCCCGTTCCACTATTTAACAAGTCATACATCCTGTACGGGAAGAGAGGAAGGATCAAAGTGTTTTATCTCTTCAGAGATCTAACGACAGAAGACACTTGTACGTGCCGTTCTCATTTGGAAGAACTTGAAAACGCAGAAGTTTGTGGTTCAAATGGCTCTGAGCACTATGGGACTTAACAAAAAAAAATGGCTCTGAGCACTATGGGACTTAACAGCTGAGGTCATCAGTCCCCTAGAACTTAGAACTACTTAAACCTAACAAACCTAAGGACATCACACACATACATGCCCGAGGCAGGATTCGAACCTGCGATCGTAGCAGCAGCGCGGTTCCGGGCTGAAGCGCTTAGAACCGCTCGGCCACTTCGGTCGGCAGAAGTTTGTGGATAGCGAATACGTCTCAGAGGCTGTATATTAAACTGCAGTGATGTCTCTGATGACTGGAAGTATGAAAGTTTCATAGTTTCAGCTTTATAAATTTATTGTCTTTGCGTATATGAATGTGACAATTTGGCAGTGACGGAGGTCTGTTCCGACTATGTTTCCGAGTCTGATTAATAAAATCACGCTAGTGAATAATCTCGAGTTAGAGTGCTTGTATTATCACAGTTTTTCTCATAGTGAGACGTCTGCATTGTGCTGAAATGAAATATCGTTTAACATTATATGTTGAGTAGCTAAGAAAAATCTAAGCTGTGCTTGAAATTTAGACACTGGAGTAACGCTTATCAATTATTGTGGTAGTTCAACCTAAAGTTATTTCAAACTGCATATTGTATGTAGTGTCCTTGACAGACGATAGTGGTAACGACATTATCCGCTCATTATCTGCGGGCGTCATAACAGGAAGAGAGAGATCGTTTTGGATGTACCTACAGGTGTCCAAAGACATGCCAACGAAATCTACAGACATTAAGAATCTGCCAAAAAAGGAAATGTGTGTAATTAACAGACGTTCTTGTTGAAAGTCATAATTTGGTGAAGATGACGAGAACGCAAAGAAAAAGTATGACAGTTCAGCCATAAGGAAACAACTGCACGCGGAAGAAAGACATTATCCCTTGGTGAATCATTTACATTCTGTGCGGCAGATCCTTTTACTGGTACGAGCGTCTTCTATGCTGACATGGAATTCAGAGAGGCTACCAACCACTCTCTCTGACGAAACTGCCTGATGTCAAGCCTGTGGAAAGTGAGTCAGGATCCATGCATATGCAGGAAACGGGAACTGCCGGGATAGGTGAAGGGCGTGCTGTGTTAAGTGGGGCAGTAACCAGTTTCGAAGCCATTTCCTCAGTATGTGACTCTTTGAAGTGTGCTCGTGGCTATGTAGTTACATACTAGGTTTTTAAAAAAATATTTCATCTACTAAACAAGCCCTCATCTTCAACGTGAACGGTAGGTGAACAAAGTCCATTTAACAGGCACTAAAAACAACTGATGAAGAAAATCTTCTTCACTGATAGTTTCTATCAGCCAATCATAGTCAGGTAACATAAAACTGCTTACATCGCTTTGCATGATACGGCTATTACTGAGGCATCAAAGAATAAAATAAAAAGTACTTTGCGTCACTAAAACTGTTCTTATCGTTAAAAGACGTTGATACAGTTAAATATTCTTAGTATGCGTTCACATTCGGTTTCCATGCTCCTGTGTGGAATACTTTCATATTCATACTGAGTCCGCAGAGCACGCTCTACGCAGGAACGTGGAACATGACCGTAAGCAATGTACAAAGATTATTTAGCTACTGAAAAGGTTTCCTTCCTCGCCGATTCCTGGCGGATCTTAAATGAGAATTTGATCATATATTTACGACTTGTGGGACACTACCTCAACAAAATACGAATATCAAGGAGCAGTCTTGTTAAAATTGTTCCGTCATCGAAGGGAATCAGTCTTGCTATCTCTTTCTTTTTTTTTCATTTTTTGATATATCTGGTTTATGACTGCTTTGATGAAGTACGCCATTAATTCCTCTCCTGCGTCAACCTCTTCATTTCAGAGTAGCACTCCCTACAGCTTTTACCCTCTACAGTTTCCTCTGCTACCACGGAGGTTATTCACAGATGGCGTAACACATGCCCTGTCCTCCTGTCCCTTCTTCTTGTCGCTGTTTTCCTTATGTTCCTTTCTTCGCCGATTCAGAGAAGAATGTCCTACTTCCTTGCCTTATCAGTACACCTAACTTTCAAAATTCTTTTATAGCACTATATCGTCAAAAGCTTCGATTCTCTTCTGTTTCGGTTTTCCAGCTATCCGTGATTCACAACCATACAACGGTGTGCTCTAAACGTATTTTCTCAAAAATTTCTTCTTCAAATTAAAGACCTACGTTTGATACCAGTAGATTTCTCTTGACCAGGAATGCGCTCTTTGCCAGTGCTAGTCTGCTTTCTATGTCCTCCAATCTTCGCCCGTCATGGGTTATTTTCCAAGTTAGCAGAATTTCTTAACCTTGCGTACTTTATCATGCTATTCTCATTTTGCTACTTTTCCAGTCTACTCTCTATCCATATTCTGTGCTTTTTAAACTGTTCACTCCATTCAATAGATCCTACAATAATTCTTCCTTATTTTCAATGAAGTTAACAGTATCATCTAATCTTATCATTGAATCCTTTCATCCTGCATTTTAATTCCACTCTTGAATCTATCCTTTATTTCTGTCTTTGCCCCATTGATGCATAGATCGACCAGTAGGGTCGAAAGACTGATTCCCTTTCTTACATAATTTTTAATCCGAGCACTTCGTTCTTAGCCATCCGGTATTATTGTTCCTTCTTGATTCTTGTACAAATTGTATGTTACACGTCATTCCCTATAGCTTACTATTATTTTTCTCACAATTTCGAACATCTGGCACCATTTTCCGTTGTCGAAAGCTACTTCCAGGTCGACAGATCCTATGAACATGTTTTGATTTTTCTTCAGTCTTGCTTCCATTATCAAGCGAAATGTCAGAACCGCGTCTCTGGCGCCTTTTCCTAAAGCCAAACCGATCGTGGTCTGACAAATACTCAATTCTCTTTTCCATTCTTCTGTATATTATTGTTGTCAACAGCTTGGACGCATGAGCGGTTAAGCTGTTAAGCGATGGCACGATCAAAAAATATTTCCGACTAAGTTATTGGTTCAGATGGTTCAAATGGCTCTGAGCACTATGGGACTTAACTTCTAAGGTCATCAGTCCCCTAGAACTTAGAACTACTTAAACCTAACTAACCTAAGGACATCACACACATCCATGCCCGAGGCAGGATTCGAACCTGCGGCCGAAGCGGTCGCGCGGTTCTAGACTGTAGCGCTTAGAACCGCTCGGAGACTAAGTTATTATCTGAGACATCGCGTATACACATAAAGCGAACCTGAAGATCACACAAAGTAGTTCGAAACAAGACGGCACGTAGACGATAAATGTAAAGCGATGACATTGCTTGCATGGGGCTATATATTCTAATGTCTTCGGTAATGTCGCAGGTAATCAAACGGAAGAATGTAACCGAATAAAAAAATGGGAAACAGGTTTATATTTTCTCTGCGGTGTACCGAATTCCCATATCCGATTGCGAATATTGTCTTTTCTAGTTAAATGATACTCGTATTTCTCTTTATCAACAGTGATGATTATTTCATAAGAACTATCAACTTCTGAGGGAATTATCGTTTAATTATTGTTTTTTATACAGGGTGACCGTCTGAAGAGTATTCAGATGAATTGTCTCTTATGTTTCGACAGTATTTGCAACTTAGTCTTTGCTTTATGTACCAGGAGTCGGACCAGAAAGTACAGGGTGTTTCAAAAAGGACTTTACAACTTTAAAAATTCATATAAATTTATGGAAAGAAGATATATAGCTTGGTTTAGTGTTATTTTGTAGGGAAACACATCAAGTTTTTCTATCCTAAATTCAAGATGTTATATGTGGCTTCCGTTGGTTATCCCGCACACATCCCCCCAGAAGTCAGTTTCTTCCCAAACTAACTGTATCATTGCAGGTGCAACTTGCTCAGTGGCTGCGTAAATTGTTGCTCTAAGTTCAGGCAGAGAAGCCGGCTCAGGAGGTACAAACATGATATCCTTGAAGAATCCCCATAAAAAAAAAGATCGAGTGGTGGTCAGGTCTGGGGAACGTGGGTGCGATGCGGTTGGCTCATCACGGCCAATATACTGACCTGCAAAGCGGTCACTGAGGAAATGCCGGATGTCAGGCAGGTACTGGGGTGGTGCGCCATCTTGCACGAAGTTTTCGTTCCTGGTGTCAAAAATTGTTGTAACATATCAATCGCACGACAACGTCGTCAGATGTGCTTGGACAACCAGATGATTTCCCATGTCTTGCTGAACACTCGGTTTCTACAAAACATTTATGTCACTTATAAATTGTAGGACTACTAGGAGGATCTTTAGCGCACTTGGTATTGAAATTACGCTGAACTGTTGTCGTCTACTTCGATTCTTCATACCAAAACACAGCTAGCACGCTCGGATCCAGTGAAGGCTGCCATCTTTAAAGCAACTGCCGCTAGCGTTCCTTACGGTGTGATGCGGCACTAGAGAACTACGCGAGACAAAACTTCGTGTAATTACCTACAATTTGACACTACAAGCAACTCTGTAGGTTCTATGAATTAATCTATATGAATTTTCAAATTTTTAACGTCCTTTTTGAAACATCCTGTACTGCACATCACGTCTTCGGTGCACATGGAAATCATCGGTTTGTTTCCCGTTACAAACAAAATTGGTTTTAAAGCGGAATTTTACGTGTCCACTTAGTAGAACGATCGAAAATTAGTCTCGTGCGGTAGTAGTATTATCGATATGTATTAACAGAGACAGACACGAATAATAAGCAGCGTCGTAGCTGCGCTGCTACTTGACGGTAAACCGCGGACCGGGGGGTGCTGTCGCCACAGGAATATTGGTTAGTCTCCGTAAGTGCCTCTCTTAATACGTATCGATAAAAATAATGCTACACTAGACTAATTTTGAACCTTTCTATCAAATGGTCTCGTAAAACTCCGCTTTAAAAATAATTATGTTTGGAAACAAACCGATGCTTTCCGTCGACACTGTGTATCGCATGAAAGACGTGATGTGCAGTACTTCTTTGTGCTAACTCGAGCTACACGCAGTAAAAGAACGTTGATATCTAAACTAGTTGTTTTACCAATAGATGCTTTGACTGTTCACCAGACTTCACTCGCTTACATTTTTCTTCTTTGGGGGAAGGTGAATCACGCTGTTTACAAAGATATACTTGCTACACCAGATATATGAAACTGCTCCTGCTGCGCTGAAATTTCTGCTCAACTGCCTTAACACGGCAGCCAGAATCTTGTACTGAGCCTGATAGCCGGCATAATGAACTACACATATGAGGGCCATTTCCCTTTCTTGCCACTACCCAAAGCATTACTTTATGTGCTTTTCTTGTTAAGTTAGGGCTGATACTGCCGGTATTTAAAGTTTTCAAACTGCGACTATTGGATTGTTCATTGACTGCTTCCACTATGAATCCTTAAAGAGAAAAAGGAAAATTCTGATCTATTTTAGTTTCATTTTGCTAATGGCAGTGCGCATTAACGGTCTTAATATGTGAATTTCTAACGTAAATACAGATTATACTGATTACCGAAATCGGTGTGCACTCTGCAGTTGTGGTCCCTAGGTCGCGCTTCATTGCTATGAAACGCTGTATTAATAGCTCGTTCCATTTCGGAAATGTTGTCGGTGCAAATTTTACGTGATTCACGCTGTATGTCTTGTTATCCTATTTCATACATGTAACCCATCTTTGTAATCACATCAGGAGACCTGTCACCTGTGCTTTTTCGAATGATGTCTTAACTGCTCCAAAATCTATGTAAGCAGAATGTAGTCCACCAGCAGTAGTCCATATCTGGCTTTCAACTTGTAATTCTCAAACTAGATTTGACTACCAGCCTATGACTCCGCTGCGTACTTGTAGGACGTAGCAATGTGGTTTAGTGTAATGTAACATAGGCATCCTAAGAAAAAAAGGGGTGCCGATACAGTCGCATCAATAGCCAGTCTACCCCCGTTTGGCGGAAACGCAGACGTGTGTTCTTGCATGAAATCGATCATAAAAGTGCTCAATGGTATCCTGAAACAGACTGTCGGAAGTACACTACTGGCCGTTAAAATTGCTACACCAAGAAGAAATGCAGATGATAAACGGGTATTCATTCGACAAATATATTATACTAGAACTGACATGTGATTATATTTTCACGCAATTTGGGTGCATAGATACTGCGAAATCAGTAAAAAGAACAACCACCTCTGGTCGTAATGACGGCCTTGATACGCCTGGGCATTGAGTCAGAGCTTGGATGGCGTGTACAGGTACAGCTGCCCATGCAGTTTCAACACGATACCACAGTTCATCAAGAGTAGTGACTGGCGTATTGTGACGAGCCAGTTCTTCGACCACCATTGACCAGACGTTTTCAATTGGTGAGATATCTGGAGAATGTGCTGGCCAGGGCAGCAGTCGAACATTTTCTGTATCCAGAAAGGCCCGTACAGGACCCGCAACATGCGGTCGTGCATTTCCCTGCTGAAATGTAGGGTTTCGCAGGAATCGAATGAAGGGTAGAGCCACGGGTCGTAACACATCTGAAATGTAACGTCCACTGTTCAAAGTGCTGTCAATACGAACAAGAGGTGACCGAGACGTGTAACCAATCGCACTCCATACCATCACGCCGGGTGATACGCCAGTATGGCGATGATGAATACACGCTTCCAATGTGCTTTCACCGTGATGACGCCAAACACAGATGCAACCATCATTATGCTGTAAACAGAACCTGGATTCGTCCGAAAAAATGACGTTTTGCCATTCGTGCACCCAGGTTCGTCGTTTACACCATCGCAGGCGCTCCTGTCTGTGATGCAGCGTCAAGGGTAACCGCAGCCATGGTCTCCAAGCTGATAGTCCATGCTGCTGCAAACGTCGTCGAACTGTTCGTGCAGATGGTTGTTGTCTTGCAAACGTCCCCATCTGTTGACTCAGGGGTCGAGACGTGGCTGCACGATCCGTTACAGCCATTCGGATAAGATGCCTGTCATCTCGACTGCTAGTGATACGAGGCCGTTGGGATCCAGCACGGCGTTCCGTTTTACCCTCCTGAAGCCACCGATTCCATATTCTGCTAGCAGTCATTGCATCTCGGCCAACGCGAGCAGCAATGTCGCGATACGATAAACGGCAATCGCGATTGGCTACAATCGGACCTTTATCAAATTCGGAAACCTGATGGTACGCATCTCTCCACCTTACACGAGACACCGCAACAACGTTTCACCAGGCAACGCCGGTCAACTGCTGTTTGTGTATGAGAAATTGGTTGGAAACTTTCCTCATGTCAGCACGTTGTAGGTGTCGCCAACGGCGACAACCTTTTGTGAATGCTCTGAAAAGATAATTATTTGCATATCACAGCATCTTCTTCCTGTTGGTAGAAATTTCGCGTCTGTAGCACGTCATATTCTTGGTGTAGCAGTTTTAATGGCCAGTAGTGTATCTTGCACCTTTTCTTGTAATTCGGCAATGATTCTTGAAGGTTCTGGAGAACGATGATGTTCCCGATTCATGTCCCATAAGTTTTTTTTTTTTTTGGTCATCAGTCTACTGACTGATTTGATGCGGCCCGCCACGAATTCCTTTCCTGTGCTAACCTCTTCATCTCAGAGTAGCACTTGCAACCTACGTCCTCAATTATTTGCTTGACGTATTCCAATCTCTGTCTTCCTCTACAGTTTTTGCCCTCAACAGCTCCCTCTAGTACCATGGAAGTCATTCCCACATGTCTTAGCAGATGTCCTATCATCCTGTCCCTTCTCCTTATCAGTGTTTTCCACATATTCCTTTCCTCTCCGATTCTGCGTAGAACCGAACCTCCTCATTCCTTACCTTATCAGTCCACCTAATTTTCAACATTCGTCTATAGCACCACATCTCAAATACTTCGATTCTCTTCTGTTCCGGTTTTCCCACAGTCCATGTTTCACTACCATACAATGCTGTACTCCAGACGTACATCCTCAGAAATTTCTTCCTCAAATTAAGGCCGGTATTTGATATTAGTAGACTTCTCTTGGTCAGAAATGCCTTTTTTGCCATAGCGAGTCTGCTTTTGATGTCCTCCTTGCTCCGTCCGTCATTGGTTATTTTACTACCTAGGTAGCAGAATTCCTTAACTTCATTGACTTCGTGACCATCAATCCTGATGTTAAGTTTCTCGCTGTTATCATTTCTACTACTTCTCATTACCTTCGCCTTTCTCCGATTTACTCTCAAACCATACTGTGTACTCATTAGACTGTTCATTCCGTTCAGCAGATCATTTAATTCTTCTTCACTTTCACTCAGGATAGCAATGTCATCAGCGAATCGTATCATTGATATTGCATGGGGGCTTAATTAAAATGTAGAATGCAAATAATTTTAATTTTTGCTTTAGTAGCTGTCTGTTCGGTTACGAAGTCTCGTAACGGTTGGCCCTGACTGTTATTATTACGCAATCTGACTGCTTAGAACAATAACAAAGAATAAAATGGAAATGTTCATTAACACAATTAATTAATTAAGTCCCCAGCAACTATAAAACCAACGCAACAACAAGCACAAGAGTAACTGTTCTGTGTGTGGGAGTGTGACTCAACGTACACATCTGGCACGGTTCTTCTTCAAAAGACAAGAATTTCAAATACCATTTATACTGAATTAATTAAAGAAAATACAAATACCATAATTACTCAAGAGAACCACAATTACACTCTAATCCAAGAACACAAGCCAGATGCTTTGTTGACTGAACCTGTAATGACACATTATTTAAAACATGGAAATAATAAAAAATAAATCAAGTTTCGTTACCTTCATATATTGCCCAAAATCACTCTCATAATTACAATATATCTCCACACCGACTCGCTATTACCACATCTCAACAAGAACTTGTCAGTATCACATCTCAGCAAACACTCTCTACTAGCACATCTGAACACGAACTGACTACTACGAGTCCTGGACAAGCACTGACTACTACGACATCTCAATAATCACTGTGCCAGTGGAGGCGGCGGAACAATGCTCTCTAGCGATCTCTGGCGCTGTGGCTCAGTGTAGCCACCTTTCATATGCCCTTCCTCCACGGCTAGAATTTGATGGTATTTTTGCCAGCATTGGTGGTGAAAATACCACCAAATTCGTCAAAAAATACAGAGAAAAATAAAAGATAATATTAATACGTAAATATCATATAACTAGATAAAATTTTGGCTTTGCACTGACCTTTCAATAACCTATTATATAGAATACAGTAAGCAATACAAATTCTTTCATACATGTGACTTTACATAATAGTTTACACAAGTATTATGTGGTTAAACAATTCAATCAATAGCGTCAGCAATGACGAATATGTGTAGGTAAGAGTCTCATAACTTTTCACAACCAGTAATACACAAAAATCAGTTTATACAGATATTCACATAAACGCTTTCCATAGCTCAAGAATAAGCAGTTGACAGTTCCAGCAGTAGCACCCAGCAATGGTCAACAGGTGCAAAAACCAATAAGTAACATTTTTTCAATAGAAACAGTCCATCAGTGGCACCCGCAATGTTGATCAGGTGCACACAGCAACAGGTGACTTCATTTCAGTAGAAGCAATCCATCAGTGGCACCCAGCAATGTTGAGCAGGTGCAGACATCAACAGGTCACATCTTTTCAGTAGAAGCAGTCCATTATTGGCACCAGCAATGTTGATCAGGTGCACACAGCAACAGGTGACTCCATTTCAGTAGAAGCAATCCATCAGTGACACCCAGCAATGTTGAGTAGGTGCAGACACCAACAAGTAACACCATTTCAGTAGAAGCAGTCCATTAGTGGCACCAGCAATGTTGATCAGGTGCACACAGCAACAGGTGACTTCATTTCAGTAGAAGCAATCCATCAGTGGCACCCAGCAATGTTGAGCAGGTGCAGACATCAACAAGTAATACCATTTCAGTAGAAGCAGTCCATTAGTGGCACCAGCAATGTTGAGCAGGTGCACACAGCAACAGGTGACTTCATTTCAGTAGAAGCAATCCATCAGTGGTACCCAGCAATGTTGAGTAGGTACACACAGCAACAGGTGACATCTTTTCAGTAGAAACAGTCCATCAGTGGTACCCAGCAATGTTGAGCAGGTACACACAGCAACAGGTGACATCTTTTCAGTAGAAACAGTCCATCAGTGGCACCCAGCAATGTTGAGCAGGTACACACAGCAACAAGTCACATTTCTCAGCAGAAGCAGTTCCATAAAGTACACTGTCACTGATCACACTGTTCATCAGAGTTTATAAGCAGAAATTAAACATGTCCTAGTGGCACCAATATTGTAGAAAAGGTACAAGTAACAGTCCATAATTTTTTTACAATCACTGATCACACAGTTCATCAGCAGAAATTAAACATATCCTTGTAGCACCAATCATGTAGAAAAGGTGCAAGTAACAGTCCATACTATTCACCATAACTACTGAGACAGTTCAGTCATGAACAATAGTTTGAATGCACATACAATTTCTTTAACAAAATATAATCAATGCTCTTACACTAAACATACAAATCATAATAAACACACAAATGATATCAGTTAATTGTCACATTAACTATTACAGTACACAATAACAGTTAACCTATAATATTTATGGGTGTCAGTGCAAGCCACTACCAACAAATAAAATAATATTTAGGAGATAGGTGGGTAGGATTAGGAAAGGAAAACACACAAAACACATCCACTCATCTTTCATCCTCATTAAGTGCTACTGTGTAATTGAATAGTGTTAACTGTGTAAATGTAACTCTGTCCAAGATTTGATGTTCATCATGTGTACCAAGTAGTAGTGGCAGCAATGTATAACAGTCAATAATAGTTAGTCAACGTCATAGTCATCATGTCAAGACCAATGTTTGCCAAGCCAGATCAAATTGTACTGTTGCTGAACAACTGTCAGTGAGCCAAGATATGCAAATACTTCCTCTCTTCAAAAAAATGTATACTGCTTATTGATTTAACAAAGTGTGTGTGTAGGCAATCTTCTTTCTACTTGAGTGTTCTAGTCTGCCATCTTCATCCTCCTTGTTCCATATGGACCAACAAAAAGAATATGCTCCTCACTTACTTTACCTCTTATCCACCAAAACTCCAATCATCATCACTTAATCTTCCTCACTTACTTTACCTCTTATCCACCAAAACTCCAATAATCATCAACTTCACCCAATCTCAATACCTCAATAATACGTCGATAACATATAAACCTCAGCACCAATATCATTTCGCTTCCACAGCAACTCCTTCCTCTAGTCAGTCTCCTCGAACAGTACAGATAAAATCCTAATGCAAACCTCATCATCCATACAATCCGAAGATACAGTGTCAACACACAACCTCTGTGTAATCCATCTGACCCAAATTTTCTACTCATTATAAATTATAAGATACATTTTGGTTCCTTGTCCATCATTAAATAAAAGAAATGCATACATGACCTCTAACAGACTTTAGTTCGAATAACTCTCAGTGATTAAGTACGATTACGGAGTGTGAATGATCATAATATTTCACAGTGTGTACACCACTTCAAGAATCATAGCAGAAGCAAACATGTGGAGTATTTTTTGTGTCAAGTGTCACTTCCTATTTCAATTGCTCACCAAAATGCAGTGTAATACTGTCAATGGTCTAAACCTAGTTTTGGTCTGTCATGTCGTTAGCTTCCTTCCTATTAGCATAAATTTATACAGCTTCCATAAAACCTCAGCTCATGTGACTTCTATGACTTTCTTGTACTAATGTCGTTCGTCGAATTACTGCAGTTCATTTTCTTATCTTAAAAATATAAGGCACTGAGCGTATGCAAAACAAGCAATAGCGAGTAAATATACCAGTAGAGAACAGAATGTCAACAAGTGGATGCAGCACAATTCTTACAACGAGGCTCTGCCAAGCGAACAATCTATAATTAATACAATAGTGTGACCTAAACTCTATGTACGTACACAGTATATCAGCATTTCTATATACTAAATTGAAGAGTAGTTATGACAACAAAACAGAAATGTGTAAATATGCAATCCATAAGCAAGGCAGCAAATATGTTATCTATCATAATAAACAGGTCATTAGCATCATATCAGCATAAGCAAATAAATGTTTATATGTAATCTTAATAAGTAAACATGAAGGCGCAAGCAGATAAATCACAAAGTATAACTTACATATCTAACCACATCAGCACAATTAATCAGGTGACAATTATAATTTAAATAAATAAGCACAGCAGGCACATAATAGAAAAATATGACATCAGTGAAAAAGCATAGCAGCCAAGCGATGCATAATATACACAAGTAATAACACTGTTCATTAATCAATAATTGTCAAAATCAGCAAATGTACACAAGCACGTCGCTTCACAAGTAAATTCATAGAACATGAAATTTAGCACAAAGTATGAATCACGTAATCGCAAGCAGCAAATTACGTCTAAAGTACGTACCTAAGTGGAATTATGTTACCTGAAAAATAAACTCAATTAACCGTTACCTTTTTTTTGTTTATTACTTTCTTCTTCGAAATGACCTTCTTCCTGAAAATTTTCTCCAAAGCAAGTCGTCTTAACGTCGGACACGCACAGAATTTACCTGAAGGTCTTAAATACTTTATACAACCGTATCCTGAAAAATACTGAACGTTAATAACATAATTTATGAAGTCCTTATAGCTTTATACAGAATTTATTCGGAGAAATTAAACTGTGTATTTATTTACGTCTGTCAGTGCATTCGCACTGAGCGCTCGATCAGCTGTAGGCGTGTGACGTAGGAAGTAATTGTTTGCGGTCAACGACTGCCTTGTGCGGCGCGCCGACTTGACTGTTGCTTTGAGTATGTGCCGCCGCCAAAACACAGCGCGGTACTCTTGCATTCTCCGCATGTTTACGTAGCTGTTAGTTTCTCTAAAGTATGTCATTCTACAAAAATTTTTTACGTTCGATATATGATGTATTCCCTTAGAGCGCCGAGATTTAAGAGTTTCTACTTCAACAGTGTTATCATGAATAATTTTGCGAACTCTATATGGACCGTTATAAAGCAGAAAAAATTTGCGACACAAGCCTTTTCCTTTATGAGACAAACCATGAGACTTAATTAACACCTTCTGACCAACTGACAAGATTTTTAAACGACCAGGACGTTTCGCTGATTTCTCTCTTCTAGCAGCCGCCGATGCAATATTTTGTAGAGTCAGGTTGACAACTTCAGAATGCCGCAGTTTTCGTGAAGGCGGAAAAGGAACGATTTCAGAAATGCGATTTGTCGGTGCTTTATTTTTTAATATCAGTGTAGGCGGTAAAGAAGTTGAATCATTAGGGAGTTCATTCAGAATATTTTGAAAAATATGAAGATACTGATCCCACGTTCTGTGATTCTGATGACAATAAAGACGACACAATTTATTGATTTCCTTCATCCATCTTTCTGAAGCGTTAGATTGAGGGTGAAAAAGTGAAATAAAAATTGGTTTAATCTTACGACGCCGTAGAGTACGAAGCCAAATTTTAGAGCGAAACTGTGATCCATTATCTGATATAACCTTATCAACATGACCAACTTCTTTAAGAAAATGTTTGATGAAAGCATTAGATACTGAACGAGCTGTTGCTTTGCGTAAAGGTGTAAAACACACATATTTTGATGTCAATTCCACTGCTACGAAAATGTATGCAAAACCATTAGTAGAACGAACCACTGGACCGAACAAATCGACTGCAGCCATGTCCTTTAATTTCGCTGGAATGATAGGAAACAACGGTGCTCTGTGAGAAATCGTTGGAGGCTTAGCCTTTTGACATAATTTGCATTTGGCAAGAACAGATCGAATACGTTTTTCCATATTACTGAAGTAGCAATTTTCTCGTAATTTATGAAAGCATTTTCTGGGACCAAAATGTGCATAACTGAAATGTGTAAACGAGGTGTGGCCAAATCATCCAATCTAACAAAGCGTCTAAGAAAATTACAGACACCAAGGAAACTACGAACATCACGTTTTGTGGAAGGAACAGCATAATTACGAATAGCATCTAGTTTTTTTGGATCAGGAAGAATACCTTCTGTAGAAATAATGTGACCGAGAAATTTCACCTGAGAACGACCAAATTCAGATTTTTCCAAGTTCACTGTAATGCCAACTCTTGCAAAAATACGTAATAATGAATCCAAAATTTTGTTGTGCTCACTCCAAGAACGTTTAGCAATAAGAATGTCGTCAACATATGAAGTAATATTGTCACGAATATAAACAGGTAAAATTTCGTTTAAGCTACGAATGAATGCTGCTGAAGATACAGTAAGTCCAAATAGTAATTTCCGAAGTCACGTTTGGGTAAAACAGTCAAATCTGGTTATTCTTTACCTACTGTCTGGGTAGATGGATAGTAGAAGAATTGTTTTTATAGCTGCAAAGAATAGTAAAAGAGTAGGCAGCGGTGCAGAAAACTAAAAGGGAAATAGCACCACTACAGCTCGGGGCCCTATGATCGCTACGGCACATATTCACTTAGAGTAGTGAATCCCCTGAGGACTTTTATAGCTGCACATAAATTTCAGTTTGTGACTCAGTGGCAAATCTGGCGGAAGTGCGCACGTAAATCGATCCAACCATGAACATGGACGTATGTCATTCCTAGAATTGCAAAAGATCTTAAATTTCCGAACAGTCAAAAAGTGTTTATAGTCAAAGTTTTCGCCTCGTGGCGACAAAGACCTACCGCGTCTGTCCCAGTTTGAATGTCGATTATTGTCAAGTTCGCGCGCCTGGCGCTCTCTTGTTGCTTCTCTTAAATGAAATAAATTATTTTCTTCAAACCCCTCTGGTATCTGTGATTCTAAATTTCTTCTGCTGTCTTTTCCTACATTTTCGCTTTCAATATGTTTGTCTTGCTTTTGTAATGCCTCAGATCCCGTTTTGACGCGTTCATTAAATTTTCCCTGGTTTTCAACATGCTTATTTATGTTCTGGTACTCTTCGGTTTCTGCAAATGGAAATGGAGTTGTATCATCTGAATCTCTATCCCCATTTAAACTAAGACTTGTCAATTTATCTGAAATCTCCTCAACTCTTTCCGATAAATCACCTATTTGTTCTTTCTGTTTATTTACGTCTTCCGTAAGTGTCGCGACTCGGGTTTCAGTATTGTCACATTTAGTAGTTAACTGTTCACACTGTTGCGTTAAGTTATTTATTCTGTCATTTGGAACGGATTCCTCGATTCTCTCAAATATTTCTTCCTTATCGTGTGCACGTTGTAAATTTAACTCTGAAAATTTTTGTACTATCACGCGATCTCTTTCTTCCTGTTCTCTATCCTGTTCCCTTTGTCTAATTTCTACTACAATTAATCTATTATTGTGAGCATTCAAAATCGGTTGTACTTCCTCTCTAATCTCTTTCTTTAATTCATCCTTCATGTTTTTGAAACATGTCCCTATTCGTGAGTCTAACCGTGTTTCCATTGTTTCCATCTCTGCTTTAATTGTTCCTATTTGTGATCCCAACTGTGATCCCAGTGAGTCTAACCGTGTTTCGATTGTTTCCCTATCTGTTTTTAATTCAGATCGTAACTGTGATCCCATTGTTTCCCTATCTGTTTTCAATTCAGATCGTAACTGTGATCCCAGTGAGTCTAACCGTGTTTCCATTGTTTCCCTATCTGTTTTTAATTCAGATCGTAACTGTGATCCCCATGTTTCCCTATCTGTTTTCAATTCAGATCGTAACTGTGATCCCAGTGAGTCTAACCGTGTTTCCATTGTTTCCCTATCTGTTTTTAATTCAGATCGTAACTGTGATCCCCATGTTTCCCTATCTGTTTTCAATTCAGATCGTAACTGTGATCCCAAATTTAATATTGCACCCAACAACTGCTCCATAATAGCCGGTTCGAAATTCTTTTCGCCCCTAAAATTTCCCGCAAAACCAGTTTCCTTCGTCATAGCTGTAAAGCTATCTGTGTTCGATACTACTCCAGAATCTTCTATCGTTAATCTCGTATTCTGTGAATTTTCTGATTGAGAAAAATTTTGAAATGGTTCCGGGCTATTTTCCCGACTTATTACATTGTTTTCCACTTCATTATTCATCACACTGTTTTCCTCTGTTGGCGAGTTCGCCATGTTAACAATTTCGTCTTTCTCACTATTCATCATTTTTGTCTTTTTCATTGATCGCGTAATCATTTACAAAATATACAAAACTCGTCACTGTACGAAAATTATACACAATAAGACTTTATCACCAACAATATCATTCACATGAAATGCTTCCCTCAAACACGATTAACGAACAATTGAAGAATGACAATTACCAAATCTACACATGCAATATAGACAACAATTACTAAACTACAAATTACTACAACAATGCTACTGTTTACTATTTCTACAATCAGAAGAATTCCAAGGGACGATCCGAAGCAGTGGTCGCCACGTGCATGGGGGCTTAATAAAAATATTAATGCAAATATTTTTAATTTTTGCTTTAGTAGCTGTCTGTTCGGTTACGAAGTCTCGTAACGGTTGGCCCTGACTGTTATTATTACGCAATCTGACTGCTTAGAACAATAACAAAGAATAAAATGGAAATGTTCATTAACACAATTAATTAATTAAGTCCCCAGCAACTATAAAACCAACGCAACAACAAGCACAAGAGTAACTGTTCTGTGTGTGGGAGTGTGACTCAACGTACACATCTGGCACGGTTCTTCTTCAAAAGACAAGAATTTCAAATACCATTTATACTGAATTAATTAAAGAAAATACAAATACCATAATTACTCAAGAGAACCACAATTACACTCTAATCCAAGAACACAAGCCAGATGCTTTGTTGACTGAACCTGTAATGACACATTATTTAAAACATGGAAATAATAAAAAATAAATCAAGTTTCGTTACCTTCATATATTGCCCAAAATCACTCTCATAATTACAATATATCTCCACACCGACTCGCTATTACCACATCTCAACAAGAACTTGTCAGTATCACATCTCAGCAAACACTCTCTACTAGCACATCTGAACACGAACTGACTACTACGAGTCCTGGACAAGCACTGACTACTACGACATCTCAATAATCACTGTGCCAGTGGAGGCGGCGGAACAATGCTCTCTAGCGATCTCTGGCGCTGTGGCTCAGTGTAGCCACCTTTCAATATCCTTTCACCTTGTATTTTAATTCCACTCCTGAAACTTTCTTTTATTTCCATCATTGCGTCCTCGATGTACAGATTGAAGAGTAGGGGCGAAAGGCTACAGCCTTGTCTTACACCCTTCTTAATACGAGCACTTCGTTCTTGATCGTCCACTCTTATTATTCCCTCTTGGTTGTTGTACATATTGTATATGACCCGTCTCTCCCTATAGCTTACCCCTACTTTTTTCAGAATCTCGAACAGGTTGCACCGTTTTATATTGTCGAACGCTTTTTCCAGGTCGACAAATCCTATGAAAGTGTCTTGATTTTTCTTTAGCCTTGCTTCCATTATTAGCCGTAACTTCAGAATTGCCTCTCTCGTCCCTTTACTTTTCCTAAAGCCAAACTGATCGTCACCTAGCGCATTCTCAATTTTCTTTTCCATTCTTCTGTATATTATTCTTGTAACCAGCTTCGATGCATGAGCTGTTAAGCTGATTGTGCGATAATTCTCGCACTTGTCAGCTCTTGCCGTCTTCGGAATTGTGTGGATGATGCTTTTCCGAAAGTCAGATGGTATGTCGCCAGACTCATATATTCTACACACCAACGTGAAAAGTCGTTTTGTTGCCACTTCCCCCAATGATTTTAGAAATTCTGATGGAATGTTATCTATCCCTTCTGCCTTATTTGACCGTAAGTGCTCCAAAGCTCTTTTAAATTCCGATTCTAATACTGGATCCCCTATCTCTTCTAAATCGACTCCTGTTTCTTCTTCTATGACACCAGACAAATCTTCACCCTCATAGAGGCTTTCAATGTATTCTTTCCACCTATCTGCTCTCTCCTCTGCATGTAACAGTGGAATTCCCGTTGCACTCTTAATGTTACTACCGTTGCTTTTAATGTCACCAAAGGTTGTTTTGACTTTCCTGTATGCTGAGTCTGTCCTTCCGACAATCATATCTTTTTCGATGTCTTCACATTTTTCCTGCTGCCATTTCGTCTTAGCTTCCCTGCACTTCCTATTTATTTCATTCCTCAGCGACTTGTATTTCTGTATTCCTGATTTTCCCGGAACATGTTTGTACTTCCTCCTTTCATCAATCAACTGAAGTATTTCTTCTGTTACCCATGGTTTCTTCGCAGCTACCTTCTCTGTACCTATGTTTTCCTTCCCAACTTCTGTGATGGCCCTTTTTAGAGACGTCCATTCCTCTTCAACTGTACTGCCTACTGCGCTATTCCTTATTGCTGTATCTATAGCGTTAGAGAACTTCAAACGTATCTCGCCATTCCTTAGTACTTCCGTATCCCACTTCTTTGCGTATTGATTCTTCCTGACTAATGTCTTGAACTTCAGCCTACTCTTCATCACTACTATAGTGTGATCTGAGTCTATATTTGCTCCTGGGTACGCCTTACAATCCGGTATATGATTTCGGAATCTCTGTCTGACCATGATGTAATCTAATTGAAATTTTCCCGTATCTCCCGGCCTTTTCAAAGTATACCTCCTCCTCTTGTGATTCTTGAACAGGGTATTCGCTATTACTAGCTGAAACTTGTTACAGAACTCAATTAGTCTTTCTCCTCTTTCATTCCTTGTCCCAAGCCCATATTGTCCTGTAACCTTTTCTTCTACTCCTTCCCCTACAACTGCATTCCAGTCGCCCATGACTATTAGATTTTCGTCCCCCTTTACATACTGCATTACCCTTTCAGTATCCTCATACACTTTCTCTATCTGTTCATCTTCAGCTTGCGACGTCGGCATGTATACCTGAACTATCGTTGTCGGTGTTGGTCTGCTGTCGATTCTGATTAGAACAACCCGGTCACTGAACTGTTCACAGAAACACACCCTCTGCTCTACCTTCCTATTCATAACGAATTCTACACCTGTTATACCATTTTCTGCTGCTGTTGATATTATCTGATACTCATCTGACCAGAAATCCTTTTCTTCCTTCCACTTCACTTCACTGACCCCTACTATATCTAGATTGAGCCTTTGCATTTCCCTTTTCAGATTTTCTAGTTTCCCTACCACGTTCAAGCTTCTGAAATTCCATGCTCCGACTCGTAGAACGTTATCCTTTCGTTGATTATTCAATCTTTTTCTCATGGTAACCTCCCCCTTGGCAGTCCCCTCCCGGAGATCCGAATGGGGGACTATTCCGGAATCTTTTGCCAATGGAGAGATCATCATGACACTTCTTCAATTACAGGCCACATGTCCTGTGGATACACGTTACGTGTCTTTAATGCAGTGGTTTCCATTGCCTTCTGCATCCTCAGGTCGTTGATCATTGCTGATTCTTCCGCCTTTAGGGGTAATTTCCCACCCCTAGGACAAGAGAGTGCCCTGAACCTCTATCCGCTCCTCTGCCCTCTTTTACAAGGCCGTTGGCAGAATGAGGCTGACTTCTTATGCCGGAAGTCTTCGGCCGCCAATGCTGATTATTTATCAAAATTTATGCAGTGGCGGGGATCGAACCCGGAACTGAAAACGTTTTGATTATGAATCAAAGACGCTACCCCTAGACCACGGGTATACCAATGGCGATGGATATGGCGATCTTGCTGGCCATGGCAGCTCTACATCACGAAGAGCACGTTGCGTAGCAGCAGCCGTATGTGGACGTGCATTGTCCTGCTGAAAAAGGACATCATCATCTTGTCGAAAAAATTGCAGTAGCACGGGAATAGAAGCTTGTGCAGTGTAGTGTAGCGGGCGCTGGGTACTTTACCGCGCAGAAACAGCAGATAAGACCGCGAGTTGTCCCTGTTCGCCCTCCCCCCTTCCCCCCCCCCCCCCCCTTTCACCATGAAGCCAGGTCTGGGACCTGTGTGTCGTCGGCGAATGCACTCTCGAACAGGCAACTCACCAGCTCACCAGATGTACACAATACACTTGATCGTCTATCACTCGCATACAGACATAACCTACTCTCGTCCGTAACGACAACAGAGCGCCATTCCACTGTCGTCGAGACTCATCCGCAACACCAGTGTATCCGTGCTTAGCGTCATCGTGATGTTAGAGGTACCCAGGCCCGAGGCATGCGTGACATACTCGTATATCCTGCTGCCAGCAGACATTTCCCAGTTGTCCTGACTACTGAGAAGGAGCAAAATGGTTCAAATGGCTCTAAGCACTATGTAACTTAACATCTGAGATCATCAGTCCCCTCGACTTAGAACTACTTAAATCTAACTAACCTAAAGACATCACACACATCCATGCCCGAGGTAGGATTCGAACCTGCGACCGTGAACGCGCAATAGGCCAAACTGAAAAACACATCTCCACTCAGGAAAGACATCAGCTTATACAAGTTAGCCAAGCCGGCCGAAGTGGCCGTGTGGTTAAAGGCGCTGCAGTCTGGAACCGCAAGACCGCTACGGTCGCAGGTTCGAATCCTGCCTCGGGCATGGATGTTTGTGATGTCCTTAGGTTAGTTAGGTTTAACTAGTTCTAAGTTCTAGGGGACTAATGACCTCAGCAGTTGAGTCCCATAGTGCTCAGAGCCATTTGAACCATTTGAGCCAAGTTAGCCAGATTAAGCTTATTCCTGACAGAAAGCGCACTTATATTTACATAAAACCAACTATTACAAAAATAATTACTTCTATTAATTTCATACGAGAATCGTACAACCTGTCAGAACACGCGAAGTCCCATGTCGGGATGCCTCAGCTAACTACACCACGCTGCAATTCGCCTGTCAGAAGGCTCATTTTCTGTGCTTTAATCACCGAAACGTTGATCACATTTAATGATACAACAACTCGTAATATATTACAACAAATAGTGCCAGTAATGATCCCTTCTCAAGACATACATCATGGTAGTACCTAGAACCAGCTTATATTAATTGTGTGTAACGCATAACATAAAATACTTCGAATACTGACTTCTCCTGAACACGACAAATACAGTATAGCGACTTGCTTTCTCCTTCTGACGCAGGAAGCGTTCTTGTTTCCCATCGGTTGGTATTCTGCACCCGCTGTCTAGGGGTATCGTTTTCGATTAGTAATCAAGTAATCAAATCGTTCCCTGTCTGGGGTTCGAATTCCTCAACCTCTTAAATTTTGGTTAATAAACAGTATTGGTGGCTGAAGACTTCCAGCATAAGAAGTCACCCTCATTCTGCCAACGGCCTTGTCAAAGAGGGCGGAGGAGCGGACAAAAGTTCAGGGCACTCTCTTGTCCTAGGGGTGGGAAACTACCCGTAAAGGCAGAAGAAACAGCAACGATCAACAGCACCAGGATGCAGAAGGCAATGGAGACAACTGCATTAAAGACACATAATGCACATAATGTATATCCTAAGGACATCTGGTCTGAAACTGAAAAATTGTCATGATGATCTCACCATTGGCAAAAGACTTCGGAATAGTCCCCCATTCGGTTCTCCGGGAGGGGACTGCCTAGGGGGAGGTGCTCATGAAAAGAAGATTGAATTATCAACGAAAGGATAACGTACTACCAGTCGGTGCGCGGAATGTCAGAAGCTTGAATGTGGTAGGGAAGCTAGAAAATCAGAAAAGTGAAATGCAAAGGCTCAATCTAGATATAATAGGGGGTCAGTAAAGTGAAATGGAAAGAAGGTAAGGATTTCTGGTCGGATGAGTATAGGATAATATCAACGGCGGCAGAAAATGGTATAACAGCAGTAAGATTCGTTATGAATAGGAAGATGCGGTAGAGAGTGTGTTACTGTGAACAGTTCAGTGACAAGGTTGTTTTCGTCAGAATAGGCAGGAAACCAACACCGACAACGATTTTTCAGGTAAACATGCCGACGTCGCAAGCTGAAGAGATAAAGTATATGAGGATATTGAAAGGGTAATGCAGTACATAAAGGGAGCAGAAGAAAAGTTTACAGGGGAATATGGGCTTGGCACAAGGAATGAGAGAGAGAGGAAAATGTCTAATTGAGTTCTGTAATAAATTTCAGCTAGTAACAGTGAATACCCTGTTTAAAAATCATAAGAGGAGGAGGTGTACTTGCAAAAGGTGGGGTGATACGGAAATATTTTAGTTACATTACTTCATGTTCAGGCAGAGATTCCGAAATCCGATAATGAATTGTAAGGCATACCCAGGAACAGATATATACTCAGATCACAATGTACTGGTGATGAAGAATAGGCTGAAGCCTAAGAGATTAATCAGGAAGAATCAATATCCAAAGAAGTGGGATACAGAAGTACTAAGGGATGACGAGACACGCTTCAAATCCTCTAAGGCTTTAGATGCGGCAATAATTAATAGCGCAGTAGACAGTACAGTTGAAGAGGAATGGACGTCTCTAAAAAGGGAAATCACAGAAGTTGGAAAGAAAAACATAGATAAAAAGAAGGTAACTGCGAAGAGACCATGGGTAAGAGAGGAAACACTTCAGCTGATCGATGAAAGAAGCAAGTGCAAAAATGTTCACGGAAATTCAGAAATACAGAAGTACAGGTCCCTGAGGAATGAATTAAGTAGGAAGTTTAGGGAAGCTAAGGCGAAATGACTGCATGATAAATCTGAAGAAATCGAAAAAGAAATGATTGTCGGAATGACTGACTCATCATACATGATAGTCAAAACAACCTTCGGTGTTATTAAAAGCGAGGATGGTAACGTTACGACTTCAATGGGAATTGTACTGTTAAACGCAGAGGAGAGAGCAGATAGGTCCAAAGAGTATATTGAAGGCCTCTATGAGAGGGAAGATTTGTTTGTTGTACTAGAAGAAGAAACAGGAGTCGATTTAGAGGAGATAGGGATCAAATATTGGAGTCAGAATTGAAGAAAGCTTTGGATGACTTAAGATCAAATAAGGCAAACGGGATGGACAACATTCAAATACAATTTAAAAAATCTTTGGTGGAAGTGGCAAAAACAGACTATTAACGTTGATGTGTAAAATGTGTGATATGAGTGTGGCGACGTACAATCTGACTTTCGGGAAAATATCATTTACACGATTCCAAATGCTGCACGAGCTGACAACTTAACTGCTCATGCATCCAAGTTTCTGACACGAATAATATACAGAAGAAAGGAAATGAAATTGAGGATGTGCTAGATGACGATACGTTTGGCATTAGAAAAGATAAAGGTACCAGACAGGCAATTCTGACCTTGCGGTTGATAATGGAAGCAAGACTAAAGAAAAACAAGACATGTTCATAGGATCAGTAGACCTGGAAAAAGCATTCGACAATGCAAAATGGTTCAACATGTTCGAAATTCTGAGAAAAATATTGGTAAGCTATAGGGGACCTGTAATACACAATGTACAAGAGCCAAGAGGAAGTAATAAGAGTGGACGACCAAGAAAGGAGTGCTCGGATCAGGGATGTAGTTTTATTCGGTCCGTACTTCGAACACGCAGTGATGTAAATAAAAGAAAGGTTCAGGAGTGGAATTAAAATTCAAGGTGAAAGGATATCAATGATACGATTCGCTGATGACATTGCTATCCTGAGTGAAAGTGAAGAAGAATTGTATGATATGCTGAGTGGAATGAACAGTCTAATGAGT
Organism: Schistocerca nitens; assembly: GCF_023898315.1. Classification (NCBI taxonomy): domain Eukaryota; kingdom Metazoa; phylum Arthropoda; class Insecta; order Orthoptera; family Acrididae; genus Schistocerca; species Schistocerca nitens. Next base: position 500,958,430 of record NC_064619.1, on the reverse strand, counting down.
GCAGGATATGGATTGAGAGTAAAATAGAGAAAGACGAAAGTAATGACAAGTAGCAGAAATGAGAACAGCGAGAAACTTTACATCAGGATTGATGGTCACGAAGTAGACGAAGTTAAGGAATTCTGCTACCTAGGCAGTAAAATAACCAATGACGGATGGAGCAAAAAGGGCATCAAGAGCAAACTAGCTCTGTAAAAAGGGCATTCCTGGCCAAGAGAAGTCTACTAGTTTCAAATATAGGCCTTAATTTGAGGAAGAAATTTCTGAGACTGCACGTATGGAGCCCAGCATCGTATAGTAATGAAACATGGACTATGGTGAAACCGGAACAGAAGAGAATCGAAGCATTTGAGATGTGATGCTACAGACGAATGTTGAAAATTAGGTAAAATGATACGGTATGGATTGAGGAGGTTCTGTGTAGAGACGGAGAGGAAAGGAATATGTGGAAAACCCTGACAAGGAGAAGGGACAGGATGATAGGACATCTATCAAGACATCAGGGAGTGAGTTCTTTGGTGCTAGAGGGTTCTATAGAGGAAGACAGAGATTGGAAAACAGCCCGGAAATGATTGAGGACGTAGGTTTGTAAGTATTACTCTGAAATGAAGAGGTTGGCACAGAAGAGGATTTCGTGGCGTGCCTCATTAAACAATTCATAAGACTGATGACACAAAAAATAAAGTAAATATAAAAAACGTGATTATTCTTTACGTAACACATTGACGAAATATCGCAGTACTTATTTTGTGCTTCACGTGAGGAAATGGCTTCTCAACGAGAAACAGCAGGAAGTAACATCAGAAAACTCGTAGCGCGCCTGGTTAACGTCAGTTAACTCGTCCGGTGTGCCGACAGGTTTAGCGTTTGTAATACCATAGACGTATACGTGGAGGCCTGTGGAAACAGCTGTTGTTATCTTAAAATACTCATCAAGAAGATTTAGAGGAAACGGCGACAGTTAGCAGGAATGTTGAAGTAAACATCCTGGTTCACGTTCAAGGTAACTTTAATGGGTGGACTCATGTAAAGGTACATAAAGCAACTCTCCCCCAACACCTTCCCAAACATTACAGAACCAATTCTGGTCTGAACTACAGCCTACGCACATTGCCGGTATCGGTCGTACCTGACGCCTTGCATCATTTTCAGAGAGCTAAAATCACGACTCGTCAGAAACCATTAAAGGGTTCAATTCAGCTACTGTCAAGTTTTTGTGTTGGTTGGCCCATCAGATACGTGGAACTTTGTGTACTGCTCTGAACAACGCATTGTTCGCTCGGAAACTGGTTGACATGGACCTACATTCACCCGCCACAGCAAATGCTGTCCCGTTTGAAAGATTGTCATAAACAAGATCATACAATCGTGGCTGGTCCGTATCGGTTAGTATCTTTGTAGATCACTGTTCATATCCCCGATTTACATGGCAGTACCATTCCGCGTTAATACATAAACAAATCGGACAATTTCATTAAAAGTGTGATACAAGGCGCCACTGGGGTAAGGCTCTAGGCAATCTCTCCTGCCACTGACATGCATTATGTATCCCCTCTGAAGGTGCAAGTCCCCCAACTATGGTCCACTTGTACGTAAAGGTACTGTGCGCATGGAAAAGATATGAAACAGTTGGCCCTAACACATGGACTGTAGTTGTGTGCCCTGATTAAACATAATTAATTATTAAGTAGTTACGGAGGCTATCAGCTACTGTAAACAAACAAGGGTTACAAATCACGTACATTTATTGGTTGTGAATTCAATGACTACTCAGAACAAACAAGGATCGAATACTCATCATGGGAGGTTGGATGCATATTCACATGTTGAGAGGTGACTACCTTTCTTATACCGGTGGAAAGCTGTTGTTACTCGTTTGCAATTACCGTTTTTATATTGGTGACTGGTCAGTTCATGCGCTGTTATCATTTTCTACCAGAGCATACAGGCTTCCACTCTAAGGTACCTAGGACCATATCCGCTAGATAGGAGACCTGGACAGTGAATGCTATTGGCGTCCATTCAGTAATGCGCTCCCATCAAAATGCTGACTTTCATGGGTAAAAACAATCTCAACTACTTACGGTGGGCATCAATTTAGCCACTCAGTACATATGGCCTACAGTTTGTCTACATCCCACTGATGTACTCAAAAATCTTATATTCTGGCAAGTGAATTCTGAGACAGTGAGAATTGTCGGCATCGAGGGACAAAATGGCGGGAAAGATCTATTTTGAACCGGGGACCGACAGTGTGGACGCCAATCTCACTTTGTTCTAAACAATATGCCGATTTATTCAGTCTGAAAATAAGCTGCATTTGTATGAAAGGAAAGTGTCAGAATAATAATTTAATCTTGGGTGAACCATGGAACTATCAGTACAAGTTAGCCTGACAATTTCATCATCAATTGCTATCGATATTTGTCAAATACAAACTCAGTGGTGTATATACTTAGTGACTGCACAAGAAAATACTGATCATGACGTGCCATCATTCTTAGGTGACTGGGATTGTTCACTCTCTCCTATACCGTCACACACGTTTCAACAGACTCGTACTGAATCATGCATTGAATTTCTTCTAGCTCAGAAGTGTTAATAAGTCATAGTAAGTCCCACTGCATACGTAAACCAAGGAGCTTATAACCGCTTACAATCCACACAGCACAATAATCTGTGCCTAATGACCAACTTTAAAGATTCAACAAAAATTCTTTCCCCAAATTAAACAAAGCCTTTCATGTGTTATAAGTCCTAAAACTGACACAGCGAAGGGTGGCGCATTCGCACATTCTATAGTGTGTCGACCAGCAGCCCAATTCTGCTCCATCTCACTCATATTGTTGCCAACCTGGATGAATAATCTTCACACGATTTTTTTCGTTAAGTATATCACACTCGTGCCCTTCCTACTATCATTCTTTGCACGCCTCAGGAATGGCGCTTCACATTTCCTAGTGTCCTGCCCGTCTACGGCCTGTGAGAGCTGTTGCATTTACTCACCATATGCCCGTTCCTGGGAGGTAGAGAGAAGTCACTTGCAAGCTGTATACTGAAACTTCCTGGCAGATTAAAACTGTGTGCCCGACCGAGATTCGAACTCGGGACCTTTGCCTTTCGCGGGCAGGTGCTCTACCAACTGAGCTACCGAAGCACGACTCACGCCCGGTACTCACAGCCTTACTTCTGACAGTACCTCGTCTCCTACCTACCAAACTTCACAGAAGCTCTCCTGCGAACCTTGCAGAACTAGCACTCCTGAAAGAAAGGATATTGCGGAGACACGGCTTAGCCACAGCCTGGGGGATGTTTCCAGAATGAGATTTTCACTCTGCAGCGGAGTGTACGCTGATATGAAACTTCCTCGCAGATTAAAACTGTGTGCCCGACCGAGATTCGAACTCGGGACCTTTGCCTTTCGCGGGCAAGTGCTCTACCAACTGAGCTACCGAAGCACGACTCACGCCCGGTACTCACAGCCTTACTTCTGACAGTACCTCGTCTCCTACCTTCCAAACTTCACAGAAGCTCTCCTGCGAACCTTGCAGAACTAGCACTCCTGAAAGAAAGGATATTGCGGAGACATGGCTTAGCCACAGTCTGGGGGATGTTTCCAGAATGAGATTTTCACTCTGCAGCGGAGTGTGCGCTGATATGAAACTTCCTCGCAGATTAAAACTGTGTGCCCGACCGAGATTCGAACTCGGGACCTTTGCCTTTCGCGGGCAAGTGCTCTACCAACTGAGCTACCGAAGAACGACTCACGCCCGGTACTCACAGCTTTATTTCCGCCAGTAACTCGTCTCCTACCTTCCAAACTTTACAGAAGCTCTCCTGCGAACCTTGCAGAACTAGCACTCCTAAAAGAAAGGATATTGCGGAGACATGGCTTAGCCACAGCCTGGGGGATGTTTCCAGAATGAGATTTTCACTCTGCAGCGGAGTGTGCGCTGATATGAAACTTCCTGGAAGATTAAAACTGTGTGCCCGACCGAGATTCGAACTCGGGACCTTTGCCTTTCGCGGGCAAGTGCTCTACCAACTGAGTTACCGAAGCACGACTCACGCCCGGTACTCACAGCTGTATACTGTTGTGGATTGGCAGGAGCCAACCCACGGAGTTTTGAGGAAGCCGAAAGGCACGCGTTTAAGCTCACGCAGGCTGGCGTGAGGTCTGGAACAGGACAAGGAATTTAGACTTCAGAAAAAGGTGGTACTTGGTGGAATACTTAACTTTAATCCATTAATGTTGAACGTAGCTCTTGTCTGTACATTCTTTACAGTATCAATAGCAACTGATAACGGCGCCTTGCTAGGTCGTAACAAATGGCGTAGCTGAAGGCTATGCTAACTATCGTCTCGGCATATGAGAGCGTATTTTGTCATTCAACCATCGCTAGCAAAGTCGGTTGTACAACTGGGCGAGTGCTAGGATGTCTCTCTAGACCTGCCGTGTGGCGGCGCTCTGTCTGCAATCACTGATAGTGGCGACACGCGGGTCCGACGTATACTAACGGACCGCGGCCGATTTAAAGGCTACCACCTAGCAAGTGTGGTGTCTGGCGGTGACACCACATATACTACACACGAAAAGAATCTCTTTGAATACGGTGTAAGCACGCTTCGTTTCCACTGTCCGTGCGACTGATGGCCACTTGGTCCGGAAGAGGCAGTGGCCCAGTTACTACAAAATCGTGCTCGTCCGTCCAACAATTACTCCACATATAATTATTTAATACTGTGCATCCTTACTTGAACTATTACGGAGCATGCGCGCACCCTTCACCTTGTCTGCCCGGACCCCGACCACGACGAAGTCTACTGGAGCCAAAATAATCCATTACTCACCATGAAATCGTGCTTGCCCTAGCAAAATATTTCACACATACATTAAATCTAGGACTTATTCTAGCACACGGAGTAAATAATTCAAACTTATCTCCACACACACACATGATTTATCCTCCATTATCAAGACAAAAACCTATCTAACAAAGTCTTTCCTAGCTGAAAACCCCAACATGAAATAACAGAACAAATCTTCCCTTTTGCTTTCTCCAAGCATTTCCTGTGAAAGAAAGGATGAGTGTCTAGTTTATCTTACAGATCACACATACAATACCAACATTCTTGAGATCAATCGGAGCAGGTACAAAACTCAATTTCACTCCTTCGCAGTCAGAGCCCAAGCGCCTAACACAGCACCCTCGAAGACCAATTCTCCTTCCGGTCATTGTGGAGGGGAGAGCTGGACTTCTTAAGGGTAGTCAAACATGGCACACTGCATCTGCTGCTCCGTGGTGGTCAAAAGTTGGAATTACAGTGACAGAATCTATGACATGCGCCCCCACATATAGCGGACGACATATTCACGGAGAAGCACACGTATTATCACACTCAACTCATATACCAGAAAATTATCCAACACAAAAACAACTATTTTGGAGTATGGGGATTGGGAAAGGATGTGCAAATGAAAAAATAAATAACTACACATTCTCCATTTTCCCTCCACAGTCGACCGTGGCTTGATGTCTGAATTTTGCAAAATAAATATTGTGTGATGATCCCCGCTAACTAACTACCAGAATGAATTTAGCATCACTCACATCGATAATAGTGCTCTTTTGCATATACATCAGAATTTATTGATTAATTAGACTACCTTATCAATGGATTAAGAGTACTGAGTAGAAAAGAAGACTAAAACACGTTCCTAGATACAGCCTGACATGTTTCATTGGTCATTGGCACTTTAAAAACGCTAGAGCTCAGTATGTCACGTCTCCATATCTTGTGAGGCAAACGAAACTCGTTTTCGCTATCAAATAAACGACACTTGTTTGGAAAATACATGGTAAAAGTGGACAAGGTGAAACAGTATTATTTCCCATAATGCTCTGTTTTTTCTGTTTCATGTGCACACTGTGTAACGAGGAGCCCGGCCGAAGTGGCCGAGCGGTTCAAGGCGCTGCAGTCTGGAACCGCGAGACCGCTACGGTCGCAGGTTCGAATCCTGCCTCGGGCATGGATGTGTGTGTTGTCTTTAGGTTGGTTAGGTTTAACTAGTTCTAAGTTCAAGGGGACTGATGACAGAAGTTAAGTCCCATAGTGCTCAGAGCCATTTGAACCATTTTTTGTAACGAGGAACGAAGTGTGTCTTCTGTGTAAACGGAGGTCGCGGCTACCAAACCGAAGTCGCCAAATCGAAACCAGCTGCATTGGCGCTCATAGTTGAAACTACCAGGAACGTGAAGTTGGTGGTCAGAAGAAAGCTGAATTTCTAGGAAACTACAGCTTTTCTAATAACGTCAACCCATGCGAGATGAGTTTGGGAACAGACAAGAATGATATACTCATATTAATTATACGTTAAAAGACAGTAGGCTGCGGAGTAGTACTGCAGTACAGAGGAGAAAATATGTATGTTAAGTTTTTACACATAACGGCATGTTTTATTTTCAGGCTTCAATAATTTGTTTAATATAGTGTAACGCACACATTAGACAACTGTGGGTGACGAAGTTCGGCGCAACGACCCGCTCGAATAGCTTCAAGCGTTAGCACACCAGGGAGAACTACTGGCCCCAGAAGGAATCCGCCAACGTATTAACGATGAGTGCATATGTGTCGACCAGCCTGAATGTGGTTTTTGGGCGGTTTCCCATGTTCGAATAGCTGAATACCTGGGTGGTACCCACGTCTTTCCTCAGTTAAGAGTTTCACCAACATTTCGAACAAGTTCTAACATTTTCATGTGGCAATGGAATGTAGTCGAATTAAGTTGGGTGATGCCGAGGGAATTAGATTAGGAAATGAGACACTTAAAGTAGTAAAGGAGTTTTGCTATTTGGGGAGCAAAATAACTGATGATGGGCGAAGTAGAGAGGATATAAAATGTAGATTGGCAATGGAAAGGAAAGCGTTTCTGAAGAAGAGAAATTTGCTGACATCGAGTATAGATTTAAGTGTCAGGAAGTCGTTTCTGAAAGTATTTGTATGGAGAGTAGCCATGTATGGAAATGAAAGAAGGACGATAAATACAGTAGTTTGGACAAGAAGAGAATAGAAGCTTTCGAAATGTGGTGCTACAGAAGAATGCTGAAGATTAGATGGGTAGATCACATAACTAATGAGGAGGTATTGAAAAGAATTGGGGAGAAGAGGAGTTTGTGGCACAACTTGACAAGAAGAAGGGACCGTTTGGTAGGACATGTTCTGAGGCATCAAGGGATCACAAATTTAGCATTGGATGGCAGCGTGGAGGGTAAAAATCGTAGAGGGAGACCAAGAGATCAATACACTAAGCAGATTCAGAAGGATGTAGGTTGTAGTAAGTACTGGGAGATGAAGAAGCTTGCACAGGATATAGTAGCATGGAGAGCTGCATCAAACCAGTGTCAGGACTGAAGACCACAACAACAACAGCAGCACTCGACGTGAACATATGGCCAGAAAATATCCGTTCCCAGGGAGATAGTGATGGCGAGACGGAGGACATACAGCGATCCTTTACCACTAACGTGCCAAATCCAGATAACAGGCCCATCCAGTGTAGGTATGGTACAAAGGTCAAAGAAAAAGACGAAAGAAGAAGAATTTCGACACGATACAGGAGGCATTGAATCGGCGTTAGCAAATAAGACGCTCAAGTGATGACATAATATATACTTTATAGCAACCATATCATCATTAATAATTAATTGGGTGACTGGAGTTCCGCCCAGCAATATTTTACAAGCTTAGTTTGACTGGAATGTATAGTCATGTGCCTGTCGTAACTGATGTTGTTACATACCTTAGTGGATGATTTAATAATGAGCTTAGGCTCGAAACTAATCATCCAGTAATAATGAAAAGTAATATTGCATCTCGGACGGTTCTCTGCAATTTATTGCATAGTTCGGTAAATAATTAAACAGTGTCTGCACTATTGCTTCATGCGCCGATGGCACATAACAGCACATCATTGCCTTAACTTTCGTCAGCAGTAGAGAATCGTATTACAGCCTGATAAGAATTCTGTACCGGTACTATCAACAATGCTCCAAAGCAATCAGTAGGCTGTCTCAAAGGAGTGACTGTTATAATGATCTTTGAGCTAAACAAAGTTCAGAATTTCTACCACTGATTTAGTAGTAGCACACCGCAAGCATGCCACTTGGCCGATATGCGCTTCCAAATTCTTAAAACTCTAAAAGCAGTTGTGTAAACGGTGAGCGGCACACCAAACGATACTGTGGCAAAATAAATCATCGATATTTATTGACTGCCTGCTATCATCATTGCATTACATAAATAAAAATGTTAGGTGCAGCTGCAAATCTTTGTTTCTCAGTTTTCGCAGTTCAGTAATTTTTTATCTGTTGAGCGCAATTTTTACTACGGCGCCTCAGATGGGCGTATGAAATAGCGTTGCAATTAAACGATATTTTTTGGTCTTGGTCGTCACGTGCTTGGCCTTAGGGCTTTCGGATACGCCCTGTACTAGTCCACCGTAAAATCTCCACTGGTTTCCTGTCTCCTTTCCAACAACAGAGGGAGACATCACTGGCTGCGAAAGGCACAATGTTGCAGCGTATCAGGAGACTTCCGACCACTGCGCATTCGTCAGCATACCGAAAAATTCATTCTGGAAACAATCCCGTAGGTGTGCCTACACCTTTTCTCCCTATTACCCTACCTTCCACGTATTCTAGCCCCGTGGCGTAAGCAGGAGAGATACTGAGAAGCCTGGAAGCTGGGAGAGCGTTAGTGGTGGGTATAAAACTGTGAGCGCGGGTCGTAAGTCACGCCTGGCTAGGTCAGTCGGTAAGGGAAAGGCAAAGACAAGGTGCAGGTTTCGAGTCCCAGTCCGAAATAATTTTAACCTTCGACGGCGTTACACAACACCGCACAGTCCGCTGCAGTGTGAGAATTCTTTTTGATACTGCATGCGTCACTATTTCATAAAAAAGAAATGATTACGGACTGACACCATCAAACGCTTTAAAAGTCCCGCTGTTTGGCAAAAACACCCAGGGTAGCTCCAGGAAAACACTAAACTTCTTCCACAAACTGCCGCTGGTTGACAAGTTCGCACCTTATAAAAGTAGTCAGATTTAAACTTCAAACTTATAAATGCTGTGAAAGGATTCATAGCGACGAATCCCCACTTACGTGACCAAGTTCAGGTCATTCTTTTGCACCAGTTCAGGATGATCCCATACCAATCTTCGGAAGGTGCAGACTTAGGATATTACACACAACAAATAGGTCTGATATTTGATCTTAACACTTGCATTTTTCCCTGTTTTTCTAAAGTCTTTCTACCGATATCTGTGCGAAATGTATCGCAAACACGATAGCTCATACCTAAGAGGAACCCTGTAGTTACAGTCGGTTTTGTTTTCCATTATCGACTTGCTCTTGAGCAGCACTATCTCTATGATATCGGATACTGTTACAGATTTATTTTGTATTACAATCTACGTACTCATAATTTATTTGATTTAAACTGGCTATGGTATACAACACTCTCTGATGTGCGTATTCGTATTTTCACGGTACAATGATTGTTCCATAAAATTTCGGAGTGCAGCCGAATAAATTTCACTTCTTCTTCTGATACTTCTGCTGTATACCGTCCAGACATCTTCAGAGTGAGTCGAGGTGACTGACACTCCTGCACGTGCTCTGTCCTTTTAAACCCGCGGTCCGCGCGACTGCAGCATGCGGCCACAGGTACACAAGACGCCAGAGAGCCGGCCGGTGTGGCCGAGCGGTTCTAGGCTCTTCAAGCTGGAGCCGCGCGACCGATACGGTCGCAGGTTCGAATCCTGCTTCGGGCATGGATATGTGTGATGTCCTTAGGTTAGTTAGGTTTAAGTAGTTCTAAGTCCTAGGGGACTGATGACCTCAGATGTTAAGTCCCATAGTGCTCAGAGCCATTTGAACCAATTTTGACACCTGAGACGTTGATCGGCGGCAAAGATGTACAACTTATGCATGAAATTAGATCAATGGCTGCACAGTCGATCCACACGGTGATAGCGACGTATCACTGCGAGCTGCACCGTTGCGACGTCTTTGTGAGTTAATTAAGAAAGTCCCGCATTCCATGATTTGTCCAAACTGAAGCTGCGCCCTCTATTACTTAAATTCGTCACCAACTGAATTTCAGTTGCTTTTTTCACTACGGTGTCCCAGAAAAACGAAGTAGAGGCTAAAAGTGCTATGTTATCGTACATATAGAATGCCCAGAGTCAATACAGTGCTCTGCCACCGCCGATTTATTACTTTGTAAGAGCCGGGTGTACTTGCCTTGCTCAGTGCATCTCTCATAGACTGTACGTGTTGTCTCTCCGAGCCGGCCGCGGTGGTCTCGCGGTTCTAGGCGCGCAGTCCGGAACCGTGCGACTGCTACGGTCGCAGGTTCGAATCCTGCCTCGGGCATGGATGTGTGTGATGTCCTTAGGTTAGCTAGGTTTAAGTAGTTCTAAGTTCTAGGGGACTGATGACCACAGCAGTTGAGTCCCATAGTGCTCAGAGCCATTTGAACCATTTTGTCTCTCCGATGTATGAACAGCCACACAGGAGCTCTTGTAAATCTCAGGCTTTCGAAGTACCTGTTCATCTTTCGCGGAACCCAGGAGTGCTGCTGTCTTTGCGGAGGCCGAAAAATCACTTTCCTTTTTATGGCGTATGGAAGAAAAGCCATGTATCTACAACTTCCCGGGTCTTCTTCAGCATTCCTTATGCCCACTGTTGGTTTCATTTTTAGTGACTTGCTGCTGTGAAGAATACCCTTTGGCTTCAAAAACTCTTCTCAAATGTAGAAGCTCGTCCTCTCCACTGGGCACTCTATGATATACGATAACGTCGAAATTTTAGCCTCTTTTCATCTTTCTGGGACTCAGCAGTGAAAGACGCAATTGAAATTCGGTTGGCGACGTAGTTAATTAATACAGAGAGAGGCTTCAGTTTGCACAAATAGTGGAATCCGGCACTTCCTGTAATGAACTCACAAAGACGTCGTAAGGGTGCAGCTCACAGTGATATATCGATATCACCGTGTGGACCGACCGTTCAGCCACAGACCTAATTTCATGCATATGTTGTAAATCTTTGCCGCCGATAAACGTCTCTGGCGTCTTGTGTATCTGTGGACTATGCTGTAGTGGTGCGGTCCGCGGATTTAAAAGGAGAGAGCAAGTGCTGGAGTTTCAGTCACCTCGGCTCACTCTGAAGAAGATGGCTGGACAGTATACTACCGAAATATCAGAAGAACAAGAAGAAGAAGTGAAATTTATGAGGTTGCACTCCCATAATATCATGGAACAATAATCTGTAATAGCTATTTTGATAATACTGACTGAGACGTTCTTAGAACTAACATTTTCACAAAGTTTCTGAAACATAAATGTTTGAACAGCTGTAGAAGTTTCCTTTTACTTTTATACAGTCGTCATTGTGTGATACAATCCATACCTTAACAAAGGCAGATACTTAAAGCAAATATATTGTAAGTCTATGTAAATGTTGGTCGTCTATGTATTTTTTTTATAAATAAAACTTCTCCAAACTTCTCTCCGCTTTGCTTGAATGTAGTGTCTCTGCATGTTCTTAGCCGGACACAAAAACTACTTCTTATTGACCCCCTATTGGTATCAACAGAAATTACAGTTAAGTTTGTAAGTTCCTGACTTACTGTGTATATTGAGATCTTTGTTAAATGTATGTATACATTGATTATGTAATTTGTTGTTCTTAGAGCAACTGATGTTGACATTAATACGACAAAATATATTTGAAATTTTATGATAGAGTTCCTATGAATGAGATGTTGATACAAAAGGTTTTTTGTGGGACTTGATATTACCTGTACATTTACTGTTAGTCTTTTAAGTTCTTGTTAATAATACCGTGAAGCTTGTGAAATAAAGCAAAGCTGTGACTATTGTTTTGTGCAGGTTATTCTTTCTGCTTCACTGGCATTTTGCATACTCAGCAACTTTCCCTGAAGTAAGCCATTTTGCGCTACTTTGGGTGACATGATGACTCATGGGTCCTTACATCTGTGGTAGTAGGTTTCTTAAAGATTTGGCACTTAGATCTGTCATTGTCTTTATTTATTTTGTTCTCATGGTAACTTATTGTATTTTAGTGTTATACTATGAAGGTAATTTTATGGCGCATTTTGTTTGACTCATCTGCAACTGATTGTATTTCGTCAACTGTGTCATCAAACACAACAGCGAGTCATCAACATATCTTTTATAGTACGTAACTGTGCTCACTTCATCTGTGTTTTCTTAAAAAAAATGTTCATATTCACAAATGAGTTTGTCAGGTAACTGAACATCCCAGATCCCTGTCTCTGCACACAAATTTTGTTGCTATGACTAAAGTAGTTGTGGAACACTACTAGTGTTAATAGTTTTATGAACATTCTTCGTGTCACTTCATGCATTATGGAAAAACTGTGATCAATTTTTCTATCGCAATAGCGGTTGGCTCGGACTTAATCACTGCACTTGCTAGTCGTTTGTTGTCTCTGTGCTTTTCCAGGTGTACTTTTTGGGGTGTATAGGTTAATGTCGCACCATAATGTTCAGTTCCCGTTGACACTTCGACCAACGTGCACTGTTCGCGATATAAGAATATCATTATGTCACAAATTCGTTGAATGCGCCATAATTTCGAAAGAGAGGTTATTTTCTGGTTTAACTGACCACTTGCACTGTACTTTGCCCTGTGATACTAAATTTGTTATGCAAATTAATGAATTTTTAATTTCCTACTCAATTGGTACTGACAATATTGAGAAGACTCACTCTTTTCACTACTCATGGTGTCTCTTAAAGCTGTTTTTTTTTTTTTTTTGAGTCATCAGTATTCTGATTGATATGGAGCAACCCACCACGCTTTCCTCTCCTGTACCAACCTCTTCATCTCATAGTAGCACTTGCAGCCTACATCCTCAATCATTTTTAGGGTACATTCAAATATGTGTCTCCCTTATTGCTGCCTTTAGTACTATGGAAGTTATTCCCCGATGTGTTAACACGTGTCCTCTCATCTTGTTTCTCCTCCTTGTCAATGTTTCTCATATGTTCTTTTCTTCACCGGTTCTGCGAAGAACCTCCTCATTCCTTTTCAACGCAGTTTATTTGCAACATTCTTCCGTAGCGACACATCTCAAACACTTCGATTCTCTTCGGTTCCAGTGCTGTCACAGTCTATGATTCGCTACCACACAATGCTGTGCTCCAAACGTTCATTTTCAAAAAATTAATGCTAGTAGATGTCTTTTGGACATGGATGCCCTCTTTGCCTGTTTTTATGTCCTCCCTACTTTGTCCGTCATGCATTATTTTTCTTCCAAGCTCGCAGAACTATTTAACTTTGTCTATTTAATGATCACCAACTTTCATAAGTTTCTTAATTTTGTCTATTTAGAGATCACCAATTTTCATACGTTTCTCACTATTCTCAGTTCTGCTACTTCTCATTACTTTTGTCTTCTTCTAATTCAGTCTTACTCAGTGTTCTGTACTCATTGGACTGCTCATTCCATTTCACAGAGCCTGTCGTTCTTCTTCATTTTCACTGAGGATAGCGACGTCGTCAGCGAATATAAACGTTGATATCCTTTGATCTTGAATTGTAATCCAGCTCTTGAATCTTTCATGTTTATTTCTGTCACTGCTTCTTGGATATATAAATTGAACAGCAAGGGCGAAAGACTATATCCCCGGCTTATACGCTTTTTATTCCAAGCAATTCGTACTTGCTCTTCCAGTCTTATTGTTCCACCTTCGTTCTTGTACATTTTGCACATCACCTGTCTTTCCCTATAGCCTGCCACTGTTTTTCTCAGTATTTCGAACATATTGCACCATATTACATTATCTGACGCGTTTTCTAGGTCGACAAACCCTATGACTGCGTCTTGATTTTCGCTCAGTCTTGCTTCCATTATTAAGCACATTGTCAGAACTGTGCCTCTAATGCCATTGCCTATCGTAAAATCAAAATGATTAACATCTGACAGATGCCCAATTTCCTTTTCCGTTCTTCTGTACAATGAGAGGCGAAAAGACTGCCCGACCCGATTAATTTTGAGTCCAAGAGCAGAGTATTGCGCATGTACAAATTCAGAAGTACCAATGTTCACAACTCTAGCAGTCTGTGGAGCTTCAGATCGGTGTTTACATCGTCAAATAAGCGCAGAATAATAGTTAGCATCAGTGTATGTTGAGGTTCATTGCAATTTAACACAATGTATAATTTGTTTTGAAACTCATCATTAAAGAAAAGTGAGTAAATGATTCAACGATGAACTTCAACGCGCGTCACGTGATGTGTGTGTGTGTGTATGTGTGTGTGTGTTTGTGTGTGTGTGTGTGTGTATGTGCTTGTGTGTGTATCTATTCACAAAATGTTTCACTTACGTTTTCTTTTTACTCATCTAGTGTTTGACAGTGATGAAGAATAGGAAAAAAGTGAACCATCATGTAAATAGACACACACACACACTCACTCACTCACTCACTCACACACACATACACACATAGAATTAATTAATTTCAGGCATAAAAATAACTATTTCAAATCGTAATTTTGGCTTAACCAATTTATCTACATTAAGGTGTAAGTGATTGCAGATGACAAACTATGGAACAAAACAGTCACTGCAAAACATAACACATCAGAAAAACCACACCATGTGGTAAAAAGGTATGATTTCATAATTTATGTGTTTCCTCAAATATCTGTAATTACGATTTAAAAGCTAACAGTTACATGTATAAAAACAGTAAAGAATGTTCTTTGTCTTTAACAGATGAAAAATAAAAGCCCACTGTAGATGCTGCAACTGCAGTGAAACATGTTTGGGTTAGTTCCACAATCTTTCAAAAGATTCCATTTTATAAAAGACAAATGGTCATAACAAAAATATTGAAAATTTATGTATTTATATGTAACTTCTTTTATCGCCACCTGGTGTCCTTTCTTCCAGGAGTGCAAGTTCTGCAAGATTCGCAGAAGAGCTTCTGTGAAGTTTGGAAGGTAGGAGACGAGGTTCTGGCAGAATTGAAGCTATGAGGACGGGTCGTGAGTCGTGCTTGGGTAGCTCAGTTGGTAGAGCACTTGCTGCGAAAGGCAAAGGTCCCGAGTTCGAGACTCGGTCCGGCACACAGTTTTAATCTGTCAGGAAGTTTCATATCAGCGCACACTCCGCTATAGAGTGAAAGTCTCATTCTGTTGTCTCTATAGTTTTCAGTTAAGAGAAACGTATCAGGACTGGCATATTTTTCTAAGTCCTTACACGCGGTTTACACGAGCGAGTAGATGTTCCCTCCAGTATCTGTTGTTCTTCAACTACAGTAAGACTGTTCGATCGTTAAGCTAATAAGAAGAGATTGGAAACTCTTTGTTAGCGTTTCAGTTTCCTATAGTGGCAGCGGTAGTATGCGTCGGATCGAGTCTCACCGTAGTTCTTTTTTCTTGTCAGGTCGCTTAATGCTTCGTACTTTATTTACATTTTGTTATTAAACTATATTTTCTTTTTTACATTTTTCAATATTCTCTTCAGCAAATAATTAATTATGGTTTGTAAATTAGATGTCTAAACATAATGTTCCGTGGAAGGTAATATTTATCTGACCTTCCATTTACAAGTAAATAATCCTCCTGGGAGGGTATTGTTATCTGAACTCTCATAAATGTAATCTTCCTCCCATAAAAGTACAAGTAATATCGTAGCAGGTAGATTTGTATTTTGAAATTAATATTGTTGGCCTAATAACTATTTAAGCCTTTTACAGAAAAATGAAATAAAATTAACTGAAGACTAGGTTATGTATAGCTTCAGTATTTTGTATGCATGCCATTGGCATCAGGAACAGCTTGGATCCTTCGAGGTATAGAACTGATAAGTCTCTGGGAAAAGTGCTCTCTCCCACGAAGAATGAACCAAATCCCAAAGGGCATTCACAGTTCCTAGAGGACAGTCTGGTCAATTGTTCCTTAGAATCTTCTTAAGTTGAGCCCATACATGATCTATGGGATTTTGATCAGGTGACTTTGGAGGCCACGGGAAGCACTGAAAAATATTCTTCCTCCTTTGAAAATAACTCTGAAACCTAATGCTGGTGTATCATGGATGATTATCGCGTTGGTAAGAGAGACATCTTTCGGGGTACCAAAGTCGAGCTCCAGGGATGATGACATTTTGAGGGAAATGTTCATAGCATGCTGAATTGAACTTGTCTTAGATACGTCCTAAGGCTCCTGCACCCACGTAAGACATCCAGCACCAAAATTTCACACTTTTGCGTCAGCTTCTAGCGCGTGTGGCCACGAAGCGCACTTCATACCGTTGCCCATCTGTGCGGTAAAGGCGACTAAATTGTGCTCTTGTCGGAGAAAATGACTTACCTCCAATTGACATCTTCCCAGGAACTCACAATTGCTGGTCTATCCATGGTCTGTTCGTGAGACAACGGTTCATTGATAAGAGCCCGACGGGACCTGATTCCAAGGTCCTTTAATCTTCTGAGAGCAGTTCTCGACGAGCCCTGGAAATATGAAGCTCTCCTTAGGTGCATTCTGGGCACCTCTCTACATCTACATCTACATCTACATCTACATCTACATCTACATCTACATCTACATGGATACTCTGCAAATCACATTTAAGTGCCTGGCAGAGGGTTCATCGAACCACCTTCACAATTCTCTATTATTCCAATCTCGTATAGCGCGCGGAAAGAATGAACACCTGTATCTTTCCGTACGAGCTCTGATTTCTCTTATATTATCTTGGTAGTCGTTCCTTCCTACATAGGTCGGTGTCAACAAAATATTTTAGCATTCGGAGGAGAAAGCTGGTGATTGGAATTTCGTGAGAATATTCCGTCGCAACGAAAAACGCCTTTCTTTTAATGATGTCCAGCCTAAATCCTGTATCATTTCTGTGACGCTGTCTCTTTCGAGATAATACAAAACGTGCTGCCGTTCTTTGAACTTTTTCTATGTACTCCGTCAGTCCTATCTGGTAAGGATCCCACACCGCGCAGCAGTATTCTAAAAGAGGACGGACAAGCGTAGTGTAGGCAGTCTCGTTAGTAGGTCTGTTACATTTTCAAGTGTCCTGCCAATAAAACGCAGTCTTCGGTTAGCCTTTCCCACAACATTTTCTATGTGTTCCTTACAATTTAAGTTGTGTGTTATTATAATACCTAGGTATTTAGTTGAATTTACGGCTTTTAGATTAGATTGATTTATCATGTAATCGAAGTTTAACGAATTCCTTTTAGCACTCATGTGGATGACCTCACACTCTTTGTTGTTTATGGTCAACTGCCAATTTTTCGCACCATTCAGATATCTTTTCTAAATCGTTTTACAGTTTGTTTTGGTCTTCTGATGATTTTATTAGTCGGTAAACGACAGCGTCATCTGCAAACAACCGAAGACGGCTGCTCATATTGTCTCCAAAATCGTTTATATAGATAAGGAACAGCCTATAACACTACCTTAGGGAACGCCAGAAATCACTTCTGTTTTACTCGATGACTTTCCGTCAATTACTACGAACTGGGACCTCTCTGACAGGAAATCACAAATCCAGTCACATAACTGAGACGATATTCCATAAGCACACAATTTCACTACGAGCCACTTGTGTGGTACAGTGTCAAAGGCCTTCCGGAAATCAAGAAATACGGAATCGATCTCAAATTCCTTGTCAATAGCACGCAACACTTCATGTGAATAAAGAGACAGTTGTGTTTCACAGGAACGATGTTTTCTAAACCCATGTTGACTGTGGGTCAATAGACCGTTTTCTTCGAGGTAATTATTAATGTTCGAATACAATAAAAGTTGCAAAATCGTGCTGCATATCGACGTTAACGATATGGGCCTGTAATTTAGTGGATTATTCCTAGTACCTTTCTTGAATATTGGTGAGACCTGTGCAAACTTTCCAGTCTTTGGATACGGATCTTTCGTCGAGTGAACGGTTGTATATGATTGCTAAGTAGGGAGCTAATGCATCAGCATACTCCGAAAGGAACCTAATTGGTATACAGTCTCAACCAGAAGACTTTCTTTTATTAATTCTTCGTCTTGTCTCCGTGTACAGAATCGTATACTTCCAGGTTTTGTACGTCTCGCTACCTCACCATTATCTCTAAGGCGTCTAATCCATTTCCTTGCTGTGAAAGCATCAACACCGTAACAAAGTCCTGCCTCAGATGCACTAACACCGTTTTCCAAGGGAGCAATTATTCACTCGCGAGCACTCACATCAGCCATTTTGAAGCAGACATATGACGAATGCCAATCAGCTGATATATTTCTCGCAACTGAAAACTATAGAGACACACGATGGCAGTCGAAGTAAATATAATTAAATACATCCATTTTCAAAACTTTTTCTATGACCGTTCTCTGTTTGTTCAAAGATTAGGCTATTATAAAATTGAATCTTTTGAAAGAATGTGGAACCTAGAAGAGCCTACAACTGCACAGTTTGTAGCGAATTAGGATTTAAAATATAACCTGCACAGGTCTAAATAAAAAATAATAATTGACTCTAGTTAACGCTCGTCCTTTAAGTTCCTAAACCGTCAGCATATTCGAGCCGGGCAATCTTTTGCCCCTTTTTGTACATTTTTCTTGTCAGCAGCTTGGATGCATGAGCTGTTAGCCTGACTGCGTGACAGTTCCCGTACTTATCTGCAGCTGCTATAGTCGGAATCGCGAGGATGATACTTTTCCGAAAGTCTGATGACACGTCGCCGGGCTCATAAATTCACCACATCAGCTTGAATTGTCGTTTGGTTGCAATTATCCCTAATGATTTTAAAATTCCGATGGAATGTAATCTAAACTTCTCCCTTATTTCCAGTGTTCCGTAACAATTTTAATTTCTGACTCTAAACGTGAGCTGTACAGACATAGGAAAACTTCAATGGATGCAGTATAACGTGATATGATACAACTTCGGCGTATTGGAAAAATGCAGTCTGCCGAGAAGTAAAAATATAGCTTTCTATCCTTACCTTGTATCACGCAGCTGCTTAAATACACCACAAGTGAGTTGATGGTAATAACCTTGTTTGTAAAGCATTAACGTAAGTTAAGTTGTAGCCTCCCTCTTACTAATCGGCCTATCCTGCTTGCGATATAAAATATGACCGTGGATCGCGTGTATGCCTAATGGATTTTTTCTAATTGTGTAAGGCTATGTTTCCCAAATAAGTGATACCGATAAGTAGGAGGAACGTGTACAAACGACCCTTCTGATGGAAAGTCTACTAAAAATGGAAGTAATTAAACTGAACTGGACTATAATTTGGAAAATGAAAGTTATTTTGTGCATTCACTCACAAACAACACTGGACAGAAAGGAATACCACTGATCATGAACCCAAAAGTTACACTAATGAACGAAAAGGAAGTAATTAACGGTCGCCAGCCCACTAGGGCAATTTACATCCAAAATCCTGTACAAGATGATGGGAAAGAAAAACATGTAATATTAAACACTGACGTGGCAACTTCTGTACTCTTAATTTGTGCATTTCTTTAAATTTGAATTTTTTCCAGTGATTGATTCTCAGACTTGAAAAATGAAATTGCTTTAATTTAGTCATATACTGAAGCCTCTGTTGTACAACAGTTAATTAAAAGTATACTGAGGCTAAAATTCTTCAGAGAATTTTATATTAATAAATTGCTGTAACTATTCGGTTTGTTTCTTATGACACTCAGTTAGCATATTAGTGAGAAAAGGAACAAGGATCCTGCTTGGTAACAATGTCTGGGGGCAATGAGGACACAATCGCCCTGAGTTTAACTGATTAGTAATTAAATAAATATTATCTATCATATCACATTCAGTTGTGTTGCTGGGTTAGTCGGTAATACTTTCTAGCAATGAACAGCCTTACTTCAGTGCTGTGCATACGACGAAACTCGGAGCCGACGACGACTCTGTGTTGCTGGAACTGCTGCTGTTGTTGAAGACGGTAGCATATTGTGGAGCCATGGCTAATTATAGGAACAGGCAATCGTAATTAATACAGCCTCTTCGGCCCGTCCACTGTCCGGAATCCTGCCTTAGACATCTGTCCGGAGCGCTTACATGATGCCGCCGAAAATGGTACATTCTACTGTGAGAGCGTTAACACCACACTTCCGCACACTACAAGCGCTGGAACCCCTCTCTCCGCGCGCTCAGCACAACTCCCTACCCAATGATTCTACAACGCACAAGCACTGCTATTATCGTTTCTAGTCGATGCAAATAACAATTCCTTTGGCTTTTTCCAAGAGCTTAGAGGTTTCACAGTAAAACACAGATAAATGCGATGAAACGCCAACAGCCTTCTACCTAAATATACACATACAATGAAACAATGTCCTTACTTATTAAAAGAAAGCATTTAAATTACGAATATTTACATACAATTCAGAAAAAAGTTATATATAGGTAGCAGGTGCCATGCATCCTGCATTTTCGGTGTTACAAAGTGACGATTAATAGTGACACATGTTATGTTAGCTACAAAAGAATAACCTACAAGAGGTCTAATGTTCTCCAATAGATAAAAGACGCATGGAATTGTTTTACCGAGTGTAGCTCGCTTATTACCCCTCAGATAACTCGAAAACATCAATCTTAGTTATAAAAAATATTATTTGTGTTTTGTTATCACACAGCCTCATAGATTATACACAACTTGGTAGCCACTTCCTCAATTATCTTAGAAATCCGATGGAATATATTGTCTATCCCCACTGCCTTACTTGATATCGGGTCTACTAAAGCTCCTTTATATTGTGATTCTAATACTGGATCCTCTGTCTCTTCCCTATCGACTCCTCTTTCTTCTTCTATCACGTTAGCAGACAAGTCGTCCCCCTCGTAGAGGCCCTCAGTGTAGTCTATCCATACATCCGCTGTGTCTTCTGCGTTAAACAACGAAAGTCCCGATACACTTCTAATGTTACAACCCTAGCTTTTAATTTCACCGAACGTTCTTTTGACTTTCCTATATGTTGAGTTAGTCCTATCCGAAAATAATTCCGATTTTGGAGATAATTACACTAGTCTGAACATGTTTTATGCTGTTATTTATTTAGGTTCAAATGGTTCAAATGGCTCTGAGCACTATGGGACTTACCTGCTGAGGTCATCACTCCCCTAGCACTTAGAACTACTTAAACCTAACTAGCCAAAGGTCCTCACACACATCCATGCCCGAGGCAGGATTCGAACCTGCGACCGTAGCGGTCGCGCGGTTCCAGACTTTAGCGCCTAGAACCGCTCGGTCACTCTGGCCGGCCTTCTTTTTTATAATTATTATTATTTATTTACTGTGATTTCTTCCGTGACTAACTTCACTTGAACTGCTAATTTGGTTTGTATGAATTAATGTATACTCATACATGAGGCCTAATGAAGACTGATTTCGTGAACCCCAAATAATAACAATACTAAAATGAAGTATGAAATGATTTTACGTAGCACTGACGAAGCAATATAGATTCAAAATAGCTGTGGGAAAAATCCAAAGGTTTTTGTGCAGAGTGAAGATTTCAGACGTTATTGGCCATTAAACACAGAGTTGTGGCGTATTTTCTGCCGGACCTTAACTGCGCTCCGAGGGGAAAGCTGAAGCTTCTGCTGATTGGGAGCCGTTATCTGACAGCTCGTTAGCGGGAGTCTTTTATTACGGTAAACACTCGACCTGAAACCGAGTCTCCGTGAGGAATAAAAACCACAGACGACAACTGGGGTTTTAAAAGCGAATTTTCCATCGAATTGCCCTTATTTAGGCGTAGAGCTTGAAAAGCGTTTCACTATTTCACTAGATATTAATTCAAATCTCTGTTTCCCACAAGCGTAAAACGGGAGTACCACTCACCATCGGTGGAAGAGTCTAACGTAAGGTAGAATCTAAACAAAGCTAATATACTGATACGAAAGAAAGGCAGAAAGTAGTAGCTAATACTGAAGTTTGAAGGATATAAATCAAATTGACAAGTTTTGATACCCATATTTGCCAACAAAGGTTAGAAAAATTACTGTGGCTAAGATAGTACTTGCAGATACGAAAAAGCTTTCAAAAGAACGA
Source organism: Schistocerca nitens (assembly GCF_023898315.1). Classification (NCBI taxonomy): domain Eukaryota; kingdom Metazoa; phylum Arthropoda; class Insecta; order Orthoptera; family Acrididae; genus Schistocerca; species Schistocerca nitens. The sequence goes on along the minus strand of NC_064619.1, from coordinate 500,936,288 downwards.
AGTTTCAAGCGATGAGGAAACGGAGGATTCTGGAAGAATCTATGTCTGGACTAAGTTCTTGTATTACTGCAGAAGCTGGACTTCGGCAGAGAATGCTGTAAAGCATCTAGAAACAATGTAGTTGTGGGTGGAGGATGGTGGTGGCTGAACAAACTAACTACAACAACCAAGAAAATTAGCTGTCTCCGGGCACTGCCTCGAACATAAGCATGAAATGAAATACGACGGGGCCACCGTCGCAGAGCAAACGCCAAGTTTCTGCGAAAGCGTAATTAATGAGTCTATTGATGTCTGAAAACATAATTAAGTGGGGTAGCTATTTAAGCAAGTCTTGGGATACGGCACTCAGTAAATTAAGATCTCGGCCTCTTCTCATTCATCAAAGTTCGAAAACGCTGAGAGAAGGTGCATTTCACGGAATGAAGTAGCTGAGCATCAAGGGTCGCAGCGGGTGTTGGTGGTCCACTTTGCTACAATTAACGCCAGTAATAGGAACGATCGATTGAAAACAGTCGATTCAGTCGGTTGCTGGAAAACAGTCGACTCATTCGGTTGTAGTTTTACGTGTCAGCTGAATTATTAATTCTTTCTTTTGAGGGAAAACCAATTTGTGGAAACAGCTGAATGAAAACTATCGATTCAGTAGATTCCTGTTTTACGTGTCAATTGTCTTATTATTCATTCATTTGCTTAGAGTATAACCAGTCTATGGCACCAACCTTATGAAAACAATCGAGACAACTTTCGCATTGTTAACTAGTTATCTGGTTTGAAATAATTAGCAATAAATAGCTTCCAATTACGTTTCTTTTATGAACAGGCGTTTACTTAATTGTATCCAGATCGAAATACCGGAACGGTTAGTGGCATGTAAACGAATGAAAAATAATACTCAAGACAAATTCAATGCTTTATATCTGCAAGGATGATTCATATTCTCAAACTGTTTTACTTAAGGAACGTCAAAGAAAGTGAACAAACGATCACAAAAATTTCTTACGGAAAAAAATACTTCCAATATATGAAAGTATGTGCTTCAATAGTAAGTGACTAAGTCACCAAGAAATTTAAAAAAATGTATTGTATATGCTTCATATCTCGTCACCTCAGCATTCACAAAAAGACATTATCGCTGATGGGTGAAAACCAGTGCAAAGAGGAACACAAATCTTCAGTAAATTTAAGTGAAAGAGCAAATTTTCATTTATTGGAACATAAGTTTACAATGTAGCGCCAGTTATGAACAACCACAAATCTTTTACCTAATGCCAGAAGTACGAAAAATTCGTATTCAAGTAAAGAAATGCATACATCCTGCTAAAAACTTCGCTTTCTTCTTATTCACCTCTCCCTGAAACAAGATACCACTATTTTTTGCTACTTCGCAAACTTAACCACGACTCATGTATAACCGAAAAGGCTGAAAAAGTGTGTAATTGAAATTACTCAATCTCTCGTAGTTTACCGCCCGATGCGAGTAATGACACTGCAAGCGACGCTGGGTAGGCTGCGTAAATATAATCTATGGAGGACATTGCGGCGGACACCTCATTACGCGCCATTTCCACGATGTCAATCAGATCCTGTAATTTGGGTATAATAGTTGGAGCCTAATCAGTTTCGAGACAGTCAGGCATAACCCCTGACGACGATAATGGAGGTAATCATCAAAAGCTTGGGATTTTATTCGAATTCGACCGATCAAGTTTACCGAGTGTTTTTTGTCGAAGGACTCCGTTGAAAAAGACCTCGTAGCCATGTGTCCACTCTTGTTTGCTATTTGCGCGCGCGCGCGCGCACACACACACACACACACACACACACACACACACATTATATGGTGTCCCAAAATAACATATACGTTCTCTGAAACTGAATATCTCTTTAATTAAAGGAGGCAGAAATACAGTTTTCCGTGCAATAATTCAGAAAGCGGTGAAAAACATAACAAAGCTTTCTTTTGTTTCATAATTGGAAACAAACATGGCGTTATCGTTGGGTCAATGGAAATGGGTGCTTAAGTGTTACTGGCAAATAGAGAATATGAGTGAGGTACGAGGACATTGTACGGTTGAATCTGCATCAAAACCAAAACCACCAACAAGACTAACAATTACAAGAATAGCAGGTAAGTCTCGGAACAATGCAGGATATAAAGAAGAGACATTGCGGAAAAAAAGAGACATTCAACGGAAAATGAAAATTTTGATGTAGTGATCCAGGCGTACATGCAATCTTGAAGAAATCTGTGAGGCAAGGCTCTCGTGACACTGGGATCTAGGGACCTACAAAAGCAGTGTTCACGGAATTTTGAGGCCTCAGAAATGTAAACTTTTCATACCAAAACCTATCCATGCCCTTAAGGAAGGGGATCCCGATAGCCGAAATGAATTTTGTAAGTGGTTCATTAACAGATGTAAAGAAGAGAAACATTTCCAAGATCTTTGGTTGGATGAAGCGACCTTAAACTTAACGGAACATTTAACCGCCATAATTGCGTGTGCTGGACCAGCGAGAATCCATACGTAACCGATAAAAGGCATGTTAATCTACCAAGGCTACTCTTCTTGTGTGGTCTGTTTTCTAGAGGGTCAGCCGGTCCTTGTGACCGAGCGGTTCTAGGCGCTTCAGTCTGGAACCGCGCGACCGCTACGGTCGCAGGTTCGAATCCTGCCTCGGGCATGGATGTGTGTGATGTCCTTAAGTTAGTTAGGTTTAAGTAGTTTTAAGTTCCAGGGGACTGATGACCTCAGATGTTAAGTCCCACAGTGCTCAGAGCCATTTGAACCATTTCTAGATGGTCAGTCGGGCATGTGATAATTCCAGGGATTAACGACTTTTTCGAAAGTGAAGATTATTACTTTCAACAGGATAGGGTGCCACCTCAGTTTCACAGTGATGCGAGGACATTTTTTCAATCGTACATTTCCTGCCAGATAGTTAGATCGGAGAGGCAATGTGTAGTTTCCAGCTCTATCTCCTTATTTAACTCATCTAGGCTTCTGTCTGTACGGTACTCTGAAGAACACAGTTTACACTGCAAAGCCACAGACATTGGATGATCTTAGAGAGAAAATTGATCAAGGATGTGACGCTATTCCATTAAGAACAATACTGTTGGCATGCCGCCCTATTGAAAGTCGTTGTCGATGGTGTACTGCGGCGGCAGGAAGCCATTTTGAACATTTACCACCTTTAGTGGTAAGATACACTACAAACAATATACTGTATTTCTATCCCTTTTAATTGAAGAGTTTCCAATTTCAAGGAGCGCATACGTTATATTGGGACACCCTATACATATAAAAATTAAAAAACCCATATATACATATGTATTACATTTTCAATTATATATATAATATTTTTATTTAATTTAAAATTTATATTCAATATGTATTTTAATTTTTTTAATTTGGTCATTTAAGTTTCGGTACTTTGGGTATACCACACTTCTATAGAAATTAATGATAATTTGTTGAAACCCTCAGCTGCCGGCAGGTGTTGTTGGTATACCTCGATGGGGACAGCCGAAAATGTGTTCCTCAAACGGGACTCGAACTCGGTATCTCCTGAGCCACCGAGGACGGAGATGAATAGTGCGACTGCAGGGACTTACCCCATGCACGCTTCCCGCGAGACCAACATTCCCAACTGTCCACAATCTACATACGGAATGTTCGAAACAGATATTTCCCATCCACTCATTACTCTCGCCCACTAGGTGACGCTTCCTGTAAGGGTTCGGGCAACCTGCGCGTATTCGCACAGACGAAGGATAATTTGGAAAATATTTCGAGTAGATATCCCCACCATGTTATAGTTCTGGGTGGAGATTTTAATTTGCCGGATATAGACTGGGAAACTAAAACGTTCATAACGGGTGGCAGGGCCAAAGAATCCAGTGAAATTTTTTAAGTGCTTCATCTGAAAACTACCTTGAGCAGTTAAACAGAGAACCGACTCGTGGCGATAACATATTAGACCTTCTGGTAACAAACAGACCCGAACTATTTGAAACAGTTAACGCAGAACAGGGAATCAGCAATCATAAAACAGTTACTGCATCGATGATTTCAGCCGTAAATAGAAATATTAAAAAAGGTAGGAAGATTTTTCTGTTTAGCAAAAGTGACAAAAAGCAGATTACAGAGTACCTTACGGCTCAACACAAAAGTTTTTTCTCAAGTACAGATAGTGTTGAGGATCAGTGGACAAAGTTCAAAACCATCGTACAATATGCGTTAGATGAGTATGTGCCAAGCAAGATCGTAATAGATGGAAAAGAGCCACCGTGGTACAACAACCGAGTTAGAAAACTGCTACGGAAGCAAAGGGAACTTCACAGCAAACATAAACATAGCCAAAGCCTTGCAGACAAACAAAAATTACGCGAAGCGAAATGTAGTGTGAGGAGGGCTATGCGAGAGGCGTTCAATGAATTCGAAAGTAAAGTTCTATGTACTGACTTGGCAGAAAATCCTAAGAAATTTTGGTCTTATGTCAAAGCGGTAGGTGGAGCAAAACAAAATGTCCAGACACTCTGTGACCAAAATGGTACTGAAACAGAGGATGACAGACAAAAGGCCGAAATACTAAATGTCTTTTTCCAAAGCTGTTTCACAGAGGAAGACTGCACTGTAGTTCCTTCTCTAGACTGTCGCACAGATGACAAAATGGTAGATATCGAAATAGACGACAGAGGGATAGAGAAACAATTAAAATCGCTCAAAAGAGGAAAGGAAGCTGGACCTGATGGGATACCAGTTCGATTTTACACGGAGTACGCGAAGGAACTTGCCCCCCTTCTTGCAGCGGTGTACCGTAGGTCTCTAGAAGAACGTAGCGTTCCAAAGGATTGGAAAAGGGCACAGGTCATCCCCGTTTTCAAGAACGGGCACCGAACAGATGTGCAGAACTGTAGACCTATATCTCTAACGTCGATCAGTTGAAGAATTTTGGAACATGTATTATGTTCGAGTATAATGACTTTTCTGGAGACTAGAAATCTACTCTGTAGGAATCAGCATGATTTTCGAAAAAGGTCGTGTGAAACCCAGCTCGCGCTATTCGTCCACGAGATTCAGAGGGCCATAGACACGGGTTCACAGGTAGATGCCGTGTTTCTTGACTTCCGCCAGGCGTTCGATACAGTTCCCCACAGTTGTTTAATGAACAAAGTAAGAGCATATGGACTACCAGTCCAATTGTGTGATTGGCTTGAAGAGTTCCTAGATAACAGAACGCAGCATGTCATTGTCAATGGAGAGAAGTCTTCCGAAGTAAGAGTGATTTCAGGTGTGCCAGCAGGGGAGTGTCGTAGGACCGTTGCTATTCACAATATACATAAATGACCTTGTGAATGACATCGGAAGTTCACTGGGGCTTTTTGCGGATGATGATGTGGTATATCGAGAGGTTGTAAAAATGGAAAATTGTACTGAAATGCAGGAGAATCTGCAACGAATTGACGCATGGTGCAGGAAATGGCAATTGAATCTCAATGTAGACAAGTGTAATGTCCTGCGAATACATAGAAAGATAGATCCCTTATCATTTAGCTACAAAGTAGCAGGTCAGCAACTGGAAGTAGTTAATTCCATAAATTTTCTGGGAGTACGCATTGAAACGTCCCCTTTTAAACAATTTTACAGGACTGTGCTTAAACTGACACACAGTATTTTTTTTTTTTTAGCGCAACGCAATCTGACTTTCAAAAATCTCTACAAAAGAATAGCCCTGACTAACATTAAACTATACCTTTCACAAATCACTAAATCACTTACCTCACAATAATCTTCGTTTCTCCCACTACTGCAATACAGCAAGCGCCACTACTGCCAGCTAAATAAAAGATTCAAACTATGGAAGGCACTAACTACTGATAGGGATAGTTAGCAAATGAAAGATATTAATAGAGAACAAACAATGTATTTACCTTGATATCATCATATATAAATATAGCAGTTCATGACAAATTTCAAAACTCCGCCATCTCTCTCCCCACATCCACCACTGCTGGCGGCTCACCTCCAACTGCGCAACGCTACGCGCTGTTCGCAGCCAGCTGCCTAACACTACAATGGCGAGTATTACAACAATGCAAAGCAGCCACAGACTGCACACAGCACAGCCAGTGATTTTCATACAGAGGTGGCGTTACCAATAAAAAAACCTAAACAGCCTACTTACATAGCCCCCATGCTCCCCACAAAAAATTTTACAAATTGTGTTGGACAGTGGCCAATACAGATTTGAAGAAATTTTTCATAATTGTAATAACAAAGATATCAAATGCACACACTTATTGATACAATGTTGGTCAAAAGCAAAAATTTTCTCTCAGTCCATAAAGACAGTCCTGATCGTTGAATTGCAGTGTTTTTCTCAAAGACTGAGCAGTAAAAGAAAATGTACACAGAAGTAGTGGATTTCCATACAGTCTTGAAGAAGTAGTGTTGTCCTTCCAACGGAAAGACAGTGTTGACTCTTGACATGCAGACAGGTCATGGGCCACAACAGAGCAAACCCACAGCGGAGTCAGTCAAAGTTTTGAAGAATATCGTTTGGTAGGTCATCACAGAGCAGACCCACTGCAGTCCTGGTAGAGATTACGGTATTGGTGGGCCACCAGAGGTGCAGACCCACTGCAGTCTTGTAGAAATAATGGTATTGATGGATCATCAAAGATGTAGACCCACTGTAGTCCTTGTAGAGATAATGGTACCGGTGGGCCATCAAAGATGCAGCCCCAATGTAGTCCATGTAGAGACGCCCAGCAGCCATCTGTTGCGACTGTGCAGGTGCACAATCACCATCGAAGAGTCTTGCAGAGAATATAGCAAGTCCATAAACCACCACTTGTCCACTCACGAAATTTTTGGAATTGTCCTTAGAACCAGCAATGCTGTTATCTAGTCCCTTGCTGAATCATTAACACACGTGCAATCACTAACAGTCCCTACTTCTCACATATCGTCCATATACTATGACCAACAGAAACGTGTGCAGAAAAATGTAACTTACAAGTTACTTTATTTGATGAACTACAATTACAAAGGTACAAAATACTTCATTAAAGAACATAACAATACAGATAACATTTGTAGTACAGGCTTTACAAAAGAATAAAAATATATACATCAGTGTTACAAAAATAATGACATAAGTACATACATAAAAGCTCAGAATAACTTTTGAAACATCAACTTCACACATGAGCAACAAAATAGAACAGATAAATGTCTAAACATCTTTACAAAGTAAATAACATATTATTAATGCAAATTATATTTGAGGATAACAGTATTCCTCATCATAGTGGATGTAGCTTAGTATTAGAAGAGGAAAAAATTCTATTAAACTACACAGAGACAGGAAGAAAACAAATACACAAGGGTACACAAACACATAGCATAATAATACAAAAGAAAAGGACAGGGTTTGTTTTACTGCAGTATTTTGCAAACAAAACTTTCTTTACTTCTCGGAGATCTCCCTTCGTTCCTCATTATTTCCAAAAAGTCCTATCAATACCTGCTTTCTCTACTCTGTTCATATTTCTTTCAAAATAATTACGGATCATTGTACAATACTCATTTTGGCCCAAAACGTTTGCATATACCTTGTCAATGCATTGCTTCTAATTCATCATAGTTAGTGTCTTATATAGTCTACCCCCTCTTAAGCTAACTTAAATCTACTGAGCTCAGATGCTAAACTAAGGGACGAGGCAATGCAGCAGCACAAAACAAATAACACAAACAGCAATGACAAAAAAAATGGACATTGGCAAACAATTGCAATATTACGACTAATATAAGGCAATGAGCAGCAAACAAGAAAAATAAGTCAGTAGTAAACTGGCTTAGCAGAGTAACACAAAGTCAAATTCAGTAACACTATGCCTGGCAAACAGCAGCAGCAATGTAAAAACTTATCTCTAAACATGACATAGCTCAAGCAGAAAAAATATTACACTAAAAATGGCCATGTTTAATACCTATGTCACATCTTAACACTAGAGTGATGCATCACGAGAACTTACACTAGCAGATAAGTTACCAAATCGTAAAGAAATTATTTATGCAATTCCTGTGAAGGGAAATGTCTATTTATGTGCCCTCGTTTTCTTGGAAGTAGATCATAAATTTCTTATTGACTCGATCTGTAGGCATAAAATAACTATATTAGTACATATATTAAATTTTATTTTAACCAATGCTGCAGTGCAGCTAGAAACTAGATATTAAACAAAATGAGTAAATATGTACAAAGGAAGGCATGAAACATCATTCATTAGCCATAGGGCATTTCATAAGGTAGTACAGAAAATCTCTCAACTCTCGTAGAAAGACGCTTGTCATAATCAGGTGTGCAGATGTAAAAATGTTTCCAAGCTATTATTAGCGTGTCGTATTTACGATGCTTTCTACAAAGGAATGTCAATAGCGAGGATAATGGCCTCCCCTTTTTTTTTTCTACCACCTAATGGCTTTTTCTCAAGGCGGCTGGCACACCTGGCCGCTCACAACGAATTAAGTCACGGTCACTTACCTTTCATACCGAAATATTGACGACAGCAGTTTTCGCTACAGTGACAGTCTCATATAAAAAAATTCACAGGTTGATAATTTGGTTACAAATGTGTAGAAACAATATCTTATGAATATAACAGTGTCCAAAAAATTTTCGCCAGCATTGTGATACATTCACGCATTTACACACATTTCCTACCTCTTAAAGTACGATTCTTGGTTTCCAAGATCCTTTTTTACAAGTCAGAGTCCCTAATTCATTACTCCTTACCTTATTACACATATACAAATTCGTCGACGCTTCTTCAATATTTCCTGATAATAAATACGTAGCATAATGAAATAACTCATATAGCATCAGCTTACTGATCATAAACATACCGCAACAGCATAATACACATAGTCATCGTAATAATAACATCATAACACCTCAGTCAATTCTCAAAATCGTCGTAGCTCCCTCCAATAATTTCAAAACCTAAAAAAAATTCTCTGCTCATGTCAGTAGTGTCATTTGCCTCAAACGTACTTTAAAAATCATGCTCCCTTACCAAATACATCATTCAAAGCTCTCATAGTATCACAATGGTTCCAGAAAAATATGAGCATTTCACAAAGTACAGACAAAATACAATTTCGTATGTGTGAAGTTATCCAACTGTGTAATTGCGTAAACATGTGTCACTGATGTAGTAAAAAAAATGTTTATTTCTTAGTTAAATGATCAGATAGCTGTGTAATTTGTGTGTTAGAGAAATATGGTACCGATGTGTAAAGTTGTATAAGCAAATACCATATTAGCTAGGGCTGCTTGTGGTTGCCACACACATGGTACACAAAGTAAGTGTGTACCCCCCTGAGGACTAATGTAATTATACCCTGAGGTGTTACAGATTACAGCAATGGAATGAAATGTATCATGGAAAACTTTCTTTGTAATTCAAAAATCTTGAAAAATAAATGGCATAAGTACAAAATTAATCTCTCAAATGCGTGTCCTGTAGCGCTAAATGTGCGTCTTGCTGTAAGATAATTCTGTGGAAGTGTCGTAGTTATCGTCCCCCGAAAGCTAAGTTCTGCAGAAGTCAATGTACTTACCTCATGATAAACAAAAGTGAAATGCTTTGTGTATAGATATCGTAGTTATTACGCTTATTGGCGTGATGAAGAAAGTACTGTACAGTAACGTATTGTTGTGCCACGAAAAAGGCTGTCTCATTGTTGCCATACCACAAAAGTTACTACTAAAACATGTTTTACTTTCCAGAACAATACAGAAAAACTGTGCAGATATAAAACAGAAACACTGCAACAGCAACATTGTAAACTGTCACTCATTAGTAGCGTCGTGATAAAAATCGTGTAGCTGTCACATAAACTAACCTCTGTGTCATCTGGCACTTTAATTTCAGAATGTATTTTCAAATAAACCAAAATGTTGCATTAAAACCTCAAGTTAAAAAAGCACATTATCTCTCAATAAACGGTTTTACTTGTGAAATGTGGTGTAAACCTTTGCTCTTCCTAGTACGCAGAGTTTCAACTTTAACGCAATTGTTAAGTGGTATACGTCGGTAAAAAATACTGGAATTTTTCTCAAGGTTAGCGTCTGTGTTATTTTTCTCGGAGCCAGCCGGCGCACGCGGCTCCCTGCGGTGCGAGTCATTGTCTGTTCCCTTGTTGGCGCGCGTCGTTATTGGGAATAGGAGACCTAGCTTCTACAAATTCACGTTGTCGAAAGTACCCTGCTCTGTTTAAATCCCGCCAGTTTTGATGCAATTCAGGTCTGTCGTTACGATCACATCGTCTGTCGTCATGTTGGTAGGTTCCGTAGTTTCTTTCTTGTCGGTTAAGTGGTGGAGCATTTTTCCCTGAATCGTAACTGTGCGCCGAACTGTTGCGTCTGAAGTTATTCTGTCTCCCTTGATAATAATTATTTTGGTTCCCAAATTGTCTGTTTCTCTGATTGTCTCTGTGATAGTCACTACCACGGAGAGGTGATCTTTCCCTGTAATTATTACTACTCTGCCAACGGTTGTCATACGGGTGGTGTCTGTTTTGGTCACGATATGTGTTGTGAGAATAGCCTTGTCGTGTCCAGTTATTATTTCTTTCATCGCGGAATTGCGACGGATGTGATCTGTAATTGTTGTGCTCCTGCGTTCCGCGATTGTCAGTGTCAATTTCCAGTTCTTGTAACAGTCCCTGAAAAGCTTCAATGTCGTCTTTGCAACGTCCTGCCAAAATAATATGTCGTAAATGTTCAGGTAATTTGATTAAGCAAATGCGGATGAGTTCTGAGGGGCTGTATGGGTTTGAAAGATACTGATTCTTATGCAACATGTCTTCAAAATATTTGACAAGACTGGAAAATTCAGATTGTTCAAAGTGTTTCATCATCATGATGCTATGTTTTACTCGGTCTTGTGTAGCTTGAGACCAATATGCTGAGAGGAAGGCATGGTAAAATTCTCCTTCACTGTGACAATCGTGAATGACCGATCGCATTCTTACAGCTGGTTCATTCTCCAAGTAGCCACTCATAAATTCTAATCTGTGTTCTAATGACCAGTTGGGAGGAAAACAATGAGAGAATTGATGGAGCCACGCTTGTGGATGAATGTCGTTGGCAGAGTTCTTAAACGTTTTGAATTTACGTGTAGTAATGAACAGCTTATAGTCAATATCATCGTGTCGGCGAGTAGCATATCGGTCATTGTTACGTCGTGTCGGCGGTTCCATCTCAAAATCCAATGCGCCTTGCCAATTTCTTTCATAATTTCCGAAATGCCCTGTGTTATTATTTTGCGGCTTTTCCGTATTTCTAAGTCCCTCATCCCGTATTGGGGCGCGAGTGTCCTCTGAAATACGTAATTCTTGTATTACCTGTGTCAGCTGATCTTGTACTTCCCGGATTTCTCTTTGGTGTTGATTCAGATTTTGTTTCAGTTTCCTAATTTGTTCGCTCTCTTCTGTGTCATTAAAGACTACCGGTTTTGTGTCATTCAGATTATCATCTACCTTCGTAGATAAATTAGTGAACTGATCCGAAAGTTCGGCTACTTTCTCCGATAGTGTACTTATTTCCTCAGTGTGTTTTTCTGAACCAAGTTTCAGAGTATCTACTGTGTCCTTTAAGTTTTCCTGAGATTTTGCAAGTTGCGTAACCGAATCGGTAGATGCAACTGAGTCAAATTTAGCTTGCAAGGTCTCATGATTTTCATGAACAATAGTTTGCAGTTCTTTTATGGCTGCTTCGTGATTCTGTAAGGCATTTTCTGCCGCGAAAAAATAGGTTGAAAATGCTCACAAATTTGTGTTTTTACGTCGTTACAGACTTTTTGACATTTCGATTCGATTTTATGTAACTCAGTAGTTAAATCTTCACGTGTTTGTTCAAGTGTGGTGTGAAGATTTTGTTCCATTGCGTCTAACTGTTGCTGTGTTTGTCTCTGGTGTTGTTCCATTGTGTCTAACTTTTGAAGATTTTGTTCCACTGTGTCTAACTTTTGTAGCTTTTGCTGTGTTTGACTCTGATTTTGTTCCATTTGTTTCTGATTTTGTTCAAGCGTTGTGTCTAACTTTTGTAGCCTTTGTCCCATTTGTTGCATTAACTGTAATAACAATGCACTGGTGTCTGAAACACGTTCCTCAGTGCTTTTCGGCAGTGAAGTTGCACCGGCAACATTCACATTTTGACAAGCAGAAAATGTGTCTTGACTTATTTGAGAAAACGGTGAGGACCCAAAACCTGAATCTACAGTATTTGCAAAATTGTGTCCTGTCATTTCGGATTCCTGAGGCGAGCTGTTGCCGACCGATCGATCGATAATGCTTCCCTCTTCACTAATTGTTTCACTGTCCACGCCATTGTTTGCCGTCCGCTCCATTTCCCTATGCACAGTTATCAAATTACTACTTTGAACATCAGTTAATTCATTACTCGGTGGCGCTAACACACTGCTTTCATTTTCACTGTCATTACTCAGTTTACTTTGGAGCCTAGTATTACGTTTTTCACACGCCATTATTGTCACAGTATTTCACGCGACAACGCAGAAAAACACAATTTGAAGATCAAAAAATAAGAGAACACATTAACATAACACTGAAAATAATATCTAGTTAATTGCAAGCACAGCTGCGAAATACTTGGTGCAAATCTACATGCATGCCACAACTGTCGTACAACAATGAAAAACTACAATTACTAAGGAAATTCTCTCTACAATTACGCGCTAGCAATAAACAAAAGCTACACCAATTACACAAACTACAAGAAAAAAATCAGAAGATTCCAGTGAGGTATCCTCGGCTAAGGGTCGACATATGAAACGTCCCCTTTTTGAACAATTTATACACGACTGTGCTTAAACTGACACACAGTATTTTTCTTTTTTTTTAGCGCAACGCAATCTGACTTTCAAAAATCTCTACAAAAGAATAGCCCTGACTAACATTAAACTATACCTTTCACAAATCACTAAATCACTTACCTCACAATAATCTTCGTTTCTCCCACTACTGCAATACAGCAAGCGCCACTACTGCCAGCTAAATAAAAGATTCAAACTATGGAAGGCACTAACTACTGATAGGGATAGTTAGCAAATGAAAGATATTAATAGAGAACAAACAATGTATTTACCTTGATATCATCATATATAAATATAGCAGTTCATGACAAATTTCAAAACTCCGCCATCTCTCTCCCCACATCCACCACTGCTGGCGGCTCACCTCCAACTGCGCAACGCTACGCGCTGTTCGCAGCCAGCTGCCTAACACTACAATGGCGTGTATTACAACAATGCAAAGCAGCCACAGACTGCACACAGCACAGCCAGTGATTTTCATACAGAGGTGGCGTTACCAATAAAAAAACCTAAACAGCCTACTTACAGCATTAGGAGTGATTTAAAATGGAATGATCATATAAAGTTGATCGTTGGTAGAGCAGATGCCTGACTGAGATTCACTGGAAGAATCCTAAGGAAATGTAATCCGAAAACAAAGGAAGTAGGTTACAGTACGCTTGTTCGCCCACTGCTTGAATACTGCTCAGCAGTGTGGGATCCGTACCAGATAGGGTTGATAGAAGAGATAGAGAAGATCCAACGGAGAGCACCGTGCTACGTTACAGGATCATTTAGTAATCGCGAAAGCGTTGCGGAGATGATAGACAAACTCCAGTGGAAGACTCTGCAGGAGAGACGCTCTACTAGTAGCTCGGTACGGGCTTTTGTTGAAGTTTCGAGAACATACCTTCAGCGAAGAGTCAAGCAGTATATTGCTCCCTCCTACGTATATCTCGCGAAGAGACCATGAGGATAAAATCAGAGAGATTAGAGCCCACACAGAAGCGTACCGACAATCCTTCTTTCCACGAACAGTACGAGACTGGAACAGAAGGGAGAACCGATAGAGGTACTCAAGGTACCCTCCGCCACACACCGTCAGGTGGCTTGCGGAGTATGGATGTTGATGTAGATGTAGACTAAGGTCAATGGCCGGATAGCCTTAACCTAGCACGGGAAGCGTGGACGGGATAAGTCCCTGAGCCGCGCTTTTCACCTGTGTCCTCGGTGGCTCATATGGATAGAGATCCCGAGTTCGAGTCCCATTTGGGGCACACATTTTCGGTTGTCCCCACCGAAGTATATCAACAACACCTGTCGGCAGCTGAGGGTTTTGAATTAATTATTATTTATTCTAAGAGAAGCTGCAAGGTCGTCAATGGTTTCTGTTCTTTCGAGAATAGTTACTGTCTTCATCTATAGAAATTGACTTTAAATACTAACCTGGAGGCAAAAAGTCTGTACATATAATCTTCTGATATGACAGTCTTTGGCATGTGCATTTACGATTTATATACAAGGGGCGTTCAATAAGTATTGCAACACAATTTTTTTTCTCGGCCAGTTTTTTTTTTTTTTTTAAAGGTGGTATTTGTCGTGGGAGATGTGGAATATTCCCGCTTCAGCACCTTTAGCTTTATGAAGTTCCGGTTGGTGGCGGCACTATAAGTAGCATTCAAAATACCGTCTGTAATGGAGTGCGTTCCAAGCAGAGAGGTGTCAATAAGTTTCTTCCGGCGGAAAACCACATCATCGCAGATATTCATAGCAGATTGCAAAATGTATACGGAGGCCTGCAAGTGAACAAAAGCGCAGTGAGTCGTTGGGCAAGGCGTCTGTCATCAAAACAATGTCTCGCAAACCTGTCCAATCTCCCGCGCCCCGACCGGTTGCACAAGCTGTGACTGCTCCAGCGTTGGAACGTAGTCAAATACATCGCTGCACCACTGAACGTCTCTGTTGGCAATGCTGACATACTCGTCCTCCTTTTGGGGTAATCAACGGTTTTTCCCCCTCTGGCTTCCTAGCCGCCTAACAGAAGACCATTAACATCATCGAAGGACCTTCTGTGAGAAGTTGCTTTCGCGTTACCAGGCTGATCGTTACAATTTTTGTCGACCATCGTCACAGGCGATGAAACATGTGTTCATCACTTCTAACCGGATACAAAATAGCAGTCCTTGGAGTGGCGCCACACCAACTCTCGTCCGAAGAAAAATTTCAAAGCCGCACTCTCAGTCGGTAAAGCTATGGCTACGGTCTCTTATGGCTCTGAAGGGGTTATTGTCTTTTATTTCCTCCCTCATGGTGCAACTATCATCTCTGAAGTGTACTGTGCTACCCTCAGGAAATTGAAGAAACGACACCATTGTGTGTTCGACGACACCAAAATGCAAATAAACTTCTGTTTCTCTTCGACAACGCAGGCCTCACGCAAGGCTGCGCACCCGAAAGGAGCTCAAAAAACTTCGTTCGAGTGTTCTCTTCATCCACCCTACAGTCTGGATCCCACACCTTCCGACTTCCATTTGGTCCAATGCAGGATGCATGCCGTGGGAAGCAGTACGTGGATGATGTGGAGGTTATTGATGCAGCAAGATGTTGGCTCCGACATCGACCAGTAGAGTGTTTAGATGTGAGCATACAAGCCCTCCAAATAAGGTGGAGTAAGGCCGTCGCATTGAACAGAGATTATGTGGAAAAATAGGGTATTATAATCAAAAGAGTGGGGAATAATGTAGCGTATTGGAATCCTGAATAGAATCAACCCGCTTTCTGAAAAAAAAAAAGTGTGTTGCATTACTTATTGGCCACCCCTCGAAAGTTGTTTAGAAAATAACATTTAACTTTTTTACCTTTAAAATTTGCACATAGAAAAGAATGGATACGGAGTGCACTGTTATTAACCTCTCTTCACTTATGCCCTTAGCGCCTCCCTCTCCCAAACCCCCATCCTCTTGTGCGCGCTCCGTTCCACAAACAAACGACAGTATTTTAATATCAGTCGGTCTTATCACGTGAGGCAGAACGTATACGCAATTTTATTTGCACAATTTGCAGCATGTTCAGTACGCATGCAGGTAGTGGTTACAGATTATGACGAAACTGTTTCTGGATTATTGTCACAGCTCAAAATGGCTTTCATTATCCCGAAACGGGTATTGTGCTTGTTCAGAGTAATTAGTGGTGAGTTTCACAGAAAAATTATTGTATGAACGTTTGTAAAGATCCATGCTTCCCTCTGACAAAACGTTTCTTAAAAAGTAATACGTCTCGCAGTACCCGAAGAAGATGAATGAGCCGGTTGTCAGAATATGGAGCAGAAACACAGAATCAATAACTGGCCTTAACATCCTAAAACTCACCATTACATTTGCCAAGGAAATCTTTGAGATCAAATGACACATAGGAATAAGGCACAGGAAAATCGCTTCAAAGCAATTGGAAGAAGCGGCACATTCTAAGGCAAAAGATTCCTTAAAACACATTTTTTGGGTTATATTCACAGGAAGGAAGGAAGAGAATCAGAATCATGGATGAATCGATGCAGAACAAGGAATAACGAACGAAATGAAGAGCAGACCTGACAAATGCTGCATAAATAATATTGAAAACTGATTTAATGCTGCGCGCTATGACTTCCTTTCCTGAGTCAACCTTTTCATCTCAGAGTAGCATTTACTTCCAATTACATCCAACTTCTTCAGTACTTCGTTAAATATAGTCCAGTCTGATTTTCTCTAGAGTTTTAGCACTCTACGGCTCCTTCTAGTGCCATGGAACGTCTTCTAGTGAGTGTTTTTCTAATATTTCTTTCCTTACCGATTCTACAAGACCCTTTCAATTTCATATTACTTGTCTTACTTTTCTCTTACTCTTCTCTTATTTTTCTCTTATTTTATGGTTTTCCTACAGTTCGTGATTGACCTCCGTATGTGTGCTCAAGACTAACGGTCTCAGAATTTTTTTTCTGAAGTTAAGGCATACGTTTGATTCTATTAGACTTCTGTTGGCGAGGCAAGCTATATTTGCTAGTTATTGTCTCTTTCTCTTACGCTATCGCTGATTCGTCCGTTACGCTTTATTTTTCTTCCAAAGTAATCCCCAATTTTGATGTACAATTTGTTATTCATCTCGTTTCTGTTGTTCCTCAATATTGGCTTTAAAACACAGTAATTAGAATTACCTTGACTTAAATGTAATAGACACTATTGAAAAGTCAGTCATTGTAGCGGAAAGAATAGGTGGACTAAATAAACGAGTGTGGAAGTTTTCATTAGGGTTTCAAGTATTCACGCCCTGGGTAACGGTCTCTGGCAATTTCACTCTTGGAGCGGCTTTCTCTCATTACTCGAAGCTACTCATTAACAGTACCAGGATCTGTCTTGAAGACCAGATGAAGCGTCTTCACTGAAATCACTGTCTAGAAAGCTATCCGTGACTGTAAGGTGAAATTGGACTTACTTTACTTTTTCGTCTCCGGAAACCAGGTAACAATCTTTAAGCCCAGCATAGAGCCACGTCCAAGGCTTCTTTCTTGTCCAGCCGTAAATCGTCGGGGTTGCACCTATAAGGGCAGTTTGGGCAGGCAAGCAGATGCTCCATATCCTGCACAGCGCCACAGTCACACTTATCATCCGTGGTTCCAAGACCCCACCTAAGCCGGCCGCAGTGTCCGAGCGGTTCTAGACGCTTTAGTCCGGAACCGCGCGACTGCTACGGTCGCAGGTTCGAATCCTGCCTCAGGTATGGATGTGTGTGATATCCTTAGGTTAGTTAGGTTTAAGTAGTGCTAAGTTCTAGGGGACTGATGACCACGGCAGTTAAGTCCCATAGTGCTCAGAGCCATTTGAACCAGCCAATATATTGTGCATCTATTTTGCCGAGCTTCACTTAGCATTTCCGTCAAAGCCGTACCACATGTTATTGTTTCTTGATTAAAAGGGTCCTTTTGGTATAATTCCTCGTACTTGGTTAGGAGATGCCTAGAGTCCTGAGAGACCTGGGATGTACTGCTGTCGGCAGCCTCATGGTATATGTTGCCTGGAGATACTCTGTAGCATTGGCACAAAAGCCTGGTAGTTCTCTGGAGTTGGGGCGAGGTTTACTATGGCTTTATCCAGTTCCTCTGCGAAAGTTTCCCAATTGGCCTATTTAAAATTAAGTCTTATGCGAAACGGTACTGTAGTGTCTTGACTTCTGTATACACATGTATCCCTACTGGTCTGTCCGCAGCTCGTGGTCGTGCGGTAGCGTTCTCGCTTCCCACGTCCGGGTTCCCGGGTTCGATTCCCGGCGGGGTCAGGGATTTTCTCTGCCTCGTGATGACTGGGTATTGTGTGATGTCCTTAGGTTAGTTAGGTTTAAGTAGTTCTAAGTTCTAGGGGACTGATGACCATAGATGTTAAGTCCCATAGTGCTCAGAGCCATTTGAACCATTTGAACCTACTGGTCTATGCTGTGTTCGAGGTATAGGTTGATATACTACTTCAGTAAAGCAGCCTTTTATCTCTGAGCTGGTAATGCAGTTGTCGGGGTTATATCCACGTCTCCATATTTTAGTTGTGAAGGTGAGGGGAAATTCTGGATCATGGAGGATACTGAGGTTTCTTGTTTCTATCCACTAAATTACAGGCCCATATCATTAACGTCGATATGCAGCAGGATTTTAGAACATATATTGTGTTCGAACATAATGAAGTACCTCGAAGAAAACGGTCTATTGACACACAGTCAACATGGGTTTAGGAAACATCGTTCTTGTGAAACACAACTAGCTCTTTAATCACATGAAGTGCTGAGTGCTATTTACAAGGGATTTCAGATCGATTCCGTAATTATGGATTTCCGGAAGACTTTTGACACTGTACCACACAAGCGGCTCGTAGTGAAATTGCGTGCTTATGGAATATCGTCTTAGTTATGTGACTGGATCTGAGATTTCCTGTCAGAGAGGTCACAGTTCGTTGTAATTGACGGAAAGTAATCGAGTAAAACAGTAGTGATTTCTGGCGTTCCGCAAGGTAGTGTTATAGGCCCTTTGCTGTTCCTTATCTATATAAACGATTTGGGAGACAATCTGAGCAGCTGTCTTAGGTTGTTTGCAGATGACGCTGTCGTTTATCGACTAATAAAATCATCAGAAGACTAAAACAAACTGTAAAACGATTTAGAAAAGATATCTGAATGGTGCGATAAGTGGCAGTTGACCATAAATAACGAAAAGTGTGAGGTCATCCACATGAGTGCTAAAAGGAACTCGTTAATCTTCGGTTACATGATAAATCAGTCTAATCTAAAAGCCGTAAATTCAACTAAATACCTAGGTATTACAATAACACACAACTTAAATTGGAAGGAACAGATACAAAAAATGTTGTGGGGAATGCTAACCGAAGACTGCGTTGTACTGGCAGGACACTTGAAAATGTAACAGACCTACTAAGGAGACTGCCTACACTACGCTTGTCCGTCCTCTTTTAGAATACTGCTGTGCGGTGAGGGATCCTTACCAGATAGGACTGACGGAGTACATCGAAAAAGTTCAAAGAACGGCAGCACCTTCTGCATTATCGCGAAAGAGATAGCGTCACAGAAATGATACAGGATATGGGCTGGACATCATTAAAAGAAAGGCGTTTTTCGTTGCGACGGAATCTTCTCACGAAATTCCAATCACCAACTTTCTCCTCCGAATGCGAAAATATTTTCTTGACACCGACTTACATAGGGAGGAACGATCACCACGATAAAATAAGGGAAATCAGAACTCGTACGGAAAGATACAGGTGTTCATTCTTTCCGCGCGCTATACGAGGTTGGAATAATAGAGAATTGTGAAGGTGGTTCGATGAACCCTCTGCCAGGCACTTAAACGTGATTTGCAGAGTATCCATGTAGATGTAGATAGATGTAGAAGTAGATTCCTCCAACAACAGGTGTCCGTTCTCGTTTGTTTCACTATATCCCCAAGTGGTGCTGTGGCAGTTAAAATCAGCTACAATGAATTTGGTTTTTTGGCTTGTGAAGGTTTTTGGGGTTTATGAAAGAAAAATTTTTTCCTGGAGGTTTATACACAGATGTTACAGTAAAGTTTCCAATTTTTGCTGTTAGTATTTCGATATCATTGGCCGTAGATTTTCCGACAGAAGTCACCGTGATCTCAGCTCTGACGAGTAAAGCACTTTCGTGTTTAAGATGCGGTGCTTCCGCAGCTAGTCGCATTTGTTGTATTTCATGTGGTTTTCTTCCTCCGGCTCTGTGGGTTTCTTGGATGCATAATACATCCCATTTATGAGTGTGGCAGAGTTCCGATAAGATAACTTGTTTGTTGTTTGTAATTCCCTTGACGTTTAGGCTTACAATCGTCAGGATTAGCTCTGAGGAGCCCCCATTTGTTACCTTTATTCCCAGATTTCCGGTGGTGGTAGGATTGGTTGTTATTGTTATAGATAACGTTTCCAGCGGACGCCGGCATGCTATGATCTGATGATGTTGCTGTAGCATACTCTTGCGGAGGTTCGTTTCTTACCCCATCGGAATGATGGGAATCAGTTTTGCTCCTAGTATCAGTAGCAAACTCTGTTTTAGTGATGGGAAAAGCGATTCATAGTTCTTGGAGAAAATATCTTTTACATTAAGGGGAGCTTTCTGATATGTTTTTAGGTTCAGATTTCTGTCACAACATAATTTTTCTGTCCTATGCAGTATTTTTTTTTTTCTCAGTAAACTGATTGGAAGTATGCGGACAGCTATTAGCAGACATTAACATCAGATGTATTCAGCCTTCACCTTTGTGAAGGCTAAAACTATGCTGGGGACATTTTCAGTGATTTGTCCGTCTGTCGAGGAACGGCAGCCTGTCTCCTTCGGGAGCCGAAACTGGAGGCGGTAATGGTGTTGGACGCAGAGGTCTGGAGCGAATCCACCGTTCTAACTCATTCCAAAGGTGTTCCATTGTGTTCAGATCGGCACTCTGCGCAGACCAGTTCATTTCAGAAATTTTATTGTCTACAAACTAATTCCTCATGGATGCTGCTTTATACCAGGGTGCATCGTCACGCTGATGCAGTCATCTTTCCGGGACCGTTCCTCTACTGTAAGCAGCATACAATGCTGTAAAAAGTGTCCACATACTTCGGCATTTAGCGTTTTCATAAACGCAGTAATGGGACCATACATTAACTAAGAAGAACACACCATCTCCTCCGTATTTCACTTGTTTCCAGTCGTCCTCTGTCCAGAGATGTCGTTCGTTACACCAGATCAAACGTCGCTTAGCGGTGACTACAGAAACATATGGCTTATGAGGAAATGCTCGACCATTGACACCATTCTTTGCAAGTCCTTATGCATTGTCATTGTGCTATCTGGGCAGTGCAACATTTTGGACTTCAGTAGTAATTCCTTCCACTGATTTCATGCGATTTTTTACAAGCATCCTCCATAATGCTCGATGGTCCCTCTCCATCAATATATGAGGTCTTCCTGGTCTTGGTGTAAATGTGGTTTGGAAACTGGTGTATAATGTATACAGAAATATAACGCTTCTGTTGATTCGTATTCCCCCCCCCTCCCCCACTTTTGATCCTTGCCTGACAGGTTTTCATGTCCAAGTTGTGATCCAGTAAGCTATCCGGAGAACCACTTGCGTAGTAAGAGGGGTGTCCAGAAAGTAAATTCCGATCTGTCGCGAAATGGAAACCACTGGGAAAATACAGTAAAGCTTTGCACAGATGTGTTGGGCAGTGTCTCTAGTATGCCCGTCGATCGTGTCGCGGCGCTCTTTTCAGTTTTGAGTGAACAGTGAGCACGTGAAGATGCATAGGGAATAGCGTTTCCCACCAAGTATGAGGGCCTGGTTAAAGATTTCCCCCGTGTCATGCAGTCCACATAACACAACTGTCGAGCAGTTCCTTCTTCATGCCAATTCTCGGCCGCGCACTGCAGGGGCAATGAAGACGGTCCTGCAGCGTTTCCGATGAGAAGTGGTTGATCACCCACAATACAGTCCGTAATTGGCTCCCCCTGAGTCTCATCTCTGCTCTCAAGAACCGCTGGCTATGAAGACAAAATTTTTCCAAAGACAACGAGCTGCAGACCAGTTCAGATATCTGGCCGAATGCACTAGGTGGCTGCTTTATATGATGAGGATAATGGAAAGTTGATACAACGCTACGACAAAACTAGAGGTTGGAACGGCGACTATGTAGAGAAGTAGGTGGAAGGTGTATCTAACTGTTGCAAATAAAACGTTTCTGGTTTTCATTGTGGTTTCCATTCCGAGACCGATCGGGACGTACTTTCTGGACAACCCTCGTATATCCATGCTGCATAGCATCCTGAACACAATTTCGTATGAAAAGTACTCTGCAGTCAGATGACTGTTGCTGTTAATCATGCTCCGAATGAATAGGAATATTTTGGACCCACACGAAATATTTGAATTCTGGACAATCTAAGTCTTTTGCGACATTATATGCAAACTTTGACACGAAGGGAAGAGACGGTGAATAATTAGTATTTTGAGGGTACACTTTGTCATATTGTGCTATGTGGGAGGAGGCAATTATCCTTGTACCCGTTGTACACTAGAGATTTTCCTACAGCTGAAAGCTAATATCGATGGTTATGTCTCGCACTCGTGTTCACACAGAGATGTCGATGATAACAGTAGTGCTTTGCAAAAGCGGAAAAAATTGCCCTGAAGTGAAGAAAAGTCGATGTGTCAGAAAAATATTCGAACCACTTAGTTTGACGGACCACTGAACTACCGTAAATCAAACATATTAGCGGGAGCAGATGATATGCTTTCGGAAGGTACTGGAGCGAGGAGGTTTCTACGAAATGAATGACTTACTTTCAGATTACTGAAGATAATTTTTATCACTTTGCGGAATAAGTATCAGTGATTAAATGTGAAAGATATCGGAAGATGTGGCTGACGTGCAACTTCGTGAACTGTGGACCAGCCTAAATTGCAAAAGTGTTATTGGACGAAAATCAGTTGGGTTTCTGAAAGGCATCAGTTACGTCAAAAGCAGTACTGTCATTGCATTTGGTACTAAAGGGTGTTAAAGGATAACCTTAATACTTTCCTGGCATTTCTGAAAGTAAAGGAAGCCTTCGACAATGTAAAATGGAAAAAGACGCCCACAGTCCTTAAAAGATTAGCACTAAGATGTAGAAGCACAGTAATAAAAATGGAACATAGAAAAATGTTTGTTCTAAAAATGGCGAGTCAGAATTGCAGAATCAAAACCGTTGCTTGTGAGGTTATGGTTTCAACAGCTTGTCCGAAAATCGATATGCGTAGATGAACGTAGCGCGCAGTCGTCTTCGAGTGTTGTGAGCATAAGTAAAACTTCATCTCTGGCCACTACAATGTATTTAGCGCCACAAAAAAAGGAGTCAACCGGCAGAGTCATCGGTGGGCGATCGTAATGAATGACAATACTCGCCGGTCGCGAGAATTTAACTTTAGATGATTCGACTGTCGATGATAACAAAGTTTGTCGCGCGAAATTGTCCAAGGTGTAGGTAAATTGGTAGTAAGATACACTATGTGATCAAAAGTATCCGAACACCTGGCTGAAAATGACTTACAAATTCCTGGTGCCTTCATCCGTAATGCTGGAATTCAGTAAAGTATCCGAAAACCTGGCTGAAAATGACTTACAAGTTCCTGGCGCCTTCCATCCGTAATGCTGGAATTCAGTATGGTGTTGGCCCACCCTTCGTCTGGGTGACAGCTTCCACTCTTGCAGGCATACGTTCAATCAGGTGCTGGAAGGTTTCTTGTTGAATGGCAGCCCATTTTCCACTGCACTAAGGAGAGGTATCGATGTCGGTCGGTGAGGCCTGGCACGAAGTCGGCGTTCCAAAACATCGCAAAGGTATTCTATAGGATTCAAGTTCCGTCGCAGGTTCGAATCCTGCCACGGGATGGATGTGTATGATGTTAGGTAGGTTTAAGTAGTTCTAATTTCTAGGGGACTGATGACCTCAGAAGTTAAGTCCCATAGTGCTCAGAGCCATTTGAATTTGAGCCCCGAATTGCTCTTCTACGGTGGGAAGCAAGACGGTGTTTAAAACATCAATGTAGGCCTGTTCTGTAACACTGCCAAACAACAAGAGGTGCAAGCCCCCTCCACGAAAAACACGACCACATCATAACACCACCGTCTCCGAATTATGCTGTTGGCACTACACACGCTGGCAGATGACGTTCACCGGGCATTCGTCATACGCACACCCTGCCATCGCATCGCCACTTTGTGTACCTTGATTCGTCAACCCACACAACGTTTTTCCACTGTTCAATCGTCCAATGTTTACGCTCCTTACACCAAGCGAGGCATCGTTTGGCATCTACCGGCGTGACGTGTGGCTTATGAGCAGCCGCTCGACCATGAAATCTAGTTTTCTCACGTCCCGCTTAACTGTCATGGTACTTGCAGTGGATCTGATGCAGTTTGGAATTCTTGTGTGATGGTCTGGATAGATGTCTGCTTATTACACATTACGACCCTCTTCAAGTGTTGGCGGTCCCTGTCAGTCGACAGACGAGGTCAGCCTGTACGCTTTTATGCTGTACGTTTCCACTTCACTGTCACATCGGAAACAGCGGATGTAGGCATGTTTAGGGGTGTGGAAATCTCTCATACATACGTATGACACAAGTGACACTCCGTCACCAACCACGTTTCAAGTCCCTGAGTTCCGCGGAGCGCCCCATTCTGCTCTCTCACGATGTCGAATGACTACTGAGGGCGCTGATATGGAGTACCTGGCAGTACAATGCACCTAATATGAACAACGTATGTTTTGGGAGTGTCCGAATACTTTTTGATCACATAGTGTAGCTCCGTTAAAAGCAGTGGCATATAGTGCACTGGTGTACCAAACTTAATTACGAAAATAACTTTCGTATGATTGTCACTAGCTCGATGAAAATTGGACGATATATAGAAAGAACTGCTACAGTGTAGTGTAGTGTAGTGTAACAGGTAACTTAAGTGCGACGAACACGAATGACACATCTAGTCAAAGACAATAATTGCTATGAAGTCACCACGATTTACAATGGTTCCCTGGTCATTACAAAAGGTGGGACATGGTTTTCAATAGGGTGCATGATGGCCACTGACAGCAGTGTGTGCTCTGCAACGTATTTCCATGCTGGTTACAAGGCTGGTAAGGAGTTCTTGGGGCAGGACGTTCCGTTCCTCCACCAATGCGGTTGACAACTGCTGGATGGTGGTCGTTGGATGTGGGTGTGCTGCAGTACGTCTCACCAACGTATTCCACACGTGATTGAAGGGTTTAAGTCCAGAGAACGGACAGGCCAGTCCATTCGCCGAATATACTCTCGTTCCAAGAGCTGCCCCACCAGCGCTGTTATATGCGGTCGCAAACTCTTATCCATAAAGTTATGTCAGGGACGAATGCACCCCTAAAAAGACGCACATGGGGAAAGAGTACAGTGTCATGATAACAGTGAGTGGTGAGTGTGCCATATTAAAAGATTCGGAGGTCAGTGCGCCCATGCAACATTGCGCCTCCCAACAACGTAACTCCCAGCCCACCAAAACGATCATTTTGTCCCCTGTTACGGGCTGTATTACGCGTTCCCACTATCTGCCATACGATGGTAAGTCCAGAATCGCTACTCGGACTGAATCTGCGCTTATCCGAGAAGAGCAAACGACGCCACTTCCCGTTCGTCCAGTCCCCCTTTCATGACACCATCGCAAACGATGCCGCCGATGTGTGGGTGACGACGGAACGCAGTGTACTAGTCCTCGGGCAATGAGACCACCCCATGCAGTCTCCGTACCACTGCGGAGCATGAAATTGCGTGGCATGCAGTACTGTTGAATGCGATTTGATTGCACCCATTTTTTTGTCCGTAGCTCGCGGTCGTGCGGTAGCGTTCTCGCTTCCCACGCCCGGGTTCCCGGGTTCGATTCCCGGTGGGATCAGGGATTTTCTCTGCTTCGTGATGACTGGGTGTAGTGTGCTGTCCTTAGGTTAGTTAGGTTTAAGTAGTACTAAGGTCTAGGGGACTGATCACCATAGATGTTAAGTCCCATAGTGCTCAGAGCCATTTGAACCATTTTTGCACCCATTTTTGTTGTAGGTTCCTTCTTACCTGTTGCACAATGAAGTGATTTGCCACTGTAGTTGACTAGTCGACCGCCTCGGCTCCTTCGTGTGGCTCGGAACGCTCCCCCAGCACATAAGACAATCCTGTCAGCAGCACCAAACTCCTGGCCCACACTCGCCACGCCCCGTCCTTCTTCCAGGTTCCCAATGATTCTTCCCCGTCTAAAGTCATCCGTATATTGTCTCCCGTCTGTGTTGTAATGAAGTAAACAGCCAAAGTCAATCGTAAACGCTCGCTCATTGAAAAACACTGTCTTATCTAGTCCCTTCAAGCGCCTCTTGTTGCGGAGCCAACCACATTCGGTGCTATAGTCACGCCGACTGCACGCAATGTGTGGTTCAAATTTCCTTACACGACTGAGAGACGTCTGGCAACATGGTCGTGCACTTTCATTCATTTAAGAAGAGTAGTAAATGTTTTACATTACTTTATTTAGCTCTTCCTTAAGTTTTGCAGAGCAGTGTATTCAGTTTCGTTTTACCGGAAAAAGCGAACAGTAACAATAAATGCCCACCATCATTGTAAAAACTCGTGTAAGGCAATTAAATTAATTTCGTAGTTCATACTGAATCCTGAGAGGAGGATGAGATCCACGAGGCGGTGAAACGTCTCCTTAGAAAACTTAATGAATTACTATGCAGATAAACCTCTTACATTATTCGGTTTTAAAACAGGTGAGCAGAACTGAACGTACTCAGACATTTCTCTCTTTACTTATTCTGATCATCACTAAACTGACACACAATAATTTTAGCGCAACGCAATCTGACTTTTAATAATCCCTGCAAGAATGGCACTGACTAACAATAGCCTATACCTTTCATGAATCACTTACCTCACAAAAATCTTCATTACTCGAACTACTACAATACAGCGAGCGCCAATACTGCCAGTTAAATAAAAGATTCTAACTACTGAAGTCACTAACTACTGATAGGCATACTTAGCAAATGAAAGATTTTGATAGAGAACAAACAATGTATTTACCTTAATAGTGTTCAAAAGTCATAATATATATATCAGTTCATGACATCCAGTCTTACAAATTTACTGTCTCTGATGGACACATGTCCAGATCATCCGCTCTCAAAACTCCGCCATCTCTCTCCCCACATCCACCACTGCTTTCGGCTCACCTCCAACTGCGCAACGCTACTCGCTGTTAACAGCCAACTGCCCAACACTACAATAGCGAACAACAATGCAAACCAGCCACAGACTGCACACAGCACAGCCAGTGATTTTCATACAGAGCGCTACGTGGCGTTACTAATATAAAAACCTAAACAGCCTACTTACATAGCCCCCATGCTCCCCACTAAAAATTTTACAAATTGTGGAAAATTTTTAACAAATATGTATTGGCCACTGCCCAAAACAATTACAATAACAAAGAAATCAAATGCACACACATATTGATACAATGTTGGTCAAAAGCTAAATTTTCTCACAGTCCATAAAGACAGTTCTGATCGTTCATCACAGTAAAATTGCAGTGTTTTTCTCAAAGTCTGAGCAGTAAAAGAAAATGCACACGGAAGTAGTGGATTTACATGCAGTCTTGAAGAAGTAGTGTTGTCCTTCCAACGGAAAGACAGTGTTGACACTTGACAGGTAATGGGCCACAACAGAGCAAACCCACAGCAGAGTCAGTCGAAGTTTTGAAGAATATTAGTAGGCAGGTCATCACAGAGTAGACCCACCGTAATCCTGGTAGAGAGTATGGTATTGGTGAGCCACCAGAGGTGCAGACCCACTGCAGTCCTTTTAGAAATAATGGTATTGGTGGGTCATCAAAGGTGCAGACCCACTGCAGTTCTTGTAGAGATGGCCAGCAGCCATTTGTTGCGACTGTGCAGGTGCCCAATCACCATCGAAAAGTCTTGCGGACAATACAGCAAGTCCATAACCACCACTTGTGCACTCACAAAGTTTTTGGAATTGTCCTTAGAACCAGCAATGC
The DNA here is from genome assembly GCF_023898315.1 of Schistocerca nitens. Taxonomy (NCBI): domain Eukaryota; kingdom Metazoa; phylum Arthropoda; class Insecta; order Orthoptera; family Acrididae; genus Schistocerca; species Schistocerca nitens. Next base: position 500,908,265 of record NC_064619.1, on the reverse strand, counting down.
TGTTAACCAGTCCCTTGCTGAATTATTAACACACGTGCATACACTAACATATTGTGCATATACTATACTATACATCAGTGTTACAGGAATCATGACATAAGTAAATACATAAAAGGTCGGAATAACTTTCGAAACATCGCCTTCACACGTGAGCATTACAACAAAACAGAATAAATAATGTCTAAACATCTTTACAAAGTAAATAACATATTATAAATGCAAATTATATTTCAGGATAACAGTATTCCTCACCATAGTGAATGTAGCTGAGTATTAGAAAAATTCTACAACATAAGTCTTATCAGATAAACACACAAAGACAGGAAGAACACAAATACACAAGGTACACAGACAATTAGTGGAATAACACAAAAGGACAGGACAGGATTTGTTTTCAGTGTGACGTTTGGTACTGCAGTCCAACCCAAAACTTCATTTCATAGATGTTTCCTCTTATTTCACCTTTTTTTATGCCTAGTCAATGCATTTCTTCCAATTCATCACAACTCATTCTCTTATATAGCCTACCCCCTCTTAAGCTAACTTAAATCTACTGAGCTCAGATGCTAAACTAAGGGACGAGGCAATGCAGCAGCACAAAACAATTAACACAAACAGCAATGACAAAAATGCAAATTGGCAAAGAAAGCAGCGATAAATATAAATCAGCAAAGCAAATGCAACGTTATCACTAATTTGAGCCAATGTTCAGCAAAAAGAAAAATAAATCAGTAGTAAAACTGGCTTAATACAATGTAAAATTCAGTAGAACTATACCTGGCAAACAACAGCAGCAAATGCTACAACTTATACCTAAACATGACAAAGCTCAAGCAGAAAAAATATTGCAATAAAAATGGCCATGTTTAATACCTATGTCACATCTTAATACTAGAGTGATGCATCACTTTGACTTACTCTAACAGACAAGTTACCAAATCGTAAAAAATTATGTATGCAATTCCTGTGAAGGGAAATATCTTTTTGTGTTCCCTCGTTTTTTTTTTTTTTGGAAGTAGATCATAAAATTATTATTTACTGGATCTGTAGGCATAAAATATCTGTATTAGTACATCTATTAAATTTTATTTTAAGAAATGCTGCAGTGCAGCTAGAAACTAGATATTAAACAAAATGAATAAATAAATACAAAGCAGTCTGCAGCTCGTGGTCGTGTGGTAGCGTTCTCGTTTCCCACGCCCGGGTTCCCGGGTTTGATTCCCGGCGGCGTCAGGGATTTTCTCTGCCTCGTGATGACTGGGTGTTGTGTGATGTCCTTAGGTTAGTTAGGTTTAAGTAGTTCTAGGTTCTAGGGGACTGATGACTGTAGATGTTAAGTCCCATAGTGGTCAGAGCCATTTGAACAATTTTGAACCAAATACAAAGCATGAAACATCATTCACTAGGCAAATGGCGTCTCCAAAGGCAGCAAAAAAATCTAACTAGAAAGACAATAGATGTAAAATGTTTCTCATCATTTCATTAGGCATTTTAGTAAATATCATAAATTAAGAACTCCACAGTGTAATCATATGTTTTCTAGTTTGAGCGTGTCGTATTTGCGATGATTTCTACAAAGGAATGTCAATAGTGAGGTTTATGGCCTCTTTTTTCTCCATCTGATGGCTTTTTCTCGAGGCAGGTGGCACAGCTGGGTGCCCACAACGCATTACGTCAAGGTCACTTAGCTTTCTTACGGAAATATTTACAACAGCAGTTTGCGCTACAGTGACAGTCTCACACAAAAAATTTCACAGGTCGAGAATTTGCGTTACAAATGTGTAGAAAAAAAATCCTATAAATATTAGGGTTCAAAAATTTTCGCCAGCATTGTGATACATTCACGCATTTACACACATTTCATAACTCTTAAAGTACGATTCTTGGTTTCCAACATCCTTTTTCACAAGTCAGAGTCCCTAACCACTACTAATTATTCGTTACCTTATTACACATATACATATTCGTCGACACTTCAATATTTCATCATAATAAATATGTAGCATAATCAAATTCCTCATATAGCATCAGCTTATTGATCATAAACATACCTCAACAGCATAATATACATCACCGTCGTAATAGTAACATCATAACACCTCAGTCAAATCTCAAAAACGTCGTAGCTTTTTGCAATAATTTCAAAACCTAAAAAAAATTCTCTGCTCATTTCAATAGTGTCATCTACCTCAAACGTACTTTAAAAATCATGACCCCATACCAAATACGACATTCAAAGCTCTCATAGTATCACAATGGATCCAAAAAAATATGAACAGCTCACAAAGTACAGACAAAATACAATACATAAGTGTGAAGTTATCCAACTGTATAATTACGTAAACATCTGTCACTGACATGAAAAAAAAAATGTTTGTTTCTCTCAGTTAAATGATCAGATAGCTGAGTAATTTATGTGTTAGAGAAATATGGTACCGAAATGTAAAGTTGTATAAGCAAATACCATATCAGCTAGGGCTCCTTGTGCTTGCCAAACACATTGTACACAAAGTAAGTGTGTACCCCCCTGAGGATTAATGTAATTATACCCTGAGGTGTTACCGATTACAGCAATCGAATGAAATGTATCACCGAAAACTTTCTTTTTTATCTTTGTGATTCAAAAGTCTTGAAAAATAAATGTTTTAAGTACAAAATTAATCACTCAAATATGTGTACTGCAGTGATAAACTGTGTGTGTTGTTGTAAGATAATCTCTGTCATTACTCAACGGTAACAATGTGCTAAGTGTCGTAATTATCGTCGTCCATAAGCAAAGTTCTGTAGAAGTCAATGTACTTACCTCATAATAAACAACAGCGAAATACTATGCGTATAGATATCGTAGTTATTACGTACAGTACCGTGATCAAGAAAGTACTACACTGTAATGTATTGTTGTGCTACAAAAAAAGGCTGTCTCATTGTAGCTATACCACAAAAGTTACTAATAAACATGTTTTACTTTCCAGAAGAATTCAGAAAAACTGTGCAGATATAAGACAGATGCAGCACAAAAGCAACAATGTAAATTGTGTCACACATTAGTAGCATCGTGATATAATCGTGTAGCTGTCAGAGAAACCAAATCCTAAGTCATCTTTAATCTCACATAAAGTACTTCAAATAAAGAATATCTTTTCAAGTAAACCAAAATGTTGCATTAAAATCTCATTAGCAGTGCCGGTATATCTTCTAAGTATGTGAGCCTTATAGTCGTTACGCGATCGTCCAACTAACAAGCAAGAATGTACAAATAACAACACTGTGTCATCTCTTCACTATAACAATGCATTCGTAATTTCTGTTTAAATAAGTTCCCTAGGTTCTTGACTGGATAGTTAACTTTAAACATTGTTGCATGTTAACAGTTTCTAAGTCAGACAAAGCATACTAGTAACGTGAAGTGAAAAGTTTTATGGCAAAGACAAAGTTAAAAAGCAGATTATCTTTCAATAAACGGTTTTACATGTGAAATGAGGTGAAAGCCTTTACTCTTCCTACTATACAGAGCTCAAGCTTCAACGGAATTGTCATGTGGTATATGGTACATCGGTAAAGAATGCTCAAATTTTTTTCAAGATTAGAGTCTATGTTATTTTTCTCTGAGCCAGCCGGCGCACGTGGCTGCCTGCGGTGCGAGTCATTGTCTGCTATCTCTTTGTTGGCGTGCGTCGTTATTGAGATTACGAGACCTAACTTCTACAAATTCACCTTGCCGAGAGGGCCCAGCGCTGTTTGAATCCCGCCAATTCTGATGCAATTCAGGTCTGTCGTTATGATTATATTGTCTGTCGTCATGTCGGTAGTTCCTGTAGTTTCTTTCTTGTCGGTTAAGTAGTGGAGAATTTCTCCCTGAATTATCACTGCACGGTGTACCGTTGTGTCTGAAGTTATTCTGTCTCCCGTGATAATAATAGTTCTGGTTTCCATATTGTCTGTTTCTATGATTGTCTCTGTCATATTCATTACTACAGAAATGCGATCTTTCTCTGTAACTATTACTCTGCCAGTGGTTGTCATATGGGTGGTGTCTGTTTTGTTCACGATTTGCGTTGTAAGAATAGCCTTGTCGTGTTCAGTTATTACTTCTTTCATCACAGAATTGTGACGGATGTGACCTATAATTGTTGTCTTCCTGTTTTCGCGTTCCGTGATTGTCAGTGTCAATTTCCAATTCTTGTAAGAGTCCCTGAAAAGCTTCAATGTCGTCTTTGCAACGTCCTGCCAAAATAATATGTCGTAAATGTTCAGGTAATTTGATTAAGCAAATGCGGATGAGTTCTCAGGGGCTGTGAGGGTTTGACAGGTACTGATTCTTGTGCAACGTGTCTTCAAACTATTTCACAAGACTGGAAAATTCAGATTGTTCGAAATTTTTCGTCATTACGATGCTTTGTTTTACTCGGTCTTGTGTAGCTTGAGACCAATATGCTGAGAGGAAGGCATGATAAAATTTTCCTTCACTGTGACAATCGTGAATGACCGATCGCATTCCTACAGCTGGTCCATTCTCTAAATAGCCACACATGAATTCTAATCTGCGCTCTAATGACCAGTTGGGAGGAAAACAATGAGAGAATTCATGAAGCCATGCTTGTGGATGAATGTCGTTGCCAGAATTCTTAAATGTTTTGAATTTACGTGTAGAAATAAACAGCTTATAGTCAAAATCATCGTGTCGGCGAGTCGCATGTCGGTCATTGTTACGTCGTGTCGGCGGTTCCATCTCAAAATTCGGTGTACCTTGCCAATTTCTTTCATAATTTCCGAAGTGCCCTGTGTTATTATTTTGTGGCTGTTCCGTATTTCTATGTCCCTCTTCCTGTATTGGAGCGCGAGTGTCCTCTGAAATATGTAATTCTTGTATTACTTGTGCTAATTGATCTTGTACTTCCCGGATTTCTCTTTTGTACTGTGTATTGATTTGATTCTGATTTTGTTTGAATTTTCTAATTTGTTCATACTCTTCTGTGTCATTAAAGACTACCGGTCTTGTATCATTCGTAGTATCATCTGCCTTCGTAGATAAAATATTTAGCTGATCCGAAAGTTCGACTACTTTCTCTGATAATGAACTAATTTCCTCCATGTGTCTTTCTGAACCAATTTTCAGAGTATCTACTGTGTCTTTTAATTTTTCCTGAGTTTTTGCAAGTTGCGTAACCGAATCGGTAGAGGCAACTGAGTCAATTTTAGCCTGCAAGGTCTCGTGAATTTCATGAACAATAGTTTGCAGTTCTTTTATGGCTGCTTCGTGATTCTGTAATGCATTTTCATGCCGCGAAAAAATAGGTTGAAAATGCTCACAAATTTGTGTTTTTACGTCATTACCGACTTTTGGACATTTCGATTCGATGTTACGTAACTCAGTAGTTAAATCTTCACGTGCTTTTTGAAGTGTTTCTTTAATTTGTTTCTGATTTTGTTCCATTTGTTGCTGTGACTGTTTTTGATTTTGTTCAAGCGTTGTGTCTAACTTTGGTAACCTTTGTCCCATTTGTTGCATTAACTGTAATAATAATGCACAGGTGTCTGAAACATGTTCCTCAGTGCAATTCAGCAGTGCATTTGAACCGGCAATATTCGCATTTTGAAAAGCAGAAAATGTGTCTTGACTTATTTGAGAAAACGGTGAGGACGCAAAACGTGAATCTACAGTATTTGCAAGATTGTGTCCTGTCATTTCGGATTCCTGAGGCGAGCTGTTGCCGACCGATCGATCGATAATGCTTCCCTGTTCATTAATTGTTTCACTGTCTACACCATTATTTGCAGCCCGCTCCATTTCCCTATGCACAGTTACCAAATTACTACTTTGAACAGTAGTTAATTCATTACTCGGTGGCGCTAACACACTGCTTTCGTTTTCACTGTAATTTCTCAGTTTACTTTGGAGCCTATTATTACGTTTTTCACACGCCATTATTGTCGCAATATTTCACACGATAACACAGAAAAGCACAATTTGAAGAGCAAAATAAAAAAAAACACATTAACATAGCACTGAAAATAATATCACGTTAATTGCTAGTGCAGCTGCGAAATACTTGGTGCAAATCTACATGCATGCCACAACTGTTTTATTTTACATCAATGAAAAACTACAACTACAAAGGAAATTCTCTCTACAATTACGCGCTAGCAATAAACAATCGCTACACTAATTACACAAACTACAAGAAAAGTCAGAAGATTCCAGTGAGGTATCCTCGGCTAAGGGTCGACATATAAAACGTCCCCTTAGAAAACTTAATGAATTACTATGCAGATAAACCTCTTACATTATTCGATTTTCAAACAGCTGAGCAGAACTGAACGTACTCAGACATTTCTCTCTTTACTTATTCTGATCATCACTAAACTGACACACAATATTTTTAGCGCAACGCAATCTGACTTTTAATAATCCCTACAAAAGAATGGCCCTGACTAACAATAACCTGTACCCTTCATGAATCACTTACCTCACAAAAATCTTCATTACTCGAACTACTGCAATACAGCGAGCGCCAATACTGCCAGTTAAATAAAAGATTCTAACTACTGAAGTCACTAACTACTGATAGTCATACTTAGCAAATGAAAGATTTTGATAGAGAACAAACAATGTATTTACCTTAATAGCGTTCAAAAGTCATAATATATATATATATATATATATATATATATATATATATATATATATATATATATCAGTTCATGACATCCAGTCTTACAAATTTACTGTCTCTGATGGACACACGTCCAGATCATCCGCTCTCAAAACTCCGCCATCTCTCTCCCCACATCCACCACTGCTGGCGGCTCACCTCCAACTGCACAACGCTACTCGCTGTTAACAGCCAACTGCCCAACACTACAATAGCGAACAACAATGCAAACCAGCCACAGACTGCACACAGTACAGCCAGTGATTTTCATACAGAGCGCTACGTGGCGTTACTAATATGAAAACCTAAACAGCCTACTTACAACGGCAAGCAACGAGAGTATAACGTCAGGGATATTATTTGCGGTTTAGGTTGCACAGCGAAGAATCAAGGACGTGGTACAGCAGCCAGTGTTTTAATGGGCAAATGTGATATCAATGCTGATGCTAAGAGCGCGGTGTAGTGATGAACTCGAAGAGGAGCTGAAGAGTGTGGGATCATCATCAGATGAAGAAGTAATCTCGGGTCTGCCCCAGAGAAATGCGTTGGGACCCTTTACGTTCATGTTGTATATTAATGACCTTTCGGACAGTATTAGTGGTAACCTGAGAGTTTTGCAGATTGTGCAGTTATCTAAACTGGAGTACTGTCTGAAAGAGGCTGCGTAAATATTCAGTCAGATCTTGATAATGTTTCAAAGTGGTGAAAAGATAGGTAACTTGCTTTCAATGTTGAGAAATGTTAAATAATGCACAAAACGAAAAAACGTTGTATCGTATACCATGATATCAATGAGTCACCGTTCTAATCATCTAATTCGTACAAATACCTGTGTGTTTAACTTCGTAGGGACAGGAAACGGATTGATCACATCTGCTCTATTGTGGGTAAAGCAGGTGTTAGACTTTGGTTGATTGGTAGAATACGGGGGAAGTGCAATCAGTCTGCAAAGGACATCGCTTTCAAGTCACTCGTCCGACCTCTTGTAGAATATTACTAAAGCTTGTAGTACCCGAAAATGCAGCACGAATTGCCACAGTTTTGTTTGACCCGTGGGAGAGTGTTACAGAGGTGCTGAAGAAACTGAACTGGCAGACTCTTGAAGAGAGACATAAACCACCCCGAGAAAGACTGCTAACAAAGTTACAAGAACTGGTTTAAATGATAATTCTACGAATGTACTACAACCGCCAACGTATCGCTCATATAAGTATCATGACAAGAATAGAGTAACTACAGCACGCACAAGGCGTTCAAAGAATCATTATTCCGCGATCCATACGTGAATGGAACAGCGAGAAACCCTAATAACTAGCACAATGGGACGTACCCCGGACGTGTACTTCACGGCGGTTTCAGAGAATGGATGTAGATGTATGTATGATGAGCCTCACAGAAAAGTTTAGCTCTGATGATGCAATGATGACAGAGAAAAACGCAGAAATATGAAATGAAACAGAGCAGTGTAAACATTGCTGACATAGAGATGGACAGCAACAGCGCTTTGTCTGACATTTTTCATGACGACAGATGATGCATCTGAAAGAGAAATGGTGATCTAGGCGTAGAATAAACATATTGAGATGTTCTAGGAGCTCGCATTTTTCATTGAGTTTATAATTCCAACAAAATGATTTTATAGCCCTTACCACGCAGTCTCTGGCCTTGTGCTTAATGTTTATTACGTCGTTAATCCTTAACTTATGATATAATACGTAGGTTCATTGAGCCGCGTGTGTGAATACCGTCTGGAAAACGTATTGTGAATGGATGAAGTAGCACCGAAGTAATAAATTTAAACCTGTTGCTTCTTTGTTTATGCTGTCGTATCTCCTGGACTAAATTTCGCATAAAGTTGTAATTGTTCTGGTACATTCGGTGGTATATGTGAATAATGTCTGCAAAATGTGTCCCAAATACAGTTAGTAATAAAGAAATAATAAATTAAATTGGCATACTTTATGTGGCCATTTTACTGCGTGCACAGCGAAGAGGTAGTTAACAATAAACTTTTTTCCTGTCATCATTTTGTCGTAAAAGTTTGAAATTATGTGTAATGTTTGTTGCAAGTCGCTAAGTTCTCTCATTCTCAAATATTGAATCAATAAAATCTGGGAATTCGCGTGTCGCGGACTATTGTTCTTTTTCATCCCCATCCCAGCTCTTGGATAGCCCTTACCCCCATAGGAATTTTCGCCTGACTGTGAGATATGTGTACCAAGTTCGGCTGAAATCGGTCTGGTGGTTTAGGAGGATAGGAGATGTAGAACAAACACACACACACACACACACAAGACGGCAATGGTCAAGTTGTCGCTTTTACCCTCTGATTAATAAACACAATGAGAATACGAACGTATGTAATACGATGATGAAACAGTTGTGTTATGTGTGATAATTACGTTGTTGGTAATGTGAGTTTTTCTCTGTTTCTGTGATGGTTATCGTAGAGACTCCAGATAAGTGTAGGCAAGATAGTCCTTATGTGGGAGTTATTGGATAGAAAATGATTTGGGAAAGTTGTAAAAAAGTATACCGGAAAAGAACTGATTGTTGGGATACAGGATTTAGGAGACATAAGATTTCAGTTGGGCAGGAAGTGTGTGTGTTAGAGCCCTAATATGTGATAGGACACAACGGCTAGTATACACAAGTTAGAATGAGTAGGTTTCAGGGAACTTTTATGGTCTTGTAGGATGTAATAGTTACATAACAACCGAATATATACTTCATTGTTGGATATCGTACGTTGGTGAAGAGGCGAGCGAATGAAATATTAACACTGCAACATTTTCTTCAGTGCATCGTAAGAAAATTCATCGTGATAACTGAGGAAAACCCTGTACATACCAACCTGCGGCCGTTCATATCCCAACGGCGCCATCTGTTATGCATTCACGGAAAGTGTGCCCGCCGTAGTCGTCGCGGCTAATCCAAAGCACGCTGCCATCTGACGAACAAAAAGTGAACTCTTAGCCAACGGCTTTTAACATGAGTAACCAAGCTCAAATTTGCTTACGTCTATGCGGTTCACTGTATTGCGAACGTTTCCTCGATGTTGCTGTTGGTTTAAATATTCTCTATTTCCGGTTTAGCTCAATATAACATCTCAATACGTGATAAACAATGCACAAGGAACTTCAATAGAAGCTGCACCATCGCAACCATTTCCGATACAGAAGATGAAAATGGTTGCAAAGGAAATAAAATGCTTGTCATCACAGTTGTTATTGTGAGATATATCCATGTCCGGTCGTAAGTTATAAATATGAAATAAACATCGGATAGACCTCATAGCGCAGTGTATCTGCTCTTTTTCGACTGGTAACTTTCAGATTAAATATTGCTGCAGACTTCTGCTTACCGCCAACTGCGCGATTCTCTGCGTTTCCTGTAATTCAGTATACACTGTGGCAAAAGTTATAGGTGAAATTGTATGGTTAATAAAAATAAAGAACAAGAAATTTGTTACTCAGTGACATCTTTTAACTGAGTGATGAATAGATGGCGATGAGTTGGCGTCTTTGGTGTTTCCCTAGAGAAAAGAAGTTACATCAAGATATCGAATTGAGAAAATATTGCCTTCTTAGACTTCTTTGTCAGGCTTTCCGTGATCGTTGTTCGCCTTTTATGGTCTATCATTTTCTCTTATTACAATTTACAGCACCAGAGCCAAAGGAAAACCTTCTTGTCGGACGGGTGTGCCCACATTATATCCCAACTGTAGGCAAGATACAAGCGAGGAAAAATTAATCTTCCACATTCACAGAGTTGAAGTAACTGAATTCACGAAAATGTTTTTAGAACGGTGGATACTATACTGGTCCAGAACTCTTCTCAATGTAGACCCAACTCTCTGGCCCACACCAGTCGCAACACACTTCTCAGCAGCTAAGACGTTAGGAATGTCAAATCAATATGCCAAAGCACAATTACTCTACTCCACTCCACACAAACTCTCATGGTGACACTGTACTCTTACATGTCGATGAGACACAGTGACACTTTATTTTAAGTTTCCAATTCGTTTGACGACTCATTACTAATTGAGCGTGGCATCGCGCTAAGCTTTTGAATGCAGAAACGCTGCTAGGTCTACACGACGCCTCTGTCTTAAGTTTAAGTTATTTGTTACTGATCAGTTTCACACTGCCTCCTGTTTCTTTTTAAACGTTAGAATTTTCACAAGCGATACTGAAACATGTTGGGAAGTCTGATTTACTAAACTCTAGAAATGTACATATAACTAAACATACGAAATTTGGTATACATCCGAGGGCACCACACCACACCCGATTAGTAAAATACACGTAAACCGGCGATTCCTTAATTAATCTGACTTCCATCTACGAAACAGCTCCACGCTTCTGATTACTTGACAAATGAGTTAGTATGTTAAATATTTATCGTCTTGCAACTGAGCGAGAAAATATTTGGAAGATAAAAAGGATTGTTGGAGGGGTCAGCCGCCGTGGCCGAGCGGTTCTAGGCGCTTCGATCCGGAACCGCGCTTCGAATCCTGTCTCGGGCATGGCTGTGTGTGATGTCCTTAGGTTAGTTAGGTTCAACTAGTTATAAGTCTAGGGGACTGATGACCTCAGATGTTAAGTCCCATAGTGCTTAGAGCATTTTGAACCTTTCTGATTGTTGGAGGTCGCTAAGTGCTCGTATAATCAAATACTGAATGAGTATACTCCGGGTATTTGCATGCCGTGATTTAAGTTTTCCCACGACATACTGTGACATTTGCCTTACTGTATTAAACCTATAACATAATATTATACCTCTTGATGGGTAAACTATGACAGCATTGAAAATTTTTTAATTTGATCAGTAGCACTAGTCAACAGGCATTTTGCATCTGGGACGTGATACATCAACTAGTATGTATTTTGGTGTGTAGAATATACCTTTCAAAATGTTCTAGCACGTACCATTTTTGAGTTTTTAAAGTTTTTTTATTTTTCGTATTCAGTATTTCGCTTTTTGCTCTCCCTTTGTTTTGATGTTTAGTTGTCGATTTTGATTTGCAGAGGAGAGCTAGAAGATCTACAAATCGTCAGTAAATGGTTGGTGTGGTAATCCAGTGGTGTGAAAGAGATCCTCAGTGCATGTTTCCTGTGAAAGACAGTGCAAACTTTTTATATTTATAACATGTTGTTGTTGTTGTTGTGATCTTCAGTCCAGAGACTGGTTTGATGCAGCTCTCCATGCTACTCTATCCGGGGCAAGCTTCTAAGTTTAAAACTTACACTAAGAAAAAGGCAACTACTAAATCTCGTTGCTGTCTAAACCATCCGACAACTTTTGTTATGTGTGTGGGAAATTCACTCCAAAAGCACAAAGAAAACCAATCACTGATTTAGATAAGAAGGGATATAAATTGAATTTTGATTGCCCTGTTGGTGATCAGGATAAAAATTTTGCACCTCATATTTCCTGCATAATCTCTACTACAACCTTAGCCGAGTGGTTGAAAGGAAAACGCCGAGCCATTCCATTCGCTGTTCCGATGGTGTGATGTGAGCCGATTGACCATTATTCAGACTGTTACTTCTGTCTTACAAATATTTCGAGACATTCAAGCAAAACTAGACATAAAATAAAGTATCCAACTGTATCTTCAGCGCATTTGCTTTTGCCCCATTATGAGGGATTGCCTGTTCCTGTCTGTAACTTGAAAGCCACGGAACCAGACACCATGTCAAGTGAATCAGAAAGTATTGAACATATAGAAGAATACTGCCCTCAATATCATGACACTTCGCCTCAGCTCATTACACAAAAGGAAGTGAACGATTTGGTTCGCGCTCTAAAACTTTCGAAACAGCAAGCTGAACTCTTGGGTTCGAGACTGCAATAACGGAACGTTCTAGCTCCAGGGACAAAAATTTTCTGTTTCAGATCAAGAGGTGCTTCCTTCTCTTAATATTTCTATAAGCAAAATTCAATGTGTGTATGTAGAGATGTCAATGGTTTGATGAAGCAGCTAGGAGTACAACATAATCCACAGGATTGGCGACTATATTGACTCCAGTAAAACCAGCTTGAAAGCAGTACTACTGCCTAATGGCAATGAATTTCCATCGATACCTTTTGCTTACGCAGTAGACACGAAAGAAACTTATGAAACCATGGCTTTGCTGCTAGAGGCAATCAAATATAAGGATCATGAATGGCAGCTTTGCTGTGATTAAAAGTTGTTGCACTCCTTACAGTCCTTACAGGTTTACAGGCTGAATCCACGAAATACTGCTGCTTTTTGTGCCTTTGGGACAGCCGCGACACCAAGAGCCATACAGTCAAGCAATGTCATACGTTCCTGGAAACGTAAATGTGAAAAATACCCCGTTGGTTGAACCAGATAAAATCATTTAGCATCCCCTTCATACCAAGTTGGGCCTTATCAAGAACTCTGTAAAAGCTCTGGATAAATAAGGTGAGGCCTTCAATCACTTAAAAGAAAAGTTTCCGAAATTAAGTGAGGCAAAGCTTAGAGAGGGTACTACAAATAAGAAAATTGCTGAAAGATCCAAACTTTGATACTAAACTGAGAGATTCCCAGTTAGCTGCTTCGTCTTTTTTAAAGCAGTTGTGAAGGGCTTTTTGTGTAACAGAAAGAAACTGTGCTTCCATTGTGAGTGATTTGTTGGACAACTATAAGGACATGGGGCGCGGAATGTCGCTTAAAATTCACTTTTTACATTCTCACCTTGATTTCTTCCCGGAAAATTTGGGAGCCCCTAAGCGATGAGCATTGTGAACGCTTTAACCAAGACATTCTTACCATGGAACACTGTTACCAAGGCCATTGAAACCCTTCGATGAAGAGTGGCTACCGCTGGGGACTTGTTAGGGAGCGTGATGAAACTGTAAACAAAAGAAGAGCTCCGACGTCGCTTTTTTCAAAAACCAAAGACGATTAAAGGTGAAAATATCGTCTGAATTAATCTGGACCTTTTATTGGCATCATGCCCATATATACATCCCATCAACAAACACAGCAATGTCTGTAGAATTATCATTAATTTCAATTGCGTCATTGACAGCAGTCTTCACAGAGGCAATAGCACAGTGCTTAGCAACTTCATGTATTACACCTGTATACTTCTGGCATCTTGTCAGGCCACGTGGGAAATTCGTAACTGAATATAGTGTCTTACCAGCTAATTCATCGTTACGTATAGTATGCGATCCATACACACACCTAATATTAGTTTCATACCCACTCTCAGTCTACCTACTGGTGCGCTGCTGAGCGTTACAGTTCCTATATTTCAGAAATGGTTTACTAGCAAGTCCATATTTTGCAGTAGTATCTTCATAACAAAATAAACTGTCACTAACAAGACATACTTTGCAAACTGCAAATGAAGATATGATGGACGACAGCGATTCAATACGTATGACAATATTGTCAGTTGTCTGTTCTTGACTAGTATATTTAGTACTTACAAAAGCGCCTATGCTTGAACCAATGTTCAGTTTTCTTCTGGAAGCATTTGTACTAATGTATTTACTGCTACAAATATTACTCGAAATCACTGAGGAAGTTGAAGTAGAACCTAGAAGAACCTGCAGCACTCTCACTAACCAAATCTCTACTATATGCACTATTATCATCAGTAACTACATTTACTTTCGACTTTCGTCCAGGCCCTTCTTTACATTTCCTTTATAATATACCAATGCGTGGCATGTTTTCACAAAAACTTTACAATGTAAACATGTGCAGAAAACGTGTTGGAAACACAAGGAACAAGTGAAAGCTGCGCGCGAACGGGGGAGGCAACCATGAGCACGAAATATCTTCATAAACCAACAAATAAAGTATTTGACGTTCAAGAAGGTGATAGAAGGCTAAAGGGAGGCGTGACAACTTGTGCTGCCCATAAAGTAAACAAATATTTATAGCCTTCAAAGGCTACAGTACCATTAGAAAACATTTATCTAGTAAAGTACACTGCAAGGAATGTTTGTGAGCAAAAACAATTTTTATTTTGTACCCTACGAAGGTTCAGTCTCCCCTTAACAACCTATCGAAACACATTGTTACAGCAGTCCATCATGTTAGATGTTAGAGAGCGACAGATAATGTAGCGTACTTCCCTTTCGCCTGGGAACATGGCTGTACAAAGATTTATTTACCTTTTTGGATATATGCTTGTGTAACCAATTTCTAGAGCTATATACTCTTTTGTCGGTAGACTGACAGAGCGCACTGGCAGCCTATGCTGCTGGCATATGCAGCTGGCATATTTCGAGCATTGTCTGTTACAACGGCAACGACCTTTTCACTGTCAAACTCGTCGATAACGTCGGTAATAGTATCCGTACAGTACTCAGAATTTTACTTTTACTCTCTAGGCGAATGCTCTTCCAAATAACTGGATCAGAAATGGTTATTTCGAAATTTAAAGCTCCGTGGCCCGCGTCTAGCCACCAATAATTATTGCGAGCGAATGTGATTCCTTGATCTTTGACATGACAGCTGTTTGCACATGTTGGTGCAATGACACTTAGATGAAACAATAGGTCCTGCCTTTTGGAAGGTATTTTTTCCACTAATTGCATTCTGACGGTGGAAGTAGTACACGTGTTGCATACACTGCTCTACCAATACTTTCCTCAACTTCGCCTGTGACGGTTATAGAATGAACGGAAGACGTTATTATGAGAAGCGGTACATAAGTCAGCTTGCGTGCTCCTATAGACCACGACATGATCACTGTTGTGGAAGCCGTAGGCTCACCACTGCTCCTATCTGCTTCATCAACTTTTATTTGCAGCTGCCTCTGTTTCTTTCTTTTCACAGGTTGTGCAACATTGTAGAAGGCTATATAAATATAATAAAATTGGTCATTTCCTCGGATTTACACGTCTGAGTTTCAGTGGACTCTATACTGTACGTCCAGAAATTTCTAGCTCTTCTTCTTACGAGCCTTTCGTCGTCTAGAGGTGTTTTCCTAACCCAGGAACAAAGGCCTTTCACGTTACAGAAATTTAATGCACCGATTGTTCGCGTACGTTAACACATGCGACGCATGGAAGATGGGTGCAAGTGTGCCTCGTTCAGCATCCATAGCATGTTGCATACATTCCTCTGACAATACTTATCTCAACAGTACTTATTGTTCTCCGCGTGAAAGTAGCGTCAGAATAAAACACTACAAGAAATGTTTGCCAAATTTGCTAGTACTGCGCCAGAATTTTTTTTTCTGTTTAACGAACAGTGAATCATGGATTCCACCTGTTCTAAGTCTTGTGAACTGTGATAGACAACTCCGAAATAGCAACGACCAAAAATGAAAAGTAAATTTAATTATTTTTTTATTGTGACATTCGAATTTATTATGGTGAAATGTGTGCCTGGAAATTTCATAAGGCACAAGACAACTATAGACTAGCTCTGGCAGCATTGTCAGGACAAAGTTTTTCGCTGCAAACTGAAGGATACATGATACTGCGAACAGTTCGAACCAAATATATCTGTGGTATCAGAATATAGGCAATGCTAACAAAAGCTATTGTGCAGTTACTTGCGAACACAAATCTCTCTTCTCCATATTCATTGTTACATTACGTGATAATGAATTCCAGTACAGTCATGGCAGTGAAAGAAGGAAAAAAAGTAGCCAGTTTCGTGGCCACAGACATTTGTCATTTTCTCTTCGTAACCTGTCTGTAGCGCTTGAATACAATCAGCCAACTGGCTAAACGGTAGTATTTATCCACTATCAGATCAAAAGTAGGTGTACGTGGATACGAATATGCCTTGAGTCCACCCTTCGCCTTTACGAATGCCTCAGCTCTACTGGGGCGTCTCCGACGAGGTGTGTGAATAGCAGCCCATTCTCCCTCATGTGCCGAAACGAGAGAGGGTAGAGACGTTGTATATTGAGGTACGAAGCGGTGTTCTGACTCCCCCCAAAGCTTTTCCATTGAGGTTCTGGGTAGGTCACTACATTTCAAGAATGTTATTGTCTACAAATCATTGTCTAACAGATACTTTATGACATGGTGCGGTGTCAGGCTAGTACAAACAATCAACGTCTCAGAACTGTTCGTCCTGTAACACCACCTCCTCTGTACTACACTACTGGCACTACACCTGGAGCCGGTAACGTTCTCCAGGAATTCGCCAAACCCAAACCGTTCCATCGAATTGCCAAGGGGTATAGCATCATTCATTACTCCAAATCGTACCACCTCAAGCGTCGCTTAGCACTGGCGACAGAAATGTGTGGCTTATGAGGAACATCAAGACCATCGTACGCCTTTCTTTTTAAATCGCTACGTACAATCGTAACTTCAACTCGCGGGCGATTCCTTTCTCTGATTTCATATGATTTTTTAGAGTCACCTTCGACGGCCTCAGTCAATCAGTACATGAGGGTTTGCTTGGTCTTGGTTTAGCGGAAGTTGTTCCTTTGCGTTTCCAGTTCAAAATAACATCTTCAGCCATTGATGTGGTAAGCTTTAGAATATTTGAAATATTTGTTAGTCAAGTGATATCCCATGAGTAGAGCACTTTCGACGTCACTCGGCTGTTTTGGCAGAACCATTCTCTTCTTGTTGCAGTTCTACCGACAACACAATATTCCCTTTAATCATGGTGGTTCCACTTCTAGTGAAATCACGTGGTCGTTTGAGCATTGTATAGCGAGATTTTTCGGGCGTTCTGATGTGATAGTAGCTCGATGTAAGACTGCTTTGGAATCTAAGGACGGGCATACTCGTCGTAGATCTCGTCTGATACCACAAGGAGTGATGGCCGTATTGTGCACTGAACACATCATAACTCTTCTTCTTCTTGCGTTACGGGTAGCCCCTTCGTGGACTGCATTTTCCTCTTCTTCTCCCAGAACTTCTTCATTCATTCTCTTCTTCTCTCCCGCTCTTCTTCCGAGATCTTCAGTGTCCGTTTTTCCTGTCGGCTCCACTGGTGACACTCTAATCTTTTACTGTATTCTTCTCTGTCATTGATCTCCGGCATATTGGTCTGTGTGTATTTGTTCCTCAATTTTTCCTTTCCTTTGACCTTGATCCCCAATTCCAAACAGTCCTTCCGAAGTTCAACAACCCATTTGGTTCCTGTCTTTCCCCTTGTCCTCCCTGTTGTTTCTCACACTCTCTTCGTCATTCTGTCCATACTCATCCTAACTACATGTCCAGCAAACCTTGCCCTTTTGAGTCTGATTTCCCCGGATATTGTTCTCATGTTCCGATACAATTCTTCCCTAGGTATTCGCATCCACCTCTCTCCACCTCGTTTGGGACCTAATATTTTTCTCAGTATTTTTCTCTCTTCTTTCTCTAGTTGTTCTGCCCCATTTCTTCCTAGTGTCGTCTCAGCAGCATATAATACTGCATTCCTCACCGTTGCCTTGTAGTGGCTTATCTTTGCATCTGTGGATACATTCTTTTTATTGTATATCTCTCTCGTCATGCAGAATGCTGACCTCATCTTCTTTATCTTCTCTGTTATTCCCTTCTTGCTCCTGTTCTCTCCTATTATAAATCCTCCCAGATATTTAAATTTGTCCACCATTTGCACAGTGCCTTCCGGTGTTTCCCAGTCTGCAGTGGTATTTAAGGTCTTTTTCTTGTTATAGGCGATCCTCAGTCCCACCTTTCTGGCTACCTTACTTAAGTTGTCGAGTTGTGTCTTTGCATCTTCTTCCGTCTCACTTACTATTGCTATGTCGTCTGCAAAGGCTAGGCAGTCCACTTGAGCCCTGTTGTCCTTTTTTTCCCCCACATAGGTCTTTGGTATTCCCATTACCTCGTTCATTGCTCTCCACTGCCTGATCACTTCGTCCAGTGCTATATTGAACAATAATGGTGACAATCCATCTCCCTGTTTAACACCAGTCCTGATCTCAAATTCTTCTGACAGTACTCCTCTGAATCTCACCCTTGCTTTTGTGTCTGTCAGAATTTCTTTTATGAGTACTTGTGTAGTTCCATGAAGTCCTCTGTTCTTCAGGATCCTAACAAGAGTCTGTCTGTCGATGGAGTCATATGTCTTTGTGAAGTCCGCGAAGGTTATTACTGGCTTTTTGTTTTTTAAAGGCCCTATGTTCGTCGTAACTCCTTCACATCTCCTACAATCAGAGTACTAGTAATGGACTGTGTGCAACATTCTGTGTCAGCCCGCACTGTTAGTCGGACACCAGCAGCGGCTGGACTAGGGAATTGTCGTCCGTGTTTAGGCTGCCGCTGATACCACAACACACACGACTGCGTGTAGAGTGGTGGCGTACACTGGAAGCATGGACTGCTGATGAATGAGGTCGCATTCTGTTCAGCGATGAATTGCGATTATGCTCTACCCCGGATGACTATCGTCTTCCGATTATGGCGCTGATCTGGGGAGAATTCCCATTCTTGCCATGTTTTCGAGAGGCACAGTGGTCTTGCCCCTGGCACCATGATGTGGAGACCCATCGGGCATGACATCGGGTCACGGGTGGTAGTGACGGTGGGAACTCTAGCACCGCACCTGTACGCCATGGGCATTCTGTGTCCTCATGTGTTACCTCTCCTGCACCAGCAGCGTGGTGACATTTTCAAGACTCCAGTGCTCGTCAACAAATTCCACGTGTCTCTATGATTTGTCTGTATGATATTGACGTACTCTAGTGGCTAACAATATCCAGAGATATGTCCTCGGTGGAAAATATGTGGGAACAGCTCGGAATTCAACACCGTCCCTGTGCCAGTATTCGGGATATCGAGGACAAGATACAGTATTTTTGGGACCAGCTTTCCTCAGGAGAGAATGCTACGTCTTTGACACTCGAACCGGTGAATGCATCCAGGCTAGACGGAATGCAACATCATTCTTATAATTGGGCTCACTGTCAAGTTCTTTACAAACCTGATACCTGATTCGATTTTGTAATCACTAAAGTAAGAATGCATATCATTTTACTCCTGTGGTTTCATTTCTTTTTCTCCACCCCTTCTGTGTGCTTCAGGCTTTGTGTCAGGCAATGTAACTCTGTGTTTTGCATCTTTTAGTCCCATTACGCATCTACTACTTATCCTTTCTACTGTTCCTTCCAGCACTAGGTGTGGTGTTCGATGTCCCACAAAATTGTCTCTTCCTCTGACAGTGTCTTGAATACACTTTTATCCTCACCTGTTCTAATTAGCCTTCCTTCATTTCGTACCCTACATGTCTACTCAACTCTTAATATTCTTCGACAGTATCACATTTTAAGTGCTTCCACTTACTTCTTCTCCGGATTTTCAGTGGTCCATGTCCACCTTTATTTCCATATGTTATGCACGTACGCACATTCTTCTCAATTCCATATCAATATTTAGCATTGGTAGAGCTCTTTTAATTAAAGAATCTTTCTTCGATTGTGTCAGTCTATTGATATGTCGTTCCTTCAGCCACAATATGAAATGTTGCTTTCTTTATGAGGTAAATCTTGCTTTTCTTCCACTAATGCGTGGTTTCCAAATTTGGTATCAAGTAAGTTTTTATTCTCCTTTCTACTAATCATCATCTTAGATTTAACTCTACTATCGTCCAACTATGTTGTCCATTTCATTACTCTCTACAATAGTTCTAGGTACTCCTTACATCCGGCCAGAAGGACTATTTCGTTTGTAAACCTCAGCACAGATATGAGTTACCTTCGAACATACATTTCGGCTCTGAAATCTTCTTTCACTTTCTTTGTTGCTTCGTCCACATAGAACCACTATGGTGATAAGGAGGACACAGGGCAATGTTGCAGTTTAAGACAAATTTACCTTTCTTAACCTTCCACATTTATTACTCCCACATGGGTTTCGTGTAGAATATTAGTTTCTGTCTGTACTAAAGTTGCGTTATTATAAGGATTGTGAACATCTTATTGCATCTTACATTTTCGTTTAAAAATACACAGTGTTGTGAACGTGAGTCGTTTGGTCGCAAGTCCACTACAGGCTAGCCTTCCCTCTAGCAATACATGTTGCACGGGGCAGCCTACTCATCAGGCGGAGCGATACCTCCAGCAATCCGAGAGGTCTACAACGAAAGTAGCCAGCATAATAGCAACTTTGTTGCAAATCAGGAGTCACATCGACCTGAGAGAGAACAGTTTCATATCACTGCACAAAACTGGATACAAGTCGCGTAACTTATCGATCCGTTCCATCACAGGTCATCTGTGGAGGAGTTGTCACGTATTCGCCGAAGGAATCTCCACGTACGCTCATAACGATTTCGATGGAAAGTCAGCAGCCCAGTATCTGTTCACTAAACATCGCAATAATTTCAGTAACTCCAAAGGCAATCGACTCCTCCTGATCTGTTGATCATTTAGTCAATTCTGGCTGCATACTGGATCACCTGTTTATGGCTCTGAGCACTATGGGGCTTAACATCTATGGTCATCAGTCCCCTAGAACTTAGAACTACTTAAACCTAACTAACCTAAGGACATCACACAACACCAAGTCATCAACATCACCTATTTACTCCACAAAAACCTCCTCCTATTCTATTAGATTCTTGGATGGTTCCTCTCCATCGTAAAGATCTTCACTATACCACCATCTGTCTGCTCTTTTTTCTGAATTTAGCAGTGGAAAATCATCTGCAGTCTACATTTAGTGAAAGGTGGCTACACTGAGCCACAGCGCCAGAGATCGCTAGAGAGCATTGTTCCGCCGCCTCCACTGGCACAGTGATTATTGAGATGTCGTAGTGGGCAGTGCTTGTCCAGGACTCGTAGTAGTCAGTTCGTGTTGAGATGTGCTAGTAGGGAGTGCTTGCTGAGATGTGATACTGAAAAATTCTTGTTGAGATGTTGTAATAGCGAGTCGGTGTGGAGATATATTGTAATAATTTGAGTGCTTGTCATCAATATATGAAGGTAACGAAACTTGATTTATTTTTCATTATTTCCATGTTTTAAATAATGCGTCATTACAGGTTCAGTCAACAAAGCATCTGGCTTGTGTTCTTGGATTAGAGTGTAATTGTGGTTCTCTTGAGTAATTATGGTATTTTTATTTCCTTTAATTAATTCAGTATAAATGTTATTTAAAAATTCTTGTGTTGTTGAAGAAGAACCGTGCCAGATGCGTACGTTGAGTCACACTCCCACACACAGAACAGTTACTCTTGTGCTTGTTGTTGCGTTGGTTTTATAGTTGCTGGGGACTTAATTAATTAATTGTGTTAATGAAAATTTCCATTTCATTCATTGTTATTGTTCAATGCAGTCAGATTGCGTAATAATACGAGTCAGGGCCAACCGTTTACGAGACTTCGTAATCGGACAGACAGCTGCTAAAGCAAGAAATCAAAATCATTTTCATTACATTTAATTAAGCCCCCATGCATTAGTTATGTTTAATTTTCCTATAAGCTATGTCGGATTTCCCTACAATGCCTTTACACGTTTCATCCATTCAGAATTTGCCTACACTTCCTTCCCGTTCACTTTATTTTTAAGCACGCTACATTGTTGCCTTCCTACTTCAATCGTAAGCCCCTAATCTTCTTTTCTTCCATCCATAACCTCCAATTTTCTGAGTCGTTTGCATCTTATTTCACTCTACTTTCGCTATACTGCGATATCCTGTCCTTTTTCATTTAATTTCTCGTTTACTATATTCTATTTCATCTATACTGAACTTCTCTTGGCGCTTTTAATTAGGCTCTTGGCCATTGCGCAGAGAATGCTTAGAGTATCCAATCGTCCCATTGTCTCATCTTGTACCAAATCAGCAGCAGACAATTCCATCATTGTATACTCCTTTTCGTCGTCCTCTTAAATTTTAGTCTTGTTGTTTACCAAAGTTTTTTCCATCAGTCTCTTCACATGTTTGATGCGGACAGCCACGAATTCCTCTCCTGTACCAACCCCTTCATCTTGGAGCACCACTTACAACCTACATCGTCAGTTATTTGCTGAATGTATTGGGTTTTGACCCTTTACAGCTTCCTCTAGTACCAAGGAAGTTCTTCTATGATGTCTTAATAGATAACCTACCATCTTGTCCCTTCTTTTTGTCAGTATTTTCCACATACTCCTTTGTTCGACGAGTCTCCGGAGAACCTCCTAGTTCCTTACCTTAGCAGTCCACCATATTTTCAATATTCTTCTATATACCACAACTCGAATGCTTCGATAGTCTTCTATTCCGGTTGTCCCACAGTCCACTACCATACAATCTTGTGCTCCAAACGTACATTCTCACAAATTTCTTCTTCAAATTAAGGCCTATGTCTGAAACGAGTAGACTTATCTTGGCCAGGAATGCGCTTTTTTCCAGTGCTAGTCTGCTTTTTGTATCCTCCCTGATTTGTCAGTCATGGGTTATTTTGCTGCCTAGGTAGCGAAATTCCTTAACTTCATCTACCTCGTGATCACCGATTATGATAAACCTCTCGCTGTTCTCATTCCTAATACTTCTCTCATTTCTTTAGTCTTTCTTCGATTTACCCTCAGTCCACATTCTGAACTCATTGGAGCGCTCATTCCAGTCAGAAAATACTGTAATTTTTCTTCATTTCCACTGAGGATTGCAATGTCATCAGTGAATCTTATCATTGATATCCTCTCACCTTGATTTTAATTCCAGTATATCTTTCTTTCGTTTCCGGTATTGCTTCTTTGATGTATATGTTGAAAAGCTGGGGGGAAAGACTATATCCCTGTCTTTGATAGGTTTTAATCTGAGCTCTTTGTTCTTGTTCTTCCAGTCTTATTTGTCGCCTATTGGTTCTTGTACATAACGTATTTACTCATCTTTCCCTTTAGCCTAAACCTATTTTTCTCAGAATTTCGAACATTTTGCACCATTTTACACTGTCGAACGCTTTTTCCAGATCGACAAGTTCTATGAATGTGTGTTGATTTTTCTTCAGTCTTGTTCCCCTTATCAACCACAACATCACAACTGCCTCTCTGGTTACTTAACCTTTCCTAACGCCAAACTGATCGTCATGTAATTCATCCTCAATTACCTTTCTCATTCTTCTGTATATTATTCTTGTCATAAAATTGGATGCATGAGCTGTTAAGATGACTGCGCAACAATCCTGGCACTTGTTGGCTCTTGCAACCTTGGGAATTGTGTGGATGACATTTTTACTAAAGTCTGATAGTATATCGACAGTCTCATACATTCTACACACCACGGTGATCAATAGTTTTGTTGTCAGATCCCCCCGTGACTTTACAAATTCTGATAGAGTCTTGTCTATCCCTTCTAATTTATTTGACCTTAAGTCTTCCAAAACTCTTCTAAATTCTGATTCGAATACTGGATCCCTACCTCTTCTATACAGTTTCCTGTTTCGTCTTCTATCACGACATCAGAGAAGTCTTCGCCCCCATAGAGGTCTTCAATGTACTCTTTCCACCTATTCGTTTTCTCCCCTGTATTTAGCAATGGAATTTCCATTGCATTGTCTGTGTTACCAACCTTGCTTTTAATTTCATCGACGATTGTTTTAACTTTTCTGTATGCTGAGTCATTCCTTACGACAAAAACTTCTTTATCGATTTCTTCACGTTTTTCATTGAGCCATTTTGCCTTAGCTTTGCAGTATTTCCTATATACATCGTTCTTAAGTAACACGTATTTCTGTATTCCTGAATTTCCTAGAACGCATCTGTACTTCCTTCTTTTGTCGATCAGCTGAAGTATTTCTTCTTTTACTCACGGTTCCTTCGCACTTCTCCCCTTCGTGCCCATGTTTTTTCCAAACTTCTGTGATTGCCCTTTTTAGATATGTCCATTCTTCTTCAGCCACACTTCCTTTTGGGCTATTCCTTATCGTACTATCGATAGCCTTAGAAAACTTCAAGAGTATCTTTTAATTCCTTATTGCTTTCGTATCCCACTTCCTTGCGCATTGATTCCCCACCACTAGTACTTCGTGATCTGAGCCTATTCGGCTTCTGTGTAGCCTTTCTAATCCTGGGTTTAATTTCTACATATTTGTCTAACTACGTAGTAGTCCAGTTGATATCTCAGTCTCTTATTCTTTTCTAACTTCACGTTCTTTTGTTGTGGTTTTGAAAGACGTCTTTTCGTTACAACCAGAGTGCCCCTACTCAGCTAAGAACACATAAATTTTCCTAAACGCGGATTACGTCAAAACGTGCTTTTTTAACCTGAAAAACTTTTCGCTTCGTCCCCATAGTTTTTATGAGCGACGATTTCTTCCCCACAGTCTGCTTTGATATTCAGTTCATGCATATTCCTGCTGCAGATGCGAATTTGAATGACAACCAGACTAGTCATAACTGAAATCTTCGATTTCCATAAAATTTCTCATTGGTCTGAGGGATTGTATGACTAACATCAGTCACGAATGTAGAAAAGACATACCTTTCTGGCCATGTAACAGGACGATCGTATACGACGTTTTTAATGAAATGTCAAACTCAAAGATGTCCCACTTTACGTTTGGTGTGTACATTATTCGTGCGCAATACCACTCTCACATTTTAATCAAATGAGAATTGTATTTAACGAACGTTCGTTAGTAAATGGTAGTGGTACAGGCTAACTTCCGCCACGCACCGTATGGTAGCTTGCGAAGCATATGTAGATGTAGATATATGTAAATGGATATCGACCGACAGTTTTCACATCTATCTGCGTTTTTCTGTTTTGGTAGTCTGGTGATAACCTTCTGGTTGTCCTTCGTGTACCCACTAACAAATCCGTTTTTTGTTTCGGGCTGATAAACAAGAAATGTTTATTCAGAAGCAATTACCTTCATGAGGATACTTCATGAAAGTGGATTGATACATTTGCTAAACACAAGGCAAAAAAAAAACAAGTTTTCTCGCAAAACAGTATTCTTTCATAGTTCTGCACTATTGTGGTATTAACGCTATTTTGTCGAAAGTCGACATGTTGAGAAACGTGGCTGTTGTACTAAAGGTTTATAATTTATAAAAAACAGCTACCAGCCACATGTATGGTTAAAAAGGTTTATTATCTTCAGACCATGACCGGTTTCGGATTTTTCTTTACAAATCCATCTTCAGATGGCAGTTACAAGCATTCTAAGTTGGACCTAGTTTTGTTTTTGTTATTCGTTTGCTGCACTGGGAAAGAAAAGAAATATTTTTGTTGTCATATCGGTAATGGTATTTTTACAAAAGATTTACTTCTTTCACAAAATCTAATTGCTCATGAGATAGTTTTTTGTTTTGAACTTAGTAAACGTGAAGGTTAGTGTACTTACGAGCTATGTAGTTCTGCCTGACGAAATATTTGTGCGTTTATGTTTTCGAGCGCAAGCTTAATACACTTTTCAATATGCACCATGTGAGTGCTATTCCAGTCAATGGACGTCACTTTCAACCTCATCATCTTAATTACACACGCAGCACACACGAATAACGTTTACAAAACGTGGCCTAGCTTCATAATACAAACGAGAACAATATTTGCAAAGAGCTTACAGTCATAACGATGTTAACTTACAGATGCTGTATAGTCGATATGGGTACAGTAAAATATCTCTTTGCTATTGTATGAAATTAATCTAAAACGGAATAAATAAAATTACATACAAATAAGATTACAAACATTATATGTAGTACAGAAATACTGTGTGTTACTAATTAGTTGTTACAATTTTAGGAGATAAATTCTAATATATGACATGATAAGCATTGCACATGTTTACATTATGCAATGTTTCAATGACATATAAGCATTTTTTGGGGGCAAAATGTGAAACTACTTGGATAAAAACAGAAATCAAATTACAATATAAGAAGAAAGATAAGCTGAATAAATCTATGTACAAGTTGCATTTACAATTAGGAAATAGTCTCTCACCTCTACAGTTCACATATGTAATACACCATATTAATCATGCTCTTAGCAGAGACCAACAACAAATCTCCTCTAGGCACAAGAAGAAGTTAAAATCCCTCATTCAACTCAAATTAAAGGAACCACGTAACACTGGGGAACAGCAGAAGCACATATTCTATAACAGAGTGGTAAACACAACACATATTTCTTTCAGTCCCAATGAACTTAACCTCTTAGATAAAGGCTTCAAGCATAATATTGCCCCAAGATTAATTAATAAGAACATAAAAGACCTAATAGCAGCTACAAAACTGGCATGTGGCACTGCCAAACTTAAGTCCAATGAGAAAAATGCGTTGGCATTTAAAGCCAACAAACTCATCACTAAACACATGCTTTCAAAAAATAATATAATTAATAATGAACAAAAAATTCTTAAAGATATCAATGATAAACTTACTGCTAACAAAGATCTCATGGTAAAGGCTGATAAAGGAAATTCAGTTGTTTTGTATGAATCAGAATACATTGAAAAAACTCTAGAATTTTTTCAGTCCAATAGCTTCACAAAACTAGAATCAGACCCCACAGCAAAATTTGAAGCTAAACTTCGTAAATTACTCAACAGTTTTGAATCCCTCTTAAATAAATATGAAATTTCGGACTGCTTTACCATGAATCCAACTGCACCGAAACTTTGGTCACAGCCAAAGATCCACAAAGAAAATTCCCCCATATGCCCTGTTGTGAACTCAAGAAACAGCCCAGCATACTACATAAGCAGAAAATTGAAGGATCTCCTTACCACCTACTACAAGTTATACAGTTAAAAACACAGTGGACCTTGTAGAACATATCAAAGACATCCACATACCACCAACAGCTAGATTTGCCTCACTAGATATTGTAAACCTATACACTAACATCCCAGTAGATGAAACAATTAACATAATAAAAAGTAACCTCTTAAAACACAAAAAGATCAATCTGCCAGAGATATATGAGTTAATAGAGATCCTCACACTCGTCTTGTCTAATAATTACTTCACCTTCAATAATAAAGTCTATAAACAAAATGATGGCCTTGCAATGGGTAGCAGTCTTGCTGGATTATTAGCTGATATTTACATTAACCGTCTTGAGAAAAAGTTCTTCTCATCCAATAACCAAATGAATAGTAAAATACTTTACTACAAGAGATACGTAGATGACACTCTATTACTTTTTGATGGTAACAGCAGCGAAATTGATACCTTAGCTGAAGATCTGAGCAAATTACACAACAACATCAAATTCACAGTGGAGCATGAAATAAATAAGAGTATCAATTTTCTGGATCTCAAAATATCAAACATAACACCATTTTGGTATCTTTCGAAAACCAACAACCACAGATGTTACCATCAATAACACATCCTGCCACCCGAGCCAACATAAGATGGCTAATTTCCGGTGAATGCTACATCATATACATAAAGTCCCCCTCACCCCCACTGAACAGCACAAAGAAATCAGCATAATCAAATCAATTGCCCAAAATAATGGCTATGATGCTTCAATCATAGACGCACTCTCTCAAAAAACAAAAGAAAAAATTGCTAGCAATAAGTCTTTGCAACAAGCAACAGCCACAATAACTATGAAAGCAAAAAAAAATCAGTAAAATATGTAGCCCTACCATATATAGGCCCACTTTCATACAAAATTTCCAACCTATTCAAGAAGAAGAATGTCAAAATCAGTTTCTCTACCAATAACAAACTCCAACAAAGAGTCATACACTCACTCCCACACAATAGCATACCCCATAAAAGATCTGGAATTTATAAACTCAAGTGTAACAACTGTCCTAAATTCTACATTGGCCAAACAGGTAGAGCTTTTGAAACAAGATTCAAGGAACACCTTGATGCCCTACGTTTGAAAAACCTAAGCAAATCTGCTTTTGCCACCCATCTTGCAGAAAACAATCATACAGTTGAGAATATAGAAAACAACCTGCAGATATTACACCTCAAAGACAAGGGTTTCACATTGAATCTCTTAGAGGAGATGGTTGGTTTGTGGGATTTAAAGGGACCAGACTGCGATGGTCATCGGTCCCGCTGCGTCAACTAGAGCTGAGCAGCCGGCCGGCCGTCTTAGAGGAGATTGAGATTCATACACATAAAAACAGGTTCCCTGATCTCATTCTGAATGAACAGACAGAGTCAGTTAACACCCCCTTCCTAAATAACTTTGAAGAAGCTTTCACTTTCTTAAAATAACTTAAGCCTAATATTCCATTAAAAACATTCAGTATACAGACCCCCAAAAACTGCTTATATGTCATTGAAACATTGCATAATGAAAACGTGTGCATTGCTTATCATGTCATATATTAGAATTTATCTCCTAAAATTGTAACAACTAATTAGTAACACACAGTATTTCTGTACTACATATAATGTTTGTAATCTTATTTGTATGTAATTTTATTTATTCCGTTTTAGATTAATTTCATACAATAGCAAAGAGATATTTTACTGTACCCATATCGACCATACAGCATCTGTAAGTTAACATCGTTATGACTGTAAGCTCTTTGCAAATATTGTTCTCGTTTGTACACTCCTGGAAATTGAAATAAGAACACAATGAATTCATTGTCCCAGGAAGGGGAAACTTTATTGACACATTCCTGGGGTCAGATACATCACATGATCACACTGACAGAACCACAGGCTCATAGACACAGGCAACAGAGCATGCACAATGTCGGCACTAGTACAGTGTATATCCACCTTTCGCAGCAATGCAGGCTGCTATTGTCCCATGGAGACGATCGTAGAGATGCTGGATGTAGACCTGTGGAACGGCTTGCCATGCCATTTCCACCTGGCGCCTCAGTTGGACCAGCGTTCGTGCTGGACGTGCAGACCGCGTGAGACGACGCTTCATCCAGTCCCAAACATGCTCAATGGGGGACAGATCCGGAGATCTTGCTGGCCAGGGTAGTTGACTTACACCTTCTAGAGCACGTTGGGTGGCACGGGATACATTCGGACGTGCATTGTCCTGTTGGAACAGCAAGTTCCCTTGCCGGTCTAGGAATGGTAGAACGATGGGTTCGATGACGGTTTGGATGTACCGTACACTATTCAGTGTCCCCTCGACGATCACCAGTGGTGTACGGCCAGTGTAGGAGATCGCTCCCCACACCATGATGCCGGGTGTTGGCCCTGTGTGCCTCGGTCGTATGCAGTCCTGATTGTGGCGCTCACCTGCACGGCGCCAAACACGCATACGACCATCATTGGCACCAAGGCAGAAGCGACTCTCATCGCTGAAGACGACACGTCTCCATTCGTCCCTCCATTCACGCCTGTCGCGACACCACTGGAGGCGGGCTGCACGATGTTGGGGCGTGAGCGGAAGACGGCCTAACGGTGTGCGGGACCGTAGCCCAGCTTCATGGAGACGGTTGCGAATGGTCCTCGCCGATACCCCAGGAGCAACAGTGTCCCTAATTTGCTGGGAAGTGGCGGTGCGGTCCCCTACGGCACTGCGTAGTATCCTACGGTCTTGGCGTGCATCCGTGCGTCGCTGCGGTCCGGTCCCAGGTCGACGGGCACGTGCACCTTCCGCCGACCACTGGCGACAACATCGATGTACTGTGGAGACCTCACGCCCCACGTGTTGAGCAATTCGGCGGTACGTCCACCCGGCCTCCCGCATGCCCACTATACGCCCTCGCTCAAAGTCCGTCAACTGCACATACGGTTCACGTCCACGCTGTCGCGGCATGCTACCAGTGTTAAAGACTGCGATGGAGCTCCGTATGCCACGGCAAACTGGCTGACACTGACGGCGGCGGTGCACAAATGCTGCGCAGCTAGCGCCATTCGACGGCCAACACCGCGGTTCCTGGTGTGTCCGCTGTGCCGTGCGTGTGATCATTGTTTGTACAGCCCTCTCGCAGTGTCCGGAGCAAGTATGGTGGGTCTGACACACCGGTGTCAATTTGTTCTTTTTTCCATTTCCACTAGTGTATTATGAAGCTGGGCCACGTTTTGTAAACGTTATTCGTGTGTGCTGCGTGTGTAATTAAGATGATGAGGTTGAAAGTGACGTCCATTGACTGGAATAGCACTCACACAGTGCATATTGAAAAGTGTATTAAGCTTGCGCTCGAAAACATAAACGCACAAATATTTCGTCAGGCAGAACTACATAGCTCGTAAGTACACTAACCTTCACGTTTACTAAGTTTAAAACAAAAAACTATCTCATGAGCAATTAGATTTTGTGAAAGAAGTAAATCTTTTGTAAAAATACCATTACCGATATGACAACAAAAATATTTCTTTTCTTTCCCAGTGCAGCAAACGAATAACAAAAACAAAACTAGGTCCAACTTAGAATGCTTGTAACTGCCATCTGAAGATGGATTTGTAAAGAAAAATCCGAAACCGGTCATGGTCTGAAGATAATAAACCTTTTTATCCATACATGTGGCTGGTAGCTGTTTTTTATAAATTATAAACCTTTGTTGAGGTATTAGTTTAATGATTCAAACATGTTTGTGTCATATTACCACAGCCTCAAGAACCTGTAACAGATACTCTGCACAGGAAATCTCCGCAACAGTCGAATGTTCACGGGCTGAAACTCCGAAACCGTCTACGAACGAGCTTACATGCACGGTGAAAGTCCAGCTGTTTCTGGTGACCCTATGTTGTCATTAACGCAGACAAAAGATAAAAAACGCAGCATTTTATCTGCAATTCGATATTACGATGTTCATTTTACGGACACAATGACATGTATTTCGCTTGGTTAGTCCGGCTATAAGAGGGCGACACTGTGTGTAGCAAAACAAACTATTTGCTTCAAAAAATCAGTTAAGTGATTTTATTGTTTGTCACAATATTCCTCCTTAACATCAGTACATTTTTGCATTCAGTGAAACGGCTTCTTAAAGCAGTGATACGTCTCTTCCTGAGGCATTTCAAATACCAATTTTTATAACGTTCCACTGCTTCATCTGACGACGAAAATCATGCGTTTTATCCTTAATTTTAGGAACAAAACAAAAGTCAAAGAGCTGGGCAGGGCTGTGTGGCGGAGGGTCATGGTGCTGATATTTAGGGCATCCAGATGCTCAGTTGGTAGTTTTGTTCTATGCGATGTTGAATTAATGTGATGTAAAATCAGTTTTGCTGTCGGGGTTTTTGCAAGAACTTTTTCAAATGCGTGGTTAACATACACTCGTGTCCCAGTCTAAAGCAACGGTACACCGATCTTCTAATGCTGTAGCATACTGTTGCCCAATTCAGAAAAAAACTAGCAATCTTCTTGCGAGTACTGCGAATTCATCGGGCTTTTGTAGGCTTGGGTTCTTTCGAAAGACCCATTGAGCCAACAGACTATTCTATTCAGGATCATAACAATAAATCCGAGATTCATCATAAGTAACGATATTGCAAATCACACTTGATGCAGTGGCTTGGAATTTTTCCAGGGTATTTCTATACTAAGTAATGCGTTGTTGGTTTTGATCGGTAATCAATTTACGTGGAATCCATCGACAAATTTTTTTTTCTCAAGTCTAACTTTTAACCTGAGAGTTTTGGTTTTGACCCGTACCCATGCTCAGAGTCACCTGTATCATTTCTGAATATGATTGTCAATCTTCTTTAAGCATTTCCCGAAAAAAACGCAATATTTTCGTCAGTAACAGCAGTTGTTGGACACCCTTCGTGAAACTCATCTCTAAGAGAAAGTTGATCTTTTTGGAGTTCGCTGTACCAACTAGAAATTTTTGTCTTGGGTGATCTTCTTCGCCAAATGCATTTCTAAGCCTATCTTCATGTTGTTTAAGCGTTAATGACCATTTAAAATAGTAAAATATCGTAGCCCGGAAATGTTCTCTGGTGAAATTCCTTTTTTCATTGCATTTAGAATGTGTAAATGATGATACTTAACAAATTATTGGAGTTAATTGAACGAAGTGCACGGTATTCATCTCGAAAATCTTCATGCAGTGGTTGTCAAATATAAACAATTTTTATTTCTATATAGTACAATGGCACACTAAAATTGTTCACATTGTCCCTCGTACAGATGTTTCGGCACTGTATTTGACTAAACTCCATTTCTAACGGTCTTGTAGGAGTGTTGATACGATGCTGCATGAGGCTTAATCCGTGATTGATAAGGTTCTGAGGAATCTTACAACGTGGATCGGTTGACTGACGACAGGGTCATATTACGACAAAATATGTTGCATTGTAAATTGAACTACGTAGTATAGAATTCAGCTGAAAAGAAAATGTGTTCCACTCAATAAAGTCACCAGCAGATGACTATCTCCTACCGTTAATCTATAATCGTGCCTTCTGTGTTTAATATGTTTTTATAAAACAAAAATTTATCTGTTATCTCCCTTGAGCTCGATGCGTTTGATGCAGCGATTACCATTTCACTGGATCAGACTATAAATTTGTTTTCATCGCTGCATACAATCCTCTTAATATTAAAGCTGTCCCGTATCAGAGAAGTTGATTTGAACGCCTCAGTGCTTTATCGACATGGTCTAAATGGGGGTGGTACTGCCCTGCACTTCTCCTCCTTTGAACTGGGTTGTGTCACTTAGTGTGGGATCTACTGTTAAATGTGGATACCGAACAAAACTGCTTCGCATATTTCTCATAAGCAAATCACTGTCAATAGTGAAAGAGAAGAGTGTAATCCTAAACTTCGGAATTGCGCTGCAACAAGCGTAACTTCGACTTGAAACTCCATTTACCTCAGCCACACCATTTACTTTATGAAAGTTTCCTTACGCGTTTGGTATTAGAACATTTTCGAAGGCTCCACAGAAGTATATACTAGAAATCGTAAATAGATAATTATTACATAAATGTTATTGTGACATAGAAAACATTCTTGAGAAATCTCACCAAATTTTAAAAATGTACTTTTCATCCTAAAATAGTGTTGGCAATACTGACGTGTCGGCACGCTAGCTTAGAGTCCGCTGCTTCGCTTGCGTAGACTATGGCCTGCAGAGATTTTTTTTAATCGATTTTCTATGTTGTTCACAAAACCGCAACTCTTTCTAAGCTTTTAACGGTCACGAAGGCCATGTAAGCATGGTCTCTTCCGAATGTACTTCCGAAGTAAAGGCTATTCTGGTAGCTGGAGTCCAAAGTTTTTGTTAATCGTGCCTTTGGCATTTTTGTGGAGGTATTTCCATAGCAACTTTCATCCCCTAACAAATGTTGCTTTAGATTTTAACCGAGAAGTGAAATACCAGTTTTCATAAACTTAAATTTAAAATTTATTTAACTTAACAAAATATTTTCTTAAAAATTTTCATCCTCTATCGTACCTCTTAGGGGTTGAATTTCCAAAAGCACTGAAACACGTATTTTTTTATTTATAAGAGAGAAGTAAATGACATCTGTCGTAGACGCAGCCTAAAGAAACGTTTAGTATTTCTTTAGTAATTTTTCATTTACAAAAAGACATTCACCCACTATTTTACCCCTTTAGTGGTCGAATTTTCAAACCTGCCGAAATGCGTATTTTTTTATTTTCTGACTGAGAAGCCAAATAGAAGTTTTCGTAGTTTCAGCTTCAAAACTCCCTTAACAGCGACATACTTTCAAAAAGCCTTTCATGCAGTATTTCGCCCCATTAGTGGTGGAATTTAGAACAATCGCTTCTTTAACGACGCCTGTAGTGTTAGATCCGCACCATCTAAAAAC
Organism: Schistocerca nitens; assembly: GCF_023898315.1. Lineage (NCBI taxonomy): Eukaryota > Metazoa > Arthropoda > Insecta > Orthoptera > Acrididae > Schistocerca > Schistocerca nitens. Next base: position 500,874,052 of record NC_064619.1, on the reverse strand, counting down.
TTCAAATTTCTATCCTTAGTGGTCTGGGCTGGGCTATGATACGTCAGTGAATCGGCCTGACTCTATTTCACCCCCTTCGGGGTTAAATTTCCAAAAACAGTGAAACACACATTTTTTCATCCCTAACGGAGAAGCCGAACACCAGTTTCCAAAGATTTACTTTAAAAAATGCATCCGCAATGAAATACTTTCATAAAAAGTTTCACCCCATATTTCCCCTCCGTAGGGGCTACAATATAAGATCCACACCTTCTCCAGATTTCAACATTCCATCCTTAACGGTTTGGGCTGGATATTGATGTGTCAGCCAGTCAGCCAGCCAGTCAGTCAGGAGACTGCTTTTTATACATAGACACTATGTATCATCATATGCTTTTCATCACACCCAAATGCAAACTGATCGTACTGCTATATGGTGTTAATTCAAGTCAGTCACAAGAGGGTGACTGTCAGCGGTATAACTGCCAATTGTACACTCCTGGAAATGGAAAAAAGAACAAATTGACACCGGTGTGTCAGACCCACCACACTTGCTCCGGACACTGCGAGAGGGCTGTACAAGCAATGATCACACGCACGGCACAGCGGACACACCAGGAACCGCGGTGTTGGCCGTCGAATGGCGCTAGCTGCGCAGCATTTGTGCACCGCCGCCGTCAGTGTCAGCCAGTTTGCCGTGGCATACGGAGCTCCATCGCAGTCTTTAACACTGGTAGCATGCCGCGACAGCGTGGACGTGAACCGTATGTGCAGTTGACGGACTTTGAGCGAGGGCGTATAGTGGGCATGCGGGAGGCCGGGTGGACGTACCGCCGAATTGCTCAACACGTGGGGCGTGAGGTCTCCACAGTACATCGATGTTGTCGCCAGTAGTCGGCGGAAGGTGCACGTGCCCGTCGACCTGGGACCGGACCGCAGCGACGCACGGATGCACGCCAAGACCGTAGGATCCTACGCAGTGCCGTAGGGGACCGCACCGCCGCTTCCCAGCAAATTAGGGACACTGTTGCTCCTGGGGTAACGGCGAGGACCATTCGCAACCGTCTCCATGAAGCTGGGCTACGGTCCCGCACACCGTTAGGCCGTCTTCCGCTCACGCCCCAACATCGTGCAGCCCGCCTCCAGTGGTGTCGCGACAGGCGTGAATGGAGGGACGAATGGAGACGTGTCGTCTTCAGCGATGAGAGTCGCTTCTGCCTTGGTGCCAATGATGGTCGTATGCGTGTTTGGCGCCGTGCAGGTGAGCGCCACAATCAGGACTGCATACGACCGAGGCACACAGGGCCAACACCCGGCATCATGGTGTGGGGAGCGATCTCCTACACTGGCCGTACACCACTGGTGATCGTCGAGGGGACACTGAATAGTGCACGGTACATCCAAACCGTCATCGAACCCATCGTTCTACCATTCCTAGACCGGCAAGGGAACTTGCTGTTCCAACAGGACAATGCACGTCCGCATGTATCCCGTGCCACCCAACGTGCTCTAGAAGGTGTAAGTCAACTACCCTGGCCAGCAAGATCTCCGGATCTGTCCCCCATTGAGCATGTTTGGGACTGGATGAAGCGTCGTCTCACGCGGTCTGCACGTCCAGCACGAACGCTGGTCCAACTGAGGCGCCAGGTGGAAATGGCATGGCAAGCCGTTCCATAGGACTACATCCAGCATCTCTACGATCGTCTCCATGGGAGAATAGCAGCCTGCATTGCTGCGAAAGGAGGATATACACTGTACTAGTGCCGACATTGTGCATGCTCTGTTGCCTGTGTCTATGTGCCTGTGGTTCTGTCAGTGTGATCATGTGATGTATCTGACCCCAGGAATGTGTCAATAAAGTTTCCCCTTCTTGGACAATGAATTCACGGTGTTCTTATTTCAATTTCCAGGAGTGTATGTAGGCTTGGGTACAGAAAATTTTTTAAAAATATATGTCTCACAAGCAGTTGCATCACTAAAGAATGGAGTTACAACGCAAGCCAATAGAGCTCTTTTCTTATGAATAAAATTGCTAAGTAGTTACATCACAAGACAACAAACGAACAGATGGCGTTGTTTAGGTTCAAAAAATACAGCATGCCGTATACAGTCAACACCAAGATCATAATATATCTCACATTAAAATAATTGACAAAAATATGATACTGACACAAAATACAGAAAGTAGAGTGATGTAAACAGTAAAAATACGTTGTTGATTAACAGATCGTTTAATTCTTCATATGACATATGAGGATGTCATAACGTAGTACAGATATGAAGTTGATGACTTATGTGTCACACACAACCGCAGCATCATCGCAAACAATGAATACAACACAGAAGGACTTAGACAGAGGGGAGTGCTTTAAAGAGAAGCATTAATTACATGGGTTTCCAACTGATAACAAAGTAGCTGTGAGGCTAGTACATTGTCAATTACATCCAATATAAAATTATCGGACATTGCAACCAAGGGTCGATCTCCATTTTAAAATAGGTAACATTGTATATGGAAACAAAATTAACAGGGAAATACACTGCATAAAACTGATCTCATAATACAAAAACTAAACAAGCAAAATCCAGGATGTAATGTAACAATATTAAGAAAGGGAAGTTGCTACTCACCATATAGCGGAGATGCTGAGTCGCAGATAGGCATAACAAAATGATTCTCACAAATAAAGCTTTCGGCTGTTATGGCCTTCATCGACAATAAACGACATACTTACACACACACAGCCGGCCGAAGTGGCCGTGCGGTTAAAGGCGCTGCAGTCTGGAACCGCAAGACCGCTACGGTCGCAGGTTCGAATCCTGCCTCGGGCATGGATGTTTGTGATGTCCTTAGGTTAGTTAGGTTTAACTAGTTCTAAGTTCTAGGGGACTAATGACCTCAGCAGTTGAGTCCTATAGTGCTCAGAGCCATTTGAACCATACACACACACACACATGCACACACGTGTAAACGCAAATGCAAACGCAACTTGCACGCCCAACTGCTGTCTCAGGCAACTGAAACCACACTGCGAGCAGCAGCAACAGTGCATGATGGGGTGACGACTGGGTGGGGATAAGGAGGAGGCTGGGGTGGGGACGGGAAGGGATAGTATGGTGGGGGTGGCGGACAGTGAAGTGCTGAAGATTAGACGGTGGTCAGGGGCGAGACGGGGCGAGGGGCGAGGGGGAAGTAGTGGGAAAGGAGAGAAATAAGGAGACTGGGTGTGATGGTGGAATGACGGCTGTGTAGTGTTGGAATGGAAACAGGGAAATGCCTAAAGCTTCTTCTGGTGAGAAAACCTTTACTGATAATTCAAAGATTCTTGAATAATGGTGTTGTGGAAGGTATTTACGAAACAAGCGTGAGTGCATGAAATATTAGTTCTGATTCATTGTATTTTTGAGACGCAGTTACCTCATCACCTACCAGCCACTGCCCCATCATGTCAGTTAGGCGAGTTGGTTTACATGTCTTCAGGCGCCTGTAATTGAGAAATTAGTTGCTCGTTTTGAGTCAGGAATATCTGTAATTCTGTTCGAAAGACCTATAAAGGAAGCTCTAAAGTACATACTAATCACAAAATCTGACTCTCACATTTCTGAAAATATTATGGGTAGTCATACCACAAATATACTTGTGTCCAAAAGTTAAGGAGGAAAGTCACTTCCGCACTTAGTGTTACTGCAAAGTATCATACCTCCACGTAACTTCGGCCATAAATAGAGAGAAATGCTGCGGTATAGTACAGAAGGTAATTGAAATAACAACTCAAACGAGACTAAAAGGAATGACACTTTTATTCCAAGACAGTAATTACACTGAAGTCATCGCAATGTATGACGGTGCTCTGGACATTAAAAATAGCGGGACAAGGTTGTTAGTAGGGTGTGTCATCATCACAGACGGCTGTGCATCCTCTGCAACGGGCTACCATACTGGCCAGAAGGTTGGTAAGGAGTTCTTGTGGTAGGGCGCACCATTTCTCCATCATGGCGTTTGACAGATGCTGGGTGGACGGTGATGCGTGTGCTCATGGTGCAATAGATCTCCCTAACGCATCCCACATGTGCTCGATGGGATTTAAGTTGCGGAAAAGGGCAGACCAGTCTAATCGCCGAACATCCTCTCGTTCCAAGATCTCCTCCATCTCGATGCACCCGCGCACTGTGATCCATGAAGTGAAGCCTGACTTGAAATGGTAAGTATGCAGGTAAACTGCCAAGCCCACACTCAAAGAAAAAATTTCACAATTTATTTCATACCAACAATTTTACGTAAGACACACCCTGGGTACCAGAGCACACTTGATTAACAAATTTAATACTCATAAGATAATCAGTAAATTGTTCAAAATCACCAGCAAGTGAATCACAGACTTTAAACATCAAAATACTTAACCTTTTAAGGATGTCTGCCTAGGCGTTCAGTTAATTCAAAACTACTAGGTCTCCAACTTTGTTTCCACCGTTTTTTTCTCGAGGTTCGGGGCTTCACTGTGAAACGCTTACAAAAAAATTATGATTCACAGTATTGCCCATCGCTGGCCACTACATTTCCCCATCTTTCGGATAGCATACGAATCCCGTGGCGGAAGAATGGTTCAAATGGCTCTGAGCACTATGGGACTCAACTGCTGAGGTCATAAGTCCCCTAGAACTTAGAACTACTTAAACCTAACTAACCTAAGGACAACACACACATCCATGCCCGAGGCAGGATTCGAACCTGCGACCGTAGCGGTCGCGCGGTTCCAGACTGTAGCGCCAGAACCGCTCGGCCACCAGCGGCCGGCGTGGCGGAAGAATTGGGCTTCTTTTGTGAGGATCCGTTAATCGATTCAATTTTTCACTTGTTCATATGATCGGAAGTGCTGGTCAGCCAGACTGTGTCCTACTGATCGGAAAACGTGGTAGTCAGAGAGAGCAACGTATGGGGAATATGGCGAAAGTGATAGGACTTTTCATTTCAACGTTTCCAAGTATATTTTGACGGGTTTTGTGAAATGGGATCGAGCACTGACCTGCTGCAAAATTACCTTTACGTGTCTAACGCTGTATTGTGGCCATTTGTGTTTCAGTGCTGTGCTCGAACGCATCAATTGCTTTAGATAATGATCTCCTGTGACTGTCTTCTTCTGTTTCAGTAGCTACGAAAACGTTCTGTCTTCCACCGCCATGACTGTCTTCGACATCACCATCACCGTTCTTAAGGCGTTGAAAACATTTTCTGCACGTTCTTCCACTAATAGTTCCCTCACCATTGGCCTTACCCAGCATTTTAAGCCACAGCCGCAGATTTATTCATGTTAAAGCAGAAAATTAAAACTTCCCGCAAATGGCGAGAAATTGGTACGTAAGTTGACGTACTTAATCGAGAATAACCTTATGATGCAATCACAAATCGACTAATATTTTTATGGCATTATGTTTACCGATGCCTAAGCTTATTGTATTACACCTATGACCAACCAACTGAACCCATTTGCCGCTACTGCCGTCTATTGCAAAACGGCGGAAGCAAAGTTGTAGACCTAATAGTAACTTGTGGTGCAGTGCTTCTTGTTATGTCCGTGCTTGCTACGAAAATGGGATGAGGAATTCCTCCGCCTTGTGCAAGACGCATGGTTGAAACAAAACAAGAAAAAAGGTGTCTTGCATAAGGCTGAATTCCTCACCCGATAGAACAAGAGTTAAATTACAAACCACAAGATTCATTCTGAAAAATTTCGTTCAAAAGCTGATACAATAATTATTTACATTCGTCAAAAGTCTGAACAAGCCTTCCCACCAGATTTAAATAAATATAATGGAAAATTAGGTTAAAAGAAAAAAAGCGATTTTACCACAGATGCTATAACGTTTCAAAACTAATATAATCCAAGCGAAGATAATAGGGTTGCATCTTTTCCAGAAATTAACAGCATAAATGAATTTATTGATGTGTTTCAGTAACTCGGCTGACTACACGACCTTTTGGCCCTGTTGCGTACGTTTAAAAAATGGTTCAAATGGCTCTAAGCACTATAAGACTTAACATCTGAGGTCATCAGTCCCCTAGACTTAGAACTACTTAAACCTAACTAACCTAACATCACACACATCCATGCCCGAGGCAGGATTCGAACCTGCGACCGTAGCAGCAGCGCGGTTCCAGACTGAAGCGCCTAGAACCAATCGGCCACAGCGGCCGACCACGTACGTTTAAAACAAGTACCAGGTAATACCTATGGAACAACTCTGTGGAATTTACTCTTACCTGTATCGTTAAACAAATTCAACCCCAGTGACAAACAATATCCACAAGAGCACCATAGTAAAACTATTTAGCACAGTCAACGGCTACCGAAGCCGGTTCAAAAAGAGCAAGGGGTGCGGTATTTACAGATTAATTTAAATCACAGTAGCGCACAACCTAATGTTGGCGCTCCCTTTTGACTGTTAAATAAAACGAACGCACAGATTTAACATATTGTGTACCATAATACTTGGTACATGGTTTCTAAACATCAAACCAATTTTCGTTGACATGTAAAGAGGGGGCAGCCGATCTCGCACGAGCACTATCAAAGTTTACCCACGCAAGTACTACGTTAACTTGCTTTCGTACAACTGAGCGCAGTTCAGAAGGAACTCAGCAGACTGGACCTCACCATCAATTGTCATGATCTGATGATGATGATGATGATGATGACTGCCACAATAATCTCACAGTAGGTTGTATCCCGACCAAATACTTTCGTGGCAGGATCACAAACTAGATGGAAATATTCCATATCAGCAATGGAAACGCCACGAAAGAACCGAAAAATTTATTTGTGGCTACCAATCACAGAGCCAGCTCCATAATAAAAAATAAAAAAACTCGTCGTTTTTCCAAGCTGGCATTCGTTAAGGTGCGTGGGCTATGCTGACGTGCTCGCCTCTTCCACAAGTCCCCTTGGCCAATGTACTTCCAAACCTCATCTTTTTCATACGTCGCTTGCACACCTTCTTGAAACCCGCGCTTACGGAACTCGTCCCCTCTCGCGATGCACTAAGGAAACTCCGGACACCAATAGTCAAGGCACCGACGCCAGCTTACAGATATCGATAAGAACTTATCACGAATGCACGCCTGAAAATACGCACGTGGGGACGGAGTACTGCGACTCGATTAGGCTGACTGGTGAGTGTAACGGGTTCAAAGATTTGGATGTCAGTTCCCCTATGCAACGCTGTGCCTTCCCAAACAATGACACTTGAACCAACAAAACAAGCACGTTCGGCAATGTTCCTGTGCGCGTTACATGTTCCCAACTTTCGCCTTGTGAAGGTACGCCCACCATTGTCGAACATGCTCGTTGTGATGATCCAGGATCATGGGAGCATTATTTTGCATCAGCGTACTGATCTCCAAGTCTTCAGAGACGGTGCGCTCACCAGGAAACGGGATTATGACGCTGTACTCCTTCCCCATCTGCGTCTCATCAGAGATGCGCTCGACCTTGCCTTTTTATGGATTACAGTATGTAGGAGCTATTTGAAACAGGGGATATTCGGCGAATCGACTGGCCTGCTTGTTTCCCCGACTTAGATCCCATCGTGCACGTGTGGGATGCGTTTGTGACATGTATTGCAGCAAGTCCACATGTACCAGCGACTATTCAGTAGTTGCCAACCTCAATGGCGAGTGGCACGCCTTACACAACTCATTACCAATCTTGAGGCCAACGTGGGAGCACGTTTCAGAGCTTGCATTGCCGTCCATGGTGATGACAAACCTTTGTAAGGATCGTTTGTTGCCTTTTGTAATGTCCAAGGGACCATCGTCACCCGCGGTGACTTCAGTGCAATTATTGTCTTTGAATAAAAGTGTCATTTCTGTTCGTTTCACTGCTTATTCCTTTCAGTTACCTTCCGTAACAGTTATCTGTATGTATGGTTCAGGTTTCACGGAGCTATGTTAATCTGCAGTGACGTGTCATGTGAAACTTATTACCTCCTTTAAGTTCCGCAGGCTAGTGTATCAAGCGCGCCAAATGAAGCAAATCACTTTTAAATAACAAAAGAAAGGCCCAGAGAACCAAACAAGACATTTTATTTAATCAAGTCTACCGAAAACACACCCTCTCTGTAATACATACATGTAAATATCGAAACTACTGAAATAAGCGGCGTCTCCAGAGTTTTTGAAATGCGCAGTGAGGCTTTAAGATATGATATAAAGCGGCTGTTAGTAATTCTTAGAAGGTTCTAAGAAACGGGTAACAGTGAATTTGTGTAAACTGCCCAGAATAATAGTATTCGTAATTCTATGTTTGCCTGAAAACTGAAAAATCACGGTTATCTACAAAGTAAAATAGCTAAGATTAAAGGAAGCATTTGGAGGTAAAGTTATGTCACTGGCTACTCACAAAGAATAGGAATTTTATTCAAAAAATTAGAAAAAACTACTTCACAGAAGTTTTGTACAACCTGCCTATCTGAGAACGTGTGTGAAATTTGCTTCAACGGGAGCAGAAAATGAAAGAATAACTCCTATAAAATTAACTTTATTGTGAAATATTACTCCATCTCTTACGTTTAGACGAAAATATATTCAGCACAAAAGTCAAAAGCCACTTGACAGTGTTTGATTCGTCATAATCCGCAGCCTAAATAGGTGTCACTCTAAACGTGTAGTCCGCTTGCAATATACGTGCAAACATGCTGTATTTAGACAGCAGAATGAATAATAACGTAATTATTAAATTAGTTCTGTATTCATTTAAAGACACTGTATACTACTGCCCTCTATATATATATATATATATATATATATATATCGCCAAACTTTCAGGAAACATTCCTCACACACAGATAAAGAAAAGAGGTTATGAGGACATGGTCCGGAAACGCTTAATTTCCATGTTAGAGCTCATTTTAGTTTCGTCAGTATGTACTGTACTTCCTCGATTCACCGCCGGTTGGCCCAATTGAAGGAAGGTAATGTTGACTTCGGTGCTTGTGTTGACATGCGACTCATTGCTCTACAGTACTAGCATCAAGCACATCAGTACGTAGCATCAACAGGTTAGTGTTCATCACGAACGTAGTTTTGCAGTCAGTGCAAATGTTTACAAATGCGGAGTTGGCAGATGCCCATTTGATGTATGGATTAACATGGGGCAATAGCCGTGGCGCGGTACGTTTGTATCGAGACAGATTTCCAGAACGAAGGTGTCCCGACAGGAAGACGTTCGAAGCAATTGCATCGACGTCTTAAGGAGCACGGAACATTCCAGTCTATGACTCGCGACTGGGGAAGACCTAGAACGACGAGGACACCTGCAATGGACAAGGCAATTCTTCGTGCTGTTGACGATAACCCTAATGTCAGCGTCAGAGAAGTTGCTGCTGTACAAGGTAACGTTGACCACGTCACTGTATGGAGAGTGCTACGGGAGAACCAGTTGTTTCCGTACCATGTAGAGCGTGTGCAGGCACTATCAGCAGCTGATTGGCCTCCACGGGTACACTTCTGCGAATGGTTCATCCAACAATGTGTCAATCCTCATTTCAGTGCAAATGTTCTCTTTACGGATGAGGCTTCATTCCAACGTGATCAAATTGTAAATTTTCACAATCAACATGTGTGGGCAGACGAGAATCCGCACGCAATTGTGCAATCACCTCATCAACACAGATTTTCTGTGAACGTTTGGGCAGGCATTGTTAGTGATGTCTTGACTGGGCCCCATGTTCTTGCACCTACGCTCAATGGAGCACGTTATCATGATTTCATACGGGATACTCTACCTGTGCTGCCAGAACATGTGCCTTTACAAGTACGACACAACATGTGTTTCATGCACGATGGAGCTCCTGCACATTTCAGTCGAAGTGTTCGTACGCTTCTCAACAACAGATTCGGTGACCGATGGATTGGTAGAGGCGGACCAATTCCATGGCCTCCACGCTCTCCTGACCTCAACCCTCTTGACTTTCATTTATGGGGGCATTTGAAAGTTCTTGTCTACGCAACCCCGATACCAAATGTAGAGACTCTTCGTGCTCTTATTGTGGACGGCTCTGATACAATACGCCATTCTCCAGGGCTGCATCAGCGCATCAGGGATTCCATGCGACGGAGGGTGGATGCATGTATCCTCGCTAACGGAGGACATTTAGAATATTTCCTGTTTGAAGTCACGCTGGTACGTTCTGTTGCTGTGTGTTTCCATTACATGATTAATGTGATTTGAAGAGAAGTAATAAAATGAGCTCTAACATGGAAAGTAAGTGTTTCCGGACACATGTCCACATAACATATTTTCTTTCTTTGTGTGTGAGGAATGTTTCCTGGAAGTTTGGCCATACCTTTTTGTAACACAATATATATATATATATATATATATATATATATATATATATATATATATATATATATATATATATCGCAAGTACTGTTTTGAGAAGCAGCTTGGGTAATCAGTACAGTTTCTAGCAAATATTTTAAACGAGAAATATGATTGAATTTCTCCAGAAGTCGTCCTTGACTTTGCTAGATGCTGCGGCTGCAGTATTACCAAGTGGAGTCGTGTTGACAAGTGCTGCTTCACGATTCAGAGTCTTTAATACCTGACGACTACAATGTGTACCCCGCAGTCCCCACACTACTGGAGGCGCTACTATCATTCAGTAATGTATCAGTTTTCTTTCGCGTGAAGATATTTCATTCTTGGTTTCTCCCTCGGGTTTCGCCTCTGCCAACGGCCTTGTCAAAGAGGGCGCAGGAGCTGACAAAGGTTCAGTTCATCTTCTCGCCCTTGGGACGCGAAACTGCTACCGAAAGGCAGAAGAGTCAGCAAAGATCAACTGCATGAGGATACAGAAGCCAAGGGAAATCACTGTATTAAAGATACACAGTGTGTACCAACAGGGCATGTGGCCTGGAATTGAAGAATTAGTTAAATGAAAATGAATTTTTAATATATTAATGTTTTAAAATTGGATTGAAAAGTATAAAATAATATCGCCTAGCCCTATACATTTTCCCGGCGGTGTACAGACAGTCCTGCAAATTTGTGATAGTGAGTTATTAATAGTTATGAGAATACTTGACATAAAACACACAGATAAGACATAAAACGAAGAAAGTGGTGCTCATGAGCCGTAGTAGATAACATTAATGAGGTGACTGTTCATGGATGTGTTTGTAAGAGTGTAATGGCAAGGAGGTGAAAAAAATGGTTCAAATGGCTCTGAGCACTATGGGTCTTAACATCTATGGTCATCAGTCCCCTAGAACTTAGAACTACTTAAACCTAACTAACCTAAGGACGTCACACAACACCCACAAGGAGGTGAACTATTCATGCATCCGTTATGTATTGCATGCGCCCCACGTTTTTCTTTTTGCTCACAATTATTTTCATATCTGTCAAAAATTCACAATCACAAATTTTTCAGGACTTTGTGGGTGATAAATCTGTATGCGGCTAGGAGAACTTATTTTATACCTTTCAGTCCGATGTAAAAACCTGGTTTGTTAATTCATTGCATGTAAATAATTATTTTCTGCTTTTTAGTCTCTAATGTGTGAAATTTTTCAATCGAATTCAAACATTTTGATAAGGTTTTAGCAGGGATATATGGTAAATTTCAGGTTTATCTCAGTTTCTCTTCACCTGACTCAGGCAATGTATTGTTTTCCCCTACGTCTCTCTTGGCCGGCCGCGGTGGTCTCGCGGTTCTAGGCGCTCGGTCCGGAACCGCGCGACTGCTACGGTCGCAGGTTCGAATCCTGCCTCGGGCATGGGCATGTGTGATGTCCTTAGGTTAGTTAGGTTTAAGTAGTTCTAAGTTCTAGGGGACTGATGACCATAGATGTTAAGTCCCATAGTGCTCAGAGCCATTTGAACCATTTTGAACGTTTCTCTTGTGAAAACACCGTGGAAGCAAAATTTAAAGGGATTCGAGCTCACACGAAAGCTTAACAGCAATCCCTCTTCCCGTGACCTTTTCACTGCTGAAACAATAAAAGTATTGTCCACCACACACGACACTAGAAAGCAAGTTAATATTGCACTGACATCCAGTTCTGACCTATGTGTAAAATTTCAGATCTCTAACTCATCAGGAAGTTGGTTAAATCAACTGCAAAATTTGTTCCGAACAGACATACAGGCAGAAAAACAACACTCTTTCTTCACTCTTTCAACCGAGCCCATAGCCTCGTATACTGCTTGGAGCGCAATCCGTTACTATTATTAGTCTACTGAACAGACGGAGAAGAAAGCAAGTCAATACCGCATTATGATCTACTTCTGAGCTATATTTAACAAGTAGGTAGCTTACCGGGGAATTAATTTAAAATACATTGTAAAATTTGGAGACAGACAGATATGTAAGAGCAACCTAAATAAAAGATGGCAAAAAGTGTTAGGAAGATTTTTCTCTTCACAAAAGATTCCCGATTAGTCCCCTGTTCAGGTCTCTGGGAGACCACTGCCAAAATGGAAGCAACAGCGACATAAAGATAGAACAACGAACATAAGGATGACATTCTACGAATTGGAGAGTGAAATACAAGCAATCTGAATGTGGAAGGAAAGATAAAAAATCTGAAAAAGAAAATTTGAAAGTTGAGCCTGCATGTAGTGAGGGTCAACGCAGTGAAATAAAAAGAAGATATGCATTTCTGGTCAGATGAATACAGAATAACATCAACGGCACCAGAAATGGTGTAACGGAAGTAGGATTCATTATTAATACGGAGGGAGGGCAAACAACGGGTTACTGTCACAAGGTTGGTCTTATTAGAATCAACAGCAATTCAACGCCAACAATAATAGTTAAGCTGCACACGCCAATATCTCATGCAGATGATGAGATAGAGAAAGTATATGAGGACACTGAACGGGTAATTCGGTACGTAAGTAGAGATGAAAATCTAATAATCGTGTGTGATTTGAACGCTATAGTAGAGAAGGGAATAGAAGGCAGAGTAACGGGAGTATATGGACGGTAGTAGGAAGTAGGGAGCAGAAATTCTAATTGGGTTCTGTAACAAATTTCAGATAGTAACATGGACTATGTAGTTAAAAAACCTGTGAGAGGATAACGTATGCTTGAAGACAGCCTGGATTCCAGATTCCATTTGGATTACGTCACAGTAAGACAGAGATTCCAAAACCAGATATTGGATTGTAAGGCATGCTCAAGAGCAGATATAGACTCGGATCTCAATTTAGTAATGATGAAGATGAGGCTGGAGTTTGACTCGTCCAGGAAAATCAGTATGCTAAGAAACACTGAGGAATGATGAGATCCATTTGAAGTTCTCTAAGGCACCACAATAGGCGGTTCAGTTGAAAAGAACAGACGTACCTGAGCAGGGCCTTCACAAAGTTTGACAAACAAATGTAGGACCAAGGAACATAACTGCGAGGAAACCTTGGGTAACAGAAGAAATCAATTGGTCGACGGACGAAGGAAGTACTAAACTAATGGCCGGCCGTTGTGGCCGAGCGGTTCTAGGCGCTTCAGTCTGGAACCGCGCGACCGCTACGGTCGTAGGTTCTAATCGTGCCTCGGGCATGGATGTGTGTGATGTCCTTAGGTTGGTTAGGTTTAAGTCGTTCTAAGCTCTAGGGGACTGATGACCTCAGATGTTAAGCCCCATAGTGCTCAGAGCCATTTTGAACTAAACTGCTCAGGAAAAGTCAGGTGTACAGTACTATAAGTTTTTTAGGAATGAAATAAATACGAAGTTCAAGAAAGCTAAAGCGAAATGGGTTCAGGGAAAATATGAATAAAAAGAAAAATAAATTTTCGTCTGAACGACAGATTCAGCATACAAAGAAGCTCTTCGGTAAAATTATTAGCAAGGGCATCAACATGAAGAGAGCAAGAGGAATTCTGCCGTTAAATGCACAGGAGTATACAGATAGGCAGAAATAGTACATTAAAAGCTTCTTCGAGCGGGAGAAGTTATCAGATGACGTGACAGAGGACAGAGATTTGAATACATCCAGTAAGTAAATGCAGACGTCGTGTACAAGTGCTACCTTGAGATGAAGAGGTTGGTACAGTAGAGGATTTCGTGACGGGCCGCGTCAAGTCAGACGGCTTGTGACAAAAAGAAAAAAGTATTTACGGAGAATTTGATATGTTGTTCTCGCATTGGAACTGTTCCGTTCGTTTAGCTACTGTTTTAATAGACGGCCTAATATTAACTTATTGGTATTGGCCTTTGTTCCAAGTATCCTACGTACTCATGTTTATGCATCTAGTACAGAGGTCCTCTAACTGGTTTATTCCTAAAATTACCATCTACATATATGGCTCACGTATGGCAGAGAGTGATTTGTGTACAGTGCCACTTCCTTTTCCATCGCAAATAGCTCACGAGAAGAACGATTGTTTGTAAGCCTCCATGTTAACTCGAAGCTCTCTAATTTTACCTTGATGAGTTTTTCGCAAGACATACGAAGAGGAAGTAAAACATTATCTGACGCTTTTAAGAACGTACACTCTCGTCCAAACTTTAACAGTAAAACATAATGTCATGCAGAACGCCTCTTTCGCAGTGTCTGCCACTGGAGTTGACTGATGAGAGCGTCCCTGTGGGGCTTTAGCACTTAATAAATTTGTAACGAAACGCACTGCTCCTATTTGGTTCGACGGTATCTAGTATGGGTCCCACAATGACGAGAAACACTCAAGCATCAGTCGAATGACAGTATCGTAAGCTACCTGCTCCGTGGGTGGACTACACGGTCTGACTACCAATGACATCTGCATATCCTGGTCGTTTCACTTTAAAACCGTCCGTACACGCACTCTCAGGTATTTGATGGATGTGGCTACGTCCATTGATTGTTCTATTAAAGTGTTATCATAGCATAAGGAGGCTTTCCGCCTACTTCTAGGCGCTACAGTCTGGAACCGCGCGACCGCTACGGTCGTAGGTTCAAATCCTGCCCCGGGCATGGATGTGTGTGGTGTCCTTAGGTTAGTTAGGTTTAAGTAGTTCTAAGTTCTATGGGACTGATGACCTCAGAAGTTAAGTCCCACAGTGTTCAGAGCCATTTGAACCATTTTTTCCGCCTACTCATGCACAACGCACATGTTGATGGTTAATGGCCAGTCGTTCCGCCAAGCATCGATCTTCTGCAGTCATTTCGCTAAAAATTTCTAATTTTGTGACTTATCGGTTACAACAGCATCATCCGTGGATAGTTTCATGGAGCTTCCGACATTTCCCTCTCGGTCATTTATGTATATTGTGAACAATTAAAGTCCTAGAACAACTTCTTGAAAATAACTTTTGCGTCTGCAGATTCAGTCTAATCATATAGCTGGTCAGATCTTCACTCGCTCGTATTTTATCGATTACGTGACAGTGTGGAACTGTACCGAACGTCTTCCTGCTACTAATGTTGCAATGAGCGATATGCTGGAGGTGTATACTGACATTTTGGAATGGGGAGAGATCTCAGACATGCACATATATAATTTTATATTATACTGTTTATGAACATCACCTACCACACATTTCAATTCTTTCAGCTGAATTCAAATTAGTGCTAAATAAATAAGCTGTCGTACGTCTGAAGCTACTGTTTGTTTGTTTTGAATTATTGTGCTTATAATGTAGTCCGTGTTTACCAGGCCTTATTTTCAGTCTGTGTGTGGTTCAGTATCCGGAAGAAGCAGCACGCAACGAGGTGGCTCAGTGAAGAGATGAGGTAGGAATCCTCTTCCTTCCAAGAAACGACACGTGATGCGCCTCTTCGGAGAAACAAAGGCGAAGCGCTCGACTGTGCTGCTGTGACGAAAAAAGGCAATCCAGCCCTATAGCGTCCTCTCTACCTCAGCCGACAGTCAAGACGTTCGAAAGAAGATACCTGCAGCCTGATACCGCCAGCGCGCCTCGCTTCTGTTGTATGACGTTATCAGGTAACACCTCAGTTCGCCAACTTCAGGCTCACAATCTTTACGGATGGCAGCAGCTCAAAAGGAGCTCCGCTGGCAGTAGCATCACATATAGAGAGGGATGCTGTCTGTTTGAACTTTAACTGATTTCAAAGAGACAATGTCTGCGATTTCAGTGGCGTAAATCACTGTTATAACTGTGATTCTCTCCTCATTAAGAGGTCTGCATAGGCTGAAATGTATGAAAATCAGTTTGTTCCGCATCTTCGTTAAGCATGAAAATGTGAAAACTAAAAGCTAGAGGAAACAGTTGGTGATATGATACCAAGAACTTTAACAGATATTGTCACGACATGGAAATGAGATGTACTTCTTCTGTCATGTTTATCATGTAGATACGAACGAATCCCTCTGTTGTGACTGACTGTTCCTGGCGATTTAATGTTCCCAGTAGCACGTTTAAAAAATGGTTCAAATGGCTCTGAGCACTATGGGACTTAACATCTATGGTCATCAGTCCCCTAGAACTTGGAACTACTTAAACCTAACTAACCTATGGACATCACACAACACCCAGTCATCACGAGGCAGGGAAAATCCCTGACCCCGCCGGGAATCGAACCCGGGAACCCGGAAGCACGTTTATTATCTATGTAGATAATTTAAATGTGTTGCTAGAAAGCACTACAAATTTACAAAAAAAATTGTTTGTGATTAAATACTTTTCGTAATTTTGTCCATCATAATCGAAGTTTTGGGAAAACCTGCAATGATGAAAAACTGCACCAGCTACGCATTTCTTCGTGCTTAGTACAGTGTGTTTCGAGAATTTACTCTCATTTTCAAGTGCATTTGTTTACATGAAGATTTTTTATGTTTGCATGTGTAATTTTCTTCCTGTCTTGCATTGTACTTGTCTTTTTGACGCTGTACTGCGAACGGAATACACGGCAAAGTATCTCTTGCGAATTTTTTTAAATGCTGATGTTAGAAATGTTATTGTTATGTGTCTACTTACAAGTATTTTGCCTCCTCCATTACACAGAATAGCACACACACCCAGATCATCACTTACACTGGTTTGTGAACTGGTTATGTGATCAGCGTATCTAAGCAAAAGCAACACACACAGAGAACACTGGAAACGCATCTACACCACTTCCAAGGATAACAGGAGTTGAGAATTTCTGTGCGCGACAAACAGCAAGAGGGAAATATTCGAAATTACAAATAAGATAGCGAATCAGTTATTTCCTTCAAGTGTTTCTCCTGTACATTATAACTTCAGTAAGTCACATAAATACGATAATTTCCTCATAGACTCTACTCAACATATTGATCAAATAATACATAAACATAATTGTTAAATTAACAGTCAATAATGGTAAAATAAATTTTACAATTGGCTGCCTTGTCTAAATAATGTAATACACAAAAATATAACAAGTCTCACTGTATGCAAACTGTTTGTGAAACAATGGTGTCATAATATCTCTGTAAATGTTTTGATTAAAAAAGACCAAACAGTGTAAGTGATGATATGCGTGTCTGTGACATTCTATGCAATGGAGGAGGCACAATACTTTCAGGTACACGGACAAAAATCCTATAGCTAACATTACCATTTAAAACATTCACGAATATTAATTTTCCGAAATTTCCGACTGCAATATAAACGCAAAAAGACAACTAAGTGCAAGAGAAGCAGAAAGTCACACATGCAAACACCACAATAAATATTTAAGTAAACTAATGCACTTGAAAATCAGATTAAATTCTCGAAAAGTATGATGTCGAGAAATGAAAAATATGTAACTGGTGCATTTCTCATTACTTAAATTACAAATAGTTCTCTTCATATTATAAGCCGCTGACAAGGACTATTGTGAGTAGTTGAAACATGTTGGGTAAAAAACAAAATAAATATTCAGTTTCAAAAGCCGGATTTGTTCTTATCTGCATGATGTCGTTGAAGTAGCAAGTGTGGAGGAATGGGTGCAAATATTAAACATACTGTACATTTTCTCGTAAATACATTAGAAAAATTAGCCAGAAGATGCAAGTTGTGAAAATATTAGTGAGATGAAAGTAAACAAGTACTAACATAAAATAGGACCTACTAGTTTATATGAATACCTCGCTGTTTATTAATATTTGTAGGAAAAAAGTGTTAGAAGCTGCTCTGGCGAAAGGGGTTTTTCAATAAGAGTAGTTACACAAATTTAATAATAATAATAATAATAGTGGTATTTTTTCGTCCTTTGATCACTTTTTGCAATGATAAGGATTAGTCACTGAGATATGCAGGGTAGAAAATGTATGTAACAAGGAAATAACTTTTTGTCTTAATAATATACAAAAGAATGAAATCTTATGTTGTAATTTAAATAGCGTCACTGCTGTTCTAGAGTCTCTCTCTCTCTCCCCCACAATGAAACAGATATATCTATCAGGGAAACACAGGAAAGGTATTTTTACGTACTGAAAAAATGGTTTACGTCACCTTAAAATTTCATGATTTTTTTTAAATAGCATTAAATACAGTATACTGATATATGTGTGTGGATGAATACAGAAGCAATTTATGATTGAGCAAATACCTTCCATAATGTTTGAAAATAGAACGGGATGAGAACAAGGGAAGAAACGCAACAAGAAAGATCCGTACATAGCTTTAAAAAATTGAACTCTGTCCGAACAGGCCTCGAAAAGCGCAGCGGTAACGACCGGCTATGGTGTCTTCCTCAGCCGACTGCTGTTGTCGGATGCGGATATGGAGCGGCGCGGTGCAGCACACTAGTTTTGGTTCAAATGGCTCTGAGCACTATGGGACATCTGAGGTCATCAGTCCCCTAGAAATTAGAACTACTTAAACCTAACTAACCTAAGGACATCACACACATCCATGCCCGAGGCAGGATTCGAACCTGCGACCGTAGCGGTCGCGCGGTTCCAGACTGAAGCGCCTAGAACCGCTCGGCCACACCGGCCGGCACCCTAGTTTTCTTGAACTAGAGCCGCAACTACTCGGTCAAGTAATTCCTCAATTGACATCACGGGGCTTATTGGTACTCGGTAGGTCAGCAGCACCCACCCAAGTGCCAACCACGCCTGACAGTATGTAACTTCGATGATCGGCGGGGAACCGGTGTATCCATCGCAGCATGGCCGTTCACATGCATGGCTTTAATATTTATCTGTCAATGAATGCTTTCTTTGCTCTGGAGTACTAGCGGTGCAATGGGATATCTGTGACCAAGTATGTCATTGTCAGTAGGCTATTAAAGTAACCAACAAAATGTAAAAGGTTAGTCAAAACCTACACCTTATAGGTGAGACAAAATTGTAGTAGTAGTAATAATAATAATAATAATAATAATAATAATAATAATAATGATGCTAATGTAACTGAAACTGTCTCTTAAAAGTTTATATCCATAAAAGTAACTGAATTACCTCGGAGCCCCCAAGCACTACCGTGTAGATTATCAATGGATCAATGTTCCAATTAGTAGCACTGTACCAAGGGCCACAGTGAATGGTTGGATTTTTTTTGTATATAATTTGGCTGCATTTAAATTTAGCGGACAGCCAACCACTCGTTGCACTCGCCCCAAAATCCTCAACTAAAAGGAAAGGAAACTTTCAAGTAAATGCAGGAAGGAATTTGGGTAAAGAGAGTTCACTACAATTTCGGATTAAAGTTTATCAAAAAAGCTGGATTCATTTCTTGTTTTTCTCACAATAACAAGTTTATGAATTGGCAATACTGAATGTTATTACCCCAATGCGAGAACTGAAACAAACCCAGGCAGTATCTCGCGCAAACCGGAATCTCGTAGCCATTCTATGTCCCACTCGCTTAACATTTAAGTTAAAGTTTGTCAATTGCGAACTGCCAAAATTTCAGGTTCCATAATATCAGTCGGTAAGGTCAGTGGTGAAATTTCAAAGTTAGGAAACTTTCCCTGACAAACGTTCCTTAGAATTCACTGTTCAAAAATATTTCTAAGTGTTTGTTAGCGACACAGGAGTAAGTCCGCGGTTAGACACTTAAGACAATTGTAACACTTTCGCGAAGCCGCGCATACAATATTCAATCCAACAACCACCTGCGAATACTGCTAGAATCATATTATTCGTCTCCTAGCGCCGCCAAAATCAGACAGTCCGTTCCAAGATGGCTGCGAGGTATTTATGTCCCCATATAGTAACGTGAGTCAACACAAATACTTTCTTTCTTCCTGAACACATAAAAACTATAAATATATCTCTATACATATGTATCATACATGAAATTGCGTCCACGTTTTCTCATCTATGCGTTCCTGCCTTCAGTGTTTCATTGTATCCACTAGTTTTCAAGTAAATTAGAAATTTGTTATGGAGAAGGTTATTTGTTGTTATATTATCGATAGTAGATATAAACCATTAACAGTCACTATAATCAGTCTTCCCTAACTATGTTTATTTTATAATACAGCCACTACTTTTAATATTTTAATTAATCTTATGGCTAAAGGGCACTATTTTTTCACGCGGAGTACACATCTCCAGCCTTTATAACAATTCTATTTCGTTTCTTTGAATGATCTCTAAGAGACTGATCTATAGGCACTTAGCTTATAAAAATCGGTAAAGGTGTCGTCAAGTTTATTAATTTGTAAAGTTTACACTGCTCACAAAATGCCTTACGTAAAATAACTTAGAAACTGTACATGGTACGAGGACGCGCTTAAACCCTCGCACTCGTCATAATTTTCTACTTTTATTTGTGATATTGGTTTTCCAGTATCCTAATGGTTTCACTTCTTTTTGGATATCTTATCAGCAATTTAGCTGGTCCCTCGACCACTCGCAGCGGCCTTGTCTTCCGTTCTTTCTCTCCAGAGGAAAGCGAGTACAGGAAATTCCGAACACGTGTTATCAGAGCATCCTGAACATCTGCCAGTCACCAGGATTTCTCAGGCATCCAGAACAACCCAATAGCAGAGGCTCGAAGAGCGCCGACATCTAGCGGTAAACTTCAAAACTGTTGCCGCCTTGGGCAGCTCAGCACGGCGCCAACGTGGCCGGTTTCCACCCCTCTTTTACTGTCAAACTCACCCTCTGGCGGATGCATCTGTCGTTCAACCCACAACAGACGGTGCGGACACAGTCTCTCAAACTTTACGGACACCTTCTCAGGAGCTGAACCATCACAACGTGAACTGTATTTCGTATTCAGTGTAAGATTAGAAGTCCCTACTAGAAGTTACTACTACATAGTCTAAGAAATTGGAGGAAAGGAGACACGAACTTCTTTCATTAGGTCATTGCTTGCAGTAATTAATATACAGGGTGCTGCCCTCATATCTGAACACATTTCAGTGTGAATTTCCTGCCATACCGTAGTCCCGCCGGGGGTCTCTATTGCCGTTCTTGAAAGCCATAGGTATGTAGTAAACGGTCCAAACCTCAAAATGGCAGAGACAAATGCGGAGTAAACCGAAGAGCCGCGATTATCGAAAATTTTCGAGCTGAGCCTTCGCCCATTGAAATAGTTCCATTCTTCGGGTACTTGAGATCAACGGTTTGCGATATTGTGGCCAAGTACTGTATAATGCTTCGGAGAAGTCTGAGAAAGAGTCCGCTAACCCGGCGAGGAAGCATCATTCGAAGAAGTGCGTGTCACGAAATATGGCAGTCGTCGAAAATGCTCAGGTGCTGATCTCGGAGGACCCGTGGCAATCGCTGAGAAAATTGGCATCAGTACTGTATGTCAGCGATCAAACAATTCGTCGGATGGCAGAGGAGGCCCTCATACGAGCCATTTAGTCCAAAACTTGGTCTCGGATAACGTTGACATCTTCTTATCAAAGGAGTTTTGGCCCACGAATAGTCGGATTTGAACCACCTCGACTACTGTGTTTGGAGCGTAGTCGAAAGAGTTACCAATAAGACGTGGCACCCTATGTCGCATCCTTACGTACCGCTATCGAAGCAGCATTTGCGAATACGGAGAGCACTGTTTCAGAGAGTGCGTGCGAACGCTTCAGTACAAGATTGGAGGCGGTCATTGCGGCTGAAGACGGTTAAATCGAGTAATGTTACTCTTGAAAGAGTACATATATGTAAAATGATTTCCATTTTCATTTGTACTTTCTTTTATTAAATTTGCTTTTAGAGAAAGGTTCCATTTGTCCGGATTTAAGCTCCTCACCCTGCGTGTTCCTTGCTTGCTGGTCACAAAAATAAAAAAGACAGTGCTTCACTAACAGATGAAATATGAACTTAAGCACACAATCCTTAGCTTCTTCTTTAAACAGTAAAAGGAGAAATATAACCAGTCTGATGTATCTTATGAAGCAATTAAGGATATTTGACAGAAGTTTAGCATTGTAAGCATAAAATAATTTCTGAAAGTTAAGGAAGCACGAAAGCACATACAGCATGGAACAGCCTCGAATATAAAGTGATAGAGACATCAATAATGAAGTAAGAACAACCGATCAAGCCATTTTTAAGGAGTACTGATTTTTTTCCCCTTACACATAGTTTCAGAATTATAGGCATTGCTGCACAGTTTGTTGATAGTAAAGATCATCGCTGGAGACTAATAAGAACCATATGAAAGAGTACCCTTGGAGCAACTGACTCAATGTTCCCGCTTATCTGATGTGTATTATGTGTTGCGGACCCACAAGGCAATAGCCTTTCACACTGTATTGTCACGTGTTCAGATTTTGACAATTTAGTTGCAATTATGCCACAACGAAAGTTATCAGTTGAATGCTATCGCATCTGTAACACCATGTATAATGTGTTATTCAAGCACGATGTGTGTCTAGTTCATTACCCGCAAGGTGAAGCTTCAATATGAGGTCCTCTAAGTAAAACAAGTGAAGGTTCCTGACTTGACGTAAGACCTTCACTCGAACCTTGTTACACAGCAGGTAGTCTAGGAACACTTAATTAAAAGCAAAGGAAAAAATAGGCTGTATCATTACGCCAAGTGTCTCGCCATAAATTTTCCACTAGGTCGACTGATTCAAAATAATTCGTTCTAACATCTGGACTGTGTGAGTACGTTACCGTAGTACCGATATAAAGTCCTGGCTGTAAGGCAACGATGATCGCGCAGAAACTTCATAATTCGTTCAAGGATGATAATCAGAAGAAAGAGGACTTTGGACTAACTTTTCATCATCTTAACTTCCAATATGACACCTTAACCGAGCTTTCCACATATGCCAAAAAACATTGGAAAGCAATGTTAGTGGACGCTCTAATTATTTTCTGTTCGAACATGTCTAACGAAGGACAAGACAAAAATATTAGGTACCTTTCGTAGCTTTAGACAGTCGTATGGCTTGAAATAATGTATGCCAATGTACGTGCAACAGGTTTTCATGATTGTCAGTAAATAAAGTATTCAGCGAACCGGGTGCATAAGTTTATTGCAAAAAGCTTGACCAGGTTTCAATACCACGAAGGGTATCTGCTTCATAACGAAAGTCACCTATGTTTTAAACGTATTATAAAATAACCGTGTAATATACTTAAAACTTTACAACATTGAAATTCGGTACATGGAATAAAACTTGTAGCTACATAAACTACGTGACGCTAAAATTGTAAACGTATATGATGAGTTAAGAAGCTGAAGTCAAACAGAAGACAATTTGGAATTAAGTTCTTCACGGGGACATTAAAAATTATTATACTGGCATAACTAAAGAGCAGATATTGAACATGTGCTTACCAGTTGCTATGCTAGGTAAATGTGGTGTAGAGCACGGCTTTACTGGGTGCTATCAACAAGACAAACGCTCAACCGTATGAAATACGCAATTGTTACAGCAATAAAACTATATAATACATATTTAGATGTTTTAAACAGAGTAAATTGTATTTAGTATAAAAGAAAAAATGTATGAAAGATACAAAAGGAATAAAATAATTTCAAGAAAAATTAATATTACAATACGTACCATAAAATGTATAAAATGATTAGTTGAAATACATGCTGGGAATGAACGACGTACTGTTGCAGGATTTTATCAAGAAGTTACTATATGTAAAAATGGAGGAAATATACCTTACACGAAATCAAAAACAGAATGTGGTGTACAATGCCGTCTGACGTGCCATCATTAAAGAAGCACAGAGTCCGTAAAGGAGAGGGGAAAACAACGTTTGTGAAATGAAAATGAGCAGAAACGTGAACCAAAGCATCGTATAGTTGCGAGCAATGGCTTAAAGACGTTAAAGTTTTAGTTCCTTAACTCTAGTTGTTCTTTTAAGATGAGGCCATCGTTACTGACCATATATCTAAAGCTCACAATTTCTTCCAAGACATCAAATTTCCACCCTTTTTCTCTCCATGGAGTACCGTCATTCCATGTAATTCTTTTGGATTGTGTCTCGATATTAATAAATGCTCCGCGAAAGTAGAATTACGAACATTGGAAACTTTCAACCCTGTCAAGTGTTCCTTATTACCTTATTTTAAACCCCCTACCGGTCTGTCCGTTGTAAAACACCCGAACATTCCTCAGGTAACGTTTTAAAATATGAGCTGCGTAAAGATTCATTTGAAGTTTTCAAATTATGGATGAAATTTTTGTAACAGGTTATCTATGGAGAAAACAATCCTCCATCCACATTTCTTAACTAACAAACGCTGAATCCTATACGATATATTACCTAAGTAAGGTACTGAAACCCATTTCCGTTTGTCATTATCAGAACGTTATCTAGAGTAGTGATTGTGTCACATAAAACTGTCATGTCGAGGTTCTAGAAGGCTTGGTTTGAGGTGAATTAATCTTACCACTAACTCCTAGTCTGTCTGTTCCAAAAAGACTTGCCTTTCTTCAACATCTTGCATTGAATTTATGATACTTTGTATCAATGATTTTCGTGTCGTTTTGAAGATTGATAAGGAAGAGGGCAACCACTAACAGGACGTTGGAGCGAACTTATACTTCATTGGCAAACGTTTATGGTCCTGGAACGTCTTCGAGAACTATTATGTTGAATAATGGGTACCCTTTTGTTGGAACTATGCATCTTTTAAGGTAATAGCACTATCATGCAGAATCAAATGGTGTCTCCCAGCTGCAGATTAATTTGACCAGTGCAGTGCTTCACTACGCATGATACATCTACATGTACATGTACATCTACATACATACTCCGCAATCCACCATACGGTGCGTGGCGGAGTGTGCCTCGTACCACAACTAGCATCTTCTCTCCCTGTTCCACTCCCAAACAGAACGAGGGAAAAATGACTGCCTATATGCCTCTTTGTGGTCTTTCCGCGAAATATAAGTTGGCGGCAGTAAAATTGTACTGCAGTCAGCCTCAATGCTGGTTCTCTAAATTTCCTCAGTAGCGATTCACGAAAAGAACGCCTCCTTTCCTCCAGAGACTCCCACCCGAGTTCCTGAAGCATTTCCGTGACACTCGCGTGATGATCAAACCTACCAGTAACAAATCTAGCAGCCCTCCTCTGAATTGCTTCTATGTCCTCCCTCAATCCGACCTGATAGGGATCCCAAATGCTCGAGCAGTACTCAAGAATATGTCGCACCAGAGTTCTATAAGCGGTCTCCTTTACAGATGAACCACATCTTCCCAAAATTCTACCAATGAACCGAAGACGACTATCCGCCTTTCCCACAACTGCCATTACATGCTTGTCCCACTTCATATCGCTCTGCAATGTTACGTCCAAATATTTAATCGACGTGACTGTGTCAAGCGCTACATTACTAATGGAGTATTCAAACATTACGGGATTCTTTTTCCTATTCATCTGCATTAAATTACATTTATGTATATTTAGGGTTAGCGGCCATTCTTTACACAAATCACAAATCCTGTCCATACAGATGGCGAAGTTGTATGCCCTTGCCTCAAATGACCTAAGTGACTTATTCCGTTGTAGAGGGACATACAGCTTTACGTGGACATTGAACCACAGCACAACATGCGCTCTCTCTCTCTCTCTCTCTCTCTCTCTCTCTCTCACACACACACACACACACACACACACACACACTACACACACACACACACATACACACACACACACACACACACACACACACACACACACACACACACACAGGGCCGACTGGGAATTCAACATAACCGACAAAAACACAGCCGTTTCATGAACTGTTCCACGTATATAGGGTTAATTATGAGAAGTAAGCTTAAAATCGAGGTACGTACATTACTTCGGACAATTTTCTTAAAAGAAATACTAGCAACGGTAGCCATTGTAACTGGTATTTTGATTTTCGTTGCCTGTACCTTCATGTTATCGACGCTTTTGTGACACTTTCAGACAGAAGAAATCTTGGTACCGAACCGGGAATTCAACCCTGCTTTTTGCATGCTCTTGAATATATGCTTGCGTATAGTACTAAAGATATTGTGAAACATATAGGACGGCTAAAGCAAAATTGTGTATAGAATAAATACTAGGTGACACTGAAAAAATACACTGATGAGGTAAAACGTTCTGACTACTGTTCACCGTGACTGAAATCGGCAGTTATCAAGATCAGGCAAATGACAAGGAAGGAGTAATGACAACACTTCTTTGAAAAACGAATAGGACCATTGAAGTTAATTTGCCATTACAGCCATGAAAACGTTCGGAGTGGCCGCGCGGTTTAGGGCGTCATGTCAAGGACTGTTTGGCCCCTCCCGCCGGAGGTTTGAGTCGTCCCTATGGCATGGGTGTGTGTGTTGTTGTTAGCGTATGTTAGTTTATGTAGTCTGTAAGTCTAGGGACAGATGACCTCAGCAGTTTGGTCCCTTAGGGATTAGGAACCGCGCGACTGCTACGGTCGCAGGTTCGAATCCTGCCTCGGGCATGGATGTGTGTGATGTCCTTAGGTTTGTTAGGTTTAAGTAGTTCTAAGTTCTAGGGGACTGATGACCACAGATGTTAAGTCCCATAGTGCTCAGAGACATTTGAACCTTAGGGATTCACACACATTTGAAAAACATTTCTGAACGTTCACAATGATGAATCAGACAGCCGTTGAATTACAATAATAATAATCTCAAACAAATTCAATTAATAAGATCTTAGCAATATTGGCTTTTATAACATTATTAAATTAAACGATTTTGAATTAACCAGTGAATTAAAGTAATTAAAACAGTTCTAGGCGAGCTTCTTCAAGCGAATTCAAAACCAAGACATTAGGCAGAGCCCCCCCCCCCCCCTTATGATAAATATTATCAAATATAACACTTGGTCTTTAGGGATTACCCAAAAGGTCTACGCCAAAAAATTTACAATGAAACTCATAACAAGGATACAATATGTATTGAACAATAAACCGAAATTTCTTATGCGAAGCAAAAATATCAAAGGACTCTTGGCTAATCGTTTACAGTGCAAGTCACATAACATAAGATACTCAGCTTGATCACAGACAGCCAGGACGAGCGACTGTAAACAAATAGCAAGCCGCTAGGAAACGCTCGAGAACGTTGCACACGGCCGCAAATGAGCCAGGCCCACGCAGCAAGAAGCCGCCGACACGGAACACTCTCCCAACAACTTAGTAATTGCTGTTCGCAAACAAGGAAGGTTAAGTGTCTGACTGGATTATGCTAAAGTTGTGGTCTAACTGAGATTGCGCTTATAGAGCCTTTCTAATAAGTTGATACGCCACTGAAAATGAGCTTCGCTAACACAGAACTACTGAATGGAGTTGTAATTTCATCCTGGAAGAAATATAAATAACAATCGCTAGGGTCTCCTCATTAACTGGACCTCATAACATTCCTAAACGGCTGGATAATGGTGATACCAGAGCGCCTACCAGCTCCTAAAAGGTCGTGAAAACAAATGTTAAAATTGAGAAACAGCTGTTTCTCTTGCATAATAATTTTAAAATAAACACTTTTTTAAACTAGGTAAGGCGTAGGCCCCTGATATAGCTATGCCTACTAACTGTGCACATTACATAACCATAATAACATTAACCATGGCATATTTTTGAGAGAGAAAGCTGGCCAGCAGATTAACACAAGTTACTTCAAAATCACACAGAGCAGACAGGGCAATACACTAGTCCGAAAATCACAGAGCCAAATAATAAGCCACTTAATAACTCAATGAACATAAACACAAATGTCTGCTCGGACAGCTTTCGGAGCGGGAAATCGCTGCACAAGGCTGAACAACAGACATTTGCCCTCTGCCCAGTGCTGGCGAAGAAGAGTGAACAACGACCTGGAAGACACGTCGTGCCAATGTGCATCGCGTCCTTTGCTCCAAACACTGCTGCTGGCCGCAGCTCCACAGTGTGCGAGAAGTGGCCTCGAGAGCCTACGCCGCGTTCTTCGGAGGTCTCTCCCTACATGCTACTCTAGTGGCAGCTTTTGAAGGTAAGGCGATGCAGCGATAACCGCACGATGGAGTAACCCGCGCCCCTGAAATGAAACGACACGTTTCATCGAGATCGCATGGCGCCTGGTGGCACTGTGGTCACGCGGAACAGTAAGCAAAGTACACTGCGCAACAGAATTAAAGGACCAATTTTCGAGACCCCGTAAGAACATCCCATTGCGGCGCATAAGTTTGAAACTTGGCTCAAAGGTGCGTTCAACCTTCCTCTGTAGTAATGCAAAATCGTGGTGCCCTGCGGCGTCTCCCTCGGACTCGGCAAAAATTCAAACAGAAAGGTGTGGACACACGCGAGAAAAAGGCCACGGCAAACTGCTCCAAAGCAGCGTCGAAGGTGTTGCCTAACCCTCAGGCGGTAGAGTAGACGCCAGGCTGATTTCGTGTCAAACTTTATGAAGATACGTTTCCTAAGTGCTCAACAAAGCTGCATGAGTGGCACCTAGGGCGTTGCCGAACTGGGGAGGACTTAGAGGGACTCTTTGCGTTTTATACACGCACGTCTTAATGTTGCACTCCTCCATGATCACGTCACAGGAGGGCGGAAAATAGGAGCGTTGAAAAAGCTGAAGTACCCTTTGATGCCTCGGATCACGATCAGATTTTGTCGAATGGATTTGAACGGTCCGCAGTGGTTATGCCCTGTACAATAAAGCAAAAAGCGCAGTCGCTTTGCTCTCCAAAGCTGATCACGTTCAGTGGGATGCAGCCCCACAATGCTCTTAGAGAAGGGCTGAAGCGTCCAGGGCTGTCGGCAGTGTCAAGGTTGTCAAGAACGTCGTCCTCTTGCTTGCTCATCGCACTGCCGATTGTCTTATTCGTCAGCGAAATATGTGGAAATCGACGCCATAAAGGAAGGTTTGGTCTCATTGATGTCCTTTATGTCACACGCCTGAGGCCTTTTCATGTCGATTCTGAGCGGCTGTGTGTCCGAAATGTTTCGCTCTGCTACCCATAAGAAAGCTGTGTTATTTAAACGCTGGGTGTCGCGGTTCTGAATTCCATCGCAGAGACCTCAAAAGAAGGCACTAAATGTGGGTAAGAGGTTCTGTGACCACCTTCTTGTCGTGTGACTCGTGCACGGAGGTGTTGGGTAGAACTGTGGCGAAATTTGGTGCCAATGTCTCATCATAAACGCAACTCACATGAACTTCTGAACTGTGGCTTTTTTTCGAAAATGCCGACACCTTGCTATCTGAAGCGTCGCCTAGACTGAGGTAGACGTTGGAGGGCGTCGCGCTTTTGCGTCATTATAGAGGACGGCTGTATACGCCTTCGAGCCACATTTAAAACTTATGCGCCGCAGTGGAAGCCAATTAGAGAGTTTCGAAAAAGCGATTCTTTAATTTTGTTGCGCAGTGTATACGTATAAGCGGAGCAGAGTCGAATGGCGAATTACTCTAGAGAAGATAACGAGTCGCAAAAAGGGAAATCAAGCGACATAAGCAACTTCGTCAGAGGGCAGATTGCCATGGCACCAGCGAATGAGCGTTTGTGAACGTAGGAATTGATCCGCCGATCGCGTGCTACTATCGTGAATATTATTTCCTGACCACTCGCCTGCTAGTGCAGCTACCGGCACAACACCCGCGCTCAGCGGGTGGTCATGCTCCGGTACGGTAGGCGCCTACTGTCGGAGATAATATACACGCCAGTGAATTCAAAACATTGGCAGACGGACGGACAACGTGTATGTCATCATTATACCCAACAAGCATAAGCAAGCCTGTTAACACACCAGTCTCTAGAAGGCAACACCAGAGACACCAGTTTCGCCACCAGCAGTGTGCGCACTGACGACAGCGGCACTGCAGTCGTGGGCCCTACGTTGCATACGCGAGTCATGAGCTCCCTGAGAGCCACCCAGGTATCCGTCTGATGTGTATTTAATCACTGGCTCACCTCTAGCAAGCAGCTCACGCCAGCCTCACCAAGCGGCTGCGTCTAGCCGAACCTAGTCCTTGGATCTACGCCGTGCCGTGTCACCAATCCAGCAGGCACCATGGAAGACACCCATCAGCACCCACACCGAGCAACAAGAGATTACCCTTGGAACTTTCACGCTCCTCAGACACAGGCCTTCACGAGACTCGGTGTCCAAGGACTGAGACTGTGAGTCTGTGCCTTGTAGCGCCCATCACGACTTACATCAAAAAGGACTTCCTCGTTTTCCTATCGGATTAGGTGGATACTTCAACTGTGTCCATCAGAGTCAACACTACGTTGAACTTCGTTCTTTCAGTGCTAAGCTAAAAAAGTGTTTTTACACACTGCCTGGGATCGTCATTTACTGCATTTATACGTACCATTCAGGACTTAAAATTGAGCATATTTGGAAAGATATTGAATGAGATGAGACCATGAGTAGACGACAAAATTCCTAACGTCCAAGCCTCATTATAGAACGTGGAGGTAGAATTACAGTTACGGTGGGTACGGGATCAACAAGATTGGACCGTAAATCAATAGAAACCTGTCGCCTGGTCGAATGAATCACTTTCTTGTTACACCAGGTCGCGTAATATGCGGCACCACCCCACGGATGCTGACCGGTGTCAGTGGGGCTGCCACGTGGTCTGAGGCAGAATCGAAGCCAACTTGATAGCTGTGAACTACGTGAACATTATTGCGGGTCACCTGCTCCTCTCCGTGCTTTTGTCTTCCCCGACGACCATTGAATCTTCCGCCAGGGCTACTGTCAGTGTCATGTTAATCGTGGTAGAATTGTTTGAAGAGTATGATAGTAAAAGCACGTTTATGTCTTGACCACCAAATTCGCCAGAATTGGGCCCAATCGAACAAATCTGGGACGTGATCAGGCGCCAGCTGCGCGCCCATAGAACACTCGGCAATAATTTACGGGAATTGTGGGACCTGCTCTTGGACAACTCGTGCCACATTGTTCCATAAACTTACCATGGACTTTCAGAGTCCATTTCACGCTGAATCGCTGCTGCGTTGCGTTACTGCTTTCCAAAGGAGAACCAGCACGCTAAGTAGGTAGTCATAGTGTTTTGACTCATCAGAGTAACTTACTGCACTCGTTCCGAACAAATGACCTGAACATACACACCACTTCCCTGCCACGATTTAGATGTTATGTAGCATCTACAGCGCCCCGAAGTCTGATAGTCATTTTTATTTTACGTAATAATTGACTTCTGAATAACCTAAGTGTATACATGTTACAGCGACATTACATAAACACAGATTTCTATTTACAAGAGTCACATGATACTGTCTACGGCATTTTCCTGAAATTTTAAAGTCGAATGATGCTTGAATATCATAGTATAGGCACACGGTGATATATTCTGTAACTTCTTGCAGCTACGTTGAATATTGTTTTAAATATCCGACGCTAGCGGTTGGTTAGGCATTTCTCTATAATTGCGTGGCAATGTAAAGCGGATATTGCCCATGTTTATAATGTTATGAATATGCAGGAGGTTAAGCATACGCTGGTACATTGTACATCATACGTAGAGGCCGCTAGGGAGTATTTTGATCGACAGTTGTATGCGATGGTGGGCTACAAGCAGTCAGTGTGGGTGGATAGAGCTCCACATACAGTGGTCTACAGCACTTTTTCCGTCTCAGTCAAACAGGGGCGGAGCGTCCACAGTTCCACAAGTAAGAGGCGATACCTCACCTCCGACAGGCTCCATTTAAGATTCTATAGCCTAAACCAAACTCTCAGAATATTTTCCAAGAACCCAAATACAGTCGTTTGTAAACTTTAGTTACTTGTCTTCTGTCACTGCTATCTTTTTTTTTTTTTTTCAGAAGACCATTTAAATGTAATACCTGTCTTCAGCAATAAGCTCAAGATTTTGGAAGTTAATTAATTTGTGGCTGTAGCTCACTCTTCATTTCAGTGATATTTTTCATTGCTGGATTGCAGCATCCAGCTTTTAAGCTGTTCAGCTATGTACTTATAACTGCGACACAACTCAACACCAGGTAATTAGTGATTACTGAAGGTCTTTCAGTTTTATTCAATACCTATTCTTACCTGTACATCTTGATGGCTTAGATTGTGTGTTCTTAGGCGAGTGAAAGAGTGAACGTGTCGCCTTTTAGTAAACCATTATTCTCTTCATTGTTCAAGCTGTTTTGTGTAGAGCTGTGTTGCAGTACTCTGTGTTATCTTCATCGTATTGTTTCAGAATGGGGTGTGAATTTAGTAATGATATACGAAGTTTAGTTGAAATTCTTGACCATATCTAAACAATGAGAATATTAGTTCTGGCCTGCCGTCAACGAAAGTGTATATCAGATCACACTCTGAACAATAACGTCCGTAATAATTCAATAGCCCTTAAAGTCACAGACTGGGACATACACTGAAGAGCCAAAGAAACTGGTATACCTGCATAATATCGTGTAGGGCCACAACAGAACGTTGCATGGACTCGAATAATATCTGAAGTAGTGCTGGAGGGAACTGACACCATGAATTCTGCAGGGATGTCGATAAATCCGCAAGGGTACCAGAGGGTGGAGATCTTTTCTGAACAGCACGTTGCAAGGCATCCCAGACATGCTCAATAGTATTCGTGTCTGGGGAGTCTGGTGGCCATCGGAAGTGTTTAAACTCAGAAGAGTGTTTCTGAAGCCACTCTGCACCAATTCTGGACGTGTGGGGTGTCGCATTGTCCTACTGGAATTTCCCAAATCTGTCGGAATGCACAATGGACATGAATGGATGCAGGTGATCAGACAGGATGCTTACGTACGTGTCGCCTGTCAGTGTCGTACCTAGACGTATCAGGGGTCCCATATCACTTCAAATGCACACACCCCACACCATTACCGAGCCTCCCCTGCAGATATGCAGGGTCCATGGATTCATGAGGTTTTCTCCATATCTGTACACGTCCATCCGCTCGATACAATTTGAAACGAGACTCGTCCGACCAGGCAACAAGTTGCCAGTCATCAACAGCCCAATTTCGGTGTTGACGGACGTAGAAAAAGCGTAAAGCTTTGGTTCGTGCAGTTATCAAGAGTAGACGAGTGGGCCTTCCCCGCTCCGAAAGCTCATAAAGATGATGTTTCGTTGAATGGTTCACGCGCTGACACTTGTTGAAGGCCCAGCATTGCACTTCTGTCACGCTGAACGATTCTCTTCAGTTGTCGTCGATCCCGTTCCTGCAGGATCTTTTTCCGGATGTTTTACCGGATTCTTGGTATGCACAGTACACTCGTGAAATGCTGGTACGGTAAAATCCCCACTTCATCGCTGTCTTGGATATGCTGTGTCCCATTGCTCATGCACCGACTATAACACCACGTTCAAACTCACTTAAATCTTGAAACCTACTCACTTAAATCTTGAAACCTACAATTGTAGCAGCAGTAACCGATCTAACAACTGCGGCAGACACTTGTTGTCTTATATAGGCGCTGGTGACTGCAGTGCCGTATTCTGCCTTTTTACATATCTTCGTATTTGAATATGCACTCCTACACCAGTTTCTTTGGTGCTTCAGTGTCTATAGAACAATGTTTCGGCTTGATCATGTTGTTGAGAACCACAACTGCGAAATGAACACTAGACGTAAACATATCAACTGCTCAGAAAAATTTGACATTGTTTATTTAAACTTTTCATGTTTGATCGCGCTGTGAGATGCACAGTGCCTTGTTAGGGGAGTAGCTCTCTTGGAATATACGAAAAAAGGGTGTTTTTGGCGACTTTTTGCAATTAAAATAAAAATTAATGGTTAATTTGATGACATACCTTCATTTCTTACACTTTTGTCTTTAAGGAATCACTGTGTGTCAATATCTAACGCGCCATCTAACCGCTGTACCGAGTGGATGGACTGCTTCTAGCCGGAATATTGGCCATCGTCGGAATTCCCTAAGACCTTCTGTCGGACCTGTAACAGAACAATTTTATGAAACTGATTTCGAATCATTTTCTATCAGCATGCATAAGATAACTGAAAAATTTTAAGTTCTAAAAAATCTGCAATCTGTTGTAAGAAATGTCATTTTCTTCCTCTACAAAATTTAGACAATAGCGAGCACCGAAAATAGACTTTTGGAGATACAGCTGAATTGCTCCGCACAATGACAGAAAATTCGGTTTAGAGCAATGGCATGAAATTCCGATCAAAGTCGTAGGTACTGCGCTGAAGTTATATTTACGACCTAATTGAAGCATATGATTTCGAGAAAAACGCGTTTAAAGTTTTGGGCTACATTTTTTGTATTTAAGTTAAACATTCCTCTAGCCAGCGATCCCTGGACTATACAGTAATTATTTCAGATCCAAATGGAGATCTATCTCCATCTGCTTCGTAATCATGGCGGCCCTATGCGACTCTTTGCCAGCTTCTGTCATCCGCTGTTCGGCTTGCTCCGTATGTTTTTCTGCCGTTATTGTTCGTAATTAAAAGGCCGGTCCGATCTCTAATTCCAGCACGTTCATAATTTCCCTAAAGCCTGTTAGGCCGTCGTTGAAATTACATGTCGACTATTTTTTCCTGCCGTTAGTAGTTTTCGGAGACAGTCTACTACCTTCACTGAGAAAAAGAAAATAATTGCCCGAGATCGTAAGTAAATGGTCTTTGTTTCACTACAACATGATCGATTTCCAACTTTATCTGATGTATCTCTTCACAATTGAGACATGCGCAATTCAGTTTCATTACATATTGTTTTTGTTCTGACACCTGTATTGACGTTTTCAGGTTATGAGATTAATTAACTTCCTTACATTAAA
Organism: Schistocerca nitens; assembly: GCF_023898315.1. Taxonomy (NCBI): domain Eukaryota; kingdom Metazoa; phylum Arthropoda; class Insecta; order Orthoptera; family Acrididae; genus Schistocerca; species Schistocerca nitens. The sequence goes on along the minus strand of NC_064619.1, from coordinate 500,839,010 downwards.
GAATAACATTGAAGGAAGAGAGAGAGACTAGTCCGAACACTGATAAAAATATATGATAATAACTCTTCATTGTACACTACTAGTCATTGTGTCTCTGGGCTCATGGCTGAATACATTACCACAAGGAGCAAGCTTTCTCACATAGTACTTAAATGAATGAGAGTCTTGTGGTACTTCAATAGAGGTGTGGTTTAGAAACTACTTCAGCAATCATTGTATATAATTTAAAACTGTTCTGAGGCTGCGGCAAACAGTCATTATGCATGGCCACAGGCTACAGTATAAAAAATAGATTTAATTCGCGATGTAAATTAGAGCTGACATCATTAAAGACAAATTCAACTTTCATGTGATCGGCAGCAAGTGCAGAATACACTGTGTCTGAATTTGCCAATTAACAGTGGTTATTTCAGTGCAGTTTTCATACCTCATGATGTTACTTGGCCAACGAAAGCGCAGTTTTTAATGGTTTACATATTATACGTGAAATAATCTTTGCGATATTGCTACAGTTCCCAGTATATATGATTTTCATGAATGAGCAAATGAGCAAAAGTACAGATGAAGCAGAAATGATTTTTGTCAGACGAACATATCCTGAATCCAACACGTTTTAGCACGTATCGGTATTTCACATTCACAAGTGTTGAAACTGTTACGTCAGTATCGCTTGTACACCATTTTTATCAGTTTATAGGATTCGTTACACAGTGATCGTGTTCGGCGATTGGAAGTTCGACGAAGGGTAATTACTGATTGCAGATTAATGTCATACAGTTTATTGTTTCACTAGTAACGCTGTTAGCAACACCCCTATCTCACATCGTTGATATGAAGTACAAACACTGTGGATATGCATTTTCCATATCAGTATGAGAGTTTATATTCATCGCACTTATTCTTTCCAACTATATTTAAGAATGATTAATACGCAGATAAGGAGTGCTACCGTTCCTCATCTGTTGTTTCGGCGTATAACCGGCGGATGCGGTAGATAGTCTCTTTGTGAATGTCTGGTCCTCACGCAGCAAGGGGAGGCACCTGTAATCAGACACTAGTTTGATAATCAAGTGGAAATAGTTGCAGACAGAAACGTAGCAGAAGCCCCATAATGCCAGGGATGCAAGTAGATAATTTTTTTAATGAAATAATTAAAATAGCAGAGCAAAACAGTAAATTTATAGGACTCGAAATTTGCTGGGTGCAGTCGACAATGCACGATTAATTGATTCTGACGTATCCTGTCCTGAAGGCAACCAAATGGCGTTTTAATGTTAACAAACCCACTCATTTTGTAAAATGTTTAAACGTTAAAATTTAGTTCAGTTATCTCTAGATGTAGGTTAAGCCTTTCTGGAATTAGTCACTAATAACTGTACAAACAATAATTATAGATTGCGAATGATTTATTCTCTTTTGAAAATATTAGACATTGGTCCGAATGTAGCTACCCATAGTGATAAGAACTTCATGAAGATAAAAAAAAAGCTTTAAAGTATCCCGAGTTTACATGATAATTCTATCTTTCTCCACGTACTATTTAAGAAAGATTTTTCTCAATGCTCTCTATCCTATCGGAAATTAGCCCGGGTCTGGTGTTTTATAAGCGCTTTTTGTGTATGGTTGTGCTGGTGATGGTGAGCTTCCTGTACAAACAAAACATGTTGGTTGTTGGTTCTGTGTACTCTTATTTCTAATAAATGTAACTTTTTGTCATTTCCTGATTCCACAGTGAATTTAGTCTGTGGACGGACTGTGTTTGTGATTTTGGAGTTATTGTATGAGATAGGCTGTTTCATCTGGAAAACATGTGAAGTCATCTGCATTACGAAACGAATATTTTATTTTGTAATGTTTGCGTTTCATTTTGGTTTCAAAAAATACAGAATAATATGCTGGCATTGTTATGTAAATGGCGTCGTATGTCTTTTAGGTAAAACAACTGACAACATACAACTACTCCAAAATGACACAAACACAGTATACCCACAGCTACAATTTCGTCATTGAATCAGATTTAAATCGTTGATCAAAACTACGAAAAACGATAATTCTCTAGATTTTTTTCTCTTTAGCGCTGGAACTGACGGACATGTTTTTAATCAGATGCTAATCTAGAGTCTCAGCAACGATTTTTATATTGGGAACGTTGTGTTACCAGGAGTTTTTTAATTATGCTCCTTTATGCAATGATTCGCTCGAAACAAATTATAAAATGAAGTTACGTTTGGGCTGATCTATAGTGGTTGGGATTTGAGGTTAAAATCCGTTTCCATTTAAGAAAGAGAACTGCCAGTTGCTTAGTATGGTGACAAGGAACAAACAAGTAGATTAGGCAACAGGCTGAAGTGAAAGACATTATTACAGCTGGAATAAAACTGAAATGCACTTGGGCTGGCACTGAAATGATAGATGGAACATTGGACTTCGGAAGATTTCAGTTGGATTCCAAGAAACAAGACAGTACCAAGACGACGACCTAATGAAATACGACGGAGATATTCACCACTGTTAATAAACACCATGAATTTTTGTAATAAATATTGTATTTAACATTTGCTCAATGCAATATGTGCCTTACTGACAATTTTTGTATGTATTTACGTATGTACCAACTCAAATGTAAAGGAAATGTTAAATAAATGTTTGTATCACATCTTTTATATGATTTCTGTGCAATGAATATGAAAAGGGGAATACTTTGGCCCGATACGAAAAATGCAATCTGTGTAAATGTTTATTAAGAGCGAAGTGACAAACGAAAACGAACAGTTCAAGCTGGGAGAGTGCAGTGTAAAGATGAACAAAAGGGAAGTATCATTTTATTACTGGAACACAGAGTTAATATCCTGGAAATCGGGCAGTCTCTTTGAGACAAAAGTCAGAAGCCGTAACGTAGAATAGAGAATTATGGTATGGAGACAGTGGAAACCGTTTGAGAGTGTAGAGATGCGTGGAATGAACAAGTTGCCAATAGATTATTATCGCACCATTATTTCAATGCATTATTAAGTTTTAAGAAGAGAAACAGATTTTGAAATTATCAACGAAGGGGATTAGGCTAACAATGAAGATCGAAAGAGTCAAGACTGAAGACTGAAGATCTAGTAAAACGACTGGTGTAGAAAACAACAAGTGGTCAAGATTTACAATTCGTCGGAAGGATGCGATTTTCATCAAAAGAACGCGACTGTCTGATGTATCAGCAGAGATTGTGATATAATGCATAAATTTCGTCTAAGTGACGGACAACAACGAGGGTAATTATAGCGGTGGTGCGGACCATTGCTATAGGAAAAGACTGTTTATCAATTTTGTGTTTGAGAGGTAGGACTGTGAACGGATTTACAGTTGTTAAAAGCATTTATTATGACAACCAAAGCACGTGTTAAATTTGACAATTAAATACTAACGAAGTGACGACATGCTGTCAAATACCGGTACATCGTTCTATAAGCATCCATTCTTGTGCTTAAAACTGTGTTCGTATATCAACTCAGAAGGTTCCCTTGCAATATCTTTTCAAAAAAATTCACCACTTCACTACTCGACATTCTTCCGGAACGTAGATCCCTCATTACTGAAACGATAAAAACGATTTCTAGAAAGTTCCTCCGGCGGGAAATGGAATCACGCGCGCCTGGAATAACATGCACATTTACATCTGCAACCCTCCTGACTTATCTGCTCCGGTTTAACCTATTGCTACATTTTCCGAATCTGGTTTTCATTTCTCATTCATGTCCAGAAAAGATATTGCAATTATATTTTTTATCAACGCAAATGCTTTCTGTGATAAAAAAGAGCTCCTGGAAAAACTGCTTCGACAGTAAAACATTACAATTATTGGAATTGAATAAACCAAATGTTTCGGCCAAAATATAAGCATTCTCGATTATGTATGCCACAGGTTAGAAAATCTCAAAACAGGCAGAGGAAGACGTTCATAAGGAGGAGTCGCCTTCTTTCATGCAAAACAACTGGGCGCTATAAGACTTGATTTACCAGAAAAACTGAACGCGCACCAAGAAATTGTCCTAAAAAAGGTAGGAAAATATATAGAAAACCGATCGTTTTCGCTGCTGCATATGTACCTCCCACTGAGCACCTACCAATACATCTCTTTGATTACATCTTTACACTTGGCCCTGCAATCATCACAGGAGACCTGCATGCCAGACACACTTTTCTTGGCCTCGAAAACAACAGCAAAAACGGCGTTATCCTCATTGCAGGTCTAAACAACAATCTGATCCAGCTAGAAAATAATTCACCTACTTTCATCACTCACACTGAAGCCTCCCTAGTTGATCACATTATTTGCACACCGCAAATTGCTAGTCACTGCTGTGAAATGGAAATAGGTGATAGCATTTCCAGCAACTACCTCCCTATCATCATAAAAACAACGGTTATTACCCATGTCAAACCTGAAAAAGACCATGGGAACACTTTCATCGACTCCAAAAATTTTAATATAGAAAACTTCAGAACAGAATTTTTAAGCAAAAAGCCCAACACGACAGCCATTAATACTATAGAAGACTTTGACAACTATAACCAGCTAATCGTCCATACAATACAATCTGTTGTCACTAACGACGCACCAGAGAAGACCACGGTAAAACACTATGACAGGCTTCCTACACATATTCTTAACTGAATCAAAGAAAAAAGAAAATTATATAGATAAATAAAACGTCAACCTAATGAAAGAGCAAAAACGGAATGAACCGTGTTAACAATCAAGTCAGATCAGAGATCCGCCAGTTCAGAACAAATAGATGGGAACGTGAGTCATAAGGACTTGACACGCGTAACCCTACTCTATTTTAGTATAAATTCAAGACAATCGTGTCGAAAACCGTCACCGATGAACCGGTTTTACAAATCGACGACCACATCATGGCGGAAGACGCGCAGAAGGCTATTTCATCCCACGATTTACAGGAAAAAAATAGACGATCATCCACAGAACCCCAAATTTAAAGACAACGACGAAGAAATTATTACGAGGGAACTTCACTCACTTCTATACAAAAATATCACACCAGCCGATCGTCCAGTATTGAAAGAAATAACAGAATATGAAATATCCTCTGCCACATTAAGCGGCAAAACTACAGCTTCTCGAAATGACGTCATTGGACCATTTCAACTCAAACATATTCTACCACAGGGACTTGTTCAAACACTAAAACCTTTATTTAACGCAGCCTTAACTCAGAAAAACTGTACCGTCCCAGTGGAAACATGAGCTTATTAGAATGACTCCGACACCTGGAAAACCCAAAAATAACCTTCACTCACACAGATATACCAAATTACTTCCAGTAATTGATATAACCTTTGAACAACAGTTAACAACGGACTACAACAGCTTCAGAAGACAACAGCATTATACCACATGAACAAGCTGATTTCAGAAACAATCACAGTACCGCTGATCCATTATGAAGACTAACTAGCAAAGTAGCAGAGCAACTTAACGGATGCGACTGTTACCCTCTTTCTGGACATATAAAGCGCCTTTGATGAGGTATGGCATGCAGAACTTCTTCACAGAATGCTAAAATACAACTTCCCACATGAAACAGTAAAATTAACAGCTAACCTCACTGGAAACAGAAGAGTACAAGTGCAAGTTGGGGATCAAAAATCGTCGAACCTCACACCCAAATCCGGAGTCCCTCAGGGTGCCGTCGTCTTCCCGTTGTCATGTACGATATATACAACTGTTATCCCAAGACACAGGTGGTGGAATGAAGACATACCTCTATACGTGGATGACATCATTTACTGGTGTCATGCACCCACCTGCAATGCAATCAGTGAACAAACCAACAGCTGCATCAGCAAACTTGAAATGGAAAATCCTATCTAATCCAACCAAAAGTCAAGTTATTCTGTTCAGACATAGAAATCTTACTAATAGCCAACAAAAGGATTCCATAAATCTCAACATTCGACTTTAGGGACAAGAATTACTCCACAGCAGAACGTCGAATGTCTTAGAATCTATCTAGATGAACTCTTGAATTGTCAGAAAAACATGCATGACTGGGAAGATTAAACAAGCTGAAAGCCGACTTAATTTAGTACGTCTCATGAAACACCGAACACGCAGAATGGAGCAACCAGTTTCCCTTCCCAAATATAAAATATTTGTCCGACCCATTCTCGGATATGGGTCTCAAGTACCGATTAAATCATCTAACCAAAAGAAAAAAATTCTAGCTGCAGACTGGAGGATGCTTCGAGTAGTGGGAGATCTACGCTATGAGTTTCCAACTAGCTCACTCACAAAACACGCAAAACCAAGGAAATGCTAGCCATAAGAAGAAAACAATTCACCAGATTCGGGCTGAATAGAGTACGTAACAGTGGGGTTAAAAAAAATCACTCTTGCAGCACGGGCCTACAACGTTCAAATTTCCGAAATTCAAATATGCATTTCCTCCCTACAGTATTCTCGAAGCAGTATCGAATTCACTCAAACACAATTCTTTGGAAAATGAAGAAATCACTAAAATGCCAACAGATCAAGAACACCTACAAGGATTTGGGATGATGTAGCAGCCTGATATAGAAAGAACAACTTACTGACCAAAATTACTTCAGTCAACTACTGTAGATGAAACAATGTTCTCTATATCGACTAGGTTTTCAAATTTCTTTATCTTATACAGAATTAGATGGAAATTTTTCAAATCAACAAAATTCCAAGATCACAATATAACGTTATCAAGACCACTGAGGTAATGTGAAGGTACATAAAACGAACAACTTGCAACCAATACCAGATTGGGTTTTTTCGACCGAAAGGTTTTTCCCTCCGACGTAAGGCAAATGCTTGGATTCTGAACGGAGGAAACTTAGTGAACATCATCTTCCCCTCAACTGTCCATCCATACGCAATTAAAAATCCTGCAGAATTAAATAAGCATCCAATTGTCATAAATAAATGGTGTCACAGCAGTAAAACCTACTATTATTGGCTCAAAAGGGCTATGCTCTCCTACATCCCCTTCCCCCAATACAATAAATTGTGCCAAACCAGAATACCACTAATTTATATCGACATCATCAGCTGAAAACGGCTATGCCCTTCTGCAATCATCACCATCCCCGCCCACACTGGTGAGACAAAGAAAGACACTAATTAGACGTCACATGTCACAGTTACCGACTAATTATCAATTTTTTCTCGTACACGCAACGTAATACATTTAATATTTCAGAGTGTTTTGAATTTCATAGACGTAACGCAATGGATTTAATATATTCAGAGTATTTTTAATTTTACATAAGAAAATTTGATGCACAACCTTTCAACCAAAACAGAAAAGTAATTTAACGAGTCAAATAACTGTATAAATGCCTTTGTAATTTGGCATTTGCACCTGTATTATGCAAGTATGATTGTTTGTATGTTAGTGTGGAATTGTCACCTGTCTTAGGCAGAGCAGAAGTGAGTTTAGCCATATATATATATATATATATATATATATATATATATATATATATATATATATATATATATATATATATTGTGAAAGCACTTGTCTAGTATGAATTATTTTGGTGGTATTGGAATATTTCGAGTGTTGGTTACTGACAAAGACAGAGCATTTCATCAGGCGTTCTTTCATATCGGTATCAGGGAAAGATCAGTATTCAGGCATACTAGCGCAGAATAGACAGGGTTATTTAAGCAGTAAGGCATATTCTATACTAATTCATAATTTTTCTCAGTCAGCCAGCCTTATACTACACTCCTGGAAATGGAAAAAAGAACACATTGACACCGGTGTGTCAGACCCACCATTCTTGCTCCGGACACTGCGAGAGGGCTGTACAAGCAATGATCACACGCACGGCACAGCGGACACACCAGGAACCGCGGTGTTGGCCGTCGAATGGCGCTAGCTGCGCAGCATTTGTGCACCGCCGCCGTCAGTGTCAGCCAGTTTGCAGTGGCATACGGAGCTCCATCGCAGTCTTTAACACTGGTAGCATGCCGCGACAGCGTGGACGTGAACCGTATGTGCAGTTGACGGACTTTGAGCGAGGGCGTATAGTGGGCATGCGGGAGGCCGGGTGGACGTACCGCCGAATTGCTCAACACGTGGGGCGTGAGGTCTCCACAGTACATCGATGTTGTCGCCAGTGGTCGGCGGAAGGTGCACGTGCCCGTCGACCTGGGACTGGACCGCAGCGACGCACGGGTGCACGCCAAGACCGTAGGATCCTACGCAGTGCCGTAGGGGACCGCACCGCCACTTCCCAGCAAATTAGGGACACTGTTGCTCCTGGGGTATCGGCGAGGACCATTCGCAACCGTCTCCATGAAGCTGGGCTACGGTCCCGCACACCGTTAGGCCGTCTTCCGCTCACGCCCCAACATCGTGCAGCCCGCCTCCAGTTGTGTCGCGACAGGCGTGAATGGAGGGACGAATGGAGACGTGTCATCTTCAGCGATGAGAGTCGCTTCTGCCTTGGTGCCAATGATAGTCGTATGCGTGTTTGGCGCCGTGCAGGTGAGCGCCACAATCAGGACTGCATACGACCGAGGCACACAGGGCCAACACCCGGCATCATGGTGTGGGGAGCGATCTCCTACACTGGCCGTACACCACTGGTGATCGTCGAGGGGACACTGAATAGTGCACGGTACATCCAAACCGTCATCGAACCCATCGTTCTACCATTCCTAGACCGGCAAGGGAACTTGCTGTTCCAACAGGACAATGCACGTCCGCATGTATCCCGTGCCACCCAACGTGCTCTAGAAGGTGTAAGTCAACTACCCTGGCCAGCAAGATCTCCGGATCTGTCCCCCATTGAGCATGTTTGGGACTGGATGAAGCGTCGTCTCACGCGGTCTGCACGTCCAGCACGACCGCTGGTCCAACTGAGGCGCCAGGTGGAAATGGCATGGCAAGCCGTTCCACAGGACTACATCCAGCATCTCTACGATCGTCTCCATGGGAGAATAGCAGCCTGCATTGCTGCGAAAGGTGGATATACACTGTACTAGTGCCGACATTGTGCATGCTCTGTTGCCTGTGTCTATGTGCCTGTGGTTCTGTCAGTGTGATCATGTGATGTATCTGACCCCAGGAATGTGTCAATAAAGTTTCCCCTTCCTGGGACAATAAATTCACGGTGTTCTTATTTCAATTTCCAGGAGTGTATATACACATTTCATAAACGTTTCAGGAGTTACTGTATATGGCTGTAGAAGGCATGTAGATGCCTATAACGCAAGAAAAGATTAAGGAAAACCTTTTTCCGGCAGTGAATGTCAAATGACCGAAGACGTCGATGATGGACAATGCTAAGAAATATATTTTTAATGAAATGTACATCGGCTCTTACTTACTTGTTTTCGTAAGCTTGTGTTCTGATTTTATTTAAAATAAAGAAACGATTAGATTTAATGTTTACCCGACTGCGATATTATCAGAGGCATTGTACAAGCCCAGACAGGGCTGGAAAAGGGAACCAGTTATTCTTCTCGTAGAATCCATTCTGCCGTACACGTCAAGCGATTTCGCGATGCCCAAACCTGATGTAAGGATGGAGATTTGAACCTTATTCCTCCCGCATTTTCGTCAAGTGCTTTGACCACTGGCCCATTTCGTGTATATTTTTTCCCTCAAGATACGTGTCGTTTCCGTTAACGGGTGAGTTACGTTGCTGTCGGGGAGCGTACGCGGTCCACAGCTAATCGCGGCACCATACAAGTACAGACATAATTGTCTCTTTGGAGAGACCAACTTTCAGTGACTTCGAGCAGCTTCGCTCAGAAGTCACGGACAAGAGAAGTGAAGCAGTAACTATTGGAATATGTGAACCAGCTCTCTAGGGCGATAGAGCAAACGTTTGGAAGTTTCTTCAGTTTTTCGCGTTGGCAGGTTCTGGATTTATCAAAGATAATTTCTAGATATTTTGGGGTGTTGTAAATTAGTAAGTTTATCGTAGCCGCTCGCCTATCTCTAAACTTGCGTCACTGTTTCTGTAGAATTCAGGCGAATTCTGTTTTCATGAAATATGTACTCTGTGTATCTATTTTAGTAATTAGTACTGCTTTAGCAACTGTAAAATTGGAAGTTCGAATAATCAGATATATGTTATCCTCACATCAGAAATTCGTATAATGGTTTTGGTAATTTCTCATGCAGAGTTGGAAAAAAATAAGATTCTGAGACAAAAGTAGCGCATCATCGCTATACTGATCGTATCGCTATACTGATCTAAGTTGTGATGTTAAACTGTTGAGTCAAGAAAAGTATTTTTGCAATGGATGCTAGATTGCCTTAAGGCAAATTTTCACGATTATAAGTTTACCCTTTCACTGAAAATAATGATTAGTGAAGCTTCTGAGTCCAATTCTCAGTCGATCATATGATTTTTTCTCACTTATTGATTCTTTCAGTCTTAGCATTTATTTGTGCCTTTGAAAAATTACACGTGGCATCGGGATTCAGAGTTCATGTTAAATTTCAGGTTTCTCTGTAAATGGATAAAGCAAGTTCAGAGTAAGGTTAGGTATCCCACCTCCAGTAACATATCGCTTAGTGACCCACTGCCGTGTTCGAACAAATCCTAGACATGAGATCAGCTTCAGCTGACGCTAGGCACCGGGTTGTGTAATGTTGCCTCTCATAATCGAACAGTTTTATCTTGAAAAGATGTCTCATTGAACTAGTAATCAGCAAGGATTAAAGACCAGAGAATGATCAGCATCAATTACAGACCAGCGAGTGACGAAGCATTTTTGTCTTCGCAATCAAAGTAAATATTTGTCAAAGAAGCCAAGCTTCTGGAATTTTGTAGAATTATTATTCTATACGCTTTATAGGAAACCGGTGTGCAACTTCGTCTTTTAAATGAGTCCGTACCTTCTCCTGTACGAGCTCGGAAAGATCTATTGTACATGTAACGTATTCCTATTCGCTGGCAACAGTTGACCATCTGTTATACTTAGTCGTGTGTAATTATTTCATAATTTTCCTCAGTCATGAACGTAATTTTCATTTCTGTATGATTATTGCGGCCGATGGCGTGAAGCTGCAAGCGGATTGTTCGTCGATGAAAGAACCGAGCACTGTACGTGTTCTTTCATTAACTCTTCCTCTTCGTTAATCGAAGAACACGTATGAGATTATCTTGCCGATCGTTTTCTTTTTCTTACGTAACCCTCTGAGCAATACTTATTCTCAAATGATCGGTCACACGTAGTCGAAAATGACGACACCCAACATACTCACTGAACTGATGTGCTTCCACAGTTTTTTTTTACTGACTGTAGGATATTTAAGTGTAAATTATTTTCACTTTTATGAATTATCAACTCATTTGCATTTCACGGCGCTTCCACGAAAAACAGATGTTTCCATCGACACTGAGACGTGCCTTCTTGTAGCGAAAATTAACTTATGCAAAGTCTTACCTCATTTGCAGTATTTTTATAGTCGCTTATTGAAAACCTTTTCATTTAAATATCTCAACATACGAGAAAGGCACGTTTCATCTGACACTCAATATGGGGTTCGAAGAAGTAAAATTATTTATAAACTGTAATTAAAAGCTGTATTATTTTTATGTTGCTTGTTTGTTGACAAACGTTGGACAGAAATTATGAATTAATGCTTGGACTGAATATCACAACAGTAAAAGCAAATTTTCCATCGGGACAGATAAAAAGTTCTGATACTGAATGTAACAACGGTACATCACTAATAAAGGTAAGTGAGGACATCATAGTTCTATCGCTTCTATTTGCATATCACGATTTTTCAAACAGTTCATTAAATGGTTAGTACGTTTTAATTTGCAAAAATTTTTAAATTGAAAATTTCATTGTGAAAAATCGTGTACAACGTGACAGCCTGCACGGCATGAGGTCAAGACAGACTGACGATTCACTTCTGTTGTTTTACATAGTTGCGTACATTGCCTATTTACGTGCGAGGTTAATCTACTGCGAGTGATTTTGCTGAATTACTTCGTGTGTTATTGAACAAAAAATTCTAATAACGTTTCCTGTCGTGTAGTATGACTAAGTTTGGAAAGCCAGTAGGGATGGATATGATAAATCATGTAGATATTAAGTCTACTGTCTATGGCGGCAGTGTCGTCAATAGGACAATGCAGGACATGAATCTTGGCATTTCTGAAAGTGAGTCGCATGTGCAATCCCAATGTAGTGTAAAATTACTGATTCGTTTACGGATCTGTTTCACAAATTAGCCACCGTGATGAACGATAATTTTCATTGATTAGCGCAAGAGCAGTCCGTTGAAATAAACACTGCTACTGAGCGGGTTACAAAGGAACAGTTGAAAATGAATTTTGAACAAACTGCTAAAGAGCAGGCTGAACGTATCGATAAAACATTTCACCGGATCCCAAAGGAACAAGCGGCACAGTTCAGTAACAGCTTCGAAAGCATTAAAACAGAGAAATCCGATTTAAAACAAATCTATAGAATTGCCAGAAGCCGCTAAAACAGCTGACGTCAGCGTACTGCAGAACGATGTCGAACACTTGACCGAGCAATTTCATCATCCGCCTGTTAAATAAGAATCCAAAATCAGCGAAGGCCCTATCGCACAAGGAACAAAATTTTCCGAAGAGGTTAACAGCCGTATAAATAGAAAATATTCTCTGGCTACCGAAAGGCTTGAGACAAGGCTACGTTCAGCTGTGCGATATGTTGATACAGAAGTCTTGCTAGAACCAGGTGCTTCGGGTGAAACTATACGAGATGAATTAGGGCATATAAAGTGTGCATTAGCACAAGACCTTGAAAGGTGGCTACACTGAGTCACAGCGCCAGAGATTGCGCCAAAGAGTATTATTCAGCCGCCTCCACTGTCAGTGCTTGTTGAGAAGTCGTCGTGGAGAGTCGTAGTTGAGAAGCTGCCGTAGTGAGTGCTTGTGGAGAAGTCGTCGTGGAGAGTGCTTGTTCAGATGTTGTGGTGGTTAGTGCCTTGCTGAGAGGATGATAATAGCTGTACTATTTGAGGCCATATTGTGTGCAGTTGTTTTGATGGGCTAGACACCAGATGTTGTTGGATTGGGGGTGTTGTAATAATCAGAGTGTACTTTTCGTCAATATATATGAAGGTAAAGAAAATTTTTTTATTTTTCAAATGTCTTAAACAATAATGTCTCTTGGTCACAGGTTCAGTCAACAAAGCATCTGGCTTGTGTTCATGTATTAGAGTGTAATTCTGTTTCTATGTGCAATTATACTATTTCTGTTTTTTTTATTTCTTCATTGTAAGTGGCGTTTTAAGTATCTTGTCGTATTGAGGAAGAACCGTGCCAGATGTGTACGTTGAATCACACTTCCACACACAGAACAGCTACACTTGTGCCTTGTTGTTTCGTAGCTTTCATAGTTGCTGAGGACTTAATTAATTAATTGTGTTAACGGAAATTTCGTTTCATTCTTTGTTGTTGTTCTATGCAGTCAGATTGCGTACTAATACTAGTCAGGGCCAACCCTTTACGAGACTTCGTAGCCGGACATACAGCGACTAAAATTAAAATTATTTGCATTATATATTTAATTAAGCCCCCGTGCAACCTATCCGAATGGAGCAGCAGCGTGACTACCCAAGTCATTAACCTGCGTCACGAGATTACAGTAATGAAAGCCATGGCACATGACACTACCTGTTCGCATTATGAAATGCACGAGACAATAAGTCCTTATAGTAGAGTCTGTCAAAATGAAGTAGGGTAAGCTGCCCTGCACATCGAATGTTGGTCTGAGTTGGTGGGGGCAGCACCCACATCAATCGCGATATTTCTAGAAGAAAATCTTCGAAAGAGTCGCCATTTTCAAATATTCTCTTATAGTATCACTTCATAATGGGAAAGAGCAGCAAAAGCATGGTCATAAACAATGGCCTGCCGCAGGGGTCATCCCTGGCGCCGACCCTTTTTAATTTATACATATCTGATATGCCGAGCACCGGGTCGCGTAAATTTGCGTATGCGGATGATCTGGCCATCGCATACCAAAGCAAAAATTTCGAAGATCTTGAAAAAACATTGAATGCGGACCTTGAAGCGCTGAACACCTACTACCTTAAGTGGCATTTGCATCCCAGCCCCAATAAAACGACCAGCACCATAATGCACCTTAATAACAGAGCTTCAAGCAGGAAACTACAGCTTTCCCTGAATGACCGGCATATCAGACATGAAGATAAGCCCAAATATCTGGGAGTAAAATTAGACCGTACACTAACGTTTAGCTCTCATCTGGAAGACACCAAACAGAAATTAAAATCTCGAAATGCCATTATGTCTAAATTGGCCGGAACATCATGGGGGTGCGGAGCTAATACACTAAGGACGTCAGCATTAGCCCTCGTGTACAGCATGGCTGAATATTGTGCACCAGTCTGGGCGAAAAGTGCGCATGTAAATAAAGTAGACACCCAATTGAAAGAGACGATGAGAATTATCTCAGGCACACTTAGGGCTACCCCATGTGACTGGCTCCCAGTCCTTGCCAACATAGAACCCCCTGATATAAGGCGCTCCATGGCGACCTCAAAAATATATAGGAATATCGTACACAATCCAGAACTTCCTATACACCAAGACTTATCACCCATCAACAGGCTAAAATCTAGGTCCCCCTTTTGGAAGATTGGCAGGTAATTACAGGACTGCGACCCAAAGCTAGCCTGGGGGGAATCATGGCGCAAAGGGACACACAAGAACCAAAAGCTTATCGATGACCCCAGCAAGAAGATAAATGGTTTTGATCTCCCTCGGAAGCTCTGGGTTGCCTTAAATCGTCTTAGAACAAGCGTGGGAAGATGCAAACATCTAATGAATAAGTGGGGACTTGCGGAGAGTCCCGTGTGTGATTGTGGTGAAATCCAGACAATGTACCACTTACTGGTGTGTGAAGTGGTAGGATATAGTGGTGAACTGAAGTACATACATTACTTGCCTGACCTAGCCATAGATTGGCTCAAAACTATAAGTAGCATTGTGTAGTGTTGTAATTTCCTGGTGGATTGTAATGACACTGTAATATTTGCCTTGTATATGCCGAACGAATAAATAAAGTACAAGAGAAACTCTCAGTTGTAAATAGCCTGAATTATCGTTTTCGCCTGCGATAGCGCAGCATTGTAAACGGAAATGGAAATGAGCGTTTGGCGTCATTGGCCGGGAGGCCCCTTGCGGAGCAGGTCCGGCCGCCTTGGTGCAGCTCTTATTACATTCGACGCCACATTGGGCGACCTGCGAGCCGGATGGGGATGAAATGATGAACACAACACAACACCCAGTCCCTGAACGGAGAAAGTCTCTGACCCAGCCGGGAATCGAACCCGGGCCCGTAGGACGGCAATCCGTCACCCTAACCACTCAGCTATCGAGGCGGACAGCATTGTAAATAACATCGTTGGTTTGTTAGCTTTCCGTGAATTTTAACAAACGTGTATTCCGTGACTTTACTAATGATTTTTCTTCCTGATAGTAGACTTGACTACGGAAGAACATATTTTCAAAGGAGGTGCACTTCTATTATTAAAAAAGAAACGACAGCCGCCATTGCTGCGAGATATCAGAAAATTTTAATTTTTGTCAATATACGCTCTTGTAAGAAGCTGAATTTACACTGTAATAGTTGAGCACTGAGAAGAACGTTTTTATGAAACAATAATTCTTATCTTGAAAGGTAAAATTTTTCTTATTTTTGAAGTGAATATGTTGCTGATCTTTTTTTCTCCTAGTAATTACGATACAAAGTGCAAGCACGCAAAAGGCGTGATTCTGAATGCTAGGTAGTACTGTGCAATCTCTGCTTAATAACACGGTCTTTTGGAATGAACAGATTCTCTTTTGTGCAAAGCGAAAATTTGTGGAACTCGCCCTACCGACACAGACTATCATAGTTGTTGAGAATCGTATCCGTCTGACTTGCTCTTCAATAACAGCGTCAAGAATTTTTCAGAGCTACATTACGACGCAGATCTTGAAAAGTTGTTTCTTGCGCTGGCTGCTCAGAGCCATTTTGCAAAGAAGAACTTTAACTTTGGGTGCACTCAATTGTACTCCGGAGACGCCACGAATTACTGCAAAATTAATAATTTACTCTTTTTCAGCCAAGAAGACAGTAATTAAGATCCACAGCACAAAATATTTTAATTTTTATGAAAACGTCAATTTCAATTTTCGTATTCAATAGTAACACCAAAGGACAGATTTATTTAAATTATTCAATACTAGGAAGGAAAGAGAACTTGGTTAAGAGTAGGGAACAGTAGTTATAATTAATTTGCTGCAGAAAGTTTCGAGGCTGCCTGTCTGTTTGTTCTTTTTGCTCCTATCAGGAATACTTAATGATTTTTCTAGTGGCCAAGGGAGGGTCATTAGACTCTCTGGAGAAGCGATCAGCCCATCCCGTGCTTTTTGCAATGCTTTTAGAGGGATACTTCTGAAGATCTGGAACGAGAAACAAAAGATTAGTTTCACCACTGCTTATATTCAGAGAGAGCCAGGCCTCCGGGCGACTGAAACTGCAGAAAACTGCACTAGCTGCGATCAGTTTAGGAGGACGTTCTGCTAAATACTGGTCAAGATACATAAAGGAGAGACTCCGAGAGATTTTCAGTCCTGAAGAGAATAGCGTCAAACGAGTAGTCACAGGAAATATTTTTATGGTACATCAGGAAAACGCGCTTTTGGGATGAGCCCATGGCACACAATCATACTGAGAATACTGAAGGCTACACTGCCTATCAGTATTTAAATCGATCAATGTTCCAACAATGATGTGGAACACTTCTGGAACAGCAAAGGTTGTGCACATCCAGTGCATTCCAACGGGCCCTCCAACAATCATAGCCGTAGCAGCAAACATCGTGGCAACGATGCAGCGCCGCACGGCAGTCCTGCGAATCGAAACAGACATGTAAAAATGTAAATTTCGTCGCAGTTAAGCAGACGGCAAAGTTACAAAGATAACAGGTACAATTCAAGATACAATGTTATCGAAATGGGCCATACACAAGCCAGTGCGACCAAATGACGCCACAAACACGAAAGTGACAACACAACTTATCACGGGCAGATTACACAGTCTTTATTATGAAAATATTAATTTGAAGCTTGCATGTCCGCAATATGAAAGACGTAAAGAGCAGTGTGAAGCATCATACTAGCTAGTATGTTAAGCAAACATCTCAGGTTCTTTTTGCGTTGCAATTTTATGGCTTCGCTCAAAGAAATATTATTGTGTGGCGTATGTATCACCGATCATTTCGGAGTAAGTTAATTTCTGTGAATTTACGTAGCTGAGATAAAAGATAGCCGTTAAGCGGCAACCACTAGAGTTCAATGAAAACTACTGTTAATTTTTGCAAATAAATTATAATGACACTGAAGTTAAATAATAGAATTAAAATGCAAACTTTGTAAGTTATTGTCGCTGCTCCGTGTCGTTTAATATTGACAGTATCCAATTAAGACTTCGCGGCCGTGTAAATGGTCGACAACAATCATTCATAGGCTCGCGCTGTATTGCTCTTTCTGATATTCTGAAAAAGTAAGTCACTAGTTTCGTAACATGTAGGGACGCTAAAGATACATAAGAAAGGTTTTAAGAGTAGATAAAGACATAAATTTAACCAAACTGCAATGTAAGCACAGGTACACCGCTCTCACGTCTGTCCTCATCCAGAAACTAGAGAGTACATAATTACATTAAAGCTTTCGACTGTTTCACAGCTATTTATATATTTACATAAAACAACTACTGGTATAATAATACATAGACACTGTTTTTAAATACAATTACCCTGAACGATAAATATTTTTTTCTATACATTCTTTCGTACGTCTTTCTTAATTCATAACATTGTTCGTACGAATAAATATTGTTCTCCTCAGGGCAGCAGTACACTGGCCTCATGTGATTATTGTCACACAAATGCAAATTGTTCTGTTGAAGAGTAATTCCACTAGTACTGGTTCTGCACTGTCATAACTGATCACTTGTTCGCACTTGTGAAAGAGACATTTACATTAGTTTGTTTGTATAATCTCCTTTTCAGAACGTTCATCATTAATTATGAATGTTATATTAATCGAAGGTTCAAAGTTTTTACATATCAACTGACACTGGATATTAGTGGTTATTCATACAATGTAGGCTTTCACGGCCGGTGTTGTCTTCAGTTGAAACTTCCGGGTTGAGAGGCCGCGGTATTTCCACCCAACGTTTCGTCTCCATCTGCGGGAGACATCTTCTGAGGTCGTCCGGCTACTGCCACTGCGGCTCCGTAACGTTTCGTCTCCATCTGCGGGAGACATCTTCTGAAGTCCAGGAGCGGCAGTGGCAGGAGCCGGACGACCTCAGAAGATGTCTCCCGCAGATGGGAGACGAAACTTTAGGTGGAAATTTTATACATCGACCACGGCCTATCAACCCGGAAGTTTCAACTGAAGATTAGTGGTTATATTCATTCTTTGCATAATTATTTGGGTTTATATGGGCACTACATTCTTGTCTTATGGCGCCCTTATACATTACAGTTATCGAAAGCCTTCTGGCAAATTTACATTCCCCAAAAAGATATTGACTGACGCACCATCAGGGTTTCAAGTAACGGGAAAAACCGGATACTATTGAAAACCCTGCCCGGACTCTTCAGACTGAATGATTGGAGTTTACACAGTAATTACTAAGGCGTTTACAGGTTACGTTATTCCAGTTATTAAGAATGTGGTAAGGAATAAAAATTACTTCGTCACGGTTAGAAAATTTACAAGAACATATTTTTTATATAAAGAACATTACAAAATCCTTTTGCAAGATTGTCTTTTGTGTATGAGAAACATGAATGAATTCAAAAGTCTTTGCCATGGTAAACAGTTCATACTGGTATTGTTTGCGGGAGTACGAAGTTTTTACAATCTTACTTCGTGAAAACGTAAATAATTCTTCGTCGGCTGCGTTGGTGGCGGCGGCGTGTGTGCGGTGCAGTGGAACAAAAAAATGGTTCAAATGGCCCTGAGCACTATGGGACTTAACATCTGAGGTCATCAGTCCCCTAGAACTTAGAACTACTTAAACCTAACTAACCTAAGGACATCACACACATCCATGCCCGAGGCAGGATTCTAACCTGCAACCGTAGCGGTAGCGCGGATCCAGACTGAAGCGCCTAGAACCGCTGGGACACACCGGCCGGCGCAGTGGAACAGAGGTCCATGGTTCCAATGCGTGGTTGGCCGGTGAGGTGCGATGGTTCGATGTCAGGAACACGATTCCCGTCGGCGATCAGCTGTTACGACCGGATCCGCCCTCAGAGGCGATTAGATGGTCTGGTTCCGCGCGCTCCGTTTGTTGCCGTGATTGTTGCCGCGAGAACATGAAATAGTACCGAACACAGCAATGGTGGTTTAGCTGCAAAGAAGTTTTGTTAGTCTGCATTCATTCAACAGTTATACTTGTGTGTGAATAAATGTTCTCTTATGTACCATAAAGATTTATTTCAGTGCAGGTTTCGTACACGCTTGGGCCATAGCTACTCATTGTTTTCAAGAAACTACATAAAGCATCACTTTTTATTTTGGCACAGCACTTTTAACATTCCGCATCATCTGTAGATACCATGGTGAGTGGTTTGTCGGGTTGTAGTGCTTGTAGTTTTCATGCCTGGTACACCTGGCGTTGCAGTGTTCAGATGCATTATTTTTAACTGAACTGTCCGCCTCGCGAGTAAACACAGCTCGTTTCCACTCGCACGACACAGTTTCAGTGTCTTTGTCGTAATGCACAATGCTACAGGTAGAGACGTGTGGGATGAAGCATTACTCAACTAAATGCTTAACTGAGTAATCGAACTCACTGTTAATTATATCAGCCACTTGATTTCTGTGATTACGCAGTTTTTATCTGTTTGAGTCACACGCAGTCTAACGCTCGAATAGAGCGTTCATACACCTGAAAGCACAATTTGTATTCACTGATTCAAACTTCGAATGTCTTCACATCATTCAGTCTGTACATTGTACATGATGAAAAAGAAGTATTGTAAGTGTATAAATTTCTGCAGTTCATGACCATATATACAATATGTGACTTGCATTTATATGTTGCGGTTTTTAATTTACAATGCTTTGAGATTTCGTTCCTTATGATCACACCAGATGTAATATAGCACCCCTTCAAGCCGTAAACCTGATCATTTGGTCATTCTAGACTAATTCTTGTAGTTTTACATTCATTCACACTGACTCGCTCTGCAAAATCCTGTCACATACAGGACACGGTTGCGTCCTACCAAAAACCATTGAAAAGTCTGTGGCTTTAGCCAGCACCTCAAAGTCAAACAAAACATTACACACAGACAATTACACAAACACAGAAAAAACTTAAAACTACTGACAACAAAGGTAGATATCAAATAACAAAACACAGTAATCATACTTAAACTACTATATACATGAGTGAAAATTTTGTTTCTTCTATCAAAAGACATGGAATATTAATGGCTCTGAGCACTATGGGACTTAACTGCTGTGGTCATCAGTCCCCTAGAACTTAGAACTACTTAAACCTAACTAACCTAAGGACATCACACACATCCATGCCCGAGGCAGGATTCGAACCTGCGACCGTAGCAGTCACGCGGTTCCAGACTGTAGCGCCTAGAAACGCACGGCCACTCGGCATATTAATGTTCATATATTCTGCAGTAATGAAAGGTTTTAAATCACGGAACGGGTATAATCCTTTCACTGTTAAAGTTCCTGGATTTGCAAGAAGATAGCAACTTTAATGCGGTATGTGGTTCTGTGTATAACAGTTGCCGCTTTTTAGTGACTCGTTTTAGACCAATGGCTTTCGGGTGAGTCCTCAGCAAGACTAGACTGCCCTCTCGGTACTTATGAATAGCCCTCAGTTGTTTGTTAGGGTGGCGACTTCTGATTTGCGCCTGTTCGCCTATGGGTGTCAAAGCTTGCACGATATTTTCCTCTGTTGCCACCCGCCTAGGTATCGCCGAGCTCGTAACATATCTCACTCCCTGCAACTTCTGTATTTGTTCCTCCACATTTTCCGGTCGTGTTCGCACGGGAATGATTGTCTTATTTATTTCGCGCGCGTTAAGCACAAGGCGAATACTATCGTCCGACTTGGAGACGGCAACGAACGAGCTGCTATACGAGCACAAGGAAGTCTCTTTTATACCCCACTTTATCATCCTCTTTCTTGCCCCAAGGCTCGGCAATATGTCTCGTGCATGTCATAAATGTATCCTTTTATTATGCCCTTTTATTATGCTGCTGACTTTCGTCGAGATAAATCGACTCGATGATCTTAGTATCGATGTCCTTTTTTATGACGTCTGTCTCATTCTCGCTGCACCGTATGTGTGGGTAGTCGTTCCTCGTATACTCGTAGGCGATGTGCAATAACTTCGGTCGGTCGTAAATAACCTATAAACCCCTACAAAACTGTACGTGCAGGCCGGTTGTCTTTATCATTTGGCAGTTCTCCAATTCTGCATGCAATCCTTAGCGAACAGACAGCCCGAGGAAGGTCCATTTTTGCATCCCCCTCTCTCAAAACTTCCCATCCCAGGTTGCAGGGAAACTCCAAATTCCTTACACCTAGGAATGAACATTTAATTGCTTGTCTACACCTGGTTCTGGATTCGTTGCATTCGTCCACAAATGGCTCCGAAAATTCTGCAGCTCTGCACCGGCAATGACGGTAACTTGGGACCTAGTTTATGCACCTGAATAAATCATAATCCATCACGAATAGACGCGCACCAGTATCGATAGTAATATCGTTTCCTTAATCCCAGCTTGCACCAATCCAGTGTTGCGCTAACCGCATTTGCGTGTATCAGCTACAATTCCTCCTTCAGGTCGAGCCCCTCGTTGTACCTGAGCATGGATACATTTGTTTGACAATTGCCTTCCCCCCCCCTCCCCCTCTTTCCCTTATGCCCCCACGACCCCATGCGGAGAGCTTACATGGGTCGTGTGGATTTTGACGCTTGTGACGTGCTGAGCTGGGGTTCGCCAGAAACCTCAACAATTCCAACTCTATGAGGTTGCTGCCGCATGTGCTGCTGCATCTCGTTTTGTGGCCGTATCCACTGTTGTTGCTGGTTAGGCGGTGGCATTGGTATAACACTGACATTATTTTCAGGATGGTTTCTATCCCGTGGTGGATTCGAGAGGCAGTTTACTGGACCGGTTCTTTTTCCAGGGTCGTTCATCTCATGCATGTTTTTAGATTGGAATTGGGCATTATAACCATCTTCGTTCCGTCTTTTTCTGTTAATATTACCTTTTCCATTACGAAACTGATTTTCGTTCGTTCGATTTATGTGCTTGTTGCTATAGTTAGGCTAATTTACATGTCTATTTGATTGATTACTGCTATTCCGTGTACAGTAATCATTAGCTCTCTTTTGACCATTCTTATGTGGATTGTTGCCACTCTGGTTTTTGTTTTTGTTGTAGTTGTTTTGACCTGCGCTCACTGACTGATATCCTTTTGGATAAGATCGAGCGAATCAACTGTGGTCATAAACAATTCCAGGTCCTTGTCAGGGACGTGGAATAGTTTCTCGTGTAGAGTGATGGATAAGCTATCTTTTAAAATTCTTAAGACGTCGCGCGAAGACATGGTTTCATCCCAGTATCACGTTTTGTTCAAATGCTTTTCAAAGTACTTCCGCAGGTTTCCCTGCTTTGGATTGTTCTGCTCAGGATTGTAAACTTGTTTTCTTAAGCGTTCTTGTGCACACTGCGATCAGAAGCGACCCAAGAATGCCTTCTCATATTCGAAAAATGTTTGGCAGCTACCAGCTATCTCCATTGCCCACAGAGCTGCTTCGCCAGGTATAAATGAGATCACGTGCTGGATCTTTTGTCTTCCAGTCCATAACGTAGGCAGTACATTCCGAGATGTACAGTTTTCCTCTCTTCCGAGAATGTTTGAAACTGGCGGTGTTTATTAAAGATTCCTCGTGTTTCGTGTGTGGCAATGTTGACACAACAGCTCCAGCGCTCGCCGGGCCAACAATGTGTTCTTCGCTACACCGGCGGTACCTAACAGCAGCATTGCGATTCAAATTGTCGCAACGCGTTACCATTGATTGGACTGTTTGCATACTGATAACTCGTATGTGGAGTCTCAGTAATTTGTCGATACCTACCGTCATTGTTCTCACGCTCTGCTCCTGGCATAAGCTGCGGTACTTCATGTCAATCCTGTGGCAGTCGCGTACTATGTTCGTTTTCGTCGTAACTTTCTGCAATGTTCATACGCTGCAGAGTCGCGGCGATTTCAATTTTTCTATCTAAGTTGATAGACAAATCGTCTACAGTCATCATAATCATTTTAACCTGTTGTTCAAGCGCCTGATGCCCTTCTCCTGAGGTGCGTCTTCTTCGCCCACTTTGTTAGGCAGATCTTTGTGTTTCGTAATAAGTTCTTTGACCTGGGAGCGCGTTTTGCTTACTTCATGTTTAATACGGTCAACGATCTGCATATAGTGCGCAGCAAGGACCTTATTGAACTACTCTGCTAACCTCGTATCTCTTTCGGTTCATCTCAGCCTTTGTTTTCTTCGCTTCCAACTCCTTATTCCTTTCCCTCTCCTCTCTTTCCTTTTCTTTCGCCTTCCCTTTTTCCTTGCATTCTATTTCCTTAATCCTTTCCTTCGCTTCTCTTTCCCTTTCTTTCGCCTTTTCTTTTTCCTCACATTATAGCACATTCCTCACATTATATTCTCTCCCTCTCTTCTCTTTCCCTTCTTTTCGTCTTTTCTCTCTCCTCGCGTTATAGCCGTTTAATCCTTCCCCTGTTTCCTCCTTCCCGTTCTTTCGCCTTCCCTTTCTCCTCGCGTTGTACCACCTTAATCCTTTCCTTTTCTTCTCTTTCCCTTTCTTTCGCCTTCTCTTTCTCCTCGCGCTCTAACTAGTTATCAGTCAGCATTTGTTTAACACAATGTATGAACGAAGAGGGAAAGTCATTTCCTAGGGCCGTACGCAGTATCACATTTTCTACCTGTTCGGTACTGACCTTGGCGTCAGCTGATCTGGCGCTTGTCTGTGGTTCTAGTGTCTCCGCATTAGAACCAGACATTAAGTTCCTTAACTCACACTCTTCAGTTTCCAAAGTTTGGAATTCTGGGCTATAATCATCTGTATCAGTACACGGTAATTCCCTAATATTGTCA
This sequence comes from Schistocerca nitens, assembly GCF_023898315.1. Classification (NCBI taxonomy): domain Eukaryota; kingdom Metazoa; phylum Arthropoda; class Insecta; order Orthoptera; family Acrididae; genus Schistocerca; species Schistocerca nitens. The sequence continues at coordinate 500,814,753 of NC_064619.1, read as the reverse complement.
GCCTCCTCTAAATTTGTGATATTGTCACCTTCTGCTATATCCCTTGCCTTTTGCATACCCATCTTTGATGACTAAGTACGAAGTACTCACTAGATATATACAAATTTACCTCACAAAACACAAAAAATAGCAAGACACTGAAACTGTTGTAATAAACTGAATTAAAAATTTTCTCCCTTTACTAAACCCATAGCACACTCAAATCACTTATTGATTGACCCCAAGGCAATAGTGACATGTATTCTTGAAGCTTGGTGGGCATACAACAGTCTCCTTATCTTGAATGTTCTGTCGTCTCGTAAATTTTCTCACAATCTGGATTAGCAATGTCTCCTCTCTCTTGTATAATCCTTGCCAATTAATATTTATCTCGTTATTGTAGTAGAAGTAGTACATAAGAGAAAATACAATGCGTATGACAATGAAGTACAAATAATGTTTAACTTAAACAAAAAATATTTCTGGTCGCGCAACACGGCGCCAGTGTGTTGTTTTTAATATGTACGTTGCGTTCCGTTCTGTACGTCTAGTGGTGTGCTTTAATTGCGTGCACATGTGCAGTTCATTCAACTGTATGATTCGTAGGAAGATATATGTATAATTACACATTAACAAACACTCAAGTGACAACACAACTTATCACGGGCAAATTAAAGTCTTTTTTTTAATGGAAGTATCATCTGAAGGTTTAATGCCCGCAATATGAAGGACGTGAAGAGCGGTGTGAAGCACCGTACTAGCTCCTACGTCAACAAAACATGTAAGATTCTTTTTGCACTGCGATTTCATTGAAAGTAATACTGTTTTCATGTCGTGGGGTTGTGTAGGGAAATATTACTGTGTGGCGAATTTATCACTGATCGTTTCGGAGTAAGTTAATTTCTGTGAATTTACGTAGCTGAGGTAAAAGATACACGTTATGCGCAACCACTGAGTTTAATGAAAACTATTATTAATCTTTTCAAATAATTAAAATGACACTGAAGTTAAATACTATAATTAAAATGCAAACTTCGTAAGCTATTGCCGCGGGTCTGTTCCGTTTAATATTGGCAATATCCAAATAAGACGTTGCGTCTGTGCAAATGGCCGACAACAATCACTCATGGGCTCACGCTGTATTGCGCGTTCTGGTATTCTGAAGAAAAAACACCATTAGTTTAATAACATGTAGGGACGCTAAAGATATATAATAAAGTTTTTAAGAGCAAATAAACACATATATTTAATCAAAATGCAACATAAGCAGACTTATAATGTTTCTCAAGTCTATCCTCATCCAAGATCAAGACCAGGGTAGATAATTACATAAAATGGTTCGACTGTTTCAGAGCCATTAATTTTTTAACATTAAACAACGAATAATATAATAATAAATCGACTTTGTTTTTAAGTATTGTTACGCTGAATGATTAATATTTTTCTGCACATTTTTTCGTACATCCTTCAAGAATCATAAAAGTCTTAGTTCATAACTCTCTCCGCAATTCCATATGAATAAATATTGTTCTCCCTAGGGCAACCAGTACAGTACGATGAACATTTTCTATCATATCTTATGCATTCAATTATTTATGTGTACGTGTTATAATTAATTTGTCTTCTACATGCGAATGTAGAGAAACTGCTTGTAAAGGAAGTAGAGGAAAGGTGCATATTATGCGATAGTATCCTAATATGAGACACCTCGACTGAGCTCATGTTAGGGTCTGCACTCTGGTGGAGAGTTTCTTAAACACGTCTATTGCGTGCCAGACGACGACACAGCTAGTAGGACGCCATAGTTGAGCCGGACACAGTATGTAGAGGTTGATACAAAATTACTTGTGTTTGGAGTTTTTGCGACATCGGTGTTAAGACATTTCAGCTTAAAGGTGAGTGAATATTACTGCATTTTTTAATTTTCTTATTTGTGACGTTATTACCTATAATTATTGACAATTAGGTTCATTTTCCAACGAACGTTGTTAGCAAGTGCGTGATTCTTTGTGTAAGATGGCGAAATTCCTAATATGCGATAGTATGGGGATCCAAACACGCGACAATGTCTCATATTACGATACCTATCGCATACTGGGGAACTCGTTCTCTCACGATTTGTTATATGTAATTTACGCAATACTATCATGAGATAACAATATTTTGTCATTTATTGTAGTAAAATTTTGGCACCTAAAAGGAAAACATGGGATAAAGACGCCATGGTTTGTGCCTTTACATTTGTGAGAAATGGCGAGATTGGGTACTTAAAAGCCTCAAAAGTTTTTGCTGTACCAAAACGAATTTGGAAAGGTATGTAAAGGATAAAACTCGTACACCCGAGAAGCTGGTTGGTGTTAATCTTGGCAGAAGGCCTGTTCTCTCGTCTCAACTGGAAGATGAACAAGTGAAATACTGCCTTGCAATGGAAGGGCGATTTTATGCTCTTAAATGTAAGGACATACGAAGCATGGCCTTCCAGTTAGCTGTCAGGTATAGGCTGAAGAATCCCTTCAAGTCAGAAAAGGCTTTATCAGAAAAGAAATGGCTCCGAGGTTTCCTTAAGAGACATCCCATTTTATCAATGAGAACTCCTCAAGGTCTACCAGCAGCAAGAGTGAAAGCTTTCACTCCAGAAAATGTGGCGAGATTTTTTGATATTTACGAATCTGTGCTATCTAAAGTCAACCATAACCTGCATCGTCTTCAATGTTGACGAAACTGGGGTGACGTCTGTGCAGTACAAACACAGCAAGGTTATTGCTATGAAAGGGAAGAGACAAGTTGCTGCCTTGACTTCAGCAGAAAGGGGAAATCTCATCATAGTTGCAACGTGTATGAACGCAGCTGGTACTTATGTTCCACCACTAATCGTCTTCCCAAATAAGGATATGAAGCGGGAATTGATGAACCGTGCACCTGCAGGATCAATATCAGCTTGTCATCCAAGTGGCTGGATACAAACTCACATTTTTACTCAGTGGTTTGCTCATTTTGTGAGTCATGTAAAGCCATCTTCAAATGACCCTGTCATTTTGATTCTTGATGGGCATTATTCCAACACAAAGAATATTGATGTGTTAGATAAAGGACGTTTGCCACCTCACTCAACGCATAAAATGCAGCCACTTGACGTCGGATTTGTGGGACCTTTGGAAACCTACTATGCCCAAGAGATAGAAACTTGGTTGGCAAGTAACCCAGGTCGTGTTATCACCCCATTATTAATAGCCAGGTTATTTGGGGCAGCTTACAACCAAGCAGCAACAATGGAAGCATCTGTGAATGCCTTCAGAAAAACAGGTCTCATCCCATGCAACACAAACATCTTTAGAGAACATGAATTTTCAGTTCGTAGCCATGCTGACGCTTTTCTAGAAAAAGATGCCAAAAACGAAAATGAAACTACTGATGGTGATGGTCAAGCTGTCAGCTTGGCAGACATCAGACCTCTCCCACACATCGCAAAACCACCTGGAGATACTCAAATAGGTCAAACATCGCGTTCGTGCTCTGCTGCGTTACTAACTTCAACTCCTTATCTACAGAAATTGCAAGAATCTAAACAGAAGAAATCAGAGGCTGAAGCTAAGAAAGCAGCCAGAAAGTTATTTGGAGAGAAGAGTGGAAAATCTTCAAATCGTAGACCTAAAGCAGAAGAAAAGTCTAGTGACTTGGCATCCGATGTCCATCTTGATGACAGTGGGGATTCAGACAGCAGTGATAACGATGACGCAGAGTGTCTGTTCTGTGCTGGGCGCTTTTCTGAAGACAAACACTGGGAGAAATGGGCACAGTGCACTAAATGTTATCGCTGGGCTCGTGAAGATTGCGGTGTCACAGAAGACAATTTTGTTTGCCCCGGATGTCGTAAATATAAACCTAAGTAGTGTGAAATGAGTGAAGGATAACAGAAATCAATGAACATGTAAAAATTGTATATTCATGTGTCATTCTGTAATAAAATAATTAAAGCAAAATATTATTACTGTCTCATATTAGGAAACCTTGATCTCATTTCTACGAAATGCCTTGTTTGTGAAGATTTAATAACTACTCTGAAAGATTGTTTATTATTGCAAATACGTTAATTGTATGATAAAATTAAATAATGAAAGATATTATTACCATCATAAAAAATACAATTGCTCTTACTCTTAGGTCTTTCAAATGGGTTTACAAAAGTATGTCTCATATTAGGCACCTTTCCTCTATCTGTGTACGTGAAAATGATATTCAAGCACCACATACCCATTTCTATACGTTGCATATGTATCTATGGAGTAACTGACTAAGATTATATAGTTTGCGAGAGAAATCTACGTGGAACTAGGAAACTTGTTTTTGTGCGTATGTGGACAGCCCTTGTATATTTGGTCACAAGCGAGAGACAATGAGTTAACTTTGTCCATTAAGTTCTTGTAAATATTTATTTAGATGCTACGTGAAAACAGATATTTATTTTCCTTAATGATTATTAAGAATATTTTTAGCATATGAAAGATTCAAAAAGAAATGGTGACTATCAAGTTAGTGTGTTGAAAAATGTGTACAAACAAAGTGAATGTGAACTCATAACGAATAGACACTTTGAGTGTATTATAACGCTTCTGAGGCATGATACGAACTTTTGTGGTACACACAAAATTGAATGAGCTTCATCCTGCAATTAGGAAATGGTACGGTTGAGAACAGAATCATATTTGCTCAAATAACGAATAAGGTACGAAAAATTGAAGGGAAATCACATTGGTTTTAAGGTACATGAAAACCAGGCAAAATTTTTGCCGTGTAGTTACCTATGAACTGCGTTTTATATTTTTAACTAAATTGATATAAATAATTAATTTTTGTTTGTAGTAACTAATGATCCCTCAACTATCTTACGTGTAAGTAACTAATGTCATGGTACTAGTGAATTATTTACTGCGTATTTGATGTAACTGAAGTCAGAAGTTTTTCACGCTGATCTCGAGCCATGTCCTCATTCATGTGCGGGATTCCTTTATCCACTTTTCTTTCTGATTCCTTTTGAGATGTGTTACAATTCGTTGTATGCGGGCAGAGAACACTGGTATCCTGGGCATTGAAGTACGTAATTTTATTGTTTAAAGAAAGATTTTATTTGTGTCAAGCCAGCGAGTTTGATACGCAGAAACATGGCCTGATACTTTAGATTCGAAACTTTTGTTCTCTCAGCTGCAAATGTTATTTAACATTTTGTATCACAAAAAGCCGGTCGGGGTCACTAAAAAGAAAAACTATACACGTTCCTTCACGGTGCTTCGATGAAAAAGGAATTTTATTGTGGAATTTTCACAACGACATCTGACGTCTCGCCCAAGAACCATATTTACTAGTCCGTCGGGAAAGACTAAAGCAATATTTCCTATCGTCATTGACATGTGCTCTTTTGTCGCGATAATTAACTTATGCGTAATCTTACACACTGAAGACCCAAAGAAACTGACAGACCTGCCTAATATCGTGCAGGGCCCCAGCGGGCTCGCAAAAGTGCCGCAACGCGACTTGGCTTGGACTCGACTAACGTCTGAAGTAGTGCCAGAAGGAACTGACACCACGAATCATGCAGAGCTGTCCCTAAGTCCGTAAGAGCACGAGAGGGTGGAGATCTCTTCTGAAAAGCACGTCGCAAGGCATCTCAGATATGCTCAATAATGTTCTTGTCTGGGGAGTCTGGTGGTCAGCGGAAGTGTTTTAACTCAGAAGAGTGTTCCTGAAGTCATTCTGTAGCAATTCTGAACGTGTGGGTCGTCGCATTCTCCTGTAGTTGCCCAGGTCCGTCGGAATTCACAGTGGACATGAATGGATGCAGGCGTTCAGACAGAATGCTTACTTACGTGTCACCTGTCACAGTCGTATCTAGATGTATCAGGGGTACCACATCACTCCAACTGCAATCGCCCCACACCACTGCAGAGCCACCAACAGCCTGAACAGTCCCGTGCTGACATGCAGGGTCCATGGATTCGTGAGGTGGTCTCCATACCCGTACACGTCCATCCGCTCGATGAAATTTGAAACGAGACTCGTCCGACATGTGTCCTGTCATCAACAGTCCAAAGTCTATTTTGACGGGCCTAGACGAGGCGCCAAGCTTTGCGTCGTGCAGTCAGTAAGGATACATGAGTGGGCCTTCGGATCCGAAAGCCCATATCGATGATGTGTTGATGAATGGTTCGCATGCCGACAGTTGCTGATGGCCCAGCATTGAAATCTGCAGCAATTTGCGGAAGGGTTGCACTTCTGTCACGTTGAACGATTCTCTTCAGTCGTCGTTGGTCCCGTTCTTGCAGAATCTTTTTCCGGCTGCAGCGATGTCGGAGATTTGATGTTTCACCGGATTCTTGATATTCACGGTACACTCGTGAAATGGTAGTCTGGGAGAATCCCCACTTCAGCGCTACCTCGGAGATGCTGCGTCCCATCACTCGTTCACCGACTATAACACCACGTTCAGACTCATGTTAATCTTGATAGCCTGTCATTGTAGCAGCAGTAACCGATCTAACAACAGCGCCAGACACTTGTTGTTTTATACAGGCGTTGCCGACCGCAGCGCCGTATTCTTTCTGTTTTCTGTATTCTGTATTTGAATACGCCGGTCTATACCAGTTTCTTTGGCGCTTTAGTATATCACTCGCAATATTTTGTATAGTCGCTTATTGAGAAAATTTACATTGAAATATATCAGTGTACAAGAATGGGACGTTTTAGTGACAAGCACTGACATTGTTCTACAAGTTGTACCACATTATCGCACAACGCAATGGTTAAAACTGACAGACGACGAGCAGTATATCCCACTTACGGAAGTTGGATATATCATGTGAATACTACAGTATAAAAATCTCAGACACATACATTGGACATTGTTTTTTGGTCAACAGTCTTCTGACTGGTCTTATGTGGCCAACCACAAATTCTTTTCGTGTGTCGAACTTTTCATCTTACACCCTACGTCCTCACTTATTCGTTGGGTGTATTCCAATCTCTGTCTCCCCCTACAATTTTGTACAACTCCCTCTAATACCATGACAGTTATTCCCTGATATCTTAAAACGTGTCCTGTCATCTTGTCCTTTCTTCTCGTCAATGTTTTCCATATCTTCCTTTCTTCGCCAATTATGCTGAGAACCTGATCATTCCTTATCAGTCCACCAAATATTCAACATTCTTATGAAGCACCGCATCTCACACGCGTCGATTCTCTTCCTTTGTGACTGTCCCACAGTTGATGTCTCACTACCATACAACTCTGTACTCCAAACGTACATGCTCTGAAATTTCTTCCTCAGATAAAGGCCGATGTTTGATAGTAGCAGACAACTCTTGGCCGTAATTTCCTCTTTACCTGCACTACTCTGCTTGCTTTGTCCATGTATTATTTTAATTCAAAGGTAGCGCATCCCTTCACCTCATGTACTTCGTGATCCCCCATTTTGATGTTAAGTTTATCGATAATCTCATATCTGCTAATTATCATTACTTTCGTCTTTCTTCGGTTTACTCTCTGTCCACATACAGTACTCATTAGACGGCTACCTCCATTCAACTCGTCTTCTTATTCTTCTACACTTTCATTGAGGATAGAGCCAGCAAATCTTATTATTGGTATCCTTCCGGATTTTTAACCACTCTTGAGCCTTTGTTTTATTATCTTCAGTGCTTCTTCGATGTGTAGACAGCACAGAAGAGGCGAAAGGCTACATCCCTCTCTTATACCCTTGATCTTCTATTCTTATTGTTTCCTCTTGGTTCTCGCATATACTCCAAATTTCCCTCTGCCCCTACAGCTTAGTCGCATTTTTCTCATAATTTTGAAAATCCTTCTCTGTTTGATCTGCCGAACGCTTTTTCAGGTTGACAAGCCTGTGAAAGTGTCTTTATTTTTATGAAGTCTTACTTACATTATCTTTCGCAACGTCAGACTACCTCCCCGATGCCCTTAACTTTCCGAAAAACAAACTGATCGTCATCTAACAGGTCCTCAGTTTTCTTTTTTAAGGCTGTCCTCGGAATTGCATGGATGATATGTTTTCTGAGAGTCTGGTGACATGTCTCCAGATTCAAAGATTCTACACACCGACTTGAATAGTAGTGTGGTTGCGACTTCTCCCAATGGTTTCAGAAATTCCGAAGGAATGTTCTCCATCCTTTCTCTCTTATTTGATCGCAAATCTTCCAAGACTCTATTATATTTTGATTGTAATACTTGATTCCATACGTCTTCGTACAGACTCCAATTCCTTACTCAAGCCCATCAAACGACAATGTCTCCCAATAGTAGAGGCCCTGTGTGCACACTCTCTGTCTACTTGCTCTTGCTTTTCTGTCATCTGTGTTTAATAGTCGTATTCCCATTGCACTCTCAGTTGTGTTGCCTTTGGTTTTAATTTCGCTGAAGACTGTTTTGCTTCTTACTTTTTTATACGCTTAATCAGTCCTTCGGACGAATATTTCTTTTTCAATTTCTACACATTCTTCCTGCAGCCATATCGCCTTAGATTCCCTGCATTTACTCTTTATTGGATTGCTAAGTGACTTATATCTCCGTATTCCTCAATTTCCCTGAACATTTTTGAACTTCTTTCTTTTCGTCGATAAACTGAACTATTCCTTCTGTGTAACTTTGGTATTAACGTTCGTAAATAAGTGGAATCAAAGTGACCATCGATGTCTGAGAGAGATTTGGATGTGTACTCAGACAGCAAATGCAGATTCGCGAAGAGCAGTAAAGCTGAATTGAGGTCCCAATTTGTCACAGACTTCCATTTGTCATGTATATTCGTTGTGTTATCGCCGGGGATGGTCCATCTCGAGGATGCGAACGATAGGAGGCGAGAAACAGTTGCAAAGCTCTGGTTGGCCTAAGTCGCAAACACCATGGCAAAGTGTGCACATAGACTTTGCGGGACCTTTCGGGAACATTCGTTGGTTGATTGTGGTAGACTCTTATAGCCAGTTTCATTTTTCTGTGTCAGTGAACTCAACAACGTCAGGTAGCACAGTTCAGGCGTTGTTCTCTATTTTTAGCTTCGAAGGTTTGTCTGAAGTCATAGTTTCTGTCAACGGCCCTGAGTTCACGTTACATGAATTTGAAACATTCTGTAAATGAAATGGCATACAGCAGCTAACTAGTGCACCGTTCTGTCCTCAGTCAAACGTTTTGTCAGAATCTTGAAGGGGCAGATGGGCAAACTTCGCACCGAACACACCCGGGACCGAGCTTTGCAGCTGTTTCTCGCCTCCTATCGTTCGCATCCTCGAGATGGACCATCGCCGGCGGAATTGCTTGGCGGCCGTCGCCATCGGACACTGTTCCACCAGCTCCATCCTCCTCAGCATCCGGCGTCGAATGAAGGCCGCAAGTATCGCTTCGCGCCTCATCATATTGTATTGTGTTTTGCAGGGTTCGTAGTGGAAGGAAGCGGTGGGCGCGAGGCGAGATCCTTCGTCGACTTGGCGCATGCATGTATCTCATTTCAGGCCCACAAGGATTGCAGTGCCGACATCACAATCAAATTTGCCACTTTCATGTGCACGGTGATCATTCTGTATCTCTCCCCACAGATTGACGCATACCGAGGATAGCGTGGCCACAGCAACCGCCAGAGGGTGTCATCACGACACTGCGGGACGATCCCATGGAGGCTTCGCCTCCTCTCGTCCTAACAATGGAGCTGGACCTGCCCGCACCGCAGCAGCCGACGACTTCTACATCTTCATATATGCCTCAGGAGATGAAAGCATACCCTTCTGGGCGTTTCCCTGGGGACGTTTCCACCAGAGCGAACGCCGGATGGCGGGGTACGTCTGGAAGTCTGGCGTCCCCTGCAGCCACAGCTCTTTCAGTCCCTCAGAGCGTCCACGCTCTTGCCTCCCCCGCCGTTGTCGAATTCCCTGTGCGACGACGGTCCGTTTGGCGGGGGGGGGGGGAGAATGTTGCCGCGTAAAGTCAAGCGCCGCGACACGTGAGTCGGGAACGACAAAGAAGAGATGTCGGTGAGAAAGTCAGCCAGTCGCACGCTGAGCAGACCCCCCTCCAGGACGACAATGTTACAGCAGCGGCCCGAATGTGGAGAGGACATAAGCGCCGCTAGCAACTGGTGACGCCCAGTTCAAAATCAGCTTCAAGACTAGTGACTTGGATAGCAGCGTCAGCGCTAGATAGCTTCACTTGTACTCTCTATGGGATTGTCCTTATTTACTATCTCATATGTTGCCCCTTGCTTGCGACTGATCTGTGTAATTGCAAAAGTTAAGTATTGTAATATTCTTATTGTAATAAAACTCATTAATAAGATTTGTTTGAATGTTTATCTATCGAACCGAGTATGCAGGCTTCCTAGACACCACACCTCCTGTATTATATTTTCACTGGTATCGTTTCATTTCACAGCATCTATATCGATTTCATAGTGACTGACTCCATTAATTTCATTTCAGATGCTTTGTTAGATATAGATCCACAGCTTGTTTACCGACTTGCCTGTAACAGAATGTGAAATTCTCTTCTGTTGTTTTCCTTCAAAACGTGCCACCAGTACGTTCGTTATTGTAAGTAGTGTTGTATTGACCTATAATGAAGTCGGATTGTACAGATTTCCCAGGGCAAATTGCCAGCAGGTACGTATATTTTTGCTAATAATGCGATAGAATTACTATATATTTTTCTGTTTATGCCCAATGCATTTCGGAGCTGAAATCCCATTTCAAGGATTACGTCGATGTAATTTCTAGTTAAATCCATTTATGTAATGCATAAATGTCAACGAGTGCGGAATGTCGCACTTTCTAAGCCGCGCGGGGTGGCCGCGCTGTTTGAGGCACCTTGTCACGACTCGCACGGCCATCCCCGTAGAAGGTTCGAGTCCTCCCTCCCTCGGGCATGGGTGTGTGTGTTGTCCTTAGCGTAGGTTAGTTTAAGTTAAATTAAATAGTACGTGAACTTAGGGGTCCATGACCTCCGCAGTTTGGTCGCATGAGACCTTACCACAAATTTCCAAAATATGAACATTTTGCAATCTGTAAACGCTTTGACATCAGCACCAGGCGCTGCGGAGAAATATGTGTTGTTTTGGATACATCACAGTGATTTTCATAATTTGTGGACGTATTCCGTTCAATGTCAACGAGTGCGGAATATCTTGCTTTTTTAGTTTTCATTCCTTTCCTGTCCTCTTTGTTTTAAAAAATGGTTCAAATGGCTCTGAGCACTATGGGACTTAACAGCTGAGGTCATCAGTCCCCAAGAACTTAGAACTACTTAAACCTAACTAACCTAAGCACATCACACACATCCATGCCCGAGGCAGGATTCGAACCTGCGACCGTAGCAGCAACGCTCTTCCAGATTGAAGCGCCTAGAACCGCTCGGCCTCATCGGCCGGCCCTCTTTGTTTTAAAGCTTCAGTGAAAATCTGTGCGGTGCTTACATTCTAGTGTTAACATCCGTCCACTATACACTCGTTACTTGTTGTTTTGATACGTTATAGTGTTTTCACTTATTTATTGATAGTGTCTGTTTCAGAATATTGTCACAAAATATCTTGCTTTTTAGTGTCCATTCATCTCGTACCTTCTGCGATCTAAATCTTACATTAAGTATATATCTGGGTGATGTTCACATTCTCGTATTTGCAACGGCCTCCCTCTTAAAGTGTAAAACTCATCCTAACAAAAGTAATTACTAATTCTTGCTTCATTGTATTTAAGTGCTTTTCGGTTTGCTGTGAGAGCAGCACAATCTGTGATAAATGTGGCTGTGGCCGTAAATCAGTTAGTAAGGAAATATCATATGAGGACTGTGGGTTGATGTTTCATTTGAGTAGATTGTAGTGGAGAGGTCTACATCTACATGGATACTCTGCAAATCACATACAAGTGCCTGGCAGAGGGTTCATCGTCAGTAAAATATCAGATGAGGCTTTATAATGGAGTGGTAGATAATGCAGTTGAGATGAGAAAATTGTGGAAGACAGAAGAAAAGCTTGTGCCCTTCAGGCTAATTTAGAAATGCCCTATTTTGACTTGTGTTGAAAAGGAAAATAGCTGATGGGAACTGGGAAAAGGTAATGTATAATAGGGAAAAGGAGATAAACATTGCAATTCACGTTTCAAATTGCTGTTAGAGAAATCAGTTTGACTTGTTAACTGAAATACGAGAAGAGTCTCAAACAGGTTTCGAGCAAAGTAGAGTGCAGAACAGTCGTGGGGCGAGTTTAAGGTAAGGTCGGGTGAAAAGTCAGGTAGAAAGAAAAGAGTCCTGATGCTAAGTAACAGCGACGAGAGAGGCGTAGGTCAAATATTACAAGAAAATCTAAGTGAAGATTACCAGATCACAAGCATTGTGGGGCCTACCGCCAAACTGATCTTGAACATGAGACCTGTGTGCAGAGATTTTTATGAAGATCAGGTACTTATAGAAGGAGCAGGAAACAGCATGTCTAACGACTTAGAGTATAGTATAAAAGGTGACCTGGATAGAGTTGCCATAATTTCTATCTGACAAACCGGGACATTTCTCTTAAACTAACAAAAAATTTTGTAGTTTTGGTAGTAGAAACCGGGACACGTCTCTTAAGCCTAGAAAAATTTCCTTTTAATCAGGAGATTACGAACCACTGCAGCGAGCCCTACGGCAGAAGAGATCTGGTTCACACTAGCAGATCCTCTACCTAGGCGCTTCAAATAACAGCCGTCTTCCAGTCCTTGTCACACTATGTTCGACGGGGAAGCCGCTGTTCTGGAGAAGGAAGTTGCAGAGTCATCACATTACTGTGACGACACACTATGTGATATAGCTGAATAAAAAATTTAAAGCAAAGGTACGTTTGCACTTTTATTGTTTTGTCAATCAACTGCATTCTGATGTACTTCATACATGCTGCAGCTGTCATGGCTTTTCAACTTTGTTACTATCCACTATCCTGCACACACTTATGTGTTCGTTGAATGGAAATGTACGTTTTCGAAGACAACAGAGACGTTCGCCAAACAAGAACGGCTGATTTTGTTTGATAATTAAGATGACTAAATTTCATGTCCTGGGGCCAAACAAAGCGAGGCCTATACAAGATACTTTATACGAATTTCGTCGTGATCTCAAAGACAATACCAGAAGGTAGAAATCTTACCAGCGCCGCACGCTGTTACAGCAAAGGTCTGTGGTGTTTCATTTCGAATTGCACAGAGATTACTTCAGAAGCACGGGTAATCGAATCTATTAATTTTTTTGAAGCTCTTGCAGTGTAAACGTTGATTTATGCTTTACGCTAGCTAAATGATTCTTAATATCTCCCCTTCCCCTCCGTGCAATGGAAACATAACACTTACAAATAACACACTTTACTTCGTAGTCACGTCTCCCTCGTTTTATGAATAACCATTCTTCTGAATATTTTTCTTGGAATGGACACTTCCTCTTTGGCATTTTGTGTTCAATTGAAAGAATCAAAGCCTTTAGTAACAAAGCAACCACGATGAGACTCAGACAGTGAAACAGAGAACCACATTGCTGCAGAGCTTAAACTGAATTGAGATAAGGGATAATATGGAAACTCAACATCGTAACCGAGCAATAACACTCCTTAAGCGAGTCAGCAGCGATAGTAAACTCTTCGTTATTTAGCGTAACAACTGGAGTTGAAATATAGATCCACGCAAAAATTTGGAGACAAGCCGACGGTACGAGAATAGTTCTCTGAAAGATGGGACAAATTGTCTTCCTGAAAGTATTTCTCGGGACACCGATTTCTTTAGTGTGCAACCGGGACTGTCCCGGAAAACCGGGACATCAGCCAACCCTAGACCTGGAGGATACAGGAGCAGCAACAGCACACACTCATGTGTGGGTCTGTGAATATTTTGCAGCCCTATGATCAGCCTTGAGTTAACACAGGTGTCAGCCGCCTAAACGAAAAGCATAGTGGATTACTTTTGTCGGAAGCAAAGTCTAATATCTGTGCTACATCTTTTGCTGCAGTTGGGAGATAGTAATACAAAAATCATAGCCTGCACCTGTCTAGGGAGGGGGGGCAGAGGGAGAGGGGAAGGAAAGATTACCCGAATATCTTGCAGAAAGTGTAGGGGAGCCACAAGCACCCAAGGCAAAAATTCCTGTGTTTAGTGGAATCGAAGGGGCTTATTTTTTGGGTTACAGACGACGTTCTTCAAAGAAGTTAGAACAGTACAGGATCAAAATACATGTAACAGTTTCTAGAAAAGTAAAATTAGTCTGTCTTACCTGAACATCAGGGGCTGAAAAACATGGTAGACGAACTTCTTGTGTGTTAAGAAAATGTGGAAATTCAGAAGTGATAGATATACTGTGCCTGTTTCAGCATCATATAATCATAAGGATAGGAAAGTTAAATGTAATAGATGATAAAGTAGAACCATTTTCGTGTAACGTTAAATAGAAAAAGAAGAATTTGCAGTACATGTAAAAGTTGGACACGGAGTTAAAAATGTAGAAACAAACTGTTTTTGTGTTTATCAGTACCTCGAAGCATGTACTTGTGAACTGTTACTTCAAAATACTTCTCTAATAATTATAACAGGCTACAGATCCCCCATCCCTCCCCATAGGAAACTTTTAGCTGTTTATAAGAAATCTAGATGCATCATTGAGCTACCTTTCAGATAAGAAGAAACAGTTAGTAATTTTTGGAGATTTCAGTGTATATTTCTTAAAATATTCTGACAGGAAAAAGGAACTCAATAATTATTTGAGTACTTCAGTTTAATTTCAGGAGGTAATTTTAGAACCCGTGATCAGCGACCTGTCGGGACGCCCACTGATATCATTTTTATAGACAGTGCTCAGGCTGAAATCATAAACGAGTATCCGACTGTTAACGGAATATCTGATCATGATGCACAATTAATAGAAATAAACAATACAGAACCTTACAGCTCTGAGGCAGGTTCATACAAAACAGCAAAGCTTATTACTGAGAACTGATACATGTTTTAAGAGTAAGTGATAAAAGATGCGAGATGCTAATGTGAAATTATATTTATTTCATATTATATTTGTGTGTATGTCTGAAAGTCACTTTCCTAAAAAGTAACACAGAAAGTCCATTAAAAATAAAAAAGGCCATCGATAACTAAAATGATTATCATTTCGTGTAAGAGGAATAGGGAAATTTGTATAAATGCCACAGTATTCAACATCTGCTGTTACTTGGATTCGACAAAAAATACTGTAGTATTTTACAAAAAGTCATTAAAATGTCCAGAAGTATCCACATCATGACAGATATTAGCAAGGGATAGTAAAATTAAAACTATTTGGGATATTGTCAAATGGGAGACAGAACAATCGACAGTGTACAAGATACAGCGACAGTTAAACTAAATGACAATGTTGTGAGCGAGAGTTCACAATTTGCGACTATTTTTAACAACCACTTTCGCAATGTAACACCAAAAATAGGGTTACATGGTTCAGTTAAAGATGCAATAGAATACATTAAAAATGTCACGCCACAGAACTTTAAGCAACTAGAACTAGCACCAAAAGCCTTCACTGAAATTAACAGAATTATAAAAATTCTGAAAAGCAAGAGTTCTTATGGTTTTAATTAAATTTCAAACAGAAATCCAAAAGGTTGGTCTAACTGATTAGTACCGTCCTTAGCAATGTGTGACTGCCACAGGTTATTTTCCAGACAGTTTAAAATATGTAATTTTTAAACCTATTTATAAGAAAGGTGACATGATACAGTTAAATGATTGTGACCCAGTGTCTTTCTGACAATTTTTGCTAAAATGTTCGAAAAAGTTATGTACTCAAAGGAAGTCTCACATATAAGTAGAAGCAAATTACTTAGCGTATCACAGTTTGGATTCCAGAGCGATTACTCGACTGCGACTGCTACTTGTATATCCTCACCAAATATTACACGCCTTAAATAATAAAATATCGCCAAGAGATATTTCTTGTGATCTTTCTAAGATATTTAATTGTGCAGTTCATGTTATCTATTCAGAACAACTTAAGTTTGATGAAAAGCTTGACACACAAATTCAGATGTTCAAATGTGTGTGAAATCTTAAGGGACTTAACTACTAAGGTCATCAGTCCCTAAGCTTACACACTACTTAAGCTAAATTATCCTAAAGACGAACACACACAGCCATGCCCGAGGGAGGACTCGAACCTCCGCCGGGATCAGCCGCACAGTCCACGACTGCAGCGCCCTAGACCGCTCGGCTAATCCCGCGCTTGACACACAACTGGATTAAATCGTACTTAACAAACACAAGGCAAAAAGTTGTGCTGAATAACTCAGACCATGTTGGAAGGATAGAAAAGTTTAGTGACTGGACAGAGATCATGAAAGGAGTCCCACAAGTTGCAATGAGTCTACTCCTATTACTTACATACGTGAATGAGCTTTCACTTAACGTTC
Organism: Schistocerca nitens; assembly: GCF_023898315.1. Lineage (NCBI taxonomy): Eukaryota > Metazoa > Arthropoda > Insecta > Orthoptera > Acrididae > Schistocerca > Schistocerca nitens. The sequence goes on along the minus strand of NC_064619.1, from coordinate 500,798,329 downwards.
AAGAAGCAGAAGAGGTACTTTTTTGCAGATCATAACAGCGTCATAATAATTCCATTAGAGAGAAAGCAACCGAAGAGACATCGTTAATGATATTTTCCAAAGAATTATTAAGTGGTTCTCTGCACACAGACTCCCGCTAAATTTTCAGAAAACACACCATATTCAATTCTGTACGTCAATGTTGGCTGACCAATCCCTCGGCAGGAACCGCGACAGAGACGCCATCGCGAGGACGGGTAAAGGGAGGAAGCTGACGGCTGACGAGGGACCTGGTACTGGACCTGGTGTTGGAGAGGGGGCGGGAAACAAGCAGCGGGCAGACATCAATAGAGGGAACGGCCGATGGATCTGACTGCACGCCGTGGCAGCGGTGCTGGGACAACTGAAACAAGGAGGCCCGAGCTGGCCGAATACTCGGCATATGGCGAAGCTAGGCGCAGTTCTGCGTCAGGGCTACATCGCTGGTCTTTTCCGCAAACAAAACCGGGAGACAGCGAATTTGTCTGTGTTGCAAGACGGGAATGGTCTCTACTGGTGTTATAGTAAGTCAATTGTCGGCTGTTCTATGCACTGAGTCTAATACAGCCTCATCAGCACACATTTCATTAACAGCATTAGCTGTTGATTTGTGTCCGAGCATTTGAACTGCCTGTACTAAATATTCAATTTGTCGGTTCGTTTGGCCACCTTTCAGTTTGAAGTCATTTGAGCTTTCACTCAAGTATTCTGTAACCAACCCACTTGTTATTTAACTGCCAGGCTTCACACGAATTTTGTGGGAGGTTCTGCAGTGCAGCAGCTATATTAATATACGTTTTGACCACTTGCGCAATTCTCCTGCGGTTGTAATTGATACATTCCTGGATAGGCAGGTACTATTTATCTAGATTACTGTGTATTCCTCTTTTAAGATTATTGTGTACTACGTTTTAAGTGGAATTTGCTCCTTGCACAATTATTTCCATGTATGATGTAAATTACTGAAACATTTGTGAGCAAATTATTATGAAATATTTAGCTGTCCTGTTTTTGGTTGAGCTTGTGCTAAAGAGTTGGAAAATTTTATAAAGTCCTTTCGCAGACAGATTCGATTGCACTGCTTGTATTATCTTTCGGAAATTGTTTTGTCAAACTCGAAATGAATTTCTGAGTTATTTGTTGCTGTGGATTTAAAAAATGGTTCAAATGGCTCTGAGCACTATGGGACTCAACTTCTGAGGTCATTAGTCCCCTAGAACTTAGAACTAGTTAAACCTAACTAACCTAAGGACATCACAAACATCCATGCCCGAGGCAGGATTCGAACCTGCGACCGTAGCGGTCTTGCGGTTCCAGACTGCAGCGCCTTTAACCGCACGGCCACTTCGGCCGGGTGTGGATTTAATTTTAATTGATGTTAATAACGAAGCACCTACTTCCTGTACTGTATGTCATAAAGGTAATTAACCATTTCTCCAGTATCTGGTTGCCTTGGTAGATCGTTCTGTTAAACTGCAATAGAGTTACTTGTTATTTAATGATGAATTAGTTAATTTACTTAAAATTTAATTAAATTTACTTTATGTATGAGCAAATAAATATTTAAAGGTTATTTAAGCAAAATAGAAAAGAAATATATTTTAGAAAGGAGGAAACACTATTCCCATCTCAACCAAGTCCTACTTCTTCCTGTAGCGGCACAATATTGATAAAGAATTGAACTAGAGAAACGGCAAAATAAATTTAGTAGACGCATGGGCCATGTAGTCAAGTAGAAGGCTAACTAGTTAAAGTCCAGTGTGCTAAACACTGCACCACCTCGCTCGGTATTGCTGTCAGGGCGTAAACTCATAGTCATCTGTAGCCTTTCAAATCATACCACAAGACCAGGGTAATATTGGTCCACAGCTTGTGGTGTAGTGGTGACGGCACGGTAACTCAGCGTGTTCGGTCAGAGGGTTAACTGCCCTCTGTAATATATAAAAAAAAACTGAGTTAATGGATCAACGACGAACTGAAACGGGTGTCTTGCGACGTCCACCCCGAGGAGATACAACGAACGAAAACGAACAAAACCTCTGTAATAAAAAAACTGAGTGGAAGGATCAACAAAACGAACTTTAACGGATATGACGTCCGCAACGACCAAACATACACACAAAAAAGTGGCTAGCGTTGTTGCCTCTGGATCACGGGGTCCTGGGTTCAGTTCCCGGCCGGGTTGGGGATTTTCTCTGCCTAGGGACTGGATATTCGTGTTGTCCTCATCATTTCATCATCGTCATTCGTGACAGTGGCTAGTTTGGACAGTGAAAAAATTGGACTGTGTAAAAATTGGAGCTTTGTACGGGCGCTGATGACCGTGCAGTTGAGCGCCCCAGTCATCATCAGTGTAGTTTTGCAACTTGATCGGTGCAATTTAAACCTTTGAGCCGTGCATGGCTCGCCGTCCCACCATTTGGTATTTTACACCCTGTTTTAACGTATTTCCATCTCACCACACCGATTTAAATTACTGGCTTTACTGAGCTGCTGTTCCACCTGACAGTCATCGGTGCTAGTAGCGCGTATCGATATCCACACTGATAGCATCTGTGCTCGGCTGATGTGACTTCCCGGTTGTCATCTGTCGTGGAGGGAGTCGCAACGTGCGAGGAGGAGAGAGCTCACGGTGGCAGTTCGGGTCGTGAGTTGGGCCCTGGCAGTCAGCTGCAACGAGTCTGGAGCGCAGCCCGGGCCAGCCAGTCGCCGGCTTGCAGCAGCGGTGAGCCCTGCGTGGACGTCGCCCGCCCGGCCGTCGCCGTCACGCATCACTTAAGGCGGGCCTGACTTTTGGTGGATTGTTGGTCGGTCGGTTGGTCGGAGGACATCTCCGTACGCGAGTAGTCGACTGTGCCCGCTGCCGTGTCATAATCTGTCTGGAGGTGTCCGATCGGTAAGAGCATCGTCGCTTGACAATCCGGGACGGGAAGGTTAAGTGGTTTTGAGCATTGCGTTGTTGGTTCCGGCGTTGCTGTTGTGGAGGTTTTCCTGTGAGCAACAACGAATGAAGTGTTCGAGATAGCCGCAGTCAGGTGGAACTGATTAAATTAATTTATCCATAGTTAAGTACACAAGTGGAATTTTCTGCCTTGTGGCCGTTAGTGCTCTGGTTACCTGCCATGGCCGATAACATAATTTTTAGGCAGTGTCTTTTTCTCACTCGTTGTTGCTGCCCCACATGGTGTGTATTTTGGCAGCTGAGTTCACATACGAGTTTGTTTGAGGATAGTGATACTTGTAACTTTTTTGGGGGCCTTAAATTCTCGTGTACTCCGTCGTGGCAAGTAAGCGGTTGGTCGGTCGGTCCGTGACTGTCCCTTGATTGGGTTCGGACGAATCGAGTGTAGTTGGACTCACCGCCTGTCTCGTCCATAGTTAAGTACACCAGTGGAATTTTCTGCCTTGTGCCCGTTAGTGCTCTGGTTACCTGCCATGGTCGATAACATAATTTTTAGGCAGTGTCTTTTTCTCACTTGTTGTTGCTGCCCCACATGGTGTGTATTTTGGCAGCTGAGTTCACATACGAGTTTGTTTGAGGATAGTGATACTTGTAACTTTTTTGGGGGCCTTAAATTCTCGTGTACTCCGTCGTGGCAAGTAAGCGGTTGGTCGGTCGGTCCGTGACTGTCCCTTGATTGGGTTCGGACGAATCGAGTGTAGTTGGGCTCACCGCCTGTCTCGTCTAAGTGAAGGAAGGCAGACCGATCCCTAGGAGGTTCCTGAGTGCTGTTCCCTTAGTTATTCTTTGGCAGTGTTAATGTTGTTGTAATTTATTTTAAAAGGTTTTTTGAGGCATTACTCCATTTTATATTTTCAATTGGGCAAGGTTAATTGAGGGCCTTCAGCCCCGGAAACATGTTCTCAGAATTTCCTTCAAGTCGAAACATTGTTGCATTCTGCTCTTGAAAGGTTATTGTAATTTCCTTTGAAAGATTTTACAAGTTATTGTGGGCCTTCCGCCGTTGGTGTTGCAAAAAGGAAATTTTTAAACTTAATGTATTGTTTTACCGATTTTTTCAACATATATATTTCCTTAACTATCAGAATTTAACTTTGCGGCCTTCAGCCATCTTATTGCGTTTGTTTATCTTTTTCTCTGCACCTTGCGGGCCATCAGCTCTTTTAGCATCTTAAAATTTTGAAAATTTAGTCCAGGGGTCTTCAGCCGGTCCGCATGCTGGTCTCATGTATGTATACGATTTATCTTATTCGTAAATTTAACTATGTGTCATGTCTTTTCAAAATTGAAGTTATTCTAAAGCATCTGTTTGGAGGCCTTCAGCCGCGAAACAAATATAATTCTTTCAAAGGTGTATCTGTGAACTAAATGATAATAAATTACAATTGTGGAATGAATCCGACCACAACTCCCTTGGTCCTCTCCACAACCCTAGTTACCTGTTAGCCCAGCGTGATGTAGCGGGCGTTTCACTTCAACCTTCATCGCTGGGCGGAGACGCCGCGCTGTTAGAGGCGCCATGTCACTAATCGTGCTGCCCCTCCCGCCGGAGGTTGAAGTCCTCCCTCGGGCATGAGTGTGTGTGTTGTTCTTAGCATAAGTTAGTTTAAGTAGTGTGTAACTCTAGGGGCCGATGACCGCAGCAATTTGGTCCCTTAGGAATTCACACAAAATCAAATGGCTCTGAGCACTATGGGACTCAACATCTTAGGTCATAAGTCCCCTAGAACTTAGAACTACTTAAACCTAACTAACCTAAGGACATCACACACACCCATGCCCGAGGCAGGATTCGAACCTACGACCGTAGCAGTCCCGCGGTTCCGGACTGCAGCGCCAGAACCGCTAGACCACCGCGGCCGGCGAATTCACACACATTTGAACATTTTTCTACCTTCATCATACAGACTGTAATACAGACGTATTGTAAGTTAGATGAAAGCGATTCAGTGTTGCAGGAGCTCAGACCCTCGACTGTCGCCAAATCAAATGATATAAAGTTCTCAAAGAAATATACTTTTATTTTTTTACCTGTGACACCAAATGTTTACATGCGGAGAGAGAATATGCACTGAGCTTTTTTCTTCATTCTGTGTAGCTTGATAGTTCTTAACCAACCTTCGCGATCAAATTGAAGTTCTCTGATGGTTTAGTTGTGACCCTGAAAGGAAATTTAATTGGTGTAACTATTTCAATGGATTCTCTCCATGGAGTGTCCCAGGTATTGTTTCCAGTAGATGAAAGGATCTTCCAAGAGAGTAATATTCCAACTCACATCGTTAAAAACGTCCAAGTTTGGTTTCATCAGCAACAGTCGTCAGATTTGTCTACTTATAGGGATGTGTACTCAAATGGTTCAAATGGCTCTAAGCACTATGTGAATTAACAACCGAGGTCATCAGTCCCCTAGACTTAGAACTACTTAAACCTAACTAACCTAAGGACATCACACACATCCATGCCCGAGGCAAGATTTGAATCTGCGACCGTAGCAGCAACGCGGTTACGGACTGAAGCGACCGGCTGGATGTGTACTGAAAAAAGAATTACAGCGGATATACTCCAGCAAAGTATCTAAAATTGTTGGAAAAATGTCTTCGCGAAGAGTTATATTAAATCTCACTGGCTTCCAAATGTGGCCTTGTATCGTATTAAATGTATAATCATATATTTTTTAATGTGTGTAGTTCAATTTTATAACGCCCCCACAGTTATATTTTGAGGTCGGCGATATCTGCGGATATCCGCTATAATAACTACATTCCGGAAAAAGCGCCTGTGTGGATGTTTATATCTTCGGATACCCACACTAATAATTAGTTTGTGGTTAAATGAAGAACGACACTGTCAATATAACGATTTTCGTATGCTTGTACAACACGTGATTGAAATTATTATTACTCAAGACACAATAATACCCATCTGAGACTTAGTGGCATTATCTTCGGGTGAATGCACAGTGTCCTGGGTAGTAGAGATATACAGTTTTCATCAGTAAGACGCTTCTTCTTTGTTTTTGATACAATTTCACGTGCGTCTTGTTTCCCCCGGAAATGCCACCCGTCTTACATACGAGTCAACTCCCGCCTTACAGTCCTGACCTGGCTCCATGTGACTATCATCTCTTTGGGAAACTGAAAGACTCTCTTCGTGGAACAAGGTTTGAAGATGATGACTCCCTTGTCCACGCTGCCAAACAGTGGCTCCAACAGGTTGGTCCAGAATTTTACGGTGCGGGTATACAGGCGCTGGTTTCAAGGTAGCGTAAGGCAGTTGAGAGGGATGGAAATTATGTGGAGAAATGAAAATATTGTTCCTAAAGGCTGTATCTACACACTGTAAAACTTTCAAACATGTAGAATAAAAGATGGATTTAAAAAAAATAGTGTGCATTTCTTTTGGAGTGACCCTCGTACTAGCCCGTTAAACGCGCTGTTTTCCATGGCGTGTTATGAGTGAAGTAATGGGAGGGATTCAGAGTGTATCAGCGAGAAGCATCGGTTAACTGTGTTTATACATGCGCTGGCCAAAATGACACATATCTACACTAATGAAGAATATGCAGATATGGTGCATGTTTATGGCTTCTGCGATGGCAGTATTCCTGCTGCAATCGAAGAGTACCGTCAGCTCTTTTCGACACGTCGAATTGCTGATCGTAGTTTTTACCAGAGTTTTCAGCACGTTTCATGAAACAGGGATTATTCTAAGTTCCGATCTTCTATCAGAATGAGCAGCTCAACAACACATTGTTGAAATGGGGCAGCGTGGTCTTACTACCAGCACGCGGTGACTTTCTGCACTTATCAGTGTCCCACGAATACGTGTATGGCGAACATTACATGCGGAAGAATTGTACCCTTTTCATGTACAGCATGACCATTATCTCCGTATTGGTGACTGTGTCATATGACATTAATTTTTTCGCTCGTTAACAGACAGTCGCCTTTGTTGCTGTTAATATTACCCACTGGTGACGCCGAGTTTACACTGAACGGAATCAACAACACACGTAATAATCATCGATGGTCGCGGGAAAATCCACACTCTACAGTGGAAACCAATATAAAAGTTCGTTTCTCAATCAATGTTTGGTTTTGCATAGTCAGTAAAATGTTACTAGGTCCAGTTGCTTTAGGAGATGGAATGACGGGACAGAATTAGATGCATTTTTTCGAAAATTCTTTTGTTGAATACCTTGAGGACGTTTCTTTGGCCTTTTGGAATGCAATGGACTTCCATCGTGGCGGTGCCGTCGACATTTTATCAGAAAGACTTATCCTAATCGCTGGATTGGTCATGGAAGTACAATTAACTGGCCACCAAGATCGCCGGACTTCATGCCATTAGATTATTGTTTCCGGCGTTGGATAAAGTCTAAGCGTGTGCTAACGATAAGTGAGTACGTGAGATGAACTGCTTGGTCGCTTCGTGGACGCTGATGCCCTCATTAGGGAGTGTGCAGAGGCACTCAGATAAGCAACACAGTATTTTCTTCCCACAGTGTACAAATGCACTGAAGTCGACGGTGGGTTATTCGAACATTTATTGTGAACACTGTACAACCGCCGTGATGTGACGTGCCGATAATGCTTACAGGCGAAAATGTTAAAAATACGTATTTTGCAATTGATACTTTGTAAAACTCATGCTGTCCCAACCAGAAGATGAAGATGACAGTGAAGCATATTGGGATACTGACGGGTAACTCAGTACGTAAAGGGAGGTGAAAATGTAATGGTCACAGTGGGCTGGAAAGCGGTTGTAGGGGAAGGAGTAGAAGAAAGGATTACGGGACAATAAGGGCTTGGTACTAGGATCGAGAGGAGAGGAAGAATTATTGAGTTCTGCAATAAATTTCAGCTAGTAGTAGCGAGTGCTCTGTTCGAGAATTTCAAGAGGAGGAGGTATTCTTGGGAAAGGTGGAGAGGTACGAAAAGATTTCAGTTAGAACACTTCGTGGTCAGGCAGAGATTTGGAAATCGGATATTGAATTGTAACGCATAAATGGGGGCAGACATAGACTCAAATCACAATTTAGTAGTGATGAGGACTAGACTGAAGTTTAAGAATCAGGAAGAATCAGTATGCAAAGAAATGGAATACAGAAGTACTAAGGAATGAACGAATACGCTTGAAGTTCTCCAATCCTATAGAAGGCCTCTACAAGGGGGAAGATTTGTCTGACCCGACGTAATGCAAAAAAAAAAAAAAATCGAGAAGAAAATTGAGTATGTGTTGGATGAGGATGTGTTGGCTTTAGGAAAGGTAATGGCACCAGAGAGGCAGTTCTGACGTTGCAGCTGCTGATGTAAGCAAGACTAAAGAAAAATCAAGACAATTTCATAGGATTTGTCAACCTATAAAAAGTGTTCGGCAATGTCAAATGGTGCAAGTTGTTCGAAATCCTGAGAAAAATACTAGTAAGCTCTAGGGAAAGACAGGTAATAAACAATATTTGCAAGAGCCATGAGGGAATAGTAGGAGTGGAAGACCAAGAACGAAGAGCTAGGATTAAAAATTGTGTAAGACAGGGATGTAGCCTTTCGGCCCTACTGTTCAATCTTTACATCGAAGAAGCATTGACGGAAGTAAAAGAAAGGTTCAAGAGCGGAATCAAAATTCAAGATGAAAGGACATCAATGATATGATTCGCTGATAACATTGCCATCCCCAGTGAATGTGAAGAAGAATTACAGGATCTGTTGAATGGAATGAACAATTGAGAGGTGGCATGAGCCCCCTCTCATATTTCTATCTTACGATTCTCCTCTCTAATTGCATGTGGTGGGAAGTCGCTATTCCTTCACACGCGGACTTCCCACGCAGCGTCTCTCGTCACCCGGGTGGTCCGGTGACAGGCGGGTTAAGCCGACGTGTGTGAGGCAGTCGAGTGAATGCTTTGCAGACGCCGACATTGTCAAGAGACACGCCCGCTGGGGTGTGAAGTAGCGGCTGGGCTAGAGGTTCCGTTACTTCGGAGAAACTTAGCGAAAACACTTTCTGGCGGGCTACCAGCGAGGCGTGGGAATGACTTGTGTACCCAGGCAGTTGTGGCGGGAAAATTCCCGCACTTTCTGCAAAATAGTAACGGTGATTGGTTTGCTCAGGGCATAGCGCCGTGACGTAGCAAAATCAGCACAGAAATTGGCGCCAAGAATCTCCATTGGTGGAATGGTAGTGCTCCGGCAATGGAGTGGAATTTCCGCCGGTTTTCGAGTTGCTGATTGGAACGTTTAACCACGGCCACTGTCGTGGGGGCGGGAATGTTCTGTGTTCGGCCTGTACGGGTGCTCTTGTAGTCAGTCGGCAGTCGCCTTTCGGTCGAGGACGTCGAAGCAACCAGCCCTCGCCTGCGGTACGCCAGATCGTGTTCTGGCAGTCAAGAAGACAGTTTTGGTAATGTATGTCCGCAGCACCGGCAGATAGGAATTTTCCTAGGTGATAATCAGAGCTCAGCAGAGCGCGCCTGTTCGTCTTTTTCTAACTTTGTTCTGTCTTGAGTAGCAGCAATTACTGTTGGATTAGCTGTGTGACTCTCTTGAGATTTGAGTGACAAGGAATTGGCTCCACATACCACCTCGTCTTAATCCTCATGATCTAGTTTAGGGACAACTTCACCTTTATAGTGTTTGTATGAATCTCCAAATTTGAGCCAATTTGATGTATTATATTTCCTGTGTTTCTTTTACTATTCTGTGTTTAGTCTTAATAAATCATATTGTTATTTTGGACAGAACTTTCATTCTGTTAATCGATAGAGCAACCCTATCATTCCTCACTATGCTAATGAAACCTTTGTTTATTTAACTTATTTATCCAATTAAATTATTGCAGGTGCCAAACTCTCTTCTACTCCACTGGCAGGGTTGATTAGAGTCAGTTCGCGTATTGTTTTTTATCCTTGTGCAACAGCAAAAGTTGGAGTTAGAATAGGGGGGGCTTAGAGCATGATTTACATATGTGGATTCTAGTAGAATTAAGTGATAAATACACTGCTAGCCCCGGCTCCTCGCATAATATGGCGACCCTTAGCCTCGGATCTTTCCTCAGAATCACTGATTAACAAACAGTATTCTTAGTACGAACATTCAAATTTTTTTTCTCTAATTTTTTTTATTGATTAATACCCAAGTTTTTTTCTGGTAGTTCCGCGTTTAGTTTTAAGTAGCGGCGCATGATTACAGTTTTTGTTTTCAGTGTATATATTTTTTGTTCATTGTTTTTTTTGTGTTTCGTTGATGTGGTTTCCGTACCACATCGCACTTTGTCGGATTTGTGTGCGGTTTCTGTACCACATCAAATTGTGTTTGTGATTACAGCGTTGGAACAGCGTTGTTGAAATTTTATGTCTATGTGTAAAAATATATGGAGTAGATTAATTTAATTGTGCATTCTAGATAAATTTGTTTTTCATGAATGATAACGAGAAGTAAGGCACGACTATTATCGATCGAAGCTAAAACAAAAGAGGATAGAATAATGGATAAGGGGCAGTTTATTGACGGGAATAGGTTCGGAGATGAGATGGGCACATTTTTAGCAGGACAGGACGCCAGGGTCATTGATGAGGAAGGTGATTTGGACGCGATCTTAGAGCAACGTCGCCGCCGTGATTATGAGAGTGAGGTAGAGGATGAAACAGAGACAGGCACACAGGTCGAGACGGTAGTAGAGGTTTATAATCAAACGAACGAGAGCAGACAGGGGCCAGCTCGGCCACGTCAGAGCTCTAGCGCCCAGGTGTCCAGAGTTACATCACCCATGTGTGACGAGGATCAAGATGATGACATTAACCCAATACTGAGCTTCCTACGATCAATGAAAGAAGAAGCTGACGAACAACATAAGAAGGAGAAAGAAGAAGCTGACGAACAACGTAAGAAGGAGAAGGAAGAAGCTGACGAACAACGTAAGAAGGAGAAGGAAGAAGCTGACGAACAGCGTAAGAAGGACACTCAGGCAATAATTTCGCATATAGGGAAAATTCGTGGGGAATTACTAACAATAAAGAAAGAATGTGGAGAAGCTAAACAGATGTCACTGGTAGCACAAAAAGTAGCAGGCCTAGCCAAAACGGCAGCAATGGGGACAATGAAAGTTGCAAAAGTAACTTCTCAACTCGCAGGTCGCTTTCGACGTGCGACACAAGCCCACTCAAAATCCCTAGCGTTCTTAAAAACCCAAGGTAATATTGCGGTTACGAACATCACGAAACAAATGAAAGAAGTAGAGAGTCGGATAGCAAAACTAGAGCGAAACGGGCACACGAGCACTGCGCGTTCGGATACCAATGATGGAGTACACAGAATTGTGTCTCCGAGGAAAAGCCCGCCGTGCTCCAGCCCAGTGACAGAGTGCGGAACTAACAATGCACACGCAGAAACACCTAGTAATAGTTCAAATAATGGTAGTCCACTTAGGAGAGGGAATTCGGAGTGCCACTTCCACTGTGATACAGAGGTAGCACATCACAGTTATCAGCAAGATAGATCAGGACACTCAACAGACGTGCAAGTATCGGAAACGAGTGACAACACCAGTGCGAGGATCGGACAGGATTTTGATCACAATCACTTCCTGTCGATACTAAAATTCCAAAAGTTCAGAGATAATGGAGGGTCGATGCATCCGAAGAGCTGGGTGACGCAGTTTACTAATTCATTACCGTCATCATGGCCAACCCTGGCAAAATTAGAATTCATGTGTGGACACATCGAAGGCCAAGCCTCGGAAAAGATGCGGGGTGTGGCACCGACGTGTCAGACTTATCAGGAATTTGTTGATGCGTTCCTGGGGATCTACTGGTCAAAGGAAACGCAAGACAGGATTAAAGACGAAATAATATTTTGTCCTGAACTGGAAGTGTCCGGGCATAAGAGCGCTACCAAATTTTTTGATGATTTACTCAAGAAGAATCAGTTTTTAGATAGTCCATATAGCAAGGGAGAAATCATCAAATTTTGTTTTTCCAAATTGCCTGTTAGGTATCAACAGACACTTGTCGGCAAGTGTGGATCTGACATCGAAGCATTCAAGAGTCTATTGCGCGAACTCGAAGTAGTCTTCGATAAACAAGACGCAAAGGACAGGAAGAAGGCGCAAAATAACAAATACCACGGGCCAGCAAGGGCAGACGACAACAGATCGCATAATCGCGCTCGTCAGTTAGGAAACCAGGGTTACGGAAATCAAGGTTACGCAATTCAAGATTATGGAAACCAGAGACACGGAAACCAGAACGTCAGGGAACAGGGTCAATCTAGACAAGGAATCTGGGACAGGAGGTATAACGAACGGCAAAGCGACCGTAACTGGAGAGAGCGAAATCAAGGACCACAGGAGAACCAGGAGATTGAAATTAGACCTGCAAATCCTAATGCACGTCAGAGGAGGGGGAGTCTGACAAGGGATTGGCGCTAGTCCATAGGACTCCACCACATCTCTCACACAAAGAAGTTCGTGGAATAATAGTAGTTTAAGTAGTGTACATAGTAGAGTAGGCAAATATATGAACCTTTCTTCGGGGAACGATAATCGTTGCATTAATAGATTAAGATTGTTAAAGTATTAACACGCTGCGTTTTCTCGCATAAGAATTTACTGCTGTTAACTTTTTTTGTCTATGTTCGGGATCTCCTCTGTCGTTGCGATAAGAGGCACTACCTTTCCATGAGCAATGTTTTTGTCCTTTCCTATCTGGTGTCCATGTTAAGGGATAAAGATGAGTGACGAGATGTCGCACAAACGGGCGCATACAAGAACGTGCTCTTAGAAGCGTTCTGAGAAGTCGTGATACGCTCCATAGCGGCCACAACCAGTTCGTGAGACGTTCATACCAATGCTTGCATGCACACGTCAGTGCACTGCAAGATTGAGGTATATTGCGTGATTTCGAGGATGAAATGGGCAGTATAGTTTTTGCAGAGCTGCGCCAGCATCGTTGTCTTGCAAGTCGGGGTGAACCTGTGAGCGTTTGACCCCAATGGTGCCCTAGACGATAGAAATGCGGGCATAAAGCCTACCATGCCAATGTGCAGGTTGGGGATCTAGCGTGATGCTCGTGACTGTCACAGATGAATAACCAGGGACTTATACTTGGATATTCGTGACATACTGTGTAGCTGGCGTGTGTTGGGCGACTGAATCCTCAACAGGAACCAGTCCTGGCTTGGTCATATTGCATTGGCTCTGGAAAGGTGTGCTTTGATCGCGAAGACTGCATAACATAGAAAAAGAAGTTGCAACTATAAATTTATTGTCTTGTATAGCCATGGCTAACCCAGTCTCTGGAGTTTCAGTGAGGCGTAATGAAAACTCGGAGGTCATGTCGTACGGCGCGCACATCACTGTCGGCAATAGCGGCGAGCAGCGAGTCATCTCAACGTAACAGGAATTATGTAAGAGTATTGTATAAGGTAAAAAATAAATAAATAAATAAATAAATAAATAAAGGGTACGATATACTAGGATAAGTTAAACTGTAGGATTTAACAATAACTAGATTAATATTGTGGGGGTTTTCTACCACAAGTGTTGTGTTTGGGCGCGCCTGTTGGGATGTTATTTTTCAGGTCATGAAACCACAGACCCGAGGTGGAGGGACGACCGGCGAGCGAACGTACAATAGTTGCATGTTCGAACGTACGATAGTTGCATGTTCTTTATAGCTCAGTAAAACTTCAGCCTCCATAATAATATAATTTATTTAGAAGACATAGAATGTAGATCGTTGGCATATGGTAGTTAATTCTTGAGCATGTCTACTGTCGATCTATATAATTAATAGTAATATTAGTGCGGGCCCACACATTTAGTTCTTCATCCAATATAGCGTCACACACCATGTACAATAGTGAGATCGGTCTCTACACAAATATCAAGATAAATTATTTCCATGATTTTTGTGATGATAGCTACAGATAAATAACTATAAAATTAAAATTAGAGTGTCTGAAATGACAGACCATCAATGTATCGTGATGTAAATTTATTATAACATAGAAGGTCATGGGGAAAAGTTAGGCATAAGATTTTTGTAAGAATTGTGCAGATGACGGGGATCGTGGCAATGCAGGGGCCAGCCGGAGGTCATCGGCTACCTGCAAGAAGGAAGCGTCAGCGCGCTACCTGACGTGAAGGGCGGGAGAGCATCCGGTCCTACAAGCTGACAGCACCAGGCCGTGTACCTGAGGGATTAGGCGGCAGACAGCCCTCGCCGGGCCACAAGCGAAAGTGGGGCTGGCCGTTGACACTGACACGCGACCCACACGCGACAGCCTGCTAGCTCTCCGGACGCGGCAGCCGTTTGGAGAGATTCCCTGCGGCAGACCACGTTGTCGTGAGTACACGAAGAAGATCACATATCGTGTCAGAACCTGCGCCCCATGTGCCTCAGGACAGAAAGGGACGCTATATACTCACCTGTTTGGGTTTTTACAACTCACTAGCATTGGCCGATCTGCATACACAAAGCAGTATCGTGCCACACTAACAAATGTATGGTCTCATTTCTTACTTCTCCTCTCTATTAGAGAGCAGTTTTAACAATAGTCGCTCCTAGTTCGATCCTGTATGGATGACATCACACACTTGTGGAGTCACTCCACGTGCCATCATCCCTCATCGAACTGCAATATTGGGAAACGTAAAGTTCTGTCCAGCGAGAGAAGAGACCTAGACTAGTGATGTATCCCAACGAGTAGACCTCAGAGACAATTAATCGACGTGAGGAGAGCCTATCACTGTGTCTTCCTACCGTACTGCCGTGATCATATGCGTGGGTCTGACTACAATCTCAACAGCGTACTGCAGACACTCCAGAACTCCCTATTGCTGTTGCCACAACGTAGCAACAACACCCGACGTTTAGCCTTATGTGATGTCAGTACTGTGGAATTAGTGAAGTGCCACGGATATTTCTAACAATGTGATTTAGTGCCTCATTCTCAGCACAGTCGTGAACTTTGTGCAATGTGCACGCACAATTTGATGCCCCATGAACCTTGTTTTTTTTCTTAAATTTATTTCTCTTATGTTGTTTTTGTAATGTATGTTATACCTTGTATGCGTTTGTGTTTTACACTGTAATTCTTATTACAAATTACTGTATTGTTCTCCACACCATGTTTTTTTTGTATTTTGTATTTATTGTTGTGTGTATGCGAACAGTGTGCCTGAAGTCCCCATAAACTGAAGCAGATACCACCACTGTCATTGTGAATGGACCATCAGTTCAGGGAACATTTTGTAAAGGTTATTCTTGCTGCAGGGAGACAGAATGAATCGGAGGTTGTAATTAGATTCTGAAAGCTCACAAAGAGATTGTTAACTTAAATAGTATCATGTGTGAGTGAGTTCAGGTTAGTTCAATGACACAAATTGTTGTAACATCTTGGGCATTTAATTGCGGAGCACTCCAACTCTGATTGTAAAGAATAAACTGCTCCATATTTGGCTCAGATGCCCGGGCCATATTTAGAGCGTGAATGTCTGTGTGAATCGGTGTTTGGGAAGGGGCTCCCTGGGTATGGATGTGTGATGTGAGTGTTAGTGTTCCATATTAAGAAGGTGAAGTTGGCTACATCATAAATAATCCTCCCGCTATGAGCTGCATTTTTCAGTTGCAGTGATTTTCTTTATAGAGTGCGGCATGTGGAGTCAGTTTTTAAGATTGTTCTTGGGCAATTGACTCACTACCTTGCTCCTAAGTGAGCCAACCGCTCACCAATTACAATCTAAAATGGCGTAGGGGCAATGAGAGGTGGCATGAGCCCCCTCTCATATTTCTATCTTACGATTCTCCTCTCTAATTGCATGCGGTGGGAAGTCGCTATTCCTTCACACGCGGACTTCCCACGCAGCGTCTCTCGTCACCCGGGTGGTCCGGTGACAGGCGGGTTAAGCCGACGTGTGTGAGGCAGTCGAGTGAATGCTTTGCAGACGCCGACATTGTCAAGAGACACGCCCGCTGGGGTGTGAAGTAGCGGCTGGGCTAGAGGTTCCGTTACTTCAGAGAAACTTAGCGAAAACACTTTCTGGCGGGCTACCAGCGAGGCGTGGGAATGACTTGTGTACCCAGGCAGTTGTGGCGGGAAAATTCCCGCACTTTCTGCAAAATAGTAACGGTGATTGGTTTGCTCAGGGCATAGCGCCGTGACGTAGCAAAATCAGCACAGAAATTGGCGCCAAGAATCTCCATTGGTGGAATGGTAGTGCTCCGGCAATGGAGTGGAATTTCCGCCGGTTTTCGAGTTGCTGATTGGAACGTTTAACCACGGCCACTGTCGTGGGGGCGGGAATGTTCTGTGTTCGGCCTGTACGGGTGCTCTTGTAGTCAGTCGGCAGTCGCCTTTCGGTCGAGGACGTCGAAGCAACCAGCCCTCGCCTGCGGTACGCCAGATCGTGTTCTGGCAGTCAAGAAGACAGTTTTGGTAATGTATGTCCGCAGCACCGGCAGATAGGAATTTTCCTAGGTGATAATCAGAGCTCAGCAGAGCGCGCCTGTTCGTCTTTTTCTAACTTTGTTCTGTCTTGAGTAGCAGCAATTACTGTTGGATTAGCTGTGTGACTCTCTTGAGATTTGAGTGACAAGGAATTGGCTCCACATACCACCTCGTCTTAATCCTCACGATCTAGTTTAGGGACAACTTCACCTTTATAGTGTTTGTATGAATCTCCAAATTTGAGCCAATTTGATGTATTATATTTCCTGTGTTTCTTTTACTATTCTGTGTTTAGTCTTAATAAATCATATTGTTATTTTGGACAGAACTTTCATTCTGTTAATCGATAGAGCAACCCTATCATTCCTCACTATGCTAATGAAACCTTTGTTTATTTAACTTATTTATCCAATTAAATTATTGCAGGTGCCAAACTCTCTTCTACTCCACTGGCAGGGTTGATTAGAGTCAGTTCGCGTATTGTTTTTTATCCTTGTGCAACAGCAAAAGTTGGAGTTAGAATAGGGGGGGCTTAGAGCATGATTTACATATGTGGATTCTAGTAGAATTAAGTGATAAATACACTGCTAGCCCCGGCTCCTCGCACAATCTGATGAGCACAGAACATGGATTGAGAGTAAATCGAAGAAATAAATGAGAAGTGGCAGAAACGAGTAGCGCGAGCATTTTAACATCAGGCCTGGTGATCATGAAGCAGACGAAGTTAAGGGATTCTGCTTACCTGGGAGCAAAATAACCCACGATGGACGGAGCAAGAGGACATAAAAAGCAGACTAGCACCGGTAAATGGGCGTTCTTGGGCAAGAGAAGTCTACTAACATCAAATATGGGCCTTAATTTGAGGAAGAAATTTTTGAAAACGTGTGTTTCGAGCAGAGCATTGTATGGTAGGGAAACATGGACTGTGGGAAAACCGGAACAGAAGAGAATCGAAGCACTTGAGATGTGGTGCCAGAAAAGAATTTTGAAATTTAAGTGAACTGATAAGGTAAGGAAAGAGGAGGCCCTCAGCAAAATCGGTGAGGAAAGGGATATTTGGAGAACGGGAACAACATTAAGCGTCAAGATGATGGGACATCAAAAATGGTTCAAATGGCTCTGAGCACTATGGGACTCAACAGCTGTGGTCATAAGTCCCCTAGAACTTAGAACTACTTAAACCGAACTAACATAAGGACATCACACACATCCATGCCCGAGGCAGGATTCGAACCTGCGACCGTAGCTGCCGCGCGGTTCCGGACTGCGCGCCTAGAACCGCGAGACCACCGCGGCCGGCGATGGGACATCTTTTTAAGACATCAAACAATACACTATGTGATCAAATGTATCCGGACACCCCCCAAAAGCATACGTTTTTCATATTAGGTGCATTGTGCTGCCACCTACTGCCAGGTACTCCGTATCAGGGACCTCAGTAGTCATTAGATATCGTGAGAGAGCAGAATGGGGCGCTCCGCGGAACTGACGGACTTCGAACATGTTCAGGTGACTGGGAGTCATTTGTGTCATACGTCTGTACGCGAGATTTCCACACTCCTAAACACCCCTAGATCTACTGTTTCCGATGTAATTGTGAAGTGGAAATGTGAAGGGACGCGCACAGCACAAAAGCGTACAGGCCGACCTCGCGCTGTTGACTGACAGAGACCGCCGACAGCTGAAGAGGGTGGTATTGTGTAATAGGCAGACACCTATCGAGACCATCAGACAGGAATTCCAAACTGCATCAGGGTCCACTGCAAGTAGTATGATAGCTAGGCCGGAGGAAAGAAGACTTGGATTTCATGGCCGAGCGGCTTCTCATAAACCACACATCATGCTGCTAAATGCCAAACAACGCCTCGCTTCGTGTAAGCACCGTAAACAATGAACGATTGAACAGTAGAAAAATGTTGTGTGTAGTGACGAATCTCGGTACACAATTTTGCGATCCGATGGCAGGGTGTGGGTATGGCGAATTACCAGTGAACGTCATCTGCCAGTGTGTGTAGTGTCAATACTAAAATTCGGAGGCGGTGGTGTTATGGTGCGGTTGTGTTTTCCGTGGAGGGGTCTTCCACCCCTTGTGGTTTTGCGTGGCGCGATCACAGCACAGGCCTACATTGATGTTTTAAGCAACTTCTTGCTTATCACTGTTGAAGTGCAATTCGGGGATGGCGATTGCATCTTTCTGCACCATCGAGCACCTGTTCATAATGCACGCTCTGTGGCGGAGTGATTAACGACAATAACATCCCTGTATTGGACTGGCCTTCACAGAGTCCCGACCTGAATCCTATAGAACACCTTTGGGATGTTTCGGAATGCCGAATTCGTGCCAGGCCTCACCGACCGACACGATACCTCTCCTCAGTGCAGCACTCCGTGAAAAATGGGGTGCCATTCCCCAAGAAACCTTCCAGCACCTGACTGAACGTATGCGTGCGTCTGTGGAAGCCGTCATCAAGGCTAAGGGTGGGGCAACACCACACTGAATTCCAGCATTACCGATGGGGAGTGCCAAGAACTTGTAAGTCATTTTCAGCCAGGCGTCCGGATACTTTTGATCACATGGTGCAACTTCTATGGTACTAGAATGAGTTTTGGAGGGTAAAAACACTAGAAGAAGACAGAAATTGGAATACATCCAGCAAATATTTGTGGGTGTAACTTGCAAGTGCTTCTCTGAGATGATGAGGTTGTCACAGGAGAGGAATACGTGGCGGGCCGCATCAGACCAGTCAGAAAATAAAAAGAAAGAATAGTTTACTAACTGGTGTATATGTGTGAACTTAACAACGTATTAAATAATACATAAAATAAATAACAATGTACATTAAATGTGTTCTGTCTCGGAACACATTCGGAATTGGACATATATCCACACGAAGTTTTTTTGCTGTAAATGATTGTTCCTGTCACACCCCTCATATGGACTTCCACGCGCCCGATATGTGAGAGTTGCATCACTGTATGGTGTCGTAATTTCTGATATCATCTTTGATGACGATCGTGTCTGTTTTTTTCCTTATTTCTTGGTTTGTGCTGCGCTAAGCGTAATAAACATGTTTCCTCGCCCTGTCTGTATCTTTTCTTTCTTGTGTTTTGTGTCTTCACTATCACTTCAGGTAAGCGTTTCCGACTGTGCATTGCCAGGTGATTTTTCATCATCTGTACTGTCTCCTGAAAATCTGTAACCGCTATGTTGGAACACCCTGTGGAATGTGGTTACAGGTCTTAACATGTAAACACGACAGCGAAAAACGGTTACCGTAATTTGGCTTTTGTCTTTCGGAACTTGTGACGCATGTAAACATAGTGAGTGATTATGTAGCTGGCCCACCGGGTACCCTAACTATTGTGTTAAAGAAGTTGATAATTATGTTAGGTATTAGTACCAAACACTTATTATGATTTTATCCCGACGTTTTCACGAGAAGTCTACGGTGCGGATCCGAGCTGCACGCAAAGAAACTTTTTTTCCATAATCTGGAACGGAATAGGTACACACAGTGGTGGAAATCAGCATAAAGGCGTGGATCTTAGTAGGAAAATTAACAGTCAGCGAGAATAGTATACGAGGTGCGGCTAGAAAAAAACCGGACTGATGCTGGAAAAAACATTTATTTACAATTATTTACAATTTCATGTTATCTCCTTCAATGTACTCTCCTCCTCGGTCTCTACACCGCTCCATACGAATTTTCCACTGTTCATAGCAATGCTGCAGATCATTTTCGGTAAGTCCATACATTACTTCCGTCGCTTTTTCTTTTACTGCTTCAACAGTCTCAAATCTAGTTCCTTTCAAAGCTGACTTGACTTTAGGGAAAAGAAAAAAGTCACAGGGGGCCAAATCAGGTGAGTAGGGTGGATGATCTAAGATGGGAATGTTGTGTTTTGCCAAAAACGTCTTCACTGACAACGCACTGTGAGCTGGGGCATTGTCTTGGTGAAGGATCCATGACTTTTTTCTCCACAGATCGTTCCGTTTTCTCCGTACTCGCTCACGTAGGGTAGCCAGGACGCTAATGTAGTAATGCTGATTCACTGTTTGTCACTCTGGTACCCAATCAATGTGCACAATCCCTTTGATGTCAAAAAAAAAAAAAAAATCATCATTGCCTTGAATTTCGATTTTGACATTCGCGCTTTTTTTGTCGTGGAGAACCAGGAGTTTTCCAATGCATCGATTGGCGTTTAGTTTCGGGATCGTAAGTAAAAAACCACGATTCATCGCAAGTAATAACATTTTGTAAGAAGGTGGGATCACTTTCAATGTTTTACAGGATGTCAATTGTGAGACACTTTGGAACCATTTTTGAACACACTTTGTTCATGTTGAAACTTTCATGAAGAATCTGCTTAACACTTTCCTTGTCAACTCCTGTTAACTCAGACACTTGTCGAACAAGTTTACCGATTTTTTCAATGTTTGCATCAGTTTTTGCTGACAATGGTCTGCCAGTGCGAGTGTCATCACTGGTGTCTTCGCGGCCATCTTTAAATCGTTTAAACCACTCAAACACTTGTGTTCGCGATAAACAATCATCGCCGTACACTTGTTGTAACATTACAAACGTTTCACTTGCAGATTTTCCTAGTTTGAAACAAAATTTGATGTTAACACGCTGTTCTTTCTGTACACTCAACATTTTCCGACGCACAGACAAAACGTCAACTACTTAAAACAGACGCCACGGGCAGACTGAGTGCAGGAGGCAGATGAAACTCGAGCAGTAGGCGGAGCGAGAGTCTAGTGACAGGCCACGCGACTTTCAGCCTTATTGCATTCGTTTTATTGTTTCACCAGTACTAGTCCGGTTTTTTTCTAGCCACACCTCGTATATGCAATAGTATGAGATCCAGTATACTGACGAATGCAGTCAGATGGTATAGCAAAAAATGGTTCAAATGGCTCTGAGCACTATGGGACTCAACTGCTGAGGTCATTAGTCCCCTAGAACGTAGAACTAGTTAAACCTAACTAACCTAAGGACATCACAAACATCCATGCCAGAGGCAGGATTCGAACCTGCGACCGTAGCGGTCTTGCGGTTCCAGACTGCAGCGCCTTTAACCGCACGGTCACTTCGGCCGGCAGATGGTACAGCATTTGATGTCACTAGTACAGTATGTAACAAGACATTGACGACGAAGGTGCTAGAAGGTGAACTCATTATGAAGGCAGTCGTCCCTGTGTGGTGTTAGTGTGCTCGTATGTGCTGTAAGAGGTCCATGATTAAGGAATTTGTTGGTAGCGCACTCGAGCAGATGTAATTTCGATGGATTGCTTACGCGCTGCCTGCGATATGTAAGCTATAAGAGAATCTCAGACCAGAGAGCAGTGTTGTCAGCAATAGGAACTGTGTAACAGTAGGAGTAAGTAGTTGTAGCAAGCGGTCGTGGGTATGAAGTTGGCTGGGCCGGTCGTGTGGAGCGATGACGGTGCCTGAGCGATGTAGTATAAGGTAAAAGCAGCCTCGCGCGTTATATCAAGTCCCATGTAAATGTTTTTAAAAAATATCTTAACAATAATCTTTCTTATAAAAAATTAACTTTTGACTATCATTCGTCTCAATTTAAAGAGTTTACTAATTTCTCCAATCCATGGTCATCCCGGTTATTGTAGAGAAAAATCAGTTGTTCCTTTTAAACATGACAAACCTATCCGCCAGCATTGCACTGGGCTGTGCCAGAAAGTTTTCTTATAGGAGCAGATATATATGCGTTATCCGGCGACCTTATTGAGTTAATAATTTTCAATTTATTCAGTATGATCTTTCAGGGCCATGACTCAGCACTGTTGACGTCCAAATTCACCAGTTTAGATTCACAGTCAGATAATCATTGAAAGGTTATAAGTGAGCCACAATTTTATTGAGAGGTTAGTCACACTTTATTATTCCAAACTTACAGAAATAAACTATTGGTAGGTTACGAAATTGATCTGTTGGGAGGTTACTCTAAATGTGAATGTTATACTTATTTTCTTTAACTGTTGGGAGGTTACAGTGCCTTTACTGCAGACCGGAAACATACTATTAGTGAGAGTCCATGTTGTGTACATAAACAACAACTGTGACGGTACCGCGCAGGAAACCGTTGTTATGAGATGTAAAAGCAAAAATTCGTGCGTACAAGGAAATGGAATTCTGTAATCTTCAAATCTCCAAGATGAACCATTCAGGTATAGTAACTGATAATTTCATTAAATTGGGCGCACAATAGGGACAGAATAGAAAATATGGGCTAAGCATAAAATTATTTGAACTATAGAAACGCTTCGTTTTTACGTAAAGCAAGGGCCACAAACGGTTATTCTCCACGAATTACTGCTGATTTACAGTTGTGAGTAACTGCCAGATATATACAGCAAATTTTGTCGAATGAAAAACATCTTGTATTCAAGAAAAGACTGCAGAAACCTGCTCTAACACTGAAACATAAAAGGCTACAGTGGAGTTTGCTGAAAAACATACGTCATGGACGTCAGAATGGGATAAAGTGATTTTCACTGACGAGAGGAAGTTAAATTTAGATGGGCAGAATCGATGTTATTGGCATGATCTGAGAACAGACCAGCCGGTAAGAATAAGCAGAAATTTTGGTGGTGCAAGTGTTATGATTTGGACAGTCTCTTGCGCTGAAGCTAAATCATGTATTGCTTTGCTGAACGCTAGAATAAACTCTAACATGTACACTAAGACGCTAGAGACAAAACTGATTAGAATGTGTGAATACCTAGGGAACTAAAGTCTAATGTTTCAACAAGATAATCGATCTGTGCAAGTTTCTGCACATCAGAAAATTGGTATGAAGATAAAGATATCGATGTCTTGCCCTGGCCTGCCCGTAGCCTTGATTTGAACGCCGTTGAAAACCTTTGAGGGTTACTTGCAAGGCATGTTTATTGCAATGGAAAGCAATTTGAGACCGCATGTGAGCTGGAAAGAG
This sequence comes from Schistocerca nitens, assembly GCF_023898315.1. Classification (NCBI taxonomy): domain Eukaryota; kingdom Metazoa; phylum Arthropoda; class Insecta; order Orthoptera; family Acrididae; genus Schistocerca; species Schistocerca nitens. Next base: position 500,774,944 of record NC_064619.1, on the reverse strand, counting down.
CGGTACGAGAAGAGTAGGTGACGATTTCACTGCTGGAACTACAAACCCTAACAAGATCAATGCCGAAGAGAATTTTTGAAGTAAGTGTGAAGAACGGAGCTTCGACAAAGTACTAACAATGCAACAACACTACAGGACAGTGAGTGCCTTTATACCAGTTTCCATCCAAGAAATGCAAACGCCTTATTTCCTTACTTGTGTTACGGAAGAAACTATGTAATTCCCTCATGGTTGTTTATGACTTACGCGTATCTACTACTTTCATAATAAATTCGATACATGTATGGTTCAGAAGTTGTATATTACTTTTGTAGGAACCCAGCCTTCATATTGATTTCCACTGCTGTAGATATCTACACCTACATCTACATCCATACTCCGCAAGGCACCTGACGGTGTGTGGCGGAGTGTACCTTGAGTACCTCTATCGGTTCTCCCTTCTATCCCAGTCTCGTATTGTTTGTGGAAAGAAAGATTGTCGGTATGCTTCTGTGTGCGCTCTAATCTCTCTGATTTTATCATAATGGTCTCTTCGCGAGATATACGTAGGAGGGAGCAATATACTGCTTGACTCCTCGGTGAAAATATGTTCTCGAAATTTAAACAAAAGCCCGTACCGAGCTACTGTGCGTCTCTCTTGCAGAGTCTTCCACTGGAGTGTATCTATCATCTCCGTAACGCTTTCGCGATTACTAAATGATCCTGTAGCGAAGCGCGCTGCTCTCCGTTGGATCTTCTCTATCTCTTCTACCAACCCTATCTGGTACGGATCCCACACTGGTGAGCCGTATTCAAGCATTTCCTTAGGATTCTTCCAATGAATCTCAGTCTGGTATCTGCTTCACCGACGATTAATTTTATATGATAATTCCATTTTGAATCACTCCTAATACCTACCGCCAAATAATTTATGGAATTAACTGTTTCCAGTTGCTGGAAGACAGAGATTTAGGAACCAGGTTTTAAATTGTAAGACATTTCCAGGGGCAGATGTGGATTCTGACCACAATCTATTGGTTATGAAATGCAGATTGAAACTGAAGAAATTGCAAAAAGGTGAGAATTTAAGGAGATGGGACCTGGATAAACTGAAAGAACCAGAGGTTGTAGAGAGTTTCAGGGAGAGCATAAGGGAACAATTGACAGGAATGGGGGAAAGAAATACAGTAGAAGAAGAATGGGTAGCTCTGAGGGATGAAGTAGTGAAAGCAGCAGACGATCAAGTAGGTAAAAAGGCGAGGGCTAATAGAAATCCTTGGGTAACAGAAGAAATATTGAATTTAATTGATGAAAGGAGAAAATATAAAAATGCAGTGAATGAAGCAGGCAAAAAGGAATACAAACGTCTCAAAAATGAGATCGATAGGAAGTGTAAAATGGCTAAGCAGGGATGGCTAAAGGACAAATGTAAGGATGTAGAGACTTATCTCACTAGGGGTAAGATAGATACTGCCTACAGGAAAATTAAAGAGACCTTTGGAGAAAAGAGGACCCCTCGTATGAATATCAACAGCTCAGGTTGAAACCCAGTTCTAAGCAAAAAAACGGAAAGCAGAAAGGTGGAAGGAGTATATAGAAGGTCTATACAAGGGCGATGTACTTGAGGACAATCTTATGGAAATGGAAGAGGATGTAGATGAAGATGAAATCCGAGATACGATACTGCGTGAAGAGTTTGACAGAGCACTGAAAGACCTGAGTCGAAACAAGGCCCCGGGAGTAGACAACATTCCATTTGAAATACTGACTGCCTTAGGAGAGCCAGTCCTGACAAAACTCTACCATCTGGTGAGCAAGATATATGAGACAGGCGAAATACCCTCAGACTTCAAGAAGAATATAATAATTCCAATCCAAAAGAAAGCAGGTGTTGACAGATGTGAAAATTACCGAACTATCAGTTTAATGAGCCACAGCTGCAAAATAATAACGCGAATTCTTTACAGACGAATGGAAAAACTGGTAGAAGCCAACCTCGGGGAAGATCAGTTTGGATTCCGTAGAAATATTGGAACACGTGAGGCAATACTGACTCTAGGACTTATCTTAGAAGAAAGATTAAGGAAAGGCAAACCTACATTTCTAGCATTTGTAGACTTAGAGAAAGCTTTTGACAATGTTGACTGGAATACTCTCTTTCAAATTCTGAAGGTGGCAGGGGTGAAATACAGGGAGCGAAAGGCTATTTACAATTTGTACAGAAACCAGATGGCAGTTATAAGAGTTGAGGGGCATGAAAGGGAAGCAGTGGTTGGGTAGGGAGTGAGACAGGGTTTTAGCCTCTCCCCGATGTTATTCAATCTGTATATTGAGCAAGCAGTAAAGGAAAGGAATTAAAATCTGTGAAGAAGAAATAAAAACTTTGAAGTTCGCCGATGACATTGTAATTCTGTCAGAGGCAGCAAAGGACATGGAAGAGCAGTTGAACGGAATTGACAGTGTCTTGAAAGGAGGATATAAGATGAACATCAACAAAAGCAAAACGAGGATTATGGAACGTAGTTGAAATAAGTCGGGTGATGTTGAGGGAATTAGATTAGGAAATGAGACACTTAAAGAAGTAAAGGAGTGTTACTATTTTGGGAGCAAAATAACTGATGATTGTCGAAGTAGAGAGGATATAAAATGTAGACTGGCAATGGCAAGGAAAGCGTTTCTGAAGAAGAGAAATTTGTTAACATCGGGTATAGATTTAAGTGTCAGGAAGTCGTTTCTGAAAGCATTTGTATGGAGTGTAGCCATGTATGGAAGTGAAACATGGACGATAAATAGTTTGGACAAGAAGAGAATGGTTCAAATGGCTCTGAGCTCTATGGGACTTAACATCTGTGGTCATCAGTCCCCTAGAACGTAGAACTACTTAAACCTAACTAACCTAAGGACATCACACACATCCATGCCCGAGGCAGGATTCGAACCTGCGACCGTAGCAGTCGCGCGGTTCCGGACTGAGCGCCTAGAACCGCGAGACCACCGCGGCCGGCGTACAAGAAGAGAATAGAAGCTTTCGAAATGTGGTGCTACAGAAGAATGCTGAAGATTATATGGGTAGATCACATAACTACTGAGGAGGTATTGAAGGGAATTGGGGAGAAGAGGAGTTTGTGGCACAACTTAACAAGAAGAAGGGACCGATTGGTAGAATATGTTCTCAAGTATCAATGGATCACCAATTTAGTACTGGAGGGCAGTGTGGAGGGTAAAAATCGTAGAGGGAGATCAAGAGATGAATACATTAAGCAGATTCAGAAGGATGTTGGCTGCAGTAGGTACTGGGAGATGAAGAAGCTTGCACAGGATAGAGTAGCATGGAGAGCTGCATCAAACCAGTCTCGGGCCTGAAGGCCATAAGAACAACAACAACAACATTGAGATTCAGTTGCCATTCCCTGCACCATGCGTCAATTCGTTATAGATCCTCCTGCATTTCAGTACAATTTTCCCTTGTTACAACCTCTCGGCCTCGTGATGACTGGGTGTTGTGTGATGTCCTTAGGTTAGTTAGGTTTAAGTAGTTCTAAGTTCTAGGGGACTGATGACCGTAGATGTTAAGTCCCATAGTGCTCAGAGCCATTTGAACCATTTTTTTTGAACAACCTCTCGAATTACTACAGTATCATTCGCAAAAAGCCCCAGTGAACTTCCGATGTTATCCATAAGGTCATTTATATATCTTGTCAATAGCAATGGTCCTACGGCACTCCCCTGTTGCACACCTGAAATCACTCTTACTTCGGAAGACTTCTCTGCATTGGTACGTGTGAGTGAAGCGACGTAAGGTGTCGAAGCCTCGAAGTCTTCCGCCCGGCAAAGGGGAGTGGTTCCGGCGTTCAACCGCGAGAGCGCGCGCGCGGGATCCGGCCGGCCGCGAGAGCGCGCGCGCGTCGCGGAGCTGCGGTCTCGGGCCGGTGGCAGCCGCCAGTCTGTCCGCGGCGATCAGCCACGACGTAGCTGCTCCGCACGGGGTTTAGGCGGCCGCTAGCTGAGAAGAGGTTTCTGCGCGAGCGGGAGATCGACACGCAGGGGGCAATCCGACGGGCGGCGCGCGCAACGGACCGGCAGCGACAGCCACGCGCCCGCGCATGAAAGGTAAAAAAGAAAAAAAAACCTAAAGTAAAAGCCACGTTGTTGCTGGCGAGGAGGCAGAGAGTGTCGCATTGCCGCGGAAAAACCTCGCCGACTGTAAACACGTTGCACAACCGCGGCTGGGGCCGTGTCACCGCGGCTGTCGCTCCGCTTCTGGTTCCCGACGCACTAACCGTTGCATAACGGCGCATCGCCGCTCTCGCCAGAGGTGGTGCGTCGCTGTTGACAGACTGCCAGGTGTTTTGACAGCTGTCAGTCTCTCGCCAGAGGTCCAGCAGTGTGACCCGAAGGCAGCGTCACCGTCGGCACTCGTATGGCCAGCGAAGTCCGACGCAGTCACCACTCTGTGACGAATTACTTTCCCGAAGTCTTATTACCGAGCTCGGAACTCTGCGGAAGTGGCATTCCGACGTTGGGGACTGAGCGCCCCCGGTCGCGAACGGAGTCCACTCGAGCGACGGCCGCTGAGATATGGAAATAGCGGCCGAGCAGACGCTCCTCGGGCGCCCTAACGCGCTAAATTGGACGAGTGACGCGCCGGCGCCCGCGGAATTGGGCGCGAATTACCTTTGCCAACAGGCGGCGCCGGGCGGCGGTGTGGGCGATCGCGGGCCGCACTCATGCCCATACCCGGACAGGCGGCCGGCCGCGGCGCGCGTGCAACAGGTATTTTCTCTCTGCGCCGGTCCGCGCGCCGCGCGCTGCTCTGGAGCGGCCAGCCTTCTGTCTAATGACCTACCTGCTGCTCTGCAGACCGACCTCCTCCATAGCAACAAGCAGGGCTGCCGGAAACACGCGGCTACTTCTTCACGTGCAGAAAAGATCGATGGAGGCTCCACTAACCCCCAACCCAACTCTGCAATTTGCCTGCCTACATCTAGATCCAGGCAAACCATTAGGAAGTGCACGGAAGAGAGTACATCCCATTCTACTGCTGTTGGGTCGGTGCAATCGTTCGCAGCGTTTTTCCGTAAATTTAATAAACGCCACAGGCACTTGTAACAGAATTTAGTAATCAACAGTATACAGGGTGTTACAAAAAGGTACGGCCAAACTTTCAGGAAACATTCCTCACACACAAATAAAAAAAATATGTTACGTGGACATGTGTCCGGAAACGCTTAATTTCCATGTTAGAGTTCATTTTAATTTCGTCAGTATGTACTGTACTTCCTCGATTCACCGCCAGTTGGCCCAATTGAAGGAACGTAATGTTGACTTCGGTGCTTGTGTTGACATGCGACTCATTGCTCTACAGCACATCAGTACGTAGCATCAACAGGTTAGTGTTCATCACGAACGTGGTTTTGCAGTCAGTGCAATGTTTACAAATGCCGGGTTGGCAGATGCCCATTTGATGTATGGATTAGCCGTGGCGCGGTACGTTTCTATCGAGACAGATTTCCAGAACGAAGGTGTCCCGACAGGAAGACGTTCGAAGCAATTGATCGGCGTCTTAGGGAGCACGGAACATTCCAGCCTATGACTCGCGGCCGGCCGCGGTAGTCTAGGGGTTCTAGGCGCTCAGTCAGGAACCGCGCGACTGCTACGGTCGCATATTCGAATCCTGCCTCGGGCATGGATGTGTGTAATGTCTTAGGTTAGTTAGGTTTAAGTAGTTCTAAGTTCTAGGGGACTTATGACCACAGATGTTGAGTCCCATAGTGCTCAGAGCCATTTGCACCATATGACTCGCGACTGGGGAAAACCTAGAACGACGAGGACACCTGCAATGGACGAGGCAATTCTTCGTGTAGTTGACGATAACCCTAATGTCAGCGTCAGAGAAGTTGCTGCAGTACGCAATTGTGCAATCACGTCATCAACACAGATTTTCTGTGAACGCTTGGGCAGGCATTGTTGGTGATGTCTTGATTGGGCCCCACGTTCTTCCACCTACGCTCAATGGAGCACGTTATCATGATTTCATACGGGATACTCTACCTGTGCTGCTAGAACATGTGCCGTTACAAGTACGACACAACATGTGGTTAATGCACGATGGAGCTCCTGCACATTTCAGTCGAAGTGTTCGTACGCTTCTCAACAACAGATTCGGTGACCGATGGATTGGTAGAGGCGGACCAGTTCCATGGCCTCCATGCTCTCCTGACCTCAACCCTCCTGACTTCCATTTATGGGGGCATTTGAAAGCTCTTGTCTACGCAACCCCGGTACCAAATGTAGAGACTCTTCGTGCTCGTATTGTGGACGGCTGTGATACAATACGCCATTCTCCAGGGCTGCATCAGCGCATCGGGGATTCCATGCGACGGAGGGTGGATGCATGTATCCTCGCTAACGGGGGACATTTTGAACATTTCCTGTAACAAAGTGAAGTCACGCTGGTACGTTCTGTTGCTGCGTGTTTCATTGCATGATTAATTTAATTTGAAGAGAAGTAATAAAATGAGCTCTAACATGGAAAGTAAGCGTTTCCGGACACATCTCCACATAACATATTTTCTTTCTTTGTGTGTGAGGAATGTTTCCTGAAAGTTTGGCCGTACCTTTTTGTAACACCCTGTATAGGGTGGCGCACGAAATGTGTTACCATTTTGTTTTTGAATATAAACTTTATTGTCAATACAATCAGAAAGGAACATATACCACAATAAAGAGCCGTCCATGCACATTCTCAATATGTCCACCATTTCGTTTCCTAACTTCCTTCAAACGAACACTGAAGTTAGTGATTACCCTACGGCACATGTATTCCGTAATTTCACTGCAAGCTTGAAGAATAAGTCTTCTGAGCTCCATTAAATCACGTGGACGTTACGGAAATTTTTTTTCCTTTAGATACCCCCAATGAAAAAAGTCACATGGATTGAGGTCTGGACTATTGGGGGGCCAATTTTGTCCGTCACTGAAGCGACCTGCAAACCTGAGTGAAATGATCCGCATGTCGAAATTCTCGTCTAAAAACTCCCACACAGTGTTTGCAGTATGTGGCCTTGCTCCATCTTGCATGAACCACTGCGTGTAGAAAGGCAAGGCAGTGGCAAGAAGCTGTGGAATGAAGCTATTGCGAAGCATGCTCAAATAACGCTCGCTGTTCAGTTTCTTCAAAGAAAAAGGGTCCAATAAGTCCGTGACTGGAAATTGCTGTCCACGCTGTAATCCTCGGGTTTTCAGTGACCCAAAAGCGTACATTTTGTTTGTTAACCACACCGTCTAAATGAAAATGCGCCTCAGCTGAAAACCAAACGTTGTTGAGAGTTTCTTCCCTATCGTCCATTCACTGAGCAAACAGTAGTCTCTGCTGCTTGTGTTCTTCAGTGAGCTTCTGTGCACAGGTCATCTTGTATGGGTACATGTGGAGGTCACTTTTAAGAATGCGTTGAACGGAGCGTCTGGATATTCCCAGTTGCACTGCTGCCTTTATACACGATTTACCGGGACTTTTCTGTACAGCAACTAGTACCGCTTCAATATTCTCCGGCGAACAAACAGTCTTAGGTCGAGTTCGCTTCGCTTCCAATACTGTTCCTTCCTGTACAAATGTATCGTACAACCTGTGGATGGTCTTCTTGCAAGGGACCCATCGTGTGTTAAACTGTTGTCGAAAACGCCTCTGAGTCGCAACAAGGCTTTTCGTTTCATGAAAAATTAACACAATTGCCGATCGTTGCTGTGTCGTCAGTCTTCCACTGCCAGCCATTGATGCTTACTAGTCTCCTAGCGGCAGGATCGTGAATTACATGTCATTTCGTAACTCATTTGTTTTTCCAAGCTCTTCTGGTACTGCTATAGGGATCCCAGCGCGATATCTAATGTGCCTCGTAAATTGTGAAAGAAACAATTGGTAACACATCTCGTGCGCAACCCTGTATTCTCCTTCACTACCGACTGCAACCTGCCAACGCCGGAGTAACTTTTAGATTCCGTGACCGTAGAAATCACATGGTTTTCAGGCATAGAACTCGTCGAGCCTTGTTCTGTGCGCATTTCTGTCCGGAAAGGAAGTTCTTTGAAGGCTGTTCAATAGACAGCGGAAAAGGTGAAAATCTCAGGGCGCAAAATCAGGCACATAAGGTGGGTGCGGAATGACTTCCCATCCCAACTCCTGTACTGTGTTAGTCAAGCATTATGCGGGCGGGTGTTACCCTGGAATAGCATCACTCCAAGCAGTCTTTCTCGTCGTTGTCCTTGGAATATGTCTGTTAGACGTCTCAGTTGTTGACAATAAGTGACAGCAGGGATAGTTACGCCTCGCGGAAGCAATTCGTTGGACACCACACCATCGCTGTTCCATCGGGTGCGCAGCATTACCTTTGTGGATGAGTGCATGCTTTTGTACGGGGGGTTGCTCCTATGTTAGGGCTCAAATATTCGTTTTTTATATTAGCATAAACACTCCATTTCTGATCACCAGTAATACTTCATGATAAGAACGGTTGGTATTGCTCACGAGCCTACTGCTGACGAGCAAGCTGAGGTACACAAAGGCCACCATCTGATTTTTGTGATTCTAGATTAGAGCATGCGGTACCCATACACGCCATTTTTGAACATTCTCCACTGCTTGCAAATGCCGCACAATGGTGCAATGCTCACATTTGATCACATTTGCCACTTCTCGAGTATTTTTGGACAACATGGTTGTGGAGATGAAGCAGCGATTAGTATGATTAATCAATTATTCAAAAGCCGGCCGAAGTGGCCGTGCGGTTAAAGGCGCTGCAGTCTGGAACCGCAAGACCACTACGGTCGCAGGTTCGAATCCTGCCTCGGGCATGGATGTTTGTGATGGCCTTAGGTTAGTTAGGTTTAACTAGTTCTAAGTTCTAGGGGACTAATGACCTCAGCAGTTGAGTCCCATAGTGCTCAGAGCCATTTGAACCATTTGAATTATTCAAAAACATTCTTAATCGCATTTATTATTGTTATAATACCGCCAACCGGTTTCAACCCGACGTAGGGGTCATCTTCTGGGCGTTTACACCATTGGTCGACTGCTGGTGGTGTCACTCCTGTCTACATAACGGCAGGAAACTATCCTGCCGTTATGTAGACAGGAGTGACACCACCAGGAGTCGACCAATGGTGTAAACGCCCAGAAGATGACCCCCTGCGTCCGGCTGAAACCGGTTGGCGGTATAAGAATTTTGAATAATTGACTTCTCGAGTACACTGACGCGGATCATTGTTTATTAACACTTTTATACGATAGTCATCAAACACCGAAGGTCTACCGGAACTTCGAGAGTCACTAATGCAAAACGATTCTCCTTAAAATGAGAAAACAATTTCTCTTGCCGTGATCCGTCCAGTGGCAGTATCCTCATACATGGTGCAAATGTTTCTGGCTGCCTCCGCTGCAGTCACCCCTCTGTTGAACTGAAACAGAAGAAATGTCGGAAATGTTCCGATTTCTCCTCTTGGCACTCCACTTTCTAGCTTCTACAGCTCCACTCACCATCTATAAAAGACAAAATGACAACATGTAAGCTCAGTTAGCAAGAGTAAGTTTCAATTAAAAAATGGCAATCGATAAAAAAAAGCATAGCAACCTGAATACCAACACAAAGCTTGGCACCAAACTAATAATTGGGGCTTCTTCCTGTTCTGTTCACATACGTAGCGCGGAAATAATGACAGCTTACATTCCTCTGCACTCTGTGAATTGCATAACCTTATTTTCGTGATCCCCGCGTTAGCATTATGTGGGAGATTGCAGCATAACGGACAGTCAAAAGAAAACGAGACTAAATGAACTATTTATTATTTCAAAGTAATTGCCATAACTGTTAATAAATTTATCGCACTGTAAAACAAGGCCGGCCGGGGTGGCCGAGCGGTTCTAGGCGCTGGAACCGCGCAACCGCTACGGTATCAGGTTCGAACCCTGCCCCGGGCATGGATGTGTGTGGTGTCTTTAGGTTAGTTAGGTTTAAGTAGTTCTAAGTTCTAGGGGACTGATGTAAGTCTTGTGCTCAGAGCCACTTTTTTTTTTTTGTAAAACAAGTCGATCGGTGCCTTCATGGCAACATGTTTGCGTTTGCTCACGGAAACATGATTGCACTAGGGAGTGCATCCAATCAAATCGTCTGCTACGAATGGCATTCTTCAGAGCTTAAAAAATATAGAAATCGCATAGGGGGAGGTCGGGACAGCACGGAGGATGTGTAATGTTTTCCCAGTGAAACTTCCACAGTATAGTCGAAACAATCTTGGCAACATGTGGGTCGCCATTATCCTGCAACAGAATGATCCCGTCCTTCAACATTCCTGGGCGTTCGGTGCTGAAAGCGCACTTCAATTTTTGCAGAGTGTCCACGTACCGCTGTGCGTTAATTGTGGCGCCGTGTTCCAGAAAGCCAATGAGAAGTCAAAGAAAAAGGTCATCGTGACTTTCCCGGAGCTGGAGAGCCTATTGTTTCGGCTACGCTACTGAAGTTTCGCTGGGAAGCGTTGACACATCCTCTACACCGCCTCGATCTCTCCCCATGCGATCTCCGTACTTCTGGAGCCCTGAAGAAAGTCATTCGTGGGCGAAGAGATGGGCGCCTGCGTACATTCATGTTACATAAGCAACAGCAAATAGTTTTTCTTGAAGGCACTGACAGTCTTATCTCGCATTGGTGTAAATTTAACAGTATTGCGATTACTTTTCAAGTAAAAAACTACTTACTTGCGTTTCTTCCATCTCCTCAATTTCATTTGACAGCCCTTTACATATTCCTAGATGAAAGTTAACGTTTGGTCACGTACAGCTATATCATTTCCTTCATGTGGCTTACCACAGCCTCAAATTTGCTAAACGACATTGTAATGGTTCCACCTTGGCTGTTGCTCATTGGCAGTTTCTTGATTTATTTTCGACAACTGATCATTTTCGGCCTTAAAACCATTCTCATATGCTACAGGTGTCAACATATAATGTTTCCCTTTTGTAGAGAATTTGACACTTCGAGAAGTCATATTGCATGTTGGCGCCTATAGCAATTGAGAACAGCCTGTAAGATCAAAATTGGTCGTCGTACGAGACTAAATAAAAAAAAAATGCGTGGTAGCAGAGTCCGATGTGGAACCATTACAGTGTTCTTCAACATTCAACTTTATTAAAATTGATTACTTCTTCCGGCTTTGCAGCCATCATCAGACCTAATTTTTAATGGTTCTTTAGGATGGCGTCGTCATCAGGAATGCTTGAAGATGGCAACAAGTCTGCTTGTCGAAATGTTGCGTTATTTGGGTCAGCAACCCGAGAAGATTTAGAAAGTATCATACGCTAGGAGAGCCCAAAATCATACATCAAATTTAATGACTACAGCATGGACACGAAGGTGCGTAGTCGATACTATGTACTGAACACGTGTCTAAGTGTCGTTTCTGTTATCATTAAATCTGATGATGGCTGCAAAGCCGAAACCGATAAACAAACCTGACCAAGACACTGACTCTTATAATATGAGCTGATAGCAAGGTTACCAGTCTCCTCCGTAGATCCATTCGCCCTCATTTGGCGATATTTCTAGATTCATTACTTGAATTAGTTCTTGAAGATTTTGTAGTAGGCATTCGCGGAGTAGTTTGCTTCTGTATTCAAGGGTCTACCAGTTAAGTTGTTCATCATCTCGGTGACACTGTCACATTATTCATACAAACCTGTGACCATTCGTGCTAATCTTCTTCACATATGTTCATTATCCCCTGTTGGCACTATCTGATGTGGCTCCCACACACTAGACCAGTATTCTATGACAGGTCGCCTAAGTGTTTTGTAAGCAGTTTCATTTCTAGCTTTGCGGTATTTTTGTAGTACCTTACCAGTGAATCAGACTGCGCGTGTGTAACGGTTCATTACGTATACATATAAATTCTTTTTAAAGTCGTGCATCACAGTCTTCGTAAGAGATATTTATTTTACAAAAATAACAACCACAAGTTGCTAAATGTTAATATTTTATTAGTCTGAAGTACAGTAGTTTTGGCCATGCAGTCATCGTGTAACACGAATTCCAAAATGACTATAAGTTTAAAAAGACAAACTTATTTATGATTATGCGTGCACGTGGCCCTAGGTAGAGTGTCACATGCAAGCAGTATTATAATTTTGAATTAAATTTTGGGAAATGTAGACATATGGCTTTCTCCATGAAAAATTTTCAAAGTTCTGTTAGATGATGATCTCGAGGCCGGAACTAGTTCATTAGTAATAAAATAATAACGATCTGCAGCTAGTGGTCTCTATAAATTGTTATACCCAGGTATTTTTGTATGTGTTGACGGACTTACTTTATTAACCACTGACATCGTGCTTTTGGGATACCACGTTTTTTCGATTTGTGAAGTGTTCAGGTGTACATTTCTGAATATTTAAAGGAGGTTTGCAATGTCTGCACCACTTTAAATGTTATCAAGATATGCCTGAAAATGTGTACGGCTTTTTTTTAGATAGTACTTCGTTACAGATAATCACATCATATGCGGGAAGTCTAGTTACTTGTAATGATGCCTGCAAGAACATGAAAATGAAGAGTGAGAGTTCCCCCACTTCCGTGGGCGCTTATGTCAACTTACATACTTACGTTTGTCAACTTACTTACTTACGTTTGTCAAGGATCATGTATCCGAGACAACATGCTACATACTCCCTACCATCGAGGATGGAGGGCGCATTTACCAACAAATATCTGCGTACAGATAAGCATAGTACTGCTGATATTAGTGCTGACAAGTAAGACACTGACAAGGGAACCTCCCCATCGCACCCCCCTCAGATTTAGTTATAAATTGACACAGTGGATAGGCCTTGAAAAACTGAACACAGATCAATCGAGAAAACAGGAAGAAGTTGTATGGAACTATGAAAAAAATAAGCAAAATATACAAACTGAGTAGTCCGTGTCCAAGATAAGCTACATCAAGGTACGTGTACACTGATGAGCACCGTGGTCCCGTGGTTACCGCGAGCAGCTAAGGAACGGAAGGTCCCTGGTTCAATCCTCCCTCGAGTGAAAAGTTTTAATTTTTTATTTTCAGACAATTATCAAAGTTCATGCACTCAGACATGATCAACTTCGCTCTCCAAAATTCCAGGACATGTTCAGATTTGCTTGGACACATGCAGGGTTTGACGGTCTACACGCGGAAAAGCTTGAAAACGTTAAAAACGTATGTTTTGACAGAGCACAGGGAAAACTGTGCGACTGTGAAACTTGCATTCATTTGTTGCAGTTTATGTGACAAACTCATATGTCTTCATCACTTTTTTGGGAGTGATTATCACATCCACAAGAAAACCTAAATCGGGCAAGGTAGAAGAAACTTTTTACCCATTCGCCAAGTGTGCAAGTTAGGTGGGTCGACAACATATTCCTGTAATGTGAAGCACATGCCGTCACCAGTGTCGTATAGAATATTTCAGACGTGTTTTCCTGTGGAGGAATCGGTTGACCTATGAATTTGCGATCAAATGTTTTCGGTTCCTATTGGAGAGGCACGTCCTTTCGTCTACTAATCGCACGGTTTTGCGGTGCGGTCGCAAAACACAGACACTAAACTTATTACAGTAACTTTGCGAAAATAAAGTAAGTAAAATTTTTACTCGAGGGAGAACTCGAACGAAGGACCTCTCGTTCCGCAGTTACTCACTCTAACCACGGGACCACGGCGCTCCTCAGCTTACACAGTCCTTGATGTTGCATATCTTAACTTGGACTACTCAGTTTGTATAATTTGCTTATTTTTTCATAGTTCCACACAACTTCTTCCTGTTTTCTCGATTGATCTGTGTTCAGTTTTTCAAGGCCTATCCACTGTGTCAATTTATAACTAAATCTGAGGGGGGTGCGATGGGGAGGTTCCCTTGTGAGCAGTGACGTTAGACATGTTAAATAGTGATGGTGAAGGTGTAGAACAGGGTAAAAGTAATGTGTAGTCAAAGGGGCTAGATATATTTTATGAAGGTTTTGATATTGCTGAACAACAGTCATACAATATGTTGTGAAGGAGCACACCGCCATTTGACTGTCTTATTGTTATTGAAGTACAACCCAGGTTTCGACCTTTTATGCCATTTTCTAGTATTTGTTACGTGTAATGTTTCCATAAGGTGAGGTTCACCAGCCGTAAAGTATTTTATAAAATGCATTTAACCGCCAACGGTTTATTTGTACCATTAGTCATCTACCGGTTTCGGTTATTAACGATCATCTAGGTTGTAGGGTACAACAGATTAGTTAAAAACATCCCATATTCTTTTGAATCTGAATAATATCGAAATTATCCAGCAAAATTTTACAAACAATTTGTCTTTCAATACTGACGGTCATATCTTATATCAAACAGAGAGACATCACAGGAGAAACAAGTCTTGTTTGTGGCGAATGATACGTACGCATAATTAGAAGTTTATATCGCTGACATCAATCTGTTGTAGAATTGTGGGAAATGTTTGTGCTCACGCATTGTGACTTTTCACGGAACGAAAATCTGCTGGATAAAAAATTGTGGATTCATAGATCATGCAAAACACACCTCATTTCGTTTGTCAGTGAAACCGAGAGCGGTGATGACATGGGCGCTTGGGTTGATGCCCTGTTTCTTGACGGGAGGCGTTCGATACAGTTTCACATCGTCTGTAATGGAGCGAAATACGAGCTTAGCGAGTAATGGAAGATATTTAGTAACAGGGTTCAGGATTTCTTAACAAATATAGCTCAACAGGTTGTTCTCAGCGGGACGAAATCGATGTATGTAAGGCTAATTTCGGGGTTATCCCAATGGAGTGTTACGGAACCCTCACTCTTTATAATATATCGAGTGAGTCCGTTATGATGTTACAAACTTTCATGCGTGTTAGAGAAGGATGAATGTTTCGATTTGAGAGAAGGGACCCTGGGTCGGAAAGTTATAAGCAAAGGCCGCTCTGACACGTCAAAGAGTGGAGTACATGTACCGGTGATGTCGTTGCTAAGATTGTAGGATAGGCAATGCGTAGAGGCTGTAGTATAGACCAAAACAAGAGAAAAAATACCCGGTAATCATGGGCTCTAAAATGCATAGCTTAAGAGTTATGAGCACTTGTTAATATTCAGTGCTACGAAACAAATCTCTTGTATGACTAGCTCTTCGGTTTCCACAGTTTCGGAGAAGGTAGAGTGGACCAAAACAAAACAAAGAAAGTCTAGCAAACATAGACTATAAACTGCATACCACAAGAGATATGGGAATTTGTTCAGTAGATAAGATATGTTTCACACTAGCGAAGATGAACAAATGATCGTGACTCTTAAGGCATGCATTTCAGAGCCCATGTTTACTAGACAAATATTGAACATTTCATTTTACAAGGAATGTAAAATTGTTCATCTTACAAAGGAAGTAATGTAACAGTCTTTGACTAGGCGCTTAATGAGTCGTTAAAGGATGTAGGAATACAATTCCTAGGGACAGATTTATACATAGCGCACTGAGCAAATGTAGCTCAGCTACGAAGGAGATTCTTCCCAACATCAATTAGAATTTCAATGGTTAAAATCTATTACATACAATGCCATGAAACTAACGTCTGTCACGCTCATTGCTGTGACTGAAAGGTGCAGATGTAGCTGTAGAAAGAATCTGGAGGCAGCAGACGTTTGAAAGAAAATAACGCTAGCTGCTCCAACACAAAATACATACTGTGTAATGACCACTACGCTAAAATTAGAGAAATCAAAATTCATTTTTTAAAAATATATTAGCTTTCGGAACGTATCATTCAACACAGGAAACGTTAAAGCACAACTGTTTCCGACAATTCATGGTGACATTATTTCAAGTCATACCCAGATACGATGTAAATTAAAACGCATTCACATTCATGAATGAAGTAGGGAGAGGTGAGGTAAGAATGGGGGAGGGGATGCGAGGAGGGACGGAAAATGATACTGGTACGCTATATCCTCTCTACCACACAACTTACTGAGGCTAGCGGACTTGGATGTTGATGTTCTGTAGTAGTCGGTCTTTTGAATAAGTGCCGTACGCTATCCACGCCGGCCGGAGTGGCCGAGCGGTTCTATTCGCTGCAGTCTGGAATCGCGCGACCGCTAGGGTCGCAGGTTCGAATCCTGCCTCGGGCATGGATGGATGTGATGTCCTTAGATTAGTTAGGTTTAACTACACTCCTGGAAATGGAAAAAAGAACACATTGACACCGGTGTGTCAGACCCACCATACTTGCTCCGGACACTGCGAGAGGGCTGTACAAGCAATGATCACACGCACGGCACAGCGGACACACCAGGAACCGCGGTGTTGGCCGTCGAATGGCGCTAGCTGCGCAGCATTTGTGCACCGCCGCCGTCAGTGTCAGCCAGTTTGCCGTGGCATACGGAGCTCCATCGCAGTCTTTAACACTGGTAGCATGCCGCGACAGCGTGGACGTGAACCGTATGTGCAGTTGACGGACTTTGAGCGAGGGCGTATAGTGGGCATGCGGGAGGCCGGGTGGACGTACCGCCGAATTGCTCAACACGTGGGGCGTGAGGTCTCCACAGTACATCGATGTTGTCGCCAGTGGTCGGCGGAAGGTGCACGTGCCCGTCGACCTGGGACCGGACCGCAGCGACGCACGGATGCACGCCAAGACCGTAGGATCGTACGCAGTGCCGTAGGGGACCGCACCGCCACTTCCCAGCAAATTAGGGACACTGTTGCTCCTGGGGTATCGGCGAGGACCATTCGCAACCGTCTCCATGAAGCTGGGCTACGGTCCCGCACACCGTTAGGCCGTCTTCCGCTCACGCCCCAACATCGTGCAGCCCGCCTCCAGTGGTGTCGCGACAGGCGTGAATGGAGGGACGAATGGAGACGTGTCGTCTTCAGCGATGAGAGTCGCTTCTGCCTTGGTGCCAATGATGGTCGTATGCGTGTTTGGCGCCGTGCAGGTGAGCGCCACAATCAGGACTGCATACGACCGAGGCACACAGGGCCAACACCCGGCATCATGGTGTGGGGAGCGATCTCCTACACTGGCCGTACACCACTGGTGATCGTCGAGGGGACACTGAATAGTGCACGGTACATCCAAACCGTCATCGAAACCATCGTTCTACCATTCCTAGACCGGCAAGGGAACTTGCTGTTCCAACAGGACAATGCACGTCCGCATGTATCCCGTGCCACCCAACGTGCTCTAGAAGGTGTAAGTCAACTACCCTGGCCAGCAAGATCTCCGGATCTGTCCCCCATTGAGCATGTTTGGGACTGGATGAAGCGTCGTCTCACGCGGTCTGCACGTCCAGCACGAACGCTGGTCCAACTGAGGCGCCAGGTGGAAATGGCATGGCAAGCCGTTCCACAGGACTACATCCAGCATCTCTACGATCGTCTCCATGGGAGAATAGCAGCCTGCATTGCTGCGAAAGGTGGATATACACTGTACTAGTGCCGACATTGTGCAAGCTCTGTTGCCTGTGTCTATGTGCCTGTGGTTCTGTCAGTGTGATCATGTGATGTATCTGACCCCAGGAATGTGTCAATAAAGTTTCCCCTTCCTGGGACAATGAATTCACGGTGTTCTTATTTCAATTTCCAGGAGTATAGTTATATGTTCTAGGGGACTGATGACCTCAGAAGTTAAGTCCCATAGTGCTCAGAGCCATTTGAACCATTTGAACGCTATCCATCTGTTGGTCCTTAATCGACGTTCTGAGAATGTCTGTATTCGGCTTCATCGATAACACACCATTCCTTTAGGTATGAGGAGTGGGTGTGAAATATGCCGATAAATCTCAGCAATTCCTCAATGTGTTTGTTGGGCTGACGATATATACTACTTTTCCAATGTCAGTTAAGCACTGCATGCTGACTAATAGTCAAAAACTAGGCATTGCTGCTACATAACGGGAATTTTATTGCCGATACTAGTTCAGGCAAATTAACTTCTGGCATATCTGAAATACAAACCGTTTATCTTAGCAGAAAAATTATCATGACACCAAGTGCGGTGCATTTTGAGATGACTACTCATGATATTTTCACACATATGGGTGCCTGGAATTTGATTTTCTAAATGTGACAAGTTATGCGTAACATCATGCTTTACACTGTATCTATATTGTTTACTTTTCAGACTCGGTATCTTTTGCATAATGTAAGCAAGAAGATTTATTTTCATTTCCAAGATGTGTGTTGAGATATTGTATATCACCTCAATTGAGTGTGGAAGAGTGCTACTGGCTAAACATAATTTGTTAAAATGATTTAATATGTATGACCATATACCGCTCCTTCTAGTATGACCATAGCACCAACTGCAAGTAACTATTTGTTTGCCTAAAACAGAATTGACAGCCGTCAGATTTATAAGTAGAATCGAATGAATCGCTAATATGGTTCATAGTCACTTATTAACGCCTTTCGCGTCAAGATGTGTTCCATGATACTCCGGCATTTCAGGTAGATAACCTCGTTGTCAGTCATTCAATCTTAGGTAGAAGACATATCTGCTCCAGTCACATAAATTAAGATCAGCTCAGAGATTTACGTGCATTGGACCAAAGGTGCCATTTGTTTGCTACCCTTTGGTAATTCAGACGAGGCAAAGATAAACACTTCCTTTATGTTCAGAGATTTCTTTTCTCCTGGGCACCATTCTAAGAGAGGCGGTCGCTCGAATATGGGGCACAGAGTAGTCATGCAAGTGTTTTTTTGTAATCTGAATATGGAAACTTCCTTTCTCCGTCGAAAATAGCTCTGAAATACAATTTTCTTCATCAGCCTTATATCTAAATCAGTCTGAATTAGAAACGAAGGCAACAACATTACTTCATGGCAATGTACATTTATTCAGTCCATGACTCTCTTCAGCAGTTATATTCTATTTGTGACGGATAGGTTCATTTTTTAAGATGATGATGGACAGATACGAGTGCCAGCAAAAACCAGAGAGGCGTCCAACACGTTAAGTATTCTTGGCAACAGGTCCACCGATGGCATGTCATAAACAGCACCCGGAAAGTAGTGTAACTTTTGAATCGTAACGCCACAGTGAAATTTCATTGTATGTTAATATTTATATCAGTAGTTTAAAGGTAAAGTGCACTGTTTATTAACTCTGTAATCTCGTACATGCTACGCTGTCTTCTGCAGCGATTCGCTTTCGCTTATCACGTCTACATAGATTTCATTATTTATCAGCACATGTCGTCCGAATTTACGCTGTAATGTTGTCTACTTTTCTTCTTTCTTATTATGAGTCTTAGAATTTCCAAGACAATTTTTCATCGAGGGAATATAGCTCAGTTTGTACACTTAACCATCGGAGACTATGGTAAAACGAAGCCTAGGAACAGCAATTCCGTTCAGCAGTAGACACGATGTATGTCTGCAAGAGTAGGCACGTTATTTAGCCATCAACGATGACAAATTTCTTAGCACTGGAGTTTCTCGTATGAGACTGTTAAAGCTCAGAAGCTGTACTACATTCACTGAAGGAAATGTGTGAAAGAAAATCGGTGGTTTAGGACAAAACTGCAATACACCTTTGGCAAAACTTAAATCAGTTGGAATTAGGATCTGGTCTTCACAGGCCTTGATAGAGCTTGTTGTAAGGAATGAAACAAAGCTAACTTATTGTACACTTGCATGGAAGTGAACCAGAAGCTTTAAAATTATATTAAAAACAGTTTTGACCGCAATCAAATATTTATCTGCAATGGTAGCCCGTTTCGGTCAGAATGTGCGCATCTTCAGACCATTTATACAATGATGGTAAACGGTGGCGGTGAACGGAGTAGGTGTCGTGTCTCTACGAACATCAGCTTCTTTTCAGAACTCCACCGCCTACCATCATAGTATAAATGCAGATGGTCACATTTTGACCGAAACCGATTACAATTGCAAATAAATATTTTGTGTCGATCAAGCGTGTTTTTAATGCATTTTTAGAGTATGTTAGCTAGACCGTTGGTTTTCTGCACGAGAAACGTTCTCGAAATTACTGAACTAGAAGCTGTCTAGTATGATGCATCTTATTTGTCTCTATAGATTTTTTTAAATGAATGCAACGGATATTCGTAAGTGTTGTCTTGAGAACAGCTGAAACTGCTGTGGAATAATGTTAATCTGCTACATTTTCCATGCTGCATAATTCTGAGAAGTAGTAGAGGACCTTATGCGATCTTTATGTGGCTGTGGAACAACATGGTATACACGTTTTGATCAAATTCTGGCGTGCCACATTTTTGCCAGTTTTGATAAAAACTATGGTGTCAATACTCGATGGCTATTTTTCAATTGGGGACTGCTGATGCGAAGCGCAGCCAACCACAAATACCTGTTTTTAGAAAAAAGTTTTATATCAGTGCCATTATCGGTTTCAGGCAATCATACCCATCTTCAGATGGCTGCACTTTATTAATTACTGTATTACGAGGTGACTTCAAAATGTAAGTCACACATACCGTGCCATGCCAAGACAACTGCACAAAAATGGCACATTGTCAGAACAGAACCGCTCCAGGCAAATACCGGGATGGTTCCTTTGAAAGGGCACGGCCGACTTACTTCCCTAATCAGGTGAGAACGATGACCTCGCTGTCTGGTCTCCTTCTCCACTGCTCTGAATTTTCTGCAGACGCCTTACGCGGTACGGAGAACGGATGCATCACATTGTTGGAGTGAAATGTCACGGATACTGGAGATCTACTACCAAGCTGGAGCACAATGGACAGTTCAATTATTATGGGCGAAACGTCTAAACTGCGCACATTCACCGTGAAATTCTGGCTGTATAGTGACATGGTGCCAGCAATTTGACCACGGCCACACAGACCTTGGTGATGCTCATCGAGAAGGAAGGCCAACGACACCGGCCTCAAAGGACAATATCCAGGCAATCGAGGAACTGATTCGTAGCAATCGCAGTTTTTCCGACAATGAGGACCTATCTATCGTCGAGGAACTGAACTACAGGTGGAAATTTCGGTCGTTGTTTACAGACTGGTGGTGACTATTTAGAAAAATACTGTCATGTATCTTTGTCACTTGGAACTGTGGTGGAGCATTCAATAAAATTTACTTTTTTGATGTCCTCTCGTACAGTGGTCAAAGTAAATGTAGCATATTGCCGAAACTTTAAACACTTTATGATATCAATACATTGCTTTATTTGTAGCGTAACTAAAGCGGAAATATTTCATATTACTACCTCGATGGGGCAGTCTGTGGGAACCGTGTCACCTGTCAACATTACAGTACTTGTGCTGTTTATCATTAAGAGTGTTGTTTATTTCAGAATGGTTTGGACAACAGTAACGTACGATCAGAGGCTCAATATAGTCACTCCAATGAGGCAGCGAATGAGACTATCGGACGCCACAGTGAATATCGCTATGAGTCAAAGTAATGTCTCTAGAATGTAAAACAAGTTTCTAGTGAAAGGATCAGTTGAGGATCGCCACAGTAGTGGCCGCGGAAGAAAAAAGAATGTGTGTGGTGGACTGATATCTCCGTATAACAGAAGAAGACGCCCTCGACACAATGCGACATGTTTGAGGCGGCAGTTCCAAACAGCTGCAGACGTGCATGTGTCAACACAAACGGTATGAAATATGCTCCATGAGCAGGGATTAGTTCCAGAAGGCCTTTCAGGGACTCTGAGAGGGATTGTGTCGCCTGGGCACGACACCATTCTTTGTGGGCTGTACCAGTCTCCCCTTGACAATACTGATATTCATGTCCGCGCCCGGGTTCCCGGGTTCGATTCCCGGCGGGGTCAGGGATTTTCTCTGCCTCGTGATGACTGGGTGTTGTGTGATGTCGTTAGGTTAGTTAGGTTTAAGTACTCGTAGTTCTAAGTTCTAGGGGACTGATGACCATAGATGTTAAGTCCCATAGTGCTCAGAGCCATTTTAACCATTTGAACTGATATTCATTAATGGAGGCAAGGAGGATAATCTTTACCCCAACTGTAACGTAGAGCGCCATCCTTATCAAGGCGGTTCCGTCGTGCTTTGGGGTGAAATTACCTATGGCCGTAGGACACCGTTTGTGCCAATGCATGGGAAGATCACTCGTATGACGTATCGCGACGCCATTCTTGCATACATCGTGGCGCCATTTGAAGAACATGTTGGAACAGGATTCATGCTGATGGGACCGAGCGAAGTGGCGCAGTGGCTAGCACACTGGACTCGCATTCGGGGGGACGACGGTTCAGTCCCGCGTCCGGCCATCCTCATTTAGGTTTTCCGTGATTTCCCTAAACCGCTCCAGGCAAATACCGGGATGGTTCCTTTGAAAGGGCACGGCCGACTTACTTCCCTAATCAGGTGAGAACGATGACCTCGCTGTCTGGTCTCCTTCTCCAAACAACGCAACCCAACCCATGCTGATGGACGATAATGCACACCCCCGCCATCGTCACGATCTTGTGAAGGCCTTCCTAATGGAGTATACGAACAGTTGGATGTAATGACCCCTATATTCTCCAGGTCTCAAGTGCATTGCAAATGGATGGGCCTTGCTAAAACTAGCGGTTGGCAATAGCCTCGTCCCACTAGAGACCAGTTAGAGGCTGGTGTGGAGGAACGGATCAATATCCTACAGGCTTATTTGGACAAATGGTAACGGGTATGCCTAACCGTATTCAAAAGTGTCTCCAGTTACGAGGAAGACCAATTGGTTCATAAACAATGTGTTACGCAAGATGACAGCTGGGGGAAACTGTCGTGTCAGCGATAGGATCTTTTTTAACTATTTTTGTTTGTGTTTGTCAGGTGGAAAACTGCTCATCTTCTTTATTTTCGTTTTCTTGTTACTGTATCTGACAGAGAAAAACTAGTTTTCTTTCGTATTATGTCCAGTACTGAGAATAAGCAACAGGCAACATTCATTTTGACCTCTGCATAATCTTCAGCAGCAAGTCCTGCAATTGTTCTAGTCAACGTCGTTTCGTCTCGTTTGATACAATTGAGAAATGTAGAAGAAGGAAAAGTAGAAGTGGCGCAGTGGCAGAACGAAACCGGTACACTAAACACCGAAATCCGAGGAATGAGGTTGGAGTGTTATGGAGCTGTCGAAGCCTGCTTTCCTAATAACTGTTCCCGAAAAACACCGGAGGGAGCACGTCAAACACCCCGTATCTTACATGAGATCCTTATTTTTTTCATTACACGTAGGAGACACTTTCCTGATCTGGTCATACAGTTCAACTAGCAACCTTGCAAGAGAAGGAAGCGAGGAAGACCCAAACAGAACCCACGCGGCAGATTGACTATCTTTGGTGCGGTACACTGGCGAGCTTGAACGTATTTTTAAGTTGTTTTCCATGCTTGTTCACTCGTATTCTGGGCTCTCCCGCTTCTACGGCCCAGAAAACACGATATACAAAGTGCTGGAAAACGACTACACATAGAGAAATGGTTACTCGATTCACAGACAGATGGAGCTCACGACTTCCCCCATTAGGTCAAATAGGACTGTGGCGATAGGAAGGATATAAGACCACAAAGTTCAAATAAAATATTTGTCCCAAATCATGAGACCAAGTGAACATCGTAAGCCTGAATGAACGCTAGGAAGATGAGAGATGTGACGCCTTTCCCTGTACCTTTCAGATATGTGATAATGCGTAATTTACAGGAGGTGTAAAAGAAACTGATAAGACTTCCGGTTAGTTTGCTCGTTCTTTAAAAGATGGATGTCAATATACTGAAACACGGAACCAAAGTAGTATCCTGAAGAGCAAGCTAAACTTAGGTTGGCTGGTTGATTTGCGGGGAGGGGACCAAACAGCGAGGTCATCGGCCCCATCGGATTAGAGAAGGTTGGGGAAGCAAGTCGGCCACACCCTTTCAAAGAAGCCATCCCGTCATTTGCCTGAAACGATTTAAGGAAATCACGGAAAACCTAGTGAACCGTCGTCCTTCCGAATGCGAGTCCAGTGTGCTAACCACTACGCCACCTCGCTCAGTAAAAGTTAAACTTAAAAACTAATTTCAGCCAATGACACACATACAATATACATCACTTTTTTATGCGAGCAACAGCTGGCCACAATTAGATGTAAACAGCCACACGGTTGGTACAAAGCTGGTTCGAACCAAACAATGCAAAGACAAAAGTAAAATACGTTTAGACTTGTGCACAAAGCAGATTACTATTCACGTATCAGAGAAGCCGTCGGTATTCCATGATTTATTGTGTCCTTCCTCGTACTTTGTAAGCTTGGCCCGGTGTTTATTAGTTGACATGTCCATCCTCTGTGTCAATGTTTCCACTAATCACGTTTCACTTACGTTTTAATAACGCACTGCGTTAACCAGAGAGCGAATATCTACAAAACGTTGGTTTCACGTATTTTAAGTACTTTATGCCGCCATAACGTATGCACTTGGTACAAGGAAACGTGTTTCATCTTTGCCTCTGCAGTAACCAACCGAAAAACCCAAATACGCATTTCGTAGCAAGTTTACGGGTAATGGTTAGAATTCTTTTGCTGACTTCAATATTAGAAAAGCAACTATAAGATTCGCTGTAAGTATTTCATGTCCTGTAACTGAGACAAAACACTTCCTGAAGTGCAAATTTTTGCTTTCACCCTTCTATTACCATATTAGCTGTTAAAATGGAAGGAAATGTAACAGTTAAAAGCTGTAGTTGGAAATTAAAGCTTGAATACAGTGAACAGTATCAAATTGATGTAGAGTGCTATATTTATTTTATTTATCTATCTATTTATTTATTTATTTCATTATCAGGTTCCTAGAAACCATGCAAGACAAACCTACTTAATATCGGAACGTGTAAGGATACACAGGTGTGCTAAACCTAAGACTGACAGTAACTTTCGTATGATGTGTCACTGCTAAGTAACATAGCTCGATGTAACTTAGACCATACGTAGAAAGAACTGCTGCTGTTTAGCACGGGAGATAGCTCAAAGAAATACGCAATGGGACGAACAGAAATAACACTTTCATTCAGAGACAATAATTACACCGAAACCATCCCGATTCATTATGATGCTCTGGACATTACGAATGTTGGACATGGCTCTTAATAGGGTGCGTGGTCCCCGGGAATGGCACTGTGAGCTCCGCAACGTGCCCCCACGCTGGCCACAAGGTAGGAAAGGCGTTATTATAGTCGGGCCATCGTTTCTTCCACCAGCTCGGTTGACAACTGCCTTGTAGCCATTAGAGCATGTGGACGTGCTGCAGTGCTTCTTCCCAAGGCATTCCACACGTGCTCGATGCGATTTAAGTAATGGGCAGGCTAAATATCGTCTCGTTGCGGCAGTTCCTACAACTGCGTCGTTCGATGTAGTCTCGCGTTCTCATTGATAAAAATGATGTCTGGGCCAAATGCTCTGCTGTCGTAATAACGGTGACTGTTGAGTAAACCTTGTTCCAGGATTTAGCGCTGAGTACGCACATGTAACATTATGCTTCCCCTCACCATAACACCTGGACCAACAAAACAATCATGTCTGACAATGTTCCAGGGTACATTACGTGTTCCCACCTTTCGTCTCTCCTTCCTCTTCCCTCCTTTCACCGTCTTCTTCCATGCACGTTTCCTCTCTTGGTTACCACGTTACTAACGTTACCACGTTGGTGCACCCTCAGATACAGATAAGTGAGGACACGGAATTCAGCTCAATTGTCCGACATGGCCGTTTTGGTGCTCCAGATGTTATGGCATGGGGAGGCATTATGTCGCATGTGTCGCATGGTCTCTCTCTCTCTCTCTCTCTCTCTCTCTCTCTCTCTCTCTCTCTCTCTCACACACACACACACACACACACACACACACACACGCACACACACAGCCGGGAGTGAAGGGAGGGAAGCACAATAGACTACTGGATACATAGACTTACAAAATCATTCAAGATTTTGCAACAAAATTCAAATGGTTCAAATGGCTCTGAGCACTATGGGACTTAACATCTTAGGTCATCCGTCCCTTAGAACTTAGAACTACTTAAACCTAACTAACCTAAGGACATCACACACATCCATGCCCGAGGCAGGATTCGAACCTGCGACCGCAGCAGTCCCGCCGTTCCGGACTGAAGCGCCTAGAACCGCACGGCCACCGCGGCCGGCATTTTGCAACAATAAAAACAGAATAAAATACCGTGGTCTAAAATTGCTCATGTACTGTTATACACTGAAGAGCCAAAGCAAATCGTACACCTGCTTAATATAGTTTAGAGCCCCCGCAAGCAAACAAAGGCGCAGCAACAAGATGTGGCATGGACTCGACTAATGTCTGAAGTAGTGCTGGAGGGAACTGACACGATAAACTCTGCACGGCTCTCCATAAATCCATAAGTGTACAATGGGGTGGGTATATCTTCTGAACAGCATGTTGCAAGGCATCCCAGACACGTTCAATACTGTTCATTTCTGAGAAGTTTGA
The DNA here is from genome assembly GCF_023898315.1 of Schistocerca nitens. Classification (NCBI taxonomy): domain Eukaryota; kingdom Metazoa; phylum Arthropoda; class Insecta; order Orthoptera; family Acrididae; genus Schistocerca; species Schistocerca nitens. The sequence goes on along the minus strand of NC_064619.1, from coordinate 500,748,487 downwards.
TAGCCAGCGGAAGTAAACTCAGAAGAGTGTTCCTGGAGCCACTCTGTAGCAATTCTGGATGTGTGGGGTGTCGCATTGTCCTGCTGGAATTGCCCAAGCCTGTCGGAATGCACAATGGACATGAATGGATGCAGGTGATCAGAGAGGAAACTTACGTGCGTGTCACCTGTCAGAGTCGTATTTAGATGTATCAGGCGTTCCGTATCACTCCAACTGCACACGCCCCACACCAACACAGAGCCTCCACCAGTTTGAACAGTTCCCTGCTGATATGCAGCGTCCATGAGTTCATGAGACTGTCTCCATACCCGTGCACGTCCATCCGTTCGATGCAATTTGAACCGAGACTTGTCCGAGTAGGCAACAAGTTTCCAGTTACCAACAGTTTAGTATCGGTGTTGACGTTTTGACGGGCGAAGGCGAGACGTAATGCTTTGTGTCGTGAAGTCATCAAGGGTACACGAGTAGGCCTTCGGCTCCAAAACCCCAGATAGATGATGTTTCGTTGAATGGTTCGCACGCTGACACTGTTGATGGCCCAGCATTGAAATCTGCGGCCATTTGCGGAGGTGTTGCACTTCTGTCACGTTGAACGATTCTCTTCAGTCGTCGTTCGTCCCGTTCTTGCAGGAGCTTTTTCCGGCCGCAGCGATGTCGGAGATTTGATGTTTCACGGGATTCCCGATATTAACGGTACACTCGTATAATGGCCGTACGGGAAAATCCCCACTTCATCGCTACCCCGGATATGCTGTGTCCCATCGCTCGTTCAAACTCACATAAATCTTGATAGCCGGCATTCCAGCGGCAGTAACCGATCTAACAACTGCGCCAGTCACTTGTCTTATATAGGCGTTACCGACCGCAGCACCGTATTCTGCCTGTTTACATATCTCTTTATTTGAAAACTCGTGCCTATAACAGTTTTGGCGCTTCAGTGTAGCAAGTATACGTTGATATGTGGTGCTTTAACTATAAGCTGCAGTCAAATGGAAACGAAGCACGTGAAAAAAGTATGTAAACGGTTTATGGTTACGAAAGTAATCACAATACATATAACCCATTGTGAGGCCAGAAGGTTAATGTCTTCACGGACAAATGTTTGCGGTTGCCTACGGAGCTATGTATGTCCTCAGGTCTGCAACTCTTCGTCCGAGTGTGAAGGAAGTGCAAGGGCTTCCCACCGAAACTTCTGCAACATAGGCAACATGTTAGCGGACGTTATCTTAAGCAGAATGATGCCGTCCGTCAACATTGCTGGGAGTTTGGACTTAATGGCAGGCTTGAAGTTATGTGTCCGCTTACCACTGTGCGTTAATTGTGGCACCGTGTTCTAGAGAGTCAATGAGCAGCAGACCCTTGCGGTCAAAGAGAAGCATCAATGTGATTTTTCGGGATCTTGTGCGTCTGTTTTTTTGACTACGTTGCAGAAGTTTGTACATCAACCACACAGTTTAGCTCTCTCCCTCCGCGCCATTTGACTGTGTATTATTATCTTTTGTACTGTCTAGATTTCAGCTTTTATGTCATCATCAAGTACAATGTTAACAGTTCTTAGACAATTATTAACTAATATTTGTTAAGACTGCCCAAAGCAGCAAGCAAGGCTAACACTTGTCTTCAAGATGTAACTGTCAAAGAATGTGGACTGTAGAAGAGCCTTAATAATGGTCTAGCAATTTCTGGCGTTGTGCTTGATAATGGCGTAAAAGCCAAGATCTGGATAGTACAAAAGAATACACAAATGGCGATTTACTCTTTTAAATAGTATAGCTTGACTGTGGCCCAACGCCTTCGAATTTTTTTACTTTTTTTAGTGATAAGTGTAACTAACATTTCCTGTTAGGTCTTATCGTTAGAGTTCGTAAGATTATAAGTTCTAACTGCCTTCTCTACATTTGGGTTCACGTTAGGTACTATCTACTGTTAGCATATCGCTTGACAATGACTTGGTCGAAATTTTTCAATTGTGAGAAGTAAAACATTGTACTGAAATTAGACAGCCATGACGCCTCTTAACTATAGGTTTCACCTCACATAGAAATTGGGACATACCAGTCGGTAGTAGCAAAGAATGTTTACTATCAAATGTTTTTTAATCCAGTCTCTGATCACAATATCAATTCCTTAGACGATGACCGGTTTCAGTCCGTAATGACAATCATCAGATCTTTTTTACACCATGTCCTGAAGTGATAAGGCCATAATGGCGTCGTCAAAACGTATAAATATAATCATCACAGCATCGTCACATAGATCTAAAATAAGGTGTAGAATAGGCCACATTGTCAACATAGTGATTATTGCAAGTGGCTACGCGATTAGTCGCAGTTGGTGAACGTTTACTGCTTTGCAAGAAGCTGTCTCGTACGGGGGTCTGTATATGCACACGTCTGAAGTCTCTAGAGCAACCTACACAAGAAGGTCTCATAAGTACGTAGTTCCTAGATACTGCATTCTATAGCATGGCTTTGGTTCGACGTTGTTGTGGGAAGATCCGAATGGGGTTGGAACCGATCTTCCCAAGATTACCGGTGGAATCACGTAGTTACTTGGCCAACACAGCAAGCGCCCGTCCTCAGCCGGTACTTATAAAGATAAGGCTCTGAGGTAGATAAGGTTCAGAAGCATTTCATCAAACTCTTAGCTGCGAAAACAAACACGTTGAAGTGGGTACAGCGCAAATTTAGAGTTACTCGGGTTCATGAAAGCACAGCAGTCGCAAAGCAATGTATTAAAATATCTGCTGCTGACAACTTAAATGAAACAACCTTAACACAGCGCTCGGAAAGCAGTCTTTCACCTTCACGAGTCTTGAGTGTCGTTCGATTTTATGTGTCCATATGCGAAATTCTTTCAATTGGAGAAACACTTGTTGCCATATCAGATGATTTCAGGTTATGTGGAGAACGCCAGAAATTCGTACTTTTAAAATTCTTCGCCTAGAGCAGTAGCACCAAACAAGATGATGGATATGATAATCATTTGAAATGTCTTCACTTAAATGGAAACAGCAGAAAATAATAGACCATCTCGTGTCTTCGTCTGCTGCTGAAATACGAGACGCGGCAGACGTATTCCATCCGAATGAGACAGAGCTCCTCATTACAGACTCAGCGCTCGGTCTTTATGTAAGTTCTTGCTCGGCAGCCGAGAGCTGTTTGTGAACTGGAGCTGATTTTCTGCAAACAAAATAAAATACGGGAGACATTGGACGCACCAAGTTTCGTGTCGTTTGATACTTCTAGATTCCAGCGATACCTGTGGAAAGTTTTAGTGGAGTATGTTTGGCAGATGCGAACTAGAGCTCTGCCTCAGCTACTGAAAGTGGTGAAAAATGCTATTCAAGAGCAAAATTTAATATAAGCAAACAAAACTTAGGATATTTAATATCTTTATTGTACGATATTTGATGTGTTATGTTGATTGTACGAGGTGCATTCAAGTTCTAAGGCCTCCGATTTTTTTTTCTAATTAACTACTCACCCGAAATCGATGAAACTGGCGTTACTTCTCGACGTAATCGCCCTGCAGACGTACACATTTTTTACAACGCTGAGGCCATGATTCCATGGCAGCGGCGAAGGCTTCTTTAGGAGTCTGTTTTGACCACTGGAAAATCACTGAGGCAATAGCAGCACGGCTGGTGAATGTGCGGCCACGGATAGTGTCTTTCATTGTTGGAAAAAACCAAAAGTCACTAGGAGCCAGTTCAGGTGAGTAGGGAGCATGAGGAATCACTTCAAAGTTATCACGAAGAAACTGTTGAGTAACGTTAGCTCGATGTGCGGGTGCGTTGTCTTGGTGAAACAGCACACGCGCAGCCCTTCCCGGACGTTTCTGTTGCAGTGCAGGAAGGAATTTGTTCTTCAAAACATTTTCGTAGGATGCACCTGTTACCGTAGTGCCCTTTGGAACGCAATGGGTAAGGATTACGCCCTCGCTGTCCCAGAACATGGACACCATCATTTTTTGAGCGCTGGCAGTTACCCGAAATTTTTTTGGTGGCGGTGAATCTGTGTGCTTCCATAGAGCTGACTGGCGCTTTGTTTCTGGACTGAAAAATGGCATCCACGTCTCATCCACTGTCACAACCGACGAAAAGAAAGTCCCAGTCATGCTGTCGTTGCGCGTCAACATTGCTTGGCAACATGCCACACGGGCAGCCATGTGGTCATCCGTCAGCATTCGTGGCACCCACCTGGATGACACTTTTGGCATTTTCAGGCCGTCATGCAGGATTGTGTGCACAGAACCCACAGAAATGCCAACACTGGAGGCGATCTGTTCAACAGTCATTCGGCGATCCCCCAAAACAATTCTCTCCACTTTTTCGATCATGTCGTCAGACCGACTTGTGCAAGCCCGAGGTTGTTTCGGTTTGTTGTCACACGATGTTCTGCCTTCATTAAACTGTCGCACCCACGAACGCACTTTCGACACATCCATAACTCCATCACCACATGTGTCCTTCAACTGTCGATGAATTTCAATTGGTTTCACACCACGCAAATTCAAAAAAGGAATGATTGCACGCTGTTCAAGTAAGGAAAACGTCGCCATTTTAAGTATTTAAAACAGTTCCCATTCTCGGCGCTGGCGGTAAAATTCCATCTGCCGTACGGTGTTGCTATCTCTGGGACGTATTGACAATGAACGCGGCCTCATTTTAAAACAACGCGCATGTTTCTATCTCTTTCCAGTCCGGAGAAAAAAAATCGGAGGCCTTAGAACTTGAATGCACCTCGTAAGAGTTTCTCGCGTGTCGAATGGAGAGCTAGAAACAATAACGAACTGACAATTTTTCGTTAATTGACGTTAAAACCGTTTCTGAAGGTGACTACTGAATGTAAAATTAAATAGAAACTTAAAGAAATCAAAATTGAATTTATCATCAAAATTACCCAATTTTATATCATAACTCTTTTACTGAAATGCTTGACTCTTAGTATCTTGTAAGTAAATTCGTGTATAGTAATGCCGGCTTCTGAACATCATAATATGACGTGAATTAAAACTTTAGTGTAACGAAAGCCGTTGAATCTTTCATTAATGTTGACTTCACTTTTAATAGATTCTTCTTCTTATGACTGAAATCTCTCACCAAACGAAGAGAAATATGCTTCCTGCAAGCTTTGCTCCACAGCTCCTAAATGATTCAGAGTAAGCATCTTAAAACTGTCAACTGCTGTTATATGTGGATAATTTTCATTGTTTTCAACATTACGATCACTCTGGCGCGGCTTTATCTACATTGGGTCACCAGACTGAAGTCTGCGATGAATTCTCTCCTTAGGCGAAAGTATAAAGGACTTAATGGTGTTTAACAGTGTTATAGTTCTTCGACGTTTATTCACAGCCACTTTTGCCTTACGCAATGGGCTCACAACACGTTCTTTTGATTTTAGCAAACTCCACTGCACTGTGAAGCTATGGTGCTTGACACAGTGGATTTCAGTGTTCTGCCTGTACTTTTGACGTCAACAAACCACCCTACCCTGTTATGTTTATAATCTCTGTCGACTTGATGCTTGTTTAAGATCAACTGGTCAAAAAAAATGAAAGTTACTGATATAGCAACCTTTGTCCGTTTCAAGATGTCTTTTCAAAACGTGAAATGTATGCATAAATAAAACTGAAAATGTTAGTTTGTTCAAAATCGTGTTATCTCCGATACTTCTTCACCGATTGCTTCGAAATTCTGACACAACATTGCATTCGAATACTCGCATGTTTTTATATACCGGCAATTAATACACATACTATATAAATAAACATATAATATATACATTAGGCTAAAACTTCATTACCACGAATATATATACATAAGGGGAAAACTTCATTACCACGAATATCGAAAATTACTCCATCGATTTGCTTCAAATTTTTACGCAATACTCCAATGAACTATAAGAAGCATAAAAGCTACATATTTTGAATGTATGTAATATATCTGTAATATGTAAAGGGGAAACATTGTTCTTCCCATACATATCAGAAACGTTGCTTTCGCTTTCCTTTCTCTTCCATTTCAGTCGACTGAACTAAAACATTGCGTGCTTGGAAACAGCTAATATTATATAAACGTTACACACTCCTCTGCTTTCCACGGGCCACAAAAAGACAGCTGTTTGCTCAATACATTCTTATAGTAATCTGGAGGGATCGAATAGCGTATTATTTTGCTGATGATTCAGTTCACGTTCGACCATCTGTACGCCATCCACACGATCGTTCGCCCGTGAAATACAGTAACATGCGTATCAAGTGCCTCATTTCATCCCTTTAAACATCATGTTTACATACAGGGATACAGTCTCTCTCTCTCTCTCTCCCCCCCCCCCCCCCCCGCCCCCTACTGTTCAATCTGTACATCGAAGAAGCAGTGATTGAAACAGAAGAAAGGTTCAGGAGTGGAATTAAAAATTCAGGGTGAAAGAACATTAATGATACGATTCGCTGATGGCATTACTATCCTGAGTGAAAGTGAAGGAGAATTACATGATCTGCTGAACGGAATGAAAAATCTAATGAGTACAGAATATGGACTGAGAGTAAATCGAAGAAAGACGAAAGTAATGAGAAGAGCAGAAATGAGAACAGCGAGAAAATTAACATCAGGATTGATGGTCACAGAGTAGATGAAGTTAAGGAATTCAGCTACCTAGGCAGCAAAATAATCAATGACGGATGGAGCATGGAGGACATCAAAAGCTGAATAGCACTGACAAAGAGGGCATTCCTGGCTAATAGAAGTGTACTAGTATCAAATATAGGCCTTAATTTGAGGAAGAAATTTCTGAGATTGTACGTCTGGAGCACAGCATTCTGTGGTAATGAAACATGAACTGTGGGAAAACCGGAACAGAAGAGAATCTAAGCATTTGAGATGTGGTGCTACAGGAGAATGTTAAAAATTAGGTGGACTGATAAGGAATGAGGAGATTCTGTGCTGAAGCGGAGAGAAAAGGGATATGTGGAAAACACTGACAAAGAGAAGGGACAGGATGATAGTGCATCTGTAAAGACATCAGGGAATGACTTCCATGGTACTAGAGGGAACTGTATAGGGCAGGAAGACAGAGATGGGAATACATCCAACAAATAATTGAGGACGTTGGTTGCAAGTGCTACTCTGAGATGAAGAGGTTGGCACAGGAGGGCAATTCGTGGCGGCCCGCATCAAACCAGTCAGAAGAACGATGACAAGAAAAAACATCATGTGAACTGTGTCAATTTGGCAAACGATGTACATCCTCTCATGTGGTTTTCGATGTATTCGCACCCTTCCACAGACGTATATCAAAGTGTAACACGACACGTATGTTCAGTCGACCATTTTACATAGTTTGAACGTTCAACAGCGATATTACCGCGGCCTAGTTAAACTATGTGACATGTGGTAACAGAGATTCACATGTGAGGGTGACGTGCTCTGCAGGCCGTAGCGTGAAAGTACCTTTGCACGGTACGGTTTCAAACAGGTAGATGTTGTTATCGTCCGCCATTTAACTGGGGACTGACTTGCCCTCGGCTGTCTGCTGTAACAGTCCACGATAGTCGTCGGCAACAGTCTACCTGGCTGATGATTCTGGCGATGGTAGCTGTCTCCCAACCGCGTTACACTTCTGATACGGTCGCTCGTGTAGATCCCAGTGGCTGGAGGCCCCGGAGATGGAGTGGTCCGTGCCTCGGAGACCCACTATCTAACCGAGATCAGACTCGCTGATGTGCGTGTTGGCCTCGCTGCACGACACTGGAACGCTGGCAACCAGCACAACTCTCGACGACTTGCCCTTCAAGTGTGGCGTTCGGCTATTGCAATTCTGTAGTGACCTGATCTGCTCTCTAACACAGCTGCTGTCTTTTCGATAGATGACTATACATAATCTATTTTTTAATAATTTCATCTGACTTTTGTGGAGCTATTTCGGTATCGTGATTGAGAGGAAAAGTAAAATTAACATCCTTCATATCAGATGAAACAACGACTCTATCGGAACAGATCACTGTTTATTTAATTCCACAACGCGTTTAGAAGGTTTAAACCTCCATCATCACGTGGATCTATGTGGATTAATAAGGCATGTATGTGCTGCGTTACGACTTTGGAGTAACTTGTGGCTCTGTCTAGTAAAGAAAAAAATAATTGTTTTTACGCTTTCATTTTTACTCATCTAAGCAACGAAAGATCTCCGCGCTGCTTTGAGATTTGCTCCGAAATAATGTTTCTGTTTTCCTACACTTCCTTTGCACTCTGAATAGGGGTTTTGATTTGCCGTATGTTCTTTCACTTATTACTTTCCAGATGCCATCTTTTTCCATCAGTGTTTACGAAGGGTGATGGTGTTTTCGATGTATCACGGCAGGGGAAAGCAGACTGTGATCACTGGAGGTATTTTATTTACTTTTCTTTCAGATTTATGTTTTCGTACATCCTTTAATCAAGACCTACACAAAAATATGAGCCACCAGGTGAAATAGTGTTTGCTTTCCTTTTCTAGACAGTACCACAGGTCACTCCTAAGCCGGAGTACAACACCCAAATGTTGTATTAATCCATATAAATCCATCTCATGATGGAGGTTTGAACCTTCGAAACGCGTTATGTAAATAAATGAACAGTAACTGGTAACAGTAAACTTGTTATTTTATTTGATGTCAGTAACAGTCGCGGTGAACTATATATGAAGGTAGTATCTGTTCCTGAAAGAATAGTTACCGTTGATGAACATGCAGCTTTATTAGAATGAAATGATAATTAAATGGACACCCTAGCTGCAAACAGGCGTTGATATACTTCATTGGAGCACGGGAAGCGTGCAAGGGATAAGTCCCTGCAGGCGCACTATCCTCTGTGCCCTCGGTGGCTCAGATGGATAGAGCGTCTGCCATGTAAGCAGGAGATCCCGGATTCGAGTCCCACACGGGCACACATTTTCAGCATGTCCCCAATGAAGTATATCAACGCCTGTTTGCAGCTAGGGTGTCCATTTAATTATCAAGTCACGGTGAAGCCTAAGTAAAAACACTCGTATTTAAAGGTACCCTTTGAATGCTGACATCATTGCTCTGTTAGTTGACAATGAAAATGAACTAAGAGTTCTTACAAAACAGGTAATAAAGGCTACGAAAGGAACGAATGAGTTGGAGCAGTGAGTAGAATTCGGGAGTGCGGCGGTTCAAATCCCAGTCCTGCCAACCAAATTTAGGTTTTATTTCTGTTTTCCCTAAATCTTAAGGCAAATGCCGGGACCAGCACCCCTCATTTCCTTCTGCATGCTTACCCAACCAGAGCTTGTGCTCTGACATCGAAGTCCACGCGAAGTTAAACTTTAATCTTTCTCCCTTACTTTTACTACGAGAGGCACAGGTCTTCAGACGAATAAAGACAAACTACGTACTTTTCTTAAGTCGCAAGTAATAAAATAGTAATGCACTGGAAAGTAATAGCACAAATTTTGGAAAGACAGATTGATGTCCCACTGAAAGACGATGTCTCGGACACCCACTTAAATGAAACTCTGACATATTAAAAATAATTTGGGCGCTTTCCCTCTGTAAGGACAGAGCAAAGTAGCTCAGTATCGTTCATTCTACAGAGAAGAGCTTGCATGGCTTGTAAAACTAACAATGATAATAATAATAATGTTGTTGTTGTTGTGGTCTTCACTCCAGACCATGGTTTAATGCAGCTCTCCATGCTACTCTATCCTGTGCAAGGTTCTTCATCTCCCATTACCTCCTGCAGCCTACATTCTTCTGAATCTGTTTAGTGTATTCATCTCTGGTCTCCCTCTATGAGTTTTAACCTCCGCGCTGCGCTCCAATACTAAACTGGTGATCCCTTGATGCCTCAGAATATGTCCTACCAACCGAACCCTTCTTCTAGTCAAGTTGTGCCACAAATTTCTCTTCTCTCCAATTCTATTCAATACCTCCTCATTAGTTATGTGATCTACCCAACTAATCTTCAGCATTCTTCTGTAGCACCGCATTCTGAAAGCTTCTGTTCTCTTCTTGTCTAAACTATTTATCGTCCACGTTTCACTTCCATAGATGGCTACACTCCATACAAATACTTTCAGAAACGACTTCCTCACACTTAAATCTATACTCGATGTTAACAAATTTCTCTTCTTCAGGAACGCTTTCCTTGCCATTGCCAGTGTACCTTTTGTATCCTCTCTACTTCGACCATCATCAGTTATTTTGCTCCCCAAATAAAAAAACTCATTTACTACTTTAAGCGTCTCATTTCCTAATCTAATTCCCACAGCATCACCCTATTTAATTCGACTACATTCCATTATACTCGTTTTGCTTTTGTTTATGTTCATCTTATATCCTCCTTTCAAGACACTGTCCATTCCGTTCTGCTGCTCTTCCAGGTCCTTTGCTGCCTCTGACAGAATTACACTGTCATCGGCGAACCTCAAAGTTTTTATTTCTTCTCCATGGATTTTAATTCCTACTCCGAATTTTTCTTTAGTTTCCTTTACTGCTTGTTCAATATACAGATTGAATAACATCGGGGATAGGTTACAACTCTGTCTCCCTCCCTTCCCAACCCATGCTTCCCTTTCCAGCCCCTCAACTACATAATAATAATAATAATAATAATAATAATAATGGTGATAATAGTACTTTTCGTTTTCTTGTCTGTAATTGTTCCTCAATAGTCGATACGTCTAACGCAGTCGTAGTATATCGGCCTTTAGGCCCATTTTTAAGTGACCCTATACTCAGACAAACATTAAAAAATTAATTCTGGTGCGTATTTGTCGTTACCATGTCATCTATAAACGTATCTACGAGTGTAAAAGCGTACCTCCAATACGTGCAAGCAACCCAGACAAATGAATGACAAGTCCAAATCACATCTGTATCTGTACATACACATATTGTCTCCCTCTTATGCTTCATCCTTCCTAAACATTAACCACAGCGGCCGTAAACACCTCAGTTGATTGTGTGAGGCGCATAGGTCTTTGTTCAAAGATTACGGATTAATAATGTTATTAATATTGCAATTAGTAAAGGTCTGCGTCTGGCAACTATCTTACCAAACAGAAAGGAACATGAAACCAAATAAAACATCTGAAGACACACAGTTGCTCCAAACAACTGTGATATCGCTTTCATTAACGAGGAACAATAGTATCCATAAACATATGAGAAGGTGAAATAAAAAAAGAAGACATATACGATACGTAACTAGATAACATGCCCGATGGAATTCAGACCTCTTTCGTTAAAGATACGTACTCTGGTTTTCTGTGTCAGTGTGACAAAGTATAAGCGGAAAACTACATCCAGCAGTACAGCATGGATTTACCGTAAAATCTGAGAATGTACTTCTGTTTGATGTTAATTATGTCGTTTGCGGTCAAAGGAAATGAAGCCTCTACTCACCCAGGCACTTTTCCGCGTGTTTGCTTCTCATTATAAGAAATAAACAACAAATCCGTAAAGTAATTGAAATTTCTTGTTTGGAATCAGTGGGAAATTTCACTTACGTAAAAAGCACCAGAGAGGACACACTGCAAAGTTGCACTCTGTAGGTATACAGCGTCTGTGCGGGGGGCTTTGATCGTATTCATTGCGATACGTACAGCCCATCTATCCTGTCGCGCGCGTGCGTATGTGTGTGTGTGTGTGTGTGTGTGTGTGTGAGCTCTCGAGAGAGAAATCTGGAGCTTTTGTGACTCTTAACAAGCGTATCTGATTGGTTTTCCTCCGGCAGTCGCCTGTCAGCGTATCCGAGGCAAAGCGTTTTTGGTTCATGCAGCACAAAAAACACGGTTTGGCTTTTCATCCACTCCGTTCCTTTGTGTGCGTTCAGGTACACACACACAAATAAAACATTACATCGAAACCGTGAACGAGCAGTGTGCTTCAACTTTATTGCGAACTACTGTCGTAATAATATAGACCTTCTATGTTATTTATTTACATAGCGAGGTTAGAGCTCCGCATACAGGGTGAACTAGAACTCCAGCGACAAAATTTTAGAATTTTTTCTGGTATATTTGCCGAGTAGTCTGGTATAAAAGATCCATGGTCTCTGCTGACTCGTTAGAAAGAACCTGCATTGCGTTTGATTTCTTTCCGCTATTTATCTTCATATCTGTACTGCTCTGAAAATATCTGCACAACAGTGTAAATGTTGACGGTACTCTCTGTGTTTCATGCATGGAAACAAATTAGTTCCACTAACTCGCTGTCGGCAACTATAACGACCACTGTACTCTTGGCCCTCAAGCTTGCACTAAGTACTTCTCGGTTTTGTCTCGAGTTTTTCCACCAGTGTTGGTTGTACGCTATCAAGCGCTGTATACTTTGCCGTAAATATTGTGTTCGACATTTTGAATAATACCTGCAAGTGACACTTCTGCGATTCTTACGCACTGTACCTCTCACTGACAGTCTATATTGAATCCTCTTTAGTAAAAGTGTACGTGAATCTTCCGAGGGTTGTTGCATTTCTTTGTATTTGTGATGTACGTTTTGATGGTTATTCTGTATTTTAGGATTTTTTTAACATTGTGGAGGTATTTTTACAGAACCAAATATAATTACTTCACCATACCCAATAAATGATGATTACATTATTATTCTGTAAAGATCCCGCGGAGACCATTGCCCTCTAAAGCAAATACTCGGAAAATATCCCCGAACAACCTCAGAAATTTTGGCGGTGGAAGTCGGTTTCAGCCTGTGTAAAATGGCTCTGAGCACTATGGGACTTAACTTCTGAGGTCATCAGTCCCCTAGAGCTTAGAACTACTTAAACCTAACTAACCTAAGGACATCACATACATCCATGCCCGAGGCAGGATTCGAACCTGCTACCGTAGCGGTCGCGCGGCTGCAGACTGTAGCGCCTAGAACCGCTCGGCCACTTCGGACGGCTCAGCCTGTGTAAACAGGTATTCTTCACAGCTTCTGGAAACTTGAAATGCAGTGGATAAAAGTTACAATTCGACTTGAAGCAACTTTAGAATTACGTACTGTAAGACTCTTACGAATATCAACACAGCAGCAGTGCCATTCTCGGCCATTGCACCCACGTGATAGTGCCAGATAGGCTGTTTGCAAGCCAGAGCATGCCACTGAACATCCGAATCGTCTATTACAGAACATCTGAAAGTAAGATGATAATGTACAATTCAATGAAACGAGGAAGTCCACGAGAAAACTGCGAAGGATGACTGCTTAAAAAGAACAATATTATTATGGACACTTCACAGACAATTGAAGTCATGTAGGGGAAATCTTGCATACTTAAAGGAAAGAAGATACAAATTAACTGCCTGATGGAAATAACAAAGCATCTGGCTGAAAGAAGTGTAAGAAGGGAGACAGTAATTGATAGATTAGATGACAGAAAAATATAAATGAAATCAAGGAATTGTAATACCGGTTGAGCGTGAGGAAAAGGAGGGGTGCATAGTCTCAATGATGCAAAGACGCTTGCTTCGAACGTATGTAAAAAAGCCACGCTGATCTGAAAAAAGGAAGAAAAATAGAGTAAAATATTAAATATAGTTCCTACTTAATAAAATTGAAATCAAGGTAAGGAAGATGTACAAGAAAAAGAGAACTAACTTAAATTTTTGCTATGCAAATAGTGTGTACGTTGGAATGCAGTACCGTTACCTATCTTGCAAGTTTGTAAAGAGAGCTACACTTGAAGGTATACACAGCAATGATTATTTGTGAGTGCTTGTCAATTGTGGTGAAGTAGATGTGATGTAGTCAACGGTAACGGGAATATCAATATTAATAATAACAGTAACAATAACAATAATAATAATAATATGCAAATTTCATCAAAAAGTTTAATACATCGCTACTTAAGTACTTTGACGAAACAAGTCTGGTAAATCGAATCGAGAGAACGCAATAGCTCTCCATACTAAATGTAGGCTGAAGAAACAAATATCTGATCCTCATTAAAAGAACAATAAGGAAAATGACATGGATAAGGAAGATGACGTGGACTGTGCGAACTAAACATGATCAGAATTTTGCACATATTATATAAGATGATAAGCTGCCTAAGGGGAAAAAAGCTAGTAGCAACGGTGAAAAGTAAAGAAAAATAAGGTCTTAGAATACCTTTAAGTTCTTCATCCAAAAAATTATTTTAATTTTATAATTAGCATTAATCAGTCCGCACCATTGTCCCTGTTTCTTAATTCAAATAGTCTCCAGTTACCTGCAAAGCTGTATAGACTTCGTTCATAGCCTTTCGATGACAGAAAAATAAATCTCGTCACCACCTGGTCCTGCAAGCAGTTTTAATCTGCCAGAAAGTTTCCAAAAAAGTGCACACTCCGTTACAGAGTGAAAATTCATTCTGCGGATAGCCAACTCATTTCCTATACCACCCACCTATACCACAGTTTAATTGCCTCATCCGAAGCACAGAACACTATCAAAAATGATCCATGCTTTCACTTTGTCACAACACCATGAACTGTAGCCACAGCACTAGCACAGTGAGGTCAACAGAACGTACCCCTACACTATCCTTCCCCTAGCGCGAATTCCAGATGTGTACATAAATTCCGCTTTGGCAGGTTACAACACGCTGTTTACTGGTCGAATATATTCGCATAAACATGATTTAGTCAGCTAATAGTAACGGCCCCTCAGTCACGTCTGTCCCCTTCCCAATCTTCTACTCTTTAAAGAATTGTACTCCTATTTATAAAACAGCTAACGTCACATTATTTCACAGATCATTTAACGTGTTAAATTTTTATTAGTTTCGGATTATTCACCCGCAGTTAAAGAAAAAGTGGATACCGGAACTGTTTTCCTTTCATCAGAAGCCGTAGCAAAGTTACACTAGTGTTGTTACGCTCTTGGAAGTAGGTCCTACATATGCATTAGATATATTATTACTAAGTTACGTTAATCGAAACTTTAAGACATTCTAATTTATTAACAGCCATCAACGTTTTTCTTATTCACACTTTAGGCATGTAGTTTTTATTTCAAAGGTCATGTACAGTCGCAGTCTCTGCAATGTTGTGCTCCGATTGTCGCACTGTTAATACGGAGTGATAATGGCTAAGGCTGCTTCGTGTTCGGTAGTGGAACTCGCATGTGTAACACAGTTAAAAAGTGCCGATAAATAGGTTCTTCTTAATGTTTTTCATAAATTCACTGAAAAAATTGGCTTTGATGTTTCTCGAGGAACTATATTTGATACAGCTGAGGTACAAATACACATTGGATGTATAACGGAATCGCTAGATTGTTTAGTTAGTGCAGTTCTTGGTCGATGGTTCAAGTCTAGCCTTAGTCATCATTTTTGCGCTCAATTTGGAACACCTTCATTTCGTAATTGTAACGTTCGTCGTCATTGCTTATAAATAATGCACGTCTTCTTGTTTCTAATTACATATTGCACTCGAAATTTTTGTTTTCATTTCAAATATAAATTCTTACTTATCGAAATTTTATGAAAGATTGTTAGCAAAGGTTGCTTAAATTTAGAAAACATAAACTGTTTTTTTTAGGGCAAAAATGAAAACCAAATACTCTTTATTTGAACTATGTCCATTCTTATACCACAGATGTAGTCTCACACGAACCAGTGTAATAACTGTCATAGAAACATGAAAAACAATCAGTTTTACAATATCGAACACACCATAAAAATGTTGCATTTTTACATTTGCCACTGAACCATTACAATATGAAGCCAACAGCACTCGATGGCCAAAGGAAAATCGAAAGCAAAGATGGCACTAGCTGGACAGAAGTACTGGTGCCAGCTGCGTGACGTGTCAGTGACAACATTTAAAATTTTTAAATTATGTCAATATACGAAAGTTTGATAATCAAACTTTTGTTGCCCTGGAAACCATAAGATAGGCAGAATGCAGCTGGGGCTAATGACGTTTTAGCCTTGTACTAATATAACTGGTAAACCTGCGATTCCTTAAAGACTCGATCTCTCATGTATAAAACAGCTTCAAACTTCTGGTTACAATCGATTGCCGTTCATCCGAACTAATTGGAGGACATGGGTGTTCGGAAAACCAATTTATTCGGAAAATCGAACTGTATACCTCTACTTACCAATTTATCAATTAAAAATAATGTATTTACAATGCCATGAATCTCTTTTGTTATTACAAAAGCAAGTACAATAGGAATGTACGTAGTATAACCTAGTAAACAAAAAATGCGTAATACATATTCATTTGCGTGTATAGTATGTCGCACATATAGAATTCTCGCTTACAAAAGTCCTTAACTTTGATCTGTCTAAGCAAGCCTACCCGCTTACAAGCAGCTAAGTTACGCTCCTTTTTCAGGACAAGTATCTGATACTGGTCGCTTTCATCTTGAGCTTAAAACCATCGCAAGCCAGTGTCGGAACGTGTAAATGCTTCAGAAGCAGGCGGTATATTTTCATCTTCAGTTTCTCGACCACTAGTTGATGAGATGCTAGCGCTGTGAACTTCATCAGAGACGAAGCTTACAGTTTCACTATGGAGCATGATTTGTTGCCCTGGATTTGCATCGTCGATACTTATCCGTACTTGAACGTCTCCACCATCATATTCGTGGCAATTGAGTTCTTTAAGAATATTAAGCATTTGGACATATCATTCTACACATCATTTTCAATTAGACGCCGGCCGGAGTGGCAGTGCGGTTCTAGGCGCTACAGTCTGGAGCTGAGCGACCGCTACGGTCGCAGGTTCGAATCCTGCCTCGGGCATGAATGTGTGATGTCCTTAGGTTGGTTAGGTTTAATTAGTTCTAAGTTCTAGGCGACTGATGACCTCAGAAGTTAAGTCGCATAGTGCTCAGAGCCATTTGAATCATTTTTTCAATTAGACTTTGAGAACTTCCCGAAATGCTCAAAATTTTACACCAGGCTTTTTTCACATTCTGTTCCAATGTCCCGATCCTTCAGGACGTATCATTTCAATTACTATTCTTATGATTTCTTAACAGACTTTCTTCACCTTCCTGTTCTTTTTCTAATGACAACCTACGTAAAAAAAAATTCTGTAGTATCGTCTTAATTTCAATAACGCCTTGATCCTTGGGCCGTAATAAGGAGGTTATGTTAATTGGATGAAACATAACTTTTATGAACGCATCCTTTTCGTTTAAGATGTCACCTGATGGATGAGTTGGTGCATTGTCAAAGAACAATAATGTTTTCTCACTTTCGTCATTCCTTAACGGATGAGCTGTTTTACAGGGTACTTTTACATAAACTACTCCGCGAATCGTACTATCCATCTCGGCGCTCTTTTGTGAAGTGTACACGTAGGCAACGCAACATATTAACGTGTTTGAAAGAATGCGGTTTTTTACTTCTACCAGTGACGAGTGTAAGGCATCGGTGGTTACCAGTAGCATTAGCACAAGCTGAAGGTGAAATGCGATCCTTGCTTATTTTAGGACCAGGAGCTGCTAATTCACGACGTGAAGCAAGAGTTTCTCTTGGCAAAGCGTTCCAATTGAGTCCACTTTAGTCAGGATTGTAAACTTTTTCGAGAGCATAATCTTCTTCCCTCAATACGCCCCTTAGTTCGATATTCAAAGAATGAGCTGCTGAAGAATCATCGAACAGTTTTTCTCCTTGTATTTGATGCTCACAGAATGCCATACTTCCTTTAAACCTCAACGACCTTCTAAGATTTCCATTAAACTGAAATGCCTTTTCAGTTGTAATGGAACCGGAAATAGGTTTTCCTTGCGATTTTTTTCCTGTAAACCACTTGTAAGCATAATCGCCTACATCCGTATTCTGGCGAGCTTCATAGTTTTATGACTTGTCGGTCCATCAGTACAATCAAACGTAGATATAAAATTTGTGATGCTTGTCTTTTTTTTTTTTTTTTTTTTTTTTTTTTTTGTAAATGTCGACTTGCCAGTCTTGTACTCATTACGTAACTTCTTTGGAGATTCACCTTCCCCTACCATTCCATTAATCTCGTATTTACCTCTCATAGAAACGTTTGCGTTGTGGCAATTATATCGCAAATTTACATTACGCGGCAAATTTGGCATAACTAAACGTAACAGAACGCAACTGATTACTCGCGGGGGGAAGGCGGTAGAAGCGAGCGAGTAACAGTTCGGTTAATAGGCCACTGGTGTGACCAACATTCGGATAAACTACGCTCTGTTGTACTTGACAAATGAGCTAATATGTAAATATTTGTTGTTAAGCACATAAACGAGAAAAAGTTTAGAAAAGGTTTGAAATTATGTTTAAGGTTTGTTGGAAAAATGGCTGAAATGGCTCTGAGCACTATGGGACTTAACATCGGAAGTCATCAGTCCCCTAGAACTTAGAACTACTTAAACCTAACTAACTTAAGGACATCACGCACATCCATGCCCGAGGCAGGATTCGAACCTGCGACCGTAGCTGTCGCACGGTTCCAGACTGAAGCGCCTAGAACCGCTCGGCCACACCGACCGGCGATTTGTCGGAAATTGCTAAGCACTTTCATTATGAAACACTCTATGAGCATAGTCTGGATAATTAGCGTTCCGTTTTAATCAAAAACTACTTTTTCACCAAGTTTTATGTTTATGACGTCATATCTCCTGAAGTATTTGTCGTACAACGATATAAGATTGCAGTTACATTTAGTGGTATGTGTAGATATCGACTGCAATAGAGTTGCAAATAGCAGTAGCAGTAAATAAGTAATAAGTTAAAAGTCATGCCTGATGCTGAAGTTATTGCATGAAAAGCGAAAATTTAGTAAGCGACCAACTCCTGTCCTGTGGGGTGGTCAGCGAAAAACAGTTTCTAAGGGTTGGTGAGACATGGGACACACGCTCAAGGGTACTTCAATTGAATAAAAACAAGGCAATAATTACCAATCAAACACAAACTCTGGCTAGTAATCTCCAACAGATTTTATTTGGCAGTTGCATGACAGCAGCAAACTGCAGATACATAATTTCCATAGAATCTGAAACATTACTAAAGAGACAAAATGTCTACGGGCGTCAAATACCACCCCAAGCAATAAATAATTTCAAAAGCCTCTTTACATAAATCTTAAGAACAACACAAACAATAAATGGTTTACTGAGAAAAATTTATACAGAAGCAGGACACCTTTTAAGATATAACAGCAGAAACAACTCACAATTTCTCTCTATGAATAAGATATTAAAAACCCAGTATAATGAGGGGCATCTTTCAGGTATTACAAAATTTCAGTGACAAGTAATGGCGCATCAGAGTTGCGTCGAAACTACAACTCAGATCGAGCCTGAATGACAGCTGGGAGGAACGGTGGAAAGGATGGACCGACGCCTTGGCGTCACCAACCAGGAACAAAAAATAAAATACTCAACTTAAATTCACCGATGCACTGGAGTCTATTCATAAGTACTATCGGTTACAATTCAAACTGACCGCCGCCAAGGCGTCGTTCCCCCAGTTAAACGACCAGCTACAAAGGGCCGCTGATTGTACCACTGAAACAACAATGTAAAATCACACAGAAACTGGGCAGTGTCCAGAGTAACACAGTCCTCAAAACAATATAAAAATTTCAGAACAGGAATACGGCCACAAGGGACCCACAAGCTTTCTTATTTTTCAGCTTAATCCACACTGAAACAGTATAGCAGACGCAAAACATCAAGAAATTAGCTTTTTGTAGGAATAGACAATCTGTTTCTCATAAACAGCTTAATTTATTCCTGCTCCTCTCTCATCACTTCCATACCATCACCTGCTCATCCTGCACCTTCCTAGTGCTGGCTATGTTCTAAACATACTCAATGATAAGAACTTCCACTTGCTCCAAATCTGATGTCGGGGTGGCACAAGTATCCAATCTGCTGTCCTCCGCAAATCCACCATTTCACACAGGTAACCACTGTTCCATAAATTGTGCACCAGTGGACAATACGAAACAGATAACATGGGCGTCCAAACACTGGGACTGCCGTTAACTGGAAACAGCACGAAATTCAATATGCATATACACTACTGGCCTTTAAAATTGCTACACCAAGAAGAAATGCACATGATAAACGGGTATTCATTGGACAAATATATATTATACTAGAACTGACATGTGATTACATTTTCACGCAATTTGGGTACATAGATCCTGAAAAATCAGTACCCAGAACAACCACCGCTGGCCGCAATAACGGCCTTGATGCGCCTGGGCATTGAGTCAAACAGAGCTTGGATGGCGTGTACAGGTACAGCTGCGCATGCAGCTTCAACACGATACCACAGTTCATCAAGAGTACTGACTGGCGTATTGTGACGAGCCAGTTGCTCGGCCCCCAATGATCAGACGGTTTCGATTGGTGAGAGATCTGGAGAATGTGCTGGCCAGGGCAGCAGTCGAACATTTTCTGTATCCAGAAAGGCCCGTACAGGAATTGCAACATGCGGTCGTGCATTATCCTGCTGAAATGTAGGGTTTCGCAAGGATCAAATGAAGGTTAGAGACACGGGTCGTAACACATCTGAAATGTAACGTCCACTGTTCCAAGTGCCGTCAATGCGAACAAGAGGTGACCGAGACGTATAACGAATGGCACCCCATACCATCACGCCGGGTGATACGCCGCCAGTATAGCGATGGCGAATATACGCTTCCAATGTGCGTTTACCGCGATGTCGCCAAATATGGTTGCAACCATCATGATGCTGGAAACACAACCTGGGTTCATCCGAAAAAAATGAGTTTTTGCCATTCGTGCACCCAGGTTCGTCGTTGAGTACACCATCGCAGGCGCTCCTGTCTGTCATGCACGTCAAGGGTAACCGCAGCCATGGTCTCCGAGCTGTCAGTCCATGCTGCCGCAAACGTCATCGAACTGTTCGTGCAGATGGTTGTTGTCTTGCAAACGTCCCCATCTGTTCACTCGGGGATCGAGACGTGGCTGCACGATCCGTTACAGCCATGCGGATAAGATGCCTGTCATCTAGACTGCTAGTGATAGGAGGCCGTTGGGATCCAGCACGGCGTTCCGTATTACCCTCCTGAACCCACCGATTCCATATTCTGCTAACAGTCATTGGATCTCGACCAACGCGAGCAGCAATGTCGCAATACGATAAACCGCAATCGCGATAGGCTACAATCCGACCTTTATCAAAGTCGGAAACGTGATGGTGCGCATTTCTCCTCCTTACACGAGGCATCACAACTACGTTTCACCAGGCAACGCCGGTCAAATTTTGTTTGTGTATGAGAAATCGGTTGGAAACTTTCCTCAAGTCAGCACGTTGTAGGTATCGCCACCGGCGCCAACCTCGTGTGAATGCACTACATACCACAGCATCTTCTTCCTGTCGGTTAAATTTCGCGTCTGTAGCACGTCATCTTCTTGGTGTAGCAATTTTAAAGGCTAGTAGTGTATACAGCAGGACCTGAAGAACCTGAATAATTCCCACCGTTTGAATCTGTAGCGTATCCGATTTCACGCTGATACATTCCAAAGCCACATTTAGATGTTCACATAGTTTAGCAGCACAGACGAGACTCTCGCCCTATCACTAGACGCAGCACACACTCGCCGACGGCACGTACATCTCCGTCCGCAGCCCCACTTGCCACGTGACAGAAAGAGGCGGACCATGCGCAAAGAGCGACCGCCGACAACCAAACTGCACACCGGAGCGCAAACAACCGACCAAAATCAGCCTTCTCACCACAGCGCCGTGCGCTTAAATAGCCGAAAAGCGACCAAAGAGGAAAACCGCGGCCACGCGATACAGAATCCATCGCAGATATCTTAAATGAATACAAAGAAGCGATTGGCGCCAATTGCGCCACGTATCAGCTGAAATTATGCGTAATGTTTGTTTAAAGTAGTTGAGTGCTGTCGTTCTCAAATTCCAAACGACTATAATCTGGGGAATTTGCGCGTTGTGAGCTATGCAAGACGTACACACAGTTTCTAACGGTTATAAATGTCGTACTTTGTTAAACCTATAGCATAGGATTCTACCTCTCAATGATTTCATCAGGTTACCTGCCATTCAGATGGTAGTTGCACGCAGTGACTATTATATTGATTTGTAAATAATAGATTTCAGCTATCAGTCGTCCTGTTTAAATTTTATTGGCAGATCTAGCTTTCAGCTAGAAGCTAGTGATTCTCAATGCCCTATCATTTTTTATCAATGCATGTAATGCCTGTTGGTCAGGCTTCATCCACAGTTCATTGAATACTACTGTTTGCGGCAGGCGGGCTGTATGGAGAACACATCGGTTGGTTACATGGCGCCATCTATGTAAACATGAAACAGTGATGGAAATAAAAGAATAGTTGAAGAGTGGAATTAAAATTCAAGGTGAAAGGACATCAATGACACGATTCGCTGATGACACTGCTATCCTGAGAGAAAGTGAAGGAGAATTACATGACCTGCTGAACGGAATGAACAGTCTAATGAGTACACAGTATGGATTGAGAGTAAACCGAAGGAGACGAAAGTAATGAGAATTAGCAGAAATGAGAACAGTGCGAAACTTAATATCATGATTGATGGCCACAAAGGTAGATGGGGCCCGCATCTCGTGGTCGTGCGGTAGCGTTCTCGCTTCCCACGCCCGGGTTCCCGTGTTCCATTCCCGGCGGGGTCAGGGATTTTCTCTGCCTCGTGATGGCTGGGTGTTGTGTGCTGTCCTTAGGTTAGTTAGGTTTAAGTAGCTCTAAGTTCTAGGGGACTTATGACCACAGCAGTTGAGTCCCATAGTGCTCAGAGCCATTTCAAAGGTAGATGGAGTCAAGTAATTTAGCTATCTAGGCATCAAAATAACCAATGACCGACGGAGTGAGAAGGACATCAAAAGCAGACAAACCTTGGCAAAGAGGGCATCCCTGGCTTAGAGAAGTCTACTAGTATCAAACATAGGCCTTAATTTGATGAAGAAAGTTTTGAGAATGTACGTCTGGAGCACAGCATTGTATGGTAATGAAACATGGACTGTGGGAAAACCGGAACAGAAGAGAATCGAAGCATCTGAGATGTGGTGCTACAGACGAATGTTGAAGTTTTGATGGACTGATAAGGTAACGAAAGAGGAGGTTCTGCGCAGAATCGAATATGAAAGGAATATGTGGAAAACACTGATGAGCAGAAGGGACAAGATGATAGGACATTTGTTAAGACATGAGGGAATGACTTCCGTGATACTAGAGGGAGCTGCAGAGGGAAAAAACTGTAGAGGAAGACAGAGATTGGAGTACATCCAGCAAATAATTGAGGACGTAGTTTGCAAGTGCTACTCTGAAATGGTTGGCACAGCAGAGGAATTCGTGGCGGGCAGCATCAAACCAGTCAAAAGATTGATGACCAAAAAAAAAAAAAAAAAAAAGTAACAGAAGAAGACTCATGATCTTTATCCACGGAATGTATGCTTAGTCAGTTCTATTTGTCACCAGTGCGAGGAGAATTTTTTCGTCTTCGTGGCAAATGCATTCAATCTGTCTTAGCTGGTTACATACAATATTACACTCATGTTCAGAAAAGACAGAACACCTTGAAGGATTAGGTGTAGGATTATCATGTTCAAAGGACATGTACATTAGTATGTTCTGCAAAAATGATTAACGTTTCAGTCACCTCGGTTGAGCATGTGTCCTGTTGCCTAGTAGGCGCAGGGTCCGTCATTGGCTCAGAAAACTTATATCATACGTGATGATATCAACGCGTATAAGGCACGAATGGCGTCCTGTATTTTAGTTATCCATGGTGTATTCAGCTGGATCCAAAGTTCAACTGTGGTGGTTGGGATTGGGTCACAGCACTGCACCCACCGTTTCAGCATAACCCAATCATTTTCGATTGGCGACAACTCTGGTGATCTGGCGGGCGAGGGCAAAGTATGACATCCTGTGGCACCAACAAGGCACGTGTTCGTGCAGCAACATGTGTTCGTGCAGTGTCTTGCTAAAAAATTGCGTGTGGCGTGGTGTACAGAAAGGCTCTGTCTGCGGATCGCAGGGTGTCATTCACGCAGGTCACGCTGGTCACAGTGTCCTAGAACGTACCAACTGTGATTTGTGGGTGTACCCTATGGCACCCCATACCATAAGGCCTTGCGTTGGCGCTGTATATCTTTTCCGTATGCACTGTGAAGCCACTCCCCCCTGTGCGACCTTCATTTTCAAACAAACGGAACCTGTATTCGTCCGAAAACATTGTCTGATGCCATTCCTGTCCTCTGTGACGTCGTTCCATACACCGTTGCCTTCCAGCACGTTTCTGCTCATTCATCAAAGGTAGGTGGAGAAGTGTACAACGCACACTTAACCCATACCGCAATAAACAGCGACGGACTGTCAGCCCTGATAGTGTAGGATTGGTGTTCCCCTGTTGCACCAGAGCCGAGCCGCGTGGGGTAGCCGCGGGGTCTGGGACGCCTTGCCACAGTTTGCGCTGCTTCCACCGTCGGAGGTTCGAGTCCTGCTTTGGGCTTAGCTGGGTGTGTTGTCCTTAGCGTAAGTTGGTTTAAGATAGATTAAGCAGTGTGTAAGCCTAGGGACCGATGACCTCAGCAGTTTGGTCCCATAGGAACTTACCACCACCACCACCACCGCCACCACCAACAGAGCCGAGCCGCACTCAGATCTCACCTGCAATGGCATTCGGATGAAGTGTCCGATTTTCTCGGGGGAGGGGGTGGTCTGGGTACTGCTACGTGACCCCTCTCGGCGTGTTCCGTCAACCATTCTGCACACATCCTTTGCATTGCCAAAGCACTTCGTCCCACACGAGCCGCAATTTCCCGGATGGGTGCCTTTCATTCTCCCGTGGCAATAATGCGCCCTCTCTCAAGCTCACTGTTCTGACGGAACGGTTTGCGCATACGTCTGCGAGGCTCTCCGCACGCCTGATCAAGTCACATTGATGCATTACCTTCGATTTATAGCGGCAGCAAAAGCCGCAGGCACATTTTACTGATAGGCGGTGTTGCGCCACGATATCGATGTTGACCTTGATGGTTCAAATGGCTCTGAGCACTATGCGACGTAACTTCTGAGGTCATCAATCGCCTAGAACTTAGAAGTAATTAAACCTAACTAGCCTAAGGACATCACACACATCCATGCCCGAAGCAGGATTCGAACCTGCGACCGTAGCGGTCGCTCGGCTCCAGACTGTAGCGCCTAGAACCGCACGGCCACACCGGCCGGCGATGTCGACCTTGAACCCGCAACATAGATGTCCCGTGTATATGTACGTCCTATCCCTAATTGTTCAAAATGTTCTGTTTTTTTTTTTCTGAACATGAGTGTATTTACCTGTTGTGATCTCGTCTGTAGTGCATTTACTTGCCGTCAGGGCAATGACCGTTAGCAGATTAAACAACCGATGAATGGAGAGACCACCTGAAAGCACGCAGACTTTTCCGCAGACATGTTCCGTTGCCTTGTGTGAGTGCGGCTGGTTCCAAACAATTTCACCACGCCACGCCATCGTCCTCAGAAGCACGTCTCCATTGGCCCTCGGGCGCTTGCAGAGTGTCAAAACAAGCGCCGGTCCACGCACCGCAGCTAATGGATGTTTGTCTAGGAGTACTGCCAACAGCCTTCTGCTCAGTCAGTGCCGTTCTTGCAACGGAGTGAGTTCAGCAGACGAACTGACAAATGTTCTAGTGCGTGATGTAGACGGACTTGAGGGATTTCGAAGAGTGATCATTAGTCATCTGTATTCCCGTCAAGATTTCCTTCTGTTATTTTGCTTTTCTATTTTTTCTTATGAATAAGTTAATTCAGTGAAACGCTCCTAGTTCACTGTTTTCATTTTTTTTTTTTTTTGGCCAGCCGCTGTGGCCAGGCGGTTCTAGGCGCTTCAGTCCAGAACCGCGCTGCTACTACGGTCGCAGGTTCGAAACCTGCCTCGGGCATGGATTTGTTTGATGTCCTTAGGTTAGTTAGGTTTAAATCTAGGGGACTGATGACTTCGGATGTTAAGTCCCATAGTGCTTAGAGCCATTTGAACCATTCTGAACATTTGTTTTTCTTTTCTTACGTGTAAACCGACTTGTTTACTATCAGAAAAAATAATTCAAATGCTGTTGTCGAACGCGTCTTTTTTTCTATCGTCATCTCTCTACCATAACGCCCCACCAATTACTAATTTTCTTTTTTGAAAAAGTCGACAATTTTTCGACCTGTCGAGGTCCTCCCCTATTTCTTCCTGTCTTGTGAAAATTATGGCTTCGTTGCATAACAATTTTCATACACTAACTCTTTATTCAAATCGACCTCTGCATCAATGAGGAAAGGCATCTGAAAAAGTTACACCTTATTAAGACAAAAAATCTCGATACTATAATATTGTAACACTTACCCAAATTAAAAAAAAACGGTAAAAACAATAACAATATTAAAGATACAACATAAACAGCTGGACCAGCAAAACGATCATGTTAGACAGTGTCAGACGTACCCTCATATGGCGTGAGGTCGGGACGTGTAATGCTCCTTGGAACATTATCGAACATGATCGTCTGATAGTGCCAATGTTATGACGTGGGCAGGCATAATGTTACATGGGCGTACTGGCTTCCACATCTTTGAACACGACACACTCAGATTTCATAGTTACTGTAATACTGTACTTCTTCCCCATATGCGTCTTTTCAAGGGCTTTGACTTCAGAATTAGTGGATGAGAGTGAACGACCGCATAGAACATCTCAGTTGAAGAAGTTCTTGGAACGAGAGGATATTCAGCGGATCGACTGGCCTGCCCGTTCCCCGACTTAAATCCCAAAGAGCACCTGTTGGAAAACTTAGGCAGACGTACTGCAGCACGTCCATATGCACCAAAGACCGTATGGTAGTTGTCAACAGCGCTGGTGGAGGATGGAATGCTCTGGTGCAAGAACTCCTTAGCAACTGTGTGACCAGCATGGAAGCAGGCTGCGAAGCATGCATAGCCCTCGGTGGTGATCACTGACTCCATTAAGAATCGTGTCTCCCCCCTTGTAATGTCCAGGAGACCATCATTAACCGCGACGACTTCAGTGTAACCATTATCTTTGAATAAAGGTGGCGTTTGTCCGCAACTCGTGGTCTCGCGGTAGCGTTCTCGCTTCCCAAGCACGGGGTCCCGGGTCCGATTCCCGGCGGGGTCAGGGATTTTCTCTGCCTCGTGATGACTGGGTGTTGTGTGTTGTCCTTAGGTTAGTTAGGTTTAAGTAGTTCTAGGGGACTGATGACCATAGCTGTTAAGTCCCATAGTGCTCAGAGCCATTTGAACCAATTTCAAAGGTGGCATTTCTCTTCGACTGATCACGTATTTCCTTCGGTGATGTTCTGTAATGTAACAGTATGCTACTAGTATCATCGAGCTATGTTACTTGGCAGTGACACATCATTCGGAAGTTACATTTGTCCTTAAGTTTTACTCACCAGTGTACAAATATCAATGGTCGTGGCTTTTAGCCTGTTTTTAAGGTTGTTCGTAATGGCATTTAGGTTTATGTTTTAGATTTAACTCTCTTTTTGTATTGTTTTGGAACTTAGTCCATTTCTGTGTGTAGTCATCAATTATAGAGCAGAAGACAATTGGAGCAAATGGCTCTGAGTACTATGGGACTTAACTTCTGAGGTCATCAGTCCCCTTGAACTTAGAACTACTTAAACCTAACTAACCTAAGGACATCAAACACAGGCATGCCCGAGGCAGGATTCGAACCTGCGACCGTAGCGGTCGCGCGGTTCCAGACTGTAGCGCCCAGAACCGCTCGTCCACTCCGGCCGGCGAAGACGATTGGACAGTAGTATTCGTGCTACGAATATTCCTAGTATTGAGCGTGGGACAGGAACACAGCCATATTCTGCCCAGCTTGCTCCAGTTTCAAGAGTCAGACAGCTACTTGCACCACTCTCTTCATTTGATCGAATCGCTTTTATTACCCGAGGAAATCTTTGTTTCTCCAGCTTTTGCACTTTTATAACCGAAGTGACAGAGAAAAAATAAAACGTACGTATATGTTAAAAATGTGATCAGTCTTTCTACAAGCACTATGTCTTCAATCGTAACTAACAATTAAAAATAAATGCTTTAAAGAACGGATTAGGACAGAAGTCTACGGAAAATCTTCACCAATAGAAGGCACAATTCGGTGAGTATCTGCTGTTAAGAAGAGCATTTGAGGAGAGCGATACAGGGGTTGACACAGATTAGTACCATTTCATTACAGCGCCGATTGAGAACAAGACCTGTTAGAAACGAAAAGCAGCATACTTTCTTCACATTTTCTGGGATGTGATATACAGTGAAGCGCCAAAGAAACTGCTAAAGGCATGCGTATTGAAATACAGAGATGTGTAAACAGGCAGAATACGGCGGTGCGGTCGGCAACGCCTATATAAGACAACAAGTGTCTGGCGCAGTTGCTAGATGGTTACATCTGTTACAATGGCAGGTTATCAAGATTTAAGTGAGTTTGAACGTGTTGTTGTAGTCGGCGCACGAGCGGTGGCACACAGCACCTCCAAGGTAGCGACGAAGTGCGGATTTTCCCTTACGACCCTTTCACTAGTGTACCGTGAATATCAGGAATCCGGTACAATATCAAATCTCCGACATCGCTACGGCCGAAAAAGCTACTGCAAGAAGGGGACCAACGATGACTGAACACAATCGTTCAACGTGATAGACGTGCAACACATCCGCAACTTGCTGCAGATTTCAAGGCAGGGCCATCAACAAGTGTCAGAGTGCGAAACATTCAGTGGAACATCATCGATATGGGCTTTCAAAGCCGAAGGCCCCCTCGTCCACCCTTGATGACAGCACGACACAAAGCTTTACGCCTCGCCTGGGCACGACAACACCGTCATTGGACTTTTGATGACTAGAAACGATGCCTGGTCGGACGAGTCTCGTTTAAAGTTGTATCGAGCGGATGGATGTGTACGGGTATGGAGACAAGAATCCATGGATCTCGCCTGCCAGCAGGGGACTTTTCAAGATAGTGGAGGCTCTGTAATGGTGTGGGGCGTCTAGATACGACTCTGACAAGTGACACGTATGTAAGCATCCGTTGCTTATGACAGCAATTTTGACGCAATGGATTTTTGTCCATTACAAGGAATTGTAGTATATGTTTTATGCTTAACAAGTTAGATGTTAGCTGAATAATGATAGCATTTGCTCTTGTTTGGACTAATGAAGCGGAGACATAAGTGGCCGTAGTTGGGTAGAAATGTCCTTACTACCGTCTTATAGCGTCGTATCTCAGGCAAGAGCACTGCAGTTGTATTGCAATGTTTCCAAGCATTTAGCATCTTACTGAAACTGGTATGCGATTGACTGTTGATCTCTGACTCATAAACTTTGAGTTTAATTGTGCGCTGCCTTAAACCATTGGCTACGAAATAACCATCTATTTAATTTCGCAGGTTAGAGATGCAGATAAGCTAATTATTTTCTCTTTGATGAGTGGATATCACAGTTATACTGTAGAAATTACGGTTCCTGTAGTGGAGTGAAGTTAATGTTTTTGACCGTGATTGTCAGGTACTCTTAAATGGGTCCGCAGCTCGTGGTCGTGCGGTAGCGTTCTCGCTTCCCACGCCCGGGTTCCCGGGTTCGATTCCCGGCGGGGTCAGGGATTTTCTCTGCCTCGTGATGACTGGGTGTTGTGTGATGTCCTTAGGTTAGTTAGGTTTAAGTAGTTCTAAGTTCTAGGGGACTGATGACCATAGCTGTTAAGTCCCATAGTGCTCAGAGCCATTTGAACCATTTGAACTCTTAAATGAGGAAGAAATACAGCTTAAAAACATCATCGACAATGAAATTAATACACGTACTATGAAACTGTGCCATGCTAACTCGAATTTAACGGTACGAAAACTTCTCGTACTTTTAGACGTTGCTCTGAACCATACATCAAAATTCCTCACTCTTGTAAAACGTTATGTTGGCCGGGCAGAGTGGCCGAGCGGTTCTAGGCGCTTCAGTCTGGAGCCGCGCGACCGCTACGGTCGCAGGTTCGAATCCTGCCTCGGGCATGGATGTATGTGATGTCCTTAGGTTAGTTAGGTTTAAGTAGCTCTAAGTTCTAGGGGACTGATGATCTCAGAAGTTAAGTCCCATAGTGCTCAGAGTCATTTGAACCATTAAAACGTTATGTTGTTAACCGCGACTATCATACGGAGATGTTCTAGAATGGCAGATTCCAGAGATATGCTATCATTCTGATGGAATCATAGTATTAATATTTTATTGGGCATTCCTTATAAGGCTCAATTCACGAATGGTTCGAGGCGAGACGTTAACAGCAAATGGTAGTTAATTTCTTGTATGAACAACAAACGTAATTTCAATCTCATTAGCGTACTTGAATTTCATTATTTACAGTGGTACAAGGATTTGTCAAAGACAATAGCACATGAAACCATATCACAATTACATCTGATTTAAGAAATTATTGTTGCATATAACACGTAAGTTATACTATAAATCAGAATATTAAAAGAAATTTTATTGTACTTATGCAAATATTTTAACATAAGCACTACGGTTCCATATGATCAAAGGTAATAATCACTCAAGTTTCAGTGCTGATGATTCATGTGCTCTGCGGCAATAAGAGAGTTATTGTTAATTAACATTTTTTATTTCTTTCGTGAATGTTTGAAATTCTGATATTCTTTTTGTTTTATGAATTGATGCACTAACATAATTTTTGCCTTGTACAGTTCACTTTTTATGCGTGGATTACGTGTATATTTCTCCATTTAAAATACTCTCTGTTTAGAAATTCACAAATAAAGAACGTGACCGTTGAAAACTGAGAATACCGGTTGCGCCCGCAGAAAATTTCTTTTGGCAGTTGATATCTCTCGAAAAGCGGAGTGCAGTAAAACATTGCTCATTACTGTTTGGAGTAGAAGTTTTTGCAAGACGCAAGTGCAGTTTTCCTTACAGTGGTCACCACGCCTGTGATCCCACTGCTGTTTCAAACTCTTTACATTGCGTAGCAAGACTGAAACTAGAACTGCCTGTAAAGTTTTGTTTTCAGGAGGGCCTCTCTACCATCACCTCTATATACGAGGTGCGGCTAGAAAAAAACCGGACTGATGCTGGAAAAAACATTTATTTACAATTATTTACAATTTCATGTTATCTCCTTCAATGTACTCTCCTCCTCGGTCTCTACACCGCTCCATACGAATTTTCCACTGTTCATAGCAATGCTGCAGATCATTTTCGGTAAGTCCATACATTACTTCCGTCGCTTTTTCTTTTACTGCTTCAACAGTCTCAAATCTAGTTCCTTTCAAAGCTGACTTGACTTTAGGGAAAAGAAAAAAGTCACAGGGGGCCAAATCAGGTGAGTAGGGTGGATGATCTAAGATGGGAATGTTGTGTTTTGCCAAAAACGTCTTCACTGACAACGCACTGTGAGCTGGGGCATTGTCTTGGTGAAGGATCCATGACTTTTTTCTCCACAAATCGTTCCGTTTTCTCCGTACTCGCTCACGTAGGGTAGCCAGGACGCGAATGTAGTAATGCTGATTCACTGTTTGTCCCTCTGGTACCCAATCAATGTGCACAATCCCTTTGATGTCAAAAAAAAAAAACAATCATCATTGCCTTGAATTTCGATTTTGACATTCGTGCTTTTTTTTGTCGTGGAGAACCAGGAGTTTTCCAATGCATCGATTGGCGTTTAGTTTCGGGATCGTAAGTAAAAAACCACGATTCATCGCAAGTAATAACATTTTGTAAGAAGGTGGGATCACTTTCAATGTTTTCCAGGATGTCAGAACAAATCATTCTTCGGCGTTCCTTCTGTTCAATTGTGAGACACTTTGGAACCATTTTTGAACACACTTTGTTCATGTTGAAACTTTCATGAAGAATCTGCCTAACACTTCCCTTGTCAGCTCCTGTTAACTCAGACACTGCTCTGATTGTTAAACGGCGATCTTGTCGAACAAGTTTACCGATTTTTTCAATGTTTGCATCAATTTTTGCTGACAATGGTCTGCCAGTGCGAGTGTCATCACTGGTGTCTTCGCGGCCATCTTTAAATCGTTTAAACCACTCAAACACTTGTGTTCGCGATAAACAATCATCGCCGTACACTTGTTGTAACATTACAAACGTTTCACTTGCAGATTTTCCTAGTTTGAAACAAAATTTGATGTTAACACGCTGTTCTTTCTGTACACTCAACATTTTCCGACGCACAGACAAAACGTCAACTACTTAAAACAGACGCCACGGGCAGACTGAGTGCAGGAGGCAGATGAAAAAAATGGTTCAAATGGCTCTGAGCACTATGGGACTCAACTGCTGAGGTCATTAGTCCCCTAGAACTTAGAACTAGTTAAACCTAACTAACCTAAGGACATCACAAACATCCATGCCCGAGGCAGGATTCGAACCTGCGACCGTAGCAGTCTCGCGGTTCCAGACTGCAGCGCCTTTAACCGCACGGCCACTTCGGCCGGCGGCAGATGAAACTCGAGCAGTAGGCGGAGCGAGAGTCACGTGACAGGCCACGCGACTTTCAGCCTTATTGCATTCGTTTTATTGTTTCAGCAGTACTAGTCCGGTTTTTTTCTAGCCACACCTCGTATACTTTCACTGAGCACACATTAATGACATTAAACGATGCGATATCACCAGTTTAGGTCTTCTGCGACTAAGTGAATGCATTTGACGATGTCAGCCACTACACTATATTGCAGAAGTAATATTTCATGAAATACTTGCTTCAACAGAAGCTTGGTTGATTTCATATTTGGGAAAGAGCAGGCCGTTGCGCTAATTCATAAGAGGATGGAGCATCAATTTCGTGGGGAGAAACTACCTGTACAACGGGTATTCCACAATGTTTGATCATGAGCCCTCACTGTTCACATTCTTTTTTTATATATGTTCCATTTCAACTGAATAATAAGTTAAGATTTTTTTCACGTAAGCACACAATATAATTAGAACAAGTAAGAAGTATAAACAGAGGAAAACAATAAATGCTCTGTGAAAAAGAAAACACGACTCGTCCACTTTAGAGTAAACAGGATAGAAATTTCAAATTTCTTGATAAGGAATATTGCAGAAATCTTTAAACAGAAAACCAATAGTAGAACAGTTGAAATGTTCGGGTTGCGCTAAATTTAGTAGAAGAGCGTTTACCCAGTCTTGGGAACATACGAAGTAAGTTATCATGCTTTTGATTTATTAGTGCCCTACGCAGCTATATTTTGCAGAAGTTCCTCAATTAGGTCAAAAACAAAACTAGCTCTTTACTCACACGGTGTGCTGAGTGCCAACAACGAGGGATTTCAAATTGATTCCGTATTTGTAGATTACCACAAGGCTTTTTACACCGGATGTTATCTAATATCTTG
Organism: Schistocerca nitens; assembly: GCF_023898315.1. Taxonomy (NCBI): domain Eukaryota; kingdom Metazoa; phylum Arthropoda; class Insecta; order Orthoptera; family Acrididae; genus Schistocerca; species Schistocerca nitens. The sequence goes on along the minus strand of NC_064619.1, from coordinate 500,715,107 downwards.
TAAATTATGTGACTGGATTCGTGATTTCTGTAAGAGACATCACAGTTCGTAGTAACTGTCGAAAAGTCATCGATTAAAACAGAAGTGATTTCTGACGTTCCCGAAGGTAGTTTTGTTTTATAGGTCCTCTGCTGTTCCTTATCCATATACACGATTTGGGAAACAGTCTGAGTGGCCGTCTTTGTTTGCAGGTGATGCTGTCGTTTATCGTGTAGTAAAGTCGTCAGACGATAAAAAAATAAAAAACCATTTCCAAAGATATCTGTATGATGCGAAACTTGGACATTAACTGTAAATAATGAAAAGTGAGGTCATCCACATGAGTGCTAAAAGGAATCCGTTAAACTTCGGTTACACGATAAATCAGTCAAATTCAGCTACGTACTTAGGAATTACAATTACGAACAACTTAATTTTGGAAAGGACACGTAGCAAATATGTGGGGAAGACGAACCAATGAGTGTGTTTTATTGGCAGAACACTTAAATAGACTGCCTCCACAATGATTGTCCGTCCTCTTTTGGAGCACTGATGCGCGGTGTGGGATCCTTACCAGAGAAAGTTAACGGAGTGCATCGAGGAAGTTCAAAGAAGGGGAGCACGTTTTGCATTATCGAGAAATAGGGCAGAGAGTGTCAAGGACATGATACGGGATTTGAAGTGGAAATCATAAAAAAAGACCTTTCTCGTTGCAGTGGGAACTTCATGAAGTTTCAGTCACCAGCATTCTCCTCCGAAGGCAAAATATTTTGTTGACGCCGACCTATATAGGGAGAAACGATTATCGTAATAAGGGACAAAAGAGCTCGCACGGAAAGAAATAGGTGTTCGTTGCTCCCGCGCGCTGTTCGAGAGTGGAATAATAGACAATTATTGTGAATGGGGCTCTATGGACCCTCTGCAGATTTGCAGAGTAACCGTGTAGATGCAGATGTAGATGGAAGTAATAGGAAATAGCTTGAGGTATGTACATACATTCCATGAGCGTCTGTGAAAACAAAAGGAACCTAGTGACCACCACTCTTCCCCGGTCTCGTACGGGTGACACAAGGTATCTACGACGGGACGAATTGTTTGGCGTAGTGGTAAAAAGTTACATACACGAGTCTTCTCCGTGATTGTGTCAGAGAAAATCGTATCAAAATCCCTAGAGTAGACCTGGAAATCAGCCTTCCCACACAGACAGAAAAACGTGGAAGACGACTTTAATTTAGTAATAGCATAGGTTCAAATGGTTCAAATGGCTCTGTGCACTATGGGACTTCACATCTGAGGTCATCAGTCCCCTAGAAAAATGGTTCAAATGGCTCTGAGCCCTATGGGACTTAACAACAGCTATGGTCATCAGTCCCCTAGAACTCAGAACTACTTAAACCTAACCTAAGGACATCACACAACACCCAGCCATCACAAGGCAGAGAAAATCCCTGACCCCGCTGGGAATCGAACCCAGGAACCCAGGCGTGGGTAGCGAGAACGCTACCGCACGACCACGAGATGCGGGCCGTCCCCTAGAAGTACTTAAACCTAACTAACCTAAGGACATCACACACATCCATGCCCGAGGCAGGATTCGAAGCTGAGACCGTAGCGGTCGCGCGGTTCCATACTGAAGCGCCTAGAACCGCTCGGCCACACCGGCCGGCAATTGTATAGGAATTAACCAGAGTCTCAGAGTAGTAGCAAATTGTAAATAAGCATCGATTTATTTATAAATTTAGGTAATTCTCTTCTTTGATAAGTCAATGTGATCAGTAAATATTCAGTTTCTAACAGAAGATATGTTTAACATATCTGAAGAGCGGAAGTTTTTCTCAGAGTACTGTAATTCCTGTTATTTACTGGTTAATATGTGGCTGGCATATTAAGCCGGTCAGTAATAGCCTATCACTAACACAGCATAGATATTAACTTACTTCGAGGCTTTTATTAACGTATAACTTGACTCGTTGCACATATTTGGAAGTTCTCCTTCCGTGGTAAGATTCACGGAAGACGATGAATGAATGAGTTAAGAAAGGAATTAAAACGTATAATAGAAAGGAGATATGAAATTAAAGGCAAACATATTGCCGATCTGAACTTCGGTGTTTAATATGTTACCGCCCCGTGGAGTGACCGCGTGGTATAAGGCGCCATGTCACGGATTGCCCGGCCCCTCCCACTGGAGGTTCGAGTCCTCCCTAGGGCATGTGTGTGTGTATAGTTCTTCGTATAAGTTGGTTAAAGTTAGTTTAAGTAGTGCGGAAGTCTAGTGACCGATGACCTCAGCAGTTTGGTCCCTTAGGAATTCTCACGCATTTGAATATTTTACCGAAAATTTATGAGATTAAGACAACGTAGAAGCTTTATTCTGACAGGGAAAAATGTGTAAAAATAAGTAACTTCGAATGTGATTTTTGGCCAAAAGTATTAAAACAACCGAAAATTTATTTTATGTGGTGATTTGTTATGACATGGTCTCAGTGGGTACCATTTTATTTACGAAAGTCTGTTGAATTATGTTTTTAGATCTAAATATCTGGCACGCAAGAAGTATGTGGAAAGGAAAACTGCATGCTGCAGTCAGCTCATATGTATAGGCAGCGTCCAGTAATCTCATATCTGTCAGTCGAAAAACTAATATCCGGGCTTGATGCCTCCCGCTGTCGCTTGTTATCTCTCTTTGGCTATATCGATTAAGTTACTCAGTCCATGAAAATAACACTTGACATTAATTCAATCAAAACATCGTTAGCTACCGTCTTGAGTGTCTCTTATCAGGTCTGAAGACGGTTGTCAATGGCCTAAAATAATAACCTAATATAAAAATGTTTCTCCAACTCTGCTCCTCATTCGCCAACCGCTGAGGCCGAACGGCTCTAGGGGCTTCAGTCTGGAACCGCGCTCCTGATATGGTCGCAGGTTCGAATTCTGCCTAGGGCATGGATGTGTGTCATGTCTTTAGGTTAGTTAGGTTTAAGTACTTCCAAGTCTAGGGGACTGATGACCTCAGATGTTAAGTCCCATAGTGCTTAGAGCCATTTGAACCATTTTTTTCTGCTCCTCATTCCAACTGGCTTCCCTGGCGTGTCACAGCGCCACCAAACGCAAAATTATTTCGTTATCGAGATCATTATTAATTCTTTTTGATAGGGAAAACTACGATCTATTTAGCTGGTCGGTCATGTTTCTACTTTTTCCTTTTCTTTTTTTCTTTACTTCTCCAAAAAGCAGGACTATCTGTAGGCTAAACTCTATCCCCTTATACAGTCTCTCTTCTTTTCGACCAAAAACCAGGCGATCTGGTAGGGGAGAGTGGGAACCTACATTGGGGATATTTGGGAGGCGATTAGTGGTTCCGGCAGTCTCCTCGTAATGCAGGAATATCTGCCTAAAGGCTACCCCAGTAGTGAGCGGTTGGAACTATTTTAATTTATTTCTGGGACTACGTTGTAAATCTAATGCAGCTGTATGTGTATGCATATTTGTTATGTGCGTGCGTGTATGTGTACCACAAGAGCTCCTTTTCAACCCCGTGGCCAGCATAGGAGCACATTGCAGAGCATCAAACACCCTAATAATAGCCATCTCTGACCATTTGTAATATTCGATGGAACCATCATGAACTGCGGTTACTTCAGTGTAATTATTGTCTTTCCTCATTGTGTATTTATTCAGTTGCCTTTTGTAATGTACTGCAGCATTTCTTTCTATGTATGGGCCAAGATTCATTAAGCTATTTCACTTGGCGGTGACACATCAAGTGACAGCTACTTTCGTCTTTAAATTTGCGTACTAGTATATATTTATACATCACGGTCGCGATTTCGTCCTATTATGCCACTTTCAAGTGTCAGCTCACTATGAACTGAGTCAATATATTATTCCTTTTAAAAGAACACTGTCCTCGTTCAAAATGTTCAGATGTATGTGAAATCTTATGGGACTTAACTGCTAAGGTCATTAGTCGGTAAGTTTACACACTACTTAACCTAAATTATCAAAAATGGCTCTGAGCACTATGGGACTCAACTGCTGTGGTCATAAGTCCCCTAGAACTTAGAACTACTTAAACCTAACTAACCTAAGGACATCACACACATCCATGCCCGAGGCAGGATTCGAACCTGCGACCGTGGCGGTCGTGCGGTTCCAAACTGTAGCGCCTTTAACCGCTCGGCCACTCCGGCCGGCCCCTAAATTATCCTAAGGAAAACACACACACCCATGCCCGAGGGAGGGATCAGCCACACAGTCCAGCGCCTCAGACCGCTCGGCTAAACGCGGCCAATGTCCTCGTCTCAGACATGTTTTCGTATTCCACGAGTATAATGAGACAAGAGTTCATCATCATTTAAATATAAGAATGTAGCACTTCATCCAACAAGTGCTATCGAGCACATGTCAACGGCTTACATTATTTCCACTATATGCCTACAACGTCACGCATACAATACGTGAACGCATTTGAGACGAGGCAAGCTCGTCCTCTGAAAAGGAACGATGCATGACGCACTTCATAATGAGCCGCCACTAGCTAATAATGGGAGGAAACTACGATCGTGGTAAATCAATACATTTAATAACAATTAAGGCAGAAAAGTTTCCTCTCTATTTCAAGTATTCCTTCAAATAGTGGAAATACTTCTTCAGCCGGTTTGAGGCAATATGCTTCCAACATGCTCTGGTTATGAGACTGACTTGAAGACATAGTTATTCACTGGTCTCTTCTGAACGTGGTCACAATGTACCACAACATACGCGCCGCTTCAGTAGTCTCAATACCAACACGTCGCTGTTGTAAAAGGGTGGCCAGTGCCAAGTCGGTTCGTGGAATTCCTTAGTCGCAGCATCGCCTGTCTTGGAGCTCGTCCATTTCTTACGCTCGTACTAACTGCAACAGGAAACAACTGCTGACGTTATAGCAGCTTGTAGAAGTTAAAATGTAAATTATTATATAGACAGGTTTAAAAACATTTTCGTATTTATTGTCCTTTATGGTAACTGTGGTGACAAGTTTAAACCAACTAGTAACAGCAACATCATTTTAATCAACGGTATTAGTTTCAACACTCATGTACCATCGTACCAATACTTGGGTTTACACGAAAATTTGTTTTGTTAGTAGCTAAAGGAACAGTCGAAGCAAAGACAGAACTTCGCCGACACCCCCCCCCCCTCCCCCCCCCCCTCACGGTGCCAGTTTTCGTTGGAAAGAGGCCTCGTTTTCGATCCACACTTCTCTCGAGGGGTGAAACTCACTTTTCCCCTATCCTCCCGGATTGAGAACTACTGACTCCTTGTACACCATTGACAAGATGGTACTGAAAAGCGCGATGACGGTCGAGTCGATCGTGCGATTTTAAAGCGTGTGACAAACTTCACAGTCCCACTAAGTGTGAGGTACGTTATGTAGCACGGTTTCTATGTGCAAAAAAATTGTCACCCTTTCAAAATTTACAGTTAAACGAAGATTATCGAAATGTGACGAAGGAAGCTTCGGTTCGAAAACGGTGCTCCAAGTTTACTAGCCGATGAGCGAATATTTGTGATGAAGAACGATCAGGCTGGCCTTCAGTTCTGATAGACGAACTCAAAACAGGAACTAAGGAAAAAATTCCACAGGATGAAAATTTCTCTGTTGACGAGCTTGTACATTCCTAAAATTTCACGATTTTCAACAAATTATGATGACTTGTCCCATAGAAAAGTTTGTACGATGGGGGTTCTTCGATTTTGGCAGATGGACACAAAAAAAAAACAATGAATTTGAGCTGCAATAACTTTTTCTCACTCGGTACGGCAAGAATGGCGAGGAGTTTTCGAACCATACTCTTACTGCAGATTGGGGTTGGGTTGTTTGGGGAAGGAGACCAGACAGAGTGGTCATCGGTCTCATCGGATTAGGGAAGGAAGTCGACGGTGCCCTTTCAAAGGAACCATCCCGGCATTTGCATAAAGCGATTTAGGGAAATCACGGAAAACCTAAAGCAGGATGGCCGGACACGGGATTGAACCGTCGTCCTCCCGAATGCGAGTCCAGTGTGCTTGTTGTTTTGGCAGAAGAGTCAACACCGTGTTACAAGAGGAGGCTAGCGTGAGGAGGAAAGAACTATGCTGACGTGAGGTCTGGAACATTACAAGGAATTAGAATTTAGAAAGCGGACGGAATTAATTTGATACTTAACTTTAATCCATTAATGATGAACGTCGCTCTTGACGGTACATGAGTCACAATATTATCTGTTCAGAAGATATGACTTATAGTAACTGAATATGGCGCCTTGCTAGGTCGTGACAAATGACGTAGCTGAAGGCTATGCTAAAACTGTCGTCTCTGCAAATGAGAGCGTAAGTAGACAGTGAACCATCGCTAGCAAAGCCGGCTGTACAACTGGCGAGTGCTAGGAGTCTCTCTAGACTAGACCTGCCATGTGGCGGCGCTCGGTCTGCAATCACTGATAGTGGCGACACGCGGGTCCGACGTATACTAACGGACCGCGGCCGATTTAAAGGCTACCACCTAGCAAGTGTGGTGTGTGGGGGTGGCACCACAGTGCTAGCCACTGCGCCATCTCGCTCGGTCAACCATCTAATTCTTAAATCCGTTTCTCCCTCAATGATTGATAAATCCTAACAAAAAACAAAAGTGAAAATCAAAAGACTCCTGATCTGGATGTCTGACGAACCTAGAAAGCTGCATTATCAATCCGCTGCCGCAAATAAAATAAACATAATCATTACTTTAACCCATTATTCACAAAGACTATACCCGTACCAACGTAAAAATCAGCTATTTTTCTCTCCAAAATAAATCTTCCATTAATCCATAATATAATTACAAAAAATCTCCGTTGTTTGCTGCTTACTGCCACTAAACCAAAACTCTATCTAAGAGCAAAGTTCACTGGCTATCTGCTCACCTCACCTCGCGATCAGCAGATAAATCTGGGCTGCATCTTCGCAGTGCAAAGATCGGCTCTATCTCATCTCTGTGCAGCACAGCTTCTCTGACGAGACTGCGTGCGCATGTCTCAGCGATTCCAGAAATAAAAAAAAAGTTCCAAAATTCCTACGAATATTTACACACACACACAACTTTCAACTTCTTGAATATCTTCCTTAGAACACGGACTTGGCTCCGACTGATTTTTCCCACACTGAAGGATTTTTTTGGGCGGAAAACACTACGGGAATGACGATTTGAAGGAGGACATTAGTAACCGGTTTAACAACCTGGTGGAAACTGAACATTCAGAAGGAATAATAAAAGTTGTGACCGTTACGATAATGACTAAATATCAGTGGCGACTACATAAAAGGTAGCATACTTTCAGAATGACACTCGAGTAACGTGGATGCCCGTACTGCGTGCGACTGTCGACGAGTAACAGCCACACGAGATGCCGAAATATTCCATTTGCCGTTGCGAAAGGGCGCTGTCTCTACGTCGCAGAGCTTCTAACTGTACACTATCCCATCATAAATATCCGGACATCCATACGTTATGCGAATTTGACCACTGGACGTCAAGAGAAGGGGAGCCGTCAGTATAAAAGAAGGCAGGAAGCATTGTGTTGTCAGAAGAGAAGCAGAGTGGATCGCTCAGGAGAGTGAAAGTGGATGGGTCATAGGATGTCAACACTTCTAAAGCTGTTCTTGTCGACTATTCGTAATGCGATTATAAAATGGAAATCGAAAATACAATCACAGCTAACCAAGACCACGCAGAGCTCCCCAACTGACGGACGGGGACCTTCCAGCACTGCAAGAATCACATACCGGCGGAAGGAGACAATCGTGAGCTCCAAACTGCTACCAGTAGCTCAGGTAGCACAATGACTGTGAGTGGGGAGTTAAGAGGAATGTGGTACGACGCTTATAAGCCACACGTTTCAGTAGATATACTAAACGACGCTTGCAGTGGTGTAAACAGTGAAGGCGCAAGACAGTGGTTGACTAGAAATGTGTGTATGGGGTCATGAATCACGCTATATCCCTTGGTATTCCCTTAGAAGCGTTTGGGTCTGGCGAATTTCTGGAGAACGTTACCTGCCATCATGTGTTGGGCCAATAGTGAAGTAGGAAACAGGTGGTATTGCGATATGGAGTTGCGTTTGTGTTTCAGGTGTGATCTTACAGCTCTTCGCAAAATGCTAAAGGCAGAAGGATATGAACCCACTTTACAGCATTAGGTACCGCATGTAGTTGATGAACAGCTCAGATGCCATAATTTAATCAACATGAGATGCACCCTCTCTTGAAGCAGCATCTGTGAGACGGTAGTTTGTAGACGATAAGTTTCTAAAATGGACTAGGCTGTCCTGGGTCTCGATCTGAACTACAACTGTTTATATTTCTATAAATACCGGGGATTCGATATATCTATATTGTAAAAGGTATCATCACTGGTCATCGATATACCCAATAAATGTGTCGATACATCGTTGGAAAAGATCTCGACGTAGCGTTCTATAAATATATCGGCTGCATATTGTAAAAATACTGCCGTTTTGAGAGCTGTATATTTAAGTACTGATTTATTAGTAGGTACTCTGCACGTCAACAAGCTAGCAGCCAGTTTATCCCTCTTGGAGCATGAATGAGAAGGAAAACGATGCTCGTTCACTTTGCTAACAATGGTAACCGCATGAAAGTGTGTAAGTGGCACAATAAGAGGTGTCCGATGAGTCCTTCCTTCGGTTTCGTCCCACATCAGATTTGCCCAAAACACTTCATGTTGACTTCACTGTTTTCCTCATTCCTGCAAACGTCAACGAACTAGCAGTAGTAGTGTCAAAATAAATTATTGAAACTTCCTGGCAGATTAAAACTGTGTGCCGGGCCGAGACTCGAACTCGGGACCTTTGCCTTCGCGGGCAAGTGCTCTACCACCGAGCTACCGAAGCCGACTCACGCCACGTCCTCACAGCTTTACTTCTCCCAGTAGGAGAGCTTTTGTAAGTTTGGAGGGTAGGAGACGAGGTATTGGCAGAAGTGAAGCTGTGAGGACGGAGCGTGAGTCGTGCTTGGGTAGCTCAGTGATAGCCGGCACGGTAGCTCAGCGTGTTCGGTCAGGGGGTTTAACTGCCCTCTGTAATAAAAAACTGAGTTAAACGATTAACAACGAACTTAAACGGATGTCTTACGACGTCCGCTCCGAGCAGATGTAACGAACAAAAGCGAACAAAATGAGATTTAAAAAAAAGTGGTAGAGCACTTGCCCGCGTAAGGCAAAGGTCCCGAGTTCGAATCTCGGCCCGGCACACAGTTTTAATCAGCCAGGAAGTTTCATATCAGCGCACACTCCGGTGCAGAGTGAAAATCTGATTCTAGAGTATTGAAGTTAAACTGAAAGGCACCCACATGCCTTGCTCATACTGTGGCATCAAGCAGTCAGGCCTGCAAGATGAGTGGTCTGCCAAGCGAGTGGATTCATTCTTATTTATCGAGTAACATGAACTCTCGTACTCACAATTAAGTTACAAATTATCCTCCTGTATGAATAATACGCAACGGAAACGCACATCTGACTATCAGTAATTTACAGAACTCTGACTGTTCACTACGCACTGGCAATACCACATTTTCTTTTCTTTTTTTTTTTTATTTAACGGCTTTTATCAACACGTGGCCATCGCACTGAATATGAGTGGCGCACACATTAGAAATTCTGGATATCATGACAACCTACAATTCGAAGGAAAAGGCCACCAATCTTTTTCTTTTCACTATCTTATTTATTTCGATAAATTCTGTAACCTAAACACACAAATTCTATAACCTACAACAATAACACATGAGAAATTCCGCCCAGTGGGCATGGCTTTGCATTGGTGAATCTCTATCTTATGGTCTCGTAATTATTTAACGCTACAGTGCACTTTCTGGATAGGATGGTGGATCTTTTATTATTTCTCACACTTCGACTCTCACAATCATCATCACGAAACTTTCCTCCAGACCGAGCAGTACAAAAGGAACACGCATAACCCACTACCTCTGAAACTACCTTGCTACTCTCCCATGCAAACCACACATACTTAAATTACATGACATACACCACACTACAACATGAAATCCAACACAGGGAATAGTCACAACATTATCACTTTCAGCTTTCCCACTTCAATTAATATTTATCCCAGTTTCACATGACACTGCCCCACTTCGTAATTCTACTTTCCTACTATGAACTCTGGAGATATATGCACGTCTTCCTGTGCAATGCAAGCCAAGTGGCGTTGCTGGATAGACGGCTGACTCACCTTGTTTCTCTCTCAGAGTATTATAGTTTGAATCAAGCGTCACACGGAAACATATCTCGCAAAGTAATATTAAGAACATATTCATCACACACACGAGTCCTCAACTGTTACCATGGACGAGTACTTCTCTTTATCCTTTGTCTCATACACAGATTGAGACTCACACAGTACTCACCACGTGGAAGTATTCGCCTCTAATTTCAAGTCCTGCACACGCTATTTCTTAAATATTTCAACTTATAGTACACACGATAGTAATTCAGCTTAACTTAAGCACACGGAAGTATTTCAACTTATTGCTACACGTGGTTTCATTGTGACCGTTGGTCACTTCCGAAGATTACTATGATCCCATTAATATTACCTGCCTGACATTTAATTCTCCCCACAAAAGTTCCTGAAATAGAGAAATTATTAGTTCAAACTACTCTTAAATATTCCACATGCATACCATGTCTCCACTCTTTTGTCTTTACGGCACACACCTAAGACAGGTCTTAACAGCACAAGATCCAGCGGCAGAATGCTGAAACATGGCCGTTCTTCAGGTCCTCTCGCACCTCTGCCGAAGTGGGGGAGCACCTTGCTACCGTATTGGTCAGCCACATTTCAGGAGCTCAAAGCTCAGGTAAATTTCATCTCTTTGGTCCCACCAAAGGTGGCCAAAGGATCGTCTCAAAGATGATCATCTATTCACATTCACTATCTGCAGTTAGCAGACGACCATACATTCATTCATTTCACAGATCTAACCAAACTGGATGTAGGGATTTATTTTGTGGGAGTGCACATGTGATCAATTAAATAAATAAATTGTCATTCTTTCCCACACTGGTATCCGGCTTCGCTGTATTAATTGAAATTGAGTTATTATTAGAAAAAATATGTTGTTCTGACAAGAATAACGAAGAATGTTGTACCTATTTTCAATGTCGGGCAGTACTGTACCCTTTCAAAACGTTGCAGTTTCTGTTGGTAGCGCTGTGTGCCGATTACGTCAGCATTTCCCTCCACTTCTCAACTCACCGCAAATACCAGTCTTGTCATTTAGCTATTTGTTCATCATTTTCATCGCAGGTTCGAATCCTGCCTCGGGCATGGATGTGTGTGATGTCCTTAGATTAGTTAGGTTTAATTAGTTCTAAGTTCTAGGCGACTGATGACCTCAGAAGTTGAGTCGCATAGTGCTCAGAGCCAATTGAACCATTTTGAACAGACATTCAAACACCTCACTGAAAGTGTCCTCAGCAGTGATCAAGCCATCATAAAGGCGAAAAGTGGACACATCCCATATTAACACCCGAATGCTTTTCATCAGGTAGTCTACTCCATATGGATCTTAGCAAACGCAGGCACGCCTGCAGGGGACGCTGTATAAAGATAAACCGAAGGAGATTTCGTATAATTTGATTTATCTGTCTAGTGTCCCTCATCGGTCGCGAACATTTTGAGATGTTCGTAGCGCTTGCGCAACACGTTGGAGCTGTCAAGCAGCACTCTGCAGCATCGTCAACACGAAGTCTTATAGTTGATGATAATGCAGAGTGGTGCGTCAAATCACTGGTTGCCACGAGGTTCCGCAGTATATGGACATGTCGTATACACCATTTTAAACTGTCAAGTAAATTGTTAATGGTACAGTATTATTACAGTTGTCCTTCCTTCAGAAAATCGTATGCTCCAGGTACGCCAGAAGATGAGACAAATTGTCGAAACTAATTGTAGTATGTACATATTTTAGCAGCTCTGTCGTGCTACACATAAAAATGTCTTGTATAAAAGAAGTGGAGCTGAACTTTAAGATTTTTATACTAAGTATTACTGTTGAAGTAGGAAAGTAAAATTTTTGCTGGGAAAGCTTCATATTTATTCAAAATAGTGTTTCTTCGCTTCATTCATAAGTCAAGTTTGTAACTACAGAAATTTTCTTTACTGCGCCATAACCACGAAGAGTTACACGCCGAAGCTAATTGCAATAGCCATTAACTTGCAATTTAGTTGGAATATCTTAACCGAGTTCAACGGCTGCTGTGGGAAATAGGTCGTCAGTTATGCAGTCCTTTCTATCTCCATTAAACCTTTAGCTAAATTATACGGCGCAATTTGTATTAAAATGTGAGCAACATATGCGATAACAGTCCACAATACCATTACTGCACCCATGATTCTTGAATCTCGCACACACGTGGGGCGTGGATAGCGGCGGATCGTTTATTTATTTGATGACTTGTCACACCCAAAAAGGAATCTTGTTAGTTCGAAAATCCGGTTCTGTGTATTTGAATGCAGAGTTGACCTGCAACATAAATGGTCTTGCTAAAAGGAAATGTGAGAGTTTAATAGGCTAGTACTTCATATGTGGCAGCAAAACCAGGCGAGTCGTAGTTTCTTCAGTGGAGATCGCAAGACAGGGCTTGGAAACGTGTTACTTTTGTTTCTCCCGTGCCTTAGAGTGAAATGAGTGTAGATAATCTCGGTACATCAGCGTGGTCGTTACTAACAAAGTCTGCTAGGACGGTTTCGTCTTCAGCTGTGAACAACTACATAATCCTGGATTACTTTGCCGACCGGTGTGGCCAAGCGGTTCTAGGCGCTACAGTCTGTAACTGCACGACCGCTACGGTCGCAGTTTCGAATCCTGCCTCGGGCATGGATGTCTGTGATGTCCTTAGGTTAGTTACGTTTAAGTAGTTCTAAGTTCTAGGGGACTGATGACCACAGATGTTAAGTCCCATAGTGCTCAGAGCCATTTGAACCAATCCTGGATTGTAGCTCACTAAAACGAATTCTCACGAGTTTCGCAACTCCTCTGGAGTGCACAGGTCGTCTTGGGCGTAGAACTCGCACGAATTGCTACATTAAATCGTCATCATTCATTACCATCAATCATCATCATCATCGATGTCAAAATTTTACCTATTGTCCTGTTCTGGCTCACAAATGTTCACGCCAGTTTTTTTTAAGACTGGCCTATATTTCGTTCTGCTCTGGGATTATATTATAAATTAATATTAGTGATTCTGTCCCCTGCCATACTTGAACGTAACTCCTCCACTTTATCCCGTATTTATTTATTTATAACACATCCAAATCCTACCTTTAATTCGTATCTAAGGCCAATATTCTTCATATGATCTAGGACGATTATTTCGCTAAATAGCGGAGAAGCCTCATTTCGGATGATTCATTCTGCCTTATTTGGTCAAGCGACGTAGTCCAGATTTAACATGTGTGCAACAATAAAGGAAGAGCTGTAACCATGAATAGCTTGTGTACGATGCCCCTTTGAACGTTACATTTTCATGTTTGTCGTATTGTGGCATAGAAATGTGTAAGTCTTTAATGCTTCATTTCCGAAATACTTTATCTTTCGAGGATCTGGAAGTGATAAAGTATTAGTTCACACACACAGACACACACACACACACACACATAATGTGACACTTCATCCGGAAAAGACAAATTTATTTTAGAAGATGCTGCAAATGGTTATTATGTAATTCTTTAACACGTTATGTCTGAGAAACTCAAATGTTTGCTATCAAAGTAACAATACGGATTTTGGATTAGAAATTGAACAGTTTAACTTGAGATTTTAAATTATAACATTGTGTAGAGTTTCACCCCATTCCGATGGTTCTGTCTCAACATAAATTAAATAAAGCACAATATTAATTCAGGTATTACTAGAACATAGAAGAAAACGTTTTACTTAACAAATGCTTGATAGTAATAAATCCTACGGTAATAATCATTAAATTAGCCGATCAGAAAAGGCAATAAGCCACTATAAAAACAGTGTGAAACAAATGGTTAAAGGTAAATAATGTTTGAATAAAAAAGAACAACACATTTCTAGTTTGAACAAGCAGAACATTTAACACTGAGTACTAAAATATATTACACAAAGCCAGGACAAATAAGACTGATAAATTACAAATAGGACTCAATGTACATGTACATTGCTTGATTTTAAGTTTTTATTGTGGGTCAGTTCATGAAATAATGTATAAATAAAATCTGGACGAGTACGCCGACATTCCTTCAACTAAAACAGCAGGCAATAAAACCGAACTTCGCTTTATTCTGAGTGCCCAGTAAATTACTGAAGCAACTCTAACAATATTCATAAGGTACGATCAAGGGTCAAAGCTGTTACATAGAGAATTTTACAATGTTAGTCCAACTAACAAGCTTATTCCTAGAGCATGTAGTACTGGATGGTTTAACGCATCCTGTTAAAACCAACACCCGTTTAATGGCATGTTTCCCCATACAACGAAGTACTCATGAGGGCTACAAAAGCACTTGTTCCCAAAAGACACAAATTCTTACCGTCAAATACTACACAGTAGGGTCCTGAACACAACACTTCCGCCGGCCGAAGTGGCCGTGCGGTTAAAGGCGCTGCAGTCTGGAACCGCAAGACCGCTACGGTCGCAGGTTCGAATCCTGCCTCAGGCATGGATGTTTGTGATGTCCTTAGGTTAGTTAGGTTTAACTAGTTCTAAGTTCTAGGGGACTAATGACCTCAGAAGTTGAGTCCCATAGTGCTCAGAGCCATTTGAACCATTTGAACCACAACACTTCCCACGAAAAATATGTATCAGGATTAACAAACACGGTGGATTTCAGTAAATAACGTCCATTCTTATTATCCCTAGCGTAACTGGAGGCAATCTACTTACCTGTCGTCTTGTAAAGATCTATGGCTGTCCCAACTGGTTTCTTCTCCGCTGACCGCAGGCGCCAATGTGCGTGCAGTAAACAGTGCACAACGAAATGGAAAATGGGAAAGCATTCGGTCCTATTAAAATTGAAATTACGCAATACTGGACGCTAATTAATTTTATTTCTATTCATAGAAGCCAAAAAAATCAAGAAAAAGTTTTTGGGAGGCAGTCTGTCGCTAGTACTTATAACAAGATTCCCTGTCCTTAAACATTAGTTTCCAAGCGCCGCAATAAGTCACAAAAATACTTCCCATCAAGTTAGAATCAATATGAGACAGAAAAAATATGTCTTCCAAAGTCTTTAGGTGAGCTGCACTTGACTCACCAGCTTGTGTGTTGCCACCTCTAAAAGTAATTGTAGACTGCCTAGTGGGCTACCTTAACAGATCGGCGCCTGCCCTTTCAGGGTGCACTTGTAATTGGTTCAACCTTTCCATTGTCAAGCACTGACAGTAGCTAAAATAGTCTTGAAGTAGCATTTGTCAGCCGCTGTGGCCGAGCGGTTCTAGGCGCTTCAGTCTGGAACCGCGAGACCGCTACGGTCGCAGATTCGAATCCTGCCTCGGGCATAGATGTGTGTGATGTCCTTAGGTTAGTTAAGGTTTAAGTAGTTCTAAGTTCTACGGGACTGATGACCGTAGATGTTAAGTCCCATAGAGCTCAGAGCCATTTGAACCATTTGAACCGTTAGTGTAATAAGACGCTGAACGTGTACTGTCACACTATGACTAATTGGAAGAAGTAGCATTTCCTGATGAACTATGTGATGCTGAAATAATTATTATCGAATTGTGAGTGCAAGTAATGTTAGACCTGTATTTTAATATTTAAACTGTGAATATAAATAATAAATGATTCGCTTCTTGGCGCCCGGCGTGATGGGTAAACCCCCACTCTCTCTGCTCCAGTAGAATACGGCTCTTGCTCGCACTGCCGTTCTGACTCTATGCGACCGTCTGGCGCGTCGTTCGACGGTCTGCCTTTTTATCGATTCTATCTGCTCACTTTTTTTTTTTCGCTCATCAGTCTACTGACTGGTTTGATGCGGCCCGCCACGAATTCCTTTCCTGTGCCCACCTCTTCATCTCAGAGTAGCACTTGCAACCTACGTCTTCAATTATTTGCTTGACGTATTCCAATCTCTGTCTTCCTCTACAGTTTTTGCCCTCTACAGCTCCCTCTGGTACCATGGAAGTCATTCCCTCATGTCTTAGCAGATGTCCTATCATCCTGTCCCTTCTCCTTATCAGTATTTTCCACATATTCCTTTCCTCTCCGATTCTGCGTAGAACCTCCTCATTCCTTACCTTATCAGTCCACCTAATTTTCAACATACGTCTATAGCACCACATCTCAAGTGCTTCGATTCTCTTCTGTTCCGGTTTTCCCACAGTCCATGTTTCACTACCATACAATGCTGTACTCCAGACGTACATCCTCAGAAATTTCTTCCTCAAATTAAGACCGGTATTTGATATTAGTAGACTTCTCTTGGCCAGAAATGCCTTTTTTGCCATAGCGAGTCTGCTTTTGATGTCCTCCTTGCTCCGTCCGTCATTGGTTATTTTACTGCCTAGGTAGCAGAATTCCTTAACTTCATTGACTTCGTGACCATCAATCCTGATGTTAAGTTTCTCGCTGTTCTCATTTCTACTACTTCTCATTACCTTCGTCTTTCTCCGATTTACTCCTAAACCATACTGTGTATTCGTTAGACTGTTCATTCCGTTCAGCAGATCATTTAATTCTTCTTCACTTTCACTCAGGATAGCAATGTCATCAGCGAATCATATCATTGATATCCTTTCACCTTGTATTTTAAATCCATTCCTGAACCATTCTTTTATTTCCATCATTGCTTCCTCGATGTACAGATTGAAGAGTAGGGGCGAATGGCTACAGCCTTGTCTTACACCCTTCTTAATACGAGCACTTCGTTCTTGATCGTCCACTCATATTATTCCCTCTTGGTTGTTGTACATATTGTATATGACCCGTCTCTCCCTATAGCTTACCCCTACTTTTTTCAGAATCTCGAACAGCTTGCACCATTTTATATCGTCGAACGCTTTTTCCAGGTCGACAAATCCTATGAAAGCGTCTTGATTTTTCTTTAGCCTTGCTTCCATTATTAGCCGTAACGTCAGAATTGCCTCTCTCGTCCCTTTACTTTTCCTAAAGCCAAACTGATCGTCACCTAGCGCATTCTCAATTTTCTTTTCCATTCTTCTGTATATTATTTTTGTAAGCAGCTTCGATGCATGAGCTGTTAAGCTGATTGTGCTATAATTCTCGCACTTGTCAGCTCTTGCCGTCTTCGGAATTGTGTGGATGATGCTTTTCCGAAAGTCAGATGGTATATCGCCAGACTCATATATTCTACACACCAACGTGAATAGTCGTTTTGTTGCCACTTCCTCCGATGATTTTAGAAATTCTGATGGAATGTTATCTATCCCTTCTGCCTTCTTTAACCGTAAGTCCTCCAAAGCTCTTTTAAATTCCGATTTTAATACTGGAACCCCCATCTCTTCTAAATCGACTCCTGTTTCTTCTTCTATCACATCAGACAAATCTTCACCCTCATAGAGGCATTTTTTGTGACGGCCTTCGTAGCGACAACACTTCGCTGTAGAAACGGCCTACGAAGTCACCGCCACACTTTTAATAGCGGGCCGACCGGTCCGCTGGAACAGTGAACAGAAAGATGAAAACCCAAACACTCTGATTAAATAAAAGTCGGTACTTATCTTTATTAACGACGATACAGAACACAGTGGTGAACATGGTCTACAGAAAACTGTCTAGTTCGAGTCGGAGCGGCTAGGTCAGCGTCGGCTGACGACAAACAACAACTCTGCTGCGATGAACACACAACTGACTAGCAAGTACACAATTCGGTGGCGAGTATACAACTGAGCGGCGAATCCAGAACTGTCCTAGCGCTCGCGACTCCAGCGCTTAAGAAGCCAGAAGCCAGCGGTGGCGCGCGCAGACTTGCGGCGATTTCCTGTATCGCTGGCGCTGCTTATGCGGACGGCGTCCGGACTTTGATGCTGCCAACCTTTTTGGCAGCGGGCTCGGTTGGCATTACTGGCTAGGATATAACAGCATTCAATGTATTCTTTCCACCTATCTGCTCTCTCCTCTGCATTTAACAGTGAAATTCCCGTTGCACTCTTAATGTTACCACCGTTGCTTTTAATGTCACCAAAGGTTGTTTTGACTTTCCTGTATGCTGAGTCTGTCCTTCCGACAATCACATCTTTTTCGATGTCTTCACATTTTTCCTGCAGCCATTTCGTCTTAGCTTCCCTGCACTTCCTATTTATTTCATTCCTCAGCGACTTGTATTTCTGTATTTCTGATTTTCCCAGAACATGTTTGTACTTCCTCTTTCCATCAATCAATTGAAGTATTTCTTCTGTTACCCATGGTATCTTCGTAGCTACCTTCTTTGTATCTATGTTATCTTTCCCAACTTCTGTGATGGCCCTTTTTAGAGATGTCCATTCCTCTTCAACTGTACTGCCTACTGCGCTATTCCTTATTGCTGTATCTACAGCGTTAGAGAACTTCAAACGTATCTCGTCATTCCTTAGTACTTCCGTATCCCACTTCTTTGCGTATTGATTCTTCCTGACTAATGTCTTGAACTTCAGCCTACTCTTCATCACTACTATATTGTGATCTGAGTCTATATCTGCTCCTGGGTACGCCTTACAATCCAGTATCTGATTTCGGAATCTCTGTCTGACCATGATGTAATCTAATTGAAATCTTCCCGTATCTTCCGGCCTTTTCCAAGTATACCTCCCCCTCTTGTGATTCTTGAACAGGGTATTCGCTATTACTAGCTGAAACTTGTTACAGAACTCAATTAGTGTTTCTCCTCTTTCATTCCTTGTCCCAAGCCCATATTCTCCTGTAACCTTTTCTTCTACTCCTTCCCCTACAACTGCATTCCAGTCGCCCATGACTATTAGATTTTCGTCCCCCTTTACATACTGCATTACCCTTTCAATATCCTCATACACTTTCTCTATCTGCTCATCTTCAGCTTGCGACGTCGGCATGTATACCTGAACTAGCGTTGTCGGTGTTGGTCTGCTGTCGATTCTGATTAGAACAACCCGCTCATTGAACTGTTCACAGTAACACACCCTCTACCCTACCTTCCTATTCATAACGAATCCTACACCTGTTATACCATTTTCTGCTGCTATTGATATTACCCGATACTCATCTGATCAGAAATCCTTGTCTTCCTTCCACTTCACTTCACTGACCCCTACTATATCTAGATTGAGCCTTTGCATTTCCCTTTTCAGATTTTCTAGTTTCCCTACCACGTTCAAGCTTCTGACATTCCACGCCCCGACTCGTAGAACGTTATCCTTTCGTTGATTATTCAATCTTTTTCTAATGGTAACCTCCCCCTTGGCAGTCCCCTCCCGGAGATCCGAATGGGGGACTATTCCGGAATCTTTTGCTAATGGAGAGATCATCATGACACTTCTTCAATTACAGGCCACATGTCCTGTGGATACACGTTACGTGTCTTTAATGCAGTGGTTTCCTTCTGCATCCTCATGTCGTTGATCATTGCTGATTCTTCCGCCTTTAGGGGCAATTTCCCACCCCTAGGCCAAGAGAGTGCCCTGAACCTCTATCCGCTCCTCCGCCCTCTTTGACAAGGCCGTTGGCAGAATGAGGCTGACTTCTTATGCCGGAAGTCTTCGGCCGCCAATGCTGATTATTTATCAAAATTTAGGCAGTGGCGGGGATCGAACCCTGGACCGAAGACGTTTTGATTATGAATCAAAGACCCTACCCCTAGACCACGGGTATCTAATCAATCTTCCTATACTGTGCATTAAAACATAGCAATAAAAAATGTAATAAACTAGGGTCATGTTACAGCATAAACGCCACATAGTGTTAAGTACATTTTGTACGGCCCAGAAGCATTAGTCTTCTTCCAATGTGGCCCAAAGGCTGGACGCACTTGTTCTATATCGAGAGGTATATGCGGAAGAGGTTACGTAAATTGAGAACATTTCCCATCTTAGATTATCTTTCTGAAACTCTTAGAGTACGCACAAATAATTATAGCCGAGCAGTAACGCAGCCTGTAGCAACAGCGCTGTGAGCGGCCGCCAGTCGCAGGCAGCCGCGGGGAGCTCCGCTTTCCACAGGCAGGCGAGCAGACAGACAGACAGCGGGGATGCAAACAGATTGCACCCGCGGGCAGACCTGTTGCTAGCGCTTGGCAGCCCCAGCCGCGCGTGTCCGCTCGCCTGGGGCTGATAACAAGCAGCCTCCCCACCCACCCACCCACCAAAAGCTCAACCCTCCCCCCCCCCCCCCCCTTCTATTCGCCCGCTCCAAATTTCACCTGTTGGGCGCTGCCCGCTGTTGCTCACTAACGCCTCAACACGGTTCCCCACAAACCAAGATTGGAATCACTGGGCGCTCGCAAGTGTTGAGCGTGTGTACCTAATGATAACAAACAGTTCTGTCAGGCACACAACCAAATCTTTCATTAGTCAGTATGGCACTTTCACATGGCTCTGTATACACTGTTAGTCATAAAATTGCGGCACCACGTCAGACTGGCCGGCCGGTGCGGCCGTGCGGTTCTAGGCGCTTCAGCCTGGAACCGCATGACCACTACGGTCGCAGGTTCGAATCCTGCCTCAGGCACGGATGTGTGTGATGTCCTTAGGTTAGTTAGGTTTAAGTAGTTCTAAGTTCTAGGGAACTGATGACCACAGATGTTAAGTCCCGTTGTGCTCAGAGCCATTTGAACCACGTCAGACTAGTATGAAATGTTCTAAATACACAGCCTGACAAAAAAAAAAAAAAAAAGGGAGGACCACCCAGAAGCCGTAGTTGGATGTTAGTGTAAATTATTACACGTACTACTATCGGCGGGTATGGTATTCTCTGTGACAGGTAGAACAGCCATCAGAGTACGTCAATATTCTTCGTGTCTAGTTGTGTTACCTAACATGGTAGGGTATACAGAATGTTCGGAAATTTCCGTTACAGACTTCTAGCTCTAGTAGATTGGAGTGAGCAGACTATATTTTGATTTCGAACCCATGTCCGGAAACGTACCGTTTCCGTGCTACAACTGTTTGAAAACATGCTGGTAACGCGACCACTTTTACGAGTAGTCGATTAGGCGTGACCCAATACATTGCTTGTCTTACAGTTCCACTCATTAACAGTTGCTCGTGTACTCATTGACGGGTTCTCTTCAACGTGATGCAGTACGACCTTAAATTCTGGTCTGCAGCGTCTCTTTGGAGCACCACAGTCACGTCTACTGACGGTGGATGTGCCCTTTCTTGAAGCCTTTGCGTAATTGTGGCGAAGATGATATGCGAAGGAGTCGGACATTGTGGAGAATAAACTCGATAAAGGTGACAAGCAGCTCTTCCATTACCGTGAGCTTAACCATTCAGAAGAATCGTGGCGGTATATCCTGCAAACATGTACCCAACCATATTGCTCTCACACTCACAGACACATGAATGAGGCTCGAATCAGGCCAGAGAGGTGGTATAGACGTCAACTGACATCAGCCGATGCTACTCTGTAGGAATCAGCATGGGTTTCGAAAAAGACGATCGTATGAAATCCAGCTCGCGCTATTCGTCCACAAGACTCAGAGGGCCGTAGACACGGGTTCACAGGTAGATGCCGTGTTTCTTGACTTCCGCAAGGAGTTCGATACAGTTCCCCACAGTCGTTTAATGAACAAAGTAAGAGCTTATGGAGTATCAGACCAATTGTTTCATTGGATCGAAGAGTTCATAGACGACAGAACGCAGCCTGTCATTCTCAATGGAGAGAAGTCTTCCGAAGTAAGAGTGATTTCAGGTGTGCCGCAGGGAAGTGTCGTAGGACCGTTGCTATTCACAGTATACATAAATGACCTTGTGGATAACATCGGAAGTTCACTGAGGCTTTTTGCTGATGATACTGTAGTATATCGAGAGGTTGTAACAATGGAAAATTGTACTGAAATGCAGGATGATCTGCAGCGAATTGACGCATGGTGCAGGGAATGGCAATTGAATCTCAATGTTGTTGTTGTTGTGGTCTTCAGTCCTGGGACTGGTTTGATGCAGCTCTCCATGCTACTCTATCCTGTGCAAGCTTCTTCATCTCCCAGTACCTACTGCAACCTACATCCTTCTGAATCTGCTTAGTGTATTCATCTCTTGGTCTCCCTCTACGATTTTTACCCTCCACCCTGCCCTCCAATGCTAAATTTGTGATCCCTTGATGCCTCAACACATGTCCTACCAACCGATCCCTTCTTCTGGTCAAGTTGTGCCACAAACTTCTCTTCTCCCCAATCCTATTCAATACCTCCTCATTAGTTACGTGATCTACCCACCTTATCTTCAGCATTCTTCTGTAGCACCACATTTCGAAAGCTTCTATTCTCTTCTTGTCCAAACTGGTTATCGTCCATGTTTCACTTCCATACATGGCTACACTCCATACAAATACTTTCAGAAACGACTTCCTGACACTTAAATCTATACTCGATGTTAACAAATTTCTCTTCATCGGAAACGATTTCCTTGCCATTGCCAGTCTACATTTTATATCCTCTCTACTTCGACCATCATCAGTTATTTTACTCCCTAAATAGCAAAACTCCTTTACTACTTCAAGTGTCTCATTTCCTAATCTAATCCCCTCAGCATCACCCGATTTAATTTGACTACATTCCATTATCCTCGTTTTGCTTTTGTTGATGTTCATCTTATATCCTCCTTTCAAGACACTGTCCATTCCGTTCAACTGCTCTTCCAAGTCCTTTGCTGTCTCTGACAGAATTGCAATGTCATCGGCGAACCTCAAAGTTTTTACTTCTTCTCCATGAATTTTAATACCTACTCCGAATTTTTCTTTTGTTTCCTTTACTGCTTGCTCAATATACAGATTGAATAACATCGGGGAGAGGCTACAGCCCTGTCTCACTCCTTTCCCAACCACTGCTTCCCTTTCATGCCCCTCGACTCTTATAACTGCCATCTGGTTTCTGTACAAATTGTAAATAGCCTTTCGCTCCCTGTATTTTACCACTGCCACCTTCAGAATTTGAAAGAGAGTATTCCAGTTAACGTTGTCAAAAGCTTTCTCTAAGTCTACAAATGCTAGAAACGTAGGTTTGCCTTTTCTTAATCTTTCTTCTAAGATAAGTCGTAAGGTTAGTATTGCCTCACGTGTTCCAACACTTCTACGGAATCCAAACTGATCTTCCCCGAGGTCCGCTTCTACCAGTTTTTCTATTCGTCTGTAAAGAATTCGCGTTAGTATTTTGCAGCTGTGACTTATTAAACTGATAGTTCGGTAATTTTCACATCTGTCAACACCTGCTTTCTTTGGTATTGGAATTATTATATTCTTCTTGAAGTCTGTGGGTATTTCGCCTGTCTCATACATCTTTCTCACCAGATGGTAGAGTTTTGTCATGACTGGCTCTCCCAAGGCCATCAGTATTTCTAATGGAATGTTGTCTACTCCCGGGCCTTGTTTCGACTCAGGTCTTTCAGTGCTCTGTCAAACTCTTCACGCAGTATCTTATCTCCCATTTCATCTTCATCTACATCCTCTTCCATTTCCATAGTACTGTCCTCAAGTACATCGCCCTTGTATAAAACCTCTATATACTCCTTCCAACTTTCTGCCTTCCCTTCTTTGTTTAGAACTGGGTTGCCATCTGAGCCCTTGATATTCATACAAGTGGTTCTCTTCTCTCCAAAGGTCTCTTTAATTTTCCTGTAGGCAGTATCTATCTTACCCCTAGTGAGACAAGCCTCTACATCCTTACATTTGTCCTCTAGCCATCCCTACTTAGCCATTTTGCACTTTCTGTCGATCTCATTTTTGAGACGTTTGTATTCCCTTTTGCCTGCTTCATTTACTGCATTTTTATATTTTCTCCTTTCATCAATTAAATTCAATATTTCTTCTGTTACCCAAGGATTTCTATTAGCCCTCGTCTTTTTACCTACTTGATCCTCTGCTGCCTTCACTACTTCATCCCTCAGAGCTACCCATTCTTCTTCTACTGTATTTCTTTCCCCCATTCCTGTCAATTGTTCCCTTATGCTCTCCCTGAAACTCTGTACAACCTCTGGTTTAGTCAGTTTATCCAGGTCCCATCTCCTTAAATTCCCACCTTTTTGCAGTTTCTTCAGTTTCAATCTGCAGTTCATAACCAATAGATTGTGGTCAGAATCCACATCTGCCCCTGGAAATGTCTTACAATTTAAAACCTGGTTCCTAAATCTCTGTCTTACCATTATATAATCTATCTGATACCTATTAGTATCTCCAGGATTCTTCCAGGTATACAACCTTCTTTTATGATTCTTGAACCAAGTGTTAGCTATGATTAAGTTATGCTCTGTGCAAAATTCTACAAGGCGGCTTCCTCTTTCATTTCTTAGCCCCAATCCATATTCACCTACTATGTTTCCTTCTCTCCCTTTTCCTACTGACGAATTCCAGTCACCCATGACTATTAAATTTTCGTCTCCCTTCACTACCTGAATAATTTCTTTTATCTCGTCATACATTTCATCTATTTCTTCATCATCTGCAGAGCTAGTTGGCATATAAACTTGTACTACTGTACTAGGCATGGGCTTTGTGTCTATCTTGGCCACAATAATGCGTTCACTATGCTGTTTGTAGTAGCTAACCCGCACTCCAATTTTTTTATTCATTATTAAACCTACTCCTGCATTACCACTATTTGATTTTGTATTTATAACCCTGTAATCACCTGACCAAAAGTCTTGTTCCTCCTGCCACCGAACTTCACTAATTCCCACTATATCTAACTTTAACCTATCCATTTCCCTTTTTAAATTTTCTAACCTACCTGCCCGATTAAGGGATCTGACATTCCACGCTCCGATCCGTAGAATGCCAGTTTTCTTTCTCCTGATAACGACGTCCTCTTGAGTAGTCCCCGCCCGGTGATCCGAATGGGGGACTATTTTACCTCCGGAATATTTTACCCAAGAGGACGCCATCATCATTTAATCATACAGTAAAGCTGCATGTCCTCGGGAAAAATTACGGCCGTAGTTTCCCCTTGCTTTCAGCCGTTCGCAGTACCAGCACAGCAAGGCCGTTTTGGTTAATGTT
The DNA here is from genome assembly GCF_023898315.1 of Schistocerca nitens. NCBI lineage: Eukaryota > Metazoa > Arthropoda > Insecta > Orthoptera > Acrididae > Schistocerca > Schistocerca nitens. Next base: position 500,689,936 of record NC_064619.1, on the reverse strand, counting down.
ACAAGGCCAGATCAGTCAATCATCCAGACTGTTGCCCCTGCAACTACTGAAAAGGCTGCTGCCCCTCTTCAGGAACCACATGTTTGTCTGGCCTCTCAACAAATACCCCTCCGTTGTGGTTGCACCTACGGTACGGCCATCTGTATCGCTGAGGCACGCAAGCCTCCCCACCAACGGCAAGGTCCATGGTTCATGTAGACAAGTGTAATGTGCTGCGAATACATTAGAAAGAAAGACCCTTTGTCATTTAGCTCCAATATAGCAGGTCAGCAACTGGAAGCAGTTAATTCCATAAGTTATCTGGGAATAGGCATTAGGAGTGATTTAAAATGGAATGATCATATAAAGTTGATCGTCGGTAAAGCAGATGCCATACTGAGATTCATTGGAAGAATCCTAAGGAAATGCAATCCGAAAACAAAGGAAGTAGGTTACAGTACACTTGTTCGCCCACTGCTTGAATACTGCTCACCAGTGTGGGATCCGTACCAGATAGGGTTTATAGAAGAGATAGAGAAGATGCATCGGAGAGCAACGCGCATCGTCACAGGATCATTTAGTAATCGCGAAAGCGTTACGGAGATGATAGATAAACTCCAGTGGAAGACTTTGCAGGAGAGACGCTCAGTAGCTTGGTACGGGCTTTTGTTGAAGTTTCGAGAACATATCTTCACCGAGGAGCCAGGCAGTATATTGCTCCCTCCTACGTATGTCTCGCAAGGAGACCATGAGGATGAAATCAGAGAGATTAGAGCCCACACAGAGGCATACCGACAATCTTTCTTTCCGCGAACAATACGAGACTGGAATAGAAGGGAGAACCGATAGAGGTACTCAAGGTACCCTCTGCCACACACCGTCTGGTGGCTAGCGGAGTATGGATGTAGGTGTAGACGTAGATGTAAGCACCCCCATCGCGACTACGATGTTGCGTATCTACCTAGTAAACATGTATTCAGACGGCCGGACAAAGGCTCCTATTCAAAGTATTATGTACTCCCCTCTACATGTCCTAGAATTTTGTAACGGAATTTGCGAACACCCTTTATAATAGATGTTGAATGCTCATTGTGAGGAACATGGAGATGCCGCGACCTCATTTGAGACAGCGTTGTCAGCACCTGACAGAGTTTCAAAGGAGCCTCATTGTGGAGTCTGCCACCTGCGCAGCTCTTGGTCTCGCGGCCGCGTTCTCGCTTCCCGAGCACGGGTTCCCGGGTTCGATTCCCGGCGGGGTCAGGGATTTTCTCTGCCTCGTGATGACTGGGTGTTGTGTGATGTCCTTAGGTTAGTTAGGTTTAAGTAGTTCTAAGTTCTATGGGACTGATGACCATAGATGTTAAGTCCCATAGTGCTCAGAGCCATTTGAACCATTTTTTTTTTTTTTGTTTGTGTTGTCCTCATCACTTCATCGTCATTCATGAAAGTGACGAGACTGCACTGACCAAAGGTTGGGAATTTGTAGGGGCTCTGATAACCGCGTAGTTGAGTGCCCCAAAAACCAAGCATCATCATCATCATCTACTCTGCTAGCTGATCGAATCGTCAAGTATCCAGATTCATGGGGCATTAGAATGTGACAATGGCCCAATTTTAGACAATGGGAGCGGGACAGCAGGCATACTTGTCATCAAGGTTCCGGTCGACCACATCTGACCACCCCGAGGCATGATCGTCGTATAGTGCAAGTACGTCGTAAGACCTTCACATCTCCCGCATCTCGTGGTCGTGCGGTAGCGTTCTCGCTTCCCACGCCCGGGTTCCAGGGTTCGATTCCCGGCGGGGTCAGGGATTTTCTCTGCCTCGTGATGGCTGGGTGTTGTGTGATGTCCTTAGGTTAGTTAGGTTTAAGTAGTTCTAAGTTCTAGGGGACTGATGACCATAGCTGTTAAGTCCCATAGTGCTCAGAGCCATTTTTGAACCTTCACATCTGAGCCTGCCGTCTGAGAACAGGTAATGAACTCACTGCAGCTTTTGTGTCGTTCCGCACTATTAAAGATCATTATTTAGATACAGTGGATTGAAGCTTATATTCCTGTCTGCTTCACAGCTTCACTACATACGCCGGACATGGAAGTTTCCAATTTATTGGTGTGTTTCAAAAAATTCGGATGATTTCTAATGCTGCATCACTTGAAAATGGCCCAAGGCCGAAATCTAGACAGTGAAGTAAGCACATTTGGGAAGAGAAACAGGCACGTTTGGAGTAGTACCCTGACCAGGACGCAGTGACTGCTGGTGAATGGCGTCGCTTTGGGTTCAGAGAGGCGCGCTGCTGTGCTATTCCGAACGACCACCGTTGGCGAGTATGGCGATGACCAGGCAAGAGGCCCCACTCTTCTTATGTTTTGGAGAGGCACAGCTGTGTCACTCATGGCATGGAGAGCTGTCAGGGGTGACCTCAGGTCACGGCTGGAAGTGACCGACGGAGCTCTAATGGCACAACGGGACGTCACGGATATGCTGTGTCCTCGTGTGTAACCACTCATGCGACAGCATTTTGGTGCCAATTTTCAACAGAACAATGCTCGTCCACACATGGTACGTGTCACTGTGAACCGCATGAGGGATGTTGAGATACTCCTGTGGACAGAGACAGCCCTAGATCTGTTTCCAGTACAACATTTGTGGGGCCAGCACGGCCGTTTCAATGTCAATATCTTGGACATCATTGTTGGAAAGAATTTAAAAAGGCTGTGTAGTTGCTCAAAAACGGTCGCTGTTTTTTTCGTTTTTCTGTGCTTGTTTATTAACAATTATTGCTTATTATTAATAAACAAGAGCAGAAATCGAAAGAACCAGCGACTGTTTCTAGGCAACCGCACAACCCTTTTCAATTATTTCCAGTAAATATATTCATAATTGTTGCATGCCACTACAAGGACTTTCAGCCTGATGTAGAATCCTAGACATTAACGACCAGTTACTTACAGCAGTTGTGGGGTACGTTGTCTCGTAAGAGGGTGCAACAGCTGTATCAGAGCCTTCCGAAACGAATCATTGCACACATCTACGCCATGGGGGATGCAACGTCATATTTATAAGTGGGTTCATACTGCCAATTTGACTCGATATTGTAATCATTGAGATGTCATCACGTACCCTCTCAATTCGTGTAGTTTCATTTAGTTTCCTCGTCCCCTTCCGGATGCTTCAATTTTTTTGTCAAGCAGTGTATGTGCAACGGATTTCGCAATAGAATATTTGGTGTAGGCTAATATGCGAGGGTCATTCAGTAATTAAAGAGACCAATTGGTCTGGAGGAAAAAGCGTTTTTTTTACAAAACAATACTTATTCTACTATTCAACATAATCCCCTTGAACATTTATGCTCTTGTTCCAATGGGCTACACGCTTTACTATTCCGGCTGCAAAGAACTCTTTAACTTGTTGTTTGAGTTAATTTCCCATAAACTTTTTCACGTCCTAGTTGTCATAGAACCTCTTACCACGTAATGCCTCCTTCAGTGCACCAAACAACTGGAAATCACTAGGCGCTAAATCAGGACTGTAAGGGGTATGAGGCAGTACTTTTCAGCCCATTTTGTCGATGGTTTCACGGGTTAGTTGAGAATTATGAGGACGTTCATCGTCTTGCTGGAGAATCACACCTCTCGCATGAGGCCTCTCTCTCATGGCTGGCTTCACCTTGTTTAGAAGAAAATCCGAGTGGTATTAGCTGTTTATTGTACGCTGCTCCTCGAGATAATCACAAAAAACTGGACCTTCAGCATCCCAAAACACCGACAACACGACTTTTCCTGCTGCTGCTTGGGTTTTGAATTTTTTCTTGACATTTGAGTTGATGTACTTCCACTCCATGTTTTTTTTATTCTGGCTGCTCATAATAGTGAATCCAAGTTTATTCACAAGTTAGAATTTTGTTGAGGAAGTGCTCACCTTCTCTTTCATAACGTTCCTTTAGCTCTGTGAACACTCTCAACCTTGTTTCCTTGTGTAGCCGCATCAACTTTGGGACCCATCTTGCACATGTTTTGCGGTACTTCAGCTTGTTACAGATAATGTTTGAACTGTACCAGTACTAATTTGAACCTTGTTAGCTATAATATCCACCGTCACACTGCGGTCGGCACGAATAATGTCATCAATTCGACTTTCTAGTGAGGGAGCTGAAATTGCAACTGGTCGGCCAGAACTGTGTTATTCAGTCACTGAGTCACGACCATTTTTGAACTGCTCTACCCACTTGTAAAAACATGCACGATTCATAAAAGCTTCATCATAAACTTTAGACATTCTACAATATATATTCACTGGTTTCTCGCCTTCAGCAAGTGAAAAACGAATAACATAACGTTGTTCATCTAATGTGGACGTTTCAAGCGGAGTCGCTCTCTTCAAACCTATTTTTGAGGTTATAAAGAAAACAATGTGGATACATCAGCTGAGCAAGGCTCATCCCAGTGATGTCAACTTAAAGCCGTAAGAGTATCAAACTTGCCCTACTAACATTTTCCCCGGACCGATTAATTATTGAATACCCTCGTATAATAAATGGAGATTTTTAAAGTGAAAGTAATAAATCTATATCTTTGTGAGATACTTAACTTGACATCAGCTTGTTCGCCGTCGACATTTATACTCCACAGACCTCAAAACAGAGCGTGATGAAGAGTAATTATGTACCGTCATTAGCTAATCGGTGGTCTTATTCCATCTGTGAGTGGGGGGAGGGGCGGCTGGAGGGTTCGGCAAAAAAAAAAAAAAAAAAAAAAAAAAAAAAAAGTTTCAAATGACTGTAAGCACTATCGGACTTAACATCGGAGGTCATCAGTCCCCTGGACTTAGAACTACTTAAACCTAACTAACCTAAGGACATCACACACACCCATGCCCGAGGCAGGATTCGAACCTGCGACCGTAGCAGCAGCGCGGTTCCTGACTGAAGCGCATAAAACCGCTCGGCGAGAGCGGCCGGCCCAGGTTCGGCAAACTTTCTGTATTTTTCTAAAGTGTCATACTTCTTTTTTTGTAAACTCATCATTCACAAACGATGCAGACAGAAGAACTGCTATGCAGCCTACCTCGAGCACCGGTTCTCTACATTTATACAAGAGAGTTTCGTGAGAGCAACTTCCCTTAGGGTCACAACTTATTAAATATTCCAAGAGCACCTCCTACGGAGTGCACCTGCCTTGTACGATCCCAGCGTCGTCAAAGAGCTCATTATAGGCGGAGCACAAGCTCGGATCAGGGAAAGGTGGGTTGGGATATCGGCCGTGTCTTTTTTAAAGGATCCATACCGGCTTTTCCCATTATCTAGATGGATGGATGAGATTTTCAACAGCTCTCCTTCAGAATCCTAATGTAGCGTGCCAACCTCTGCGCTACCTCGCCTGGTAACAGACTGGATTTCAATGACATTTTGCTCGCATGCCACGTTTTTAATAAATACACTGCAACGCTCCAGTTTTCTGCTGCCTGATCCAACAAGGGAATGTTACGCTCTGACCTACTTCGTTATTTTCATAAGTCAGTGCCCGATCATTAATTTCGTAGAATAATATGACATAATTATCAGAAAAACCCTAAAAAAATCGCGTTTAAAAATTAGATTTCTCACTACTCTCAAGTACGGAACATTTCGTGCTTATTGAAATATTTGTCGGTAGTTGAAAAAAAGTACACTGCCTTACAAAAGCGTAAAGCACCAAGAGGACATGGTCGGATGTCTAGCTGACTGCGTGCACGTACACAGCATGGGCGCTTATGTAAATGATTAGAGTGGCAATTCTCTGTTACAGGAAGAACCGTGTGCGTTCTTGCTGTTCGTGTTTGATATTGTTACCATGTCTGTTATGGTGTGTAAGGAGCGTGAACACCACCGAGTACTGAGCGGTCGCTGTGAAGGGCACGAAGATACCGCTTATTCGTGAGAGACAGCGTTTCAGCACCTGACAGACTTCGAAAACGGCCTCATTGTGGATATCCATTTGGTCGCCTGATCGAATCGTGCAATATCCATATTTGTGGGGCATTTGGATGTGAGGGGTTGACGGGAACAGGTTCCAGTCAAACATGTCTGACCACCACAAGAGAGATCACCGTATTGTGCACTAAGCACATCGTAGCCCCTTCACATCTGTGTTTGCCTTTCCAGAACAGGAAATGACCTTCCTATGTGTCATCTGCGCCATTGGTCGAAGATTAGCATCAGCCTGACTAGGGTATTATCATCTTAAACGCAGAATACAGTCAGCAGCTCGACACAGGCGGCTTCGTTTTGTGCCGTGACCAAGGGAGCGGTTGTGCTCTCACAAATGGCTTCGCACTTTCAGCGATGAATCGCGGTTGTGCTCTATGCCAAATGACGGAAGTCGTGGAGAATGACGGCGGCCTGGAAAGATTTCCCATTGCTCCAGTGTTTGGGAGAGACACAGCAGAGTTCTGCCTGTCGTCGTGGTGTCGGGAACCATCGTCTATGACTTCGGGTCACAGCTGATGATTGCTGAGAGAACTCCGAGAGTACACCGGCAACTCATGGACGTCCTGCGTCCTCATGTATTACCATCCATGCGACTGTGTCGTCATGTTAATTTTTAGCAGAACGTTGCTCGTCCACCAATGGCACTTTATGAACAGTCTGCGTGCTGCAAAGGTATTCCCGTGGCTAGCACTTCGCATTTAAGCAGCGCAGCCGTTCGGATTGCGAAGTTGTCCTACTGCCAACGTCCTTCAGAATTTGCTTACATTCAGTGCAATTACTTTCTTCTTGACAAAGTCATAGTTAGCGAACAAATCGTATAACAAGAACATCAGAAGTCCCATTAAGGTTCCTACGAGCACGCTAGACTTAGTTTTCTCTTCTGCTGAACATTCACCGTCCAGCAAAAAGCTGTACTCGTAAAAAGTAATTTTCTTATCGCGCTAATAAAACAGACGAAAAAGCATTCTGTGCAATACCAGTTACTTCGTTGTCATTCGAGAACGAGCGGCACTGTTCAGTGTCTTTTGGGAACACGGAAGGTTTAAAATCACCTGTTCGCACGAGTCTACAGTCTGAACTATGCTCATTGGTTCTGTGAGAGAAGTTTATTTTTCATAAGAAATTGGGCTCGGACTCGAAAGGTCAGTGATTCGAATCCCCTATCCGGTCATGGTTTTTCTACCTTTATGAAGGGGAAGGGCGATTTCTTTCCCCGTTCTTCCATAATCTGAGCCTATACTCCGCTTCTAACGATCTCACAGACGGAAAATTAATCTTTATTATTCCTTTCTCGTTTCTCTCTGGGACTGTTACTGAGAGATTTTGCGACGTTCAAATAGCTCTGAGAACTACGCGACATAACATCTGAGGTCATCAGTCCCCTAGAACTTAGAACTACTTAAACCTAACTAACCTAAGGACATCACACACATCCATGCCCGAGGCAGGATTGGAGATCCAGTACTACATCGATATCTATACGTACTAAAAAAGTGGATATACGTATGTATTGAATCATGTATATACTATGCATGCATGTATGTTCTACATGTCCTCCCGAACCACTGGACCGATTTCATCTACACTTGGTACACATTCCACTTACTTCCTGGAAACAGTCGTTGTGGAAATAAGAACCACCCATTTATCAAAGGGACAGGGGCTTTTTCATCCCAGCCCCTGTCCCTTTGATAAATGGTTGGTTCTTATTTCCACATCTTAGCTCACGATGCGCAAATGACCAGACTATATTCATGCAGTATTTGAGAATGAGAACACCTACTCCATTCAACAACCTTCACACATAATTTCATACCTTTACGAAACTTTTTTCTCTGTGACAATCCCACAAAATGGTGAAAGGAAAAAAGTTTGTAGTTTACTACGTTTTCCCTTCTCATGCAGTAACACCGCCGCATAGCCGCGCGGGTAGCTGTGCGGTCTCGGGCGCCTTGCCTCGGTTCGCGAGGCTACCCCCGTCGGAAGTTCGAGTCCTCCCTCGGACGTAGGCGTGTGTGTGTGTTGTCCTTAGCCTAAGTTAGATTAAATAGTGTGTAAGCCTAGCAGCCGATGACCTTAACAGTTTGGCCCCATAGGAACTTAACCACCACCGCCTCATCAGGCATACCGTTTTAATTTATTATTTCTTAACTACTAACTGTATTCACGACACATTTTGCAGAAAGCATTCGCTTACTGAATATTCAAGTAAAATTATATTGTTCGACGAATAGTTCTGCAGATATGATGTCAGAAACACTGAGTTGCGTGAGAAACTGCCGCATTATGCATGACGTTTTAATTTATTACTTCTTCAGTACGAATTCTGTTCGCAACACATTTTGAAGACAGTGTTGACAAGTACCACTGGATGAACAGTTACAATTTTATCACACATTATTAAGGATGCATGACGTCATAAACATAGAGGTGTGTGCAAACGAAAGTACGGGCAAATTTCGATAGAGGCGAACGTGATGTGTTAACAAATATGTGTGAAATATATTAAATATACGTGTAATGTAGTGTGTATGACATATGAGAACGCAGGCAAAGCCACGGGTAGGAAGGTCCTCTAAAACTCTGGATCGATTTCAACTACATTTGGTACACACATTATTCACTATCTGGAAAGAAATTCTACTGGGGTAAGAACTAGCTAGTTCCTGTAGGGGTGGAGGTGGTAACTTGGAGAGAGAAGGGGGGATAGAATTGGCAAACAGGGGGAAGGAGGGGATAGATAGGGGAGAGGAGGAGATAGACAGAGGGGGCAAGTGTTAATGGACAGAGAAAGTGAAGAGATGGAAAGAGAGAGGGGCCTAGGAGGTGGACTTCGAGGGGGCTGAGGAGGAGATGATAGGAGGGAGGATGAGGAGGTGGATTGAAAGGGGAAGGGATGGAGGGGATGGACAGAGAGAGGGGAAAGCAGGAGATGGAGTAATCGAAGCTTGGAGTAAATACACACCGGACAATGCAGGATACTCAGCTAGTAGATGATAAAGTAGTATCGAAACACGTCTGTGTATTAAGAACAGGAGAGCTTTATCCTGAAAAAAGATGAATTTCCATTTGTCATTTGTTCGTCATGGAGTCCGTTTCTCCACATGGCACAACTGTAAATCCTTAGTAAGAGCTGTATTAGTAGGTGTAGTCGTTTGGAGGTTAGTGCTGTTGGCATGTCGGCAGCTATTTCGGCGGCAGGTCACGTCCGTCAGCCGTAGACTCGTCACGTAGTCCGCTTTACTGGCCCCTCTGCATATTAATGCTCCGTGTCACGCAGATAACATTGTCTTACTGCCGAACCAAAAAGTAGGCTCCCTCTGCCGCGACGAGCTATTCACATGTATATTCTGAGTGCCGTTTGAATTCCTGTCATAAAGAACAGAGACAACGGCAAATCAATTAAGACAGGTCTGCGTTAGCATTCATTGGAGTAAAGGAAGTAGCTCAGAAAGATTAAGGCGAGAAGTGTAGGTTCTTCGAACTACAAGTGCGGGAATTCATGAAGTTTTAAATTTATGAAATAATTTTGTTACTGTTTCAATCTATTTTACTAATGTTTATTAGTGCGATGCGTGTCGGCAGCATGCTGCCATCATCATGAGCATTATAGTTAGATGAACGAGGGGCGTCCAATGAGTAAAGCAGTTCGGTTGAAAAACTTTGTAGTTTGTTATGGGACGTCGTGGGATATTCCCGCTTCAGCTCCTACAGTTTCATGACGTTCCGATATGTGCCGTAGCTCTCAAAATGGCATATGTAACTGAGGTGCGCTCCGAGCAGAGAGCAGCCATTGAGCTTCTTTGAGTGGAAAAACCAAAGCATCGCAGATATTCACAAGCGCTTACAGAATAACTAATGAAACCCGACTTTGAATAAAAGAATGGTGAGTGGTTGGGCGAGGCATCTGTCAGAATCGCAACAAGATCCCGTCTCCTGCGTGCCTGCCAACAGCACACAGCTGTCACGCCTGCAATGTTGGAACGTGCGGACACTCTCATTCGAGGTGATCGACGGATCAATATCGAACACCTCGCTGCGCAACTGGACGTCTCTGTTGGTTATTCTGTTTGATATCCTCCCTCATGTTGCAACGATCAACTCTGAAGTGTACTGTGCTAACATCAGGAAAATTAACAGACGATTTCAGCGAGATCATCGCCACAAAAATGCAAACGAAATTCTCTTTCTCCATGACAACGCAAAGCCTCACACAAGTATGCGCACCCGATGGGAGCTCACAGAAGTTGTGGAACTGTTCTTCATCATCAGTTCTACAGCCCGTATCTCGCACCTTCCGACTTACATCTGTTTGGCCGCATGAAAGATGCATTCCGCGGGAAGCAGTACGTGAGTGATGAGGAGGTTATTAATGCAAAAAGACATTGGCTGCGGCGTCGGTCGGTGAGTTGTACTATGCGGGCATTCAGGCCCTCCCAGTGAGGTGCGGCAAAGCTGTCGCATTCAACGGAGATTACGTTGAAAAGCAGGATTTTGTAGTCAGAGGAGTGGGGAATAATACTGTGTATTTTAATCCTGAATAAAATAAAAAAATCATTTAGAAAAGATGTTGTGTTACTTATCGAACGGCCGTCGTACAGTAAACTGAAATGCGATGAGTATTATTTGTTGGCTCTGCCAAAAAGGCTAAGTACCGAAATTTAACACAGCTCTATTTTAGTGTACAACTTACGTGAGTTATACATTTAAATCATTCCATTATATCTATAACTACAGTTAATAACTGTTTGTCGAAGACTGGACATCACTCGTCGTACTAACTTGCAGCTGAGAGTTTAATATATACTGCCAAAGCATAAGATATCAAGAAAGTGGTCAAAAAGCTCGGCAGGTGCACAGAGAATAGAGTCGCAACGACTCTCAACCTTACTAGATGAAATCGCCGTGGACAGAAACTTGCGATAGTTCAAGCACGAGATAACTGCGAAGTAAGTTTCTCGCACAGTAGGATTCGAGGTGATGGTCCTAGATATTGGAGCAGTTGATTTACCAATAAGCATCTGTCAATTTGTCCGTCAAACACCCTCCTGGATACCCGAGCGCGTTAACGCGGAGCTTCCGGGATTCCAGGAGGCGCACCGGCAGGTTGGAATTCGCTCGGCGGATAAAGACGAGAGTAGGTGTGCCCGGTCAGCCTGGATGTGGTATTTAGCGAAGCGGGTGAAAACCAGGCTGGTTACAATGTTCTGCCTCAGTTACACGATGCACAATACGTTTAGAAGACGAGCTCTCACTCCAAGAAGTGCTGTACTCTAGACGTAGATAGGTTGGGAACACGAATTCCTTCATGGTGGAGGGGACATCTGGCCACACAGTCACTAACATTGCTGTAACCGAAATGATAATACCCACGCCATAGTCTAACAGGACAAGGCAAGCAAAGAGAAGAAGAAGAAAAACTTTCCCGTCAAACACACACTAAAAGATTGCAGTGTGAAGAATGATCGTGGGGGTGCAATTAAACACCAGTTACGAGCAATGTCTGCAGACAATGTTTCCAGTAAATTTGAAGCCCAAGTTCAAGGCAAGCATGATGAAGAAGAAGAAGAAGAAGAAGAAGAAGAAGAAGAAGAAGAGGAGGAGGAGGAAGAACTTGTACTTCAAAACTTGTTTATTTATTTATGTTGCTTTATGAAAAAAATTATTGCTAGTTATTTTGAAAAACTATTAAACTGTCCAGAACCAGCGAATAAATTCCATGCCACACCAATTCTGAGTCTGAATAACATGACGAAATCGAAATAATTAAAGAAATTAAGAGGCTAAAATACAATAAAGCATGTGGAGTATACGGTATAATTGCATAACTATTAAAATCAGCTGTCCCTAACGCTATAAAAGAGATCACTCAACTAGTGGGACACATCTGGGAAACTGAGAAAATACCTGAGGACTGTAAAACTGCCCTAATTCATCCATTGCTTAAAAATGAGGATAGAACCGATGTTAATAATTACCGAGCAATCTCTCTTCTCACGTTCACATACAAAATTCTCTCCCAATGTTTTCTTGATCGAGCCCAAGAAAAGTTGTGACCTAAAATTGGTGAATACTGAACAGGCTTTAGACCAAACAGATCCTGTCCGGAACAAATTCTTAATTTAAAACTTATCCTTAGGCAACAAATGATTTCTAGTAACAATATTGTATTACGTTTGTGGATTTTAAAAAGGCCTACGACTCAGTTGATCGTGAATCTCTTTTCCAAATTTTAAAGGAATAAGTGCTAGATAATAAAACTCTAACAGTGATTAAAGAAACGTTCACCGACACTAGCTCCAAAGTTAAATTCATGGGAGAAATTTCTGAAACATTTGATATAAAGACTGTGTTTTGGAAAAGGTAATTACAGAATGGCGAGAGCAAAAATTGAGTCAAAATATAGATCAATCAATCACATTAGATAAAACTAACAGCCTTGCCGTAGTGGCCGTGCGGTTCTAGGCGCTACAGTCTGGAACCGTCGACCGCTCCGGTCGTAGGTTCGAATCCTGCCTCGGGCATGGGTGTGTGTGATATCCCTAGGTTAGTTGGGTTTAATTAGTTCTAAGTTCTAGGCGACTGATGGCCTCAGAAGTTAAGTCGCATAATGCTCAGAGCCATTTGAACCATAAAACTAATATTAGAGTAGATTGTCTTGCCTTTGCAGGTGCTCTGGCAATTTAGCTAGGGATATTACCACAACTCAAAACCAAAATGAAATTAAAGAAGTTGCAGAAAAAGCAAGACTACAAGTATCATTCGAAAAAACGAAATATATAATATGCTACAATCAAACACCAAAGTTTTTAAACACGAAATATGGAGAAATAAATAGGGTTTCTCAGTTTAAATACTTGGGAGAAAATTTACAAGAAAACGGTCAGGAAGAAGCTGCAAACGAAGATCGCTCTCAGAAATGGCCACTGCATTTAGATTAACACAAAATATTTCCAATGAAAATTCACTTTCTAAATTCAGTAAAATTAGGCATTCACCACTGTAATCAAACCTGAATGTCTTTATGGAGCAGAAACTCTAATTTTACATACAAAGAGGGCTACTGAAGAAATTCAGAAGAAAGAAAGAAACAGTGATAGTAAAATATTAGGCGCCAAAATTACATAGTACTTCTGTTGGTTTCGCTTTCCAGCGGAGTGCTGAATCGTAAACTGTCCATGTCTTGCCACTGAGTTCATCGATCTGTCGCAGCTGCGACACAGTTCCGTCGCTGTCGTCTTACACAGGATGACTGGGAATCTGCTCGTCTCGTCTTCACAAAGTTTATGTCCATCGTTTTCTTATTCCACATACGTCTCTCCTTCTCTTCGGGTTATAGTTCAGGATTTTCTTGGGTAAATTTCATCTTTCACTGTATTTCAATGTTGTTCTGCTCCGTAACCAGTTATTTCCTTATTAACAGCATGTATGTCAAACTCATTTTGGACTGATGTCTCTATAGTTTCCACATTCCCTTATATTGCCCTTTTTGAACAGAGACAATTTACGCGGTGTTCCACAAGCTTGAGGTTTTCCACCTTCGCCAACACCTATTGATACGATGTAGAAATCTGAGATGAAAAGAAATTCGTGCGTGTTTGATTAACTCTACATTTACTCCGTCTATTCCTGCAGCTTTTCTGTTTTGAGATATTTCGAGCTTGTTATGTAGTCCATCCATTGTTATATTGTCACCATTTATAAATTCGTTTCCCACATTTAAATGTACATCATTACCAGCATTATCCTGTCTACACTATACCTCTTGATAGAGTCTGATCCAGTGATCTTCTTTAATTATATTCTATTTTGCTGTATGTTTTCACGACAGGCTTATGCGTCTCGTTACGTTCTATGATAGAGTTTGTCTACCTTGTATATTATGTTCGCTGTGGGAGATGAATCTGTCTCAAGATTCTTGATGGGTCTGTCGTCATGTTGTCTATATTCATCGCAAGAGCGACCGTGATGAAACAAACACATGCACGGCGATTTGTCAGCGGCAATAGTATATTATGCTCATGGCTGTTGCTACACCACTTGAATAGACCCTAGCTACGTATTACATACGTTGTGGTATATTACCGCTAATGAAACTTTAATATGTTGTAAAGCATTAACAGACTGCAATGGTTTTGATGATCAGTATTCCAAATGCTCACGCCATGTATTCCTTATTTCGAATCTGAGATTATACTCACTTTCTTTGAACAATTTAGTGCACGACGTTATGACCAGTTCTGATCGGTACATGTCGGCTTGGTTCGTAAATACTCTCGCAATTTCTCCTTTGGACATAACTAAAAGCTTAAGTATTCTCCTTCTTTTGAATAAATTTGAGAAACATGATATAGTGTCATTACAAAAATATCACCAAATCTACATAGTTGCGGGAGCGTAGTGGGTGTAGTAACAGACTTGTATACGCAAGGTTGTGGATTCGGTTTCACTCCAAGTTAATTTTTTTAAATGTTTATCGAAATGATATTCTGTGTTGAACACTTGAGAGTAAATGGAGTGTGCGGAGGAACATTAACCGTTGTATGTGACAATGTACTGCTCACCATTCCTCGGTTTGTAAGTGGTGATCTAACTGTACAAAGGGTGCAGCTATATACGTTATTATGAAGAAACATCTGGATGGTAAGAGGGCGAAAAAAAGCTTCTCCCGTTTTGGGTATAGAAGAAAATAGCGGTAAGTCTCCCCCCCCCCCCCCCTGAACTGTTTCTCAACGATCACATGGACAGCCATTGTGGCTCTTCTCATGACTTTATGTGTCTATGTGTCTAATGTGTACGGTGAAAATGGCTGAAACTATGTCGTGTTCTTTTGTGAAACGTAGGAGAGGAATATCACTAAAAAGAGGTGAAAACTAATATTCCGGTTTCCGCCTGTTTCCTTAATAAGCGTATTACCGGAGAATTACTGTATATTAATTTGTCCCTTTTAAGTTTAAAAGGCATTTCAAGTTGTATTATTTGTCTGCTGCTTGTCGACTTTTTTAACTATCGGCAAGTGTAATGTCTGGTCTAATCTGTCTCGGAAAGTTTTATTTTAACACTTTTGATGAGAATGATTTTAGTGTTGTAGCATTTAGAAATACCTAACTATGACGAGTGTTAAAATCAATTAGTTGGAAACATTAAACGAACCATTAACAACATTCAGTTGTGGAATGTCGAACAGAAACAAATAAGCTTCCGCACGATTATCTGCAGTTGTTTACTCTATTGGACCGGTTTCCCTGTTAAAAATTGCCGATAAAGCGTTGTGCATTGGGTTATTTACGTTGAGTGGTACAGTCCAGCTAAGCTGCCACATAAAACGTAAAGTTATTTTTGTACTCTACTACACCGCTCGAGCTCCGTGTGAATTAAAATTCAATGTGGTTATAGCAAACGCAGAACAAATTGCTGTGTAATGTTTACATCAGGATTATTCTTACTATGAACAGACTAAAGCATTATTTCCTTTTTCTTTGTACCGGCTTTCAGCTTCTGGCGTGCTCTTCCGCAGGAGCTCTTCATATGCTTATTGTTCTTTTTCATAGCTGCTTCTAATTATTCATTTCATATTGTTAATTTTCTTCAGTTTTGTGCTTTCTTTCTTTTCCCCGCCGCTTCATTAGCTACAGGTTCTTACCTTGTATTACTCCTCATCAATATCATTGCTAATTTCCACTTTTTGTAAATCATCCTCTATATTACATGCTCTACAAACCCGTGCGTCTTGCACAAAACTTTTCATTTCCGATTGTGTAACCTATGACTGACCTCCGTCGAAAGAAAGTGTTATATTTAACTTGTTGAATGTTGCGAACCGTCTGAGCTCTTCTCCATTGTCATTCGCTCAATTTTCCGCAAAATTCCACACAATTCCTGGTATTGGCGAAGTCCCAACACGAACATTCGGATTTTCACAGACTAACAAATGGTTGTTGTATCGATGTTGTTGACTGTTGCTTGCAATTTATCATTCGTGATATTCCGTCGGAAAGATCACAGTTAATAGTACCTGATGGAAATTCATGAAATAGAAAAGATCTGGCACTCCGTATGGATGTGTTACAAGCCCTCTGCTCTTCTTAATCTGTATAAACGATTGAGGAGGCAATACGAGCAGCCCTCGTAGAATGTTTGCAGATGATGCTGTCGTTTACCGTGTAGTAAAGCCAGCAGAAGATCAAAAACAACTGCAAAATGATCAAACAAGCTATCTGTATGATGCGAAAGTGGCAGTTATCTCTACATAATGCAAAGTGTACTGATAGGAATCCAGTTGCACGATGTAGTACACAAATGTAAACGCTGTTAAATCAACTAAATACCTAGAAATTACAATTTGAAACAGCTTAAATTGGAACGATAACACAGTTAATGTTGTGTGGAAAGTGAATGAAAACTTGAATTCTATTAGCAGAACGCGTAAAAGATGCAACCAGCCTACTGAAGAGACTGCATTAAGCTTGTCCATCTTCATGTAAACTATTGTTGCGCAGTAGCAAATCCTTACCAAATAGGATTGGTGGAAGACATCGAAAGAGTTTGAAGAAGGACAACTCGTTTTCTTTATCGTGAAATAGGGGAGAGAATGTCACGGATGTAATATACGAGTTGGGATGGCAATCATTAAAACAAATGCGATATCTTTTCACGAAATTTAAATCTTCATCGTTCTCCTCCGAATTGGCGGCCACCTACACAGGGAGAAACGATCATCGTAATAAAATAAAAGAAATCAGAGAACGCACATAAATATTTAAGTGTTCGTTTTTCCTGAGCGTTGTTCGAAAGTGGAAGGTAGAGAAATTATCTGAAGATGGTTCGACGGACCCTCTGCTGCAGATTTAAATCTGAACTGCAGAATAGCCACGCAGCTGTATTTTCTTTTCTTCCCTCTGCTTGTGCATACACCAACGATACTTAGAGGGAACCGGTCAGTTTTAAATCTCACCTTTATTATTCTTCCATAAATGTAGGCACAGCTCACTAGTTTGTTTCTTCCGTTCGTTGCTTATGAGTTCAACCACTACACACGATGCTTTTCTATTTTGTGGTGCACCACTGCATAATGTACTCGTGTAGATCTTTCGTCCCTTTCTCTTTGTTTTTGTTATGAGCCGGATGTCTATCTTTTGTTTCTTAAATATGTCACTGTGTTCTAGTTCCTTATTTCTTAATCCTCTCACATTTCATATGGCCATCAAAATTTTAGTTTTTGTACAAAGTCATTTGTCTTGGTCCTCCGTAGTTCCCCTTCATATATATCTATCCGGTTTTGCAATGCGAAGATTGTATTTAAAAAGAAAAGAACGGAGCTTCTCGTATACTTAACTTTAATTTCTTGTTGTACATTGCTCTTGATAATACAAGTGAGACTCTCTCCAGATATGGTTAATGGCGCCTTGCTAGGTCGTAGCCATAGACTTAGCTGAAGGCTATTCTATCTGTCTCTCTGCAATTGAGAGAATGGCTTCGTATGTGTAGTCGCTAGCAATGTCGTCCGTACAACTGGGGCGAGTGCTAGTACGTCTCTCGAGACCTGCCGTGTGGTGGCGCTCGGTATGCGATCACTGCCAGTGGCGACACGCGAGTCCGACATGTACTAATGGACCGCGGCCGATTTAAACTACCACCTAGCAAGTGTGGTGTCTGGCGGTGACACCACATTTCACTCCAGTGTGAAATACTACTCCATAGCTGCGGTAGTTTGGTGAGGCTGCCACATGCCGTTTTGTTAGAGTTGATTGCGGATAAGACCAAAAATTAGAGACACATCAATTTACCGGGACTAATCTAACATACATACGTACTGCACCAGTTGAAAATTATATAGTGCAATTGTGAAGCCAGTTGCGATAAAAATAACAAATCTGGTACGACACATAAGGGTACTGAAAGAACAACGGTAATCCACGAACTATTCTTAAAGGGTGGAAAAAATAAATATATTCTGGATGTTAGTTAACTATTGTTCCACACATTATTTTGCAGTAAACTGTGTTATTGAGTGTCCGGCAAGCAGTCGCTCCTGAAATATTGCCGAGTGCACGATAAACTGGCTTCTTAAAGACACATTTCAAATCGTTGGCGAGTTACAGATAGAATTAGCGCTTACAGAGGAAGAATACACCCGGGTAAACGATTATGCTAATCTCTCGCACATTTGTTGTACGTGCTTAACCGTGACAAATGCTGGCCTAGTACGATGCGCTTGTCAAGCATTTTGAGTCTGTTGAATGTGTTTCGTGAGCGCTGGTCGTCAAACAGCGGCATTAGCACAACAGTATATGGCGGTAATCTGCAAGTCTTGCCCACTTTTTTAAAAGTCTTCCACCAAATACTTTTACAGCTACAACGAATCAGGATTCTTCGGAAAGGAACAATAATAATGACAATCATAGTAGTACGTTCGTGGTGAGATATCATTGGTGTGTAATAAGGAATTGTGATTAAATGAACATATATTTATCGATACATTAAAACGCATATTAAAAAGTTATCGGATTGTCATCATTAGACCAGTACGTATTCTGTGTCATTCGTAGGCTGACAGCTTTCGGAGTGGTAACTATCATAAAGCGTGAAAAATACAGTATGTCGCATACCACGCAGAGAGTCACTAACAGCTGCATCCCAATATATTCATTTCTTAATGAAATTTTGTCGTAAGTAATTTATCTCACCGGCCGCGGTGGTCTAGCGGTTCAGGCGCTCAGTCCGGAACCGCACGACTGCTACGGTCGCAGGTTCGAATCCTGCCTCGGGCATGGATGTGTGTGATGTCCTTAGGTTAGTTAGTTTTAAGTAGTTCTAAGTTCTAGAGGACTGATGACCACAGATGTTAAGTCCCATAGTGCTCAGAGCCATTTGAACCATTTTTTTTAATTTATCTCTTTTTTCAAACAAACAACTCAGTTAATGGCATCAGTGCTACAGTTAATAAGATTGAAATTCACTTAATTTGGTGCATAAAGATGTTCTCTATGCCAGAAGCCATAGAAAGTTTAACTACGAGTTAAGTTGAGTTTAACAGAAACGGAAAGGATTTATAGATGGTGAACTCCTAATTCACTGACGAACTTGTAAG
Organism: Schistocerca nitens; assembly: GCF_023898315.1. Lineage (NCBI taxonomy): Eukaryota > Metazoa > Arthropoda > Insecta > Orthoptera > Acrididae > Schistocerca > Schistocerca nitens. The sequence goes on along the minus strand of NC_064619.1, from coordinate 500,670,899 downwards.
TGGAACCGACGGATGCGTGTATATTGTTAATAATTTTATTGCGCTTGACTTGGGTGGAGTGGGGCATGGATTTGGTGTTTTTTGAGCGTGAGACTATTTCAAAAATATTTTCTTAATAATCATACCTCGTAACATGGAAGCGCATGCAAAATATAGCCCTTGCGCTAGGTAACCAAAATATCTTCAAACTAATAACACCAGAAATAAACAGTATTACGCCGAGATAAATATATAAAGGTATTAAAAATTTTTTCAAGATGGGCACAGTAACGTATTCTAAACAAATACAACTACTTCTTAAAGAATCTAGCTCAGCCCAGTGTAATGGTACTTGAATTACGTAACCATTACGGCAGCTCACCTGAACCTCTCGATACCAGCAATGCTCTACTGTGTTTCTGTAAAGTAGTTAACATATTTCTGAGACAACATTCAGATTTTATTTCATTAATGTAGAGGTATTTTGGTACATCGATATGTTTATATTGCAATGATATTATTCTTATGGACCTTGCCGTTGGTGGGGAGGCTTGCGTGCCTCAGCGATACAGATGGCCGTACCGTAGGTGCAACCACAACAGAGGGGTATCTGTTGAGAGGCCAGACAAACATGTGGGTCCTGAAGAGGGGCAGCAGCCTTTTCAGTAGTTGCAGGGGCAACAGTCTGGATGATTGACTGATCTGGCCTTGTAACATTAACCAAAACGGCCTTGCTGTGCTGGTACTGCGAACGGCTGAAAGCAAGGGGAAACTACAGCCGTAATTTTTCCCGAGGACATGCAGCTTTACTGTATGATTAAATGATGATGGCGTCCTCTTGGGTAAAATATTCCGGAGGTAAAATAGTCCCCCATTCGGATCTCCGGGCGGGGACTACTCAAGAGGACGTCGTTATCAGGAGAAAGAAAACTGGCATTCTACGGATCGGAGCGTGGAATGTCAGATCCCTTAATCAGGCAGGTAGGTTAGAAAATTTAAAAAGGGAAATGGATAGGTTAAAGTTAGATATAGTGGGAATTAGTGAAGTTCGGTGGCAGGAGGAACAAGACTGCTGGTCAGGTGACTACAGGGTTATAAACACAAAATCAAATACGGGTAATGCAGGAGTAGGTTTAATAATGAATAAAAAAAATAGGAGTGCGGATTAGCTACTACAAACAGCATAGTGAACGCATTATTGTGGCCAAGATAGACACAAAGCCCATGCCTAGTACAGTAGTACAAGTTTATATGCCAACTAGCTCTGCAGATGATGAAGAAATTGATGAAATGTATGACGAGATAAACAAAATTATTCAGGTAGTGAAGGGAGACGAAAATTTAATAGTCATGGGTGACTGGAATTCGTCAGTAGGAAAAGGGAGAGAAGGAAACGTAGTAGGTGAATATGGATTGTGGGGAAGAAATGAAAGAGGAAGCCGCCTTGTAGAATTTTGCACAGAGCATAACTTAATCATAGCTAACACTTGGTTCAAGAATCATAAAAGAAGGTTGTATACCTGGAAGAATCCTGGAGATACTAATAGGTATCAGATAGATTATATAATGGTAAGACAGAGATTTAGGAACCAGGTTTTAAATTGTAAGACATTTCCAGGGGCAGATGTGGATTCTGACCACAATCTATTGGTTATGAACTGCAGATTGAAACTGAAGAAACTGCAAAAAGGTGGGAATTTAAGGAGATGGGACCTGGATAAACTGACTAAACCAGAGGTTGTACAGAGTTTCAGGGAGAGCATAAGGGAACAATTGACAGGAATGGGGGAAAGAAATACAGTAGAAGAAGAATGGGTAGCTCTGAGGGATGAAGTAGTGAAGGCAGCAGAGGATCAAGTAGGTAAAAAGACGAGGGCTAATAGAAATCCTTGGGTAACAGAAGAAATATTGAATTTAATTGATGAAAGGAGAAAATATAAAAATGCAGTAAATGAAGCAGGCAAAAGGGAATACAAACGTCTCAAAAATGAGATCGACAGAAAGTGCAAAATGGCTAAGCAGGGATGGCTAGAGGACAAATGTAAGGATGTAGAGGCTTATCTCACTAGGGGTAAGATAGATACTGCCTACAGGAAAATTAAAGAGACCTTTGGAGATAAGAGAACCACTTGTATGAACATCAAAAGCTCAGATGGAAACCCAGTTCTAAGCAAAGAAGGGAAAGCAGAAAGGTGGAAGTATATAGAGGGTCGATACAAGGGCGATGTATTTGAGGACAATATTATGGAAAAGGAAGAGGATGTAGATGAAGATGAAATGGGAGATACGATACTGCGCGAAGAGTTTGACAGAGCACTGAAAGACCTGAGTCGAAACAAGGCCCCCGGAGTAGACAACATTTCATTGGAACTACTGACGGCCTTGGGAGAGCCATTCCTGACAAAACTCTACCATCTGGTGAGCAAGATGTATGAGACAGGCGAAATACCCACAGACTTCAAGAAGAATATAATAATTCCAATACCAAAGAAAGCAGGTGTTGACAGATGTGAAAATTACCGAACTATCAGTTTAATAAGTCACAGCTGCAAAATACTAACGCGGATTCTTTACAGACGAATGGAAAAACTGGTAGAAGCGGACCTCGGGGAAGATCAGTTTGGATTCCGTAGAAATGTTGGAACACGTGAGGCAATACTAACCTTACGACTTATCTTAGAAGAAAGATTAAGAAAAGGCAAACCTACGTTTCTAGCATTTGTAGACTTAGAGAAAGCTTTTGACAACGTTAACTGGAATACTCTCTTTCAAATTCTGAAGGTGGCAGGGGTAAAATACAGGGAGCGAAATGCTATTTACAATTTGTACAGAAACCAGATGGCAGTTATAAGAGTCGAGGGACATGAAATGGAAGCAGTGGTTGGGAAAGGAGTGAGACAGGGCTGTAGCCTCTCCCCGATGTTATTCAATCTGTATATTGAGCAAGCAGTAAAGGAAACAAAAGAAAAATTCGGAGTAGGTATTAAAATTCATGGAGAAGAAGTAAAAACTTTGAGGTTCGCCGATGACATTGCAATTCTGTCAGAGACAGCAAAGGACTTGGAAGAGCAGTTGAACGGAATGGACAGTGTCTTGAAAGGAGGATATAAGATGAACATCAACAAAAGCAAAACGAGGATAATGGAATGTAGTCAAATTAAATCGGGTGATGCTGAGGGGATTAGATTAGGAAATGAGACACTTGAAGTAGTAAAGGAGTTTTGCTATTTAGGGAGTAAAATAACTGATGATGGTCGAAGTAGAGAGGATATAAAATGTAGACTGGCAATGGCAAGGAAATCGTTTCCGATGAAGAGAAATTTGTTAACATCGAGTATAGATTTAAGTGTCAGGAAGTCGTTTCTGAAAGTATTTGTATGGAGTGTAGCCATGTATGGAAGTGAAACATGGACGATAACCAGTTTGGACAAGAAGAGAATAGAAGCTTTCGAAATGTGGTGCTACAGAAGAATGCTGAAGATAAGGTGGGTAGATCACGTAACTAATGAGGAGGTATTGAATAGGATTGGGGAGAAGAGAAGTTTGTGGCACAACTTGACTAGAAGAAGGGATCGGTTGGTAGGACATGTTTTGAGGCATCAAGGGATCACAAATTTAGCATTGGAGGGCAGCGTGGAGGGTAAAAATCGTAGAGGGAGACCAAGAGATCAATACACTAAGCAGATTCAGAAGGATGTAAGTTGCAGTAGGTACTGGGAGATGAAGAAGCTTGCACGGGATAGAGTAGCATGGAGAGCTGCATCAAACCAGTCTCAGGACTGAAGACCACAACAACAACAACATTATTCTTATGTGTATTCTTTCTTTTGCCACTATGACTTTTGTCGTACTGGTAACTCTGATTTTTGGACGCGTAAGCGATTATTAATTAGTTGTTAGAGTGTCGGACCTTGAGAAGGTCAAGTCTTGGACGTCATGTTGGAAAGACGCATAACATAGTCAGATTATAAAATGTGAACTTTAACAGTGAGGAAGATGTTTTCAAGTATGTTTTGTATTGTGAAGTGACGTTTTGTGTGTTACGTGATATTGCAGCGAAAGTAATAAAAAAAGAAATGTAACTTAAATTCGAAGTGCTGATTACTTTTTTACATCACCATTGTCCTGCAAAAGTGTAATCTTCAAGAATGGTTTGTGAAGCGCATCTACAAAACTTTTGAATATCGCAGAATAAAACCTAGGCCTCTTTGCATCCGAGCTTGGAATCATCACCACCTAGATTTTCGACGACTGAGCCATGATTTGACGAGACCAGCGTGGGAAACACGAAAAGATGAGTGCCTAGTTTATTCATTATTACTTGAAATGACTTTATTAACTGTGCTCTAATGACACCTACCACATAACAACTTTGTTGTTGCCCGAAAATGAAGTATTTAGCAGCGTGAGCAACACCACAATCATTATTAAATTTTGACCTTTGTTGTGGTAGGGTTGTTAGACCAGGTGACTCTGCAAGTGGACACCAATGAAAGAGAATCGGTATCAGCCGATAATAATTCTATTAGCTGGCAGACAGAAACGCGCTTAATAATTGAGACGAGCGCTGAAAGATTTATCTTACACCACACTCGACCTCCATCACCTACCAAACCAATGCTAACGGACAACACAACTATGCAAAGCTAATTACTAAATGGACAAGAAATGCTGCACAATTTAGAATGGCTTATAATCATTATTCAGTGATGAAATAATAATCTCTCCATGATAAATTAGATCACAGTACAATAAAATATACACTCTTATGCACCACGACTCTTATGCACCATGACCCCAATGTGCAATACAGTGAGGCACTTGACACATTTCGTGGCGGCTTCGCCGTGCTTCAAAATCACCGCAACAAGGACAGGCCTCCTTTACATATCTTGGCGCACACTTTACCCGACCATCTTCAGACTTAATCAGATATTTCTTGCTTGCTGCTAAATGTGACCTTGTGTTCAACTTCTTTAGAATTCTTTCTTTGTTACTCAGTTTAAAAAAACTATGATTTGTCGCACCAGCCACGGCAGCCAAAATGTTACAAGGACGTTTATCAACATCAGGAACAGGACCTCTAACTGTAGATCCTTTTTCAACGACAAATATTTGTGCGTAAAAAGAAATTTTCAATTCAAAATGTCATTTCAGTTCTCCCACCTGGAATAAACGAAGTACTGCTTCAAATTATATAAAAATGTTTCAGTTGTTCATTACGTATTAGTAACATGTTAAAAAACTGTTAATACACGCCAACTTCAGAATAAGCCAATTATCACACACACACACACACACACACACACACAAGTGTGTTAATTTTCATGCTTCCATGTTCTAATTTAACTTTCATTTCATACAAAAATTTCTAGTTTCAACATGTTATTTCTCTGTAATTTTATTCTTTGGCTGTGTCCATCCCGCATTTTATAGAGTAACTAGACATCGTAAACATTTCCTAGGAAAAGTATTAAATTAAAATTAAATTAAACACCTTGACAAAAAAGTCTAGGCGCTCTGTGCAATGCCAAGGCGTTATATACAACGCGTTGCTTTGACACTTTCATGGTAACATATACAAGAGATTCCGCATACCACCACAAAAAGGAATCACATAATGTCAAGTCACAAGAACTGGTTGGCAAATCACATCACTGTTGAGAAAAATCATACAGCCTGGGGTACCTCTCTCGTAACAGTTCCATGGTTGAAATCGATATGTCACATGTTCCGCCATTTTGTTGAAACTAAACCGCTTCAGCAACCATACAATCCAGTTCAGATGAAAAAACTCTAACACATTGCGGTAGCGTTTGCTGTCCACATTTAATGCGTTTCCAGCGTCTTCTGCCGGCCAGTGTGGACGAGCGGTTCTAGGCGCTTCAGTCTTGAACCACGCGACCGCTACGTTCGCAAGTTCGAATCCTGCCTCGGTCATGGATGTGTGTGATGTCCTTAGGTTAGTTAGGTTTAATTAGTTCTCAGTTCTAGGGGACTGATGACCTCAGATGTTAAGTTCCATAGTGCACAGAGCCCTTTGAACCAGTGTCTTCTTTGAGGAAATACGGCCCAGCGCAAATACACACATCAATCTTCGTGGATGTAACGGGTTCTTTGCGATTACTCGAGGGTTTTCTGTGACTCAGATCCTGCAGGTTTGCTCGTTCGCGAAGCCGTTGAACAGAAAGTAGACCTCATCAGTGAACGTTCTTTTCTTGGTGAAATTCTTCTCCGCTCATTTTTTCGCAGTCACCCATCGGCACATGATCACAGCTTTTCGCTTTCGTTTGGATTCAGTTTTTGTGTCAACTGAAGTTTGTGGTACCAAAGAGGCAGATTTTCTTTCAGAATTCTTTTCATGCTGATTTTGGGAATGTCAAGTTGTTTTGAACCTAAGCGAACAGATTTCACCGGACTTACAGCAACATTAGCACTAACGATGGCGAAGTCTTGCACAGAATGGCTAACATAAGGATGCCCCGGGAATTCAGTGTCCACAACCGAACCGATTTTCTCAAATTTAGCGACTCTCCCGTCACAGTAGACTTATCCGATGCATTATGCTGACCAAACATTCCACGGATTTTGCGAACAGGCTGTTCCGTCATGAAGCGCTCCATTACTAACAACAAAGAAAACAGGTGAAAATCGTGCAACGTTCAGTGCTGCCAACTTACTAGCAGAGAATGGAAGGCATTTCAAAAGTTGCGTTCTTTATGGGATACAAATTAGAACCGTGCGAAAGATGCACGAACTCGGTAATCCGTCTGGTGTATGTTTTTCTTATTATTTGTGGAAACACAACTGGTGCCTTGTAGATTGCGTTGAATTAAAACAAGTGTTACGAGCATGGCGACGGCTCGAGGTCGTTACGTCTCGTACCGGGTGAGAAAGACGGCGTGTAGCGCAGGCTACAGCTGCAGAGATTGTCCAGCAAAGCCGGCGCCGTAGCTCGCAGTCATTTACCTGCGGCTACGGCTGCGCCGCGCTCCCGGTTGTAGGCGAGCAACAGCAACACTGCCCGAGGCGCTTAATCTCGCCCGGGCCCGGACAGTAATTGCTGCAAATTGCCTGGACGTCGCTTGGCAGCGTTCATTGGCGGCTATTGTGCTGCCCGCATAGCGATTTTGTGGTTGTGTGGTGTTCTGCATCCCTCGCTCCCCTGCTCAACTTCGTGAGTACACTGACCCTGTCCTCCCGTATCCCCTAACCTCTCATCACAAGTGACATTATTATACTAAACACATTTTTCCAAAGCTGTTTCACAGGGGAAGACCGCACTGCAGTTCCTTCTCTAAATCCTCGCACGAACGAAAAAATGGCTGGCATCGAAATAAGTGCCCAAGGAATAGAAAAGCAACTGAAATCACTCAACAGAGGAAAGTCCACTGGATCTGACGGGATACCAATTCGATTCTACACAGAGTACGCGAAAGAACTTGCCCCACTTCTAATAGCCGTATACCGCAAGTCTCTAGAGGAACGGAAGGTTCCAAATGATTGGAAAAGAGCACAGGTAGTTCCAGTTTTCAAGAAGGGTCGTCGAGCAGATGCGCTAAACTATAGGCCTATATCTCTGACATCGATCTGTTGTAGAATTTTAGAACATGTTTTTTGCTCGCGTATCATGTCGTTTCTGGAAACCCAGAATCTATTCTCTAGGATACAACATGAATTCCGGAAACAGCGATCGTGTGAGCCCCCAACTCGCTTTATTTGTTCATGAGACCCAGAAAATATTAGATACAGGCTCCCAGGTAGATGCCATTTTCCTTGACTTCTGGAAGGTGTTCGATACGGTTCCGCACTGTCGCTTGATTAACAAAGTAAGAGACTACAAAATATCAGACCAGCTGTGTGGCTGGATTCAAGAGTTTTTAGCAAAAAGAACACAGCATGTTGTTCTCAATGGAGAGACGTCTACAGACGTTAAAGTAATCTCTGGCGTGCCACAGGGGAGTGTTATGGGATCACTGCTTTTCACAATATATATAAGTGACCTAGTAGATAGTGTCGGAAGTTCCATGCAGCTTTTCGCGGAGGATGCTGTTGTATACAGAGAAGTTGCAGCATTAGAAAATTGCAGCGAAATGCAGGAAGATCTGCAGCGGATAGGCACTTGGTGCAGGGTTTGGCAACTGACCCTTAACATACACAAATGTAATGTATTGCAAATATATAGGAAGAAGGATCCTTTATTGTATGATTATATGATAGTAGAACAAACACTGGTAGCAGTTACTTCTGTAAAATATCTGGGAGTATGCGTACGGAACGATTTGAAGTAGAATGATCATATAAAATTAATTGTTGGTAAGGCGGGTGCCAGGTTGAGATTCATTGCGAGAGTCCTTAGAAAATGTAGATAAGTGGAAAGAGAAAAGACAATTCCTATAGCGACTGTTAAGACTTTTGTACAAAAAACAGTGTTGAGTGTATAGATAATGAGCTCATGATCTGAGATAGCGAAAAGAAGTGCAATAAACTTGTAAGTCATATCACGTTTCTACTTTCATTGTGAGAAAAATGTAAACCCTTTCGGAATTTTACAATGTAAGCTACAAAAGTATCATTTTGACATTGCTTGTGTGATAGTATGCTCGGATGCCTTGGAACACGCGCAGATCACTGTCTCTATAACTGCCATTTCAAGTTTCGTGTCAGGGTACAAAGTCAATGAAAAGTAATCACTCTACATCTGGTCTTATATCTGGTTTTTATACTCACTGTTACAACCAATAATACTTGCAAGCCAACTATCTGTAAAGCTTTGGCGCTGCAATTTCCTGACACTGTGTGTCGGAATATCATAATAGTTCAAAATATCCACGGGTGTACTGCCGGTCTACAGTGTCCAACGGGCACAATATTTCGGCGATCATACATGTCGCCATCATCAGGTGAACTGACGGACTGAGCTCCTGTGAACGTGCCGGCACGGAGATCCGTACACTATGGCTGCTCAGGGGGAACTGGGTTCGGTCGCGGCGGCGGTCGATTTAAATACCATCCGCCCGCGGCGCGCTCACTCCGCCGTCCGCGCCCCGCGCCACGGTCGCGCGGTGGAACATATTGCGACGGCGTCTGAGATGACGTCGGTGTGATGGCTCTGTCCGCCGTGGTCGTCACAACTATACATTTGCTCGATTTACTCTTGATTAACCCAATCGCTGGTTCCCATAAACCGTGACTGTGGCTATAATCTTAGCAAGGCTTGGGAACCAGCGATTGGGTTAATCAAGAGTAAATCGAGCAAATGTATAGTTGTGACGACCACGGCGGACAGAACCATCACACCGACATCATCTCAGACGCCGGCGCAATCTGTTCCACCGCGCGACCGTGGCGCGGAGCGCGGACGGCGGAGTGAGCGCGCCGCGGGCGGAGGGTATTTAAATCGACCGCCGCCGCGACCGAACCCAGTTCCCCCTGAGCAGCCATAGTGTACGGATCTCCGTGCCGGCACGCTCACAGGAGCTCAGTCCGTCAGTTCACCTGATGATGGCGACATGTATGATCGCCGAAATATTGTGCCCGTTGGACACTGTAGACCGGCAGTACACCCGTGGATATTTTGATTATCAAATACGCCGGGAGAAACTCAAGAATCACATCATAATAGTTGATTGGACTGAGAAATATACGACAGTATCGGTGCCGATCGCGGCATTGTTGAAGTTGGTCCGGTCAATGCGAAGACAGCAACATCATGATAAGACCATGAATGGAAGAAGAAATATGATCTCAGATGAATGTCTCCATTTCAGAATGAGTGTCGTCGCCCTTGCTGGGAAATAGAAGCCGGTACGATCCCAGTAACTCTGATACATCACTCCAGCGCTACGGATATATTCTTTGTGATTATTTGCCAGGCATGTAGGGGCACCTTGGGCTGCTGTGACTTCAGGGGTCCCGCAAACGTGTCGTATGGGTATAGCTGTTGGTCTGCCAAAGTTTTGGCATGGTGGGTGGATCGAAAATTCGTAAGCTGTACGTTATACCTACTCACGAGGACAGCTATTCCCTCGCTTTTTGCGTCTGGATATTTTCTATGTATACGAGCTGGTTAAGACGATTCTAGCTTCGTTATCACGTTACTTTTAGTCGTAACGTTTACTGTCTACCATATTTTTAGCCATCGACTCATCATCAGTATTGACATCACCGCTTTACAGTGGTCTGCATAGTTTGTGTTAGGCTACAACAGTAAAGGAGAACTGCCATCTTGATCATTTTGATGGCCATTGGTTCGTAATGTAAGAAGCTATCATTGTTCACGGACGTACGGACATCTTCTTTGGTGGTCGATCCTCCGTAGAGGAGTGAATTTTGAGAAGTTCAGTCTCTCCAGACCTTCCTCGACAATAGCACCCGTCTGCATCAAACTGCGCTGGTGAGCTTTTCCCCCAAGGAAGATATCCACTTTAGGGACCTCGTTAGTGAGATTTCTGAGTTTCAATACTGTACATAATGTCTGGGATGCATTTTGGAGAGAGAATGCAGCATCTCCGCCTCCAACAAATACTCTTACAGAACTATTTTCATCTCCTTTTACGAAATGGAATGAAGTGCCAATAAAATTTTTGGATCACCTCACAGAGGATTTGCCACGCCAGAATTGAAACGTCACATTATTTCTTTTTTAAGTCTTGGACTGTGTAATTCATCTCGAGTGAACAGTGGTATTTGATCAAACAGAAAATGATATTTTCACCGAGTGGAGAACTGGCATAGTATATAAATATATATATAAATCTCGGTCATGTAGTCTCACTATAAAGATGATTAATTTTTCGTTTCCTTGAGTAAAAACGACTGTCAGTTTTGTTTGTCTTGAGTTGTTCCTTCTTGGTTGTAACTTTTGGGACGGAAGATCCATGTAAATGTTTATAAATAAAGAATTTTTAAAAACCCAGATGTATTACATCTCTTTATCTCAATACCAGAACACGCTCACTAAGTATTGAATATTTATTATTTATAGTAGCTCATGTCATGGATCAGTTGGTGAGTTTTTGTGAGAAGTACGAGGCCTGTTCAGAAAGTAAGCTCCGATTGATTGCCAAATTGAAACCACAGTGAACATCAGAAATGTTTTACTTGTAACAATTAGCTACACCTTTCAGCTACTTCTCTACGTAGTCGCCGTTCTGACTTAGACTTTTGTCATAGCGTTGTACCAACTTTTCAATAGCCTCATCATAGAAGGCAGCCGCCAGTGCTTTCCGCCAATTCTCCACGCTGGCCTACACCTCGTTGTCTGTGTCAAAATGTTGTCTTCAAAGACAGCGGTTCATGTGACCAGAGATGAAACTCAGGGGGAGACAATTGCGGACTGTATTGTGGGTAATCTCACATTTCCATTTGAAAACGATGCAGGAGCATCTTCATTGCCCCTGCAGAATGCGGCTGAGAATTGTCTTGAAGAAGAAACAGCACGACAGTTATGTAATGTTAGTTGCATAGCTTCAGGCGAAATGTCTCACCAGGCCCTCGTACGTGGCGGCAGACACTATTTTCTAGACATCTTTACGCACTCACTGCGAGCTCAGAAATGAGAAGAGCGACGTGATGCTAACTGGGGTTATACGAGAGACACTACCCAACACATCTGTGCAAAGCTTTATCGGATTTTCATAGTCGTTTCCATTTCGCGACCGATCGGAGCTTACTTTCTGAACGCCCCTCGTATTAGCCGGCTTTCACGCGATTCCTACAGCCACCACTATGGCTATCTTAATGACATAATTGTCATTCACATTTATTACGCAGAACCCGAATCTTTTATCTTAACAGAGTTCGATCTATTAGCGAGAACATAAATTGACGAGCTTATAATTTTGAAGATTCGTGGTCATAAAATTATCAGCCAAGCCAGTTAAAGCTAAAAGAAATATTTTATGTTTACATGTTTAATGAAGTCGAGAGAGAAAGAGAGAGAGATATTCAAGGAGAGTAATTTTGTTGTAACAAACTCAGCAAAGGTTTCTCTCTCTCTGATGAACGGTCTTTTTTATGTGGTCTGAAACCACGTTTCGCTATTGAATCAGTGCATCAGACATTTTTGAAGCTAAAGATTTTTCCTAACTCCTTCTTTGGCCATGTCGCATATAAACGACGTTACAGTACCAAGGGTGAATGATACAACTTACGAGTAGAAGTGTATCACTTACGCTGAAACTTTTTCTATGTCAATCGGCATTCAGTAAGTACTGCAACACATTTTTTTCCTCGGCCAGTTTCGGCTGAAAAAATGTAGAATTTATTGTGGGACATTGTGCAATATTCCCACTTCAGTCCGTATAGTTTCAATAAGCTCCGATAAGTAGCGGCGCTATAGTAGCCTTCAAAATGGCTTCTGTAACGGAGGTGAGTTCCAAGCAGAAAGCTGTCATTGAGTTTCTTTTGGCGGAAAACCACAGCATCGCAGATATTGATACTCGCTTGTGGAATGTCTACGGAGACCTGGCAGTGAACAAAAGCACGGTGAGTCGTTGTGCGAAGTGTCTGTCATGACGGCAACAACGTCGCGCAAACCTGTCCCATCTCCCGCGTGCCAATCGCACGCAGCTGTGAGTCCTGTAATGTTGGAACTTGCGGACACACTCATTCGAGATGGTCGATGGATCACAATCAGTCACCTCGCTGCAGACTTGGACGTCTCTGCTGACACACTCGTCCACCAGTAGGGGTACTCAAATATGTGTGGCCGCTGTGTTGCTCGCCGCTTGACAGAAGACTATAAAGAACAATGAAGGACCATCTGTGCGGAACTGCTTCTGCGCTACGACGCTGATCGTGACAATTTTTGTCCGAACATCGTCACAGGCGATGAAACATTTGCTCATCAATTCGAGCCTGAAGCGAAACACAATCCATGGAGTGCATTCTTCCAGAGAAAAAGTTCAAAGCCACGCCCACAACCGGTATAGTGATGGCGATGGTCTTCTGCAACTCTGAAGGGGTTAGTCTGTTTGATATCCTCCCACATGTTGCAACGATCAACTCTAAAGTATATAGTGCTATCCTCAGGAAAGCGGAGAAACGATTACAGCGTGTTCGTCGCCACAAAAACGTAAAGTAACATCTCCTTCTCCATGACAACGCAAGGTCTCACGAAACTTTATTGGACTGTTCTTCCTCATCAGCCCTACAGCTCGGATCTCGCTCCGTTCGACTTCCATCTGTTAGGCCCTTCGCGGAAAGCAGTAAGTGGATGATGGTGAGGTTACTGACGCAGCAAGACGATGGCTCCGATGTTGAGTGGTACCACGTGAATATACAGGCCCTCCAATAACGGTGGCATAAGACCGTCTCACTTTTGATTATGTTGAAAAATAAGATTTTGTAGTCAGAAGACTGGGGAATAATAGGATGTATTCGAATCCTGAATAAAACCAACCCACTTTCAGAAAAAGTCTGCACTACCTGTAGAGCTCTTCTCGTAGAAGTAACCATTTCCGGCATTACGAGCTACGCTCCAATTTTTTTTAAATTTTGTTTTGAAAAGTGTAGCTTTGCATAAATGCTCTGTTGTATGATTCGTGTACTTGAGCCGTGCACGGCTCGTGTTCATGCCAGTTATTGTTTGTCATCTTTCATTACGGTACTGCCGCCTCGTTTTCTTATTCCATTTACTGAGGTCACTAATTTCCTGCCTTACTTGCCGTGAGCGGCAGCAGCAGCGCGTATCCATAAGTGCACTGTCGTACCACCTCTGGAGCGACTGATAGCATTTCCAGCTCAGCGTGCGTCCGGACTTCAGTTTGTGACGAACCCGGAGGGCGGTCGGAACGCAGCAGCAGTGAGGTCCGCACAGCCAGTACCAGCGGGGACGACCGTTTGTCGATGTGTATTTGGGTCTGTTTCTTCCTGTACAGAGATATCGGTTGTGTTCCCTCTGCATGGTTGAGTCCGAGTCAGTGTCTCCGGGACGCCATCCGTCCGAAGGAAGTGACTGAGTGGGAGACGCACCAGCAGGTGGAAGCAAGCTTTTCTTCGTCATTGTGGGTGCCAATATACTTTGCGTCGTTGTATTGAAATCTTGTGGTCGTTTTCGTTTTTGCCCGTTGCGTGGGTTGCCTTCCGATTAAGAGAATGTTGGTCAGGCTGCCTGTCTCGCCCAAATGGGCGTTAGTGTTACAATTGCAGGTCTACCCTTGGAACTTCTGAGCGCCGTTCCGTGTCTGTTACATAGTAACCTCCCTTTTTGAGTTGTAGTTATTTGGTTGATGTGTGGCGTTCAGCCGAGTTTTATATATCCTGAATTAATGTTATTGCCTTGCCCCGTAAGTCATACGGTTGTGATGTTTTTGTGTGGGGTCTTCAGCAGAATTTGCTTCAGTTTTAAGATTAGGCCTTCTGCCGTTGGACTGAAACACTTCTTATTGCTTAATATGCGGCCTCCAGCCGAGTTCCATTAAAATTAAAGTGCTAAGGCCTTCAGCCTGTTTAGATTGAAGATTTAGAAAATATTTTTGGGGGACACCTCCAGAAGAACCTTCTATGTCAATTTCTTACTTAGGCCTTGCGTCTTGGATTTTGAGTGTGGCCTTCAACCGATCTAATCAGAGGAGATCCATTACAAAAAAATGGTTCAAATGGCTCTGAGCACTATGGAGCTTAACTTCTAAGGTCATCAGTCCCCTAGAACGTAGAGCTACTTAAACCTAAGTAACCTATGGACATCACACATCCATGCCCGAGGCAGGATTCGAACCTGCGAACTTAACGGTCACGCGGTTCCAGACTGTAGCGCCTAGAACCGCTCGGCCACCCGGGCCGGCAAATCCATTACAAATTTGAGTGTGTTTTCCATTCTTACGTAATATTGTGTGTGGACAAATAAAGTTTGTATGTTGAGTGCAACTGACAGCAACCTCATTTTGGCCCCTTTCCACAACCTAACCCGCTTTGGCCTGCTAGCCCAGGCACTTCAGTACTGTTATATGCCAAGTATCTTGCCATACTACTTGTGAAGTTTTGCAATGCTACTGGCTTTCTGCTCAGGAAATGGTTGGTTCAAAGGGCTCTGAGCACTGTGGGACTTAACATCTGAGGTCATCAGTCCCCTAGAACTTAGAACTACTTAAACCTAACTAACCTAAGGACATCACGCACATCCATGCCCGAGGCAGGATTCGAACCTGCGACCGTAGCGGTCGCGCGGTTCCAGACTGAGGCGCCTAGAACCATCTGTCCACTCCGGCCGGCTCAGAAAATAAACTCTCAATTTGGGTGCTACTGGAATCAGTGTTGGTTTATATGGAGGGAATCACTTTTGTGGATCAGGCCGGCCGGCCGAAGTGGCCGCGCGGTTCTGGCGCTGCAGTCTGGAACCGCGAGACCGCTACGGTCGCAGTTTCGAATCCTGCCTCGGGCATGGATGTGTGTGATGTCCTTAGGTTAGTTAGGTTTAACTAGTTCTAAGTTCTAGGGGACTAATGACCTCAGCAGTTGAGTCCCATAGTGCTCAGAGCCATTTGAACCATTTGGATCAGGCCACTATACTTCACATATTATAAATATCTATGACCAGTGCCGGTGTTGCTGCGCAACTTTGCTTCATACTTGGAAAAAGTAGTCCTACTTCGGTTCCACTGTGAGTAGTTGTGTAAATGGAATAAAATAATCATCTGACAGCCATAAAACTGACAACGTAAAGTAATAAAAATGTCATGGAAAAAACACAGGGCTGGACCTCCGTCAAGTTACGTTGCCTGGAGACTAAAGCACCCTGTGGCTTACGTCAGCATCAGCACGTCCTCAAACCGCCGGAATGCATCCATAAAATATCATGACATATAGTGTGCTATTTTCCATTGACCGCGGTACCACACCACAGTCGGCAGCGCCCATCAGTACCACAGACGTTAGCGATGTCTCGCCGCAATTCGCAATGATGACCGAATGGAAGAGGCTGAAGAAGACACATCCTCTCTGTCAGTACAGCAGCGGCCTCACTTGGAGCTCAATATAGAGCCGAGCACGGAAGCGCTCTGCCTAGTTTGCAATCTCAGCTGAAGCAGTCAACATTTCTGAGTGGGACTATTCAAGTCTCAAATCAAATGTAGTATCGTATATGTTGAACACTGTACATCATGAGAGCAGTTTGTTAATTAGTGCACCATGTGATGCTTTAATAGAAAATGGCACAGAAACGCGTGACCGCTACGGTAGCAGGTTCGAATCCTGGCTCGAGTATGGATGTGTGTGATGTCCTTAGGTTAGGTAGGTTTAAGTATTTCTAAGTTCTAGGGGACTGATGACCTCAGATGTTAAGTCCCATAGTGCTCAGAGCCATTTGAACCATTTTAATAGACAATGGAATTTGTAAATATTCAAGCACTCTCGTGGCAAAGAAATGTATCAAGTTAAGTAAATCTTTTTACCATGCATGTAACAAAGCGAAATAATATTTCATTTGTTGCAGTTCAAATGAGCCAACTGCCAGAGTAATCAAAACCAGGTGTTTGTACGAGGGCAGTTCAATAAGTAATGCAACACATTTTTTTTCTGAAACAGGGGTTGTTTTATTCAGCATTGAAATACACCAGGTTATTCCCCAATCTTTTAGCTACACAACACTATTTTTCAACGTAATCTCCATTCAATGCTACGGCCTTACGCCACCTTGAAATGAGGGCCTGTATGCCTGCACGGTACCATTCCACTGGTCGATGTCGGAGCCAACGTCGTACTGCATCAATAACTTCTTCATCATCCACGTAGTGCCTCCCACGGATTGCGTCCTTCATTGGGCCAAACATATGGAATTCCGACGGTGCGAGATCGGGGCTGTAGGGTGCATGAGGAAGAACAGTCCACTGAAGTTTTGTGAGCTCCTCTCGGGTGCGAAGACTTGTGTGAGGTCTTGCGTTGTCATGAAGAAGGAGAAGTTCGTTCAGATTTTCGTGCCTACGAACACGCTGAAGTCGTTTCTTCAATTTCTGAAGAGTAGCACAATACACTTCAGAGTTGATTGTTTGACCATGGAGAAGGACATCGAACAGAATAACCCCTTCAGCGTCCCAGAAGACTGTAACCATGACTTTACCGGCTGAGGGTATGGCTTTAAACTTTTTCTTGGTAGGGGAGTGGGTGTGGCGCCACTCCATTGATTGCCGTTTTGTTTCAGGTTCGAAGTGATGAACCCATGTTTCATCGCCTGTAACAATCTTTGACAAGAAATTGTCACCCTCAGCCACATGACGAGCAAGCAATTCCGCACAGATGGTTCTCCTTTGCTCTTTATGGTGTTCGGTTAGACAATGAGGGACCCAGCGGGAACAAACCTTTGAATATCCCAACTGGTGAACAATTGTGACAGCACTACCAACAGAGATGTCAAGTTGAGCACTGAGTTGTTTGATGGTGATCCGTCGATCATCTCGAACGAGTGTGTTCGCACGCTCCGCCATTGCAGGAGTCACAGCTGTGCACGGCCGGCCCGCACGCGGGAGATCAGACAGTCTTGCTTGACCTTGCGGCGATGATGACACACGCTTTGTCCAACGACTCACCGTGCTTTTGTCCACTGCCAGATCACCGTAGACATTCTGCAAGCGCCTATGAATATCTGAGATGCCCTGGTTTTCCGCCAAAGAAACTCGATCACTGCCCGTTGTTTGCAATACACATCTGTTACAGACGCCATTTTAACAGCTCCGTACAGCGCTGCCACCTGTCGGAAGTCAATGAAACTATACGAAACGAAGTGGGAATGTTTGAAAATATTCCACAAGAAATTTCCGGTTTTTTTCAACCAAAATTGGCCAAGAAATAAATGTGTTGCATTACTTATTGAACTGCCCTCGTAGTTTCGTTTGATCGCAACATATAGTCTCTTTGATTGTGTTTACAAAATATATATTCGAGGGTGACTACTAGAAATCATTGGCCGTCAAAAAGATGATACGTCGCCTACAGGCTGTTCGCAGGACATTGTCAAGGAAGATAAATTTTGTTATGGTGATAGGTGTAGCGAAGCGCAAGTACTTGGCTATCACTGAGGTGAATGGATGTCAAGTGTCCTCAGAGAAGATTGCTACAAGTATTGCTGTTTCCACGACATGTGAAAAGAATGTGTGAAAGGATATCCGTCCATATGGAACAAATTTCGCCTTTTTCTTCAAGGATAAGAAGTAAAGAAGTTTCCAATCTATTAGTTTTCTTACAGATCAGTTTTCCACGTTTTATGCAATTGATTAGCGTCGACGACGCTCTTTATTCGCACGAAGTAATGGCCGCTATCGACAGGGGATCTCAAGTTGATTCCGTATTTCTAGATTTCCGGAAAGCTTTTGACACCGTTCCTCACAAGCGACTTCTAATCAAGCTGCAGGCCTGTGGGGTATCGTCTCAGTTATGCGACTGGATTCCTGATTTCCTGTCAGGAAGGTCGCAGTTCGTAGTAGTAGACGGCAAATCATCGAGTAAAACTGAAGTGATATCAGGTGTTCCCCAGGGAAGCGTCCTGGGACCTCTGCTGTTCCTGATCTATATAAATGACATGGGTGACAATCTGAGCAGTTCTCTTAGGTTGTTCGCAGTTGATGCTGTAATTTACCGTCTAGTAAGGTCATCCGAAGACCGGTATCAGTTGCAAAGCGATTTGAAACAGATTGCTGTATGGTGTGGCAGGTGGCAGTTGACGCTAAATAACGATAAGTGTGAGGTGATCCACAAGAGTTCCAAAAGACATCCGTTGAAATTCGATTACTCGATAAATAGTACAATTCTCAAGGCTGTCAATTCAACTAAGTACCTGGGTGTTAAAATTACGAACTTCAGTTGGAAAGACCACATAGATAATATTGTGGGGAAGGCGAGCCAAAGGTTGAGTTTCATTGGCAGGACACTTAGAAGATGCAACAAGTCCACTAAAGAGACGGCTTACACTACACTCGTTCTTCCTCTGTTAGAATATTGCTGCACGGTGTGGGATCCTTACCAGGTGGGATTGACGGAGTACATCGAAAGGGTGCAAAAAAGGGCAGCTCGTTTTGTATTACCGCGTAATAAGGGAGAGAGTGTGGCAGATATGATACGCGAGTTGGGATGGAAGTCATTAAAGCAAAGACGTTATTCGTCGCGGCGAGATCTATTTACGAAATTTCAGTCACCAACTTTCTCTTCCGAATGCGAAAATATTTTGTTGAGCCCATCCTACATAGGGAGGAATGATCATAAAAATAAAATAAGAGAAATCAGAGCTCGAACAGAAAGGTTTAGGTGTTCGTTTTACCCGCGCACTGTTCGGGAGTGGAATGGTAGGGAGATAGTATGATTGTGGTTCGATGAACCCTCTACCAAGCACTTAAATGTGAATTGCAGAGTAATAATGTAGATGTAGATGGTCAATTTCTTAAAACTAAAAATATTTTAACGTTGACAGGATCTTATCGTTTTTTTTCCTTTCTTTATTGATTTTCAATTCCCCCCGAAGGGGGTGGGCTGGCAGCAGCTTAGTACGCTGCTCTACAGCCTACAGACTTTTTTAAAAAAAGGAAGAAGAAAGAAACAAGAAAAACAGGCGATAAAACGGTGACTTAAAGGGTAAAATGGCGGAAAAATGCGGAAAGTTAAAACAGAAAGCAAAAGGTGTTGGCAATGTTGATAAAATACACAGGAATCAGAGAAGTAACATAGTAGATACACAATTAAAAAACATGGCGACAGTCTGGTTTCTGTTCGCAAGAGATAAAAAAATCACACCCAGTGACAGTATGATGGCTGTTCGCTACACTTCCCAAAAGACACAACATGGAACACTCACTGTAAAAACACACACTGTAAAACACTGCACGAAAATGGCGGCACAAATATGACACTCCCGAGCCAAAGGCAGATGGGGGGGGGGGGACCTGGAGGAGGGGGAAAAACAAGGAGGGAGGAGAGGATAAAACGGAAAGGGGGGGAACCAATGAGGGAGAGGACTCATAAAGGGGGGAGGGGGAGGGGCAGGGCAGACGCGAGAGGGAATGAGAAGAGGCAGAGGAGGGAAATGGAAAAGGACTCGGGGGAGAGAAGGGGGCAGAGAGAAGGGAGGTGGGGAAAAAAGAGGATGGAAGGGGAAGAGAGGAGCCCAGGAAAAGGACAGAGTAAAGGAGGGGGAGTGAGGATCAGAGTTGATAGGAGGGATCAGTGGAGGGAGAGAGGGCATCATCCACGAGGGGGAGTTGATGGAAGCCACCTTGGGAAAGGGTGTAGAGATGGAGGGTGGAGGGGACACAACAGTGAAGACGTGGGAGGGGGCAGGGATGGGAGAGGAGGGGAGAAACCAGGGAGTGAGGGGGATTAAGGCGGCTGGAGGTGGAGAGGATGTGGATATGTTCGAGGAATAGGAGCAGATGGGGGAAAGGAATGAGGTCATAGAGGATCCGCGTGGGGGACGGGAGGCGTATACGGAAGGCGAGGCGGAGTGCATGACGCTCAAGGATCTAGAGGGACTTATAAAATTTGGGGGGGGGGAGGGGGGCAGATATCCAGGCGGGACTGGCATAACAGAGAATGGGACAGATTAAGGATTTGTAGATGTGGAGGATGGTAGAGGGGTGCAGGCCCCATGTCCAGCCAGAGAGGAGTTTGAGGAGTCGGAGGCGGTTGTGGGCTTTGGATTGGATGGAGTGGAGATGAGGGATCCAGGTGAGGTGACGGTCAATGATGAGACCAAGGTAGGTGAGGGTGGGGGTGAGGTGGACAGGATGGGCGCAGACAGTAAGGGAGAAATCCAGGAGCCGGAAGGAGCGAGTGGTATGACCTATGATGATTGCCTGGGTCTTGGAAGGATTGATTTTCAGGAGCCACTGGTTACACCATGCAGCAAAAAGGTCAAGGTGATTCTGGAGAAGGCGTTGGGACCGTTGGAGGGTAGGAGCGAGGGCGAGGAATGCGGCATCATCAGCATATTGCAAGAGGTGTACTGAAGGGGGGGGGGGTTGGGGCATATCTGCTGTGAACAGGAGGTAGAGGAGAGGGGAGAGGACAGAGCCCTGGGGCACACCTGCAGAGGGGTAGAAGGTGTGGGAATTGGCATTATGGATAGTAACATAGGAGGGGCGGCAGGAGAGGAAGGAGGCCATCAGACGGATGTAGTTGATAAGAAGGGTGTAGGTTTGGAGCTTAAACAGGAGACCGGGATGCCAGACAAGGTCGTACGCCTTTTCGAGGTCGAGGGAGACAAAAATGGCGGGGTGACGGGAGTTAAGCTGGAGGGAGAGGAGATGAGTGAGGCAGAGGAGTTGGTCATCGGCAGAGAAGGAAGGTGGAAAGCCACATTGGGTGTTGGGGAAGAGGTGATTTTGGCGGAGGTGGTGATGGATGCGCCGGGAAAGAATGGATTCCAAGAGCTTGCTGAACACCGATGTGAGACAGATAGGGCGATAGGAAGAGGCATCAGATGGAGGTTTGTTGGGTTTGGAAAACATTAGGATATGGGAGGTTTCCCACAGGCCGGGATAGAAGCCAGTGGCAGATCTTATCGTTTTTGGACTTGCCTATCTATGAATGACGTTGCCGTATTTGTTATGAGCACGGACTGCTTAGCCTTTCTACAAGGAACGGTAAATCATTCGTAGTCATGTAACACACTGTAAGAACACTAATCATAATCGACGGAGAACCGAAACGAATGTCACCTTTTGTCAATGAAAATCAATTCCAAGTCCAATAGGGAAAATTGCTATCAGTGACTCCAGCTCCATTTCAAGTAATTTCTGATCGAGGATTGCAATGAACGTTTGGAATCAGATACCCCGCAAAAGGCAAAAAAATGGTTCAAATGGCTCTGAGCACTATGGGACTCAACTGCTGTGGTTATCAGTCCCCTAGAACTTAGAACTACTTAAACCTAACTAACCTAAGGACATCACACACATCCATGCCCGAGGCAGGATTCGAACCTGCGACCGCAAAAGGCAATTACTCGCCGTGACACATACGGCTGCTCGTACTGAGTGGGCCAAAAACCATAGAAGCAGAGCTGTAGCTGACTGTAGGCATGTAATATGGTGAGATCAGTCGCCAATTGTCGAGTGCAAGGCGCCGAAGACCCTACGGGTTGCTGTGAAATCAGATGTAATGTACATGATGTAGTATAGTTGGTTTACACCTAAGCTAGTATGTTTGTTAAGTATGGTATACCTCAGAACAGTTTTCTAAATGTGTGTCAACATCACAATTTTTAGCCGTGCGGGGTAGCCGCGCGGTCTGACGCTCATTGTCGTGGTCCGGGCGGTTTCCCTCGTCGGAGATTCTAGTGCTCCCTCGGGCATGGGTGTGTGTCTCGTCCTTGGGGTAAGTTAGTTTAAGTTAGATTAAATCGTGTGTAAGCCTAGGGGACCGAAGACCTCAGCAGTTTGCTCCCATAAGGCCTTACCACAAATTTCCAGATTTCACACTTTTTACCCTGGAATGCGTTTTCACTTCCTTTTCCTTTTAAGCAGCACATAAGACAGTTTTATATGACATTTTCCTTCCCCTCATTTGTGGTATGTGCGTTGGGAAATGAGCCGACGATTTTTCCTGAAGTCTCATGGAGCTGCTATTCGTTGATGGTCGCCCGCGAATGGAGTACTCAGATACACTCTAGCAGTTACTGTAAACCCTCCTCATCATCGCTGTCAACCACTCTCTTCTCCACATTGGACGTTTACTGAAATCAGCTCCCACGTGACACACATGGCCTATGCTTCATTCTAAAGTACGCTAAGAGTCATCTGTTAGCTAGAAACAGAACATTTGCGAGTTGATTTCGTCACATGATTCAAATTCATACAATTTCATGTGATTACAGCTCCTCATTTTATGCGACTGGTTTAATCGGAGGTTGTGTTGTAACGGCCTCGTTGTCGAAGAACGTTTAACACTAATCTTTACTCCTTCTTTCTACTGGGGTGTTCTTCAGGGTAATTTGATATCCCCAGTTAGCCGTGTTCAGCGCTCCTGCTGACCGAAGACATCAGCAGATCCGAAGAAAATCCAAACAGAGGGGTGGAAAAGTCGATTGTATAAGTTGAAATTTGAAGAGGAACATGAGATGGCCTAACTACCTAAATTTTTACTATCAGTCGCAATGGGCATGAAAACCTGCACACTTACACAATACATATTTGTCTATGATGTGATCAAGATGGAGTTTACCATTGTTTGCGGTTCAGCACTTGTTGTCTAATATGAAGCATTTCTCAATGCAGGAACGTATAAGAGTGTATTTAATGGATGTTGCAACAGGGCCAGAAAGTTGAACGAACAGACAAAAGTTTCGCAGCGGTAGTAACGTGTCACCATCGATAGTAACTTCAGAGAATGTGGGTCGTTAAAGCAACAGAGATCTGGCCAAAGCTCCTGACAAAGAATTGTTCGAACGGTAGTATCTAATTAGATGGTGCTGTATAAGATAAGATTGAAGAATAAGCACCCGTCATCTTGGGCGTCGAATGCTAACGTCAGAGAATACGGCTTAGAGTACTTTGGAAACAGCAATTACATCCGCATGATAAACTACGTACACAAACAATGTAGCCAACTGATTTTAAACCCAGGAGTTCTGTTCTTTCAGTGGATATCCAGCGCAGCTCTACAGTACCGAACTGTAGTATAACTTCTTCTTAAGAAGTTTATCATGTGAATGAGAGCTAGATATTGATTTTCGTCTGTTGATACCTTATCTGAGTGTATCCAATTTAGGCCCTTAAGGTTACCGACGCTGTATTTCTCCCAGTACTATGAGAATTGTTCGTTTAAGGAACCAAATACAAATGGAATTTTACTTTTATAGTCGAAATGAACTTTTTGGATATATGCCCGATGATGTGAATTGGTCTACTTGTAAACACCAGTCATAGGGGTTCTTCGAATTAAACTACCTTCGAAAAAAGTAGAACGTTACTTTTGATTTAAGAATATAAATTGGAAAATTGTATGTTTGATGATAATCTGTAGACAGAAAGGTTCAAATTAAATTACTTCCGACAGTTTTAATAAGATTTAATTTCATATTTTCAATAACTCTCTTCACAACGAAAAGAACTTTGAAGCCGTGCGGTTAAAGGCGCTGCAGTCTGGAACCGCAAGACCGCTACGGTCGCAGGTTTGAATCCTGCCTCGGGCATGGATGTTTGTGATGTCCTTAGGTTAGTTAGGTTTAACTAGTTCTAAGTTCTAGGGGACTAATGACCTCAGCAGTTGAGTCCCATGGTGCTCAGAGCCATTTAGAACTTTGAATAATCAATTAACCGAATATGTTCGTCTTAATTAAGGCTGTGACTCTTATTTATTAACATATCACAGTTTAAACGTACGGATGTTGACAAAAATCTTAGCGCAATAAAATCTCGGGAAGGACCTTTGCGAATTCTTTGCACCTCTGCCACTAAATTATGCTCCTGCAGCCCGGAAGGCGAAAGGCGCACAGATATGGAGAAATGTAGTTTTATGTTTCGCTGATAACTGAAATGATGTACAGTTTTCTGACGCTTTAGAATCAGAACCTGTTGGTTAAGAGCGAATACCTGGACGCAAAGCTTTCGGTCAGCCTCACAAGTCAATGGTACTTTTTATGAGGGTAATTCCTTAGCCTCAAAAATGAAATGGGTAATTTATTTACTTTTAACAACATGCAATAAGATGATCTTGTAATCTGTAGTTGCCTCACAAGCTTATTTGCTAACGCAAACGACATCAACAAAGACGACTTAGTTAACGAGCAAGACGTTAGTCAGAACTCACAGGATTTTCTGCTTCAAATAGTTCCATAATATTCCGTGTAAGATTGAAAGTAGTTAAGTTGCATGAAAATTTCTTTAAAATGCTTACAGATAGCTCTTAATCATTTTTCATTACGGGAAACTACAACTTTTAACATAAGATTATACCTCTTAATGAGCAGGTTATGTCAACATTTAATAATTTTAAATTCGATCAGCAAGTTCATATCATAGTGAAAATCAAAATTTTTTGCCCTTGTAAACCTTTAGATTGGCAAATATCAACTGGAACGAGGCCCCGGGTTAGTCGTTTTGTAATAAAGACGTTTGAATAAAGATTATTGTTTCCCGCGTGGGTCTGCTCCTGTAAACTGAAGGGTAGGCCAAATGTAGGAAGTGAGTAGAAGCAGGAAGAGGTGAAATGCTTCGGTATTGCGTTTAACTTTACAGAACATTTAAATAGCGAGTAGTAGTCACTGAGATACGTAACTTTGCACTGAAGAGAACATAGCTGCGAAGCTGGATATGCATCAACGCTAATAGCCACTAGTAGTACGACAAACTATCATTGCAGTAACTGAAGTAACGAAGTCTGTAATGGCTAGCCCCCTATGAAGTAGAAGGTAAGCTGCTTGGTCGTTGGCTCGGAATCAATCCGGAGCGGCGCTCGTAGAGCTGCACAGGGCCGGCTAGAGGGCGCTGTCGTCGGTGTCGGTGTCGTAGTGCCAACCTAGTAGAGCGCACATGGGTTGTGGCATCGTAGCTATCGATACAACAAAGGTCATTTCTGATTGTATGTGCCACAAGGCGGGAGTGAATGGGAAACGTGCGCACAAAGTGGGATTTGCACATCTGGAGCTTACAAGACGAGAATGGTGGGTCAACGTCGTAGGATTTTTATGAAACGTTAATTATGAGAATATCTGTGCCATGGGGTGACGTACAGACGATAATGGATGAAAGATTAAATATGAAGCTGTCTAAGTTGCACGCAGATGCACAAGAAATTTTGGCAAATTATGTGATTGATATAGCGGATGCCAGAGTCTGAAGTTAAATGGAGAAGAAAGTGAAGAAGAAGAAGAAGAAAAAGAAGAAGAAGGAGAAGAAAAGGAACGAAAACTGACTGGTTACCATAAACTGCTGTTTCGAAATTTCCATGTACGTTGCCAGACGCGTCGTTTTTAACGGTTCAAGCAAGTTCCAGGTGAGGGTAAAACGGCTCACTTGTCGAGAAAGACTTGCTCGCGAAGCTGTGTTACTTCTCAAGTTGAATAGGCGGCTTCTCCGCGACTTTATATTCAGGGACGACGGACGACAGATATTAGCGCTGTTCTGGAGGTTTGTACCGAGCGAGAGAGTGGCTCTCCACCGGCTGCGCTGGGTAATTAACGAACGATGCACCTGTCTGCTCTCCTAGCGGTTCTCCGTGAGACGGCTCCCTTGTATAGTGCTACGTCGTACTACAGTGTACGCTTTATTTTAAATTTCGCGTGAATCGTACGCCGTGTCTTTCCTGGAAAATGTTTGTGTGGCGCATGAGTATCACTGAATCATAGGTTAGTTTCTCAACCTCGCGCTTTGAAAGACTACAAGGCTTACCCATTCTTGGCGCTTTGAGTGTGCTGGATCAGAGATGAAGTTTTGTTAAAGCAGTCATCTTCTGCAGCTACCACGAAACATGTATGCACACAATACCTTCCCTATCTTACAATGTTGATATCTTTAATTAAGACGCCTCAAGTATTAGTTTTCTGGTTTGTTTAAAAGCTGTTGTCGTTGAGTGTTTTGGAAGCTATATGGCCTATTAATTTTATGCTACTTTTGGCTTCAAAACTTTTTGAAAAATGTTGTTGTTGCGGTATTCAGTTCGAAGGTTTTATGCAGCTCTCAGCTCTATCCTGTGCAAGCTGCAACGTTCTTAATCTCCGAATAATTACTGACGTTTATTTCAGCCTTTGGCTGTGTTCATTCCTTGTACTCCCTGTACAAGTTTTTACCCCCCCCCCCCCCATCCACCAACGTTACCGACACACACACACACACACACACACACACACACACACACACACACACACATATACACATTTCCCTCGATTACCAAATCGCCGATTCTTCCGTGCCTGAAGATGTGTTCTGTCAATCCATCCCATCTTTTAGCCAAGCTGCGCCATAAATTTCTTGTTTTCAGCATTTTCTGTAGCACCAAATTTCAAACATTGTGATTCACAATGTCTAATGCAGATTGTTTTTAGATAAAAGGGGTGTATTTTATTGTAAACGACCATACCAAAAATTTAGAGCGCCAGGAAATGATCGTCACTATGAATGTTATAGAAATGTCCAGGAACATTGGGCTACACAGGTGGAACAGACAGCAAGAAAGGTCATATAAGGAAGCTGAGATTTTTATTTTGTTACGCGATGTTTGTGTTCGCTTACAACATGTGAACATTATAAGTGAAACACATAATTTTCACTTTTCATACCTAAGGGACCACTATAAATAAGATCAAACAGGAATCTACTTTTCGTGAGAAAAGGAGATTGCTTGGCACACAAACTTCCTTCAAACTACTCGTCCTGCTACTTCAAAATTGGTCAGTGTAGTTCAGCACCATACTATTATACAAGAACATAATTCAATTACTGTAATTAAGAAATTATGAGAGGTTGTTACGTATTGCGTGAAAACTATAGAGAATGCATTTCCTTTCCTATATTTTAGTGAACTTTGTACACTTACAATTCTGTCGGTTGCTAGCCAGCGACGACAAAGAAGTTCACCTCCTTTTGCATAAAAAAGATATTTCTATTCTTCACTTCCAGAAAATTCGTATACATAAATGTTTGGTAACTCTTACACATACTTTACTCGGTTTTATCACTAAAATAACAATTATCTTTGAATGTAACAATACGTTTCAAGCGACGGCCTAGGAACACGCCCTCTTTCCACAAGATACAGATTAACAGTCCTCTTTTTTTTAATAAATCAATTGTCTTTTCTTTAGAGTCTATACTCAAAGATTCAAAACTACTATCGTTGCGGGGATTGCGCGCTAAAGAGTTTCTTGCTGTCCAGTTGCGCTTCACTTCAAGTACTTTTTGAATCAAATTTACATTTACGGTATTTACATATATTACTGAGACTCTCAGAATAAAATTAGGCACAAATTAGTGCAGTGAAGCTCACATAACATTACAAACAATTTATTGTTGATTGTCAGAGTAACGAAGTGTTACAAACAGGTCATTTGCGTTTTGGAGACGGTCTACATAACTGCGGTCCAATATCACTTACTCATTCTATTGTATAATTCCGCACACGTTTTCTACTGTCATAATATTACCTTCCTGAAGGCCGAAAAGGAGTCAAAATGAACTCCATAAATGGCGATCTTGTGAAAGTTAGAATTCTCAGTTTGTCCATGAGACGTGGAAGTCCGTCGTTACTGTTCCATGACTTCTGAAGGTGTTCGTACACTTCCCATGGTATTACCTAGGGGAGAAGCCAGTTTCAATCGAAGGTTACTGGGATGTGTCGTCGAAACGATGTGTTTTTGCCCAGTCAATTCGTGACTGCTTCCCATTTTTACGGAGGTAATGTGTGTGAAAGACGACGGTGAAGGGGAGGGGGAGAGGTAAGAGAGACCTGAGGTGCGGACAGGTAATGCATCCTGGAACATTGACGAACATGATCGTTTGGTGGTGCACGTGTTATGGGGTGAGGAGGCATAATGTTGCATGGGCGCACTGACATACAGATCTTTGAACACGGTACACTTAGCGGTCAACGTTATTGTGATACTGTACTCGTCTCCGACGTGCGTCCTTTCTGGTCTGCATTCGTTCCTTACTTCGTGTTTACCGATGACATTGCGTGACCACATCGAACAGCGCAGATAGAGGAGCTCTTTGAACGACACAAAGTTTGGCAAATGGTCTGGCGTGCCCGTCCACCTGACTTAAATGTCATAGAGCACATGCGGGATGCATTGTGGATACGTATTGCATCACGTCCACATGTACGAACGACTACCCAGCACATGTCAGCCACCTGGTGGAGCAATGGAACACACTACCACACACTGGACTCGCATTCGGGAGGACGACGGTTCAATCCCGCGTCCGGCCATCCTGATGCCGGGATGGTTCCTTTGAAATGGCACGGTCGACTTCCTTCCTCTTCCTTCCCTAATCCGATGTGGATGAGACCGATGACCTCGCTGTATGGTCTCCTCCCTCCCCCCCCAAAAAAAAAAACACTACCACAGGGAGTCCTTACCAACCTTCTGGCCAGCATGGAGCACGTTGCATAGCATGCTTTCCAGACCGTGGTGTTCAGACACTTATTAAGAACCCTATCCCATCATTTGTAATATCCATAGGAACGTCATTAATAGCGGTGACTTCAGTGTAATTAATATCTTCGAATAAAAGTGTCATTTCTGTCCGTCGCACTGCGTATGTGCTGTACTATACTGTATCAGTTCTTTATTAGCTGTCTGCAATCGAGTTTCGCGGTCGCACTGACAAGTGACCTCAGTTTGACGTCAAATGTCTGTGAGATTGGAATGGCGCTAGCTTTACTCCTCGCTACTCTGCCTGCGTGCCCCAGAGAGTTTATTTTAATCACTCACATTGTAAGGAGGTTCAAATGGTTCTGAGCACTACGGGACTTAACATCTGAGGTCATCAGTCCCCTAGAACTTAGAACTACTTAAACCTACCTAACCTAAGGACATCACGCACATCCATGCCCGAGGAAAGATACGAACCTGCGACCATAGCGGTCGCGCGATTCCAGACTGAAGCGCCTAGAACCGCTCGGCCACTCCGGCCGGCTTTGTAAGGAGGCTGTTTAGGTTTTTATGTTGGTAACGCCACGTAGCGCTCTGTATGAAAGTCACTGACTATGCTGTGTACAGTCTGTGGCTGGTTTGCATTGTTGCAATATTTGCTATTGTAGTGTTGGGCAGTTGGATGTGAACAGCCAGCAGTGGTGGATGCGGAGAAAAAAAAATGGCTCTGAGTACTATGGGCGCTACGGTCGCAGGTTCGAATCCTGCCTCGGGCATGGATGTTTGTGATGTCCTTAGGTTAGTTAGGTTTAAGTAGTTCTAAGTTCTAGGGGACTAATGACCTCAGCAGTTGAGTCCCATAGTGCTCAGAGCCATTTGAACCATTTGAAGTACTATGGGACTTAACATCTATGGTCATCAGTCCCCTAGAACTTAGAACTACTTAAACCTAACTAACCTAAGGACAGCACACAACACCCAGTCATCACGAGGCAGAGAAAATCCCTGACCCCGCCGGGAATCGAACCCGGCAACCCGGGCGTGGGAAGCGAGAACGCTACCGCACGACCACGAGCTGCGGACCAAGGATGTGGAGAGATGGCAGAATTTTGAGAGCGGACGATACGGACGTGTGTCCATCAGAAAGAGTAAATTTGTAATATTGGATATCATGAACTGATATATATAATGACTTTTGATCATTATTAAGGTAAATACGTTGTTTGTTCTCTACCAAAATCTTTCATTTGCTAACTACGCCTAGTAGTTAGTGCCTTCAGTAGTTAGAATCATTTATTCAGCTGGCAGTATATGCGCACGCTGTATTGCAGTAGATCGAGTAACGAAGATTTTTGTAACTGATTCATGAAAGGTATAATTTATTGTTAGTCAGGGCCATTCTTTTTTAACGATTATTGAGAGTCATATTGCGTTGCGCTAAAAAAATATTGTGTGTCAGTTTAGTAAAGATCAGAATAACTAAAGACAGAAATGTCTGAGTACGTTCAGTTTTGCTCAGCTGTTTGAAAATCAAATAACGTAGAGGTTTCCAGCACTGTCATTTATAAAACTTTTCTAAGGGGCTGTTTCAACATATTGTCTCTGACTTAATACAAACCTTGACACTGCCAGTGTTTCCATCACATAAATGTTAGAAAAATTGCTTTAATCGTCTATAACAAATTAATTTTTCGTGTTTTCTATAATAAAATTTACACGGTATCGAAATTGACCTTGTTTAACAAAGAAACAAAGAAAAATCCCATTCGTAAAAGGGAATAGAATTCAATAAATCAAAATTAATGTTGTATGATAGTGTGACATACTCTGTTGTAGTTTCACAAACATGCTGTGCATGGTGAACTGGAAAACGAGGGGTTGGATCGACGGTTGCTTCGTGTCATGATTGTTTCGTGATTTAAGACGGGACTGATTGATAGGTAGTTTTGCTTACACCAATGCGTTGTAGATATTTGTGGAAACCGTAAAGAATTGCATGAATCGTGTGCAAGGGGAAATGTATGGGTAAAGAAAGTTGTGCAGCAGATATGGGGTACTCGTGCGGCCGGTGGAACATGCGGGATTGGTTATGGAGTTGAAAGTACGACTAGTATGTGAACAGCGATAGGACCAAAATGGGGCAATCATGGCGAAACAGTTAACGAAGTATTGAAATATTGAATTAGAACAAGCTTCAGCAGTGTGAATAACGTACTCTGAATGACTTTAATAATGTAGTCTCATTACTCAGTCTCAAAAAAATGTTCAAATGTGTGTGAAATCTTATAGGACTTAACTGCTAAGGTCATCAGTCCCTAAGCTTACACATTACTTAACCTAAATTATCCTAAGGACAAACACACACACCCATGCCCGAGGGAGGACTCGAACCTCCGCCGGGATTATTCAGTCTCAGATTACATGTTTACTTACAGAACAATGAACGAGTTGCTAATTCGTGTTGTATTGTCATAATTAATGAAGTGTTTTACATTATTGTTTACTCAAGACTAATACTAAAAGCAAGGCTACAAGGCCCGCTTTCCTTTGCCCTGCCAGATAAAATATAATGTCCTGTACCTATAAAGAAGTAAGACTTACAGAAGTCCAAGTGCCGTGTACGGTTTATTCAAGCATTGTGTTTATCTCCTTTATTCTAATATTTATTGCCTCTCAAAAGCCACTATACCTTTAATGGGGTAAGTTAAGAAACTCTCAACGACTCATATTTTGCGGATACGACCGAAAGCCGAAGGGAAACGAAGAAGTCCTCCAAAATGACATCTTCTCGTTCTGCGATTATTATCATTATTATTGTTATATTTGTCGGTACTGTCGCGGTTATGGGTACATTCGTAAATTTTCGAAGGTAATAAAGCTTGTGATTTATGAGCCACTACATCCGGAAACAGTCGAGCCTTTTCTATTCCTATTACCCTATAAACAAAACTTCACAGTGCGGCGTCCTACTAAATCCGCTGTGAAGCCCATGGAGGCTGTCACAAGAAACATATAAAAAGAAATTGGATTTGTGACCGTCGTCAAAAAATAGAGTAAGACAGAGCAGTCGGATTACTTTTAATGGCTTTGTAAAACCTTGGTAGGCAATGATTTTTAGTAATAAAATTTTTATTTCACACCTTGCATTTTTATAGTACAGCTCTCATGACGTGTTCAAAAAAGGTAGCAACTCATTCGTCGCGTAGACTAACTATATACATACGGTCTGGTCACATCACCATGTTCGACGTCAACGTGCAGTAACCACTCACAGATGGCAGGTGGCAGCACTAGCAGTGGAGGTAATGTAAAGCTTGTCTGGGGTTGGGGGGGGGGGGGGACGCTGAAAACAGTGCAGTCTTTGTCGTAAAGTGGAAGCGGAGTGATTTATCTGATATCCAAAAGGCTTGATCATTCGATTTCGGACCAAGACTGGAAGCATTTCCAAAGCGACTAAGTTTCTAACTGTTACCGAGCCACTGTGGTCGAAGTATACCATGGAGGACAAAATGCCGCTATCCAAAACCAACGCCGAAGCAATTGCGATGCACCACAGGCCACAGATGACAGGGATGAACGACAGCTGCGGAGGTGTGTGCGGGCGAACAGACGTGCAACTGTTGCGCATCTGAGAGCCCAGATGAACCAAGGGGCTACCAACAGTGTCTCCTCAACGACCTTTCAGCGAACGTTGGTGCTTATGGGCCTCCACAGCAGGCGCCTGGGGCCCCATTCTGTAGCGTTTATACCGATCGGTGTAGTAGGTTAGTCTCGGTAGTGACGTCATTTTCGGTTCTTTATCGAAATATCCTATTCAGTAAGCTTCTGAGACTTGCTACCGAACAGTCCTCCCACCGATTTTACGACAATTGTACCGAGAGGTTTTGGATTTCGATCTGGCCCTGTCGATCGGTGAGCTGCGGTTAATGCACACCTATAATTTGTTATTTTAAACATATTTAGCGGTTTTAGCTTTGGATTTAGTGATTGTGTTACTAAAGAATCACCAGAGGACGAATCTGGTTGGCAAGTGAGTTCATAATAGACTATTTTCCGTTGTTAGAAATATGGTAAGGTTAGGTTGTTACTGTTGAATGATTACATCAAAAGAAAAAAGTTTTCGGTCAATATTGTCTCAAAATACGTGTAATTTTTATGCAAATGAGAGTTTAAAGATAATTAAATATCAAGACTTCGGCTCTGCTTACATATATTACATGAGTGTGAACTGACGTTACTAGCGCCCTTGTGTACTTTCTCCCACAAATGGGTTAGTAAGTAATTATCGAAACGTGTTTACAACTTTCAAATAACAATGGAAAGCAATTATGTGAAGCCTGATATTGGAAACCTTCCAAACTATCACGCAATTATGACGTACGCAGCACCGTATCGCAACGAAGTCAGCCTACGTCCCTCTCAACAATACTACAAGAATTGAGAAGTTTGCTTCTGTTGTTTGGTGCGGCCCAGTGGTTAGCACACGGGAAAGCGGTTCCAAAGGACTCGGTTTCGCGCATAGATGGACGCAAAAAAAATTTTTTTTTTCTTCTTCACATATGCAACACGTTCTGCGACATTGTTATTGGTGTAAGTTAAGATTTTTCTGCAATATTCGTTATTACTTACATGTAAGAGCGCACTTCCTCAGTAATTATTTCGTGATTTCTGTGTGTTTAAAATACGAAATGTGAAATTGTTGGAGATGAAATTGCTGTGAGTGAAGCAACCGACAGTGACGAACATGTAGCGATTTCCGAGTATGCGGTTAGACAGGAATCTAAGGGCACAACTTAAATTACTGGGAATGTAAGTAGGAGCAGTCATCTTCATAATTTTGCTTGTCACAATTATTTATCTGCGATCGAATCCTCATCCACAGTAGACAGAGATGAAAGATCTCTGCCGCAATATTTTGAGACTGTAGCACCATATTCGAAACAATTTCATTCATGAGATGCATGTTATAAACTTCGACGAACTGCAGGAGCTCTCGAAAAACGCGTTTTTTCAGTTTTGTTTTTAAGACCCAAATCGTTGACATATCATGTACGGAAGGGGGCTACTTCATCATTTGCATCTCAAGGAGTGAGTTATAACCACATTCTGTTTATCTTCTTATTCTTTGAAACTCTCAGAATAAATATTGCGGTTATTTTTATAGACGTATTAGTACAATGTGGTACTACACACTATTCCTAACTCATTTCCCGAAATGTAAAATCCAAAACAAGATGATATAATGCGGTAGTTACGACAATCTGCAGAATACAGTCAAATATGCTATCGTTATTATGCATGAATTGAAACATGCGGTCAGAGAAACTGTAAAAAATTTTATGCATTTCAGCTGAGACTCATGGAAATGGATCTACTGCGCCTCATACTGTTAAGGAGGAGGCAAGGGCGATGAAGGCGGGCAGGTGAGCTCGGTGGAATGCGGCGTCATTCGTTATGGCAACGTAAACGCAGTTTTCGGTACTTGGAAGAATAGCGCGCCTGTGCCGTCTGCTAGCCGCTTTGTGTTCGTGGTGCTGTGTGCGCTGCAGTGCACATGCTCGGATCTGCGGCCGCTTGCTTTTGATTGGCTTGCACGACACGAACCCACAACAGCGCTTCGGTTCTCTAGACCCGAACGGTATCGCTACCGAAATGCATACTGAATAATGCAGGGACTCTAATTCCAGTACTAGACCATTCGGTGCTCTTGAGTACCGAAACGATCTACACAATGGCGGAAAGATACAGAATAGGCACCCTGGTTCGTGCACCCATGCTGACTGCTGTTCATTGGAGACGAAGGCTGGAATTTCGACGCCACTGCCACAACTGGAGTTTCATTGAGTACCGACAGGCGGCCTTTGCAGATGAATCATGTTTTATGCTCCATCTGACAAAAGGCCATTGGCGTATACTACTTGAGAAGAGTGAAAGCAAACGTCCTGCTGCCATGAACGAGCGTTATGGTCTGGGGAATGTTTCGTAGCATTGCCTTGGTGAACTCGTCATTCTGGAAGACACAGCTAGCAGAGATCGGCGCTGCGTATTCCTTCCCGTGAAGCCAAATTGCTTTCTGGTTGCATTAATGTCTCAAGGACTGTGGAATCTTCCTTGTAAGAGGTCCGAGCAGATGTAATTTCGATGTATTGCTCACGCGCTGCCTGCGATATGCAAGGTATAAGAGATTCTCAGACCAGAGAGCAGTGTTGATTGCATTAGGAACTGTGTAGCTGTAGCAGTAAGTTGTTGCTAGCGAGCAGTCTGGTGTATCGTGTTGGCTGGGCCGGTCGTGGTGCAGCGATGCCGGAGCCTGAGCATTATTGTATAAGGTAAAAAACAGCCTCGCGCATATGTAGTATTGTTATCTCAAGTCCCATGTAAATGTTTTAAAAATGTCCTAATAATAATCTTTCTCATAAAAATAACTTTTAACAACCATTCATTTCAATTTAAAGAATTTACTAATTTCTCCAATCCATAATCATCCCGATTATTGCAAAAGAAAAATCAGTTGTTTCCTTTCATAAGTGACAAATCTATCGGCCAGCATTGCACAGGGCTGTGCCAGAAAAATTTATTGTAAGAGCAGATATATATGCGTTATCCGGCGACTTCATTGAGGTAAGAATTTTTCTTTTTTTTTTATTCACAATGATCTTTCTGGGCCATGACGCAGCACTGCTGACGTCCGAAATTTACCAGGGTAAATTCACAGTCAATTATTGAAAAGTTATAAGTGAGGGACAATTTAATTGAGAGATTAGTTACATTGTATTATTACCAGGTTACTGAATTTATTTTTTTGTTGGGACGTTACACTGAATGTGAGCGACATAATTATAATTTTTACTGTTGAGAAATTTAGGAATTTTTCTGTTTTGAGGTTACACTAAATGAGGATATTATTTATATTACTTATTTTATTTTGTTGGGAGGTTACATCCTGTTAGAAGAGATGACGTTTCGATTCGTTGGAAAGAGATAAACCGGTATTTGAGGACATATTTGGACGAGGGGATCTCATATTTTTAAAGTGTGTGAGAAAGTCTGTAGGATCGACAAAATAACCAGTTGAGCTTACCAGTGATTAATGTCATACTCTTATCGTCCTCATGTGAGGTTTGCTGCGGGACGTACAGGTTTCCTCCAAGGGATACAGCGGACTATGCTTAGTACGACAGATTGTGCTAGAAGACGATTGCGGTAGAATGTACCCGATTGTCTTGTAGATGGAGTACTGGCATAGGAATACGAAATAGAAAACGTTAGGGAAACAACTGGTCAAGTGATCATTACCAGGCAAGCACTAAATGAATAACAGATTAATCGCCACACATATGGCACAGTACTAGTACGAGAATAACAGTGCTTAGTAGTCAACTGGGAGCTTCAGCCTGGAACCGCGCGACCGCTACGGTCGCAGGTTCAATTCCTGCCTCGGGCATGGATGTGTGGGATGGCCTTAGGTTAGTTAGGTTTAAGTAGTTCTAAGTTTTAGGGGACTGATGACGTCAGAAGTTAAGTCCCACAGTACTCTGAGCCATTTGAACCATTTTTAATCAACTGGACGTCAGGGAATAGTCGCCTAATACCTTCGAAGAGAAGTACTCACTTGCCGGGGGGCAGGAGGACTCCACATTACGTAGAATATTTTTTTTTATCAAACACTGTTTATTTGTTAAACTTAAGGAAATTCAGCCAAGTGCACTCTTCGAGAACTGCCAATATTTCGGCATGTGGACACGGTGTGAGTTTAAAGGCACAAATGCAACGAGAGCGCTGTGCAAGGAAATGTGGAACCTAGATATGGAGAGCATATGCCGAAAGACATCACACACACACACACACACACACACACACACACACACACACACACACACACACATGCGCACAGTAAACACTAGCGCCACTACTCGAGCAAAGATGACCAGTGAATATCTTCAATAACCAACGGTGAGATAGCATTAACGCTGTCCTTCTGCTGCCTTACCAGGGAGAGAGCAGGATTCCACGCAAAGTTTAGGAAAAAACTCCGTCTGGTGTACGTCAGAACCTCAGTGTTGTCGTATTTCATAGGATGACCGGTGCCAAGGCAAAGTTCTGTAGTAGCAGATTTGTTGGGCTGTTCCAAGCTTGTGCGATGCTTATGCTCAGTACAAGCTCCTGTTGGTCCGACCAGTAGGTAACAAAACCACAACGGCAAGGAATACGATAAACCAAGATCATCTTATCCGGTTCCTAAAAGGGCTAATCTCAGATGGTGATCGAAAAACACATCTCATATCAGAATGAGATTTTCACTCTGCTGCGGAGGTGCGCTGATATGAAACTTCCTGGCAGATTAAAACTGTGTGCCGGACCTAGACTCGAACTATGGAACTTTGCCTTTCGCAGGCAAGTGCTTTACCAACTGAGCTACCCAAGCACGACTCACGCCCAGTCCTCACAACTGTATTTCTGCCAGTACCTCGTCTCCTACCTTCCAAACTTTACAGAAGCTCTCCTGCGAAGCTTGCAGAAATAGCACTCCCGAAAGAAAGGATACTGAGGAGACATGGCTAAGCCACAGCCTGGGGGATGTTTCCAGAATGAGATTATCACTCTACAGCGGAGTGTGCGCTGATATGAAACTTCCTGGCAGATTAAAACTGTGTGCCGGACCGAGACTCGTAGTCGGGACCTTTGCCTTTCGCGAGCAAGCAATGCCGTGAGGAATCGATGGATCGGCCGAGGTAGCCCTTTGGCCTGGACACCGACCTGATGTGTTTGGATTTCTTCCTCTGGAAGCATATGAAGCAGCTGCTGTATGAAACAGTTGAGGAAAAGAAGACGACTTCGTCGCCGGAATTTCTGTCGCTGCTGATACCAT
Organism: Schistocerca nitens; assembly: GCF_023898315.1. NCBI lineage: Eukaryota > Metazoa > Arthropoda > Insecta > Orthoptera > Acrididae > Schistocerca > Schistocerca nitens. The sequence goes on along the minus strand of NC_064619.1, from coordinate 500,633,037 downwards.
TACGAACATGCCAGGAATCATCGAACTGACACAGTAATCAGTAGTCTGACGATTTAGTGCGTGCTCATAGGCCATTGGTCGCACAATCAAGCAGTTGCTGTGAACGCAACTGCTGTAATTAGCATGCTAAACTACTTAACTGTAAATCGTACGTAGCACCAGAAATTGCCGCCATGGACCATACGTTGTTGTTGTTGTGGTCTTCAGTCCTGAGACTGGTTTGATGCAGCTCTCCATGCTACTCTATCCTGTGCAAGCTTCTTCATCTCCCAGTACCTACTGCAACCTACATCCTTCTGAATCTGCTTAATGTATTCATCTCTTGGTCTCCCTCTACGATTTTTACCCTCCACGCTGCCCTCCAATACTAAATTGGTGATCCCTTGATGCCTCAGAACATGTCCTACCAACCGATCCCTTCCTCTGGTCATGTTGTGCCACGAACTTCTCTTCTCCCCAATCCTGTTCAATACTTCCTCATTAGTTATGTGATCTACCCATCTAATCTTCAGCATTCTTCTGTAGTACCACATTTCGAAAGCTTCTATTCTCTTCTTGTCCAAACTATTTATCGTCCATGTTTCAATTCCAACATGGCTACACTCCATACAAATACTTTCAGAAAAGACTTCCTGACACTTAAATCTATACACGATGTTAACAAATTTCATATCCTCTCTACTTCGACCATCATCAGTTATTTTGCTCCCCAAACAGCAAAACTCTGTAGCGGGACTTTGAATTTCGCCGCGCTACACTCGTTCCCTCAGATAAAAAATATCCCGTCGCAGCGGTATGAGCGCTCGACGGCAGAGAAAATACCAAAATTGTAACCTTTTTTGTTTTTCTATCCGTTTTCAATTGTCTCTTGTTAGCCGAAGCTGAAGGCAGACGTGATCTGATGCTGACGTAAAAAAAAAAACTTAATGGCTAATCTTGATCTGATTGTAATGTGTAGACATTGTGGAAGTTATTAAGAAATTCGGAGGACGGAAGTAGCAAAGTGAATTAAATTGCATACAGTATCAAGATGATTTTAATTGGTATAAATTAGTGATTCCTGGACTATTGCAAGATTTCGGAGCAGTTTTTTCAAGCAGAAATGAAGGAGATTTTGAAGACCTGGACGCCGCCCGAAAGAAGACATGTTAACCTGGTAAAGAATGAACTCAAAGCTACGCCATTTCCCCCTGTCAGTTACATTTTGTTGTTCTCTGTTCTTTTTCAATACTTTTTGTAGTGGAAATTGGTTTAACTTTTGCTCAAAAACGCCACAAGGACCATCCCAACAATAGCTTTTCCGAATAACGAAGTCCGATATATTTTCTGTAATACGAAGTCCGATTAGCTTTTCATTCTTTCCCTTTTTCACGGTCTCTCTTCTCACATTTATTTTTTTTATTAACCAATACAACTCCTTTACTACTTTAAGTGTCTCATTTCCTAATCTAATTCCCTCAGCATCACCCGACTTAATTCGACTACATTCCATTATCCTCGTTTTGCTTTTGTTGATGTTCATCTTATATCCTCCTTTCAAGACGCTATCCATTCCGTTCAACTGCTCTTCCAAGTCCTTTACTGTCTCTGACAGATTTACAATGTCATCGGCGAACCTCAAAGTCTCTATTTCTTCTCCATGGATTTTAATACCTACTCCAAATTTTTCTTTTGTTTCCTTTACTGCTTGCTCAATATACAGATTGAATAACATCGGGAGAGGCTACAACCCTGTCTTACTCCCTTCCCAACAACTGCTTCCCTTTCATGTCCCTCGACTCTTATAACTGCCATCTGGTTTCTGTACAAATTGTAAATAGCACTTCGCTCCCTGTATTTTAACCCTGCCACCTTCAGAATCTGAAAGAGAGTATTCCAGTCAACATTGTCAAAAGCTTTCTCTAAGTCTACAAATGCTAGAAACGTAGGTTTGCCTTTCCTTAATCTTTCTTCTCAGATAAGTCGTAAGGTCAGTATTGCCTCACGTGTTCCAGTATTTCTACGGAATCCAAACTGATCTTCCCCGAGGTCGGCTTCTACTAGTTTTTCCATTCGTCTGTAAAGAATTCGTGTTAGTATTTTGCAGCTGTGACTTATTAAACTGACTGTTCGGTAATTTTCACATCTGTCAACACCTGCTTTCTTTGGGATTGGAATTATTATATTCTTGTGATTCTTGAGTTTCTCCCGGCGTATTTGATAATCAAAATATGGGGTGCTTAAAACTCTAGTACATAGGGCGCGCACCATCTCTGACGCAGAGAGTCTACCCCAGGAATTGAAACATCTGAGAACTGTATTTCGAAAAAATGGGTACTCAGAGTGGCAGATTCAACGTGCTCTCCGCCCACCCACTACAGCACAACCTGTGGAGATGGATGAAATCACGAGGGAGGAGGTAGGCACTGCGTTTATCCCATATACAGGCGCACTCTCGGGGAAAATCGCCCGCATTTTGAAGAAACACCGGGTCGGAACTGTGTTTTGCCCTCCGAATAAAACTCGTGCACTGGTGGGGAGCGCCAAAGATGACCTCGGTTTGAGGAAGGCCTGCGTGTACCAGATTCCGTGTCAGTGTGGCAAGTCGTATATTGGTCAGACGATGCGTACCGTCGAGGATCGATGCCGTGAACACCAGAGGCACACTCAACTGATGTATCCGAGCAAGTCGGCGGTCGCTGAACATCGTTTGTCGGAAAATCACGCTATGGAGTATGAACGCACGAGGATTCTCGTACAGACGTCGAGATACTGGGACAGCGTTGTTAGAGAGGCCATCGAAATTCGCACCAATGACGACCTCATAAACCGTGACTGTGGCTATAATCTTAGCAAGGCTTGGGAACCAGCGATTGGGTTAATCAAGAGTAAATCGAGCAAATGTATAGTTGTGACGACCACGGCGGACAGAGCCATCACACCGACGTCATCTCAGACGCCGTCGCAATCTATTCCACCGCGCGACCGTGGCGCGAGGCGCGGACGGCGGAGTGAGCGCGCCGCGGGCGGAGGGTATTTAAATCGGCCTCCGCCGCGACCGAACCCAGTTCCCCCTGAGCAGCCATAGTGTACGGATCTCCGTGCCAGCACGTTCACAGGAGCTCAGTCCGTCAGTTCACCTGATGATGGCGACATGTATGATCGCCGAAAAATTGTGTCCGTTGGACACTGTAGACCGGCAGTACACCCGTGGATATTTTGATTATTATATTCTTGTTGAAGTCTGAGGGTATTTCGCCTGTTTCATACATCTTGCTCACCAGATGGTAGAGCTTTGTCAGGACTGGCTCTCCCAAGGCCGTCAGTAGTTCCAATGGAATGTTGTCTACTCCAGGGGCCTTGTTTCGACTCAGGTCTTTCAGTGCTCTGTCAAACTCTTCACGCTGTATCGTATCTCCGATTTCATCTTCATCTACATCCTCTTCCATTTCCATAATATTGTCCTCAAGTACATCGCCCTTGTATAGACCCTCTATATACTCCTTCCACCATTCTGCTTTCCCTTCTTTGCTTAGAACTGGGTTTCCATCTGAGCTCTTGATGTTCATACAAGCGGTTCTCTTATCTCCAAAGGTCTCTTTAATTTTCCTGTGGGCAGTATCTGTCTTACCCCTAGTGAGATAAGCCTCTACATCCTTACATTTGTCCTCTAGCCATCCCTGCTTAGCCAATTTGCACTTCCTGTCGATCTCATTTTTGAGACGTTTGTATTCCTTTTTGCTTGCTTCATTTACTGCATTTTTATATTTTCTCCTTTCATCAATTAAAATCAATATTTCTTCTGTTACCCAAAGATTTCTACGAGCCCTCGTATTTTTACCTACTTGATCCTCTGCTAAACCAAGTGTTAGCTATGATTAAGTTATGCTCTGTGCAAAATTCTACCAGACGGCTTCCTCTTTCATTTCTCTCCTCCAATCCATATTCACCCACTACGTTTCCTTCTCTCCCTTTTCCTACTCTCGAATTCCAGTCACCCATGACTATTAAATTTTCGTCACCCTTCACTGTCTCAATAATTTCTTTTATCTCATCATACAATTCTTCAATTTCTTCGTCATCTGCAGAGCTAGTTGGCATATAAACTTGTACTACTGTAGAAGGTGTGGGCTTCGTATCTATCTTGGCCACAATAATGCGTTCACTGTGCTGTTTGTAGTAGCTTACCCGCATTCCTATTTTCCTATTCATTATTAAACCTACTCCTGCATTACCCCTATTTGATTTTGTGTTTATAACCCTGTAGTCACCTGACCAGAAGTCTTGTTCCTGCTGCCACCGAACTTCACTAATTCCCACTATATCTAACTTTAACCTATCCATTTCCCTTTTTACATTTTCTAACCTACCTGCCCGATTAAGTGATCTGACATTCCACGCTGCGATCCGTAGAACGCCAGTTTTCTTTCTCCTGATAACGACATCCCCTTGAGTAGTCCCCGCCCGGAGATCCGAATGGGGGACTATTTTACCTCCGGAATATTTTACCCAAGAGGACGCCATCATCATTTAATCATACAGTAAAGCTGCATGCCCTCGGGAAAAATTACGGCCGTAGTTTCCCCTTGCTTTCAGCCGTTCGCAGTACCAGCACAGCAAGGCCGTTTTGGTTATTGTTACAAGGCCAGATCAGTCAATCATCCAGACTGTTGCGCTTGCAACTACTGAAAAGGCTGCTGCCCCTCTTCAGGAACCACACGTTTGTGTGGCCTCTCAACAGATACCCCTCCGTTGTAGTTGCACCTATGGTACGGCTATCTGTATCGCTGAGGCACGCAAGCCTCCCCACCAACGGCAAGGTCCATGGTTCATGGGGGGAGGGTGCCATACGTACTAGAACTAAATATATTTGTTTTGATCCCCTCCACGTCGTGTATTAATCTAAACGAATAGTTTCGCAACACCCTGTATAATAGCCAAAGATAGTACACGAGCAAGGTGAGGTACGTGAACCACATTGTTTTCAGTCACTTCACTTTCTCTTCGTAAACAGGCTGTTCTTGACTGTGTTCTTGTACTTGTGCAGTTTGGAGCAATCTGAGGCCGGTGTACGATATGGCGTTTGTTAATGTACTGTGCGAAGATGGAGAAAACGTTATCGAGATACCGGAGAATCCAGTAGGCGCGTGGAAACTGCACTTCTGTGCGTAAAAAACACATGTCTGGTATAATGAAACACACTACTGCGTTTTCTGGGTTTGTGAATATGGTTCAGCACTGACTTTGGGAGGCCGGACTACTTAGCAATTGTGCGGCCGTCTGGGAGAAGCTCTGTGATCATCATCGACACTACCAGTTGACGTCTTCCAAGGACGATGTCAATCGTGACTGACGGAACGTGATATTTTACGGCGATCGGTGTTTTCCTGAAAGAATGAGGGCCCAATAAGAGTACACATTTCGAAATGGGCACGTTTCGACCCAAAATACATCCAGGAGTCTTGTCGCAGTGGGTACATGTTTATGGCTCTTTGGGACTAGATGTGTTACCGCTGACGTGCAATGCTTCAATAGACAGATGGTCTACTTGATGCGTCCAGTATACCCATATTATGAGTATTGGTAATGTTATGGTGCCATCAGTGTGACAACTGTATCCTGAAGGACTAATCTGTTTCCAGCGTGACCAATCTCCTATACATAAGAAAGAGTCGTTTTCAGAGCTGAATGAGATTTCTCTTCTCGACTGGCCTACTTCTGCATCAGAGCTAAACCTTCCCGATAATGTATGGACAGAGAAGAAACGGACCACGCGGAAAACTGGCCTGACCCCGCGCCGAGAATTCTACATGACCTTGCGAACGTCAACCTAGCTGCCTTGTAGCAGGCAATGAGAGACTTATTACCCACCTCATAGGCTCCCTTCGTCTTAGACTGCAGATATTTTAAGGTCTTTGGACAGGATATAATTGGTAAAGAAGCCACATCCTGTGCTGCTTTGAGGGCCGAAATAAGAACCGCGAACTGTTCGTTCTGTATCTTTAGCGATTTTTGGAGATTAATCATATCAACGGAGCAACGCATTGAAAAAGTAGTAAGCCGGATACGAAGCCAGTCTTCTCGCCAGGCACTTACCTACTAGACCGCCGACTATGCAACAAAGCTACGAATGTGTCATGCTGTAATTACCAACAGTTGGATACTTCTTACGGCTCTTGACTCCACATCACGAAATGAAGTGCCTTCTTACAACTGTTATTTACGTTTTTGGGCAGCTCCACATCCTATAGTGTGATTGGCTCCTTAGTAACATGGCGGGTAATTCGAATTTCAGACGTGACCTTTTTTTCTGTCAAGTGTACATCTGATTATATCCTAATTTCATGGTAGAAAAGAGACAAGTGCTGTAGCACACTTCGATATTCGAGGGTATTGCGTGACGGGGCGAGATTCAAATTTATGAACGAAATAGCTGAAACTTTCTCAGGGCGACAAAAAGATTGTGTGTTGAGCGGCTAATGCGTGACCAGCGAAGGAGGATACGAAATGCCATGGAGGTAAGGAACAGTTCGATAAGCAGTAGACACCAACTAAGAGAATGAAGATACACTACTGGCCATTAAAATCGCTACACCAAGACGAAATGCAGATGATAAACGCATATTCATTGGACAAATATATTATACTAGAACTGACATGTGATTACATTTTTACGCAATTTCGGTGCATAGAACCTTAGAAATCAGTACCCAGAACAACCACCTCTGACCGTAATAACGGCCTTGATACGCCTGGGCATTGAGTCAAACAGAGATTGGATGGCGTGTACAGGTACAGCTGCCCACGCAGCTTCAACACGATGCCACAGTTCATCAAGAGTAGTGACTGGCGTATTGTGACGAGCCAGTTGGTTGGCTGGCCACCATTGACACAGACGTTTTCAATTGGAGAGAGATCTGTAGAATGTGCTGGCCAGGGCAGCAGTCTAACATTTTCTATATCCAAAAAGGCCCGTACAGGACCTGCAACATGCGGTCGTGCATTATCCTACTGAAATGTAGGGTTTCGCAGTGATCGAATGAAGGGTAGAGCCACGGGTCGTAACACATCTGAAACGTAACGTACACTGTTCAAAGTACCGTCAGTGCGAACAAGAGGTAACCGAGACGTGTAACCAATGGCACCCCATACCATCACACCGGGTGATGCGCCAGTATGGCTATAACGAATACACGCTTCCAATGTGCGTTCACCGCGATGTCGCCACACAGCTGCGACCATCATGATGCTGTAAACAGAACCTGGATTCATCCGAAAAAATGACGTTTTGCCATTCGTGCACCCAGGTTCGTCGTTGAGTACACCATCGCAGGCGCTCCTGTCTGTGATGCAGCGTCAAAGGTAACCGCAGCCATGGTCTCCGAGCTGATAGTCCATGCTGCTGCAAACGTCGTCGAACTGTTCGTGCAGATGGTTGTTGTCTTGCAAACGTCCCCATCTGTTCACTCGGGGATCGAGACGTGGCTGCACGATCCGTTACAGCCATGCGGATAAGATGCCTGTCATCTCGACTGCTAGTGATACGAGGCCGTTGGGATCCAGCACGGCGTTCCGTATTACCCTCCTGAACCCACCGATTCCATATTCTGCTAACAGTCATTGGATCTCGACCAACGCGAGCAGCAATGTCGCGATACGATAAACCGCAATCGCGATAGGCTACAATCCGAGCGTTATCAAAGTCGGAAACGTGATGGTACGCATTTCTCCTCCTTACACGAGGCATCACAACAACGTTTCACCAGGCAACGCCGGTCAACTGCTGTTTGTGTATGTGAAATCGGTTGGAAACTTTCCTCATGTCAGCACGTTGTATGAGTCGCCACCGGCGCCATCCTTGTGTGAATGTTCTTAAAAGCTAATCAATTGCATATCACGGCATTTTCTTCCTGTCGGTTAAATTTCGCGTCTGTAGCACGCCGTCTTCGTGGTGCAGCAATTTTAATGGCCAGTAGTGTAAATAGGCTACTAAACTGTCAACTTGCCTTCAGAACAATAGGTGAGTTTGAAGGGACTGGAGTTCGAGGATATAGGACAAATGGTGAAACAGGAAATATTCCAGCAAGCTTCGTCTTCCTTGCATGTACGTGAGACAGTTATTAAAATTTTATTAAATGTTTGATGACATGAATGTTGTATGGCCGTTGATATAAATTAAATAATAATAAGTATTACTGCAATTATACAGATAAAAGTTATCAAAACAAGATGGTCATGGACCTCTGCATGGACATTCTGCCTCCATCGTGAAAATACATTTCTGAAGCATGTTTAAAGAGAATGCTTTTCGCTGAGTATCCTGGCCACCGAGAATAGCAAAGATTAAATAAATAAATAAATAACGTAATTGACTTTTCGATTAATGTACATACACGGCGTGACAAAAACTTGAATCTCACAGATCGGGAGAAGGGGACTAAATGAAACTTCAGGGTTTGAGAAGATGTTTGATGTTATTTCGATGATTTCAAAATCGAGGTAATTTTACAAAGAACTTTGCAGTAAGAGGCCACATCATTCTCACGCCCCCCCCCCTCCCCCACTCTGGCCAGGTTGCGTGCACTGATTCGGTTGGGAAGGGTGTCATAAGTCGTTGCATCCTCTCATGAGGCAAGCTGCCCTACAATTGTTTTTGTGAACTGTTCCTTAGTATCCTGGATACTAATGTTCCGACGTAGTTGATGTGCAAGCTGGTCGATGTTCCATGGACGTCAGATCTAGGATCTTGCTGGCCACGAGAGTACGTAACGCAGACAGTTCATAGAGACATGTGCTGTGAGTGGATTAGCATCCTCCTGTTGAAAAATGGCACTGCGGTACTGTCACTTGAGAAGTATCAAAAAAATGGTTGAAATGGTTCTGAGCACTATGCGACTCAACTTCTGAGGTCATCAGTCGCCTAGAACTTAGAACTAATTAAACGTAACTAACCTAAGGACATCACACACATCCATGCCCGAAGCAGGATTCGAACCTGCGACCGCAGCGGTCGCTCGGCTCCAGACTGTAGCGCCCAGAGCCGCACGGCCGCTCCGGCCGGCTGAGAAGTATCACGTGAGGACGGAGGGTGTCCTTGGCGTACCGTTGTGCCGTCAAGAGTTCCCTTAGTCACTGCCAGGCATGACCCGTTGGCTCCCCTCACCAGGACGCCTGGAGTAGCACCGCTATGCCTCTCCGAAATAATGGAGGGAAGAATGGGAACCCTCCCCAACTCGCCGCGATATTCACCGACGTTAGTCATACGGCATAGCCCAGAACCGTGACTCATTGCTGAACACAGTGCGACGCCCTTTATCAGCAGTCCAGCTCACACTGTCACGGCACCTCTAAGGACGCAGCCGTTTCCGTTGTGTCTCACAGAACAGCAGTTCCGTAGTCTGGTTGCTGCTAGCCTGCCTATATTGGTGAGGGGTAGCACAAAATTATTCAAGAGTACATTACTTGTTCCCGGATGTCAGGCGTGGATGTGAAGGGGTTACGATGAGCTCGGAGAACAACACAGCAATCCTCCGTCGTGACGGTCAGGCGTGGTCGACTCGAACATTGACCCACGCAGTTCAGTATCATGTTACTGCCCCTTCCGAATGCCTCACGATCTGGATATTTCACAGTTTTGCCAAGTGGAGACCCACAATGAATGCCCTTTCAGAGTCTGTCGGGTGCTTATAATGTTGTCTCACATGAGTACAGGGCATCACCTTCACAGTAGTCGCTCAACATCTGACATTGTCCACGCCCCTTATATGCCCTACTAGGCCCGGTGACAACACTACACATGAACATGACTAGTGCAGTCTTGTGGCCGTTCTGCCTGTCACAGAGTATTGCCACTTTAATCATTTATTATCACAAGTTGCGACATGGTCGTGAATTGAACAGTGACTCGAGTATAGAATAAATTTCCTTTACATCACGTCTATGGTCACTAATCTTTTCTCATCAGACTACCGGTTTCGGTCTATAATGACAATCTTTAGATGTGTTTTATAAAAACATATCCTAATATACTGTAGATACAACGGCACTGTCAAATGCTAAACACAAAATCAGCGGCGGCATCGTCAAATATACGTAAATAATAGTATACACAAGAGTCATCTTGTCAGCAGCACTACTGTTCAAAACAAACTCAAACTGTTTTGAACACTAGTGCTGCTCACAAGATGACTCTTTTATATACTATTATTTATATATATTTGACGATACTGGCGCTGATTTTGTGTGTAGCATTTGTCGATGTCACTTTGGCTCCAGTATATTAGGACATGTTTTTATGAAACAGTTCTTATGATGGTCATTATAGACCGAAACCGGTAGTCTGATGAGAAAAGATTAGTGACCATAGACGTGATGTAAAGGAAATTTAATCAGTTACATACCTACAGATAGTGTGTGTGTTTACGAAGTTAATGATATCTGACCATATCTTCCAGGTACTTCACTGTTATTTCTTAAGCAGTGTACGCAATAATGATGACAAGCCTACTTATATTACTTATTCCTTTTCAGCTTACTTCCCGTTTTCTTTCTCTCTTTTTTATTTATTGTTCCGTTCTGTTGATATCAAATTTATTATTATTAGATTCTGCAAGTGTAATAACAGGAAGTTTATTTTAAGGTGTAAATTTGTAATCATCAGTTAAGTGGCGCAGGAAGCAACACCCGCTGGTGGAGGGGTTGCCTGGTAGCGGGGCACGAAATGTAAACTGTCTAACCGATGTCTTGACAAACAATAACAAAAACGAATATATAGTGTGTACAATATGTTTAAAAAGTTGCGTTCAGTGGCTCATATCGCAAGTATGTGGCATGAATTCAGAGTAATGGATCTAGTAGATGTATTGGGACATGCTGCCGATTTGTAGACCAGCATACAGAAAACAAGGAGACACCCACCAAAGCCACTATGAAAAGCCCCTCGCACCAGTTGTGTTCGTTAAACATGAAAGTCACTGATTAAAGGCGCAGTGTACGGGCTAGAAATGTATTTAATCAAAAGCACGTCCACACGTGTGCTATGAACTGTAACAACAATTAGCTCACTGCGTCTCTCAAGAGTATTGGTAAAAAACTGGAAAGCTATGTCATTTGAAAATGGCCGTCTGCTGGAAATGACATTACGCATTCAGTTAATTTCCGAAACAGTCCGGCGCCGCTTCAGGAATCGAGTGGCGCAATTAAATTGAAAATCAAATTAATCGAATATCCCCATGTCTCTTATATTCAATAAAACACAGCCAAAGTCTAAAATGAATTCACATTCGTCTTTTCAGTGCGTGGCGTGCCAAGAGTTAGTTGATACTAGCACTCTACTGGTTGTTTTAGAACACGTGTACGTACATTTGAATAAACGCAATTTTTGTTCTTTCAGACGCATTCAGTCTCAGATCATTGTGAAGCACCTTCAGTGGTTTAAAACATATCCACATGCAACATTTGTGTCTATAGATAATAACAGCGTAGTTTCAGGCCATAAACTGTTCTTGTACGTCCTCCTCTTATATACACTCTATGGCAAAAAATAAAACGCAGCGCAAAGGAATTATGCGAATGGGACGAAAGCGGTAGATGGGATGTGCAGACAGACAAATGATTACAGTTTCAGAAAAATCGGATGATTTATTGAGGAGAGATCCAGAGACCTTGCTACCCGCCGTACATTCGGCTATAGGCAGCCAAAGTTTACAGTTTTTCATTTCGTGTCGATACCTATATGAATACAATTTGTGACCAATTTGCATAACCCCTTCGTGGAGTTTCTTTATTTTGTCTTTGAGCTTATTTATATATTACAAAGAAAGAAATGAACAGATGCATTTTTAAGATATGAAAAGTAACGGCAGTGCCAATGTTGTTATGAGAATGTGAACGTTAGACTATTTGTATACGACAGATCAAGTTGATGCAAAAGGCAGAGATGAAATTTTTGAGACAAGCCTGGCTACACATATCTTGACAGGAATGGATATGAAGCTGTTCAAACTGTTTGTTTATAAACTCCACTAATGTAATTTCGTCCATTTTGGCATTATCGTGTGGGATACAGAGGAAATATCGTTTTTCAGTATGCGTCACAATTTGTCAAAATTTAAAACAAGCAGACATGTATTGTGACATATACTGATAAGCCAAACAATATTAACTTGCCTACCGCGATGTTGGATGCCGCCTGATGTAAGTCGCGCGGACACGAACGCGCAATCACTCTAGGCGAAGATATGGACTACAAATGGGGAAATCCGTTGTGATAAGCGACTTTGACAAAGGTCAGATTATTATTACGCAGAGCCTGTGAACGGAAACGGAAAAGCTGGTCGAATGTTCACGTTCTACTGCCGTGAGCATATACGGAAAGAGGTAGGACAGTGATTCGGTGGGATTCGGTGGCTTGTCTGCTCTGTAAAGTAGGATAGATGGTGGTCTGTGGCATCTCTGCCGAAAGAGTACACTGCTAGTGCACGCACAAGTGTCCGGAGCACACCGTTCATCGTACACTGTTGAACATGAAGCTCCACAGTAGATAACCCCTACGTGTCTACATGTTGCCCAGACGACATCCTCCGTTTGATTGCATTGGGCATGGGACCAGCGTCATTTGTCCGTCGATCAATTGAAACGTGTCGGCTCTTCGGGTGAATTAATTTTTGCTGTATTAGGTTGTTGCTCGTCTCCAGAAAAGCCGTCATCGAGGTGAACGGCGGCTCGAAATGGGCAGCCCGCCAAGGACGCAGGCTGGCGGCAACAGTACTCTATGGGAGACATTCTCCTGTGGTTGTATGGGACCTGTGGTATGAATCAGTCTGACAGTTGCGAACCACCTGCATCCCTTCATGCTCGATGTCTTCGCCGACTGCGGTCTCGTCTTTCAGCAGTACGATTGTCCGTGTTTCGGAGCCAGAACCGCGCCACAGTGCTCTGAGGAATATTATAATGAGCCCACGTTGATGTCTTGGCGACCAAATTCGCCTGATGTAAATCCTGCGCTGGGTCGCTATCGGGTGCCATCACCGCGTACGCAAATCAGTGGCCCGTTATTTACGCGAATAACGTGATCTATGCGTAGACATCTAATGCCAAATACCTCCACAAACCTATCAGAAAATTGTCGGATCCCTGGTACACAGAATCAGTGATGTAATTCGTTTCAAAGACGGACAAACAAGCTGCTAAGAGCGTGGTCATAATGTCTTGGCTCATCGGTGTATATACTTGTCTGACATATTTAAAAATGGCTGAGATGTGCTGAAGCACAAAATTTGTTGTGTCTAGACAAGGCAGCCTAGACACAATGAGAGGAAGCCGAAAGGCACGCGCTTAAACTCACGCAGGCTGGCGTGAGGTCTGAAACAGGATACGTAATGAATGGTATAAAGAAAAGTACGTAGCTTCTGGAATACTTAACTTTAATCCACATTTGTAGAACATCGCTCTTGATGATACATTAATAGAATCTCAGTATCAATTGAATACGGCGCCTTGCTAGGTCGTAGCAAATGTAGCTGAAGGCTATGCTAACTATCGTCTCGGCAAATGAGAGCGAATTTGTCAGTGAACCTTTCCTTGCAAAGTCGGCTGTACAACTGGGGCGAGTGCCAGGACGTCTCTCTAGACCTGCCGTGTGGTGGCGCTCGGTCTGCAATTACTGACAGTGGCGACACGCGGGTCCGACGTATACTAATGGACCGCGGCCGATTTAAAAGGCTAACACCTAGCAAGTGTGGTGTCTGGCGGTGACACCACAAAATTGACGGTATATTCCACCTAAAAATGGCTAAACGACGAAGACTGCAATAGTGGATTTTATAAGTTAATACACTACTGGCAATTAAAATTGCTACACCAAGAAGAAATGCAGATGATAAACGGGTATTCATTGGACAAATATACTAGAACTGACATGTGATTACATTTTCACGCAATTTGGATGCACAGATCCTGAGAAATCAGTACCCAGAACAACCACCTCTGCCCGTAATAACGGCCTTGAACGCCTGCCCATTGAGTCAAACAGAGCTTGGATGGCGTGTACACGTACAGCTGCCCATGCAGCTTCAACACGATACCACAGTTCATCATGAGTAGCGACTGGCGTATTGTGACGAGCCAGTTGCTCGGCCACCATTGACCAGACGTTTTCAACTGGTGAGTGATTTGGAGAATGTGCTGGCCAGGGAAGCAGTCGAACATTTTCTATATCCAGAAAGCTCGTACAGGACCTGCAATATGCGGTCGTGCATTATCCTGCTGAAATGTTGGGTTTCGCAGGGATCGACTGAAGGGTAGAGCCACGGGTCGTAACACATCTGAAATGTAACGTCCACTGTTCAAAGGCCGCCAATGCGAACAAGAGGTGACAGAGACGTGTAACCAATGGCACCCCATACCATCATCACGAATACACGCTTTCAGTGTGCGTTCACCGCGATGTAGCCAAACACGGATGTAACCATCATGATGCTGTAAACAGAACCTGGATTAATCCGAAAAAATGACGTTTTGCCATTTGTACACCATCGCAGGCGCTCCTGTCTGTGATGCAGCGTCGAGGGTAACCGCAGCCATGGTATCCGAGCTGATAGTTCATGCTGCTGCAAACAGCGTCGAAATGTTCGTGCAGATGGTTGTTGTCTTGAAAACGTGCCCATCTGTTGACTCAATGGTCGAGACGTGGTTGCACGATCCGTTACAGCCATGCGGATAAGATTCCTGTCATCTCGACTGCTAGTGATACGAGGCCCTTGGGAACCAGCACGGCGTTCCATATTACCCTCCTGAACCCACCGATTCCATATTCTGCTAACAGTCACTGGATCTCGACCAACGCGAGCAGCAATGTCGCGATACGATAAACCGCAATCGCGGTAGGCTACAATCCGATCTTTATCAATGTCGGAAACGTGATGGTACGCATTTGTCCTCCTTACACGAGACATCACAACTACGTTTCACCAGGCAACGCCGGTCAACTGCTGTTTGTGTATGTGAAATCGGTTGGAAACTTTCCTCATGTCAGCACGTTGTAGGTGTCGCTACCGGCGCCAACCTTGTGTGAATGCTCTGAAAAGCTAATCATTTGCATATCACAGCATCTTCTTCCTGTCGGTTAAATTTCGCGTCTGTAGCACGTCATCTTCGTGGTGTAGCAATTTTAATGGCAAGTAGTGTACGATGGTGTCTCCCAAAAAGTATTCGCTCTGTCTGTAGAAATAGTGCAGAAATAGCTGACCTGCTCAGACTAAGTACACCAGTTTCTAGAATGTTCCTTCAGAGACATTTCTAGTGTCTGTCATTTCCTCTGGTACAGTGATTTCAGTACAATACCCACGAGCTTCTTTGGCTGGTGAACTTAGGGCAGTATTTCGGAATACTTTCAGGAAACAACGTATCAGAAGGAAGAGTAATAATTGTTCATTTACGTCACAATCATCTATCGGGACAGTACGAAAGCGGCACTCCTTTGTGACGTGATTTCAAATGTTCCAGCTGGCTGGCCCTCTGCGTAGTTGCGTCCTCTGACACCGTAAAGAGAGCGACGGTTTTCTCGCAACGTCTAGAAACTCCAACGAAATGGCGAAATAACTTTGTCCTCTCTTCTTTCTAGTGGAAACTCGCACTGAGACTTAATGGAAGCAGTTTTCTGAGCTCCTCTCAACTGTACAGGTGCTCAATTACACGAGTAAAGATCGCTCGTGACGGTGACGCAGCGTGTCGCTCCGTGCAAGCGAACAGTGCCGTCACTGGTAGGCGTGAACACCAAAGCGAGAACTGGGGTGTGCCGTTTTGCCGACAATGGGACTGACTTCAGGGGTGATTCATGGCAAATGGTGTTCGCTAAATGCGGGATCCTTGAGCTTCCGCAGGACACGAGTAATCGAATGTCTGACCACGTCGAAGTCAATTAAGTGTCATTTCCAAATTCAGCCAGGAATATTTTGGTGGTATCGCGTTTCCTTTGTTCCATACTGTAAAAGTGCTTAGTAAGAACAGTGAGTTGTGTGCAACTGTTCCAAATGTCTTACCGAAAATTACCTTCAGGAGTTAATGAGAGAACTCTCTGGTGGGCACAATATTTTAGATCAGCTGATTACGAACAGGCTCAAACGTTTCAACTCATTTCACCTACCACAGGGAGTCAGGCGTCACTGACTGAAGGTGTTAATAAGAATGTAAACAAAGACACAAAGTGCGACAAGAAACAGATTTCCTGAACGGACAACATGAAAATTGATCTAAATGGTTCAAATGGCTCTGAGCACTATGGGACTTAACATCTGTGGTCATCAGTCCCCTAGAACTTAGAACTACTTAAACCTAACTAACCTAAGGACATCACACACATCCATGCCCGAGGCAGGATTCGAACCTGCGACCGGAGCGGTCACGCGGTTCCAGACTGAAGCGCCTTTAACCGCACGGCCACACCGGAAAATTGATCTCGGAAACTCAAAAAAATTTACTGTGAGTTTACAAAGTACAGTAAAACTTCTACAGATATCTGTCCAGCAAAGTTTTAAGGAATGGGAAATACTTGTCATGATTGAAGAGCTTTGTTAAGAAGCTACTCCGAAAGCTACACTGCAGATTTAAATAGGTCTACCAGAAAGACTTTACCATATACACTACACTTGTTCGTCCTCTTTTGGAGTGTTGCTGTGCGTTATGGGATCCTTATCAGAAAGGATTGACGGAAGACGTCGAAAAAGTCCAAGTATCACCGATTTCAGTTTCTTGTAGAAATTTGAAAAATGGTTCAAATGGCTCTGAGCACTATGGGACTTAACTTCTAAGGTCATCAGTCCCCTAGAACTTAGAACTACGTAACCTAACTAACCTAAGGACATCACACACCGTAGCGGTCGCGCGGTTCTAGACTGTAGCGCCTTTAACCACTTGGCCACCCCGGCCGGATGTAGAAATTTAGAACACGTTTGTTATGTTGTTTTTTTTTTCCTGGAAACCGATAGTCCAATTTGCAGGAATCAAAATGGATCCCGCGCACAACTATCATCTGCAACGAGGCAAGCTTTGATCGCCCACAAGATGAGAAGGCAGCAGATACTCTCCTTGATTTCTGGAAGGTATTCCATATAGTTTCGCATTGTCTCATGAACAAAATACGAGCGTACTGAATATCGAATCAGCAATATTTTTCGACTGAAGAGTTCTTAGCGTATGAAACGCAGCTTTTCACTCTTAAAGGAGAGAAATTTTTAAAAAAAGTAACTTCATAGAGTAGCTTAAGGGAGGGAACAGGACGATTACTAAGCGCAGTATATAAATGACCTAGAGGATAACGATGGAAGTCCATGAGACTGTTCGTGGATAATGCTTTTACACAGAGTGACCCAAAAGTCCATTAACACCTGCAAATTCACTAATTTACAGAATAATGTAGACTGATATATTAAACGCGACACACAAGCCTGAAATGACTTAGGATTTTATTGAAATCAAAAACGAGTGGAAAATCCGGCCATCAGATGGCACTGGACAGCAAAACGTCGGCTACGCCACATGAGATAGAGAGGATAGACAGTTGCGCCAGCAGTCGCTGCATTTTGACTTCGCCGGAAAAGCCATTGGTAGGAAAGCTTTACTCCGAGAATGGGGAATACGCTACTGCGGCTTTACGATCCTACCGCCATAAGAAGGCTACGGGTGAAAGTCCTGTGACAAGTGTCTCTGTGAGTAAAGTGATCACGAAGTTCGAGGCCACGCTTTGTTTAGACGATCGACCCCCTAGTGGTTGACCAAGCATAAGTGCTTCAGGAACAAACGGAGACTTTAGTGAGTCCATCATCACATGGTTAAGTCAGTGACCGTGATGTCGTAGGTCGCACCTGCATTCCGGAACTAGTGTTTGGAGAGCACTAAGAAGTACCCTCCAATGTTACCGTATAAAATGCAGCTTCATCAAGAACTGTTAGCTGCCGATTTTGTGACGCGGAGAGCATTTGCATTCTAAGTCCTTCAAAAAATGGGGAATATTGCTATAGGTAGTCAAATGTGTTGTGGACCATCGAAGCCCATTTCACACTCCGAGGGTCCGTCAACACTGCCGAATTTGGCTAACGAAAGTCCTAGAACTGGCTGCTGATATACTTTCCGGGATGTGAGGTCGTGGTCCAAGAACTTTTCTGCTTTTCTTGGACCACGACCTCACATCCCGGAAAGTATATCAGCAGCCATGTCACCCGGTCGTGAAAGCCTTCATTCTACAGTCCTAGAACTGTCGTGGAAACCGCAAGGTGTGTTGTGAATTTACCACATCAGCCGTGATCGAACCCATTTTATTCGAGGAAATGGGGGTGCTGCTTTTCAAACTGTCGGCGTGACGGGTGCGAAATACTCTCCTACATTACAGAAACGCGTCATCCCTAGCCTGGTCGATAAACACCTGCTGAAATGTACGACTTTTATGCAGCATGGCCCTCCACCCCACATTACTAAACGTGTCAGCGATCTCTTGCACGTATCGTTTGGTGAGGATCGCGTGTTGATCCGCCACTTCCGCATACTTGGCCTCCGATGTCTTCAGGCCTAATCCGTGTGATCATTGTGAGGGTTGTTTGAAATCACAAGCTTACCGCGGTCGTCCGACCTCATTATGCATGCTGAAAGATAAAATCGGATGGCATTTCTCATCGTGCCTACTGGTATGCTGTACAGTGCTGTTCACAATATTGTTCCTCGACTGTCCATGAATGACAGAAAATGGTCTCCAAGTAACCAAACATAACCATTTGCAATCGATAACCGGTTCTTTGGACCAGGGGACCCAGTCTATTCCATGTAAATACAGCCCACATCATTATTTAACCACCACCATCTTTCACAGCGCCTTGTTGACAACTTGGGCGCAAGTATTCGCGGGGTCTGCGCGACTCTCGAACACTACCATCAGCTCTTGCCAACTGAGATCGGGAGTCATCTGAAAAGGCCACTATTTCCCAGTTCTCGAGGGTCCAACCGATATGAACACGAGACCAGGAGAGGCGCTGCGGGCTACGTCGTGCTGTTAGCAAAGGCGCCGGCATCCATCGTCTGCTGCCATAGCCAAAAAATGGTTCAAATGGCTCTAAGCGCTATGGGACTTAACATCTGAGGTCATCAGTCCCCTACACTTACAAGGGAACCTCCCCATCGCACCCCCCTCAGATTTAGTTATAAGTTGGCACAGTGGATAGGCCTTGAAAAACTGAACACAGATCAATTGAGAAAACAGGAAGAAGTTGTGTGGGACTGTGAAAAAATAAGCAAAACATACAAACTGAGTAGTTCATGGGAAGATAAGCAACGTTAAGGACACTGGGAACGCAGGAGTGCCGTGGTCTCGTGGTAACGTGAGCAGCTGCGGAACGAAAGGTCCTTGGTTCAAATCTTCCATCGAGTGAAAAGTTTAATTTTTTATTTTCAGTTTGTGTGAAAAACTCTTATGTTTTCATCACTTTTTTGGGAGTGATTATCACATCCACAAGAAAACCCAAATCAGGCAAGGTAGAAGAATCTTTTTACCCATTCGCCAAGTGTACAAGTTAGGTGGGTCGACAACATATTCCTGGCATGTGACGCACATGCCGGCACCAGTGTCGTATAGAATATATCATATGTGTTTTCCTGTGGAGGAATCGGTTGACCTATGACCTTGCGATCAAATGTTTTCGGTTCCCATTGGAGAGGCACGTCCTTTCGTCTACTAATCGCACGGTTTTGCGATGCGGTCGCAAAACACAGACACTAAACTTATTACAATGAACAGAGACGTCAATGAACGAACGGACAGATAATAACAATGCAAAAATAAAGAAAGTAAAATTTTCAGTCGAGGGAAGACTTGAACCAAGGACCTCTCATTCTGCAGCTGTTCACGCTACCACGGGACCACGGCGCTCCTGAGCTCATATTGTCCATGATGTTGCCTATTTGGCCATGGACTACTCAGTTTGTATATTTTTGCTTATTTTTTCACAGTTCCACACAACTTCTTCCTGTTTTCTCAATTGATCTGTGTTCAGTTTATCAAGGCCTATCCACTGTGCCAACTTATAACTAAATCTGAGGGGGGTGCGATGGGGAGGTTCCCTTGTTAGAACTATTTAAACCTAACTAACCTAAGGACAGCACACACATCCACGCCCGAGGCAGGATTCGAACCTGCGACCGTAGCAGCAACGCAGTTCTGCGCTGAAGATCCTAGAACCGCTCGGCCAGAACGGCCGGCCATAGCCCATTAACACCGAATTACGCCGCACTGTGCTAACGGATACTTTCGTCGTGCATCCCACATTGATGTCTGCGGTTATTTCACGCATTGTTTCTTGTCTCTTAGCACTGACAACGCTACACAAACACAGCTGCTCTCGATTATTGAGTGAAGGTTGTCGGGCAGTGCATTGTTCGTAGTGAGAGGTAATGCCTAAAATTTAGTATTCTCGGCACTCTCTTGACACGATGCATCTCGAATATTGAATTCCTTAACGATTTACGAAAAGGAATGTCCCATGCATCTAGCTCCAACTACCATCCCACGTTCATAATCTGTTAATTTCCGAAGTGAGCTATAATAACGTCGGAAACCTTTCCGCACGTATCACTCGAGTACAAATGAGAGCTGCGCCAATGCACCGTCCTTTTGTATGTTGTGTACGTGATAGTGACGCCATCTGTATAAGTGCACATCGCTATAGCGGTAAGGAGAGATGTAACAGCAGCGCCTTCAGTTTCAGAGTATGAAACCTCCAATGTTTGGACTCGTACTCGCTCCGCTTCCGATCTCTAGCAACGCTGACCATGCTATGTAAGTCTGCAGGCTTTCGTGGCTGTTGTCACTAATGTTAAAATCTTCTGGGTTATTAGGCCGCGTCATGTTTCTTCTAAAATGATCGACGTTTCGAGCCCTCTTCTGGGATCTTCCTCAGTATCTTCAGGTGTCCAGTACTACTAGAACAGTCTAGCAGTAGTGGACATCGGAAGATCCTGAGGAAGATTCCAGCAGACGGGTCGAAACGCCGATCATTTTAGAAGAAACATGACGTGGCCTAATAATCCAGAAGATTTTAACATTTGTTGAACATGTTGCTAGAATGAATGTAATAGGGTTACTTTGCGGGTAACCTATACCAGCTGCGCCTGCTTACGAGCGAGCTGAGGAACTCAAAATGTTCAAATGTGTGTGAAATCTTATGGGACTTAACTGCTAAGGTCATCAGTCCCTAAGCTTACACACTACTTAACCGAAATTATCCTAAGGACAAACACACACACACACACACACACACACACACACACACACTCACACACACACTCATGCCCGAGGGAGGACTCGAACCTCCGCCGGGACCAGCCGCACAGTCTATGACTGCAGCGCCTAAGACCGCTCGGCTAATCCCGCGCGGCGAGCTGAGGAACTCCTGGCACTGCCCGCGCCCATGGGGCAGCGTTACAACAGCCTACCTTAGCTCATTTCCAATTTCGCATCCTTGCGCATTACCAAGCAACCTGTTAGTACGAAGAATATCAATAGTTCTGGGCAGCTTCAAAATTGCTGTCGAAGAATGTTGATAATGCGTTGGACAGATAAAGAACAAAATGAAGAAGTACCAATAACAGTAAGTGAGGTAAAAAGTCTTTTAAAGACTTTTACTAGAAGAAAGAAGTTCGTAGGACATCTACAACGACATAGAAGAGTATACTTGGCACTGGAGAGAACAGTAGAGGGCAAAAACTATAGAGGGAAGTTAAAACTACAATTTAATAAATAGATTATCGATGAGTTTCGTGTAAAGTTACGTGGTTGAAAAAAATTAATTGAAGATAGGAAAAAGATGTTAGAATCAAACCAGTCGGAGGCGACTTGTAAAAAGAAAAAAAAGAATATAAAGAAAGTAAGTGAGGAATTCATCCCGTACTCTGTCGCTGAAATAAAAAAAAAATTTTTTTTCCTCTTTGGGAGTCCTCCTAAAGTGTGTTCGGACTGCATTATGGAGACGTTATACATCCGAATATTTATACAGTACTCGGTGGTTTCTGTCTTTGACGGGCGTCTATCGACGCGCTGCAGCGTGTACTGGATGCAGGAGCCCCTGTGGCTAGTGACAGCGGACGCGGCGTGGCGTGTCTAGCTGGGATGGATGGGTCACACGGAGCCCCTAGTGCGACCAGCAGGGGGCAGGGCGCGGCTTCTCCCAGCACGCATAAGCCGTGCGCCATTACAACGCCACAGGCCAGTGTTACACACACTCTGCTGCCGCAGAAGCAGCAGCACCACGCCCTGCTTGTACGTTAGTGCGTAACTCTATGTAACATACGGCCTCAGCTGTAAAACAACTTATTCCTGCTACAGCATGTACTGTAATGGCCATTACGACGACAGTGACACAACTTTATTTCTTTCATTTCTTTATTTTTCATCTGTCTTCTGACTGGTTTTATGCGACCCGCCACGAATTCCTCTCCAGTGCCAACCTCTTCATCTCAGGGTAGCGGTTGCACCCTGCGTCCTCAATTATTTGTTACCTGCGATCCAGTCTCTCTCTTCCTCTATAGTTTTTAGCTTCTGCAGCTTCCTATAACACCATGGAAGTTATTCCATGGTGACTTAACGCATGTGCTTTCTTCCGTCAGCTTTTTGTATATGTTCCTCATTCCTTACTCTACCTGTCCACGTAATTTTCAACATTCTTCTGTAGCACTACCTCTCAAGTGCTTCAGTTCTGTTCCGATTTTCCCACAGCCCATGATTCACCACCATACAATGTGGTGCTCCAAACGAACGTTCTCAGAAATCTCTTCGTCAAATTAAGGCCGTTGTATGATACTGAGTGGAATTCTCTTGACTAGAAATGCCCTCTTTACCTTTGCTAGTGTGCGTTTTATACCCTCCTTGCTTCGTCCGTCATAGGTTATTTTGTTTCCAAGGTCGCAGAAATTCTTAACTTTGTTTACTTCATGACCAGCTTCTCGCTATTCGCCTTTCTGCAACTTATCATGACTTTCGTCTTTCTTCGGTTTACTCTCAGTCCATATTTTGTACGCCTTAGGCTGTTCATTCCATTCGGCAGATCCCGTAGTTGTTTTTCACCTTCATTGTTGATAGCAATGTCATCAGCGAATTCTTTCACCCTGACACTTTCTTTTATTTTCGTCATTTCCTCTTCGACGTGTAGACTGAGCAGCAGGGTCTAAAGACAGCAGTCCCGTCTTGCACCTTTTTAATCCGAGCACGCAGCCTTATGCCAGCTTCTCTCCCTGTTTTAAGATTTTACCCTCTTTTTAAATTAATTCTTTTACTACGTTAATTTAGGTTTTCGCTCTACAAATTCTGCCGTTTAGTTTGTACTCAGATTGTGAAATACTGCCTTCAAGAGCCGGCCGGACTGGCCGAGCGGTTCTAGGCGCTACAGTCTGGAACCGCGCGACCGATACGGTCGCAGCTTCGAATCCTGCCTCGGGCATGGATGTGTGTGATGTCCTTAGATTAGTTAGGTTTAAGTACTTCTAAGTTCTAGGGGACTGACGACCACAGATGTTAAGTCCCACAGTGCTCAGAGCCATTTGAACCATTTTTGATGTCCTTAGGTTAGTTAGGTTTAATTAGTTCTAAGTTCTAGGGGACGCATGACCGCAGAAGTTAAGTCCTATAGTGCTCAGAGCCAACTGCCTTTAAGATTATGATCGTAATCCACTTTAAGATTTTCGGACGTTTCATGATTTAACTTTTATATTGCCTGTCACAAGTTTTATGTATTAATTATTATCCACAAGGGGCGTTTCTGGAAATAATTCCCTCGGCACTTACGTTTGTCTTATGCTACGACATTTTTAGGTGTGATGTTTTGCAATGTATGAGCAGCTACATTATTCTGGTGATTTTACTGTAACGTAAACATGCGAAATTTTGTGATTAACCGTATAAATAATGGAGACTTTTGAAGTTGATTTTTCTTACAGATTTCTTGGTCTTCTCTTGTTTAGAAACGCATACAGATGATGCATCATTTACGCATTTCACAGTCCACAGATCACGTTTAAAACAAAGAAATACACTCCTGGAAATGGAAAAAAGAACACATTGACACCGGTGTGTCAGACCCACCATACTTGCTCCGGACACTGCGACAGGGCTGTACAAGCAATGATCACACGCACGGCACAGCGGACACACCAGGAACCGCGGTGTTGGCCGTCGAATGGCGCTAGCTGCGCAGCATTTGTGCACCGCCACCGTCAGTGTCAGCCAATTTGCCGTGGCATACGGAGCTCCATCGCAGTCTTTAACACTGGTAGCATGCCGCGACAGCGTGGACGTGAACCGTATGTGCAGTTGACGGACTTTGAGCGAGGGCGTATAGTGGGCATGCGGGAGGCCGGGTGGACGTACCGCCGAATTGCTCAACACGTGGGGCGTGAGGTCTCCACAGTACATCGATGTTGTCGCCAG
Organism: Schistocerca nitens; assembly: GCF_023898315.1. Lineage (NCBI taxonomy): Eukaryota > Metazoa > Arthropoda > Insecta > Orthoptera > Acrididae > Schistocerca > Schistocerca nitens. Next base: position 500,608,598 of record NC_064619.1, on the reverse strand, counting down.
TGGTCGGCGGAAGGTGCACGTGCCCGTCGACCTGGGACCGGACCGCAGCGACGCACGGATGCACGCCAAGACCGTAGGATCCTACGCAGTGCCGTAGGGGACCGCACCGCCACTTCCCAGCAAATTAGGGACACTGTTGCTCCTGGGGTATCGGCGAGGACCATTCGCAACCGTCTCCATGAAGCTGGGCTACGGTCCCGCACACCATTAGGCCGTCTTCCGCTCACGCCCCAACATCGTGCAGCCCGCCTCCAGTGGTGTCGCGACAGGCGTGAATGCAGGGACGAATGGAGACGTGTCGTCTTCAGCGATGAGAGTCGCTTCTGCCCTAGTGCCAATAATGGTCGTATGCGTGTTTGGCGCCGTGCAGGTGAGCGCCACAATCAGGACTGCATACGACCGAGGCACACAGGGCCAACACCCGGCATCATGGTGTGGGGAGCGATCTCCTACACTGGTCGTACACCAGTGGTGATCGTCGAGGGGACACTGAATAGTGCACGGTACATCCAAACCGTCATCGAACCCATCGTTCTACCATTCCTAGACCGGCAAGGGAACTTGCTGTTCCAACAGGACAATGCACGTCCGCATGTATCCCGTGCCACCCAACGTGCTCTAGAAGGTGTAAGTCAACTACCCTGGCCAGCAAGATCTCCGGATCTGTCCCCCATTGAGCATGTTTGGGACTGGATGAAGCGTCGTCTCACGCGGTCTGCCGTCCAGCACGAACGCTGGTCCAACTGAGGCGCCAGGTGGAAATGGCATGGCAAGCCGTTCCACAGGACTACATCCAGCATCTCTACGATCGTCTCCATGGGAGAATAGCAGCCTGCATGGCTGCGAAAGGTGGATATACACTGTACTAGTGCCGACATTGTGCATGCTCTGTTGCCTGTGTCTATGTGCCTGTGGTTCTGTCAGTGTGATCATGTGATGTATCTGACCCCAGAAATGTGTCAATAAAGTTTCCCCTTCCTGGGACAATGAATTCACGGTGTTCTTATTTCAATTTCCAGGAGTGTATGTTACGTATTGTCAGCGGAGATACGAAGTAGCCGACAGAGTATACAGTATACGCTACTCTTAAGTGCGGAGGGGATTAAGCCCGTATAATCTAAAAAAATTACGTATTTATACATTTGTTATTACAAGGGTACTTATTTACGTAAATCACTATTTCATTCTGCGTATTTAAGAATACTTTCGAAGAATCTAAAGAAACTCACTGAACCACTTCCGACTTTTTCATTCAGTATATTATGTTCACATATATTTTAGAGCGAAAACATCTCTAGATCTTCCAACAGATCTACTTTACAACTTTTATTTATTTCACTGTAACTAAAGTTGATAGTTTATGGTTAGAGATACAACGTCGCTGCAACAGGCAGCCTGCGAAAACCAGTTACAGATGTTGGCCACTAATGCACTCATTCATGAAAAAGATCGTACAGCAGACTGCTCCAATCATAGAAACAGAATAACATATAAAATAAAACTAGAACTTCAAGATGGTCAGCTTGGCTTTAGTCTGAAGCTGCGGACTGCTGAAGCAAGCACTGAAATCTAAAATTTGCTAGAGAGAAAGTTGTAATTAAATAGTGATTCTTATAAAGTTTTTATTTGTCCAGAAAAGACCTTAGATAATACTACCTGAAAGAAAGTCTTTAAGATCTTAGACTGGAAAGACAGAAGAACAAAATTAAAGATATAGAAACATCTAAATTAAGAAATTTAATTACATAGGCTTAATAATTACAAAACATAACATATTGAAACCAGAAAAAGAATATTGCTACAGTTAAAAGTGTTTTCACTGAAAGAAAACAACTGTTTCAGAAGGGCGTTTAGGATTGAAAGAAAAAAGAAGCACTTTGTCAAGACGTTCACTAGAATGTGCTGCTGTATCTCTGTGAAAACTGCACGATATTGAAGAGAAAAAGTCCTTAGAGGTAATGGAATAGTGATTTTGAAGAAGAATAACGAGTACAAGTTGATACAGATATTATGTGAACAGCCAAAGAAACAGGTACACATGCCTAATATCGTGTAGAGCCCCATCTAGCACCCAGAAGTGCCGCAATCCGGTGTGGCATGGACTCGACTAATGTCTGAAGTAGTACTGGAGGGAACTGACACCATGAATTCTGCAGGGTTGTTCATAAATCTGTAAGAGTACGAGGGGGTTACATCTCTTCTGAACAGCACGTTGCAAGGCATCCCAGAAATGCTCAGTAATGTTGATGTTTGGGGAGTTCGGTGGCCAGCGGAAGTGTTTAAATTAAGAAGAGTGTTCCTGGAGCCGCTCTGTAGCAATTCTGGACGTGTGGAGTGTCGCATTGGCCAAGTCCATCGGAACGCACAATGGACATGAATGGATGCAGGTGATCGGACAGGATGTTTGCGTACGTGTCATCTGTCAGAGTCATACCTAGACATATCAGGGGTCCCATTTCACTCCAACTGCGCACGCCCCACACCATTACAGAGCCTCCAACAGCTGGAACACTCTCCTACTGACATGCAAGGTCCTTACCCGCACACGTCTATCCATTCGATATACTCTGAAACGATACTCGTCCGACCAGGCAACATGTTTCCAGTCATCAACAGTCCATTGTCGGTGTTGACCGACCCAGACGAGGCGTAAATCTTTGTGTCGTGCAATCGTCAGGGGTATACGAGTGGGCCTTCGGCTCCGAAAGCCCCTGTCGATGATGTTTCATTGAAAGGTTCGCATGCTGACATTTGTTGATGGCCCAGCAGTGAAATCCGCAGCTGCAGAAAGCTAGCAGTTATGACAAGTTGAACGATTCTCTTCAATCGTCTTTGGTCCCGTTCTTGCCGGATCTTTTTCCGGCCGCAGTGATGTCGCAGATTTTATGTTTTAGCGATTCCTGATATTCACGGTACACTTATGAAATGGTCGTACGGGACAGTCCCCACCTCATCGCTACCTCACAGATACTGTGTCCTATCGCTCGTGCACCGACTATAACACCACGTTCAAACTCAAATATTGATAACTTGCCATTGAAGCAGCAGTAACCGATCTAGCAACTGGGCCTGACACTTGTTTTCTTATATAGGCGTTGCAGACCGCAGCGCCATATTCTGCCTGTTTACGTATCTCTTTATTTGAATACGCATGCCTATACCAGTTTCTTTGGCGCTTCAGTGTGACACGAAGTTTTCTTTACACGTAAAATTTTTAAAAGATGTACTTGAAGTTAAAAAATTTGGGAAAGAAAGCAACGGGAGAGCAAAGAAATAAGTAGATTCATTATAATAAAATACAAAAATTATCAAGAAATGAAGAAAAGGACACAAAATAGAGAAGAACATTTGCATTAACAAGGCATAGCTTACAGAAGATGACTATAACGCAGTCGATACTGTTACATAAATTACATTCATTTAACATCTTGAAGCTGAAAGATGCCGATGTTTTAAAGACTTTCACCAAGACTCAGTTATGACGTCATGAGTAGGCTGTTATTCTCGCCAAATATGTGTACAGGAGCGTCGCTGAATGAATCCCGAATCCAGTAAGTACAATGACAATTCGTAGAAGATTCCAGCGAAATTAGATACGCCTGTGCTGTGCGTCGACAACAAGACGAGCAGACCAACGAGTTTCCGAAGAACATTGCATTTACATCTACATCGATATTCCGCAAATCACATGTAAGTGCCTGCCAGGAGGTTCATCGAACCACGTTCACAATTCACTATTATTCCAATCTCGTACAGCGCGCGGAAAAAACGGACAGTTATGTCTTTCCGAGCGAGCTCCGACTTCCCTTATTATGGTGAACGTTTCTCCCTATGTAGGTCGGCGTCAACAAAAAATTTTCACATTCGGAGGAGAAAGTTGGTGATTGAAATTTCGTCCTTTGAACTTTTTCGATGTACTCCGTCAGTCCTACCTGGTAAGGACCCCAACCGCGCAGCAGTATTCTAAAAGAGGACAGACAAGGGTAGTGTAGACAGTCTCTTTAGTAGATCTTAACTTTTTCCAAGTGTCCTGCCAATAAAACGCAGTCTTTGGTTAGCCTTCCCCACAACATTTTCTATGTGTATTTTGCAATTTGAGTTGTTCGTAACCGTAATTCCTAGGTATTTGGTTGAATTTACGGCCTTTAGATTTGACTGATTGTTCGCGTAACCGAAGTTTAACGGGTTCCCTTTAGCACTCATGTCGATGACAGCACACTGTTCGTTATTTAGAGTCAATTGCCAGTTCTCGCACCATTCTGATATCTTTTCTCAATCGTTCTGCAATTTGTTTTGATCTTTGATGTCTTTACTAACCGATAAACGACAGCGTCAGATGCAAACAACCGAAGACGGCTGCTCAGATTGTTTCCCAAATCGTTTATATAGATAAGGAAGAGCAAAGGGCCTATAACACTACCTTGGGGAATGCCAGAAATCGCTTCTGTTTTGCTCGATGACTTTCCGTCAATTACTACGAACCGTAACCTCTCTGACAGGAAATCACGAATCCAGTCACAAAACTGAGACGATATTCCATAAGCACGCAATTTCGCCACAAGCCGTTTGTGTGGTACAGTGTCAAAAGCCTTCCGGAAATCCAGAAATACTAAATTAATTTGAAATCCCTCGTCAATAACACACTAAATCAGTGTTGACTGTGTCTCAAAAGACCGTTTTCTTCGATGTTAATGGTATGGGCCTGTAATTCACTGCATTACTCCTACTACCTTTCTTGAATATTAGTGTGAGCTGTGCAACGTTACAATCTTTAGATACGGATCTTTCGTCGAGCGAACGGTTGTATATGATTGTTCAGTATGGAGCTATTGTGTCAGTATACTGTGAAGGAAACCTAACTTGTATACAGTTTGGACCGGGAGACTTGCTGTTGATAAGTAATTCAAGTTGCTTCACTACTCCAAGGATATCTACTTCAACGTTACTGTTCTTGATTAAAATTCCTGAATATTTACTTCGTCTTCTTTGGTGTAGGAATTTCGGAAGTCTGGGTTTAGTAACTCTGCTTTCGCAGAACTGTCTTCAATAGTATCTCCATTGCTATCGCAATGAGAAGGCACTGACTTGACTTGCTGCTAGCATTCTTCACGTACGACCAGAATCTCTTTGGGTTTTCTGCCAGGTTTCGAGATCAAGTTTCGTTGTGGAAACTATTATAAGCATCTCGCATTGTAGTCCGCTCTAAATTTCGAGCATCTGTAGAAGATCTCCAATCTTGGAGATTTTGCGACCGTTTGAATTTGGCATGTTTTTTCGTTGATTCTGCAAGTGTTTTGACCCATTTTGTGTACCAAGGAGGATCAGCTCCTTCGTTTGTTAATTTGTTTGGTATAAATGTCTCAATAGCTGCCGATACTATTTCTTTCAATTCAAGCCATATCTGGTCTACTCTTACATTGTTAATTGGAAGCAGTGGAGATTGTGTCTCAGGAAGTCGTCAAGTGAATTTTTATCTGCTTTTTTGAATAGGTATTTTTTTGGAGGTTTTGGGAGTTACAGTATTCAGTCTCGGTACGACAACACGGTGTACACTAATCCCTGTATCCGTTTTGATGCTCGTTATTAGCTCAGGATTATTTGTTGGTAAGAGATCAAGTGTGTTTTCACAACCGTTTACTATTCGCGTGATCTCATGAACTAACTGTTCGAAATAATTTTCAGAGAACGCGTTTACCACAATTTCGGATGATGTTTTATACATAGCTACGGACTTAAACGTGTATTTTCGCCAGCATATCGAGGATAAATTAAAGGCACCAATAAATATAATTGAGTGAGTCGGTTGCATGTTTGAAATTAAACTCAATTTTTCTTTGAACTTTTCAGCGATTGTATCATCTGAATTGGAAGGTCGATAAAAGGGTCCAATTATTATTTTATTCCGGTTGCCAAGAATGACCTCTGCCTATACTAATTCACAGTAACTATGGTTCAAATGGCTCTGAGCACTATGGGACTTAACATCTATGGTCATCAGTCCCCTAGAACTTAGAAGTACTTAAACCTAACTAACCTAAGGACATCACACAACACCCAGCCATCACGAGGCAGAGAAAATCCCTGACCCCGCCGGGAATCGAACCCGGGAACCCGGGCGTGCGAAGCGAGAACGCTACCGCACGACCACGAGATGCGGGCTCACAGTAACTATCCGCTTCAATTTCGCGACAATGTAAACTACTTCTAAAAGCAACAAACACGCCACCGCCAACTGTTTTTAGGCTATCCTTTCAAAACACGGTTAGGTTCTTCGCAAAAATTTCGGCCGAACTTATCTCCGGCTTTAGCCAGCTTTCAGTGCCTATAACGATTTGAGCATCAGTGCTTTCTACTAGTGCTTGGAGCTCTGGTACTTTACCAACACAGCTACGACAGTTTACAACTGTTATACTGATGGTTCCTGTATCTACGTTCTTCCCGTGTTCGGCCTGCATCTTTTGTGACCGAAGTCCTTTTCTGTTTTCTCGAGCCCCCTCCCCCCCCCCCCCCAACCTAAAGAACCACCCAGTCCACGCCACACAGGCCCTGCTACCCGTGTAACCGCCTCAACTTACTCAGCGGAACCCGTAACCCAACCCCCCTAAGGCGCAAGTCGAGTCGAGGAATCTGCAGCCTACATGGTCACAGAACCGTTCGAGCTTCTGAGTCAGACCTTGCACTCGGCTCTATACCATAGGTCAGCAATCGATCCTGTCGACTATGCTGCTAATGGTCAGTTCTGTTTTCATCTCGCAAGCAGGACTGGCAGCCTTTACCACTTCTGTTAGTCCCTCGAAACCATTGCAGTTTATAGTTTGGTACATCACCTAGCCAGACACCTGTCTGCCAGGAGACATCCCAAGTTCATGATAATGTTGGTTATGGAACTCGCTTCACTGTTTGTTTCGTTAAAATGTAAATTACCTTATGAATCTTTGATTGATAGATTACGTTGGCATAGCTTTATATTCTTGTTTTATTAGTTATTATTAGTGTATGGGATCGACGTCCAGTAAGTGATTTTAACATATAAGTAAATATTTTACCTTGAGACTGTACTCATCAGTAATGACTGACTGTTTTGCTTCAGTTGATTCACGGCCATTGACATTAGCATTCCATACTAGTTGTTTGTCGATATGTAACCCCCTAGTTGCCTATTCATATGGTAGATATATCTTATTCTCTGATCTGTGTTCATACAGTGTGCGACTGTCCTCTCATTGATTCCTTAACCTACCTTTAAATTTGATGTCAATTCCTCTACGTTTTGATTTCTGTTTCTTGCTTACTGAATATAACCACTGTAAATAATTTGAAAATTCAAGTAGCTCCAAGCACTATGAGACTTAACATCTGAGGTCATCAGTCCCCTAGACGTAGAACTACTTAAAGCTAAATAACCTAAGGACATCACACACATCCATGCCCGAGGGAGGATTCGAACCTGCGACCGTAGCAGCAGCGCCTAGAACCGCTCGGCCACAGTGGCCGGCAAATAATTTGATTTCTTAAATTTTACATCGCCTTTTTGTTATGTTACACTGTTAATATTGTCCTCTTTATACAGGTGCCTGAAGATGGAATATTGTAACGCAGAAACTGGTAGAAAAATTAGAAATACAGACGGTTGAAGGTGTTTTTGACTTGACATTTCAAGAATTTAATGGTTTTTGCCCATGATATTGGCGTACCACTGACCGTAACAACTGGCAGAGCCAGCGGAACGGGGTGCTGCGCGAAGATGGGGCATGGGTCGTCTCAGGCTGGTACACGTGACAATTTGGAGTATGCCAGACGGTTTGAAGCACGTGGGGGCTCCTGCTCTGACTCAGGAGCGTCGTATCGTAGGCATATAGGGAGTTACTGGTCTTGATCTGTCGCTTGTGATGAGGACATCCTGCACCGGAGCGGGTACGGGGTTCTACAGGGTTCCAGCATCCATGCTTCGGCGAGGCGACACACCCGAATTGTTCAAATCGCTCTGAGCACTATGGGACTTCTGAGGTCATCAGTCCCCTAGAACTTAGAACTACTTAAACCTAACTAATCTAAGGACATCACACACATCCACGCCCGAGGCAGAATTCGTACCTGCGACCGTAGCGGTCGCGCGGTTCCAGACTGAAGCGCCTAGAGCCGCTCGGCCACCCTGGCCCCGACACACACAATTCAGTTTGGACAATTAATCACTGGTATTCTGTCAGTTTAATTCTGAAGGTTCAACAGAATGTTCCGTTAATTAAACCCTGTTTTCTTCTGTATGTCCCTTTCTACTATAAATAAGATAATATTTCCTAAGAAGTTGAACGAGTTACTCTTCCTATTTTCTGATTTATTATTATTATACTAGGAATTGGCCCCTGACCCATGTAAACCAAAACTTTTTTGAGGTATTAATAGATCGTGAAATTCAGCCGCTTGGAGTGTGTTCTCGCTGTCAGCAATCACAATGTGATCATCAACAAAGAGTAATTTCGAAGAATAATTCCTTCCTTGAAATCATAAGTACAGAAACTTAATTTACTGATCCATTGCATCAGCATGTTGTTTCTTATAGTACTACGCCGATTGTGTCTTACTTATCACTTCTATTCACCCTTCATCTCTTACATTTTTATCCAACTTCTTCATAATGTTTTAAGCAAATTCCCCTCCAAAATGAATCTACCACAACATTCTTTATTAATTTTACGTTATAGTTTCTTAGATTATTTAGGTAATGTTTTATATTCCTCCTATTTCCAGCTGTCCTGTTCTTCAATCATTTTAAATATGCCTCTATTTCTCTCTTCATCAATCTATCTATACTGATGTTCTAGTAACTGAATCCATTTTTGTTTTTTCTTTGACTCTAGATGTCCTAGACTCTAGAGCTTTTGCAGCTTCCTGTTCTGTTACAGTTTTAATATTTTTCCATTCCTTCTCTGCATCTTGGTTATCTTCTATTTTACCTTACAGTTTATTCAGTCTCCCCCCATACAGATTTCTGATGAACGTTTCTTTAAACAAAAATGATTTCTTACTCTAATGGTTTTTAGAAGCGCTGTTTTTCGTCCATCGTGCTTTGCCCTGTATCACTGCCATTAACAAATAATTCATGCAGTTAATTAGAGATTAAGATGGATATTTAACAGTTGATCATATTACAGTAGACATCAATACTGAATAGTGGTGGAACAACAAGTATGTACGCCGAGGAATTGAATCAAGTATGCCGGCCGAAGTGGCCGTGCGGTTAAAGGCGCTGCAGTCTGGAACCGCAAGACCGCTACGGTCGCAGGTTCGAATCCTGCCTCGGGCATGGATGTTTGTGATGTCCTTAGGTTAGTTAGGTTTAATTAGTTCTAAGTTCTAGGGGACTGATGACCTCAGCAGTTGAGTCCCATAGTGCTCAGAGCCATTTGAACCATTTTTTTTGAATCAAGTATCGGAAAAAGCATAGACTAGTCACAGGGGAAACGGAATTAATTTTTTGCCTAAAGCTGGCGCTAACAGAATTTCTAGGGAACTGGAAACCTGTGGTCATTTTACGAACGCAACGGTCAAATCCCCGCGTACATTCTCTGCGGCAGCGATCAGCGGAGCGGGAGCGTGGTGAATCTGAAACCATTCCGATTTAGTGGCCTCCATCGTTTGTAGATACTCCTGTTATTTTGGAATGCCAAGGTCTGTTGCCTATCACGGTGCTAACACGAAATAACGTTCGGAATACAAACCCGATCGGTATCACAAGATGGGCTGAAATGAGCGAAATGAAAGAGAATCAGATCAAACTAGACGAGTGACGTAAGCAGTTCTCCTCTCCGTCGCGTTCCGAAGCCAAGACAACAGTCGAATAGTAGGAGGTGGCGCCCTTGTTTCTTTTTTATGTGCTCGACACAAAAAATAGACCACGCGACCGCGGAGACATACTCGTTAAAGGACCTCACGCCACTTCTTTTATAACAGAAATCTCCCAAGAGATCTCTCCGTGCAACGGCCGTTTCTGCGAGTTACGGCGTGTTCATCAAACACAGAGCTTTTGAAATGGGCTCTCCGACATCCTAGTTAGTCTATTAAATATTTGAACGCGAAATGGGATTGTACATAAACATATACGGCAGTGTTCCAGGTCCTAAGGAGCTTACTGATAAAGCCAGTAGAACTTTAATCCTTTCAACAGCCGCGAAATTAACAGACCCAATTAGTGTGAATTATTAATTAAAAATTTAATTTACAAAAATTAGAACAAATAACATCTCAATCAATCCCTACAAGTCGTAATTTATATTCATATTTCATTACAATTTATTTCAATCCATAATGACTTAGTGTGCAGGAACTTTCTATTCTGATTAATATTAAAAGAGGTAAATTGTATTCAGCAACCGATTACTGTATTTTACACTACTGGCCATTAAAATTGCTACACCACGAATATGACGTGCTACAGAAGCGAAATTTAACCGACAGGAAGAAGATGCTGTAATATGCAAATGATTAGCTTCCAGAATGAGATTTTCACTCTGCAGCGGAGTGTGCGCTGATATGAAACTTCCTGGCAGATTAAAACTGTGTGCCGGACCGAGACTCGAACTCGGGAGCACTTGCCCGCGAAAGGCAAAGGTCCCGAGTTCGAGTCTCGGTCCGGCACACAGTTTTAATCTGCCAGGAAGTTTCAAATGATTAGCTTTTCAGAGCATCCACACAAGGTTGGCGCCGGTGGCGACACCTACAACGTGCTGACATGAGGAAAGTTTCCAACCGATTTCTCATACACAAACAGCAGTTGACCGGCATTGCCTCGTGAAACGTTGTTGTGATGCCTCGTGTAAGGAGGAGAAATGCGTACCATCACGTTTCCGACTTTGATAAAGGTCGGATTGTAGCCTAGCGGTTACGGTTTATCGTATCGCGACATTGCTGCTCGCGTTGGTCGAGATCCAATGACTATTAGCAGAATATAGAATCGGTGGGTTCAGGAGGGTAATACAGAACGCCGTGCTGGATCCCAACGGCCTCGTATCTGTAGCAGTCAAGATGACAGGCATAATATCCGCATGGCTGTAACGAATCGTGCATCCACGTCTCGATCCCTGAGTCAACAGATGGGGACGTTTGCAAGACAACAACCACCTGCACGAACAGTTCGACGCTGTTTGCAGCAGCATGGACTATCAACGCGGAGACCATGGCAGCGGTTACCCTTGACGCTTCATCACAGACAGGAGCGCCTGCGATGGTGTACTCAACGACGAACCTGGGTGCACGAATGGCAAAATGTCGTTTTTCGGATGAATCCAGATTCCGTTTACAGCATCATGATGGTCGCATCCGTGTTTGGCGACATCGTGGTGAGCGCACATTGGAAGCGTGTATTCGTCATCGCCATACTGTCGTATCACCCGGCGTGATGGTATGGGGTGGCATTGGTTACACCTCTCGGTCACCTCTTGCTCGGATTGACGGCACTTTGAACAGGTGACGTTACATTTCAGATGTGGCTCTACCCTTCATTCGATTCCTGAGAAACCCTACATTTCAGCAGGATAGTGCACGGCCGCATGTTGCAGTTCCTGCACGGGCCTTTCTGGATACAGAAAATGTTCGACTGCTGCCCTGGCCAGCACATTCTCCAGATCTCACCAACTGGAAACGTCTGGTCAATGGCGGCCCAGCAACTGGTTCGTCATAATACGTCAGTCACTACTCTTGATGAACTGTGTGTCGTGTTGAATCTGCATGGGCAGCTGCACCTGGACACGCCATCCAAGCTCTGTTTTACTCAATGCCCAGGCGTATCAAGGTCGTTATTACGGCCAGAGGTGGTTGTTCTGGGTACTGATTTCTCAGGATCTATGCTTCCAAACTGCGTTTAATGTAATCACACGTCGGTTCTAGTATATTTGTCCAATGAATTCCCGTTCTGCATATCTTCTTGGTGTAGCAATTTTAATGGCCAGTAGTGTGATATTAATCATATTTCATTTGAGAGAGAAATGGGGCTTCACTTCTTGGCTTTCAGCAGTAACATTCTTACTAGCAATTTAGTCTTTCAGCATCCACATTTCAATGGTAGTGATAACAAATGTTGCCGAAGTTGAAGCACAAGAAACAGTCGACCGACAGCGACATAATAACTAAGATAATGCTATGAAAGCACATTTCAGGTAGCGGAGTGTAGGTTTCAGCCGTACCTGGATGTCACCTGCAGAAGGGATGCGGCGTCCGTAGACACTGCTCAGCTCTGGTGCCATCACGATAGCGCCTGCGGTCTCAACTGCGGCACGTGGCGTGGGGCCACGCCCCTCGCAACATATTGCCGTCAAAAGACACAGCTCAGGCCGGCCTCTCCACACGCAGCGACGATTGCTCTCTACAGCTACCACGTCAGCATCTGAATACCAGAAACGACGACGTTTACCAGGTAGAGAGGATCGAAAAGCCAGCGAACACGACTGTTCAAACTGAGAGGACTAGAAGTAGATCGGTCATGGAGGACAGCGTAACAATCAAATCACCACAACGCAGACAACCCATAGGTGAATAATTTACCCTGCACTTACTGTCACCGATAACATTCCCTCCATCGAGGCAGGAGTGACAAGCACGGAAACGGCTTCTCCATTTCATGGCTTATGCTGTGACCACCACCACTACACCAGCGCCATTTTGTAGAACCTTCAGAACTAAACCAAGACAGAATACTTAAGTTCTACAAAACGAGTCACAACCAACCATGACTATTTAAGTAAGTCGTGGACTGTAACAAAGAGAAATGAGTGAAGAATACAAACATCTGAGCTGTGAAGTGTAGGTTGGTACACACTGTCCAACTGTAGATGGATGCTGACATCAGAGGATAACTGGTAGTTAAGACCTTAAATAAGCAGATTAAGGAAGGGCCATGTCGCAAGAGTGGAAGACGACATAATACCAAAAGTAATGGTGCATTATTACTCAGTGAGCAGGAGACCATAAGGAAGGCCGAGGAAATGTAAAGCTCAACAATGTCAATCACTAGGGCGTAACAAGCATATACGTAATACCTCCAAGTTTTTCCAACCTTTTGTAAAGGAAGCGGCAGTAGAATAACTGCATTCGAAGAATAATGGTTAAGTGTCTTTATTTGATTGTAAAGGTGTGGTTTGTCCCTTTATGGCGTACGTACATTAACAGTATACTGACAAATTTAATCTCGAAAAATTTCACAACCACTAGGACTGTACCTCATTACACATAAGTCAGCATTCCGTTTAGAATGACAGCATTCCTCGCTACTAGATAACAGCAAAGCACCAGCGTTAACACGTGACGTACACACACTCTTTGCCATATAGGGGTGCGAAAACACCGGTCATGGGATATAAACTACTCTGCTAGCGAATTTAGGCAACTGAGAAGTGAAGGAAAGGAAGCAGTATAAGGAAATTTTCATTCTGTTTTGATCTGAACTTTCCAAAAGTTTAAATCCAGCTATATATGACGAGCACTCAGGGAGAAACCCAACTGCTATAGAGTCCAGTGGTGTGTTAACTCTGCCGGCCGCGGTGGTCTCGCGGTTCTAGGCGCGCAGTCCGGAACCGTGCGACTGCTACGGTCGCAGGTTCGAATCCTGCCTCGGGCATGGATGTGTGTGCTGTCCTTAGGTTAGTTAGGTTTAAGTAGTTCTAAGTTCTAGGGGACTGATAACCACAGCAGTTGAGTCCCATAGTGCTCAGAGCCATTTGAACCTTTTTTTTTTTTTGTGTTAACTCTGCCATCCGACCCCGTGCATCGGTGGTACTGATAGAAAGCTGTGATATCAGGTGAGTACAGAGGGGCGGGTGTTTAGCATACTCCCGTTCCAGCCGTTCATATCTGTTTCCCCAAAATGTGGATCCTATTTCACGTTCATGTAGACTTGATACAGTAGTCCTGCTAAAGGAAAATCCTCGAAAATATCGGAAATCGAGCCCGGATCCTGTGCATGGCGTTCAAGAAAGGATACTTATGCACGTTCTAAATTTCGTTCGTTATAATGTGAAATAAAATATTGGTGTTAGGATTATGGATTTCTTCGTCTTCGTGTAACCAAATAAACGAACAGACAGTAATGTTGGATGTGGATGCCAAAAATATGAATAAAGACAAAATCTTAAACATGGATGCGAAACGGCAGCCGTGTAAATCGGAAGAGATTGAAAAAAATCAGTCGACCAGTTACAAAACGAAGATTTATTAGCCCTTGAGTTAGGTTTTGACGTTTCTAGAATTTTTTTTTTTTTTTTCAGATGACAAGAGCCGCTGGGCTTCAGCTAATATAATGTATCATCTTGTGGTGTAACGAGGCCCATTCCTTCTGAAGAAGAAGGGCTAATAAACCTTTGCTTTGCAACTGGTTGGCTGATTCTTTCAACCTCTTGAGTAAAGACAAGGTGCTTACATTTTTTTCATACAAAAACTATCTATTTTGTCGTCGTAATCGTGTTTGACAGGTACGTAGAACATGATAGTTACTTTGTTAATATTATATCGTGAAAGGTATAACGTATAAATAATAACCTTATATCAATTTCGAGATGAAGGATTAAGTTTCAGTCACATGCTGAAATTTGCTTTGCTAGTGCCTCTTACCTCACAAATAGTGCCCTCAATTAAGACGCGGTTTCACTACTGCATATTTGGTAAATAGTTGCAGTTAGAAGCCTAAGTGAATTATTTTTTTGTACATCATACAGCCTGTTCTGCAAAAAAAATTTAAGTTTATCAAGTTCACTCTACTACACTGTGAGAGTTGGTTTCTCAGGACAGGGCAGGATAAGGTTACGATTGTGGATGGGGCGTAATCAGTTACTCTCGGTTACACAACAAATGCGTAAACTTTATTTAAAGAAATTAAAATTTTAAAACAATGTCTTAAAAAAAACACAATTGACTGTATGACGGCTGAAGGCCTTATCACAAAAAACTCCCGCCGGTCGCGGTGGTCTCGCGGTTCTAGGCGCGCAATCCGGAACCGTGCGACTGCTACGGTCTCAGGTTCGAATCCTGCCTCGGGCATGGATGTGTGTGATGTCCTTAGGTTAGTTAGGTTTAAGTAGTTCTAAGTTCTAGGGGACTGATGACCACAGCAGTTGAGTCCCATAGTGCTCAGAGCCATTTGAACAAAAAACTCCAACAATAACCTCAAACAACAAACGGCTGAAGTCCTGAATTCAGAAGAACAATTACAAATAGAACATATAAAGATAAATACTTCATTTTAAAATAAACTGTAACACGACCGAAGGCCTTATTGTAAAACAAGTGAAATTGCTACTCGGACGAACGCCATACACAACTTCAATAACAAACGACTGAAGGCCTGAATTAGAAGTCACAAAAACAATTCCAAATAGCACTTTTAAAATAAATCCCTTGCTTTTAAAACAAGCTTGCCAAAAAAAAAAACAAAAAAAAGCTTACTGTAACACGGCTGAAGGCCTCATCACCTAAGAACTGAAATTATTGCTTGGCTGAAGGCCACACCAACAATAATTAGAAAATTACAAATATCCTTAAAACAAACATCACAATCTAAGGAATCAGGACAGGCGGTTCTCAGCTAGTGTTCCAAGGGTCGCCCTGCGAAGGTAACTCAAACATAAGGTAAGGTGAGACAGGCAGCCAAGAGTTGTACTCACGTAACACGATAGAAGCTCAAACTAGGGGCAGCTTAAGCGCTGACCGACCGATTAACCTATCCGCCTAACGTCCGATCACCGGTGCAACGATGGAATATTTTTAGGCAAGGGCGAAGAGACAGACAGCACTACGTCTTCAGAAAACACCCAAGGTCGAAAGAAACACTAGAACCAAGCTAGACCTCCCAAAAAAATATGCACAGTACAATACAAGAGGCTGTCGAACTACACGGTCTGTCGGACAGCATCAACACGACGAGGAAAGGTACACTGCCGGAAAAGTACGCGAACGTCCAGGGCAGGTAAATGGGGCGTTAACGGCCACAAGGCAAAAAATACCGCTGGTTGCACTTCACTAAAAAGAATAATACTAACTTCAATCATGAATAACAAATAGAGAAAGTCGGCTGCAATATTTCACCGCCTCGAAACACTTCACTCGTTGCCGCCAGGCTCAGCGGCCCTGGGAGCAACAACCCACTAACCAAAGGCGAGATCTCAGAACAGTCGTGGTTGCATTAGCAGTTAACTCTTCACTCAAACGTCCAGAGTACGGTGTGCAACGAAGTCGTCGCTCTCGCAGCTATCCCTCCTCGATCCGGAAGTGGCAGTACACAGCCAGAGGCCCCGGCTTGCCCTCGCACTGCACGGACCTGCTCGCTGCTGCACCCCAAACCGACCTGATGTCCCTTTCGCAGCTGCCCGCTCCACACAACGCGATCCGGAAATACTAGCGGTCGCTCCAAAGATAGTACAACAGTACTCGTATCGATAAGCGCTGCTGCTGCCGCTGAAGGGCAGGCAAGCCAGCAACTTAATGAGGCCAGTAAATCGAATAAGAAACGAGATGCCATAACCGCAATGACAAGATGCAACGAGATGCCATAACCGCAATGACAAGATGCCAAGTAATAAACGGCATGACAACGAGTCGCGCACGGCTCACACTGGTGTCCAAAATTAAAGCAACAAACGGAAATTTTTGCAAGATTGCGTTTATTTTGCCGCAAAGCAGTGTAAACAGGTGATAGTAAAGTAGAAACCATGTAAAGAACGCAGAACGTAAACAACTGCAGCTTGCATACTGGTAGACAAAAATGTTCTTCGTTTTCTCCAACTTAAAGGATTTGCGCACACATTCCCGCAGCTGGTCAATGTGCTCACCATGGGGTGTGATCAGCTCTGGCAGCAATACAGGCCTAACAATCACGGGGGCATGCTCTGAGTGATGTCTTGAGTCTCATGTTGAGGCAATAATGTCCGTTCTTCCTGCAGAGTTGCTCGCAGTTCTTGGACAGTGGTTGGTGGATGCTGACGTGATCCAGCCTGTCTCCCTAGTGCATCCCAGATGGGATTCAAATCGTGAGAGCGTGCAGGCCACGCCACGCATGCAGTATCTTCCGTTTCCAAGAGAACTTCAACCACCGTGCTCTATCGTGCTCTACGAGGTCGAGCATTATCGTCCATCAAGACCAAGTCTGGGCCTAAACCACCTCGCAACAGCCGCACTTGACACCCCAAGATCTCGTCGCGACACCTGCCAGCAGTTGAACCTTGCCGATTCAACCATACAATTTCATGAATAGGTGTCAACATAATCCCTGCCCATAACTCCCCGATATCGGTCTCCTTCCTCAATGTTTGGATTCTGAAATCGTGTTTCACGTTCCCTCCTGATGCGATTGCGTCGAGAATCACTCTCCACACCAAATCGGGACTAACCTGCGAAAAGAACATTGGTCCACTGTTCGACCGTCTAGGTTGCAAGTTGACAACTCCACTCTAGAAGTTCCCTTCTGTGAAGACGCATCAGTTGTACATATGCAGAAGGTCCGCGACAATAAAGGTTACTCTTCCGAAGCCTTCTGTGCACCATCTATCTCGATACAATACGTCTAGTGGATGCTGTGAGGTCAGATGCCAGTTGGCGTGCAGTATCAAGGCGGTATTGTCGCGCCCTTACGGCCAAATAACGGTCCGCTCTTTTTGATATCACAAGTGGTCGGCCCTGCCATGCACTTAGGGATCTGTTTGGGTCTATATAAATTATCGTTACGTACGAGAAACGACAGAACGATTTACTTTAAGCCTTCGGGCGACATCAGTCTGCGACTGTACTGCTTCCATCTTTCTTAAGGCCCTCCACCTCGGAGAGTGTGGTAGGTGTCTTCTATGTGCCATACTGTACCGTCCGTGACTGTGTACACAGCGATTGTGGATGTGGGACTACCTGGCAAACACTACCCCGTTTGATAGGTGCTCTGACGTCATCGTTGACGTGGTTGTTCATTGACCGGAATGCCACCTTCCATGCGGAACACGATTGTACGGACATCTGTTGACATTTTGTATGACTATGTCGTGAATTAGACACAGCACGGGGAAACAGCGGTTTGTTGCTTAATTTTGGTTCAAATGGCTCTGAGCACTATGGGACTTAACTTCTGAGGTCATCAGTCCCCTAGAACTTAGAACTACTTAAACCTAACTAACCTAAGACATCACACACATCCATGCCCGAGGCAGGATTCGAACCTGCGACCGTAGCAGTCGCGCGGTTCCAGACTGAAGCGCCTAGAACCGCTCGGTCACCACGGCCGGCTTTAATTTTGGACACCAGTGTTGTTTTAAGTGTAAAATATTTAGGATTTACAAGATGTCCTTTTCTTTAAGGCGAAAATTCTATTGAGGATTATCAGATTCATACTAAAATGAGCTGACATAGTTCTGAAGACTGTGGTGTCACATGCACCATGCCACCACACAAGAGCGACGTGTAGATTTCGCGAGAATGCTAACAGTGCAACCACGATTTAATCCGCTGCGATTCCAGCACTAGTATGAATGCGAACGAGTTGGCAGAGGAGTTCGAGGATTAAATGGTTAAACTGGGGTAGATCCCAGTCCGCATGACAAGTTTGCGCTTAAACTGCTACCTGATCTGTGAAATATCGTTTACACTATGACGCTGACGAATACCTCCGGATTTGATTACGGGATAACTCTTTGTCATTGAATGTGACGTATGTGATCTTATGTTCAACTATTGAATTACAGCATTCGACACACTCTGAGGTAACAGTAATAAACTTGCCAATGCCTGCCAATTTTGTCTATTGGTAAAATAGGAATGTTACTGCGATGGAAATTTCTCCAATACCTCAGTAACAGAAGCAGCAAATTTTTGTACACTATGTGATCAAAAGTATCCGGAAAGCAACAAAAACATGCGTTTTTCATATTAGGTGCATTGTGCTGCCACCTACTTTCAGGTACTCCATATCAGCGACCTCAGCAGTCATTAGACATCGTGAGAGAGCAAAATGGAGCAACCCGTTGAACTCACGGACTTAGAACGTGGCCAGGTGATTGGGTGTCACTTTTGTCATATGTCTGTACCCGGGCTTTACACACTCGTAAACATACCTTGGTATACTGGTTCCTATGTGATAGTGAAGTGGAAACGTGAAGAGAAACGTACAGCACAAAAGCGTACAGGCAGACCTCGTCTGTTGACGGACAGAGACCGCCGTCATTTGAAGAAGGTCGTAATGTGTAATAGGCAGACATCTATTCAGACCACCACACATTAATTCCAAATTGCATCAGAATCCATTGAAAGTACTATGACAGTTAGGCGGGAGGCGAGAAAACTTGGGTTTCGTGGTCGGGCGGCTACTTATAAGCCACACATCACGCCGGTAGATGCCAAACGTCGCCTCGCTTGGTGTAAGGAGTATATACATTGGACGACTGAATAGTGGAAAAACGTTATGTGGAGTGACGAATCACGGTACACAATGTGGCGATGCGATGGCAGGGTGTGGTTATGGCGAATGCCAGGTGAACGTCGTCTGCCAGCGTGTGTAGTGCCAACAGTAAAATTCGGAGGCGATAGTGTTATGGTGTGGTTGTGTTTCTCATGGAGGGTGCTTGCACCCCTTGTTGCTTTGCGTGGCACTATCACAGCACAGGCCTACATTGATGTTTTAAACAGTTTCTTGCTTCCCATTGTTGAAGAGCAATTCGGGAATGGCGATTGCATCTTTCAACACGGTCGAACACCTGTTCATAATACATGACCTGTGGCGCAGTGGTTACTCGACAATAACTTCCCTGTAATGGACTGGCATGCACAGAGTCTTGACCTGAATCCTATAGACCACCTTTGGGACGTTTTGGAACGCCGACTTCGTGCCAGGCCTCACCGACCGACATCGATACCTCTCTTTAGTGCAACACCCTGAAAAATAGGCTGCCATTCCGCAAGAAACCTTCCAGAACCTGACTGAACGTATGCCTGCGAGAGTGGAAGCTGTCATCAAGGCTAATGGTGGACCAACACCATATAGAAATCCAGCATTACCGATGGAGGGCGCCACGAACTTGTAAGTCAATTTCAGCCCGGTCTACGGGTACTTTTGATCACATAGTGCACAAATTACACTCCTGGAAATGGAAAAAAGAACACATTGACACCGGTGTGTCAGACCCACCATACTTGCTCCGGACACTGCGAGAGGGCTGTACAAGCAATGATCACACGCACGGCACAGCGGACACACCAGGAACCGCGGTGTTGGCCATCGAATGGCGCTAGCTGCGCAGCATTTGTGCACCGCCGCCGTCAGTGTCAGCCAGTTTGCCGTGGCATACGGAACTCCATCGCAGTCTTTAACACTGGTAGCATGCCGCGACAGCGTGGACGTGAACCGTATGTGCAGTTGGCGGACTTTGAGCGAAGGCGTATAGTGGGCATGCGGGAGGCCGGGTGGACGTACCGCCGAATTGCTCAACACGTGGGGCGTGAGGTCTCCACAGTACATCGATGTTGTCGCCAGTGGTCGGCGGAAGGTGCACGTGCCCGTCGACCTGGGACCGGACCGTAGCGACGCACGGATGCACGCCAAGACCGTAGGATCCTACGCAGTGCCGTAGGGGACCGCACCGCCACTTCCCAGCAAATTAGGGACACTGTTGCTCCTGGGGTATCGGCGAGGACCATTCGCAACCGTCTCCATGAAGCTGGGCTACGGTCCCGCACACCGTTAGGCCGTCTTCCGCTCACGCCCCAACATTGTGCAGCCCGCCTCCAGTGGTGTCGCGACAGGCGTGAATGGAGGGACGAATGGAGACGTGTCGTCTTCAGCGATGAGAGTCGCTTCTGCCTTGGTGCCAATGATGGTCGTATGCGTGTTTGGCGCCGTGCAGAGGAGCGCCACAATCAGGACTGCATACGACCGAGGCACACAGGGCCAACACCCGGCATCATGGTGTGGGGAGCGATCTCCTACACTGGCCGTACACCACTGTGATCGTCGAGGGGACACTGAATAGTGCACGGTACATCCAAACCGTCATCGAACCCATCGTTCTACCATTCCTAGACCGGCAAGGGAACTTGCTGTTCCAACAGGACAATGCACGTCCGCATGTATCCCGTGCCACCCAACGTGCTCTAGACGGTGTAAGTCAACTACCCTAGCCAGCAAGATCTCCGGATCTGTCCCCCGTTGAGCATGTTTGGGACTGGATGAAGCGTCGTCTCACGCGGTCTGCACGTCCAGCACGAACGCTGGTCCAACTGAGGCGCCAGGTGGAAATGGCATGGCAAGCCGTTCCACAGGACTACATCCAGCATCTCTACTATCGTGTCCATGGGAGAATAGCAGCCTGCATTGCTGCGAAAGGTGGATATACACTGTACTAGTGCCGACATTGTGCATGCTCTGTTGCCTGTGTCTATGTGCCTGTGGTTCTGTCAGTGTGATCATGTGATGTATCTGACCCCAGGAATGTGTCAATAAAGTTTCCCCTTCCTGGGACAATGAATTCACGGTGTTCTTATTTCAATTTCCAGGAGTGTATTTGCGTAGCTGTTGAAAGAGACTGGAGAACATCAGAAATGTGTGTTGTGATTTCAGATTTATACTTTCCAGTATTCAGTACTGTTATAGATTTTCATAATGTAATTTACTCAAAGCAGTGTTATTTCTATCGGGGATTGTTTGCACTTAGCTTCTTATTTATTCCGTTCTGCTCTACGAGAGAATTTTTCCTTGCTCCTGGCATTTGTAGACTTTTTTTGCTTCCGCTGCTTTTGTCGAGAAACCTTTTGAACAAAATCAAACATGATTTAGCTCTGGGCTCTTCAGTGTTTGTGCTTCCATTACTCTACTCTCTTTGAAGCTCATAGATGAAACAGGTTCATGGATCGGATTAGTGTGTTGAAAACAGTATTTTGCAGGGAATTTAGTTTCTTGAACATTACATTGCACGAGTAGCACTGTAAGGGTCATGTGGAGAGTTATCTGGGGGATGCGAAAGAATACTAAGAAGTAATTTTATTCAAGTGAAAAACAATAGAATGGATTAAAATTATGAAAATTAACACGGTGTGCCGAGGTTATGGACAAAAGTGACTTCTGCATGGTGTGCCACTGCCAAGTAGCGTATTTCGGTGATATTTGGAACGTGAAGAACTCATACAATATACACTCCTGGAAATTGAAATAAGAACACCGTGAATTCATTGTCCCAGGAAGGGGAAACTTTATTGACACATTCCTGGGGTCAGATACATCACATGATCACACTGACAGAACCACAGGCACATAGACACAGGCAACAGAGCATGCACAATGTCGGCACTAGTACAGTGTATATCCACCTTTTGCAGCAATGCAGGCTGCTATTCTCCCATGGAGACGATCGTAGAGATGCTGGATGTAGTCCTGTGGAACGGCTTGCCATGCCATTTCCACCTGGCGCCTCAGTTGGACCAGCGTTCGTGCTGGACGTGCAGACCGCGTGAGACGACGCTTCATCCAGTCCCAAACATGCTCAACGGGGGACAGATCCGGAGATCTTGCTGGCCAGGGTAGTTGACTTACACCGTCTAGAGCACGTTGGGTGGCACGGGATACATGCGGACGTGCATTGTCCTGTTGGAACAGCAAGTTCCCTTGCCGGTCTAGGAATGGTAGAACGATGGGTTCGATGACGGTTTGGATGTACCGCGCACTATTCAGTGTCCCCTCGACGATCACCAGTGGTGTACGGC
Source organism: Schistocerca nitens (assembly GCF_023898315.1). Lineage (NCBI taxonomy): Eukaryota > Metazoa > Arthropoda > Insecta > Orthoptera > Acrididae > Schistocerca > Schistocerca nitens. The sequence goes on along the minus strand of NC_064619.1, from coordinate 500,585,888 downwards.
CAGTGTAGGAGATCGCTCCCCACACCATGATGCCGGGTGTTGGCCCTGTGTGCCTCGGTCGTATGCAGTCCTGATTGTGGCGCTCACCTGCACGGCGCCAAACAAGCATACGACCATCATTGGCACCAAGGCAGAAGCGACTCTCATCCCTGAAGACGACACGTCTCCATTCGTCCCTCCATTCACGCCTGTCGCGACACCACTGGAGGCGGGCTGCACGATGTTGGGGCGTGAGCGGAAGACGGCCTAACGGTGTGCGGGACCGTAGCCCAGCTTCATGGAGACGGTTGCGAATGGTCCTCGCCGATACCCCAGGAGCAACAGTGTCCCTAATTTGCTGGGAAGTGGCGGTGCGGTCCCCTACGGCACTGCGTAGGATCCTACGGTCTTGGCGTGCATCCGTGCGTCGCTGCGGTCCGGTCCCAGGTCGACGGGCACGTGCACCTTCCGCCGACCACTGGCGACAACATCGATGTACTGTGGAGACCTCACGCTCCACGTGTTGAGCAATTCGGCGGTACGTCCACCCGGCCTCCCGCATGCCCACTATACGCCCTCGCTCAAAGTCTGTCAACTGCACATACGGTTCACGTCCACGCTGTCGCGGCATGCTACCAGTGTTAAAGACTGCGATGGAGTTCCGTATGCCACGGCAAACTGGCTGACACTGACGGCGGCGGTGCACAAATGCTGCGCAGCTAGCGCCATTCGATGGCCAACACCGCGGTTCCTGGTGTGTCCGCTGTGCCGTGCGTGTGATCATTGCTTGTACAGCCCTCTCGCAGTGTCCGGAGCAAGTATGGTGGGTCTGACACACCGGTGTCAATGTGTTCTTTTTTCCATTTCCAGGAGTGTAGTATAGTACAGTGCAGGAGAGCAGAGTAGGCAACTGAAAGAACTGCACAAAGATGCAGACGTCCCCGAGGTTGTGATGATCCCCAGGACATTACAAAAGGCGCGACATGGTTCTTAGTAGGTTGTGTGATGTCCACGGGCACCATTGGATGCTCTGCAACGTGCTCCCATGATGGTCGCAATGTTTGTAATGAGATCTTATGGTAGAGTGTTCCATTCCTACTCCAGTCCGGTTGACAACTGCTGGAAGGTTTTTGATGAGTCTGGGCATGCTTCAATACGTCTCCCCAACGCATCACACATGCTAGACAGAATTTAAGTTGGGGGGGAACGGACAAGTCCGTTCGTTCGCTGAATATCTTCTCATACCAAGAGCTCCTCCACTGCTCTTTGCCGGCCGGTGTGGCCGAGCGGTTCTAGGCGCTTCATTGTGGAACTGCGCGACCGCTACGGTCGCAGTGTGAGTAGGCTGTTTAGGTTTTTGTATTGGTAACGACAGGTAGCGCTCAGTATGAAAATCACTGGCTGTGCTGTGTGCAGTCTGTGGCTGGGTGGCATTGTTGTAATATTCGCCATTGTAGTGTTGGGCTGTTGGCTGTTAACAGCGCATAGCGTTGCGCAGTTGGAGGTGAGCCGCCAGCAGTGGTGGATGTGGAGAGAGAAATGGCGAAGTTTTGAAATTTGTAAGACTGGATGTCATGAACTGCTATATATATTATGACTTTTGAACACTATTAAGGTAAATACATTGTTTGTTTTCTATCAAAATCTTTCATTTGCTAACTATGCCTATCTGTAGTTAGTGCCTTCAGTAGTTAGAATCTTTTATTTAGCTGGCAGTAGTGGCGCTCGCTGTATTGCAGTAGTTCGTGTGACGAAGATTTTTGTGAGGTAAGTGATTCATGAAAGGTATAGGTTAAGGTTAGTCAGGGCCATTCTTTTGTAGGGATTTTTAAAACTCAGATTGCGTTGCGCTAAAAATCTTGTGTGTCAGTTTAAGCACAGTCATTTATAATTTTGCTAAGGGGACGTTTCATATGCATCAGGTTCGAATCCTGTCTCGGGCATGGGTGTCCTTAGGTTAGTTAGGTTTAAGGAGTTCTAAGTTCTAGGGGACTGATGACCTCAGATGTTCCCATAGTGCTCAGAGCCATTTTTTCCCACTGCTCTTTCAGTGTCGTCGCGGATTGTCATCCTTAAAAATGAAATCAGGGCCCTGAAAAGACGAACATGAGGAAAGAGTACAGCGCCTCAATAACATTGACTGGTGAGTGTAATGTGTTCAGATACGTGGACTAGCAAAACTATAATGTACGACAATGCTGGATGTACCTTCATATGACGAGAGGTGGTAACACGTAATGCACCTATGTCGAACATGATTGTTTTTGGGGTCCGGGCGTAGTATTGTTCGGAGGTATAATGTTGCATGCAATACTGTCGTCCAAATCTTTGTACACTCAGTCTCAATGTTATTGGGCACTGCACACCACCTCCCTGTGCGTATTTTCAGAATGCTTTCGACACTGACTTAATTTTTATGACTGGCAAAGCGTGACCTCATCGAACAGCACAGGTGGAGGAGGTCTTGGAAGGAGAAAACATTCGACGAATCGACTGTCCTGCCTCTCCCCCAGACTTTAACGTCAACGAACAACACATGGGAGGTGTTGCTGAGACATATTTTGGCACGTCCACATACACCAGCGACCATACAGCAGATGCTAAGCGCACTATTGCTGCTGTTTAATGGAACGGAATACCACAAGTGCTCCTTCCCAACCTCATGACCATCAAGAGAGCAGGTTGTAGAACATGCACTGCCGCCATTGCTGATCACACATCCTATTAAGAACCATTCCCTGTCTTTTGTATTGCCGAGGGGATCATCATGAATCACAGTGTCATTTCTGTTGCTCTCATTGAGTATTTCTCTGTTACTTTCTGACCTGTACTGTCGTTGTTCAACTGGTTCAAATGGTTCTAAGCACTATGGGACTTAACATCTGAGGTCATCAGTCCCCTAGACTTAGAACTACTCAAACCTAACTAACCTAAAGACATCCATGCCCGAGGCAGGATTCGAACCAGCAACGGTAGCATCAGTGCGGTTCTGGTCAGAAGCGCCTAGAACTGCTCGGCCACAAAGGCAGGCACTGTCGTTGTTATTTCAGTGTATGGTACACTACTAACCATTAAAATTGCTACACCACGAAGATGACGTGCTACAGATGCGAAATTTGGTCGACAGGAAGATGATGCTGTGATATGCAAATGATTAGTTTTTCAGAGCATTCACACAAGGTTGGCGCCGGTGGCGACACCTACAACGTGCTGACATGAGGAAAGTTTCCAACCGATTTCTCATACACAAACAGCAGTTGACCGGCGTTGCCTAGTGAAACGTTGTTGTGATGCCTCGTGTAAGGAGGAGAAATGCGTACCATCACGTTTCCGACTTTGATAACGGTCGGATTGTAGCCTATCGCGATTGCGGTTTATCGTATCGCGACATTGCTGCTCGCGTTGGTCGTGATCCAATGACTGTTGCAGAATATGGAATCTGTGGGTTCAGGAAGGTAATACGGAACGCCTTGCTGGTTCCCAACGGCCTCGTATCACTAGCAGTCGAGATGACAGGCATCTTATCCGCATGGCTGTAACGGATCGTGCAGCCACGTCTCGATCCACGAGTCAACAGATGGGGGCGTTTGCAAGATAACAACCATCTGTACGAACACTTCGACGACGTTTGTAGCAGCATGGACTATCAGCTCGGAGACCATGGCTGCGGTTACCCTTGACGATGCATCACAGACAGGAGCGCCTGCAATGGTGTACTCAACGACGAACCTGGGTGCACGAATGGCAAAACGTCATTTTTTCGGATGAATCCAGGTTATGTTTACAGTCTCATGATGGTCGCATCCGTGTTTGGCGACATCGCGGTGAACGCACATTGGAAGCGTGTATTCGTCATCGCCATACTGGCGTATCACCCGTCTTGATGGTATGGGGTGCCATTGGTTACACGTCTCGGTCACCTCTTGTTCGTACTGACGGCACTTTGAACAGTGGACGTTACATTTCAGATGTGTTACGACTCGTGGCTCTATCCTTCATTCGATCCCTTCGAAACCCTACATTTCAGCAGGATAATGCACGACCGCATGTTGCAGTTCCTGCACGGGCCTTTCTGGATACAGATAATGTTCGACTGCTGCCCTGGCCAGCACATTCTCCATATCTCTCACCATTTTAAAACGTCTGGTCAATGGTGGCCGAGCAACTGGCTCGTCACAATACGGCATTCACTACACTTGATGAACTATGGTATCGTGTTGAAGCTGCATGCGCAGCTGTACCTGTACACGCCATCCAAGCTCTGTTTGGTTAAATGCCCAGGTGTATCAAGGTCGTTTTTAAGGCCAGAGGTGGTTGTTCTGGGTACTAATTTCTCAGGATCTATGCACCTAAATTGCGTGGAAATGTAATCACATGTCAGTTGTAGTATAATATATTTGTCCAATGAATACCCGTTTATCATCTCCATTTCTTCTTGGTGTAGCAGTTTTAATGTCCAGTAGTGTAGAAGGCTCATCGAGCAATGTTGCTTGCGAAAGGTACATTCTCCTTTAAGTTTTTCACTCCGCTGTATAACGTTGCAGCACTTGCTTACTTACCTACTAGTTTGTCATACGTACGGCAGTCGGTGTTTGGCCTCGTCAATGAGCCACCTCCATCTGTTTCTTCTGATGCCGTCTTCCACCAACTGCTTGGCCTTCTCGACATATTACCTGCCAATACATCTTTAGTCTCCTCTCCTTAAATCACTACTACAATATTCAACGATTTGTAGGTTTCCGCAGATCGTAATTTTTCCTTTTTCGTCAGTCGTCTCTACACTTCACAGGTCCAAACATTTGTCTCAGTACAGAATTCTCAATTACCAAGAGTTTGCTCTCTATCTTTTGGACCAGAGTCCAGGTCTATGCTCTGTATAGGGACACAGACTGCATTAAAGCCATGCAGTCTTCGTGAATCTCGATAGAAGCCCGACTAGTGTAGCTTCCAAGTGCAAACCTCGACCTGCACTAAGGATTTTCTTCCGTGGAGGGGGTGATTCATGTAGCTTGGGTGTGGACCCGAATCGGTGGGGTGGCGTGGGAGCGGGAGGAGGGGAGGGGAGAGAGAGAGAAAGAGAGAGAGAGAGAGAGAGAGAGAGAGAGAGAGAAAAGTTGAGGTCCCCTCTGATGCCCTGATTTAAGTCTCCCGTTGTTTCAGTTAAAGATGAATGACAGTAAGATTTGTTTGAAAAGGATGCAGCCCAGTTCCTTCCCCATCATTGTCTAATCAGAGCTTATCTGCCTCTAGTGACCTCATAGTAGACGGAATGTTAAACTCCTAGCTTCCTTCCCTGACGGAGCAGAATTTGTTATCCAAAAGAAAGTTCTTTAATTCACCCTTAAACTCTGCTGCATTTCACCTAAGCCACATATTATTCGCGTGGTATGTAATCTGTGTCTGTGAATATCTTTGGTGGATTGATCAGAAGTATGAATGGTAGCAATACTTTTCGTAAAATCGACTATATTTTCAGATATCCTTTATCACATAGGAAATGTAGTCCCCTGTTTCCTTCTACATTTACAAGATAAAGCTAGACCGGTCTATGATAACTCTACTGGCCGAGCGGTTTTAGGCGCTACAGTCTGGAACCGCGTGACCGCTACGGTCGCCGGTTCGAATCCTGCCTCGGGCATGGATGTGTGTGATGTCCTTATGTTAGTTAGGTTTAAGAAGTTCGAAGTTCTAGGGGACTGATGACCTCAGAAGTTAAGTCTCATAGTGCTCAGAGCCATTTGAACCATTACAACAAATATGTGTTTTTGCGTTTTGCTTTCTTCGGATATGCTGCATCGGTCAACTAAGCTGAAAGTAAACAAGGTAACTCTTCCGTCAATGCAGGCATTATCAGAGGTATATAAATCGATTTCATTCGCTTAAGATTTAAATTTTCCATCCCGTTTCGGCTTAAATGGCCTGCTACATAAGTTCACAGCGATGTAGTATAGTATTAATGTCTCACCTGCTGGTCACCTTGTGACAGGTTAAAACATGGGCCCGCTTGAGACTTGCACCTGATACCAGTTTTGGAGGCCGCTGTCCTTCCGGTTTAACACCTGTGCAGGCTTCAAGAACTAGCTCTGCTCCATCAACACTGCATAAACTCCGCCAAGATGAACACGTCTAATTTACTGTTCTTCTATATTGTTGCAAATTGCTGAATAGTACAACGCTCATATAAGAGTACCAGAAAAATGCTATCGAGAAATGCTGCGGATCACCTTTCATATACTGTACTATATGTATGTTTTTAGTTATGGTGGCAGATTCAGTTTGTCAGTTAATTAGGCAAATACCTAGAAGTTTTCGAAAGATGTTTTGCGGTGTCCATACTTTCGGAAGGAATCAATTACCCAAAAAAGAGACGACTTTCAGCTTTAAAGCTTTTATCCATGTACTGTCCATCTACAAGGTGTACAACTTTGCTTCCGCCGTTTGCCGATAGGTGGCGACAACGGCAAGTAGCTGTCGAAAGAAACAGATCGCAGACGTCAGGCAGTTAGCTTGGACATCGGTCAACATAACCTCATTCAAACATTATTCGATTTGTGTCTGCATCATAAAGTTGTTCTTGATTGAAAATGTCAGTTTACGAGCCCAATTCTCGTCATTTGCGGGAGATGTTACTGTTTTGTTTCAGTATGAATAAAACAGCGGCTGAATCTCATCGAATGCTTTCAAGTACGTATGGTAAGGACGCTTTTAGTGAAAGAACGTGTCGTGAGTGGTTTTAACGCTTCAAGATCGGTGATTTTAATGTCGTAGACCGGCATAGAGGTGGAAGAGAGAATGTTTTCGAAGATGCAGAATTGGAGACATTGCTGAATGAAGCGTCAAACTCAAGAAGAATTGGCACGATCAGTGGGAGTGGCACAGCAAGCCATTTCAAAACGTCTCCAGGCTATGGGCATGATTCAGAAAGAAGGAACTTGGGTCCCATGTGAGCTGAAACCAAGAGACGTTGAATGGCGTTTGAGTGTTTGTGAACAGTAACTTCAGAGGCAAAAAACGGAAGGGATTTCTGCATCGCATTGTCAACGGGGACGAAAAATGGGTTCATTACGATAACCCTAAACGCAAAAAATCATGGGATATCGCGGCCATGCTTCCACGTCGACAGCCAAACCGAATATTCACGGCTCCATGATCAAGCTCTGCATTTGGTGGGACCAGCTTGACGGCGTGTACTATGAGGTGTTAAAACCAAGTGAAACAATCAGAGGTGTTCATTATCGAACGCAGTTAATGCGTTTGAGCAGAGCATTAAAAGACAAACGGCCGAAATACAGTGAGAGGGAGGATGAAGTGATTTTGCGGCACGACAACGCTCGACCCCACGTTGCAAAAGAGGTCAAAACGTACTAGGAAACGTTAAAATGGGATGTCCTACCCCACCCGCCATTTTCTCCAGACATTGCTCCCTCTGACTATCACCTGTTTAGATCAATGGTGGAAGGCCTGGCTGGCCAACACTTCCGATCTCATGAAAAAGTCACAAATTGGATCGATTCGTGGATCGCTTCAGAAGATGAACAATTTTTCCGACGCGGGATTCGTACACTGCCCGAAACATGGGAGAAAGTAGTGGTCAGCGATGGAAAATTCTTGGAATGATACATGTGTAACCAATTTTTTTCATTAAAGCCTCAAATGTTATGGGAAAACGGTGGAAGCAAAGTTGTACAAACGCGTAAAATTTAATTTATTTCTATTCATCTATTATCTCATTTCTATAAAACGATCAAAAACATGATTTTTTATTGATATAATCTATCGTTCCTTCTTAGTTTATACACCTTTGTAGGTGACAGTAAATCATGTACGTTACTCCTCATTCCTCTTCTCAAAAACTTTGTCTAATCGTAACCAGTATTAGTTTACGTATATGCATTCGGAATATACTTTAGGCTTAGTGTAGTTTTGCTGATAAGTTTGACAGAATGTTACAATCTGAAATTCCTTCCTTACTATTCTGCTCTGATTGTATTTGCATTCACGGAAAAGTACTTTTAGTTCTAAACATTCTTAGCTGTATTAAATGCTGTATGCTTCAGGTGTATAGGGAAGACAAAATAAAACATCAGACAAGAATTAAAGATGATAGAACACAAAATCCGTTGGTACGAACACCACTTACAAAAAGCTTTGTTTTATAAGCTCTCTGGGCGAAGACATGTAGCACGATCGAGAGAGAGGTAGGAGGAACTGGATGGATTGCATGTTCATCGTGAGTATGATTATGGTGCCTTTCCTAAGCACTTTAAAAAAGCTAACTATTTTACCATTAGCATAACTTTTGGGTTAATTTTTCTTAATATTCTGTTGGATATAAATTCCACTAAATTTGTAACTGCTGGCAATGCTACTATTCGGTCGAGTAGCTCCTCAATACATACATACACTCATAAACTTTTGAGCTAATGACGAGCTTCATTTGCTACCCAAATTCGGAATTATACCATTTCATTTGGATGCCTTCGATTTGATCAGATGCTTCATGATAAAAGTAACCAATGTTTCTGTTTGGGAACTGTGGAATCAGCATTACAGTTACTTTTAAATACCTTTAAACCTATTCGAAATGGTATATTACTATTTTCTCTTGTTTGTTCCAGGTACGTTCGCTTTGGAACGCGGAGGATCATGGTATTAAGTGGTGCTCCTCGTTGTGCATACCATGAAGTACGTCAACTGCAGGGTCCAAGCTAAGTGCGTATCATATAAAAATATTAATAGTGTTTGACTAGATTAAATTTCTAAAATACACACATCAAAAAAAGTTTTGTTTCACCCTGGTTCCCAGAAGATAGACTTTGACTGTGGATATTGTATCACAGACACAGGTCCTTTGACTGTGCAGAGATGTCACAAAATCCGCCCAAAGATGTGAAAAACCACGCACGAAGAGCGCTTATTAGACGGAGGGGATCCGACTGCCGATCAGTTCCAGTCATTCCACCAGGAAGGAGGTACACGGCTCGTGTTGTCTGTAGTTCAACCATGCCTAGACGATCAATACTGCTATTCGATCGCTTCCGCATTATTACTTTGTGCCAGCAAGGGCTTTCAAGGGAAGTGTCCAGGCGTCTCTGAATGAACCAAAGCGATGTTATTTGGACATGGAGGACATACTGAGAGGAACTGTCGATGACACGCCTCGCTCAGCCTGTCCATGGGCTACTACTGCAGTGGATGACCGCTACCTACGGATTGTGGCTCGGAGGAACACTGACAGCAACGCCACCACGTTGAACAATGTTTTCGTGCAGCCACAGGACGTCGTGTTACGACTCAAACTGAGCGCAATAGGCTGCATGATGCGCAACTTCACTCCTGACGTCCGTGGCGATGTCCAACTTTGCAACCAAGACACCATACAGCGCGCTACAGATGGGTCCAACAGCATACCGAACGTACTGTCCAGGATTGGCATCACGTTCTCTTCACCTATGAGTGTCACATATGCCTTCAATCACACAATTGTCGGAGATGTGTTTGGAAGCAACCCGGTCAGGCTGAACGCCTTAGATACACTCTAAAAAATTGGTTCAAATGGCTCTGAGCATTATGGGACTCAACATCTGAGGTCATCAGTCCCCTAGAACTTAGAACTACTTAAACCTAACTAACCTAAGGACATCACGCACATCCATGCCCGAAGCAGGATTCGAACCTGCGACCGTAGCAGATACACTCTCCAGCGAGTGCAGCAAGATGGAGGTTCCCTGCTTTTTTGGGGTGGCATTATGTGGGGCCGACATAGGCCACTAATGATCATGGAAGGCGCCGCCAGGGTTGTTTTATACGTGAATGCCATCCTCCGACCGACAGTGCAACCATATCGGCAGCGTATTGGCGAGGCTTCGTCTTCATGGACGATAATTCACGCCCCCATCGTGCACATCTTGTGAATGACTTCCTTCAAGTAACGATATCGCTCGACTATAGTGGCCATCATGTTCTCCAGACGTGAACCATATCGAACATGCCTGGGATAGATTGAAAAGGACTGTTTATGAACGACGTGACCTACCAACTATTCTGAGGGATCTACGCCCAATCACCGTTGAGAAATGGGGCAATCGGGGACAACAAGCCCTTGATGAACTTGTGGACAGTATGCCGCGACGAATACAGGTATGCGTCAATGCAAGAGGACGTGCTACTGGGTATTAGAGGTACTAGTGTGTACAGGACTCTGGACCACTATAACCTCTGAAGGTCTCGCTGTATGGTGGTACAACATGCAATTTGTGGTTTTCATGAGCTATAAAAAGGGCGAAAATGATGTTTATGTTGATCTCTATTACAGTTTTCTGTACAGGTTCCTGAACTCTCGGGACCGAGGTGATGCAAAACCTTCTTTTGATTTGTATGGATCCTAATTATTTGTTTCCTATTTTGTTTGCTTATCCGCCTGTAAAACACTGTCTTAAAAATCACTGTTTAGTTAGTGCTACGCATGTTATAATTTTACGTGACGAGGAAGACAAGATACCGAAAAATTATCTGCCATATTCATTCCACTCGATAATCGGTCTTATATTAGAAGTTCTCCTGCTGAAATTAGCGTATCTACGTTGAAGATAAAAAAGAGCACCAGGCGTAAGGCATCTTAAGAACTTACTGTACGTACTCTCTCGATATTTCCACTCCAGAAGTGATAGAAAGAATTAAAAAAATAGCACTCCGTCTTCAGGCCACGAGTGGCCTACCGGGACCATCCGACCGCCGTGTCGTTCTCACAGGAGGATGCGGATAGGAGGGGCGTGGGGTCAGCACACCACTCTCCCGGTCGTTATGTGATATTCTTGACCGAAGCCGCTACTATTCGGTCGAGTAGCTCCTCAATTGGAATCACGAGGCTGAGTGCACTCCGAAAAATGGCAACAGCGCATGGCGGCTGGATGGTCACCCATCCAAGTGCTGACCACGCCCAACAGCGCTTAACTTCGGTGATCTCACGGGAACCGGTGTATCCACTGCGGCAAGGCCGTTGCCTTTAGAAATAATAGAATGATAAAATTGTTACATATGCCATTTACAACTTCAGTCTACTACGTCTACTTTGTCACAAATCCAAGTATTCTCATTATACTAGGTGGTTATAATTAAAGAGCAGCTACTCAATGAGGTCCAGTGTGGGCTACAATGATCGCACGGCAGAGAAACTTGATAGATATGCTAATGCGTTAGTGAGGAACCAAGCTGGAAAAAAATTAATTCCAGTTTCGGCAACCAGGTCCACATCCGCCGTTGAACACTGTCTGTACGACGGCATGACAACCACACTGACATTTGAAAAGCCATAACTTGAGTGAACACTGTGGCTATCGAGACGAGGGATCATGCGCTGCTAGTAAAATTGTTTTGTGTGAACGGGAGTAATTACAGTGCTACATTGAGAGAGTATTGCCGAGTGAAGGGTGTGAGGAGAGGCCCTTTGTCGTTAAATCGTTTAGAGGTATGTTGTGTGGTGAGGTATAATGTTGGATGGGTGTACTGACCTCCAAATTTTTGGACACGGTAGGCTCACCGGTCAAAGTTATTGTGACGGTGTACTCCTTACATATATACTTTTTTCAGGAGTTCGTTCGGCTCCAAATTCATTTTTATGGGTGAGATTACCCTACCGCATCGAACAGCTCAGGTGGAGCAGCTCTTAGAACGAGAGGGTGTAAGGTGTCAGGCAAATCCAACACCTTCCATGAAAACCCGGACATGATAAGCAAATCCAGTAGTATGTCAGATAGCTCCGAATAAATCGTGACATTAAATTAACCAAAGTAATACGAGTAACGAGTGAGCAAATGGAATACCACAGACTAACACAAGAATGCCTAAATGCATGTCATACCTTCCCACCGTGAGACAGACGCAGTTCCGAGGGGAGAAACGAGAACAGAAGCCGAGAGCAGAACCGTGTTAAGCTGGAAGGCCCTACAATAAGGGACGGACGGACACCCATGTCGCCAGCTAACCGCTAGGACCGCACCACCCGCAAGTTTTAGTGTGAGACTTTTTCGCGTCTCTGTTACGTTAGGACCACCCCCAGCTCATGTTAAAAGCTAGAGCCCTCGAGAAGAACAGTATAGATATTACGATAACACAAAAAGGATTACACCACCCTCAAGTTTTAGCGTGAGACTTTTTCGCGTCTCTGTTATGTCAGGACCAACCCCCCAGCCTATGTTAAAAGATAGAACCCTCCAGAAGAAAAGTATAGATCTTACAATAACGCTAAAAGGACCACACGAGCTGCAAGTTTTAGCGTGAGACTTTTTCGCGTTACGTTGCAAACTTTGAAAACATTGCCCCACCACGAAAAGTATAACGTTTCTCATTGGATGGACAGAATTTTTGTAGGCAGAGCTTAAGGTTAACATTGATACCCTGATTGGTCAGATGAAAACACAGCCAGATAGTTTTTTTAAACCAACTTCGGTAAATTGTAGTAAGGAGAAGTTAGGAGGGAGTTGCTTCCGAGAGGGCGAGCTGGACGGAGCTGCGCCGGCCGCCGCCCCCTGACGAACACCGACAAGGTAATGAACGCACGCGATGCCGCATTTTTGAGCGCATAAGGCTTCACTCAGAACTGCAGAAGTCTCATCTGTTACATCCTCTTTTTGCGTAATACTAGTGTCGATCGTCAATTAAAGCTCATGGTGTTCACATTTGCCACTTGAAGTAAAAATCTGAAACGCGATGATTTTTCTGTTATATAGTTATTGAGAAGCCACATCAGCCACTGTAATTTACGACAAGTTAGATAAGTAATTAAAAACATAATTGAGGGTCACTGTAGACCATTTTGATAGTTTTCTCTTTTGTGAAACTTAATTTAAACCTAGATTATAGATGTGATATGGCATAGGTCATCCTTCGATCCATTGTAGAACTTGAAAACCCATTCAGGGAATATTCGTTCACATTTTTGTTGAACGCAGTTGGTTTTTACCATCCTGTATTAAAACACTTCCTTTTATCAATAGTGCCATTTAGAAACAATGTTTTGTGAGTAGAATAAAATTTCCAATGGTAAACTTAACTGCTTTTTCGACGTTATTTTACCAGCTAACTAAAAATTGGAAAGCCTTGAACCCCTTCCACTAAATTTAGTTAGTATTAAGATTCTTTTACAGGGAGTGCAGTGGAGCTGACGCTGAAATCATTGGTTATATCATCGCTAGTCTCACTGAACTCTTCTGAATTCTACATGTCATGTGTGGTCTGGCGTCTCCTTACCAGCAACAGGTCCCAGGTTCAAACTAGTCAATTCCCTAAAAAACACGCTCAAAGCGTCGTTGCGCGAAAGTGGTAGGGAGACACGATATAGAACAAACGGAAACCACGCAGAATATTTAAAAGGGTATTCGGTGAATGGAATAACTTGCCCATTTCTCCGACTTAAGCCACACCGAACACTTATGGGATGCATTGGGGAGGCCTGCTGCAGCACGTCCACACGGATCAATGACCGTACAGCAGTTGTCAACCGCGCTGTTGGAGGGATGGAATGCCGTACTACAGGAACTCTGTACCAACCTTGTGGCCAGCATGGGAGAAGGTTGCAGAGCATACACTGCCGTTCGTAGTGATCAAACACCGTATTAAGAACCATGTACCTCCTTCTGTAATGTCCAGGGGAGCGTCAGGGAAATTTGGTTTCGCTTCAACCTCTTCTTTCGGCTGATGGCCGTCGACCAGCTGTGCTTAGTTGCCCGCACTCCCCATGTCTCCGCTAGTAATTAAGCAATACATGTTAAACAAATAACAGTACTAAAATCATAGCCACTGATATTTAGATTCTGTACCATACTTCGTGAAGGCAGATAGATGCTTGATAATATGGTTTCGGCTGCCTCACAACTCGGAGGATTATTCCGTGCTGTATTGAAGTGTAAAACTTCGTACAGTTTTTGTTGCTCATAGACGGGGTGTCTTTCCACTCTGATGTCTTCAACTATCGCAACGGCCATTCCTGGAATGCTCCAAATCCAAACACTGGACTCGTCTCAGAACGCCTGCAACAGTCCTCTGACAATCATTTCGCTGGCACTGTACAACATCAGTTAACAGAATCCTATTTGCTATCACCCTGCGAACTGATGCACGTTACCTACGATTCGCGCAGTATGTGCTTCCTCGGGTACTCACTGCGAGAGGAAGTAATTTCAACACGGCGGAGTACTCTACTCACCGATATTGATGTCCTCAAGTACTTGAACAACAGATACCCAACATCCGTGACCAAGTACTCACACCGTATGACTAGCGCGATCGGCAGATTTGACTACGTATTTTTTCCAACAGCATTAGCTGTAGTCGTTGTCGTGTGAAACCCAACTACAAAATGAAGAGGGACTGGTTTGTATGGCCCCAGCTCCTGTCTGATTCAACAGCAGCCGGCCGTTGTGGCCGAGCGGTTCAAGGCGCTTCAGTCCGGAACCGCGCTGTTGCTACGGTCGCAGGTTCGAATCCTCCTTGGGCATGGACGTGTATGATATCCTTAGTTTAGTTAGGTTTAAGTAGTTCTACGTCTAGGGGAGTGATGACCTCAGATGTTAAGTCCCATAGTGCTCAGAGCCATTTGATTCTACAGCAACTAATTTCACGGAGAGCGGAGAAAAACTTTATGTGCTGTTGCAGTGCAAGGACTGAGTCTGTTGGCCATTGGTTTGTACAATTGCTAAGAGCTTGTTGCTACTAAGTTGCTTGTGTCCACAAAAACCTAAATATTCTTTTCCGACAAACAGTTCCTTCATCTCAATGTAGTTTAGTATTGTGAACCGCCGGCCGTAGTGGCGGAGCGGTTCTAGGCGCTACAGTCTGGAACCGTGCGACCGCTGTGTGATGTCCTTAGCTTAGTTAGGTTTAAGTAGTTCTAAGTTCTAGGGGACTGATGACCTCAGAAGTTAAGTCCCATAGTGCGCAGAGCCATTTGAACCATATTGAATTGTCAACCAGCTTTTTATGTTTGACATTTGACGACCCTAATTCTTTCAGTCAGTGCAAAGTTAGCAAATAATTTGGATTTTCTTCTCCTGCCCGGGGAATATTTGGGACGTAGCAGAGTCAGTTTGAAATAACTTGTATGGCAATGTCGTAAACTTTGTCTACAGTTGACTGTAAGGCATTTGGCTCAAAGCATGAAATTCTCTCTTTCTCTCCATTTAAGATAGTAGTACCTATCTCTTGCGTTGTGCAATCTCATATGATACATCACAACAAGCCATCTTTTGGTATTGCAGCTTCGTTATTTCTTACCCTATACAGCTGTCAAGACGACATTCCGGTCAGAAAAGTTGAAAATTTCCCGTGTCGAACTAATATGAGTAACTAACTTCTTTTGGAAAGCACACAAAGCACTACACACGAAAATGTACGATGCTGGAAACAAACCATTTTCTTTTCGGATTTATTCCTTCTTCTTTTTTCCTTCGCGAGCTGTAATTATTACTTAGGGTCATTTTAGACATTGTGAACTTATTGTATAGATCTACTCCATTTCATTACGTAAAGGCATTCCAGAAAAGGAAGACCAATTTTACAAATGGCCCTTGCGTCACAGGGAAAAGCGAAAAGAGTGTATTGGGTAGGGCGTCTTCCTTTCTAGTGAAATGGCATTTCTCATTCACTGGCGTCTTTGGAAAAGCGCTGTCGTGGGGTGTTTCGTTCAATGCGGAGGGTGCGCTTTTCATGGCACATAGAGGCTGATAAGATTACACCCAATTTCTCAGGTGATGGCGGCGGCGGCGGCGGCAGCGGCAGCGGCAGCGCTGGGTGACGTCTTTCGCATGCAGCCGCCGAAGCTGCTGTGCTTGCTACAGTAAGCTCTTGGTGCAAAGCAGAGTTGGGTTGGCACCTCACCTGCCATATAATTTAGGACGTCTTTGCCGATTGCCGGAAAATTTATCACTTTGTTCATTGCAAATAATTTAACTATTTCCAGAATGTGTATGTGTGTTTGTGTGTGTGTGTGTGTGTGTGTGTGTGTGTGTGTGTGTGTGTGTGTACGCACGCGCTCAGAAGATAGCACAATAGTCAATTTTCTCTGTTAATTATGATACTCCCTGTCCCGTCGCACACTTATGTCCTTTTTCCCTTCCATCCTCCCACATTCACCATACGTTCTAAATTTGAAACCAGAATTACTCTCTGACCAACAGCATCACTCTCAAGTACTCGCAGCACGACCATGACTGTCATAATGCAGAATATCAACTGCAACATCATCATCATCATCATCATCATCATCACAATCATCTTCATCGTCACCGCCACCACTACCACCACCACCACCACAACCACCTATAGTATCAGCAGTTGCACCTCTACCATCATTAACAAACATAACAGCATCCTATCACTTAAAACCACTACATTACGGTCGCCATGGAAATATGAATCGCATGTTACAAGAGGCAGTAATTGAAATGAGGCAGATGGGGAAAAAAATTAGTAAACTGTTTATTATTTTAAAAGTAATCGCCAAAACTGTTAATATACACTCCTGGAAATTGAAATAAGAACACCGTGAATTCATTGTCCCAGGAAGGGGAAACTTTATTGACACATTCCTGGGGTCAGATACATCACATGATCACACTGACAGAACCACAGGCACATAGACACAGGCAACAGAGCACGCACAATGTCGGCACTAGTACAGTGTATATCCACCTTTCACAGCAATGCAGGCTGCTATTCTCCCATGGAGACGATCGTAGAGATGCTGGATGTAGTCCTGTGGAACGGCTTGCCATGCCATTTCCACCTGGCGCCTCAGTTGGACCAGCGTTCGTGCTGGACGTGCAGACCGCGTGAGACGACGCTTCATCCAGTCCCAAACATGCTCAATGGGGGACAGATCCGGAGATCTTGCTGGCCAGGGTAGTTGACTTACACCTTCTAGAGCACGTTGGGTGGCACGGGATACATGCGGACGTGCATTGTCCTGTTGGAACAGCAAGTTCCCTTGCCGGTCTAGGAATGGTAGAACGATGGGTTCGATGACGGTTTGGATGTACCGTGCACTATTCAGTGTCCCCTCGACGATCACCAGTGGTGTACGGCCAGTGTAGGAGATCGCTCCCCACACCATGATGCCGGGTGTTGGCCCTGTGTGCCTCGGTCGTATGCAGTCCTGATTGTGGCGCTCACCCGCACGGCGCCAAACACGCATACGACCATCATTGGCACCAAGGCAGAAGCGACTCTCATCGCTGAAGACGACACGTCTCCATTCGTCCCTCCATTCACGCCTGTCGCGACACCACTGGAGGCGGGCTGCACGATGCTGGGGCGTGAGCGGAAGACGGCCTAACGGTGTGCGGGACCGTAGCCCAGCTTCATGGAGACGGTTGCGAATGGTCCTCGCCGATACCCCAGGAGCAACAGTGTCCCTAATTTGCTGGGAAGTGGCGGTGCGGTCCCCTACGGCACTGCGTAGGATCCTACGGTCTTGGCGTGCATCCGTGCGTCGCTGCGGTCCGGTCCCAGGTCGACGGGCACGTGCACCTTCCGCCGACCACTGGCGACAACATCGATGTACTGTGGAGACCTCACGCCCCACGTGTTGAGCAATTTGGCGGTACGTCCACCCGGCCTCCCGCATGCCCACTATACGCCCTCGCTCAAAGTCCGTCAACTGCACATACGGTTCACGTCCACGCTGTCGCGGCATGCTACCAGTGTTAAAGACCGCGATGGAGCTCCGTATGCCACGGCAAACTGGCTGACACTGACGGCGGCGGTGCACAAATGCTGCGCAGCTAGCGCCATTCGACGGCCAACACCGCGGTTCCTGGTGTGTCCGCTGTGCCGTGCGTGTGATCATTGCTTGTACAGCCCTCTCGCAGTGTCCGGAGCAAGTATGGTGGGTCTGGCACACCGGTGTCAATGTGTTCTTTTTTCCATTTCCAGGAGTGTATTTACCCTGTTGTGAGACGGTCAGTGCCTTCACGTAAAACTGTTTGCGGGTGCCAAAGGAGGCGTGATAGCACCCAGGCGTGCAACTCTTGCTCCGAAGCAAATCGACGTCTACGAATGTATTTTTTCCAGGCTTCAGAAATATGCAAATCACACGGGGAGAGGTCGAGACTGTATGGGGGATGCGTAATGGCTTCCCAGCGAAACTTCTGCAGTATAGTTCGAGGAATCTTGGCAACATGTGGGCGAGCATTACCCTGCAACAGAATGATGCTGCCCGTCAACATTCCTGGGCATTTGGACTTCATAGCGGGCTTCAATTTCTGCAAAGTGTCCTCGTACCGTTGTGGGTTAATTGTGGTGCCTTGTTCCAGAGCCGGGCGGTGTGGCCGAGCGGTTCTAGGCACTTCGGTCAGGAACCGCGCGACCGCTACGGTCGCAGGTTCGAATCCTGCCTCGGACGTGGATGTGTGTGATGTCCTTAGGTTAGTTAGGTTTAAGTAGTTCTAAGTTCTAGGGGACTGATGACCTCAAATGTTATGTCCCACAGTGCTCAGAGCCATTTGAACCATTGAACCTTGTTCCAGAGACTCAATTAGCAGTGGGTCCTTGCAGTCAAGAAAAAGGTCTTCGTGACTTCCCCGGAGTTTGCGTGTGTGTTGTTTCGACTGCGCTGCAGAAGTTTCGCTGGGAAGCCCTTACAAATCGTCTATACTGTTTCGATCTCTCCCCTGCGCCTTCCAAATTTTTGGAGCCCTGAACACGGACATTTGTGGCCATTGATTTGCTTCGGATGAAGAAGTGTACGCATGGGTACAATCTTGGTTCCACAGGTAACCGCAAACATTTTTACAAGAAGGCATTGACCGTCATGTTGGGCAGTGTGAGATAAATGTACACTACTGGCCATTAAAATTGTTACACCACGAAGATGACGTGCTGCAGAAGAGAAATTTAGCCGGCAGGAAGAAGATGCTGCGATATGCAAATAATTAGTTTTTCAGAGAATTCACACAATGTTGGAGCCGGTGACGACACCTACAACGTGCTGACATGCGGAAAGTTTCCAACCGATATCTCATACACAGACGACAGTTGACCGGCGTTGCCTGGTGAAACGTTGTTCTGATGCCTCGTGTAAGGAGGAGAAATGCGTACCATCACGTTTCCGACTTTGATAAAGGTCGGATTGTAGCCCATCGCGATTGCGGTTTATCGTATCGCGACATTGCTTTTCGTGTTGGTCGAGATCCAATGACTGTTAGCAGAATATGGAATTAGGAGGGTAATACGGAACGCCGTCCTGGATCCCAACGGCCTCGTATCACTAGCAGTCGAGATGACAGGCATCTTATTCGCATGGCTGTAACGGATCTTGCAGCCACGTCCCGATCCCTGAGTCAACAGATGGGGACGTTTGCAAGACAACCATCTGCCCGAACAGTTCGACGGAGACCATGGCTACGGTTACTCTTGACGCTGCATCACAGACAGGAGCACCTGTGATGGTGTACTCAACGACGAATCTGGGTGCACGAATAGCAAAACGTTATTTCTTCGGATGAATCTTTTGTGACGGCCTTCGTAGCGACAACACTTCGCTGTAGAAACGGCCTACGAAGTCACCGCCACACTTTTAATAGCGGGCCGACCGGTCCGCTGGAACAGTGAACAGAAAGATGAAAACCCAAACACTCGGATTAAATGAAAGTCGGTACTTATCTTTATTAACGACGATACAGAACACAGTGGTGAACATGGTCTACAGAAATCTGTCTAGTTCGAGTCGGAGCGGCTTGGTCAGCGTCGGCTGACGACAAACAACAACTCTGCTGCGATGAACACACAACTGACTAGCAGGTACACAATTCGGTGGCGAGTCTACAACTGAGCGGCGAATCCAGAACTGTCCTAGCGCTCGCGACTCCAGCGCTTAAGAAGCCAGAAGCCAGCGGTGGCGCGCGCAGACTTGCGGCGATTTCCTGTATCGCTGGCGCTGCTTATGCGGACGGCGTCCGGACTTTGATGCTGCCAACCTTTTTGGCAGCGGGCTCGGTTGGCATTACTGGCTAGGATATAACAGAATCCATGTTCTGGTTACAGCATCAGGATGGTCGCATCCGTGTTCGAGTGCTGCCCTGACCAGCACATTCTACAGGTCTCTCACCAATTGAAAACGTCTGGTCATTGGTGGCCGAGCAACTGGCTCGTCACAATGCACCAGTCACTACTCTTGATGAACTGTGGTATCGTGTTGAAGTTGCATGGGCAGCTGTACCTGTACACGCCATCCAAGCTCTGTTTGACTCAATACCCAGGCGCATCAAGGCCGTTATTACGGCCAGAGGTGGTTGTTCTGGGTACTGATTTCCCAGGATCTATGCACCCAAATTGCGTGAGAATGTAATCACAATCAGTTCTAGTATAATATATTTGTCCAATGAATACACGTTTATCATCTGCATTTCTTCTTAGTGTAGCAATTTTAATGGCCAGTAGTGTATTAGCAGTCTGGTGGTTACTTCTGAATTAATAAACAGTTTACTTACTTCTTTTCCCTCTATCTTGTTTTCATTTGACTGCCCCTTATATGCCATATGTACCGTAATTAATACCAGAAACTCACGAATGTGTCACTACACGACAATTAAAGCAAAACGTTACAGATTATTATGACCACCGACCTGCTGTCGATATCAACTCGTCCACGCAGCAGCAGCGTTGCCTGGCGAGGAATGACTACTGGCCAGACACGCGCACAGTGTAGTATGAGTGGGCATGCTGTCCGTGTGTAGAATGGAGAAGACGCGCGATCTACCTGAGTTTGACTGAGGTCAGACTGTGATGGTCCGGAGGCTCGGTACCAGCATTTCTGAAACTACACAATTTGTCAGGAGTTCGAGGAGTGCTGTGGTGATTCTCCTCAACACGTGGCGAAACCAAGGTGAAACCACATCCAGACGTCGTGTGGTTGGACCGCCACCCTTCATTACAGATGTCGGGCGTCGTAGGCCTGTCAGACTGCCAAAACAGGACAGCTGGAACTAACATCAGACTTTAGTGCTTCGCAGAGTACAAGAGTGTCTGAACACTCAGTGCACCGAACACTCCTAAAGATGGGCCTCCGCAGCCGGCGACCCATGCATCTGCCAATGTTAACACCGCGACATCGGCGACTATGACTGAAATGGGCGCGTGACCATCGGCACTGGACGTTAGCACAGTGGCAGAGCGTTGCATGGTCTCATGAATTCCGATTCCTCCTTCAACATGCCGATGGGAGGGCCCAAATCCGTCGTCTTCCAGGGGAACAGCTCCTTGACACCTGTACTACAAGACGTAGACACGATGCGAATGCTCCATTATGCTCTGAGGAACACTTACGAGGGCATCCATTGGTCCAGTGGAGTTCGTGAAAGGCACCATGACGGCCAAGGGGCATCGTACACTGGTTGCAGGCCACGTGCACTCCTTTATGACGATAAGAAAGGTAATGTCACGAGGCCAGGAGGATGGTGGAGTGATTCGAAGAACTCAGTGGCGGGTTCAAACTGATGTGCTGGCCTCCCCAGCTCGCCAGATCTGAACCCAATAGAACACGACTGGGGTGTGATGGAACGTGTCCTCAGAGCTCATCACGAAGCTCCCAGAAATTCACGGAAATTAGTTGACTTGTGCGAGCAGATGTGATGCAGCTCCCTGCACCGACTTACTGAGGCCTCATTGCTTCCTTGCCACCATGCGTCGCCGCTGTCATCCGTGCCAAAGGTGGACGATATAATGGCTGTTAGTTAGATGGTCACAATGTTCTGGCTGATCCGTGTAACGTGGATGTAGTGAAGATTATAACTTTTTCGCGTCATTTGCAACGTGACACAGCTGCCCCTACCGATGTCATTTTGTGCAACCTGCAATGTTGTATCTGACGTTAAAAATTCATAGAAGGGATTTTCGTACTGTCTCGCTTGCTACACGCCAACTATTCGTCCTATAGAAAGAATAAACACACGTTTCTTTAGAAAATTAAAAGTTGTTAAATTCTGTGTTGTGATACGTTTCCACTAGAACTAGTAGTTTTTGAGTTATTCAAGAAAAACATACGAAAGTGACCAAACACATCTCTACACCATTCTCATCACTCACCACACAGGATTGTTAGTATACTGTTCGTGGCGCTCCCTCCTACCCCTATACAAAAGTTTGCGACTGCACGTATTATTTCCCACATTCGAACATTTTCGGCCTTCAATGACTGGCACTAGTACGCCACCGGTTTAAATTGTACAAATTGTAAAATTGACGTTTGTGTAAATTTTACTTAACAGTTTTGTGAGTTTTAACGGCGCAAACAAAATAATTTCATCCCTGTATTTGTCAGGCCTTCTCACTACGAAACTATTTTGCTTGTAAGTGTTAACTTTCGATCTAAAATCAACGTAACTGGTTGTAATGCACCTTTTAGAAAAGTCTATTTTCTTTCCATACCCTAACGGGCACGTTTAAATCAGTAATGTTAACGAAATAGCCGGCTACGCTCTCGTGGCAAAATAGTTCAGTCAATAGAGATAAAAAAAATGTCGAATATAGGGAATAGTTCGTGTAGTCGGAAATTTTTGTACGGTGGTAGGAGAGGATGTCACGAACAACATACTAAAAATCCTAACTGATGGAGGACAAGTGTGGTAATGGGGCGCGTACGAATTTCACTTCTGTACATTTTTCTTTAAAAACTCGAAAACGGTGGCCTCCAGCGAGAACGTATCCCAGTACGAAATTTAACAACATTAAATTTCCTGCTAAAAGGTGTAGGACCTATTGTTTGCGCTTAGCGGCCGGGAAAATATGAAAATCTCAAGCCCGGTTTCTGAAGGTCCCATGCAGTATTACGAATTGCATAAAAAAGAAATGGGCTGGGGCAGCTTAATCACCCTATGGTTCTTGGACAAAAAAGGGTGATGGAAGATCCCGTAACAATTACGTCGTCGGCACTGGTTTCCATCGAGAGTTACGTGTGGACTGCCGTTCTGACGAATGAAGACACTAAAATCCCTATATTCATTACATTTTCTATTTCTAGATGTTGTCTGATCTATAAGAAATTATTGAATTTCTCTCCTAAAAGCCTGCTGATCTGGAGCAAAGATTACCGTAGCTCCATCTTTTAAAAATTTCTGTGGTTAACAGTGCGTAAATATGCTCTGTGTTTCGTGAGCCGCTGGTCGTTAGTCATTTAGGTGGAAAGAGATTACAAATATTTTTAACGGCTTGAAAAGTGTTTGAGGTGAGCGCGTCAAGCTAGAGCACTGGAAAAAAGAATTCTGTCTCCACCGGGACACATTATGCTAATACCGTGTACAACCATCCCTAACTTAGATAATGAGCTAAGTGTGGCGTGGAGGAGGCTCCACTAGTTTATTCAGGTACACCATATCCAGCTGAAACCACTGATGCATTATCAGATCTCGCTGGGCTACCAAATTACGGGCATGTAGAGTGCCTCGCTTCACCCACTGCTCCGAACGGTCCTACAGATTATTATTCTCACTGAACTGCAATCCTAGCAACTAGAGCAGTGATAACAACGGTGTAATGTGAGAATGTAGACTTTCCCGGCGTGTACTACTGATGAATAACGTGAGAATGTAACATTCCCGGCGTATTCTACTGATGAGTAAGGCCGGTATTACACTATCAAATTTCTTTGTCAAAGATTTGATCAAAGATGTGATCAAATATTCCGTAAAATATATTTGACAAATATCTTGGACGTAGCGCTAGAAGGGGTATTACACTGTCATCATATTTTTCGTCAAAGTTCAAGATGGCTGACAACAACAACTTGTTATTAACCGCAGCAGTTGCATGTACCACAGTTGCTCAGTGTGCACATGGGGAAGAGAAGCGGGGGGAAAAAAAAAGGAAACGTACCTGGGTGAAGCCGTGGGTTTTACGACGACACGATAATAGCGTAGAGGAGGACGTCAAGTCGTACATCAATTACTTAAGAATGGATGAGTATAGATTTCTATATGTGCTCAGTGAAGTGTATCCTCATATCACAAAGCATAATATTCACTTAAGAATTGCTACATCTGCAGAAGACAGGCTCACTGTAACACTCCGATTCCTTGCTACAGGAGAGAGTTAGGTTAGGTCTCCAATCTTCTTAATCTATTTTTGTATTCAGGGTGCCTCTCATCGTAAAGCGCCTCTTCAGCTTTATACATCTCTATTAATTTTGTAGTTGTCGGTACACACCAATTGTATTTACCGGCAATGTTTATAAAGCACTGCAGATGACAGAACGCTGCAGCGATGCTAGCGTTCCACGTAGTAACATGTCACATTGCAGTGAACAGAAGACAAGCGACTTCTTTGAACAAATCTACAGCGAGTCCCTAGATTTGATCAAATATTTGACGCCATTTGTCAAAGTTCCCTATCACACCATCAAATTTCTTTGACAAAGATATTTAACAAAGATATTGGACAAATAAATTTGATAGTGTAATACCGACCTAACTCTCGGGTTTGCACCCGGTTGGGAGTGTTAAAATACCGCGACACACTGAAGTGTGTCTGTCATACCCACAGTCTTCTCCAGTATGCGTACAACCCAGTGAACACAGCTGTTATCATCTTGGAAACTGAGACTCGTCACGGAAAAAGGGCAACGATAGATCACCGACGCACAAACTGGACAGCAGCCGCCTGGCGACGTGCACTGCGGCAAACGAATTTGTTTGGAGACGCGAAGCTTTGTGTGTGCCTGTGAGCGATAACCTTTTGCGAGATATCTCACTCAAAATATTCACTGCATGTAGTTCCCTTCGCGAAGTTTGCTGGGAGTCTTGTTGACATGAACCTGCATTCACAGAAATTACTGTCCAGTTTAAACATACCACATCACTGCCATGACCTAAACCATGGAGGATGATATGACCGTCTGGCAAAAGTTTCGTTTTGGGAAAACAGGAACGATAATTTCTGTATCACAAAATGCACTCTAAGACAAATCGAGGCGCCACGAAGGAATTATCCAAATGGGACAAATCAGTAGGTGTACATGAACACACAAACAAAAAATCAGTATTTCGGGAAAAATTGATAATTTGTTCAAGAGCAAGAGCTTCACAGATCGAGCAAGTCACAAGAGCGTTGATCCACCTGTGGCCCTCGCCGTGTGCAGACGGGTGTTACCTATATCTTGCTAAAACGTATGCTCGGGATCAGTTGGCATGAAGGACGACGAAACGAGACGTAGAATATCATCGGCATGCGGCTGTGCTGTAAGGATGCTGCGGGTGGCAACCAAAGGAGTCCTGCTGTGAAAAGAAATGGCACCCCAGACCATCACTCCTGGTTGTCTGGCTGTAGGGCGGGCGGCACTCAGGTTGGTATGCCAGCACCGTCCGGGCCACCTCCAGAAACGTCTTCGGTCTGAAATCTCATTGACAGAATTTGTCCGCAGCTCGTGGTCTCGTGGTCTCGCGGTCGCGTTCTCGCTTCCCGAGCACGGGGTCCCAGGTTCGATTACTGGCGGGGTCAGGGATTTTCACGTGCCTCGAGATGACTGGGTGTTTCTGTTGTCCTCATCATTTTATCATCAGCCATGAAAGTGGCGAGATTGGGCTGAGAAAAGTTGGGAATTTGTACGGGCGCTGATACCGACGCAGTTGAGCGCCCCACAAACCAAATATCATCATCATCATGGAGTAGAACTGTCTTCAGTGAAGAGTCCCACTTCGAATTGAGCCTCGATGACGAGTGATGACGTGTCATCACACAGCGAGAATTTGTACTGCTTTTTTTCGTCCTTGCCAGCCCTCACCTCGGACCCAGTTGAGAACGTTTGGAACATTAAGTGTAGGGCCTTCCAACCAGCTCCGGATTGTGACTGTGTAAACCGCCAATTGGACAGAATGTGGCACGATAACCCTCAGGATGACATCCAACAACTCTAGCAATCAATGTCGAGCTGAATACCGATAACTGCTTGAATAAGGGCCATAGGTAGACCAACGAATTATTGACTTGCTCCGTTTGTGAAGCTCTTTTTCTTGAATAACTCATCCAGTTTCTCTGAAATTGTAATCATTTTCTACTCTGTACCTGTACAACACATGTACAACGAGTAATTACTTCGTGGTGGGCCATTTTTTGTATGCCTTTGAGTATAACGAAGACAAAAGCTGCATTAAGAGAAATCGTTACGCGACGGCCGGAGTGGCCGTGCGGTTCTAGGCGCTACAGTCTGGAACCGAGCGACCGCTACGGCCGCAGGTTCGAATCCTGCCTCGGGCAGGGATGTGTGTGATGTCCTTAGGTTAGTTAGGTTTAATTAGTTATAAGTTCTAGTTGCATAGTGCTCAGAGCCATTTGAACCATTTGAAATCGTTACGCAAAAATGCAGAGAAAAATAGGCACACAATCAAAAAAAGGATTAAAGTGTTTTAAACAGGGCGCTAAGAGAAAGACTATAAATTTTCCATGTTTAATGTGGTCTCCACATTAAAGATAAACAGCTTACCGTTATTGAAGCTGGTATTTCGCCAGCTTGGTTCAGTGAAGGAAGATAGTAATTCAGCAAGAAATAAATCTGAAACTGATACCAGGTAATATTCTGTAATTGTGGCAAGAGATTAAAAAAAAATACGTTGTAATGCACATGAAAGTCTACTGCGTCCGTAACTTCGTGACTGGCGATTATCATCGATCGTGCACTCCAGTCTTCCTGCGTTATGGAACTGTGTTGGTTCGCTATCTTCGCTGTGATGTGGTCGTACGTCTCGCAAAAGTTCAGACATGCAACAAGAGTTACAGCCAATCGTTGTGTTTTCGCTTTCTGAAACTTCCCTTCTATGGAACCTTAAATGCGGAATGGTAAAGCACAAGATATATCGTTTGAAGGAGAGGGAGAAACTGTCAGATTCGTTCCGTACAAAATAAAGCTGTCTGGCACGCTATGAAACGTCATGCGACTTGCCATGGTTGCCACTTCAGTCAACTGATGTCCTGAAGATTGCTATAGACGTCGACTACTCAAGGAGAACGTTTTCACCGTAATACATACAACTAATAAACTGCAGTTCTGTGCCCAGTTTGATACTGAAACACTGTTAGAAACAGACTACAAAGCGCAACGGCAAATTTCCAATTCACATTTCAAGAGGAAACTGGTGTCCATGTAAATGCTGTTCAAGGCACTGCAAAAGCTTAACTAAAAAGCACCCAGCTTAACAAATAAAAATAATCGTAAGAATATTTTTGAGTAATGAGGAACCAAAAAAAGTCTACGTTCAGTGGTTGCCGAGAAGCAGTGATTTTCGAGTCGTTCATTAAAAAATAGGAATTTAGGGAGTACACATTCATTTCGATCGTTGTATGATGATTCGTAGAAGTTGTGGGCTGAGGGATCCTACAATCTGGAGTTCGAATGTATGAAATATATTTTCACGTATTGTACTTGAAATAAAACCCCGCAATAAAACATTGCATCTGTCGAAATTATGCACAATGAAATTTCAGAGAACAGTCTCAGTCATCAGACAGTACGTTGGTTTAAGGTCAAATATGCCGCCTTCAGCAGCGCCAGTGTGGTGCAAAGTTTGGAGCACTGAACATAATTCACGCAAGTTTTTTTTTTTTTTTTTTTTTTTTTTTTTTAGGAGACTGAATAAAAACATCGCTGCAGCTTTATGTTTACTTTGCTACAAAAGTACGATCGGTTTCATAACGTTAGTTACATCATCAGATGAATCCTGGATAGAAGCAAGCTTGAAATAATACCACGAAGTGACAACCTTGGATACAGAGAAGGTCATCTCTTTTGCCAGAAGTGGCTGAATGTAAGTAATATGAAATATAGCAACGATCAGTACTTACAACATGATGCAATATCATGTTATAATTGTACGTACTGAATATTGCTCTATTTCATATTACTTACATTCAGCCACTTTTGGCAAGAGAAATGACCTTCTGTGTATCTAAGGTTGTCAGTTTCTGGTATTATTTCACGTTTTCTTTCTATTCAGGACTTCACCTGATGATGCAACTAACGCTACGAAAAAGTCGTCCTTGTGTGTTAAAGTAACCATATAGCTGCTGCTGTCTTTTTAATCAAAATGAAGTCTTTTGGCTGTGGCTGCTCGCTAACAAACTTTTATGTTCAGTTACTTGAAATACTTGCACCGTGATGCCATCGTTACTTTTTTTTTTTTTTTGCAACACATACGAAAATTTATAGTTAATAATTGTAGTAACAGATAAATTTGCCACTTGATCTGATTGCTACTTGATTTAGCATATCAAGTAGCAAATTTATATTTATCTGTTACTACAATTCTCATGATGCTAACTGTAAATGAATAATATACTGTCTTACCCATATATATATACATATATATGACATGGACTATCTTTGTAATTAGTGTAGCAGTATTCGCTGTAATATTCACAAAATCAATATCCCCCTGTACTGGAGTAAAAGGCGTTTCAGTTGAATATATGAACTTTTTCCAAACACGTAGCATCTTTGTAATATTACGATATATCATAGCATCTTTGACACTCATTTGTTTGTAAACACTATGTATCTATCAGAGCATGCGGTGCATGTTAGAAGTCTGTTCTGTGATTAAGGTGAAGTGCTCAGTGATACAAATTTAAGTTTGCAACGATAGAAATGTGGTGAAAATGTATTCAATGACAAATCTGAAGCGCTCAATTATGCAAGTTTATGTGTGCAATGATGTGAATACGGCGAAACCTACAAACGTTGTCTGCTGGACGAAAACTATGAAAACAAGTACTCAAAACCGACATTTCACGTGAGTCACATCCCAATGCAAACCTGTAACTGAAACAGCTTTGTGACGTGCTTATAATTATGTATTAGTTATATTTTAGGACAACTAATCAGTAAAAAACGCAGCACATGTTGTAATGAAAGCATGAAAGCAGTCTGACGATGAATCGTGATGATTCGAAACCGATAACGTTACCTTTTGCATATAGAAACAAAATAAATTTGTGGCTGGTTGCTGTCTCAACACCATTAACATTTGTCTTCAAATAACAGCTACGGTCACCAGCCATGTCATCATATGACAAAATCGCAAATTTATTATGACTGTGAATCCCAGCTACAACAAGTTTATTGAGGAATATCCTTCTTCAGACCGCCAAAAATATGGTAATAAGATGGGGAGAGATCAGGACTGTATGGATGGTGTGTACGAGCTTTCCAGTGAAAGGTCTACAGCGCACTCGAAACAACCTTTACCCTTACGCTTCCTCGATAACGTCCCGATCTCTCTCCTGCGATTTCTATATTTTTGGAGCCGCGAAGAAAGACATTCGTCCAATCTGTTTGTTCTGGCGAAGAACTGCACGCCTAGGTAAAACCATGGCTCCGTAGGCAACCGCAGACTTTTTTCCATGAAGACATTGACCGTTTTGTCTTACAGTGGTATAAATGTATCAACAGTTATGGCGATTACTTTTTAAATAAACAATTATTTGCCTTTCTCCATCCGACTCGTTTTCATTTGACTACCTCGTGTAATAGTGTCATACACAGCAAAGGACTTCGAAGAGCAGTTAACGGAATGGACAGTGTCTTGAAAGGACGATATAAAATGAACATCAATAAAAGAAAAACAAGGGTAATGGCATGTTGTCGAATTAAATCAGGCGACGCCGAGGGTATTGGATAAGGAAATGAGATACTAAAGCGGTAGATGAGTTCTTCTATTTGAGCCCCAAAATTATTGATGATGGCCGAAGTGGGAGTGTGTAATACGTAGACTGGCAAAGGCAAGGAAAGCGTTATTGAAGAGGAGAAATTTGTTAAATGGAATGTAAAATTACGTGTGAGGAAGACATTTCTTAAGGTATTTGCCTCGAGTGTAGACTTGTACGGAAATGAACGTGAACGATAAGCAGTCCAGATAAGGGGAGAATGGAAGTGTTTGGAATATACTACAAAATAGTACTTTATGTGGATAAATCGCGTAAGTAATGAAGTAATGAAAAAAACTGGAAGGAAGAGAATATTCTGTCGTGACCAAACGGAGGGATTGGTTGAAAGGATTCATTCTGAGACGTCAAGGAATCATCATTTTAGTATTAGGGGAAAGCGTGTGAGATAAAATGTGTAGAGTGAGACCGAGAGACGAATACTTTAAGCAAGTTCAAATGGCTCTAGGTTGCAGTAGTTATTCGGAAATTTGGAGGCTTGCACAGGAGTGAGTAGCGTGGAGATCTGCACCAAACAAGTCTTCGGACTGAAGACCACAACAACAATCCGCTGATCTACTCGGAAACAGTTAGTAGCAGACTGGAATAATTACCAAGCACTATTACGGTATTAAATCCAGTGATATTACGCTCACCTACCTCGCTTTGAAGCACGAGACACGGCTACAATTGTCTCTACTACTATGCCACTAGTGAATATCCTGCAGCAGTCTACTTACTTTCAGATATATTCCGTGATCCAATAACAGGACTGGAAAATGTAGGCTTCTAATACCTCATATATCAGTGCAAACTGACTCCTACTAACTTCACCAGACTCTCCACCAAAAACAAAACAAGTTGATAGTTCGAAATAAGATTCTAGTAGCTGAGGCCCCGGCTTATAGGGTTTTTACTCGACTTTATAGGCACTTCATGGTCGCCTTTGACTTTAAAATTGTTTATATATGAAACCGACTATTGCAGTTTCGGCCGTATGGCCAATATCAAATGGAACACTGCGAACTGATAAAACAGAGCGTATACAGCTTGTTTAAAAGGCATTCCATATTTTGAAGAATGGGTTATGGACAAAAGAAATATATCTAGTAAATATGAGTTCTAAAACGCACACTTTAAGAGCTTCTCTACTGTGAAGCTTGTAAGCTCTTTGCTATTACGAACAACCTACAGAAGGCTGAAAGCAAATAAGTAAACAAATGAGAACACATTACACTTTTATTGTGAAACAGCAGAGCTTGTAATGTAAGGAAATGCGTGAAATACGTGTGAACGTAAACATCATGTTACGCTACAGATCACAACTTTTATTTAGCCCTCACATTCGTTGCTTTTGCCAGTTCATAACCTCAGAGGTATGTGTCCTCATTTCCTTACTGCATTCTGTAGATCCTAACAGCAAAGAGCTTGTAATGGAAGAGATGTGGTTCTTAGTAGCGAAGATGAGCAAATCCTCATAGCTCTTAATGAGTGAATTGCAGAACACAAGTTTACTGGACGTTCTTGTCTTGTTTTGATCCATGCTACCATCTTTCACAAAACTGTGCATACCTTTCCTTAACAGAAATGTGAATACCTTTTCTTAACACCCTGTAGATAGTATGGAACTTAGATAGGGCCATGCATGTGGCAGTTACAGAACATGACCCATAATGCCATGGATATAGCAGTTATACAATATCTTGCCATGCATATAGCAGATACGCAATAAATTTCAATGCAAAAATAACTTATCATTCAAATTGCGCTACAGCACACGTTAAAACCTTAAGAAATATCTGACATGTATACATGTCGTCCTCATATCGATATATTCGGTGTTCAACTGCAAGAATGCGTCTACGTTAATCGGGAACTAGATTATGTATATTATAGAAATGACATAAATTAGAGCAAGTGTCACAATTGTTATCGTCTTTGGCACAAATTACATCAAACGATTTCTCGTCCACACCGTATAAATGACAACTGAGGCAGTTGGTCGGAAAACACCTTCACAGGTTTTATCGTTTGTGCTATTCCCAGAGTTCATACGCTGCAGATTAAACGTTCGCTGTCCAAATAACTTAATATCAGTTCTTAATTTGTTAGCAAAATATCTGTAGCTACAGACTGGAATATAGCAACAAAAAAAAAAAAACAAAAAAAACATTGCGGGCAAATACTGCTGTGAGATGAAGATGTTGGAACAGGAGAAAACCACATAACCATAAAAAAGGAGGGCTACACAAGAACACAACTCGTCGAGTTTCCGCAGAAGTAAATGTAATTTACTGCTTTGTGTTCGATCTGACATGAGGCTTCTGCCTATGAGCACGTGTTGGCTCACTCAGTCGTAACGCTCGACGATAAAACCGTAAAATGACTAAGACGGATACCACGTCCGCATACAGGAACACCATTCCTAATTCTTACAAAAGTTTCTGTACTGGCAGAACAACTTCCCTAACTATTGACCACCATTAAAACGTCACCTCCCCTCACAAGACTCACTACGCTCCTGCTGCTACTGGAACGGTTATTTGACGACTCCTCGATTACGCAAATTCCGAACCACTTCAAGAAATTATAGCTCTTTCGTCCAACCAGAGTCAGTAGCACAACGCAGGCAGATTAATTGGCCATGTCCATTCCACCTAACAGCAGTGCTCAATGTGCTACTTCCTGGTAGGACTTTACAAAAGTATCAAAAGCTGCTGGGAAACACCTGTGGTCAGAAGAAGTTCTTACCCCTTAAGCCATTTAGGATGATTACGGAAAGATCGGCCCATCATCAGGAGGATTACGTATATGTCGCCCTTCCACTTTTCCTTCTTCTTCGTCTATACATAATTGAAATGGAAGATTTGGGACGTCAGCTAGTATAATATGTGTTAAAAAATGACGAAATACCTCCACGTTACTACCTGCCTTCCGCATGGAACACGCCTATCTCACCACTGACTACTAGAGTTAGACACATACAGTTGCTGTCAACAAGTATGGGCCTGAAGATGATGCTGTAACAACATCGAAACTAGTCGCCAATAGAACCAACACCTTAATACAGCTGGAGAGATTTAATTTTTTAACATACTTTTCCTTCTTTCTTGATTTTTCCTACTTATTATATCGACATATAAATTGAACAATAGATTCGATAACGTAAAAATTTTCTTTTCACACTTGCTGACAAGGCTTTAAGCTTTTATAATTATGCTCTTTCTTTTGTAGGTTACAAAACACCTAAGAATTTCGAACCTCTTAGCTAGATTTTTAGTGAGTTTCCGCAGGTTTACTATGCCCCTTCTTCTTCTTCCCAGTCTTTATTCCGTGTCTCCACAGGGTCGGCGCGTTAATCTGGATTTGGAAATGTTGGTGGTAGGGGCGGACGGATGCCCTTCCTGACGCAGAAGCTTCTCCCTGGGACGGAATTTTATGTCTCTCGTGTCGCTTGCGTCTAGTGCTCTCAGGTGCATCTCTAAGAACGTTTCCTGAATATCTTTAGAATCGTGTAACTGAGACGGGACGTGGATACCAGCCCAGTATTCAGCAAGTCGGATGTGGAAACCGCCTAAGAACCACATCCAGGCTTGCCAACACACCAGCCTTTTATCCACAGGGCGGATTTGTTCCGGGGCCGGCGAGCAACCCCGAGCTCCAGAAGCGGGTGCTTTAACACGTCCAGCTAACCTAGCGGGGTTTTTGCGATGTCTTTATTTTTCTTTATTCTTCTTCTCGTTAACAAGAGCAATGAATGACTGACTTTTCTGGAACCTTTCCACTTCCCGAAGCGAAACTAATCGTTCAGGACTATTAAAATTTATCTTCGTATACATTCTGTTAATATCCTCTTTTTAACTTAACCATTGCGCCATGCAATTCTGAGTCACTGCGGTTTTAAAATTTTCACCTATTTAAAAAAAAGGCACTGTAAACCATTTGGGATTACCAATATTCCTCCAAAAATGTTTGAATAATTCATCAGTAAGCGAGATTTTTCCTTATTTTTGCTTTTATTCCAGTGTTACTCAACAGAATAGTTACTAACAGTTGAATCTTCTGCTTCCCGGTACTGTATGATTCAAACTACACCTCTTAAGGTAAAGGAATGTCTGTCAACATGGCCTTCAGACTCGGTCGTAGATTTTAGCCCTTATTAGAGCAAACACCGTGGGGCAGTTGGAATCAGTCTCTGATTGCGTGCGAAGCAGAACGCACGTCACTCGCTGAATAGCCGGGTCAAGGATGGCTGCGGCGTGGCCGGTGGCAAAGGCTCGCGAGCAATGCGGGCCGCTTAATGAACTCACCTCTGGTGACAGGCGCAATCACCGCCGCCTGTGCCACGCCGGGCTGTCTCACAGGCCAAAGCGGCCGCCCCCTCATCTCAGACGAAGAGATGGTCACTCAGAATAGTGGAACAGAACAGCTATCCACCAACGACCCTTGGTGCGGCCAAGTGCGGCTGACAGACGGCCAGAACTTCATTCGAAGAACTCCCGAATTCTATGCTCGTTGGGTCTGTGATAAAACGGGCATCTAACTAAAGAAATTTCGACCAGAAAATGATCGTGATTACACAAGTGACCTTTCAGATAAAATGCACTCATGTTAAGGAAAAAAAAAAAAAAAAAACAGAACGCCTTGAAAGACGAATACTGCACCTCATCAGAATGGCTTTGCAGGAGAGATCTGGCTCTTCGCCGGCTCTGGTGCAACAGTGGAACAGTGTGTTGTAACTGCGGCCAGGACGGTCGCGGGGTAGAAATGACGGAAAGCGCGTCGGGACCCGCGGAGAGGCCCGCGAACAACAACACAACGGGAGAGGAAGGACACGACCAACGAAGGACAGAACGAACAACAACAAGATTGAACAACGGAGTCACAAGGAAACCTAATAAATACGTCCACTCGTACACAGAACAAGAAAGTAAGCTGTCTAACGCGAGGCGATGTGTCAACAGACGTACGCGAGATTAGACTGGCTGGCGCTGAGCCTTTTATTTTCTCTTTATTGTCATTTTACACCTTATACGAAAGGTGGGCTGGTAGCGGCAACATTACGCCGCTCTTCAGCCACAGGCAGTACAAAGAGATACAATGAAGACACAGAATAACAGAACGTAACGGTGGAAAAAAAATCAGTAGACACAGTAATTAAAACACCCGAAGCCATTCACATGCGTAGAAAAATAAAAAATTGTCAGCACTGTACACGAACACTGATGGTTGAGATGACACCCGGGAACAATACAGTGTGGGCGGCGAAAACACTGAAGCACAAACACGACGGCACACAACAAAACCGATGGCGATGGTCTCCGGCGCGCGAATGTTCAACTGGCTGAGCGAGAGGCAGGCGCTTAGGTACGCTATCGGGGGCGCCGCTATTGGCCGCTGGATCCACGTGTTCCACTGTGGCGCCCTCTCACTAAAAGCGGGCCAGGAGGCGCGCGCCTCCACACCTTACGGCGCGATGTTGCAGAGAGCTCTATGGGTCTTCGACGTCCATGACGTCTGGCACGGATTCAAATTCCGCGGCGCGCGGTACCAGACAGTGGATACTGTCGCGGACGTGGTATGCATCGTGCACTATCAGCGGTGACAGTCCGTCGCCGTTGATAACGGCATAGGTTATGTGCGCATCGTTCAGTCTCTGCCTATCTTTGACGAGTGTGTGTAAACATGCTAGACGGCAGTGGTGTAAGGAACGACGTCACTGGGGACAGAAATGGCATCGGTAGTGTTTTCTAACGAATCAAGTTCCGTATTTTGATTCACTACCGACTGGGAGAGCAGAATCATAGTGACTGCATTCGCAGAAGACATACAGCGCCAACTCAAGGGCTTATGGTGTGGTGTGCTATTACTTACAACTACAAAACACAGTTGGTGCGTATCCAGGGCGCTGTGACCAGTGTGAATTACGTGTATGACATCCTGCGTCCGTGGCCAAACCTCTTCTGCACAACACCCCTGCAACGATTTTCCAGCAAGACAATGCACAGTCACATGTTGCTGCACAAACTCACACTTTCTTGGTGTCACATAATATCAGCCTTTTGCCCTGGCCCGCCAGTTCACCAGACTTGCCAGTTGAAAATGTTTGGGATACGATGCGGCGCTGTGACCCAACGCCAACCAGCATAGATGAACTGTGGAACCGGATGAATGCAGACTGGGTGGGTATACCATAGGACGACATTCGCGTCGATGCCATCATGCATGGAAGAAGTTATCAGGGCCCATGGCGCATCCTGTCTGTACTAGATAACAGGACACATGCTGGACCGAGGTGACTGAAATGCTGATAATTTCTGCAGAAATTATTAATGTACATGTCCTGTGAATAGCAACATCATATCCCTAGTCGTTCAAGGTGTTCCGTTTTTTTCTGAACATGAGTGTAAATTAATAACCAACGTAATGACGAAGAAAACTGATTCACTAGTAATAGAATAAAGGCAACAAGCTTCTGACAGACTGAAAGTAACGCTCCCGACGTCTGATTCAGTACATCGCAAATATTCTAGTAATATTTCGTGAAAATATAAAACATTGACATTTACGAATATACACACAAATAGAAGAGTAACACCTTTAAGCAATGGAAAATTTATTCTTAAATGTGAGGGAAGACAAAGATAGCAAAAACCTAATTTCCAGAAAGTAAACGACGTAAGAGGTACGCCGCTATATTTATCGCATTTAACTGTCATTACGAAAAGTCTTTAACTACAGAAGTAGTTTCGACGACTGAAAAGTGTTCGAAGTTAACGGAAGTGGTATTTACGGTCATGGAACAAACAGTATGTGAATGAAGACATAAAAATGTGAGGTCTTATAACTGTGACAAAATAATCATATATTTATTAAATTATGTCAAAACGAATTACGTAAAGAACGAGAGTATTCCCCTGAAAACGTCTTTTGGTTCATAGACTGTATGTGAACTTGTGCATATTAATTCAACTTTTAATAGAAACCAAAATGCAAAACACTTTGTGGCGTCCTATGTTAGTATTGGTTATTAATATTTATTATTTTATCAATAAAAGCTTTGACTGCAGGTCCGATCTGTGCCTTAATCTTGCTGACATGCGAGGATAATCTTATCATACCTTTCTCACAGTAGCAAAGGACATCAGTAATATGAGACACCACAACAGGATTTTTCCATAAAACAGAAAATGCGGGAACGACATTGGGTTTATATAATGTATTATACATAAGCGAAAACTGTTTAAATTTTACCTCATTTATTAGTAATTATACGTGGTCGTGTTGTGTGTATAATGCAGAATTCTCGAGTCAGCAATCCAACCAATAATACTAAATAATCTGTGTAGTTATGAGAGCAGTCAAAATTACGTACTGCTCGTCAGCACGTCCAAAAGAAGAAAAAAAAAGAAAAAAATTCGTGACAACATGTACTGTTAGTAAAGCAAGAGCAGGGAGACGGATTCACACCAGCGATTTACTATCTTCGTTTACAAGTATTATAGTTATGACTGACATGAAGTAATAAAAGAAATTTCCGGCATAATAATAACGGATAGTACGAAGTGTAAGCATACGGCTCACAGTTCGTTGCACCGTAGGAAATAATTCATTACAAAAGTCTTGTAATTCACTCACTCCTTGTGGCATCCTGCGTATTTATTCAACTGTAAGTAGTGAACAAACAGTGTACGAAACAGATGCGACAGCGTCAGTTACAGTTCACAGCGGCGATGAGAAATGACTTCCATAAACTCGGATTCCATGACGGCATCTCCGAACTCTCTGTCGCCGTAAGCTCAGAGAGCCGGCTCGCCGGTCTCCACCGCTAGCCCATGTAAAGGTGTAACCATCCTTGAACACATGAAAAATGGGTGTTTTCTTCATTTCTTCTCAAGTAAGATAAGAAGTAACGCTAAATCTAATGCTATGGTTTTATTCCTCGCGCTTTTGTGTTTAAGAAATCGTTTTTGTGTTCACATCAGCCGCTCTCTGTTATCACTGCACTAGGTGAAAGGACCCCCTGCAACTGGAACATTAGTCAGACCTGTAAGAAAATAATTTTTTCTAAGTAATTTTCGATATTTTTCTAATAGAATACATAGGTTAATTGAAAAATATTAAATTCTAACAAAATGGTGCACCGGAAATATCAATTTAGAATGCCGGAATCAAATTCTCATCAAAATCACATGCACCCTTCTCAAGTTACGTTTACCGCCAATTTGAAAAATACAATTTCGAGAAAAACTCGTTTAAAGTTTTGAGTTGTATTTTTTGCAGCTAAGTTTAACATGCGGTCCATCTAGTGAGCGATCCCTGAACCATACAGCAATCCTTCCGGATCCAAAAGGAGGTCCTCCTCCATCTTCTTCGTAGGCATTGTGGCTTCGGCAGCTTCTGTAATCCGCTGTTCTGCTCTCTCGATGTGCTTTTCGTCCGCTTTTGTGCAGGAGTTTTAACAAGCTGGTCCGACTTCAAGTTCGAACACGCTCATACTCTCCATAACGCTTGTCAGGTCGGCGTTGAAAGTATATGCTGCCAGACTGGCCGCAATATCGACTACTTATTTCTCGCTGTGAGTGATTTTCGGAGACACTTTCTCACAAATCGCCTTGCGACTCGATAACGTAGTTTCTGACGAACTTGGGATGAACACTACAATAAAGTAGATATCCCTTAGAACTTTTTTAGCTAAAACATTTAAGTTTTCGAAATTTTGAATAACTCGTCTCTTGCATCTGTTGTCGGGTACAATTGGTGTGTACCAGCGTTGAAAGGAGAGCGAGTACATGAGTTCGCAAGTATATCCGACAACTAGACACGTAAGTATCAGTTGGGTGCAATGGTTATTCTGTACGAATAAAATGACTGACATATATATAGTCTATAACAATTATGTGTATATGCACATAATTTAGAGACACTACCGGTTCTGTGACAGTAGAGCAAGAAAACGGGACACGAGGATCACGTGCACTCCCCAAATTCTGATAAATTATTCAAATGAATTTACAGCAGTCTTCGAGAAAGTTGCAGAAATGAATGACAAGCTACGCAACTAGCTATTGGTCCACAAACGCTGGTTGTCTTGACCAGGAGAATACACAAGCATCTCACTTTTTGGTTGTAGTGACGTAACAGCAATACTGTTCTATGCCCACTGCTCGTCTCATGGAGCACGTATGTTTTCTCGTGGTGCAGCCGGAATAAGAAAGAATACAACTTTTTCGTTTGCGTTGGGCGAAATTTATGTTTATTGTCTGAAGCGTGGACTGTAGGAACTTACTTTTCCCACTCAACATCCTTTAATGGAGCGCATTTGCAATTGTATACAGTGCATAACTAGGTTTTCTTTTTACACCCTCCACAGTCTCTCGAAACAAAACGTCGTTGGAAGCTGCCTCATAGTGCCACCTTACAACAGCATAGTCGTGCATTCAACTTCCGCACTGTCACGTCTAGCCTCACTGCAGCACACTCCAGAGAGAACCATCTACCAGTAGGAAGCGACCGTATGCCATCCTTCTCAGACGCGTCATGCTCGCAGAACTGCAGTAGGAAGGAAGCAAGCAAGCAGCTATAGCACTGACATACGAGTGACGCCTTGATTTCTAGTGTATGCAACCCTCAATACCAGACTCACAAGCTCCCCGTTTATCATTAGTTCACAGCACCGTAGATGAATACTTATTTTATATGTCTTCATACTATATTTGGCACTCAATATGTCAGTTCAGCAGAAACTTATAAATTCGTAACCAGAGTAGAAACTGAAACCATAGTTCGTTGCACTGCGGAAAAGTGTCCAATTAAAAAGGTTGCTTTGATCTCACAGTATGTTCTTAGTACTTTAAGTAACAATTCCAGAAAATTTGTATACTAGGAATAACGCATGAACACAAATATCTGTGTTTTACATCTAAATAGTTGCACTTCCTCTTCTGCTGTTATGTTCCATGCAATTTTAAGTGACGACCATAATGATTTACCTTGCCTCTGTCCAGATTGCTTTCTTAGCACTTCACATACCGCCCTGCTGAAATATTACATAAATTAAAATCTTTTAAACTTTCTCACGAATATTCGACTCTATGCACATATAAATTTGTTGAAAAGACAAATGTTACTAAATGTGTAATCACACAACAGTACAAATTAAAAACAAATAATTCCATAGATGACAGATATAGAACGTATATACCAGTACACACAAAACAAAACTATTGCAGTTCTGTGGGAAAAAACTAAGAGTAAAAACAAAAAATTATATCACGCTATGGTAGTATCCTGTCAGCTTGACACTGCATTGCGTTTCCTTGTAAAGAATATCCAACGTTACTAAAATTTTCCGGCTGCTGATAGATGTCATTCACATCTTTTTATTAATTATATCTGTATTTCTATTTCTGTGTCTATTCAGTAAGGCGGGCTATCTGAGATCGCGGGCTCTTTATAGGCTCATGATTATTCTCAGATAGTCGCCTGGGAGTTCATAATGGGTCAGACATTCCCAGTTGGGAAAAAAAATGGTGTAAATGGCTCTGAGCACTATGCGACTTAACTTCCGAGGTCATCAGTCGCCTAGAACTTAGAACTAATTAAACCTAACTAACCTAAGGACATCACACACATCCATGCCCGAGGCAGGATTCGAACCTGCGATCGTAGCGGTCGCGCGGTTCCAGACTGAAGCGTCTAGAACCGCACGGCCAATCCGGCCGGCTGTTGGGAATAAGTGGGAGGTGATTACCAGTTTCGGCATTTGCCTTACAACCAAGGGAAATATCGCGAATACTTTGGTCGGAACCAGAATATTGGAACCATTTTTAACTTATTTCTGGGGTAATGTTGTACGTCATTCCACACAAAAATTAAAAAAACAAAAGATAATCACTGTCGTCCATAGCCTGGGCTTTTACTCTCTGTCTGTAAGATAGCACATGCACGATGGATATTCAGTGTTCAGTGAAATAGTACAGCAAGCGAGGAATGACAGTGGCAAGGCGCCAGGTCACAAAATCGTTACTTTTGAACCAGAAAAGACAATTTTATTTTTAAAAGGATACTCAAAATCGTTATTTATTTATTTTACTTGTAAAACCGGAAAATCTCAAATGAATGCCGCCAAAGGAACAATACAATTTTTAGAATTAGAAATTGAACAGTTTAACATGACATCAAATCGTTGAGTTTCACCCCACTTCCATAGTTCTGTTTCAACGTAGATTACATAAAGCACAGTAAGTTATGACCTAAAACAGAGGTAAACATTTCGCTACAATACATCCAACATAAATCAACGTTTGTCAGATAAAAATAGGCAACGAGGCGTTATGATAAAAACACTGGAAAACAAATGGGTAACGATAAAACATGTGTAGAGAACCGGTAAACCGGGATAAGCTCAGGCCTAAAACACACAGTATAAACACTCCTACGGCATATTGGATAGCTCTGGATACCATTTTATACAGTTGCACATTAAGGTGCTCAGCCATTCCTCTTTGTTCGTGATTTCTGTAGATACCAAGGAGCAGGCGCGATACAAAGGCCGTCTCCCACCAAATCGGAGCGGACGTGTTTTCCAGGTATGTAGATTGACAGTCAGGCCGTAGGGAGCTATGTTGGAGCGATAAGGTGTTGGTGCCCAAATGAAACAATGTAGTACACAATACGAATGAATCAAACAAACTCGATATCTTGAAAAATTACAGAGGTCAACGATTGAACAATTGTGCATGACACACTAGTCGCAGCGATTCAAACTTAACAAAATTTAACTGTACTTATTACTTTGAGGTCATCAAGGAAAGTTACTCAAACTTTCGAGATCAGCAACAGCGGCTGCTTTAAACTTTACACCAAGTGAAGCATTCAGTTAAGTTGAAATAGAATGAAATAATTTGTCAAATAAATAAAAAACCATTAAGTGAAACTAAACCAAGCTTAGAAAATTTTAAAGCGTTCAGAAATACCCACTTGACGGTTGCTCCAAAATTTACATCAGGCTTGTAGTCAAGAAATCTGTAACATAGTAATCAATAGCAAAAGATACTAGTTGAGAAAAAACAAATCAAAATATCTTACTGAACAATTGGGAGACACTATATACAAGTAAGTTTTGACAACAGCAGCTGATTCAGGCCTAAGAGCTCATAATGTTTATACTAATTACGTTTTTCAAGTAACTTCGCTAAGGCAATTATTCAAAGAATGTGAAATTGTTTAAACTTTACAACGCTCGGTCCAAGAGACCATTCAAAATTACAATTCAGTATCGAAAATCATGACAAGCCACTCAGTTCTAATTGGCGAGTTAACGGCTCATTTTATTATTTAACACCGACAAGGGCTTAACCGACGGAAAGATCCATCAAAACATAGCAAATGGGCACACGAAAAATCACCAAGTCTCAACAGCAATTAATTTTGCGCCCAGGACACAACGAAACAGTTTGCTGATACAGAGATTAAAATAGTGGACGTACATACCCGTTTTCTCATAGATGGCACGTCATGGAACTAATTTTTACACCCTCTCTGAGTTGCGCCACGTTAGTATATTTAAAACAACTTGATCATAACTGAAACACGCGACACAGAAATTACCGAAATATTCTGAATACAACGGTACTCTTTTGTAACATCGAAAGGAACAGTTTAACTCCAGATCGTCTAACGCCTAAGACTTTGGTTCAAGTACAGAAATTTCCCAACTCTTTAACCTGCTACCTTTTTTTGATCATGGCCCGAACCAAAACCTATGACTAAAAGTCAGAGTCAGTGTCGTGGCCCACACGCCGTTACGGAGTATCATATAGAAACTGTAACTGGCTACAGCAGAAACAGACAGAACATTAAATTTCAACAGTATAATATACAAATCAGAATGCACACGATGAAAAGAATTGTCTGTGAACTGCCACTGACAAATCAGCCAACACGTTTTCGAAATAAGGTCGCCACAAAACAAAAATACTATTTTAAGCGTTATTGTGTGTATCATAATAACTAGCAAACACAATTCCTCATGCTCATTGGATAAGATTACAACATGCGCGACTTGCCCACACATTAATTCGGATCACACTGTATAAAAGTTCAGTAGGCTTGTGGTAACTTAACAGGTACATCCACCGGCTTCAATGCGCCCAGCCAAAGAACACAAGTGCGTCGGCGACCGAAATATCAACATCTGTTTAATGACCAGACGCTGAGATGCTCACTATAAAGTCCAGTCTGTAACATAATCGGCAAATTAATGCTCAGCAGCGGTCTGTTCAATTTCAAACGGCTGTACAACGTGACTGCAAGGGCACGACAACCGCCTATTCCAGTACCTGCTGCCTCTTTACGACCTTGCTCGGCCGATGTCTGCAGCGACGCCCCCCTGCCTGACACACTGCAACGGGACCCCACACTGTCTCCAGATGTAAACAAAACTTAGCTCTGCTAATGCTGCGCGAGCCTCTCTAGATCAGCGTTTTCGACAGCTCACGGCCTTCCCAGCGTGGCAAATCCCCAGA
Organism: Schistocerca nitens; assembly: GCF_023898315.1. Classification (NCBI taxonomy): domain Eukaryota; kingdom Metazoa; phylum Arthropoda; class Insecta; order Orthoptera; family Acrididae; genus Schistocerca; species Schistocerca nitens. The sequence continues at coordinate 500,542,704 of NC_064619.1, read as the reverse complement.
CCGAAATCAAAAAGGGGCACTCGATCAGTTAATGCTCGGCCGTGGTCCGTGAAATTTCAAACGGCTGTCCAACGTGACTGCAAGTGCACGACAACTGCCTATTCCAGTACCTGCCGCGTCTTTACGACCTTGCTCGGCCGATATCTGCAGCAGCGCCCCCATCCCTGACACACTAAAACGGGACCCCACACTGTCTCCAGATGTAAACAAAACTCAGGTCTGCTAATGCTGCGCGAGCCTATAGATCAGCGTTTTCGACAGCTCACGGCCTTCTCAATGTGGCAAATCCCCAGACCGAAATCAAAAAGGGGCACTCGATCGATCGATCGATCCATTGCCGGTGCCTTGGCACAAAACTTGCGTGCACAGTACAGACAGATTAGCAGCAGACACACTCGCTCGAAGTTATATTCGGTTCCGGCGTTTGCTTATAGCATCCATGTTCCACATAACTGCCAGCACTTGTCGTTGGATGGCCGTCCTGCAATTATCGTCGGTGAACGACTCAGAGCGAGCTCGTCTGGCCCTCGATTAAGTGGGCGCGACCGAGAACGCGCATGCTCCCTAGTGGAACGCGAAGGAGGTGGTTATTTAGCTAGAGGCAATTAGAGAGATATCAAAACGGCGCACAGGTAATTCAGAAACGTTAGTAGTGAGAGTGAAAGATGTTATCAGTCAGACTCTTTGGCGAAGGTACCTCGAAACAAATTGCTATCACATTCAGTGAAGTAATACACTAGTGACAAATGAAAAACAAGCTTAGTGAAGGAATGGCCTTCCATGAATGAAATTTTATTTATATGCTATTTTGGTTTCTACTGTATATGAATATAGCCACAGGATCAAGCGTCTAAAAATAAATATTTGGTACACATAGTTCTGGAGCTTGTATAACCCGCTATAGCAATGTGGTACAGGATTTGTTGAATGATGGGGACATTTATTTTCGAAAATTCCCACGAAACAGACCCCCCTCTATTCCATAAGGTCTTTTCTTCAATATAACTAACGTAGTATACATGCAACTTGAATCAAAGGGAAAATCCAAAACTGAAAACTAATAAATTATGAGACAACAGTTTTCATTAGGAGGCGAAATGTTTAGTACTGCCGACAGATATTCAGCGAAGAGCCAAAGAAACTGGTACACCTGCCTAATATCGTGTAGGGTCCCCGGCAGCATGCAGAAGTCCCGCATCACGACGTGGCATCGACTCGACTATGTCTAAACTAGTGCTGGAGGGATTTGAGACCATGAATCCCGTAGGGCTATCCATAAATCCGTAAGAGTAAGAGGCGGGGATCTCTTGTGAACAGCATAATGTTCATGTCTGAGTAGTTTGGTGGGCAGAGGAAGTGTTTAAACTCAGAAGAACGTTCGTGGAGCCACTCTGTAGCAATTCTCGACATGTGGGGTGTCGCATTATCCTGCTGGAATTGCCAATGTCCGTCGGAATGCACGTTGGACATGAATGGGTGCAGGTTATCAGAGAGGATGCTTACTGTTGAATCCTGCCTAGTCGTCGAATATGGGGTATCTAGGAAGCCTGCTTTCTCGGATCGCTAGACAACATTCAAACAAATCGAAATTACGAAAAGTAAATGATAATACTATTTTTTTTGAGACATACAGATGTGTCGAAAGCAAAGAGCGACACATGAAATGAACAAGTTTCTTCAATATGACAATTCCATGATTGAGCTACATAGAATGTACAAGCAAGCAACGAGCTTCAACGCTTGTATTCAGGTCGCTAGTCTTGATGCTTCTCTTCGACTGGGCCGTGGGCAGTCGGGCGCGGCGCTTATGTCCTTTCCGAATAGAGACCGCTGATACTGTGGCTATATTCATACACAGTTGAACCCCAAGTAGCATATAAATAAAATTTCATTCGTGAGGGACCATTCCCTTCACTAAGTTTGTTTTTCATTTGTCACTAGTATATTACTTCACTGAATGTAACAACAATTTGTTTCGAGGTACCTCCGCCAAAGAGTCTAACTGATAACATCTTTGACTGTAACCACTGACGTTTCTGAATTACCTGTGCGCCGTTTCGATACCGCCGCGTTATCGTCCTGGAGAGGGGTCGGTCAGCGTGCATTTGGCTGACGTCTCGTCACAGCCATCTTTTCTCTCACGTTCCCGACTGGCGTGCCGACACATGACTTTACGCCGTAACACTCTTCTCCGCAAAGCGTCGGAACGTCGTCGTATAGGGAGCACGACAACGGCGGGGGAGGCAGGAGCGTGGACGCAGCAATGGACTGGAAGCTGTGGTTGCAGTGGACGGCAGACATCCAGTCTTACCCCGCCATCCAGCTTCCGCTCTGGCAGAAACGTCCACCTCCCGAGACCCATTGCAATATGTAGAAGGCGCCCCTGCTGCGGTGTGGGAGGGTCCAACTCCATATGTAGGACGAGAGGAGGCGAAGGCTCCGTCTCGGTGAGGTCATCCCGTTGTGTCGTGATGACACCCTCTGGCGGCTTCTGTGGTCGCGCTGTCTTCGGCTTCCGTGAATCTGGGGAAGAGACATAGAAGGATCGCCGTGAACACGACAGTGGCGAATTTGATTGTGATGTCGGCGTTGCAGTCCGTCTGGGGCTGAAATGAGATGCATGCGCCGACGAAGGATCGCGCTTCGCGCCCACCGTCTGCTACCGCAAAAAACCCTGAAAAATACAATATAATGCGGCCCGAAGAGATACTTGCGGCCATCCTTCGGCGCCGGATGCTTAGGAGGGTGCAACAGGTGGAGCAATGTCCGATGGCGGCGGCTGTGAAGCAATTCCGCCGGCGGTGGTCCCCCTCGTGGATGCGAATGATAGGAGGCGAAAAGCAGTTGCAATGCTCGACCCCTGATGTGTGTGGTGCGAAGTTTGGTCATCTGCTGCTTGAAGGATCTGATAAAGCGTTCCGCTTCCCCTTTTGACAGTGGATGTAACAGTGCACTACTTAGATTCTGTACGCCACTGCGTTCACAGAATGTTTCAGATTCAACTGACGTGAACTGAGGACCGTTGTCCGACACTATGACTTCTGGTAAACCTTTGAGGCAAAAAATAGAGGACAACACCTGAATTGTGCTACGTGACGTTGTCGAGTTCATTGGCACAGCAAAAGGAAACTTGCTATACAAGTCAACCACAATCAACCAACGAGTGTTCCAAAAGGTCTCGCAAAATCTATGCACACACGTTGCCATGGTGATTGCGACTTACGCCAAGCAGAGAATTTTTGTGGCGGAGCGAATTGATTTTCCACACATCGGTGGCACTGTGACGTCATCTGTTCTATTTGGGTGTCCATACCCTGCCAAGTACGGTGTCTACGCGCTAACAGTTTCGTGCGAACAATGCTCCAGTGTCCGAGGTGAAGTAACTGCAACACTTATTTTGCAAATCTTCAGGGGGTCAACAGACGTGACTGTCCACTGTCATTTTGAACAAGAATCACGCCTTTCTGCCTACCGAGGCTATGCGGATGTCCAGAGTATCGCCGCACTACAGAGTTCTTTATGCTATGCAGGGAACGAAGCCAAGATGTGCGAATGTATGTTAGGAAAATGTTCAAATCTGAATCAGCTACCGTCGCCTGCGCAATTGTCCATTAGTTCAGAGGAAAGGATTGAAGCAATTCAACAAAGCCTATCTTTGCGACTTTTGGGCAGTTCGTACAGGAAGCGATTTCGTCGGCTGAAATAAGGACTGCAAAGGCTTGTGATCAGTTACTAAGTTCAATTTTCCGCCATACGAATAGCGGTGGAAATTGGTGTCACGATACACTATAGCCAAAGGGTCTTTCTCAGTTTGTGAATAGTAACATTGAGCTTTGGACAACACTTTTGATCCGAAAGCAATAGGCCTGTCTTTATCACCAATTCTGTGCGAAAGCGTCAACTTACAATACAAGTGGTTTGTCAGGATCAAAGCGAACTAAGTATCGATCATTAAGCAATGCATCTTTAAGTTTTTCAAAAGCTACTTGACACTCATCTGTTCAAACAAAGGGGGCACTCTTGCAATGCAAGCGATGCAGTGGAGCTGCGATTTGTGCAGCATTCGTAAGAACCGAATGTAATAGTTCATTTTCCCTAAGACTGACTGCAATTCTGGGACACTGTGAGCAACTGGCAAACCTCGTATGGCTAATAAATGCGACTGAAGAGGACGTACACCTTGACTGTCTATGACATGACCAAGACACTGTAACTCCGGTTTAAAAAAATCACACTTGTCCAGCCTACACTTTAGTCCTGAGTCAGATTACACTTAAAACAAAGCAGGCACTTTCGCAGTATGATATTTAGGTGTACGACATGTTACGGCAGTATCGTCCAAATAGTTTGAACATTTTGGTACTTGAGCAGTCAGCTGTTCCAAATACCGTTGGAAAATGGCGGGTGTGGAAGCACTGCCAAAAGGCAAACGCAAACATTTAAACAAGCCCAAATGAGTGTTCACAAAACACACATTTTCAGATTCTTCATCTAGTGGGATTTGAAGAAATGCGTCGTGCAAAGCAGTCTTTGAAAATTAGCGACTGTCGTCTAATCTGTCCATAAGATCCTCTGGGCGTGGAAATGGATAAGTATCAATCGCAGTTTCTGGGTTGATTGTAGTCAACACAGAGGCGAATGCGACCTGAAGGTTTGGGGAGCAAAACCAGTGGACTTACCCATTGACTATCTTGTACGGGCGCAATAGCTCTTCTTGCAATTCTTTAAGTTCAGCAGCTACTTTGTCCCATAATGCAATGGGAACAGTCATGGCCCGGAAAAATTTCGGCTGGGCATTGTCTTTAATAGTAGAAAGTGTTACAAAATTGTTAGCCTTGGCTAAAACTTCAGAAAATAGTTCAGGGAATTCTTTCAGCAAGCTAGCTACAATGTCATTAGCGTTGACTGCAGTCACTGACAGCACTTTGGCCTGAATTTGAAAGCCAAACAAATCAAACGAATCAAGACCAAATATGTTCTCACAACGGCGGGATTTTAGCACAGTGAAAGTCAAAGTTCATGCATACGATCGATACATGGCAGGCAATTTCCAAGAAAGGAAATGTCTTGTCCATTATAAGCTGTCAGGTGCGTGCTAGTTTGTGACAGGTGTGGGGAGCCTTACAGTTCATATTTGTTACAATTCAGCAATGTAACAGAAGCACAAGTGTCAAGCTGAAACTTCACATGTTTCCCACTAATACGCAAATGAACAAAAAGTTCGTTGGAGTGGCATAGCACTGAAGAAACTGTTCGCATGCTAGTTTTGCTGATGCTTGCAGCAGGCGTTGAATACACTGCATTGATTACATGGGCTTTGAGACTATATTTCTGAAAGGGGGAAGAATTCTTATGTTTGCTCCATTGCAAACATACGGACTGTACGTAACCTTCCTTGCCACAAGCGTAACATGTGCTTTGCGTTTGTGCCTTGAATAGCACCCAAGGCATGACTTAATTCTGTTCGCCTGCATAGGGAACTGTTTGTGCGGCACGGTGCGCGCGCCCTGTTGCTGTGTACCAAGCTGGTTGTGCTGCCTAATGGGCCAGTCGCAAGCAAGGGATGACTAAACCTGGCAAACTGGTGGCTGCTCAAATTTATCGGTCTACATGGCACCTGAATTGTACTTATGGAGGAATTTCACTACCTTATGAAATGATAGATCTCATTGCTTCTACACCTTGAATTGGTACCTAGCTGCCACCACATTCACTTGTTGGTCATAATAGCTAAAATGGCTCTGAGCGCTATGGGACTTAACTTCTGAGGTCATCAGTCGCCTAGAACTTAGAACTCATTAAACCTAACTAACCTAAGGACATCACACACATCCGTGCCCGAGGCAGGATTCGAACCTGCGACGGTAGCGGTCGCGCGGTTCCAGACTGTAGCGCCTAGAACCGCTCGGCCACCCCGGCCGGCTCATAACAGTTAGTTAGCGACTTTACAACCTGTTCATAGGTAAGTTCAATCGGCGTGGCTTTAGGGAACAATTTCTGAATGAGGCGAAAGATGGCACTTCCTACCGTTGACAAGAAGTAACGTTGTTTCATAGTAGCTGTTATGTTGTAAGAAATTATGTGAGCTTCAAACTGTGGCAACCACTCGAGCCGTTGCTCTTGCTTTTCATTAAACTGGTGAAATGGCGGTATGTCACTCGCTGTTACCATCGTTGCTTTTGGTGCTGTGTTGATAGAATGGTGTGGCCGTGCGGTTCTAGGCGCTACAATCTGGAACCGAGCGACCGCTACGGTCGCAGGTTCGAACCCTGCCTCGGGCATGGATGTGTGTGATGTCCTTAGGTTAGTTAGGTTTAATTAGTTCTAAGTTCTAGGCGACTGATGACCTCAGAAGTTAAGTCGCATAGTGCTCAGAGCCATTTGTTGATAGATTGGTTCGCCAGGAGCTGATGCAACATGCATTGCACGTGTGGGTTCGGATCCTGTCCTTGTTGCCAAATGTTGAATCCTGCCTAGTCGTCGAATATGGGGTGTCTAAGAAACCTGCTTTCTTGGATCGCTAGACAAAATTCAAACAAATCGTATTAATGAGTTTTGTTTCTAAAAGTAAATGGCAGTACCTAAATTTGGGAAATACAGATGTGTCGCAAGCAAGGGGAAACATATGAAATAAATGTTTCTTGAGTATAAAAATTCCAAGATTGAGCTACATAGAATGTACAAGCAAGTAACGAGCTTTGACATTTCTATTCAGGTCGCTAGTCTTGATGCTTCTCTTCGACTGGGCCGTGTCAAAACTCACTTAAATCTTGATACCCTGCCATTGTAACAACAGTAACCTATCTAACAACTGCGCCAGGCACTTGTTGTCTTATAGAGGCATTGCCGCCCGCAGCGCAGTATACTGCCTGTTAACATCTCTCTGCATTTGAATACACATGCCTGTACAAATTTCTTTGGCGCTTCAGCGTAGTTCTCCCATGATGCTACAACGTATCTTCGAGCAAAGTGTAAGACAGTCAAAATCACAAGGAAGTCTAGTGTAGCCTGTCTTTCAGTGCGATTACTTTATTAGAAAATTGACAATTTAAATAACATGGTTCAAAAGTTCACATAACTGAAATATGTATGCATAGTGTAAGAATTTCCATGGTAGATACAACATTTACATAAGCAGTACTACAAATTGACATAGAAGTATTGATACAGATACAAAATAGGTCAAAAACAGGTGTTACCGGTTGCAATTCTGCCACGATGAACAATTTTGTTCAGTCGTCGTTGGTCCGTTGTTACAAGGTCTTTTTCCGGCCGCAGCGATATCGGAGGGTTGATGTTTTGCGGGATTCCTGATATTCACGGTACAGTTGTGAAATCGTCGTACGGGAAAGTCCCCACTACATCGCTACCTCGGAGATGCTGTGTCCCATCGCTCGTGCGCTGACTACAACATAACGTTAGAACTCACTTAAATCTTGATAATCTGCGTCAGACACTTGTTGTCTTATGTAGGCGTTGTCGACTGCAGCACCGTATTCTGTGTGTTTATATGTCTCTGTATTTGAAAACACTTGCCTATACCAGTTTCTTTGGCGCTTCAGTGTATCTAAAAGTAAGCAATGTTTTTTGCTCGATAAAGCGGCTATTGTGGAGTTAAGTATCATTTTAACGCTTTCCAGTCTGCAATGGCGTATAGTATTCTAGCTGATTAGCATGTATGACATGTGAAATTGTCACAATAGATTTTTCTTCACTCTAAAGATGGTCCATGATCGAAAATTTTAGTGAATAAATGTATTGTATCTTGAATTTCTCCAATTCACTTAGCTCATAACTACATGGAACACTTTTCTGACCATGACTGACACTTTTGACGTATTAACGACATTGCAGAGTGCTGTTCATGGTCAGATATTACAGCACAATCTGCAGGCTTGGCTAGAATCTGCAGCTTTGTTCAAGCATGCATTTTTCGAGATGTTTTTGGCCGACCTGTGTCAGCCCCGATAACAGAGAATTACGAACTATTTAATCCCTGTCAGGGGAGCTATAATTATTATGATGGAAAACGCGATCATAGGCAGGCTGCACAGCCACGACACACACACACACACACACACACACACACACACACGTCACTCCGCTGTGATACACAGGGAAGCTGAAAGCGTGTCGTTCAAAAGGCTTGCAAAATTGGAAATTTGTGGTAAGGACTATGGGACCAAACTGCTGAGGTCATAGGTCCCTAGGCTTAATCACTACTTAATTTTATTTTATTTATTTATTTTTTATTTACACGTCAAGTTCCGTAGGACCAAATTGAGGAGCAAATCTCCAAGGTCATGGAACGTGTCAGTACATGAACTTACAACATAAAAGTAATAACAGATAAAAATAAATGTACATGAACCTGAAAAGAAGTCAGTCCATAAGTTTAAGTAAACGCTATCAGCAATACAATAACAATCAGCTTAATTTTTCAAGGAACTCCTCGACAGAATAGAAAGAGTGACCCATGAGGAAACTCTTGAGTTTTGATTTGAAAGCGCGTGGATTACTGCTAAGATTTTTGAATTCGAGTGGCAGCTTATTCAAAATGGATGCAGCAGTATACTGCACACCTTTTTGCACAAGTGTTAAGGAAGTCCGATCCAAATGGATGTTTGATTTCTGCCGAGTATTAACCGAGTGAAAGCTGCTTATTCTTGGGAATAAACTAATATTGGTAACAAGAAACGACAATAAGGAATATACATATTGAGAGGCCAATGTCAAAATACCCAGACTCGTGAACAGAGGTCGACAAGAGGTTCGTGAACTCACACCACTTATTGCCCGAACCGCCCGTTTCTGAGCCAAAAATAACCTTCTAGAATTGGAAGAGTTACCCCAAAACATAATACCATGCGACATAAGTGAATGAAAATAAGCCAAGTAGACTAATTTACGTGTCGAAGTATCACTCACTTTTGATACCGTTCGAATAGTAAAAATGGCAGTATTAAGTCTTTGAACAAGATCCTGAACGTGGGCATTCCACGACAGCTTACTATCTATCTGAACACCAAGAAATTTGAACTGTTCAGTTTCACTAATCATATGCCCGTTGTGTGAGATTAAAACGTCAGGTTTTGTTGAATTATGTGTTAGAAACTGTAAAAACTGAGTCTTACTGTGATTTAACGTTAGTTTTTTTTTCTACAAGCCATGAACTGAGGTCATGTACTGCACTATTTGAAACCGAGTCAATGTTGCACACAACATCGTTTCCTACCAAGCTAGTGTCATCAGCAAAGAGAAAAACTTTAGTTACCCATAATTCTAGAGGGCATATCATATATGTAAATAAGGAACAGGAGCGGCCCCAACACTGATCCCTGGGGCACCCCCCACTTGACAGTACCCCACTCAGATCCCACATCACAGCCGTTATCAACATTGAGAATAATGACCTTTTGCTGCCTGTTGCTAAAGTAAGAGGTGAACCAATTGTGAGCTAAGGACAACACACACAGCCATGCCCGAGGGAGGACTCGAACTTCCGACGGGGGGAGCCGCGCGAACTGTGACAAGACGCCCTAGACCGCACGGCTACCCCGCGCGGCCAAACGACTTGTCATCAGACTGATTTTCTTCGGTGATCCGCTGGTGGCGCAACGAGTGACGCAGACAAGTACTACCTTCTCTGATTCTCACGAGCCCGTCCCTTCAGAGTATAGCGTGTCTGCACAGGCCACCGAGTGCGTCTCCTCTGTCAGGCTATCGTGGACAGTTGGGCGCATCGCAGCAGCTCGGCGACAGGCCATGTATACGGTGATCTATCGTCAGCACCAATACTCGTAGCCGAGGACCACACACTGAGAGCGAGACTGCAGACCCAGCCCTCTAAAACTGGCCAGGTGGGGCGCTATACCACTCGTTGAAGAGGTGCTACAGAGGAGCAAACTCAATCGATACGAGCCTATAAACGGCTCGAACAGCTGTTAGTGAAAATGGCTCAGCGTTTCCATGCTCGGTACGTGTTTCCTTCTCTGCCTACAGCGTGGTACTTGAGTCGTTGCCAGCATCGCTCTCTGTTAATGCCACATGCAAATATGATGTTTCTAATTTACATCTTTAGAGGTGCTCATTTCCATTTTCCTCTGCTGTAGATACCCTGCTTAATTACACGGCGAAGTCTTCTTTAGGAAAGTAATGAAGAGAGAGCTTGTAACACGAGTCACCAAGGTAGAAACCGTTCTCACGTTGAACAAACCATCCACCACAAATATCTGCAAATGCTCCTTGATCTTCGAATCAAGGAAAAGGTACGCAGTAATAAACATATGAAAACAGATAAGATCAGGTTACACGGAGAACCTGTAAAAACCACAACTTTCAGAGCTCTGAATAAATATTTATGGAAATCTGATAATATGAGGTAGAAAGCTATTAACATTGAAGTATAGAACAGGCAGTAATTAATGGTGGTGCTATGCATGCTGTTACACACGCACTGTGATGGTGAAATATCTTAGTACCCAAAGATCAACAAAGCAGTGGCCCTACCTTCATGTCGTAGTCTGCGTTTAATGATTCTTCCTATGTTAATTTAGCAATGCTTCCACTCCACAATAGTATAGCACCGTTTTATGTGTGTAACAACCACATACTCTCCCGATGGGTCTTAAAAAGTTGAATATTTTCAGATACTATGTTATCAGCATATGTACAGTAAAAATATTGATTCAGTCTTGTGTCGTAGAAATGATGTGGTGGACGGTATTTCTTCAGAGAGTTTTTAAGTCAGTGATGATCTGTTCATTGATTTATTTTCATGGCTTCTAGCATACATACTTTTCAAGCATCACAAATGAAAAGGATTTACAAATATCTAAGTAATATTTAACCATTTTCATACAATCAGTTTAGGGCACACGTTCTTAACTTTGAGTTAGGATTGAAATTGCTGTACAAGTTGACAGCTAACCACTTACTTGCATTAAAACATTTAATTCAGATCTTTAATTAAATTCTACATCCATCATTCCTTCTACATTTTTATGTTTCTTGTATAACAAACGAGGCTATTGCGTCATATGCATACCTAGCTGTATCTCCACATTTTTGCTGCGAAGTATAACGCACTGATTCACGTCAATAAATCTTTAATTATTCAGCCGTTCTTGACAGGTTCTTTTTGAGCATTTAATTAGAGGAAATGTCGAGATTTTTAATCCACCACCACTTCTATATTCCGATATACTGCCGACGCAGTAAAACCAAACCTGTTTATCAATATCTTTGCTGCAAAATACAATTAAGTATATTTTTCACACCAGTTCATATCATTTGACAAAAATTTATGTAATGCAGTTTAAAAGATTTATGGTTTCTCCCCACGCCACTCATTTTTACTAAATAAAAAAATCACCTTGTAATAAATCAATAGTACACTCATAGTGCAATTCCTGATTCGTCACAAAACACGCTTCAAGTGAACTTGTACTGAGTTGAGCTGCAAATATTACTTAAAGTAAGCTCTAGAACGAGTCAAAACCAACCGACATATTGCATTTCAGTTACAATAGTCGTTTCAATTTTTCGCTGTCGTAACAATTTCCGCCGATGACGCAGTCGGCCGACGGTCATAATCTCGCAATAGCAGACTTTCCTTCGGATTTTTTAGAAACACTGGGAGAATTGACAACCAATGTCTATTCAAACCAGTGTGTAGACTCATAGAGGCTGGAGACATAGTAACAGGCTTTCTGCAAATATCCACACAATCCCGAAAATAGTAAGGACAAATAAATGCGAGAAATATTGCACGATAGGTTTAGCGAGTTTTTGAATCCATATTGCTAACAAGAATAATATACACAAGAGTGGAAACGGACGCTGATGGTCTGTTAGAAGACGATGTCTGTTAGAAGACGATCAGTTTGGCTTTCGGCCAGCTAAATGTACCAAAGAGACAGTTGTGACGTTGCGCTTGATCATGAAATCAAATCATAAAGCATAATGAGACATGTTCCCAGGATTTATCGACCTAGAAACACTGTTCGACAGTGTAAAATTGAGCAAGGTGGTTGACACTGTAAATCAGTGCAAGATGTTTGACTTCGTGAAAAATTTTGGAGCAAACTATAGGGAAAGACAAAAACCAATAGCGAACAATAAGAATGGAAGACCAAGAACGCAGTGGTCGGATTAAAAAGGGTGTAAGACATAGATTCTGTGTTTTGCTTCTAATGTTCAGTCAATACATCGAAAGAGCAATGTCAGAAATAAAAGAAAGGCTCAGAAGTGGGATTAAAATTCAGGATAAAAAGATATCAATGATAAAATTTGATGGTGACTTTGCTATCCTCAGTGAAAGGGAAAAGGGATTACGGGATACATTGAATGGAATTAGTACAGAATATGGATTGAGAATACACCGAAGAAGTGAAAAAGTAATGAGAATTAGCAAAAATGGGAACAGCGTGAAGATTAACTTAAAAATTGGTGATCACGAAGTAGCCGAATTTCTGTTACCTAGGAAGCAAAAAGACAGATGATGGACGAAGCATGGAGGACATAAAAAGCCGACTAGCAAAGGCAAAGAGGGCATTTCTAGTCAGACCTAGTTCACTAGAATCAAATATAGGCTTTAATTTGAGGAAGATATTTCTGAGAATGTACGTTTGGAGCAGAGCGTTGTATGACAGTGAATCGCGACCTGGGGAAAACTGGAAGAAAATCGCAGTGTTTTACATGTGGTACAGAAAGGTTTTGAAAATTAGGTAGACTGATAAGGAGTGAAGTGTTTCCTGCAGAACTGGCGAAGAAAGAACGTAAGAAAAACTGACAATAATAAGTACCATGGTGCTAGAGGGAATTGTGGAGGATAAAAAGTGTAGAGGAAGGCAGAGATTGGAGAATAAGAGGATGGTACAAGAAAGAAATCTGTGGCGGGTCGCATCAAAGCAGTCAGAAAACTTAAAAAAGTCTTCTTTCATGCTCTTTCGATTGCTGAAAAAAACGGAGATGAATTGCGAACTCCTTCTTTTAAATTGCTATCTTTCTCTTTCTTACTTACTTTCTTTCTATCTTTCTTTCTCTCTTTCTTCCCCTCTGTGTTTTCGTTAATCGAATTTGATAAGGTTCTCAGGCTGATAAGCGGAACTCTAAGAAGTAGACGAAATAGTTTCGTGAGCGACGCTCTTGGTGGGTGATTTAGCTCTCCATGTGATTCTCTCGGTAAATCTATCTGGCATCTGCCTCCTGCCCAGTCAGATTTATATGGTCGTTCGGACAGATACTCCGAGAGCCCTGACGGACGTAGCTGATATCAGTGAATGATGGTCGATCGGATGTTAATCGGTGTAGGGTCTTTTCTCCTGTTTATGCGGATTTCATCACCTTTATTTGTGAAGTTCCAACATACTGGCAGAGTGTAGGACCAGCAACTTGGATATTAAATTTTTATTTTCTTTCAGTATCCGTCACAGTTGCGAAAACAATCATTTCCTTGCGGTGACTAGTTTCGGACAATCGCGTCCGTTTTAAAACCATGGCCTTACATGTAAGTTTAATTATATACCTCCCACCAATGTACATTTGAATATTTGGTTATTCACATGTCCGTTGGTGGGAACTGTATCGTTGCACTTATGTCTAAGGTCTTGGCCTGAAGCCGGCCGGAGTGGCCGTTCGGTTCTAGGCGCTGCAGTCAGGAACCGCGAGACTGTTATGGTCGCAGGTTCGAATCCTGCCTCGGGCATGGATGTGCGTGATGTCCTTAGGTTAGTTAGATTTAATTAGTTCTAAGTTCTAGGCGACTGATGACCTCAGAAGTTAAATCGCATAGTGCTCAGAGCCATGTGAACCATTTTTCTTGGCCTGAAAATGGACGTGATGGACCGTAACTAGTCACCACAAAGAAATGACTGTTGACACAACTGTGATGGATATTGGGAAAAAAATGAAAGAAAATTTATTTGTGTTTTGGGCAGCTTCCTGTCTCTAAATTAGGCGCTGATCATCTGCTACTTTCCCTGTAGAACAACAGAAATCAACCACAAGTCGGTTCTGATTTATTTTATTGAAAAATCATTGTTACCAGTTTGGAATTAATATATACATCGCCATTCGTGGTGAATTTTTCTCTTGAAATCTATTCTTTTTATCATCCGAACACTAGCGTCATCTTGAAATAATGTTTCGATAAGCATCCTATTCATCTTCTGCACTCTGCCGATACGTTGCTTGAAAACGACACTGTGATACAGTTTTTACATACTGAGACAATTATTTATTTTACAAGTGATTTACAAGTTATTCATCTAAAGACGGTGAAAGCTTTGGAAATTAAATTAATGCTAAACGTACTTGTTGCTTTAACATAAATAAAGAGACCTATGCACAGTGGGTTCTCTTGTCGTCCTTCACTACGAAACGGATATCTCTCTCTTCATACGAAGGTAAGTGTGCTACTGACAGAGAATCACAAGTCGATTCCATATTTTCCATGAAATCTTTCCTCACAAGAAGCTTTTAATTAAATTGCAGGTCTATGGAGTACCGTTCCAGCTATGAGATTGGATACGTAGTTTCCTGTCAGAAAGTCACAGTGCGTGGCAACTTCCGGAAAATAATTTAGGGGTTGCCAACGAAGCGTTGTAGGTCTTCTGTTATTAATCTACTTAAACAATTTACGAGACAGTCTGAGCAACTCTCTTTAGATTGTTTTCAGTTGCTGCTGCCTTTTACCATCTAGTAATGTAGTCATAAGATCAAAGAAAATTGTTAAATGATTTGGAGAAGATACCTCTATGGTGTGAGAAGTGGAAAATGATCATGAGAATGAAACGTGCGAGGCCCTCTGTAGCGATGCAAGGGGCACCAAACTTGTTATTAAAGTCAGTAAATTACTCAACGGGCAGTTTTTTTTCAGTACAGGTATTTCGTTCATTCCAAGCAAGTGTCGATTCGTGACGTCATCGCCCAGACACGAGTTGACTTTAATCTGAATCCGTTTTAGCAAATTAATAATTTCTCTCAGGCGATAAAATTTTACTGATTATGAAATACTAGTTCTTGAAGTTTATTCAGAATCGGAAATGTTTAACTAGTAATTACATGCCATAATTTATTTGTTTAATATAAAGGTGTTTTGAATTTTTTATGCAGAAAAAAGTGTGAATTTATGTGCGGCTTTTACTCTGGACTTACTTCTGAGGTCATCAGTCCCCTAGAAATTAGAACTACTTAAACCTAACTAACCTAAGGACATCATACACATCCATGCCCGAGGCAGGATTCGAACCTGGGACCGTAGCGGTCGCGCGGCTCCAGACTATAGTGTACAGTTTGCTGACCTAGGTGGTGAATTTTATTTTGTGATCTTGACCCTAATGGAGAGTAAATCCAGTTTCATTTAAGCTTGACGTGAGATAGACACATCACGTTATTACAAAAGAGTTGTTTAGCCTATTAGGAAAACTGAAAGCTGCGGGCTCGATTTGAAATACGTTACACGCCAGTGCGTGATCGAGCTGTCCAGTAAATCGAGTACAATAGTTGAAAATGCCTTTGGACTTAATGCACGAAGTTGGAAATTAATTTTGAGACAAGTGGTGTTTTTGAAAAAAAAACTGAACCAAAAGTTTATTCAAAGTATCGAGGTCGAGTTTTAACTGAGACACGTATCACTTTGTTGATTACGTTGCATAGCAACACTATAAAGCAGCTTAATTACTTCATTAGAACGATTTGCGACGTAGTAACGCCCATTACACACATAATATGTTACAAGAAGTTTGCTGACCGCATGAGAGTGTTTTTCTTCTCAAAAATGCCAATAAACCGGCAATTTCAAAACTTAAAGTATTAACTGTTGTGTAACTTCATTGCTTTTCCTACACCACTATCGAACTTGTTGTATCGTGTCTCTTCACAAGAGATCTCAAGTATCCGGGATAAACAAGAAGAAAAAGACTAAAGAAAAGGCATCGGTGTACCTCCACGTGAGTGCTAGAAGGAATCTGTTAAGTTTCGGTTACAAACAGGTAATTATCCTTTGTAGGAGGACTCGAATGCGCTGCGCTAAGTCTCTGGATGCCAATAGAGGATCTACTTCATCAAAATGTAGCGGTTTCAAGGTCAAGAAAGCCACAGAACCCGGGAGAGCGGTGTACCGACCCCATGCCCCTCGACAATGCATCCAAATGACCTCATTGGCCTCATGCGCCTCGATACCGCTTCGAAAAGAAGTCTTTGGCAGAGATTCGCACGCCAGTTGATCTGTTCCGATTGATCCATCTGGGCCAGAAGACGACACTTTGGTTTTATGCCTTTTTAAATTGGAACAACTACTTAGAAAACTTTCAGGAGGTAGTACCCTACATTCCTTAAACATCTGAGAAATGTCACGTTAAACGCCTTGAGCTGCTAATAAAATTCTTTATTTGCACACCTAGATTCGTTCCAGCTGCCATCATCAAGCTCATAAAAGAGCTCACTGCATCTTGTTGGGCTAAAACATCCGACACTAATGATTTTATATTTCGCCTAACATGATGCTGTGAATAATTTTATGAGCCTGATGATGGCAAGGCGACCGAAACTGTCCGTGTAAATAAAGAATTTTATCAGCAGCACTAGGCGGTAAAATGACATTTTTCAATGATGTAGAAAATGTTGTGGAAAGGCGAACCTGATTTTATAGGCAGAACAGTTAGAAGATCCAATACGTCTACTAAACAGCCTGTTTGCACAGCGCTTGTATATCCTATTCTAGAGTACTGCTGCGCCGTGTGAAATCCTTACCGGATAGGCTTGACTGAGGACACCAAAAAAGTTCAAAGAACGGCAGTCCGTTTTTCACCATCATGAGATAAGAGACAGAGAGTACGGATTGAATTGGCAACCACTAATAGAAGTGCGTTTTTGCACGGCGAAATCTTTTCATGAAATCGCAAGCACCAACATTTGTCTCTGTAGGAAAACCAGATTCTGACGCACAGATACATAAGGAGAAATGACTATAAAAGGCTGTAACAAAGAGATAAGCAGGAGCACACATGAAAATATTGAGGTATTCATTTTTCCCACCTGTTATTCGAAAGTGGAACGGTCCAGAAATAATCTGTAAGTGATTTTATGAGCCCTCTGATAAGCACTTAAGTATGAATTGCAAAATAATCTTGTGGATGTGGATGTAGACGTAGATACTATTTAGACTGCTGAAGGGGAATGGAGATGAGATTATACATTTATAAATAAGCTGAAAGTAATTAATTGCTGTAAATGTTTTCTATTGTAGCTGAACACATTATTAGATGTAGTTTAAATTTTAGGACTCCTAGGTACGCTGCTGCGGTTTTCTATTGTGTGTTTTTCTCTGACAGTGTATGTGTTCACATGCCACCAAAAACAACTATCAGGGGCGTATTCTGTGCCCTAGCCATAAAGCTATTGCTTTAAGGGAAAATAATCTCACCCGCTTATTACATCAGACATCTGAGCGCGAAGGCTGCAGTCCCAACCTTTTTAATAATGCTCTGTAGCGGACAGTGAAATTTCATTTCCCTTTATGTGCCGCAATAAAAGAGATCAGAGCCTGGCCGTGCCTTATAGTCTCGCTGTTCGCATGTGCCGCTTTTGGGAGACAATCAGTACGTCCAGCTATCGGTTTCTCTTTCTCCTCCATTCATTATTTACCGGAGAGAGGCAACTCAGTAGCTCTCCTCCGCCCTCCTCCGCTCCCCTTCTCTCGTTGGATCCTACTGCGCCCTCCTTTAAAGCCGGTAGTCTCATTGGGCGAAAGCCTTCCAGGATAACAGCTGAGTGAAGTAGTCTGCAGGGTGTTCTTTTTTTCATGTCCTTCCATCAGGAATGTAAGGAACTCAAAATTCAGCCCGAGTCTGAAGTCATGCACAGGCGTTAGGGAAAATTCAAAAACTGCTTTTAAGCTGATATTTTCAGAAAACGTGAAGCTGTACGGCAGACTTGGATACAAATCAAATCTTCCTTTCGTATCGTGTGGGAGGCGTGGCGGCTAGGCGTTGAAATGGCTCGGCATGAGGACGGTTCAAATTCCCGCCCGGTATTCCTGATTTGGGTTTCCAGTGGCTTCCCTAAATCGTTCAAGGCAAATGTCAGAACGATTCCTTTGAAAAGAAAACGGCCTGTTTCCTTCTTTCGTCTTTCCTCAATTCGGGCTTGAATTCCGTCTCTAATGACCTAATCATCGGCTGGAAATAAAGTCCTCATTTTTCTTCTTTCCTTTCGTAATATTTCTCTATTTTCAAAACCCAGCTGTCGTACAACTCTATAGAGTGATGGCTAAAATGTCCAGTAACATAATTATTACATTATTTAGGGGTTATCACAATAAAATGTACAATTTAAAAACGGACGACACAGGTTGTCATCCGTCCGTTGTGGCTGAGCGGTTCTAGGCGCTTCAGTCCGGAACCGAGCGACTGCTACGGTCGCAGGTTCGAATCCTGCCTCGGGCATGGATGTGTGTGATGTCCTTAGGCTAATTAGGTTTATGTAGTGCTATGTTATAGGGGACTGATGGCCTCAGATATTAAGTTCCATAGAGCTCAAAGCAATTTTTTAGAGGTTGTCATCATCCTTCAAATACAGAACAAAAATACATCCAAACGACACAAATACTAGCAGTTACGCGATAAACGCCATCGAACTCCATAACCGCAATTTTAAAAATCTTGAATGTAAAAATCTGAAAGTTTCGTGTTTCGTAAATGTATTTTAAAGGACGTCTTGCAAACATCATGAACTGCACTTAAAACGTTTGTTACACAAACCGGTATTCCAGTGTACAACCCCTCGTGAATGCGTAGTCTGATATAGAGGACAACATAAAGAGGCTCATTTCCGCTCAGCGATTGACAGTTTAATCAAATACCCTTTAAGTGAAAAGCATACTGATGCTGAGTTACGTACACTGGAAAAGGTAGCAGCTGACAATGACTACGACCCGAAACTAGTTATGAAAAAAGAAAAACAGGAAGAAAAACTAAGAACAGAAATCAGACCACGTTAGAAAAGACCGAGCAAGTAGGAAAAGATAAGTTTCTAACCTCACCACACTGGGGCCAGATTTCCGATAAAATAAGTCTTTGTTTCGAAAAACTAGGCTCTGTATTGGCTTCAGGTCAGAGAAAATGTAAGATACCGTATTATAAACAGCACAGATAATTGCCAATCACATAATATGTTAGGAACATATAAAATAACACGTACTGAAAGTGATATATTTTATATTATGCAAACAGGGGAAAACTTGAAAACGAGATTTAGAGAACACATTAATGTTAGTGGGGCCAGTCTATCAGCATTCAGTGCTCGATCACAAGAATCCTGCTAACGACATTAATAAAAACATAATCATTCCAATAAAGCAGAAGAAAATATATCACTAAACATCCTAGAAAAAATTGAGAAGTACATTCATATGACGTAACATGCTGACTAGATACGTGAGGAACAAACAGAATTACGGAATGAAATGTGTGCACAAAACTTTGACAGTGTTTTAACCAATTCAGTCTGGTGTGAGGTATCTGCAT
This sequence comes from Schistocerca nitens, assembly GCF_023898315.1. Taxonomy (NCBI): domain Eukaryota; kingdom Metazoa; phylum Arthropoda; class Insecta; order Orthoptera; family Acrididae; genus Schistocerca; species Schistocerca nitens. Next base: position 500,523,175 of record NC_064619.1, on the reverse strand, counting down.
ATCTTGCACGAAGAATTGTCTAATTTGACACGAAGTGTTCGACCAGCATCCTATCCAAATCTGAACTGACAACCACATTACACGAGAGATATAGATTTTGCATTAAGACCAACTAACTCCCTGTATACTTCGTGATAATTAACATCACTTTATACCTATTTTGTATATATTTTTACAATTTTATACTTTTTGAATATTGTATCCTTACACACTGATTGCCCAAATATGATATTTTACATTTATTAATGCATGACACCGATGCTACAAATATGATCTCAGAAACAACAAGAGACATACACATTTTTGGCCTGCCTGACAGTTCCATGTTTTCATTATATGACAGTTAATCAAATGTAACCAAGAACTGTCAAAACAAAATTGGTTCAAATGGCTCTGAGCACTATGGGACTTAACTTCTGAGGTCATCAGTCCTCTAGAACTTAGAACTACTTAAACCTAACTAACCTAAGGACATCACACACATCCATGCCCGAGGCAGGATTCGAACCTGCGACCGTAGCGGTCGCGCGGCTCCAAACTGTAGTGCCTAGAGCCGCTCGGCCACCTCGGCCGACAACTGTAAAAGTCTAAGAACTGACAGCAGTAACATACACAACAACCTGTGTACTTTGAGGTAGTGCGAATTTCGTAATCTAACATATTAACATAGACACGGCTGTAATTGGATTTTAGATATCCGCTTTTGTTTGCTTTCTACGAGGACAGTTCAATAAGTAATGCAACACATTTTTTTTCTCGGCCAATTTTGGTTGAAAAAACCGGAAATTTCTTGTGGAATATTTTCAAACATTCCCGCTTCGTCTCGTATAGTTTCATTGACTTCCGACAGGTGGCAGCGCTGTACGGAGCTGTTAAAATGGCGTCTGTAACGGATGTGCGTTGCAAACAACGGGCAGTGATCGAGTTTCTTTTGGCGGAAAACCAGGGCATCTCAGATATTCATAGGCGCTTGCAGAATGTCTACGGTGATCTGGCAGTGGACAAAAGCACGGTGAGTCGTTGGGCAAAGCGTGTGACATCATCGCCGCAAGGTCAAGCAAGACTGTCTGATCTCCCGCGTGCGGGCCGGCCGTGCACAGCTGTGACTCCTGCAATGGCGGAGCGTGCGAACACACTCGTTCGAGATGATCGACGGATCACCATCAAACAACTCAGTGCTCAACTTGACATCTCTGTTGGTAGTGCTGTCACAATTGTTCACCAGTTGGGATATTCAAAGGTTTGTTCCCGCTGGGTCCCTCGTTGTCTAACCGAACACCGTAAAGAGCAAAGGAGAACCATCTGTGCGGAATTGCTTGCTCGTCATGTGGCTGAGGGTGACAATTTCTTGTTAAAGATTGTTACAGGCGATGAAACATGGGTTCATCACTTCGAACCTGAAACAAAACGGCCATCAATGGAGTGGCGCCACACCCACTCCCCTACCAAGAAAAAGTTTAAAGCCATACCCTCAGCCGGTAAAGTCATGGTTACAGTCTTCTGGGACGCTGAAGGGGTCAAACGATCAACTCTGAAGTGTATTGTGCTACTCTTCAGAAATTGAAGAAACGACTTCAGCGTGTTCGTAGGCACAAAAATCAGAACGAACTTCTCCTTCTTCATGACAACGCAAGACCTCACACAAGTCTTCGCACCCGAGAGGAGCTCACAAAACTTCAGTGGACTGTTCTTCCTCATGCACCCTACAGCCCCGATCTCGCACCGTCGGATTTCCATATGTTTGGCCCAATGAAGGACGCAATCCGTGGGACGCACTACGCGGATGATGAAGAAGTTATTGATGCAGTACGACGTTGGCTCCGACATCGACCAGTGGAATGGTACCGTGCAGGCATACAGGCCCTCATTTCAAGGTGGCGTAAGGCCGTAGCATTGAATGGAGATAACGTTGAAAAATAGTGTTGTGTAGCTAAAAGATTGGGGAATAACCTGGTGTATTTCAATGCTGAATAAAACAACCCCTGTTTCAGAAAAAAAATGTGTTGCATTACTTATTGAACTGCCCTCGTAGATGAACTTCAAGTTGTACATCGAAAAGAATTTAAACTGACACCTATATCATTAATACAGAGATGCATAATGTAAGTAGACTTAATTTTCTGCCATTATACATACAATTGTCGTATTGTAGATATCAACGCACCCTCAGCTATTTGTTATCCTCTGTACCAGATGTTAACAAACACTAACTTTAAAAAGCCGAAATTCAGTACCGAGAAGCTGCGTGACGTGTGAGCATAAGAGTTTTCTGGGTATTCTTGAATTTAATTGAACATGAAAGAAGTTGAATAGCGAAGTGAAAAGTAAGAACTAATGGAAGGAAATTAAATCTAGCACCAGTCTATTACTTTCTCTGTTTCTATGAGAGTGAGTTTTCTCAAGTAGCATCTATTTCATTAATATTATACCGTCTTTAACCACGTAAAATCAACGGACCACCTGGACACGTGAAAAAAGAATTTCTTGGCTCAAGACATTCAACTTTTTGTAACTTCCTTTCAGATATCTTTTGCGATTGTGAAAAAAAAGAAAAAAACAAAAAAAAAAAGAAACAAGACCCGAGCATATACGGTAAATTACGGGCACTTGCAGAAGCTGCGTAAGAAATTTAGCTTCATTTGTGCCAGGTGTTCTAACTCAATGGACACACAGCGGCTGGTCGTAAACCAGAGTACTGTTGGAAATCTGAAGAACGAAAACGGAAGTTATCACACTTGAGGACAGTATCCAACATGCTGACAAATTTCTCGTACGTGTGTGGCAATAAAACAAATCATTTTGAAATTTCAATTTCTCATAACGTCAACGCAAAGTGTCTAACACCGCCGGTCGTATCGGAGTACCTCATTAAGAGGCTCCAATATTTAGACCAGCGCGCGCTAAAACGCTTCGTATGAATGTGAAGAAATGGAACTGTGACAAATAAGGCTTTGAGGCACGAGAGGACCCGTTCTCGTTTTTATTGCCCCTGCAGTTCCCGTTCGCTCGCCTCGCCCTGCTCGACAGACGTTGTAACGGGGCGTGGCTGCGGAGCTTCATTACTGAAATTCTGCCGCTAGTTGACGTCACTCGTCTGCCAGCGCACACTGGCGGAGAGCGGGCCTCACGAATAAGGGCGAGCGTAAAGCGCCGTTTTATGCGTCCCGATCCATTAAGACGGCTTAACGGCGCCCTTCCAACCTTTCTTATTTTCCGCGCCCGATATTATCCTTTATAGTGGGATCCGCGTGGAAAGAGACGAGGGAATATTCCGTTTCTTTACAGGAAACATCGTGTTCACAAGCTGAGGTTGCAGGATCAGTCTCCAAGAATGAGAGTGGTTATTTGTATACAGCTTCCAAATCTGTCCAGACAACACAGAAATAAATCAAATAAGAAAAATAACACATCGGAGAGATGGCTTTCTTATGTACGACTGTCAACCGAAATAAATAAAACTTGAGGTATAAAGGGTGTTGCAAAAAGGTACGGCCAAACTTTCAGGAAACATTCCCCACACACAAAGAAAGAAAATATGTTAGGTGGACATGTGTCCGGAAACACTTACTTTCCATGTTAGAGCTCATTTTATTACTTCTCTTCAAATCACATTAATCATGGAATAGAAACACACAGCAACAGAACGTACCAGCGTGACTTCAAACACTTAGTTACAGGAAATGTTCAAAATGTCCTCCGTTAGCGAGGATACATGCATCCACCTTCCGTCGCATGGAATCCCTGATGAGCTGATGCAGCCCTGGAGAATGGCGTATTGTATCACAGCCGTCCACAATACGAGCACGAAGAGTCTCTACATTTGGTACCGGGGTTGCGTAGACAAGAGCTTTCAAATGCCCCCATAAATGAAAATCAAGAGGGTTGAGGTCAGAAGAGCGTTGAGGCCATGGAATTGGTCCGCCTATACCAATCCATCGGTCGCCGAATCTGTTGTTGAGAAGTGTACGAACACTTCGACTGAAATGTGCAGGAGCTCCATCGTGCATGAACCACATGTTATGTCGTACTTGTAAAGGCACATGTTCTAGCAGCACAGGTAGAGTATCCCGTATGAAATCATGATAACGTGCTCCATTGAGCGTAGGTGGAAGAACATGGGGCCCAATCAAGACATCACCAACAATGCCTGCCCAAACGTTCACAGAAAATCTGTGTTGATGAAGTGATTGCACAATTGCGTGCGGATTCTCGTCAATTGGGCCAACTGGCGGTGAATCGAGGAAGTACAGTACATACTGACGAAACTAAAATGAGCTCTAACATGCAAATTATGCGTTTCCGGACACATGTCCACATAACAAAAAAAAATGGCTCTGAGCACTATGGGACTTAACATCGCAGGTCATCAGTCCCCTAGAACTTAGAACTACTTAAACCTAACTAGCCTAAGGACATCACACACATCCATGCCCGAGGCAGGATTCGAACCTGCGACCGTAGCGGTCGCGCGGTTCCAGACTGAAGCGCCTTTAACCGCTTGGCCACACCGGCCGGCTCCACATAACATCTTTTATTTATTTGTGTGTATTGAATGTTTCCCGAAAGTTTGACCGTACCTTTTTGTAACACCCTGTATATGGAAATACTAAGGCATGTTAAGCAACACGCCGGCCAGTGTGGCCGAGCGGTTCTAGGCGCTTCAGTCTGGAACCGCGTGACCGCTACGGTCGCAGGTTCGTATCCTGCCTCGGGCATGGATTTGTGTGATGTCCTTAGGTTAGTTAGGTTTAAGTAGTTCTAAGTTCTAGGGGACTGATGACCATAGGTGTTAAGTCCCATAGTGCTCAGAGCCATTTGAACCATTTTTGTTAAACAACAAAGAATCAATGTACATTTAGGTACTCCAAAAGTGACATTGCTTCTCTGTTCACGAATTGCTTATCTGGACTGAACAAAAACAATCGGCCTACGCGTCACTCGTATTTGAAAACCTCATGAAAATTTCAGAAACAATTTGGTACGAAGGGAACAGTACGAGCTGCCCCAAGACAGGGTTACACGTCATCTTCGAAAGGCCAAGTATTGTCGTCTGTCTTCCATCTGCACGTTTCCTGTATAAGCAGCACATTTCCATAAGGTACCAAATCCAAGAAATTGAAAAATGAGATAACAGGCTGCACCGCTACTTGGAACCATTACCTATGTAATAAAAACTGTTATGTCCGTCAAAATGTAACATATCCGTTATATGTTTCCCCTAAGATTTGCGGTGCATAGCGAAGAGTGCCAAATCTAGTCCTATTTCTTTCCCAAAAAGTACCAAATCCCGGCAGCCAGTCTCAGATGACTTCACGGGACTCGCATTCGGGAGGACGACGGCTCAAACACGCGTCCGGCCATCCTAATTTAAGTTTTCCGTGATTAGTATGCTAATCGGCTTCGCGATCTGGAGTTTGCAAGGAAAATTTAGAAATACCATATGTATCGCAAACATCAACGATAAAGGTTACGTACTTTGACTTCAAAATAAATACTGTAAATAATCCCTCAAGCTATAATCAAATTCTTTCCACCTCTCGAATGAGAAACGGCTCATAAACACACAAAACAGAACGCAATTTAACTAATAGAAACAGTAACGAAGATATTCGTACAAAATAAGTATACGATATTCCCGCCAGAACTACCGATAGCCTTGGGAGGGTCAACCACGACAAAACTCTTACATCTGGTGTGCATGTGTGCGGGGCTTTCGTTCTCTCTTTAAGTAAACAATTTCCACCTTGTGCTCCTATAGACCACGTAAAAATTACAGTTGAATGGCAGAAAAAAACATAACTACGGTTAAAAAACTAAAAATTCTCCAAATTATTACAAGCAAGCACTTTCCATTTGTAAGTGCAATCCATCTCAGCTGTTTTACTGCCTAAATTTTCTCGGGCAACTGGAGAATAGCAGCTTCACGCTTACGTGACATTATACACTATTCTACTGACGATGTCAACGAAATTCTCTAAAACGCCGCAGTAACACGAAACTGAGAAGATTACGTCACAATGTTTCACTGAATATTCCGGTACGACAATAAAGTGTTATCAAACGCCATTTCCCACTGATGAATCAAATGAATGAAATAGTGTGCATTTACTGTTCGGGGGTTGTTGGTTGGTTGATTTGGGGAGGCGACGAAACAGCGAGGTCATCGACCCCAACGGTTTAGGGAAGGAAGTCGGTCGTAGTCTTTCAAGGAACCATCCCAGCATTTGCCTGAAGTGGTTTAGAGAAATCACACTGTTCCGCGATGCAGTATTATATTCATTACTATAAAATCACCGACCGTACTCGAAATCTGCTTACATAAATTGGGTTATGTGCATGGAGCACTGTGGATCTACACTAATGCGTATCATGTAATGCGAAAGTTAGAGGTTGAAAAGAAATTAAGAAATCGTGAAGAACTGAGGAGAATACATTTTAACAGAGCTCGTAGAATTAAACTGAAAGGTAACTGTGACTCATACTGCGTGGGCAATAATACTAGCTTCTGTGAACCAATGAAGCACTCTCAAAGATAATTCTTTCTTGGATATGAGGAAATGACAGCATTGTCCATTGGAGGCCAAAACAATCGTCATTTACGTACCTATACCGGGTGAGTACACTTTGATGGGATGAGCGTAAAACATCAAACGTATTTTAATCTTGTGTGACACCACGGGACATCTCACGCCTCCCAGCTAGTTCTGATGATGTTGGAAACTTTGCTCCAGCATTCACTGTCTTCAGCAATTACTGGTGATTACCGAGACCAACATTAGACAATTTAGAGCACAGTTGCTCCTCATTGTAAGAACACCTATAGTGACTACGCTATCGTATCGGTGACGTAAACGTCACTGTGAAATAATTCAACGACGAAAAGATATATCCTCAACTATACTTTACTGCTAGCATTATTGCATGGCGTGGTATTTGAAATGAAGAATCGAAAAGAAATAATAACTGTTGATTTATTTAAGGAATTCAGACTTTTTTGGATGATGAAGAGTAGAGAATTGTACTCTTCTAGAAAGTAGTGTTTTCAATTTGTTTCAGATTTATTGAAGATAATTATCTACAGAGATAATTTTAGAATGAAAACAACGCAGGCACTACGTTAACTGTGATTTCACAATAATGCATGTGTTGACACATTTACTAGTGTTTTACTTAGATAATAAATTAATTTTGCACTGAGTATCAAATGCAATGATTAAGCGTGGAACTGAGTTTTTATCATTACTTCAACAACAAATTAGTCATCAGAAACAATTCCCTCGGCAATAATCAATCAGCAATTTAAGTACTTAGATCGTATCTGAAGGAAAGTAGTGAGCCAGATTAAAACACAATCACAAAAATCCCTGTAAGTCGAAGCGAACACATGAAGTACATAGAATCTGTAAAAACCCCAGTACGCATGACAATGTTTCTTCTATTTATATACAATTAACTGTACCAAATATCATCACCTCTTGTACTCAGTAACAGGTGAGTTCAAATCTCCATTCTCAAATAATGATTTACGCTTTCCTTCCTAAGCACTTCAGACAAATAGAGTCATTATAAAAGGAGGGTGGCATTTATTTTAAGAACTTAGTTTCTAACACCATCTAATATTAACAACACTCCTGTAAATTATAACTTTCAGATTGCCTGGGAATTCCTTTATATACGATAGTGAAGATATAACCTACGTTAGCAAATGGCGTTAAGAATGAACTTGCTTGCTACACAAATTTCGTCGTATATTTGCCTTGACAAGCTACATCTAATAAACTCAGTACGTCGAACACAAGCAGAAGTGTCGGACTATGACCCCAGTGGGCGACAGCTGTTACAATGTCATGTTTACAAATGGCGCATAACGCGCACTTTGCTGTTTGGGAACAATGGTAGTCACTCACGAAAAGGAAACGCGTGAATCAGCTAATGTTCTGGAGGGTCTCTTCCTGGCAAGGCAGTACATCCGTTTCGTGTGTAAATATGCGTAGCAGAAGCCGGAGAATTTGCACCACGTACTGTCTCCTCTCGTATTTACTTACGCTTTGCTCTTACAGCAACTCGACAACGCCTTCATATGAATAACTTTACACAAAATTATCCGTCATTAGCAAAACATGTGGAATATCAATACAGGTCAGTAAAAGTTTTTGCCATGTGGCACGCTATTCTATAGTTGAGGAATTCTATTTCTTTCATAAACTTACTTTCTTACATGTTTCATTCACCCCAAATTCAAGAAGTAATTTAAATTTCTTTAGCTATATCTAGTAACATAGCTTCTTTCAGAGAATCAGTAGTCATACGAATATATTAGTACACTACGATAACTTTTTTATTCCGCTAATGTGTCCCTATGTGCCTAAAATGTCCCTATGTCTGAGGAATAAGCATAAAATTTTGATACAGTAGTGATAAATGACTTCCTTTGAGGGCCAGCAGATATATGTTGTTTTAATTGAAAGAACATCCTCCTGCCGTACACATTTAATTGGCAAAAGCTTCGACTTATCTTCGGTCGTATATTAAGAACTCTTCTTACGCCAACGCAGTATCAATTTAATTAAATATGAGAAGTTCTAGGACTCCCCACGGCAGATATTACGACAAAATTGAGGAAAACATTGCAGGTGTTTCCGCGATGTTCATATAGAGTAGTCAACAAAACCAATAAAGCCCTACACTGTGTGTCCAAGTGTCTCAGAACATCCATTGCTGTTCCATCCAATGACGTCAACCATGCAACTAAGAGGATGTACGAATTCTTCTACATGTGGATTCGTTCTCGAGAACCCACTGTGTGGTGTGTGGAAAGGAGCAGATAGTGTAGCAGAATTTTCTCCTTACTATTCCGATCGCGGAGAAAGACTGCACATACGACAGATTTCCGACTCGACAGAAATGTCGCGATGTAGGAAGCACACTAGTGTCTACAATGCTGATCAGATATCTAAGTTTATTTTACTATTAAAGTACCCCGCTCATTCCAGGCAAGGGAAAACTAACCCCCACCTTAGCACTGGATGTCACCGCAGGAGGGAAAGTATTGTTTGCTGGCATCTGCCACATCCACAGAGTGCCCCACCGTATCCCGTGACTCATCAGGCTCTGAAATATTCCGCCGATCCACAGTGCAATGTCGATGATGTCAGCACCACTGCACACGAAGTCATGCTATAATTCTTCTGATAAGACTCGTCAGAGTCCATTCGACATTCGTGGACCATTGAATTTTGAACAGAGACGTGTACGATCGTTCACATGATGTGTGGCTATAGGACCGTGCATTGTTTTCAGGTTCTAACGGCCTGTAATGGATAAATTGCTACGCCCCACCTATTTGGTAAGTGGTCTTAATACCCTCCTGCCGGATCCAGTAACAAATATCACAAATAACAGTCGCCCTGGGCCCACATAAACCTAAACGCCACTTGGAGCCCAGTACATCTGGGCATGGGTTTACTACGCAGCTATTTCGTCCATTCATCTCAGCTTACCCAAACGGAAACAGTAGCTCTTACGAAACTGAATGTAGCTACCTTTACTATGAGCCTTACACAATGGTTTTATTTATATATTTCCCAGTGAACTCCTCCATCGTGTTGCGGCGTTAGGAAAGCCTACCCGAAAGGAGTTCGAAGTTTATAGAGGCGTTGTCGCATCTCACGAATACTTTACTGCTCTCTTGCTTGGTGGTATACGGCACGAGTGCATTCATTTACTTATGCAAGGGATTCAACCGTTGCATAAACGCCATCTCCGATCTTACCTGGAGGGAGGACATTCTGTGTACGGTAGGTTGCAGACTAACTACTTAGGTGTTCAAATGGTTCAAATGGCTCTAAGCACTGTGGGACTTAACATCTGAGGTCATCAGTCCCCTAGACTTACAACTACTTAAACCTAACTAACGCACGCCAGGGGGCCGAGCGGTTCTAGGCGCTACAGTCTGGAACCGCGTCACCGCTACGGTCGCAGGTTCGAATCCTGCTTCGGGCATGGATGTGTGCGATGTCCTTAGGTTAGTTAGGTTTAAGTAGTTCAAAGTTCTAGGGGACTGATGACCTCAGCAGTTAAGTCCCATAGTGCTCAAAGCCATTTGAACCATTTTTGAACCTAACTAACCTAAGGCCAGGATTCGAAGCTGCGACCACAGTAGCAGCGCGGTACCGGGCGGAAGCGTCTAGAACCGCTCGGTCACAGCGGCCGGCTACCTAGGTATACAGCGATGATCTGTGTTATTAGTGATTACTGTTGTGCGTCGCAGTTATGCCAAAGGTAAACGGCGCGTAGACCGTTCTGTATACGGATGACCGATATTAAAAGGAACACATCACGTAGGGTGGCATCTCTAGCATGCACGACACAGCCTCACAAAGTGGGCAGTTATGTGACGCCTGGCCGTTAACGCCCTCATCATCCAAACGACCATCAACCGCAGGCTTGACGACGACCGCATCATTAATGATTCATTCTGGAGGAAGCCTGAATAATTATACCAAAACTGCGCGCTACGTACGCGTCTCGTTCAACTGTCGCCTAACATTTTAAACTACCATTAGAGAGAAGGGGCTTGATTGTTTTATAGCGCCCCATTTCTCAGTCCAACTTCTTCAGGTCCACCTAAGCGTTACCATCTCGTAGCTCTAATCTTTGTGGTACTGAAATGTGCTGCCGTCCGTGGGGCATCGCTGTGCTGCTTTAGATGGCGCACAATCACGTCCTTCGTTGGGTACAGCATGTTAGGAGCGTTTTCTCCTAGCCTCTGCTACAGGGTAGCACAGCAAGATTAGGGCTCAACAACGACGTCTTTAGCGACGGAGCGCAGATCTGTGCTAGAAAAGGATTGGAAAGGAACATGGCCGTGCCTGTTTACAGAAACCATACCGTCATTTCCTTTAATCGAATTAGTGAACCCGGATTCCCGGGTTCGATTCCCGGCGGGGTCAGGGATTTTCTCTGCCTCGTGATGGCTGGGTGTTGTGTGCTGTCCTTAGGTTAGTTAGGTTTAAGTAGTTCTAAGTTCTAGGGGACTTATGACCACAGCAGTTGAGTCCCATAGTGCTCAGAGCCATTTGAACCATTTTTTTGAATTAGTGAAGCTAGAGAAAAAAATCGGACTCTAGATACTCGATAGGGCGCCTGAATGCCACTTCTCGCGAGTGAGGGTCCGTCGGAATAACCAGTATGCGACACCGCTCGGAAAGACCACTGCACAATCGTTTGCTGACAAACGCCGTCACTCCACAGACACGAATATCCAAGTGTCAGGTCGTAAGACACACCTCAGCACCTATATATGGTGGCCAGACGTGCTGGTTAGCTAAGTAGCTATGCAAGAATCGGGGGAACTTTCAGAAGGAAATGGAGTGGTCAAACGAAGTACTAACAAATACACTAAATTGAAGAATATATTCGAGAAAAACAGTTAAACTGGAGCATACATAAACACAACAGTGACGATGAAAATCCTAAAAAAATTCTCGCTGGGAAACTGAAATCAGTACGGGCAGAGAGCAATTTCAACCTAAATTTTGCTAATTCGAGAGCAGCACTAGAACGTTTATTTATTTTGCTGCATTTATAAGTCACGGTTGCAAAATACTATCACGAATTCTTTGCAGAAGTATAGAAAAAGACTGGTAGAAGCCGACCCCGGTGAAAATCAGTTTTTATTCCAGAAAAATGTAGGAACACGGGAGGCAATAGTGACCCTACTACTTCTCATACAAGATACGTTAAGGAGAGGCAAACGTACGTTTATAGCATTTGTAGACTTAGAGAAAACTTTTGGCAAAGTTGACTGGAAAACCCTCTTTCAAGTTCTAAAGGTGGCAAGAGTAAAATACAAGGAGTGAAAGGCTATTTACAAATTGTGCAGAAACCAGGTGACAGTTGTTAGAGTTGAGGGGCAAGAAATTGAAGCAGTGGTTGAGAAGGGAGTGAGACAGGCTTTTAGCCTATCGCTGATGTTACTCAGTCTGCATACTGAGCAAAGTACAGGGAGAAGAAATAAAACGTTGAGGTTTGCCGATGACATTGTAATTATGTCACAGACAGCAAAGGACTTGGAAGAGCAGTTGAAGGGAGTGGGCAGTGTCTTGAAAGGAAGATATAAGATGGACATCAAAACGAAGGTAATGGAATGTAGTAGAATTAAATCAGACGATCCTGAGGAAATCAGATTAGAAAACGAGACGCTTGAAGTAGTAGAAGAGTTTTGCTTTATGGAGAGGAGAATAACTAATGATGTTCGAAGGAGAGAGGATATAAAATGTAGACTGGCAAAGGCAAGAAAAGCGTCTCTGAATAACAGAAATTTATTAACATCGAGTATAGATTTAAGTGTATGAATTCTTTTCTGAAAGTATTTGTATAGAGCGTAGCCATGTATGGAAGTGAATCATGGACGATAAACAGTGTAGACAAGAAGAGAACAGAAACTTTTGAAGTGTGATGCTACAGATGAATGCTGAAAATAGGTAGATCACGTAACTAACGTGGAGATATTGAAAGGAAATGGGGAGAAAAGAAATTTGTGATAGAACTTGGCTAGAAGAAGGAATCGGTTGGTAGGACACACTCTGAGACATCAAGGAATCAAAGATTTAGTACTGGAGGAAAGCGGGCGTGGGAAGGGGGGGGGGGGGGGGTAAAATCGTAGCGGGAGACCAAGAGATTAATATAGTAGTCAAATTCAGAAGTACGTATGTTGCAGTAGTTACTCGGAGATGAACAGGCTTGCACAGGACACATCAACCAGTCTTCGGACTGAAGACCGTAACGAAATCAACATTTATTTAACTGGGGCTAATTAGGTCCATCATGCCCTCTATACATCGGACCAGGGTTTTACAGGCTGGCCAAATGAGAAGCCGCTTGAATATAGCAATGACGTACTGAAGAAACTCGGTCAAATGGAAAGCCTTCCTGCAGGGTGTGAGCTAGACCTTATCATTTACTGCAACTTGATGCACTTACATACCCGTTATGATTATTTGCAAATATATATTCGCTCTAAGGCTGTGCTAAGGCTGTAGCTCAGACGTGTCGTTTGTAAGCTGGACAATGTGACAGACATGGTCTAGCAGTTGACAGGTGGCAAAGAAGCCCGCGGAGAGGACGGAGCACCGAATGAACAGTCGGCGACGGGCGGTCTCCATCTCCGCGCCTGCAGAAGCCCCTCTGCTCACGTGCTGGGCTGCGCGCTCTTGCAAAACACTCCCGAGGCAGGTAAACACTGTGAGAGGCAATTCCTCAAAGTGGTGCGACGCCCACGCTGTCTCCGTGCCGCAGTCTAAGCTGCCTCAGTAGGGATCGGGAAAACCGACAGGTTAAAACCGATATCGGTATTTTAATTCTGAATGACAGATATTTTTCGGCATTTAGGTCATGATTGTGAACAGTCTTTTTTTAATCACCGAGTAAAAAACTGAAATATCAGTTAGCCATAGCAGAAGTGGTAAAATTTCTAATTTTTAAATCAAAGTTTTTAAAAAAGAATTTTTATGCGTCAAATTTGCATTGGTTTGAAATATTGCTTTATAATGCTATATACAAAAGTGATGAGTGGTATTTTAATTACAATGTCGACAGACACGAGCAAGAAACATACGCTGTAAGAGTTGCTACAGTATTGCTGAGACAATAATGTTCCTGTTGCTGTGCGTACCCCTGTACATGCAATATGCAAGACTTGGTCCTACTTAGTCTGTACAGCAGTTTCTCGATGTGGTCGCCGGAGACCGTTGTATTCCAGAATGACAGCAACCATAGTCTGGAAATATTTTATTGAAGTGAAGCAGCAAAGAAATACAATGCTTCATTTGTTTTAAAAGGTTAAAGATTTGTCTGTCATTTCTATGAAATAATAAAAGAGCAAGAAAAACATGGTAACCGTAATAAATGAGAAACTTAACAGCAAATAATTCATAATATACAATGAAAATGGAAAGTAGCTGCCTGTGTCTACGTAATGAGCCTTTATCCATCTGTAGCCCTTGAATACCGAAAAATTAACACGAAAAACCGTTCTTCAAACTCAGTTTTCACCCTTCTAGCACACAACATGATTTTTGACCAGAGTTTCGAAAAATTAGAATCAGTAGCAGAATACTGGTGATTTTTCGTAGTATCCAACCACTTAACAGTTTTCGAGAAGAGCAGCGTAGGTGGACAGACTAAGTTTCTTTTTATTTTCCTATTTAATTTAAGTTTTTGACTCTATGTATCTTGAAACTAAGAGAGTCAAAATGTCTCAATCTTTGTTCTATTTCTACGTTTATTACAGGGAATCATAGCAATAAAAAACCGCAAATCGGTTATTGTAGAAACCGGTTTTAATAGGTTAAATTGCCGTGGCAAAACACAATGTAACTGGTTATTTCGGCGATAACGGCCGTAGCTGTGCGCCCAGTGGGTTCTTTCCGTCCGGTGCCAATCCTTACACGTTCATGGGTACGTCCACAACTGTTCATCTGAGCAGAATGACGCTAATGAAGTCATTAGTGTAGCTTCACTGAGAGACGAGAATTAGTCAAAGAAGCAAAATGGTTCACTAATGGAGCTAGTTATGCGAAGAGAGGGCAGTAATTAAACATCACATATTAATAATCACGTAATGGTTTCAGTGATAGGAACTCGACAGAGATGTACCGTTCATGCGTGGGAGGCGAAAAAGGTTGAAATTTTGTATGGACAACATTTTCAACAAAACTGTATTCTCAGTAACGATTCCAGATCGTCGTTCTTCTTTCAGGACCTAAATATTTGTCCATGCTGTATAAAATATGCTGCAGTTGTAATTTCAAAGTTCCTTTATTTGGATAAAGGTATGTACAGTACCTGAGTTGAACGACACTAATCCCTTCTTCTGGTGCTACCTAATTGCATACGATATACTCGTACAAGTCAAGTGGCAAAATTATAAAGTGTGAGAGAGCTTGTACGGCTGAGGCATGATAAATGTGAGGTCGATTGGAAAGACTTGAGGTAAACAGGGTCGCATGCTGTGCTGCGGGGCAATCGCTATGGATGAAAATGGAAGACAAGCTGACAGCTTGGTGCTGTGCGGCAAGCTTGTGAGAATCATTGTCGTCACCAGCTTGCACGGACGATACGAGGATTTTAGCTGTGTGCTTTTTTTCACCATTTGTGTTCATCTTACCAACTATGTGTATTTTATCCATTGCTCTTTTAACAAAACATTTATAGGTGAAGAGTGGCTTTTATGCTTTTATGCTTTGTAATATGGTAGTTTTATAGCAAATTCCAGAAGATCAAGTGACGACACCGTAAGACTCTCGAAATAGGTTATCCTGGAGCGATAAAAGTGTCTACAAAGTGATCGGGGTGTATGAAATGTCTTCATTTGCAAACAAAAACAGGGCCATGTAATCGCACAGGTAACCCCATGTCAAGTACACTCGGCATGATCCCTCTAAATATTTGGGTCAGTTGAGGATCACCGGATGTATTACGTGCAGTCTGGCCACCAGTACTAACTGGAAGTAATCTGGTGTACTCTTTCATTACATTAGTTTGTGAGTCTTACATCAGTGTTTTGTTTTAAGCGTCTCTGATAGCGTCTACAGTCGAGGTTGGATAAAGCGTTGGTTTCATTTCTCGCGATTGACTTATACGTTAGAAGGAAGCAGTTTCGAACTCAGGAAACGCTCTGAAGGTGACAGTGTACCACCGAAGCACATTGGCACTTACTTATCTGGGAGTGATCCTTTGTGTTTCTAGATTTGATTCTCTTACGTACCTTTGCCATCCCTACTAACCTGATTACTTGTAACGTCATTCCAGCAACAAGTGAGGATAAAGATATAGTCGAACCGCATTTACGAGGAGGCTTCAAAAGGTAACCCAAGCCAAGTAACTTCACTGAAAACTGCGCTATACATCAAAGTTATACCGATACAAGACTGTGGTGTCACCGCTAGACACCACACTTGCTAGGTGGTAGCCCTTAAATCGGCCGCGGTCCGGTAGTATACGTCGGACCCGCATGTCGCCACTATCAGTGATTGCAGACCAAGCGCCGCCACACGGCAGGTCTAGAGAGACTTCCTAGCACTCGCCCCAGTTGTACAGCCGACTTTGCTAGCGATGGTTCACCGACAAATTACACTCTCATTTGCCGAGACGATAGTTAGCATAGCCTTCAGCTACGTCATTTGCTACGACCTAGCAAGGCGCCATTACCAGTTACTATTGATGCTGTAAAACATGTACCGTCAAGAGCGATGTTCACCAATTATGGATTAAAGTTAAGTATTCCAGCAGCTACGTACGTTTTTTGTTAGTCTCATTTCCTTGACCTGTTCCAGACCTCACGCCAGCCTGCGTGAGCTAAAACGCGTGCCTTTCGGCTTCCTCTCATAGTGGGTTGGCTGTCTTGCCAATCCACAACAAAGACAAAATTTTTTGCCATGTCTCTGCAAAAACGATTGGAACGTACTACCAATTGTTCAGTGCCTCGACAGTAAAAATACGCTCCTTGGTCATGGAGTCATTCGAGAACCGCTGTGTGAAAGTCGTCATCGTTAGAAAATCTCTTTTCCCCCAGATGTTCTTTCAGCTTGCCAGAGAGATTGCATGGATATTGGTCGATATCGACGGCCTTCCTTCCCAATTAGCATCACCCGACTCTGTGCGGCTTTGGTCAAATTGTCAGCACCATTTGACTGCGGTTGGACGCACATTGCATGTGGTTCATATACCTTCAGAATTTCACGCTGAATCTGTGCCATTTGAAACGTTATGCCCACAAGAATCATACTGCCTCGCGTACTTCAACTTTCACTCGCACTCTGTGATGCATCTGTTATCCGTAATGCAGCAAAACTGTCTCTGCAGGGAACCTGGAATATGTACTCTCTTCTGACAATGCGACACTCCTGTCGCGCAACGGTCTTAACGTGCGACGGACGATAGTAACTTACTTTCCCTAAAGTCCCTGCTGGGACTCGAGCACGCGACCGCCGTTTTGCGAGACAACGATGTTGCCACGAAATCGCAGTCAGGTGATGCTTACTTCCTAGGTGATGAGTGGGTTTTTGGAGGCTGTGACGTCACCTGACTCAAACATTTTTCGTCAGAGCCTTGTAGGCAAGAATAGTTATAAGACTCTGTGATATCAATACAAGTAAAACGAAACTACTGATTCACAGGTAATTACGTTGTGACGTCATACAGATGTCATCAGATATCGCTAAAAATAGGCGAAGTACAGTTATCTCATTTACATTGGTTCGGTCTCCCAAATACATTAAACAGTGTCAACAATCAAGGGTATACCCAGATTTGCGTTGGCGATGAGGGGCGGTAGCGGGGGCTGGGGTAGGGGGCTGGTTCAAATGTCTCTAAGCACTATGGGACTTAACATTTGAGGTCATCAGTCCCATAGACTTAGAACTACTTACACCTAACTAACCTAAGGACATCACACACATCCATGCCAGAGGCAGAATTCGAACCTGCGACCGTAGCAGCCGCGTGGTTCCTGACTGAAGCGCCTAGAGCCGCTCGACCACAGTGGGCCGGGGGGATGGGGGGTGGGGGGGACAGAGGAGTGGAATACAGGGCTACTGTAAATTTTAATCTTTAGTTTTCAAAGTTTATTTTTTCTAAAGTGCATTACACGTACCGACTGATGGATGAATAGAACCTCAAGTCACTGAGTTTGCTTTGTGCCTACCAGTTGGCGTTACGACTGCACTGGCTTGAGACAATGGCGACAAAGCAAGAAAAGATTTTTTGTGTTGGAAAATACGAGATGTTTGTTACAGCAGAGCAGTGTGCATTCAGAAGGGATTATGGGAAAGAACCGCCACGTAGACAGAGTACTGTGCGTCGATATCGACAGTCTAGGACACGGATTTTCTGTAAACAGAAAAGTAACCTCCGACAAAATGTGCAAGATGCACCCTTGGAGTGGGTGAGATAAAGTTTCGTAAAGAGTCCAGTCGGCTCAAGCCACGAACTTGGAATACCGCAGCAAACTATGTGGACGATTTTGCGATGACAGTTACATTTCAAATAGTGCCACCTGCAGCTTGTGCAACAGTTAAGAACGGAAAATTATGGCTCGTGGCTTCGATTTTGCATCACAGTGCAGGAAGGATATTTCGTCTTCAAGCTGATATTCAGCAATGAAGCAAGGTTAACACCCTCGAGAGTATCAAATGGTTCAAATGGCTCTGAGCACTATGGGACTTAACTTCTGAGGTCATCAGTCCCCTAGAACTTAGAACTACTTAAACCTAACTAACCTAAGGACAACACACACATCCATACCCGAGGCAGGATTCGAACCTGCGACCGTAGCGGCCCCACGGTTCCAGACTGTAGTGCCTAGAACCGCTCGGCCACTCTGGCCGGCTGAAGAGTATCCTCAGCAAACTTTGACGCATGGACGAGTTCGCCGTAGGTTAATGTTTTCGTTGCAGTGTCACAGACGAAGCTGTATGGACCGTATTTCTTCCATGAGAAGACTGCGACAGGTTCCTCTTACCTTGAAGTGTTGCAGTTGTGGTTGGTTCCTTAAGTGGCTGCTGATTTCGAGAATTTCAACTTCCAACAAGACAGACCACCTCCTCATTGCGCATCCATGTTGATCGCTACCCGAACAAAGAACTTCCACGTCGCTGGATTGGATTTGTGTCGAATGATGAGAGGGGCGTTCTGTTCCCTTGGCCCCCCAGATCGCCTGACCTAACGCCTTTTAACTTTTTCCTTTGGGCTACATTCAAGACCATGTTAACGTATCATTCGTAGCCTTCACCTCTCAATGATAGGAAAGAGTTGCCAGGAACGACACGGACGCGTAAGTCGCCGAAGTGGCGTCCGGTTGAGAGACTTGCACCCAGCCATTGAGCCATACCAAATTATTTATTAGCTGTGTATCGTACCGTAAAATTTAATGGTGTCACATTATTCCGTGTCCTTGACGCCATGAGCGTTAGGGACACTGGCGGAAATCCTAATCGCTAATTGCTGCGTAGTGGATGTGGTGTGTCAACTTCTTCCATAAGGTAAGGAACTCCAACTGTGTAATCTTATCGTAAGGATGAACGTCATGGATGCGTGTGCAGATTTTCTGTCATTCATTGTGACTACGAAATGAAACGAAGGCAGAAACAGAAGTAAGGTGTGGGGGTATAGCGCAGTTCTCCTGAACACCAAAGGAATCACTGTGATCTATCTAGACGAACACATCACTATCGGCAGTACTAAGTGGTCGTATTGAAAGGTTTACAATGTAATCCAGAAGGCGGTGCACGGTGCAGTAAACATGTTAACGTCACCATCTAATTACTGGAAAGATAATCCTGACGATCTTCGTCGACAGTAAATAGAATTGTTTCATGCACACTAACCTGGCATGTGTATACGGCTTTAGCTACATGGTAGTTCTGTACTAAAATGACGCTTGTCTCAAAACCAAGAAGAAAGGAAAGTGATTTCAGTGACACTAGTGAAATGTGTAGCTTTCTCTTGTAATGTAAATAAGCCGGAATTCGAAACCAGCCCATCATGCACCTTTAGAAATGTGGAAAACCACTTAAATGGCACGCCCGGTGGAGGAATCCTATGATAATTTCTGCCCTGCCATAACGTAGGTCCTCGGAATATAATGGATAAATGCAATTTGAAATGTTTTGTTTATCGCAGTTTACCTGTTTTGACTCTTATGAGTTAGCAACAGAATGAAAAATCCCGAAAAAAAAACGCAAAATTAATGCTTAATATAAAAGTTATGACATTAATATTGAAAGGTGAAAGATGCAAAGCAATAAATAATATAGCCAGTATCTCGTAATCAAAATAACGCTCAGAATAAAAATGTATCGCCCGTCAAGGTCACTCAAAATGAACTACTGTGGCTCTTCGTGCTTCGTACTTATGAAATGGAAGATTTATGATCCCAGATGACGCCCCAGCATGCCTGGCTTATATGTGTGCCAAGTGAAATTTAAGAACATACTTATGTTTAAAAAAGTGCAACATAATCATTATTTTCCATTATTGATACGTAGGGTCGAGTGAACGGTGTGAGAAACGCATCACCGTCATACCCTTCCATGTTCTATTTGAATGACAGCGTTGGCGGTGGGTAGCTTGGTGGGCAGTCAGAACTCAAAGGCTCGTCAAGGCCAGTAAGAGAGCTAGCTTCTATATATAGTCAACCACACTTCAGATAATTTGTAGAAACGTAAACGGGGGCCACTCGTCCACTAAAAGGAAACGAACATTTTTGTTCAGTACCGTACTTAGGAATGACAGAAAATTATGAAAAGTAAAGGAATCGAGCATAACACAATTTTCCCAGCTAAGGACCATAAAATGAAAGGTAGAGTTGAATGACACAGGTTTAGTGTAGACGTCAGGGATCGTGATCTGCATGCGGGCTCCCGTTATTCCTCTCAGTTTGAGTTGTACGACAGCG
Source organism: Schistocerca nitens (assembly GCF_023898315.1). Lineage (NCBI taxonomy): Eukaryota > Metazoa > Arthropoda > Insecta > Orthoptera > Acrididae > Schistocerca > Schistocerca nitens. The sequence continues at coordinate 500,502,717 of NC_064619.1, read as the reverse complement.
GCTAGATGGGCCAGGGTGAACGGCCCATATTCACCATGGAAAGGGCATTAACTTCAGACGATTCGGTGAACACACTAAACAGAAGGTATCATCAATAAAGTAGCTCTTCATAAATATTTTTAAAAAGTTTTGGTAATCAACTCATTTTGTTCCTTTACGATGCAGTCCAGAGGTCGTTTTTTGCTACAGAAAATCTGTAGTTCCTCTACAAGATGCTACTCCAGGTGGGTGTAAAATGAATGTGCGCAACGCAAAATAATAAAGGCTAAAATGAAGATTTGGCTCTGTCTGACTACCCCCTTGAAGCAGATCGTATGATCTCTTAATTCTATAAATTACAATCTAAACATAAATGAATGATGAAGGCAACTGATCCTACTAAATGATAAACGTTGTTCCTGCTTATATATTTATTGTAGATTAAAAATACCTTTATATTACAAAGTTTACATTTCCTAAGTAAAGTTACTAATCAATCACCCAACTCTGCCCCTTATTATGACTGCACGGTCTAATATCAATAACAGGAAATGAGTGACGTCATCTACGTACCAAACACTAGAAGACACTACTTTCAAAGATGATCTACGATGGTGTGGAACCTCAGTGCAAAAAAACTAACGTAATCACTGTTGTTTAGCTTTTATAGCCCTAATAAGCCGAAGCAATTTGCAATATCACCGTATGTACTGCGCCTGGTGCGACGAAGTGATTGTTGTGGTACTCGTCTGCGACGATAGAAGAACTCCAGCCACATATAAACTCTTTCAAACACTAGGACGGCAGAAGGCGGTCCTCTGACTAATATACTGTCTTCTCCCCTCTGTGTTCTGCAGACGAAAAACGCGAACTCCGAGCCACAATGACGGAGGTCAGATAACGTCTCAACATAAGTATAGGCAGAGGAAGTGCTCTCAATTACTGAAAGCTGCGTACTCAACGACGACTTCTAACCCGGCGGTGAACTCCAGAATCGTATATGTTTGCAACAGTACATTGCCTAACTGTTCTAACTCTGAACTCTCCTGAGAGTAAAGACAGCAAGTCCGGCTTTACCAACAAAGCTGATATCGAGCGACCGTCACACACAGGCGCTCACAACAGAAGACCTCGTCTCTCCACCAATGGCTACGCAGCAAGGCTCAGCTCCCCACCATCGTAATTCCGAAAACGAATCATATTCCCGAAACCACGGAATATTCTTCCTCTCTACAGATTCTTCCGAACGCCGACCAACCATATTTTAGTCTTTTGTCGTTCAGCGCGGAAAGTTTGCAAGGAAGAACATATTCTCGTACAGTGGTACGCTTCTGAGTAAAAATCCTTGGAAATAACCCAGCCTGCGTGGTTTCTGAGGCGCCGCTTCTTCGTTCCTCTCAGCTGCGTCAAAAATTTGTAGAGTTCGGAAGTATTATCCGGTTATTCTTCCGTCCCTACTACAATAGCGGCCGCCCTACTGTGCTCCAGAGTTCAGGTGCCACGACGTCCGTCTAGCTACTTCCTGTGTTTTACCAGGACCAACACCTCTGCGAGCCTTCCACCCAGAGGTTGCGTTCTGCCTGCCATTTCATCTCCACTGGAGTTCCAACCTCTACTAGTATAGGCAATCATTCATTAAGCCGTTTTTTATAATAAAGACACTCCGTCACCTTTCATGCAATAAGTGTTAACAATTATTTACAAGGCTTACGTGACTATGTCAGTCTCCTTTAAATATTCATATATACGATGTACAACCTATCAAATAACATATAATTGTGGTTGTAGTTCACGGCAATGTATGTGGATGAGTGCTTGCAAGGTGCGAAATTATAGCCACTTTACACCTCTAGTACGTTGCGATATCTTCAATTCAAAACGAGTGGCAAAATTTGTGTGTTTCGTGTCTTGTTTGTCACTTTGAAATTTTGTATCGATATATGGTTGGCAAAAGCCTTTTCAGTTTCCAAATACGTTTGTTCCTTGACAATGTCAGTCTCCTTTCATCGAGTTTCGCAAGTCCGTCCAGGCTTGCCTATATAATAATTGTCGCATTCGTTGCATTTAATTATGTGGGCACCTGAGAATAAGAATTCACTTAATGTATCCGTAATGGTAGGCCAAGGTAAGTGTTTATAAGTTCGAGCGAGCGAGTTGCACTGTTCCCGGTGATACAGTTCGAGTCTACGCTACGGTCAGAAGTACACTACTGGCCATTAAAATTGCTACACCACGAAGATGACGTGCTACAGACGCGAAATTTAACCGACAGGAAGAAGATGCTGTGATACGCAAATGATTACCTTTTCAGAGCATTCACACGAGGTTGGCGCCGGTGGCGACACCTACAACGTGCTGACATGAGGAAAGTTTCCAACCGATTTCTCATACACAAACAGCAGTTGACCGGCGTTCCCTGGTGAAACGTTGCTGTGATGCCTCGTGTAAGGAGGAGAAATGCGTACCATCACGTTTCCGTCTTTGATAAAGGTTGATTGTAGCCCATCGCGACTGCGGTTTATCGTATCGTGACACTGTTGATCGCATTGGTCGAGACCCAATGACTGTTAGCAGAATATCGAATCGGTGGTTTGAGGAGGGTAATACGGAACGCCGTACTGGGTCCCAACGGCCTCGTATCACTAGCAGTCGAGATGCCAGGCATCTTATCCGCATGGCTGTAACGGATCGTGCAGCCACGTCTCGATCCCTAACAGATGGGGACGTTTGCAAGACAATCATCTGCACAAACAGTTCGACGACGTTTGCAGTAGCATGGACTATCAGCTCGGAGACAATGGCTGCGGTTACCCGTGACGCTGCATCACAGACAGGAGCTCCTGCGATGGTGTACTCAACGACGAACCTGGGTGCACGAATGGCAAAGCGTCATTTTTTCGAATGAATCCAGATTGTGTTTACAGCATAATGATGGTCGCATCCGTGTTTGGTGACATCGCGGTGAACGCACATTGGAAGCGTGTATTCGTCATCGCCATACTGGCGTATCACTCGGCGTGATGGTATGGGATGTCATTGGTTACACGTCTCGGTCAACACTTGTTCGCATTGACGGTACTTTGAACAGTGGAAGTTACATTTCAGGTGTCTTACGACCCGTGGCTCTACCCTTCATTCGATCCCTGCGAAACCCTACATTTCAGAAGGATAATGCACGACCGCATGTTTCAGGTCCGGTACGGGCCTTTCTGGATATAGAAAATGTTCGACTGCTGCCCTGGCCAGCACATTCTCCAGATCTCTCACCAATTGAAAACGTCTGGTCAATGGTGGCCGAGCAGCTGGCTCGTCACAATACGCTAGTCACCCCTTTTGATGAACTGTGGTATCGTGTTGAAGCTGCATGGGAAGCTGTACCTGTACACGCCATCGAAGCTCTGTTTGACTGAATGCCCAGGCGTACCAAGGCCGCTATTACGGCCAGAGGTGGTTGTTCTGGGTACTGATTTCTCAGGATCTATGCACCCAGATTGCGAGAAAATGTAATCACATGTCCGTTGTAGTATAATATATTTGTCCAATGAATACCCGTTTATCATCTGCATTTCTTCTTGGTGTAGCAATTTTAATGGCCAGTAGTGTAGTAGCAGCAGCTGATGCGCTGGTGGGATCAGTGAACGCGCATCTTTGGCGATGATCCGGCTTTGCTCACAGCCTCCTGGCTTTCCTTTGTTCTTGGTACGCAAGGCAGGCGCTAAGCCGGCGATCGTATTACGGGCGACCCGTGTCGGAGAAGTGCCGCTGACGCGACAAGCGCGCGCGGACTCCGGCGCATGACATTGGGTTTTATTATTAGGACGACAAAGGAGACGGACGATGCGTTGGGATCTTGGTTGCACCGGCAGCGCAGTAACGAGAAGCTGTTGTTGTCCGCGGGGACGCACCTGTATCAGCGCCTTACCTGGAATTCCTCTTCCGGGGAGGATGCCTAGGCCGATGATCTCCGTTCGGGCGGCGATTGCAAAATTGTATCGCAACCCACTAACGGAGCCGCACGGTCGATGTCGTGGCCCGGGAGGGACCGCAATGCACTCTCGTCAGCCGAGGGCGCTCACGCCTGCTCCTAGTGCCTCGATCTGGAGACTGTCGGTTCGAATCATGCTTATGGAAGATATGCGCTAGATTCTCCAGAAATGAGAGAAACCCGTATCCCAATGTTGTGTGACGTATCCCAAAACTTTCAGCAGTATTTCGGTAGATGAAGGTTGTACTGCAAAGAGACTGAAAAGTAATATTTTTGATACATTTATCTGAATGATATTATTGTCCCTTTGTATTATCTATAGCGGCAAAATTATTATTGAGATTAATGTGAAGTGGATATGATATTGCTTAACTTTCTTTTGATTTCGGTTCTACGTACGATATCTGTAAGGACGGACTATATCTGAAAGGTTATTGGTTCAAGTGTTTAAAATGGCTCTGAGCACTATGGGACTCAACTTCTGAGGTCATCAGTCCCCTAGAACTTAGAACTACTTAAACCTAACTAACCTAAGGACATCACACACATTCATGCCCGAGGCAGGATTCGAACCTGCGATCGTAGCGGTCTCGCGGTTCCAGACTGTAGCGCCTAGAACCGCACAGCCACTCCGGCCGGCTGAAAGGTTATTCCTCAAACTAAATTTTACTAACTTTAAAATTAGGTACATAATTCTTGCAGATATATTTCGATATTATTAGGTCAATCTCACTTTAGGATGTGACGCGTGCAGAAGCTCTGCATTTACTTGAAAATTAAACCCAGAATAGATATGAGTCTTAAGCTGACACTTAAATGCGCGTAAGTACTGCGGGGAACGAGTCCGGACGTACTGTTAGGCACGGCATGGTTGTTCGAAATAGTCTTCAACCGTCGATTGAAATTTGAGCCGAAAGAAAAATTTCCCCAAACTTGGATTCAAGGTGCAGCTACTAAGCTGCTACACCACTTTTCGAGAATTTTTCCTAATCGTAAGTCAGGTGTTTTTTTGAACAAGAGTGAAAAGATCTAGTAAATAATCGTAAGCTTTAACTCTCCTTCACTTTTTATTTCCGTACAAATACAATCATTATTCCCTCACATAGAATTTCATTGTAATACCGTTCACAATGTGGGCGACCTGTCTATTACAAATAACTACTTTCGACCAATTCTCGAATAGAGTTTGTAAAACTATTCTCGCTTACAAAAAGTAAACAACTAACATTGTCTCGCGTTTCAACAATGCTACCCGCTACTTTTCTCATACCCAGAAATTCTACTGTTGGTGTCTAAACACTGCTACGAGATCTGTACCATCAGTTAAATACAACAGAGTTTATTCAGTAATCGAATGCTTGATACAGGGGTAGTAGCTAGCAATGGGAATAAACACACAAGTTTTCTGACTTGGTTTCGTGTGTCGCAGTGTGATCCAAATTACGGTCCAGGACTCGGCTTCAACAGCACGTATTCGTCCACCCAAAGTTCACAGCATCATGTAATAGAAATACAATAAAATTACTATAAATACAAAAACGTAACACAATGCAAGATGTCAAGTGTTAATGGTGGTATTTCAGTGCATTGGGACGTTCATCTGGCAGGTGTATTGGAACAGTCTGTGCCAGCGCCAGGTTTCACGTTTTCTTTTCTCTTCGTCAGAGTCATCAACAAGACATGTATGGTACCTCACTTCACCTCCATTTGTCCTCTGATGCTGAGTACACCGTTAGGTTTTAGTTAATTTAGGGTGTAATTTGTGTTATTAGGTGGCAGTAATACAGTTGATTTGTTGACTTCTCTTTACTATGTGGCGTCTCGCTAGGCCGATACCTCATACCTGGAACGCCGGTGCTAATCATTTACATATCGAAGCATGTAGTTTAATGGCAGTTTAATACTTCTTGCAATTTTAGCGGCCACCAGTGCAGTCGAAAAGAGAAGACATGGCTGCTGGGAAGTTTCTGTGAGACTTTACTCAACGACCATATTCGATGGCATAATCATCGACTGCTCACGATATTTCAGGAATAGTTCCTGACTGTGGCGTGTCTTTGCGTTCGTGTGTCAAAGAACAGTTAAACATTATTTCCGTCCAAAACGCTAGGTTTAGAAGCGATTCATTTATTTTAATAGTGATAGAAGCCTCAAATACTTTAATAATAAGAAATGATGGATGAAATTAATCAAGATGAAATTTTTAAAATTATAGATTGTGTGTGCACAAACATGTATTCTGTAATATTATGGGCTAAGAAATTTTGGACCAAAAACTGTCTGTGTCTAGCGCATTTGCGGTAGCCTTCATGAGCTTCTCAGCAGGTGCTTGGACATAGTTAGCACTTCACAAGGTTCGTAGTAGTCTGCTCTTGTCCACAATCACACGGCATCGGTTCGTCTGATAAACCCCATCTACTGATGTTGCATCTGATTTTGCAACTCCGGAATGTAGTCTATTCGAATCGAAGATATCAAAGATCTCCATATGCTCCACCTTTTGTGACCTGGGGGATGATCTTCCCTTGGTCTATTCCAGTCTGTGAGATGGACGTTTTTTTTAAAGCCACGTTTCTAGTCTGGGTTTTTGCTGTGTGTTAGTGAGATTTCCTGTTGTGTGCAGGAAACTCCTTGTCGATGGCGGCCGGCTGGTTGGTATCCAAAAAGAGGGTGGACCGTGGATGTAATCGATCTTATATTTTCCTTCTCGGCTGCCACTTCGTGTCTAATGCCAGGCCGAGCGAGGGGACTGATGACCATAGATGTTAAGTCCCATCGTGCTCAGAGCCATTTGCACCAGGCCGAGCGTTACTGGCTCGGTAGTACAGCTTGTCAGTCGGTGTTGTTCTCAAACAGTCTGTGATGATGCGGCGTGATTCACTGGATGGTATGTCCATGGTTTGGCTTGGCTGGAATTATACTATTGAGAGCATGAGTACTCCACAGCTGAGTAGTACCAGACTAAAGCTGTATTCCTTATTGTCCTAGGTTGTGCGCTCCACATAGTGTGCTTTCCTGTTTTTTGTTCCTCCTCCTTAAATGCAAGAATCAGTTATTCTAGAAAAAAAGCGAATTTATAATACGGCATAAGGTGATAATATGTCATAAGCTCTTTTTCGTCTACCGTACTTCCTATCTTCTGTTCATAAATAGCTAATTTAAAAATTTTCATGTCTTAATTACTTTTCAGTCGATAAGTATTTAAAGTTGCACATTCTGTACATGTACAATTTCATATTGTGAAAATACGAACTGTCTTAGTAACTAGATGGCAGGTCGTTTGTAAATAGTAGCTGCAAATTACAAAAAATATTAAAAAAAAATGAAAACCCCAAGTATTTCTTGCACAATGGTGTTTCTAACAGACGCCTTATGCTTCGTGTTCGTACGATGTTTCCTGGCAGTGGGTGCTCTGTCTGCTGTGACGCCCAAGCATTTTGGTGTTACGCAGTCCTCTAGTCTAGTCGTATGACTTTACACTTTAACTGCAGTGTTTTTGACAGCGGCTGGTCCCGGCGGAGGTTCGAGTCCTCCCTCGGGCATGGACGTGTGTGTTTGTCCTTAGGATAATTTAGGTTAAGTAGTGCGTAAGCTTAGGTACTGATGACCTTAGCAGTCAAGTCCCATAAGATTTCACACACATTTGAACATTTTCTTTTTGTCTTTGACACCTGTTTATTCCTCAGGTGAAAAAACAGCGGTTAGGTTTGAGTTTCTTTTCCTTGTAGTAGACAGCCAGTTGTTCAAGGGCTTCTGATAGTTCTTTTAGATGGTTTAGAAGCTGAAAAGGTATAGATCAGAATGAAATCAGACATAGCCGGCTGAGAAAGAATGTAGAGACGTACTGACTGCCCCAGTATTACCATTGGCAACGATTTGTCCGCTAAAAACTTGAGATTCAGAGAGTCTGCAACCAACTAAAAACACCAGGAGTTTAATGCGCAAGAGAAGTGCGTAAAGCAATAAACAACTGTCAGACTTATTTTAATAATTTTTTTATGATCCTTGAGCCTTCTCAGCAGTTTTAGCTCTTTTCCAGAATCACCAACTTCAAATAAATAATGAAATGTATCTGGAATTTCTGCAATATAAAGAAAATATAGTAGGTCTCCTTTAATTTTACTATTGTTCTTGAAGCGTCCGAGTACCTATTTTTATCCTGGTAATATGTTCAATGTAGAATCGAAGTTTGTCGGGTACTGTGAAAGATGCTTTTTTTTTTTTTTGTGCCACGTTGGTCTTAAAGCCACCACACCAAGTCGCCCTAACGTGTAAGCGTTTTCTCCTTAACATCTACAAATCTGTCCATTTATTGTGGCTTCAATTCTGTTGTCAATTAATCTCTTTTTTTCCGTAGATCGTTAGAATTTTACGAAGAAGCTGCTGGGTTTGATTATATTTTTATTACTATACGTCAATTTCGGAGTGATCTTCAGGTTATATCAGGTGACCGCTGCATTAGTTGCTCTCACTACAAGTAAGCCGATAGTAATAAAGACATAACTGAACACGGCAGCGTCTTGGCCTCATAGCGTAGTATACAAAGTCCTTATATGACATATACGACGCAGCAAGTTCAGATGAGTAAAAATTATTAGAATTTTTTTCCCACCTATGATAATACATACTGTACGAAAGTTTTTCTTGACGTTGTTATAACTTTTCTGAATGCTGGATGGTGTTTCGTCTGCTGTCAGATGCCGGACACAGGTCTCTGGACTGTACGACAGAGATACAAATTACAAATAGAGATTTCCGGAAAACCGTGGCCAAAATAGACGGATCACCTGACGTTACGAGAATGCTCGAGCTGGGAAATAGCTGCCAGTCGATCCACGGTCGTATTACTGCTGGTCAAATCAGTCCAGAATGACCGGCATTCAGCTTGTTGCTGAGTCGGCGTTCGCGCTACTGACACACAATGACGACCCAACGAGTGTCCACTCCGCAATCGTCGGAGTTGCTAGTTCCGCAATTGCTCGTTTCTCACGAGAGCCATCTGCACAGATGCGTCAGAGCACACGTTACCAGCTATTTCGAACATTGTCACGTACTAAACGGTAATGATGAGCCGGAGACTTACCACAGTGTCCGCTAACGTATCCAATGCGCCACAAGTCACAGTGTGTACGTCACTGCCGACAGGCACTTGCTGCCTATCCTCTCCTCTGGCCACTGCCCGCCTGTGAGATGGCTTTGAAACCGATTGTAAACCACACCGTAACCCCTCCCCCCGTTCCTTAAAGCATCGACATGCCATGTATAAGAGTACAATTGCGTTAATGTCTTTTAGTTCAAAAAAATGGTCAAATGTGTGTGAAATCTTATGGGACTTCACTGCTAGGGTCATCAGTCCCTAAGCTTACACACTACTTAACCTAAATTATCCTAAGGACAAACACACACATGCCCAAGAGAAGACACTAACCTCCGGCGGGGCTGTGTTTAAGTACTAGACCTTCAATGGGAAAACTGGTACAAGCAGACATCGGGGAAGATCAGTTTGGATTCCGTAGAAATGTTGGAACACTTGAGGCAATACTGACCCTACGGCTTATCTTAGAAGCTAGATTAAGAAAAGGCAAACCTACGTTTCTAGCATTTGTAGACTTAGAGAAGAAGAACTCTCTTTCAAATTCTGAAGGTGGCAGGGGTAAAATACAGGGAGCGGAAGGCTATTTAAAATTTGTACAGAAACCAGATGGCAATTATAAGAGTCGAGCGACATGAAAGAAAAATAGTGGTTGGGAAGGGAGTGAGACAGGGTTGTAGCCTATCCCCGATGTTATTCAATCTGTATATTGAGCAAGCAGTAAAGGAAACAAAAGAAAAATTCGGAGTAGGTATTAAAATCCATGGAGAAGAAATAAAAACTTTGAGGTTCGCCGATGATATTGTAATTCTTTCAGAGACAGCAAAGGACTTGGAAGAGCAGTTGAACGGAATGGACAGTGTCTTGAAAGGAGGATATAAGATGAAAATCAACAAAAGCAAAACAAGGATAATGGAATGTAGTAGAGTTAACTCGGGTGATGCCGAGGGAATTAGATTAGGAGATGAGACACTTAAAGTAGTAAAGGAGTTTTGCTATTTGGGGAGCAAAATAACTAATGATGGTCGAAGTAGAGAGGATATAAAATGTAGACTGGCAATGGCTACGAAAGCGTTTCTGAAGAAGAGAAATTTGTTAAAATCGAGTATAGATTTAAGTCTCAGGAAGTCGTTTCTGAAAGTATTTGTACGGAGTGTAGCCATGTATGGAAGTGAAACATGGACGATAAATAGTTTGGACAAGAAGATAATAGAAGCTTTCGAAATGTGGTGCTACAGAAGAATGCTGAAGATTAGATGGGTAGATCACATAACTAATGAGGAGGTACTGAATAGAATTGGGGAGAAGAGGAGTTTGTGGCACTAGTTGACAAGAAGAAGGGATCGGTTGGTAGAACATGTTGTGAGGCATCAAGGGATCACCAATTTACTATTGGAGGGCAGCGTGGAGGGTAAAAATTGTAGAGGGAGACCAAGAGATGAATACTTTAAGCAGATTCAGAAGGACGTAGGCTGCAGTACGTACTGGGAAATGAAGCAGCGTTCGCAGCTCGTGGATATGCGGTAGCGTTCTCGCTTCCCGCGCCTGGGTTCGATTCCCGGCGGGGTCAGGGATTATCTCTGCCTCGTGATGACTGGGAGTTGTGTGATGTCCTTAGGTTGATTAGGTTTCAGTAGTTCTAATTTCTAGGGGACTGATGACCATAGATGTTCAGTCCCATAGTGCTCAGAGCCATTTTTGAAGAAGTAGCTTGCACAGGATAGAATAGCATGGAGAGCTGCATCAAACCAGTCTCAGGACTGAAGACCACAACAACAACAACAACAACAACCACCTTCAAGTATGTAAAACCTTTGTGGTTGAAGATACAAAACACTAATTATTTCGGTTTTATTAGTTTCGGATCACTGGGCCGTAGACTAATGAAAAACTCAGAGCCAAGACTGGTAAGCCAGAAAAGCGAATATATATTTATAATCTGCGTGCTGTGAATTACACTGTTTCAAGTCATATACACAGTTTTAAGTTTAGTACTTGCCTCATTGTGTCAAATATTCACCGTAACATTTTACCTCTTAATAAGTAGATTATGTCAGCTTTTTAAACTTTTACATTGTACCCATAACGTAGTATATGAAACATTGAAAATCAAACTTTTGTTGCCCCTGAAGGCCCTTGGGTATGCAACCTCCAAAACCACTACACCTGCTTCATTAAAGAATCGAACTTCCACGAAATAAAACGTCATATACCCGAACTATGTGTCGGATAATGATATGGTTTTACAGATACATTCAGTGGCATTATGTCCGCAAAATTTGTTGCGCACAGAGTTAATAGTAAAAAAGTAATAAATTAAAACGCCATGCCTGTTGTTGCAGTTTTCCTGTATGAACAGCGAAAATATAACAAGTGCGTAAAGGTTGGAAATGTTGTGTAGTATTTGTAGTATTCCTCGATGAATATAGTGTGGATAAGTTTCGTGCCGTGAGCTGCGCTGCCTCAAGACATTTAATACTTGACTTATTGTGTTAAACCTTCAACACAAGATTACAGGTCTTAATGAACAAATTCTGACACTATTTTTTAATTCTTAAGTTTGTTCAGTAACTGTCTGAAATCCTTTTTTTTTTTTTTTTTTTTTTTTTGAGTGCTTGTTTCTCTCTTGATGGCTTTACAAAAGAGTTAATATTAACAGGTTTCTATTATGGGTATAAACTCCCAAGAAAACTGTGTACTTTTCGCGTGTCAGAGGTAGAAATTAATCCGTTGACCAATTTTTATTTTACGCTGCACGCAGTTTTGACAAATAGTTTCTCGATAAAAACCTGTTTGAAATTCAGGGAAAACTTCAGGTCAGTTTATCGGCAACGAACCTTGACTGGGAGACAACATTCTATCGTATGATTGAATCATTACTGGCCTTACTGCATTCGATCTGATGAAAAGTATCCGGACACGTCTTAGTGGATATGAATGTGGGGTGAGCCGACCTTTTGTCTTGATGACTGTTTGAACTCTGCTGAAAACACTTGCAGTGAAGTGGCTGATGTCTGTGGAGGAATGGCATCCATTCATCTTCAAGAGCCGAAACCAGAGAGGTTAGTGAGTTTGGACCGAAGTGAACTCTCTGACTCGTCTCAAAGGTGTTCCATCGGGCTCAGCTCGGAACTATGTGCAGTCGAGACCATTGCCTCACAGATGCTTCTTCAAGGACAGGATGCATTGGCATGTTAATCCAATCAGTCACCGTCCCCGAACTGTTCCTTTACTGTACGCAGAACACAGTACTGTAAAATGTGTTCATATTCTTTGTTATTTAGCGTTTTCTTAGCACAATAAGCGTACAACTTAACCCTGGGAATCACTCCCATTCCGCAACACCACCTCCTCCGTAATTGAACCCTTGCCTGTCCACTTGTCACTACACATGATGGCAGTAACGCAGTCCGGGCATTCGCCAAACCTAAGCCCTTCTATCGGACTATCACAGGATACAGCATGGTTCATCACTCCAAATCACCAGTTTCCAGTCACCTACTGTCCTGTGACGTCGCAGAACAGGTGACTAACCTCGAGTGTCAGAGTTGACTACAGAAATGTGTGGCTTGTGCTACTCGACTACTGTAACGCCCCCCCCCCCCCCCCCACCACCACCCTACCCCCTTCTTTTACCTTCCTACGCACAGTCATTGTGCCAGATGGACTACTGGTAGCACTTTGAAACTCACGAGTGATTCCCTCCGCTGATTTCATGCGATTTTTACAACCGTACAGCATTTGAAGTCTGCTTGGTTTTGGTTCAGCTTTGGTTGTTCTTTCGCCTGTCCACTTGACAGCCATATTGTCATCAGTCGACTTTGGCAGCTAAAGACGATGTAAAGACGATGACATACGATTCTGTAATACGGGCAGCCACAGCCGTCGTAATTCATGGTAAACTGAACTTGAAAAAACCCCAAACAGCTGTTAAGCGATGATTTATTAAGGACCTACTGTATATAGCTGAACGCCTTCAATGCTTTACCCTTGCGACAACCAAATACAGGTGCCTCATCCGCTGCACTATTGGTCTCAATGCTCTGTCTCACATTATTTGTTGACGACTTCCCCTCTTCAAGGGGTAGGATTATGTGACAACGAACGTTGGGTGGGACCGGCTCCGTCTCTTTATCTACAAGGGTTGGAACTTAAATAGCGACAACTATTTATTAACAACCGATACAAAATACTTACATGTTTACACCTGTTACTGTCCTTAAAGTAGTCACCAGCGTTATGTAGAACCCGTTGCCAGCGATGTGGAAGGCGTAGTATACAGTTAGCAGAGCCCGTTCTGGTGATGGTGCGAATGGAATGGTCTAATGCCTGTCGAATCTCTGGAACAGTTCTGAAGCGAATGCCACGAAGTGGTTCCTTCATCTTCGAAATCAAATCGAAGTCACAAGGACTTATGTCCGGGAAATATGGTGGATGGTACAGTACTTCCCAGTCCCATTGACCGAACATGGCAGCCACAGCTTGTGCGGTATGCGCCCGCTCATTGTCGTGCAAAATGATGGGTGGGCTGCACAGAAAGTGTCGCCGCTTCTTTCGCAAAGCTGGTCGCAGGTGATGCTCCAAAAACGAACAGTAATACTGTGCATTGACGGTCTGCCGTGAAGGAACGTAATGCGTTACGATAACACCATCACAGTCGTGCACGAGAATCACCACAACTTACTCCATACTGGGGCTCTGACGCACTTCCGACTTTCGCGGCGACCCATAATGACGCCATTCGTTGGATTGACGTTTCAGTTTCGGCTTCGTGGCACTCGCTTCAGAACTGTTCCAGAGATTCGACAGGCAGTAGACCGCTCCATTCGCACCATCAACAGAACAGGCCCTGCTAACGGTAATCTGCGCCTTCCGCATCGCTGGCAACGGGTTCTGCACACGCTGGTGACTACTTTGAAGGACAGTAACAGGTGTAAATATGTAACTCTTTTGTATCGGTTGTGGATAAATAGTTGCCACTATTCAAGTTCCATCTCTCGTACGTGACACTATTAACAGCCTGAAGGTGTTGCTTTACGGTAGCGAAACCGGTCGTTAATAAATCGTCACTTAACGGCTGTTTGCGGTTTATTCAAGTTCAGTTTACCAGCTTTAGAAGGATTGAAATGTCTCTGATGCATATGTTACTCAAGTGACATTCAATAACTAATCAAAGTTTGACATCACTGAGCTCTACTAACAGACCTATTCTGATGTTACTGCTTCTCTTCGGACAACACAACACTCCCAGTCTTATTTTATAATGGTCGGTGGGGGGTGGGGGTGGGGGTGGGGGGTGCCTCTCGTGACGTCTAATGATCAATTATGCGTTGCAAAGGGATGTCAGGAAACTTTTGATAAGATAGTGTGCTGCGGCTGGTGTATCATCCGAGATACTTTCTGCAATGCGCAGCGTATGGTAATGAATACTAAATGTACGAAACCAGGCATCCTGAGGTAGGACGATATTTTTTCTCCACCATCCAAGAAATTTTGCGGTATTCAGCGAAATACATACCCCAACAAAAGTTTGCAACATCATAGAATTTACTACAATGACTTCTTATAGTACACCCGTTGAGGTGTGTATAGTACCTTATTAAAAAAATAAAAATTTTACAAAAAAAAGCAGTGTACATTTTGAAAATAAAAAAAATGGCTCTGAGCACTATGGGACTCAACTGCTGAGGTCATTAGTCCCCTAGAACTTAGAACTAGTTAAACCTAACTAACCTAAGGACATCACACACATCCATGCCCGAGGCAGGATTCGAACCTGCGACCGTAGCGGTCTCGCGGTTCCAGACTGCAGCGCCAGAACCGCGCGGCCACTTCGGCCGGCTTGAAAATAAAAACAGTGAAAATCTTTATCTCATGATGATGATTGTCAGTCTTTACACGTGAGTATGTCCTTGCGACATATGGATGAATCCTTCCACTCCATGAAGCATGCTCTGCATAAGACCATCAAGTTTATCTTGAAGTATGAGGTTCCACTCCTCAATGGCGGCTTCATTGAGGCCCTGAAGATTGTCAGGTCGATTCGGATGCTGTGCAATGGCCACCTTCAACAGGTCTCATGCATGCTCAGTTGCACTCGTGTCTAAGAATTGTACTGGTCAATGTTTTTTGTTGAAATTTGGAAATTTGTGGTAAGGTCTTATGGGACCAAACTGCTGAGGTCATCGATCCCTAAGCTTACACACTATTTAATGTACTTAAACTACCTTACCCTAAGGACGACATACACAACCATGCCAGAGTGAGGACTCGAACCTCCGACGCGGGCAGCTGCGCGGACCGTGACAAGACACCCCAGACCGCGCGGCTACCCCGCGGCCCATTCAGTTGATGTTGCATCTGTGAAGATAACCGAGACCATACATTCTCATCGACTAGTATGAAGTTGTCACCGACTTCACGTCTGTAGGACCTCTTGAAGTCATCGGGCATCAATTAATTTGCCGTAGATCGGAATTAGACGGGTCTGCCGTCCTATCGTCATTGCGGCCAGAACATTATACTTTCACCTGCAAACGGATGGACTTCCTGAACACATCGGCGTTCTTGGTATCGTCTAGCACTTCTCCAGACTCTAACACGTCTAGTGTCCGGTCACAAACCAGTCCTGTTCTCGTCGGAAGATATGACATTATCCCGTTCTGCAATGGTCCAATGTTGATTTGTAAGACCCTGAACCACCCCCCCCCCTCCCCCTCAGGTCATTCGATTGCTTCGGTTCCGATGGTTCATGGCAAAACTTCTCATTGGTCTTCTACACTGAAGAGAGAGAGAAAAAAACTGGTACACCTGCCGAATATCGTATGGGCCCCCACGAGCATGCAGAAGTGCCACAACACGAAGTGCATGGACTCCACTAATGTCTGAAGTAATGTTAGAGGGACCTGACACCATGAATCCTGCAGGGCTGTCGATGAATCCGTGCGAGGGGGTGGAGATCTCTTTTGAACTGCACTTTGCATGGCATCCCAGATATGCTCCATAATGTTCATGTCTGGAGACTTTGGTGACCAGCGGAAGTGTTTAAAATCAGAAGAATGTTCCTGAAGCCACTCTGTAGCAATTCTGTACACTTGGGGTATCGCTTTGCCCTGCTGCAATTGCTCAAGTCCGTCGGAATGCACAATGGACATGCAGGTGATCAGACAGGAAGCTTACAAATCGGGTGCCCCATATCATTCCAGTTGCACACGCCCCACGTCATTACTGAGCCTCCACCAGCTAGAACAGTCCCAGCTGACATGCAGGGTCCATGGGTTCATGAGGTTCCTCCATACCTGTACACGTCCATCCGCTCGATACAAATTGAAACGAGACTCGTCCGACCAAGCAACATGTTTCCAGTCATCAACAGTCCAATGTCGCTGTTGACGAGCCAAGGCGAGGCGTAAAGCTTTGTGTCATGCAGTCATCAAGGCTACACGAATGGGTCTTCGGCTCCGAAACCCTATACTGATGATGTTTCGTTGAATGGTTCGAACGCTGACACTTGTTGATGGCCCAGCAGCGATGTCGGAGTTTTGATCTTTTACCGGATTCCTGATATGCACAGTACACTCGGGGAATGGGCTTACGGGAAAATCCCCACTTCATCGCTACCGCAGAGATTATATTTCCCATTGCTCGTGCAACTACTTAAACACCACGTTCAAACTCATTTAAATCTTGATAATCTTCCATTGTTGTAGCAATAACCGATCTGGCAACTGCGCCAGACACTTGCCTTATAAAGGCGTTGCCGACCACAGCGCCGTATTCTGG
This sequence comes from Schistocerca nitens, assembly GCF_023898315.1. NCBI lineage: Eukaryota > Metazoa > Arthropoda > Insecta > Orthoptera > Acrididae > Schistocerca > Schistocerca nitens. The sequence goes on along the minus strand of NC_064619.1, from coordinate 500,485,879 downwards.
CTATTTACATATCTCTTTTTTGAATACGCATGTCTATACCAGCTTCTTTGTCGCTTCAGTGTACATGGACACAATCCCGAGGCAATCTTCTGCGCACTGTTGCCGGGGAGAAGTCAATTCCAATATTTCTGGCAGTTGATGTTGGGCGCCTGCAAGCCAACGGTTGGAGGAAACCATTCTGCATTGGTTTTGTCGTACGAGGACGACCACTGCGAGGTCTATCGTTCTCATTTCCCGTCTCGCTGTACTTTCTCAGCGCCTTAGACACACCACTTTGAGTGACATGTAACCGATCGGCAATATCTTGCTGTGTACTGCGTATAAATTGTGCGCCGCAGCCCAGGGCGATCAGTTCCAACATTGAATCGTTAGCGTACTGAAGGAAGAGATTGAGATAATGTATTACAATGAACAGCATGTTTTCTGGTACTGAAATACCAGGTTAGAACGCAGTCCTACGGCAACAAGGCGCTGTTTTGAATCACAATCTCGATACGTGCCGGCCGAAGGTGTAAGGCGGAAACACTAGTGGAGGAAGCGCCCAGAGAAAGTGGAGGAGGTACCTTCTATATCTCTAGTCACCAGTTTCGTTGCTCCCTAGTAGAGTAACATAGACACCAGAATGAGAAAAAGCTCCTATTGTAGCAAAAAAAAAAAAAAAAAAGCGACCATGTCTTCAGCAAATTTATGGATGTTAAAAGAAGGGAACTAGCTTTCCGACTTATCTGGTAAATTCAAAGACAATTTAAATCAAAACATCTTGACATATTTGCGACTTTTTTACTTGTTAATATTAGTACCCAAGTCATGTAAATAATGCATCGTGTCAAGTAAAGTAGCATGTCATGTAATATAACTGGACACATGCCATCATGTCATCCAATAGGGTATCTATCATGTCGTACAACAGAAAACAACGTGTCATTAAAGTTTAGGGTGCATGAATCATCACTTTGGATTACTTTCTATCATACAGGATGATTTGTTTCACCGTGTACACCTGGTACAGACAGGCGGTTGCCTTTACAGTGTTAATCAAATTTTCCTCCAAGTCTGGTGTCCGAACATTTCGGGTACAGCCTTCATGATTTCCTGCTTCCTGAAACGACCCTGTATCAGTCCAACGGCGAAACACTGTTGCAAATATTCCGTGTTGCGGTTATTGTCGGCATGGATAGGTCTCCCGATACAACCTTCCCGCCCGCCGTCCTTTGCCATTTGCCTTTCCGTAAGTATACACCTTGTCGGCAAGCTCTCGATTATAATACGGAGTCATTCTGCTCAACGCTGTATCACATCCACTATAAGGTGAGGCAGCAAGAGAAGTGAGTAGGACTCAACATTACCAATTACTATGGCAGGAAAGGGCAGTGGGGCATGACGTATGAGGAACCCTCTAGGAGGTTCAAATGGCTCTGAGCACTATGGGACTTAACTTCTGAGGTCATCAGTCCCCTGGAACTTAGAACTACTTAAACCTAACTAACCTAAGGACAGCACACACATCCACGCCCGAGGCAGTCGCGGTCGAGCGGTTCCAGACTGTGGCACCTATAACCGCTCGGCCACTCCGGTCAGCAACGTCTCTAGGAGGAAGTCATGCATATTGTGACTGTGGCTACATGGTACAGCGCGTATTAGTCCGCAGTCTCTGTGACAAAGTATGATCAAATAAATGGTCTCTAGCATGTGTTTCAGCACATAAGTTCATTAAACATTTTTTTGTTCCGTATCCTCTGAGCGATCAATCCCTAGAGTATGTACACGGTGGAGAAAATCACCCTGTAGAGGAACCCCCAGTCTCCGACACTCTGCACAACAAGGGTAGTTAACCATTTTTACCTACATGACACGTATTCGCAGTTGCGAATAGGAACAACCATCAGCTTCACAAGGGAATGACGACAGTGGAAATTTGTGCGGGAGTGGGAATCGAACCCGGATTTCCCGCATTACGCGAGCGGTCGCCTTAACCGCTTTGGTTATTCGTGCACGACTCACCGCCGTACCTGCTTCACAACCTGTACTCGTACAAACATTACGTAATTCACGTACAGGGGAGGCCATTTTAACTGGAAGTCGCTGTCTGAAGTCGGCGGATAAATACGGTATTGCATTGCCTCTATTGTTAAGAAGAACGACGCACTGTTCCTTCGGACATGGACACTACTGGCCATTACAATTGCTACACCAAGAAGAAATGTAGATGATAATGGGTATTCATTGGATAAATATATTATACTAGAACTGACATGTGATTACATTTTCACGCAATTTGGGTGCATAGATCCTGAGAAATCAGTACCCAGAACAACAACCTCTGGCCGTAATAACGTTCTTGATACGCCTGGGCATTGAGTCAAACAGAGCTTGGATGGCGTGTACAGGTACAGCTGCCCATGCAGCTTCATCACGATACCACAGTTAATCAGGAGTAGTGACTGGCATATTGTGACGAGCCAGTTGCTCAGCCACCATTGACCAGACGATTTCAATTGGTGAGAGATCTGGAGAATGTGCTGGCCAGGGCAGCAGTCGAACATTTTCTGTATCCAAAAAGGCCCGTACAGGACCTGCAACATGCGGTCGTGCATTATCCTACTGAAATGTAGGGTTTCGCAGGGATCGAATGGAGGGTAGAGCCACGGGTCGTAACACATCTGAAATTTAACGTCCACTGTTCAAAGTGCCGTCAATGAGAACAAGAGGTGACCGAGACGTGTAACCAATGGCACCCCATGCCATCACGCCGGGTGATACGCCAGTATGGCGATGACGAATACACGCTTCCAATGTGCGTTCACCGCGATGTCGCCAAACACGGATGCGACCAACATGAAGCTGTAAACAGAATCTGGATCCATCCGAAAAAGTGTCGTTTTGCCATTCGTGCACCCAGGTTCGTCGTTGAGTACACCATCACAGGCGCTCCTGTCTGTGATGCAGCGTCAAGGGTAACCGCAGCCATGGTCTCCGAGCTGATAGTCCATGCTGCTGCAAACGTCGTCGAACTGTTCGTGCAGGTGGTTGTTGTCTTGCAGACGTCCCCATCTGTTGACTCAGTGATCGAGAGTGGCTGCACGATCCGTTACAGCCATGTGGATAAGATACCTGTCATCTCGACTGCTAGTGATACGAGGCCGTTGGGATCCAGCATGGCGTTCCGTATCACCCTCCTGAACCCACCGATTCAATATTCTGCTAACAGTCATTGGATCTCGACCAACGCGAGCAGCAATGTCACGATACGATAAACTGCAATCGCGATAGGCTACAATTCGATCTTTATCAAAGTCGAAAACGTGATGGAAACGTCGGTCAACTGCTGTTTGTGTGTGAGAAATCGGTTGGAAACTTTCCTCATGTCAGCACGTTGTAGGTGTCGCCACCAGCGCCAACCTTGTGTGAATGCTCTGAAAAGCTAATCATTTTCATATCACAGCATCTTTTTCCTGTCGGTTAAATTTAGCGTCTGTCGCACGTCATCTTCGTGGTGCGGCAATTTCAATGTCCAGTAGTGTATGTATGCACTTCCGAAGGAACATTGTATTGTTCCTCTTAACAACACTGGCACTGCAATATCGTATGTTTCACCTAGCGCCCACTTTTGTATCGCTCTTAGTAGAAAGTTTTCTAACCGCTCACCAGTCTCAGTAATGGTGATTTATGAAGTGGGGAAGTAGCTCTGCTTTATAATTTTAGCGAAGTGGAATTACAGCAATTTAAAACATATTATAAGAATTACTTACCAAACGTTTTTATCAAAATTTTATGAAAACCTAATAAAAATGTTTTTGAAACCCCTAACGGCCACCGCCCACCATGACAGCTGGAAAGCTGACTCTTGGGCAGTAGGGATCAGGTTGATCGCCCCTGCTCTAGAAGCAGCTAAATTGGGTGTATTTGTTTTTACACCCATACCATGCAAGTAACGGGGGGCGGCTCTAAGAGAGCTACTGCGCCGACAAGTAGAGTGAACTCGTAAAAAAGAGGAATATGTCGGATGTTTAGATTTAAATGTCTTTTAAGCTGCCAGATAAGTCGAAAAGATTGTTCCCCGTCTTGTACGTCCCTAACACTTCCCAGGACACATTCGCCTTTCTTTGTGCTACAATAGCAGGACATTTCCTTCTAGTTCCCAGCTTTTACTCTACCATAATTTTGATATCAGAACGCCCTAGCTTGGCAACAGATGAAGATTTTGTTGACTCTGACGACGACTGATCTGGTATTGTTTCCTTATTGTCTTTCGAGCCATATTGCTTGTGTCGTGGCAGTAGATAAAGTTTCCACAAAACAACAGCGCGACAGTTAATTACAGGTATTTGTCTATCCGATACACGGGTGGACCAAATTTGAACCATAAATCTCGCTCCTGACCGGATGTATTTAAGGGTGACTGTTCTTGCTCGTAAAATCCTAAGGAAGGCGAACGTTTTTGCACGTAAAATCCCAACGGTGCTGATACAAATGGCGCCGTCAGCTGAACATTAGTTCAGTTAACTGAGCCCAAATAAAATCTTTGCCTGCGCGCCAGCTCCGTTCAGTTGTTCAAACCTTGCTTAATGTCCTGTCTCATAGCTGGAGGAAGAAAGAGTTCGAGTCGCTATACAAAATATTTTAACCCCATGTTCCTAGCTGAAAGAGGAACCGAGCACCAAGAGACCCCCCCCCCCTGCCATCCCCGGAAACCAAAATTCGAAGCACTGTAACGATAAGCTTCTCGAGTATTTACTTAAGAGAGCTGTTGGGTAGTAACGACAGTTAATTTAGGTGAACATGATGAGCGCTAGATGCGAGTTAATTTCGTAACAAGGCACTGGTTCTGATGATAACACATTAGAGCCAGGAACTGATAAATTGTCTTAAGTGCACCAAGTGCGATCGTGTGCTGTGACCGTAGAAAATTTTAATTTTTGTTCTTGCTTTTGTGGCCATAATAAAGAGTCAAGGCTCTATAAGCAAACAGCCAGCTGACATTAAGAAATAGTCCACCAGGACGTAGGGACAAGGTAAGTGGCGGAGGCTGCCAGGTGTGGCTTGTTGATCAAATAACTTAGTGTTTGACTTCCTGCCAGAGGAAGCAGCAGGAATCAAAATTCACTGAAGGAAGACGAAAACACCAGGGTGATAATACAGCAAGAGAGAGTGTCAGTCACGTGCAGAAAAGACTCGTGTGGAACCAAATTGTGTGCAGCTAGAAACGAAAGTGTCGCGTGGAACCGAAGGCATTCTTGCGCAAACCGACCAATTAGAAACGAGAGTGTCATGTGGAACCATAGGCACTCTTGTACAATCCGATCACTCAGAAATGAAAGGGTCGTGTGAAACAAATTAACTCGTTTGCACAGAAGTACATGAGAAACGAAATAAAAGGACAGGCAGCGGAATAGCTAGAAGCAGAGATTCAGATGCAGATTCAGAGCCAGTGCCGGCAGTTTGGAGATTCCGCAGCGAGACACCAGTGGGGCCGAGTAGGCCCGTAGGAGCCGATACAGCTGATAAAGACTTCAACTACGAGAAGACAGTGATAGCCTCTGGAAGACACTCAGGAACTGGAGGTCAAGTAGGATTTTTAGAGTTTCATTGGAATAGTGTTCAACAGAGGCTGTCAGTCCTTGTCTCAATTACTTACAAGGGAACCTCCCCATCGCACCCCCCTCAGATTTAGTTATAAGTTGGCACAGTGGGTAGGCCTTGAAAAACTGAACACAGATCAATCAAGAAAACAGGAAGAAGTTGTGTGTAACTATGAAAAAAATAAGCAAAATATACAAACTGAGTATTCCATGCGCAAGATGGGCAACATAAAGGAAAATGTTGGTTCAGAAGCGCTGTGGTCCCGTGGTTAGCGTGAGCAGTTACGGAACGAGAGGTCCTTGGTTCAAGTATTCCCTCGAGTGAAAAGTTAATTTATGATTATCACATCCACAAGAAAACCTAAATCGGGCAAAAAGAAGAATCTTTTTACCCATTCTCCAAGTGTACAAGTTAGGTGGGTCGACAACATATTCGTGACATGTGACGCACATGCCGTCACCAGTGTCGTATAGAATATATCAGATGTGTTTTCCTGTGGAGGAATCGGTTGACCTATGACCTTGCGATCAAATGTTTTCGGTTCACATTGGAGAGGCACGTCCTTTCGTCTACTAATCGCACGGTTTTGCGGTGCGGTCGCAAAACACAGACACTAAACTTATCACAGTGCAGAGAGACGTCAATAAACGAATGGACAGGTCATAATTTTGCGATAATAAAGAAAGTAAACTTTTCACTCAAGGGAAGACTTGAAGCAAGGACCTCTCGTTCCGCAGCTTCTCACGCTAACCACGGGACCACGGCGCTCCTCAGCTTACACTGTCCTTGATGTTGCCTATCTTGCGCATGAACTACTCAGTTTGTATATTTTGCTTATTTTTTTCATAGTTACACACAACTTCTTCCTGTTTTCTCGATTGATCTGTGTTCAGTTTTTCAAGGCCTATCCACTGTGCCAACTTATAACTAAATCTGAGGGGGGAGCGATGGGGAGGTTCCCTTGTTAAAGACATTTCAGTGCTAACCAAGAACAAGTGATTGCTTTGTACTTGTTTCTTATATGTACCGGCAATTAGCTTTGAAGTAGCAAGTCCGAATAAACAGACACAGACTGAATCTTACGAAGGGGTTTATGGTCCAACACCTCACATAAGTATATGTGAGAATAAACTTGATAGAAACTAACTAATCTTTTCTGCCTATTGTAATTCTGTAACCTATTTTTCAGGAAACTTATTTGCTACAAACCAAGGCGATTCTCTCCCTCTCATCTCCGATATAAAGGTTGACAGCAGTTTATAAGTAACCCATTGTCGTTAACGTCCCGATTGCGCTACGCAGTTCGCACTTACTTCATTCTGGTATAGTGAGGCTGCGCCGGGATGCGACACGTGACATTGGTGAATAACAAGAAACTTATAAAAATTATGACATGAACGGCTGGCATTCCAGCAGCAGATGCCTCCAAAAGTGGCTGCTGTGAGCGGCTTTCCTCTGGCGCCCGCCCTGGCTGACGTGCTACGAAGCAGCCGGCTGCACCGGCGCCTTTGTCTCTCGCAGACGGCCGGACCCGCGTCGAGATCCCGCTAGCAGCGCGAACTCCAGCGTCGACGCCGAATCCCGCAATCCGCTTAGCGGCCGGGGGTGGGAAGCGGGTGGCACAGTAGGCGCGAGCGCGCATGCGCAGCAGGCTGGCAGCGGACCGAAATAAACGCCGGCAGCGGACGGCCGCCGCCGCGAAGAAAGTGCGTGACGGCTGTCGCGGCCGCGCTTGCGGACTTCCGAGCAGCGGAGGACCCTGGACGCAGCCGGTGAGCCTCACTTCTTCCGCCGAAACTCCTCGCGCTCATTCTCGCTGCCAGTGCGAAGGGTGGTTCGCTGCGTCCTGTTTTTCCAGTCTGCCGTTTTGTTTCGCCACTGCTGCAAAATCAGTGAGTTCAAAGCCAATTTTATTTTAACGTCTCGAGCATTCATGCGAGTATAGGACGGAAAGGGGTTTCTTTGTAATATTTATTATAATTTTGGTGGGGTTTGGGGATTGGACGTCATTCTGATTGCGGATAACCTCTTCACCTCAGAGTACCATTTCCACACTCACTTGCTGGATATATTCCCCCTCCCTCACCCCATACAGCTTAGTCAAGCAGCAAGGAAGTTACTCCTTGACGCCTTAACACATGACATATTCTTCTGTCCTACTTAGCAACGTTGTCCACATGTTCCTCTATTCGCCGATTATACGGAGAACTTCCTCATTTTTTTTTAAAACTCCGCCTGATTTTTAACATCCTTCCATAGCACCACACTTCAAACAGTTCGATTCTTTCCAGTGTCTCTAGAAGGTGTGATGCACTACCACACAATCCTGTACTGAAATGTGCATACACAGGAATTCCTCCTGACGTTTGTTAATGGTTGAAATGGCTCTGACCACTATGGGACTTAACATCTGAGGTCATCAGTCCCCTAGAACTTAGAACTACTTAGACTAACTAATCTAAGGACGTTACACACATTCATGCTCGAGGCAGGATTCGAACCTGCGACCGTACCGTACGCGCGTTCCAGAGTGTAGCACATGGAACCCCTCGGCAACTGCGGCCCACCCGACGCTTGTTAGTAGTGGAGTTCTTTAGGCCAGGAATGTTATCTTTGCCTGTGCTAGTCTCCTTTTAATGCCCTCCTTGCTTGTCTGTCGTACGTTGTTTTGCTTCCAGTGGACTTTGTTGTCCTCAGTTTTGAAGTTAAGTTTATCACTAATTCACTTGTGCTACTCCCCATTGCGTTCGCCCGTCTTTGATTTCTCTCTATCCATGGTCAGTTGCCATTATACTGTTCATTTCTCCTCACTTTCACTGAAGGTAGAAATTGCCATCTTCGAATTTTATAGTTGATATCCTTTCTCTCCGGATTTTAACCCCACTTTTAAACCTTTCGTTGATTTCCGTCATTGCGAACGTCCATTCTTGTTCCTCAGTTCTTATTTATTTCTCTTGATTCTTGTACACACTGTGTATTACTCGTCTGTCCCTAAAGCTTACGCCAATTTTCCTGAGGAACTTGATCATTTTGCACTATTTTACATTGTCAAACGCTTTTCCTTGGTCTTCAGATCCTACCTCGGCCTCTTCGTGTTTAAATAATACGTGCACGTTAAAAGTAAAATTCATACACTTTCTTTTCATTCGCGTTCTTGCTACAGCAATCTCCATAACCTCATTAGCGCTGCAGTTATGATATAAGGACCTCCATTGAGTTGTCAGTACCCAAGAAACACATATTTGTGAGCGTTGTGGTGCATTCTCCTTCTCCTTCTCCTTGCCTTTTTCCCGTTACTCTACGGAGTCGGCATTTTTATACGATTTTTGGAAATGTTACTGACTGTTGGAGGCCGGATGCCTTTGTTGACGCGAAAACTACCCGTAGGACGAAATATGTATATCTCTTCTGCATCCGTCTAGAATAAGTGTATGTTCTGTAGTAGAATGTTTTCTCTGTTTCCATAGCGTGTAACTGCCTCAGGATACAGGTACCAGTTCGGTATTTACTTAGTTGGATGGGAGAAACCACAAAAAACTACATTCGGACAGGCTGGCTCATCATCCCTCATCTTTAATCCGTGAGCCGATACAATGCAGTATTATTCGTAATTCGCGCAATTGTGGACGGACATGTATTGAATTACTGAAGACTATAAGTGTATAGTTGTCTAATCTTACGGTGTACCAGTGAGATTTGTTCATTTCTTTTTTACATGATGCTACAATGAAGTAACTTTCCATGTTTTAGTTGAAATAGCGTGCAAAGGAATGACATATTTCTTGACTGATATCTGTTTGTCGCACCGACTGTCACTATTAAGATCAAACGGTGTTTTCGTTTTAAGCTTTTATCTACTACGCAGTTTCGGCTCTGTAGCCAGTCTCAAGAGCGGAGTACTAGCGACCTGCTCAACTTCGCACGGGTAGCACTATGTATGGCCAGACGACTTTCAAGTCTCGTGTATTAATTATAAATTACTCATTGCCAGAAATGTGAAATAAATTTTCTACAGTACTATGTACTTTCTACGCATTCGGAAGGTTAACTGAAACACCAGAATAATGTAGTTTCTTGACAGTGTAGTATAGCCAAGTACCGTAACCCGAATATTTGGTTTCGCTGACTGTTACGTCCGTCAATTACGTTGGATAATGTACAACTGCGAACCATGTTTTATCTGATTCTCTGTAACATTCTGCGCTCCCGTCTGATGGCATCAAACACTGTAAAGAAGCGCTCAGTAAGCTTACATACTGTTCCTATTGGCGTTGAGAACACAAGAGAGATTACATAACCCTGTAGGAAAACGACAAGAGGGTGAGGCCAGCGATTGCACAGGCCAAGAGATGGGATATTCCTTCTACCTGAAGGGCCCTGGCCCGACGGTTTAGGTGAACTGGAGCACCACCGTTCTGAAACCACAAACCAGTATTCAGTTGCACAGGGACGTTGTCCACAATTTCAGGCAAGGCATTATCCACAAAGTTCAAACACCATGTGCCATTCAAGCGATCTGTGGTACAATAAGGTGATCTCCAAGAATTACAGTCAATATCTCCACTAAGAATATCACCTGGTAACTTCTCGCAGAGATTTTCAGCAGCCCAGTGGTGGCTGCAGAATCTTTGCTTCACATTTCTGACTATAGGTTCCTCATTTAAGACACTCAAAATTTCATCCTGTAAAATTTCCCAAAATTCTACGTCATTCTGTTGCATCCTGCATACAGAAATCTTCCCCGTGAATCAGTCTAGGCCGGCCGCGGTGGTCGAGCGGTTCTAGGCACTACAGTCCGGAACCGCGTGACTGCTACGGTTGCAGGTTCGAATCCTGCCTCGAGCATGGATGTGTGTGATGTCCTTAGGTTAGTTAGGTTTAAGTAGTTCTAAGTCCTAGGGGACTGATGACCTCAGATGTTAAATCGCATAGTGCTCAGAGCCACTTGAACCATTTGAATCAGTCTAGGCCGCGCGGAGTAGCCGAGTGGCCTGAGGCGTCTTGTCACGGTCCGAGCGGATTCCCCCCCCCCCCCCCCCCGAAGGAGGTTTGAGACCTCCCTCGGGCATGGGTGTGTGTGTTGTTTATATTGTCCATAGTTTAAGATAGATTAAGTAGTGTGTAAGCTCAGGGACCGATGACCTAAGCAGTTTGGTCCCGTAAGATCTTGCAAAAAAAAAAAAAAAAAAAAAAAAAAAACGTATGTTAGTGACAAATATATCAAAATCCGTGAGACTAGCCTTCATGAGCCGGCCGCGGTGGCCGACCGGTTCTAGGCGCTTCAGTCCGGAACCGCGCGACTGTTACGGTCGCAAGTTCGAATCCTCTCTCGGGCATGGATGTGTGTGATGTCCTTAGGTTAGTTAGGTTTACGTAGTTCTAAGTTCTAGGGGACTGGTGACCTTAGACGTTAAGTCCCATAGTGCTCAGAGCCATTTAATTTAGCCTTCATGAAAAATGTGGCGGGGGGTGGGGTGGGGGTGGAGGGGACTGTAATAACCATACGAGAGGAGTTTAAACTGTAGGTTGCACATTATTATGGCAAACCGAGTAACATATGAAGTGTTGCACTACAAATGAAAGTAACACAGATACCTGAATCTTTTCTTTTCAACATAGTCACGTATTCTCTACGAACAACGGCCAGAGAGTGCCACCAGTTGTTCAGTTCCTCGACGCTGGAAATTCGCTCCTTTGTCACGAAACCATACGACAACCTCATCATTGTAAAATCTCTTCCCCTCCCCCAAATTTTCTTTCAGCTTGAAAAGACTGCCTGGTCTGTGGGCGATGTCGATGGCCTTCCTTGACGATGAGAATCACCTTGGTCATATTATTTGCATCGTTTCGCCACGGCTGGAAGCGAGATTGCACTTGGTCCCTAAACCGACAGAACTTCACTGTGAATCAGTGAACAATTCAGACTTTTTACCCACAAGAGTCATATTGTGCTGCGTACTTCAACTTTGGAGGACGTTTCCAGTTTCTGCGCCATCTCAGACCCACACTGCGATGCAGCTGTTATCCGTACCGCAGCGGAACTGTGTCTGCAGTAAACCCGAAAGACACACTCTCTTCTGACATGCGCCAGTCTTGTTGCGCAGCTGACTTAGCGTGAGACGTCTCTACGTAATTCCGCCATTTTGCAATAAATATTTTTGAATTATAGACTCAAAACTTTCCTCGTGAATCACTCTATTAGTGAAAACTGTGTCAGTATCCCTACTGTAGTTGCTGAGATAAGCGTTCACATACAGACACAAAATAACGCCTAGAACTTTAATTGATAATATTTAGCGATAATCCGTTAAACGCATATTTGTGAGTTACAGTCAGCGTACTTCTGTACGTCACGTAATTTTAGAAGTAAAGCGTGGTCGGTTGGATTCGCCACTATAGCTTTATTATATGAGGACATGTTATAAAACAGATCTGCAGATGGTCATTGCTGACCAAAACCGGCAGTCTTAAAGACCATAAGTTTTGTGATCGATGGCGGCAATAAAAGAAATTCATTTTAGAATTATAGACATATCACCAGGTGTTACGAAAACAATAATTACCAGCATACTTACTTTCAAGAATAAATGAGTTAACTGTTGCTCTAATAGTTCGTGACGCAGAGTTTCGCCACATACTGTGCTGTCCATTGCGTAGATAAAAGAGAAAGTAAGAAAGAGCGCAACACAGAGACCACCCCGTGAAGTAACATCCAACGATCGCCGCCGACTGTCTTGCATCTCCCCACTCAGTAAGATACTGATAATTTTACACAGAAAAGTGACGAGTGGTCTGGTAATGAACAATGCGCCACTCCTCCTCCCCTTTTCGATCAAATAGTTATGATGAAAGTATCTTATATCACGAGTAACCAAAAATATGCAAGGCAGGTTTGACCACAAACGCAAATGACTGATTAACTCCCTCAGACGTTTAAAAAGCATTAATAATTAAGCTGTCGATTACATAGATAAGTGCCCGCATCTCGTGGTCGTGCGGTAGCGTTCTCGCTTCCCACGCCCGGGTTCCCGGGTTCGATTCCCGGCGGGGTCAGGGATTTTCTCTGCCTCGTGATGGCTGGGTGTTGTGTGCTGTCCTTAGGTTAGTTAGGTTTAAGTAGTTCTAAGTTCTAGGGGACTGATGACCATAGCTGTTAAGTCCCATAGTGCTCAGAGCCATTTGAACCAACATAGATAAGTAACGAAAACTTAACCGAAACGAGAGGAAGCACAAATCCCAAACTTACTGTAAGAAAGTGGACCATGTGCTAGTTGAAGTACTAGAGAAAATAATAAAACTCACATACGTTATTAACAGAAAATCTATCATGTAGCCCGACAGATTAAATGACAGACAGGAATATAAGCCTAAATTAAATGTAGTTCGAATCTGAGAGTGCTAATAGTTCTCAATTAGAGCGGACGCTAATAACACGCTGCTTTCAGGTTTACGCAAATAATAAAGTCCCTCGTTAACAAGCAAAGGGGCCCCATCATTTGCCTCCTTTGAAATATTTCTTTCTTTCGAAGGAAATGTTTGTAGTTCGATTGATAAAAAGAAAAAACGACGAAGATGACACGGCCGAAGGCAAAAAGGAGAGACAGCGCCTACGATACAGTTGCAGGCAGACAGATTTACTTTAATGACTTTATGAGAAGCCTTTTCTGATTTGATTTCGTTTCCTCACAGTCTTCCAGTTTCTCTCTGTACTATTTCAATTGACATGCCTTCTAGTATCTGCATACGCCTTAGTATAAGAGTTCTTACTTGTAATTGTGAAGTATCCGTTGGTTTTTAAAGCCGTTGTTCTACATTCCTGAACACTGTTGGCTAAAAAATTACCGACTAGCACATTTAATTTGAACTTGCAGTTTTCTAGTATGTGGTTTAACTTCTTGACTCAAAACTTTAATTTTATTAATTCACTATAAAATACCTGCACAAGAATCAGTATTTAAATTGAGTTTTCAAGATACAATCGAACTGAGCAAGATGGCGTAATGGATGGCACTCGAGGAGAGGATTTCAATCTGACTGGGCAGTAAGATTTGCATTGCCCGTAGCTTCCACAAGTGCAGGAGAATGCTCGAATCTTTCCTTTAAAAACAGTCAGTCAATTTTCCCTCCGATAATACAATCCCATTGCGTGCTCTCTAACGACGTTTTCGACGAGACATTAACATACAAGTTCATTTAAATGTAATAAGTGATGGTGCTGCCACTGGTAGATAGGGTGAGTTTTGGTACAAGATGAATTTTACGAAGTAAATTTCGAAGAAATACATTTATTTAGGTGATTTCTCGTTCTGAGACACTGTTTAGTCTGGTTTTTCTAGCTAATTTGCATGTAATAACAACACTGTATGCTAAAAGTCACAAAGATGAGAAATCATAATATTTCTGGTTGAATGTTACGTACTTGACAAAAATAACACAAATCGTCAAAATTATGCTCCTAACGCGCCGCGCTTCTGCGTCTATGCCCCTTAAACCACCATTAGGTGCTTGGTGGATGGTACAGTTCATACCACCAACATATCTCGTTTTTCCTGTTTAATCTGTGAGTTCACAGTTTAAATGATAATTCTGAAAAAGAAAACTCATTGAAAAAGTCAATGAGCGAAATGTGTCAATGTAAACGTGACGTTTTTACAGTACATTTTCATTTGTTTGCGTCATATATTGAGAACGAAACAATTTCAAATTTTTATTCAAATACCAAAATAAGTTTTCCATTAAGTAAAGATATAAGCGCACGTTAAGTTATCTGTACCCGAAAGCATACTTGTTTTATCATAGATATAAACGGCACAATTGTTTTTTTGGAAAAGTGAGCTCCTACTTAAAGTGCTCAAAAGAAAAGTGTATTCCCTTTCATCTGCTAGGTATACTTTTCCTCTGAACAACGGTTAGAGAACAAGAATGTTGCGCAACTATACGAGTCGATTTGTGTCTGATTTCTATTCTTCTTTATCAAACAGAAGTCAGGCTACAAGTTTACGTATGACTCACGTGTGTGTTAGAAACCCTTCTCTATTATATGGCCATTTAATTATCAAGCCATTTATCCAACGGACGGGAGAGATGTCTAGACCGCTTGTCCACTAGCTCCGATAGGAACAGAATGTGATATCGCTCAAATATAACATAGATAAACAAAAGATTGAATTTCCGTAAGAGGAAAATCATACTACAGGTAAATGTGCGCTTGGAGAGGTAGGTGGGTGACGCCTGAAGAAAAAGAAGAGACATGCAGACAGAGAGAGAGAGAAAATTAATCATTTGTACCATTGATCGGAACTCTACGTAGGTCCTGGGTTATAGCTCAAGACCACATCCCTCTTTTTTACCCTAATGGAGCCGTTTTATTTTTACTTTTTTCAAGTTTATTGGTCCCCTTAGTAAACAGAGACTATAAAACTTCGAACTGCGCGTAACTGCTGGTGTCTTTGCTGTCACAGTGAACATACTCTCTTTCAATTGATAATATGGTTATCAGTTAGGCCTCGTTTGACTTCGTCTTCAAATGTCCTCAGTTGGTTTTTTCATAATGCAACGATAGACCGGAAGGTGTCACTTCAGTAAAGATACTCACACTTCCATAGATTTAAAGACTTTTGTGTCTTTGATATAATATTCCCACAAATGGTAAAAGAGTTTTCAGTTATTGGCGATGCGGTGGACAAATTATCAAGAAACAAAATACTCTGAAGTTTTCCAGACAGGGCTAGAGAACCTAGAACACGTTCTTCAGATGTAGTGTTGAGTCAAACAACAGTATTTAGCGCAAACACAACGCAGCCTATGTGCATAAAAACACACCGTTTTCGTAACAACTAATTAAACTTTTGGTTTAAGTTAGAAGCGCTAGAATAAAATAAATATAAAGTGAACTTTTCCTGAACCAAAAACAGAGTACTATGAGGAATAAAAAGACTGAGAATCCATTGAGTTTAGATTTACCTGTGATTTTTGCGTTCTGTGATTCACAGAACGCAAAAATTAAATAGAGCTTTTGCTAAGATTTATCGCCATGCTATACTGTTTCAGATTTTTTAGCAGTATATCTCAGATTTTAGCAGCTGTGATAGTTTGGTTGCTGACTAACTAAATGAAAGGTAAACTTGTATTTACATTTTCGTAGTTGTCATATTTCATTCAGCATTTCGTGTCCATGTTAGACATTTAAAGTGTTTAAAATGTGGTATTAAGGTTATCAGGTAGTCTCCTCTTGGGTGTTGTGGAACAACGGCGGAGTCTGTCATAAGGCAAAACTTTGAAAAACTGTTGTTACGGTTTAACGTCCTGTCGACGACGAAGTCTTAACAGAAAGGAGTATCAGCTCGGCTTGTGGAAAATGGGGTGGTAAACCGGTTGTGTCCTTTATATATACATTTTTTAAGAAAAAGAAAATCCTCCATTCACCTCAGTTTAGTGAAACAACAAAAAACTTCAATTTTAGTTACTTGGCAGGGGTTTAAACAGCCTTTCCTCCAAATGTTATTTCATCGTCTTGCCTCCACAGTCGGTGACACATGTGGGCTTTATTGACCATTACGAAATACACCGCCTGATAAAAAACTGGAGCTTCCAGAAAGAGAGGACGGACAGAAATGAAATTTCACGGATTGAGAGGATATGTGGTTATTTCAGTGATTACAAAATCGAGTTAAATTTACGAAGAACTTGTCAATGTGAGACCACTAATCAGTATGACTTTACACCCCCTCTGACCTGGATGCCTGCATCGATTCCGTCACAAAGCCGTTGTACACTCTCCGAGGCACGCTGGTGCGTAACTGTTGTAACTGGTCTTTTATATCCTGGATACTGGTACTGGGACGCAGTTGACATCCGAAGTCATCCCAAATAAGTTCCATCGGCGAGAGATCTGAGGATCTTGCTGGCCACGGAAGTACCTTAACATCACAGCGTTTAGAGACACGTGCAGTGTGTGAAAGAGCATTGTCCTCTTTAAAAATGGCACTATGACACTGTCGCATTAGAGGTAACACATGAGGAATCTGGGTGTCCGTGACGTATCCTTGTGTCGTCAGAGTTCTCGTAATTACAACCAGTCGGGACCTGAAGTCACACTCGATGGCTTCCCACACCATGCCGTTAGGAGTAACCAGCCTCTCCAAGACACTGTAAGAATGGGACCTCTGCCCAGGTCGCCGCTATATTCCTCGACGATGGTCATCCAGGGTACTGTAGAACCTCGGTTCTTCGCTGAATACGGTGTGACGCCCGTTCAGAAGCCCATGCTTCTCGGTCACGGGACCACTCCAAACGCAGCTGTTTGTGCTGCAGCCTTAACGGCAGCCTACGCATGGGACTGTAATTCCTTAGATCGACTGCTGCGTGTCTCCGACGAATGGTATGGGCTGATACACAGTGTTGCAAGGAAATCCATTACTGGTTCTCGGATGGCGGGGGCAGATGTGAGGGTGTTACGATGTGCTTAGTGCACAATACGGCGATCCTCTCATATCCAGGTTAGACGTGGTCGACTGGAACCTTGCCGAAGAATGTGCGTGTTTTCAAGTTCCCATGCAGTCCAACATAGGGCCACTATCACATTCGAATGCTCCACAAATCTGGATTGGACAAGTCCGACGAATGGAGACCCACAATGAGGCTACTTTCAAGCCCTGTCAGGTGCTCATAAGGCTGTCCCACACGAATACGTGTCGTCTCGATGTCCTTCACAGTGTTCACTCAACATATGACACTGTTAACGCGCATTATATAGCGTACACGGCCAGATAACAACCCTGAACGCGAACGACCTTAATGCACAATGGTCTACTAGGTTGTCGGCTGACAGCATAAATATTTGACGAGGCCATATTTATGGCATTTGTCTCAAAAAATGGTTCAAATGGCTCTGAGCACTATGGGACTTAACATCTATGGTCATCAGTCCCCTAGAACTTAGGGCTACTTAAACCTAACTAACCTAAGGACATCAAACAACACCCAGCCATCACGAGGCAGAGAAAATCCCTGACCCCGCCGGGAATCGAACCCGGGAACCCGGGCGTGGGAAGCGAGAACGCTACCGCACGACCACGAGATGCGGGCCGCATTTGTCTATAAAATGCGAAAGTGAAGAGACTTTCAGCTGCCTTTGCAGGTTTTAAATACCTCTAACCCTTCACGAAGGAACCAAAAGGAAATTATTAAAGAGAAAAACATATCAGGGTGAAGAAATAGAAAAGTTTTACCGATGACACTGAGATCTGTCAGAGTGGGAGACTGCAAATAACTTGGTTATCAGTTAAATGGGAAATTATATATATATTGCTATTCAGTCTGCAAAATAAGTGACTAAGCCCGAGTAAAGAAGATGTAAGAGGATGAACGTTTCTGAAAAAGAGAAATATGTTAATATCGAATTTAAATCAGCTATAAAATTTCTTCTGACATTGATTCTCTGGAGTCAATCGAGAAATGCGCACAATAAAGAGTACAGATAAGAGTGTTTCGAAATGTGTGAAACAAAACTGCTGACAATTAGATTGTGAGGTCGGAAAATGAAGAAGTACTCCACCGAACGGAGACGAAAAGTGCTTTAGGGCACATCTGGTTGATAGGACACACCCTGGGGCATTAAGGAGTAAATTTATTAACGGACAGATGTGTGGAAGTAGACGAAGAACAAATCTTGACTGCACTAGTTATAGAGATATGAAGAAACCTGCACGCGACAAAGTAGTGTGGGGAAATGGATCAAACTAATCTTCGAACAAATTGAAACGCTGAATAAGAACTGAACTTATCCAGTGTGTTCCATGAGGGATGGTTAATACTCAGAGGCATATGACAGAAGCGATCATTCGAAGCAAAGTTGTTTCGTTAACATGGCCTCAAAAATGAATGTATCACGAGTTGTGAGCATTTGTTCATCTTCGCTTCTGTGAACCACATCTCCTCTACTGAACAACTGCTCGTAGCTCTTAAGGTATGCATTTCACAGCCCATGTTAACCGAAAAATTTTTCTTGTTTTAGTCCACACAGCCTTCTGCCAAAATACGGAAAGCAAATATTCAAATGTGTGTGAACTCCTAAGGGACCAAACTGCTGAGGTCATCAGTCCCTAGACTTACACATTACTTAAACTGTATTATGCTAAGAACAACACACACACTCATGCCCGAGGGAAGACTCGAACCTCTGGCGGGAGGGGCCGCGCAATCCGTGCGTGCTGCCTCAAACCGCGCGGCCACTCCGCCCTGCTGGAAAGCACTTGCAGTAGAAGAGATATGTTTCACAGTATTTAAGATGAAGCCGTGCTCATTGCTGTGAAGGTATGTACTTTAGAACCCATGTTTATCAGAATTTTTTGCTTCGATTGATCTTTCCTGTCATATCCATGAATGTTGACCATTCCTCCTGGAACACCGCCTACGTTGCCGTCTGGATGCTAATTTCTGATGTAAAATAATTTTACTGTCTTAAGCACTCTGTCACCGACAGAAATTAAAAACGTACTCTGCCCTCTCTCTTTAACTCCGCAGAAGGAAAGTAATGAGCACAGAATTTGTGGGCAGTGTTCACATTTTCCTTTATTTCTGCAGGGAAATAGTGTAACTTACTGGCGCTAGAACTTTTGTTTCTTCCGCAGCAATTTTTTCGAGGCAGGACTTCATCCTTATGAGCTCTGGGACTCGCGTAGCAAGTGGGACGGAGGTAACGACGCACGGGCCCCGGTGGCCCACAGGAGGCGGAGGCGGAGGCGGCGGAGTCCTGAGAGGTCGGGGAGTCCCCGAAGTCGGGACAAGGAAACTGCGCAGCAGAGGGTACCTTCCTTAAGATAGGCCGCGGAAACGCCCACGTGGCGGCATTCCGACACCTGCAACCCGTGTCTGCGACGCCACCGGCACAGGACGCGTGCAGCGCTCAGCGTCTTGGCTTTTGCTCGGAGGCCCCCGGAGGGGCAGAACGGGTGGCCAGTAGCAGCAATTGGTAAAGAGAGGTCCCTAGCGGACTTTGTCTATTCTTCGTGGGATCTGGTCCACTTGATGAATGAATGAGGGGCTCTTCCATCCAATATCTGTTTATTTACATCTTCATCTGTCCTCTCCAAACCACTGTGAAGTGCGTGGTGGAGGGTACTTAGCATTATACCACTTACGGGAAGCTTCTTCTCGTTCGTGAATGGAGTGTAGGAAGGATGATTGCTTGAATACCTCTGAGCGCACATTAATCAGTTCATTCTTATCTTCAAGCCCCCTATGGTAGCGATACGGAGGTGAGTCGGAACACATTCCTACATTCCCCTCTCCAGTGTTGTTTCCTGTAACTATCGCAGGTGACTGTCCTCGAGCGTTCAGGTTCTTCAACATCTCCGTGGCGATCTCCAATGAGTCAAACAGTGGAACATACCTGTCACCACACCCGCTGTCATTCTGTGTATAAGTCCTGATGGTCCTATTTGGTCCTTGAGCAATATTATGGGTCAGAATTTTCCCTGGAGTCTCCTTCGTAGACAGACTGAAGTTTCTCTGTCTCCTAGCAATGATCCGAAGCCTGCCAACTGGTTTATCTACTACAGAATCAATGAGACCATTCCATTTGATAACCGTACAATTTGTAACATGCAGATATTTTTAATAGTTGAGTGGTTCCAACTGCGACTCACTGGTGTTGTAGCGATAGGATACTAGCTTTTTTCTTGTAGCAAGTGCATAGTTCCACGTTTATGGAAGTTTAAACAAAGTTACACTATTTGCACCACTCACTAATCCTGTCATTTAGCTCGACTGCTTCCGATGCTGAGGACGTAGATGTTGTAAGGATGACTGTTGGAATGGAATTATAGGGCCGGGAGTAGCGTCTACAGGATTGGCTGAGCGGTTCTAGGCGCTACAGTCTGGAACCGTGCGACCGCTACGGTCGCAGGTTCGAATACTGCCTCGGGCATGGATGTGTGTGATGTCCTTAGGTTAGTTAGGTTTAAGTGTTCTAAGTTCTAGGGGACTGATGACCTTAGCAGTTAAGTCCCATAGTGATCAGAGCCATTTTTTGAACCGGAGTAGCGGCAGCCTCCCTGAAGCCGAGTCATTCCCAAAACTTAGAAAAACTAATGATAAACCATTCCTGCTTATAGTTTACCTTCATTCATAGGAAAGTTATAATATAAATTGAAAGTTAATGTTAACAATTTTTTTCAGAAGTTTTTCGGTGACAGTCTGTGGACGGGTCTATACCTCCCAACCTTCCTCGACTTAACTAATATTTCTCATCCACTGCCATTCCATAACGTAAGTTCCACAACCTCAGGCCAAATTAACTGGAATTAATAAGTATGAAACTGATTCTTTTCACACCATATTTGCAGTATATTGAGAAAGCAATTCGAGCATTCCATATAAAAACAGCAGTCACTCTTATCATCAGCTCAAATACATAACCTGATCAGAAGTATCCGGATACCTATTATTGGAGATTACTATGGGCCATTCCAGTACCACTTCGCTTTTACTACGACTTGAACTTTGTTGGGGACACTTTCACATAGGCGTCCGAATGTCTGTGGAGGAATGGAAGTCCAGTCTTCCTCAAGAGAGGAAACCAAAATGGCAGTAATGTCGGACGCTGGGCCCAGGAGCGAAGCTATTGATTTCAGGTCGGGAATCTGAGCAGGCCAGTCCATTTCAGGAATGTTGTTCTCCACAAACCATTGCCTCACAGATTCTGTTTCACCATGGTTGCATTGTCATACTGACACAATCCTCGTCTTCATATTTTTCTTCTATTGCATGTGGTAGACAAAGCTGTGAAATGTGTTCACACTCTTCCGCATTTATTGCTTTTTAAGCCCAACAAGGGGACCGCGCTCCAACCACGAAAAGCATCTCACACCCTAACATCACATTTCCATACTTCATTGTTGGCACTACAAATGACGACGGGCTACATTCTCCGAGAATTCGCCGAACTTCTACATCTACATCTACATTCATACTCCGCAAGCCACCCAACGGTGTGTGGTGGAGGGCACTTTACGTGCCACTGTCATTACCTCCCTTTCCTGTTCCAGTCGCGTATGGTTCGCGGGAAGAACGACTGTCTGAAAGCCTCCGTGCGCGCTCTAATCTCTCTAATTTTACATTCGTGATCTCCTCGGGAGGTATAAGTAGGGGGAAGCAATATACTCGATACCTCATCCAGAAACGCACCCTCTCGAAACCTGGCGAGCAAGCTACACCGCGATGCAGAGCGCCTCTCTTCCAGAGTCTGCCACTTGAGTTTATTAAACATCTCCGTAACGCTATCACGGTTACCAAATAACCCTGTGACGAAACGCGCTGCTCTTCTTTGGATCTTCTCTATCTCCTCCGTCAACCCGATCTGGTACGGATCCCACACTGATGAGCAATACTCAAGTATAGGTCGAACGAGTGTTTTGTAAGCCACCTCCTTTGTTGCTGGACTACATTTTCTAAGCACTCTCCCAATGAATCTCAACCTGGTACCCGCCTTACCAACAATTAATTTTATATGATCATTCCACTTCAAATCGTTCCGCACGCATACTCCCAGATATTTTACAGAAGTAACTGCTACCAGTGTTTGTTCCGCTATCATATAATCATACAATAAAGGATCCTTCTTTCTATGTATTCGCAATACATTACATTTGTCTATGTTAAGGGACAGTTGCCACTCCCTGCACCAAGTGCCTATCCGCTGCAGATCTTCCTGCATTTCGCTACAATTTTCTAATGCTGCAACTTCTCTGTATACTACAGCATCATCCGCGAAAAGCCGCATGGAACTTCCGACACTATCTACTAGGTCATTTATATATATTGTGAAAAGCAATGGTCCCATAACACTTCCCTGTGGCACGCCAGAGGTTACCTTAACGTCTGTAGACGTCTCTCCATTGATAACAACATGCTGTGTTCTGTTTGCTAAAAAATCTTCAATCCAGCCACACAGCTGGTCTGATATTCCGTAGGCTCTTACTTTGTTTATCAGGCGACAGTGCGGAACTGTATCGAACGCCTTCCGGAAGTCAAGAGAAATAGCATCTACCTGGGAGCCTGTATCTAATATTTTCTGGGTCTCATGAACAAATATCGCGAGTTGGGTCTCACACGATCGCTGTTTCCGGAATCCATGTTGATTCCTACATAGTAGATTCTGGGTTTTCAAAAACGACATGATACTCGAGCAAAAAACATGTTCTAAAATTCTACAACAGATCGACGTCAGAGATATAGGTCTATAGTTTCGCGCATCTGCTCGACGACCCTTCTTGAAGACTGGGACTACCTGTGCTCTTTTCCAATCATTTGGAACCCTCCGTTCCTCTAGAGACTTGCGGTACACGGCTGTTAGAAGGGGGGCAAGTTCTTTCGCGTACTCTGTGTAGAATCGAATTGGTATCCCGTCAGGTCCAGTGGACTTTCCTCTGTTGAGTGATTCCAGTTGCTTTTCTATTCCTTGGACACTTATTTCGATGTCAGCCATTTTTTCGTTTGTGCGAGGATTTAGAGAAGGAACTGCAGTGCGGTCTTCCTCTGTGAAACAGCTTTGGAAAAAGGTGTTTAGTATTTCAGCTTTACGCGTGTCATCCTCTGTTTCAATGCCATCATCATCCCGGAGTGTCTGGATATGCTGTTTCGAGCCACTTACTGATTTAACGTAAGACCAGAACTTCCTAGGATTTTCTGTCAAGTCTGTACATAGAATTTTACTTTCGAATTCACTGAACGCTTCTCGCATAGCCCTCCTTACGCTAACTTTGACATCGCTTAGCTTCTGTTTGTCTGAGAGGTTTTGGCTGCGTTTAAACTTGGAGTGAAGCTCTCTTTGCTTTCGCAGTAGTTTCCTAACTTTGTTGTTGTACCACGGTGGGTTCCCTTCCATCGGATTGCCACCGGGTGCACACTGATTCACCACTCCAGTTCACCCGTTTCCACTCATCCACCCTCCAGCAGCATCACTCTTCACATTACATTACGCGTTGCTCACCATTGACTACAGAAGTGTGTCGCTTATGAGGAGCGGCTCGACCTCTGTAACTCTTTCTCTTCAACTCATTACGCACAACCATTCTCCTAGCTGGACCCTTGCAATATGCGAAGCGATTCCTTCTGCTGATTTCATGCGACCATTTGCATCTACTTTCTGCAATGTTCGATGGTTCTTGTCCATCAGTACAGGAGGTGTGCATGACCTTAGTTTGGCTGTGGTTGTTGCTTCGTATTTCCACTTCACTATTACACCTCCAACAGTCGACTTAGTTCACAAATAATTTGAGGACAGCTACGATCATATATAGATTCTACCTCCAACTGATACCAAAAATGTTGAAATTCAGAACATTCCGACAGTCCTTTACACATATTATAAAGTATTTGAATTAATTCACTTAAATGAGAGGGCATGAAATCATTACAGATACAATGACATGAAAAGATATCAGTGACAATTGGTCAGAAATATTGTACCTGCAACGTAGACAAATTAAAATCTGTGTCAGACAAAGACAGATTCGTCTTGTTGTACGATACGTGGTAGAGTCGTCGTTGAGAGACTGTAGGAGGATACAAGAAAGAACCATTTCTACATTTGGTATGACAAATGCTTATTCTAAATGTAGAAACTTGTAAGTTAATGCATTGAGTGGGATAAACAGTTCCGTAGTGTTGGAATACAGTATTAGTGGTGTACTATTAACATAGTCACGCTGATTAATTTTGTAGGCGTCACGTTGCGAAGCGATTTGAAATGAAACGAGCAGATAAGGTCGGTAGGGAAGGCGAATGGTAAGCTTCGGTTTACTGGGAAAATTTTACGAAAGTGTAGCCTGTCTATAGAGAGGCTACTTACGGAACACTAGTGCAACCCATTCTTGAATACTGCTCGAGTGTTTCGGATCCCCACCAGACCGCATTAAAGGAAGATATCGAAGCAGTTCAGAGGCGTGTTACTAGTAGGTTCGATTAACACGCGAGTATTATGGAGATACTTCGTGAACTCACATCGGAAGACGACGTTCTTTTCGCGAAACACTATTGGGAAAATTTAGAGAAATGGCATTTTAGGAAGACTGCAAAACGATTCTACGACCACCAACGTACACTTCGTGTAAGTACCGCAAAAACAAGAGTAATTAGGTCTCGTACTGGTTGTTTTGGTGTGCATCTTATAGTACTTTCGTGATTTTGTGGTTGTTGTTAGTTTAGGTTTCAGTTTGTCCCCATCTAAATGGTTCAAATGACTCTGAGCACTGTGGAACTTAACATCTGAGGTCATCAGTCCCCTAGAACTTACAACTACTTAAACCTAACCAACCTAAGGACATCTCACACATCCATGCCCAAGGCAGGATTTGAACCTGCTGACCGTTGCAGTCGCGCGGTTCCGGACTGAGGCGCCTAGAACCGCTCGGCCACCACGACCGGCTGTCACCATCTAAGACTTCCAGTTTCCCGTTGTTGTCATGTTAAGGTCAATATTTATTTCTAATAATATGTGCTATTCCGGAACTGAAATTTAAATTTTCGCCGTATTAGAATGGGAGATTGTGACGTTCTGGTCGCCATGTTTATGTCCCATTTAGAGCCTTGTGATGATTCCCATGGTCAAATACGATGAGTAGTATCAGTGATATGGTCTATCTAGTAAATCATCGCAAAGTCCGCTTAGCGTTTACCATCTCATGATGAAGCGATATGAAGTGTAATTAATTTCTTCGATTTTTGCATTGGTATCGGGATTTTGAGCTATCTTCGTTTGTGCTCTTTATTTTGCGTCGAATGTACCAACCGTTGTTGTTAGTTGCTTTCTTTTCTACAGTATATCATTTTCGTACTATTATGTTTGTTATTTTATGTTTTAATTTGTCCCCGTCCAAAACTTCTATTTTCCCTCAGTTCTCTCATTAGGTCCAATGTTTAGCATTAAGATCCAGTAACTGGTGTTTTTATTTTCGCACAAGGCGAACGAGTGAATATGAGGACATAGTCGCCACTAAAACATCATGTTTGTGTTGCATTTCGGGACTTTTCACGACGCCACAGGTCAAAGTCGATGGGTGGTATCGAGTTCTCTGGCTTATCCACGGTGCAGGTTCAGCATTTCTAAACTATTATCACTAATATAAATCTGTGTATTGAGCAAGCAGTGAAGGAAACAAAAGAAAAATTTGGAGTAGGTATTAAAATCCATGAAGAAGAAATAAAAACTTTTAAGTTCGCCGATGACATTGTAATTCTGTCAGGGACAGCAAAGGACTTGGAAGGGCAGCTGAACGAAATGGGTAGCGTCTTGAAAGGAGGATATAAGATGAACATCAACAAAAACAAAACGAGGATAATGGAATGCTGTCGAATAAAGTCAGGTGATGTTGAGGGAAATGAGACACTGAAAGTAGTAAAGGAGTTTTGCTATTTGGGGAGCAAAATAACTAATGATGGTCGAAGTAGAGAGGATATAAAATGTACACTGGCAATGGCAAGTAAAGCGTTTCTGAAGAAGAGAAATTTGTTAACATCGAGTATAGATTTAAGTGTCAGGAAGTCGTTTCTGAAAGTATTTGTATTGAGTATAGCCATGTATGGAAGTGAAACATGGACGATAAATAGTTTGGACAAGAAGAGAATATAAGCTTTTGAAATGTGGCGCTACAGAAGAATGCTGAAGATTAGTTGGGTAGATCACATAACTAATGAGGAGTTATTGAACGGGATAGGGGAGAAGAGAAGTTTGTGGCACAAGTTGACTAGAAGAAGGGATCGGTTGGTAGGACATGTATCAAGGAAACACCAATTTAGTATTGGAGGGCAGCGTGGAGGGTAAAAATCGTAGAGGGATACCAAGAGATGAATACACTAAGCAAATTCAGAAAGATGTATGTTGCAGTAGTTACTGGGAGATGAAGAAGCTTGCACAGGATAGAGTAGCATGGAGAGCTGCATCAAACCAGTCTCAGGACTGAAGACCACAACAACATATCACTAATACAAATTCGTGACATCGCATCTCCATTTATTTCATCGCCCTTGACTCCATTTCGGGGCTTGTCGCGACGTCACAGGTCAAAGTCGATGGGTGGTATCGAGTGCTCTGGTTTATCCACGTTGCAGGTTCAGCATTTCTAAACTATTATCACTAATATAAATTCGTAACATTGCACCTCCATTTATTTCATAGCCCTTTACTCCAGACAATCGACTGCAGTTAATTCTAACGAGGCGACTGATAAACAGTCAGTGGCGTCATAAAGTCGACCATTGTGTTAATACTGAGCATGACTCCTTTTCACCGCTTTATTTGGTTGCTAGTTACTACAATTCCGCTGTTATTAAAATTTTTTGTTTGTTTACGTGTTTAGAGGTTAGCCCGTCCTTTTTCTGAGAGATATTCTGATTATAGGCCACGTTCGACACGCGTAAACAAATAAAAATTCTAACAACAAGTGAACTGTTGTTACTTGCGGCGAAATAAGGCAGTGAAAGAGGTGTGTAGAGGATGTACAGCTCGTGTTGCGATTGAGAGGGTGGGAGGGAGAGAGGAGCTAATTCTCTAGCGTAGTAAGCTGAACGGGTGTCAGTGACGAGGAGCAGGTGCCGCCTGTTGTTTCCCGGAATGCTGAAAGCGCGCCTCCGCAGCCACGCTGCACCTGGTGCGCTCGCCGTAACTGCAGCAGCGGCCGTCGTCTCTTCTGGCACCCGCCGACGGCTGCACTCCCGTTTCAGGTGGGCAGGCGGCGGACCCTCAAAAATGTGTGCAGCGCGAGTTCCCACTTGGACAACCGATACGTGCCCCGGGAGTATTTTATTATGTGCTTTGGTTTTGGCACACGAACGACAAAGGTAGCATCTTACCACTCACGTTATACCTCTGATAATTCAATAAAGAATGTGTAGCGATGTACAGCTCGGAATGTAATTTGACGATACCGTACCATACACCAAAGCCACAAATACGCACAGTCATTAATAACTGACTAATAGTATTTTCATAATGCCGGGTCACAGTCATAACATATTTCTTTAAATTGACTACCGCCATTAGATTGTTGTTTATTTACAGTGCTACATTTACACTTACACAATCGTGATTTCGGCTTCAAAGTGCCATCATCAAGTGTTTTAAGTTTCATAAATTGCCTAAGATGGCTTTTAATACGACAGTATGCCATCTTAGGCAATTTATAACAATCAAACACTTCATAATGGCACTTTGAAGCCGAAATCATGATTGAGTAAGTGTAAATGAAACACTGTAAATAAACAACAGTCTAATGGCGGTACTGACTTTAAAGTAGTAATTGTCTGTGTATGAAGTTTATCTCGGCGTGTTAGAGCAATAAAATCTCCACGGCATCTTGCCGCATAAGATGGAGTACATTTTAAAATAGAATGGGAAGGAAAATCAGCATTGGCCGTATTTTGTTGTTTTATTGTCAGCAGAATCGATTTTCGGTCACTTAGTGACCATCCTCAGTGCTGTAATATACAATTAAAATTGGTAGGCACTGGTATCAAGCTATAACCACAAGCTTAGAGCGATCACATAAAACGAGTTTATGTGATCTCTCTAAGCTTGTGGTTATAGCTTGATACCAGTGCTTACCAATTTTAATTGTATAAAACGAGTTTATGTGATCGCTCTAAGCTTGTGGTTATATCTTGATACCAGTGCTTACCAATTTTAATTGTATATTACAGCACTGAGGATGGTCACTAAGTGACAGAAAATCGATTTTGCTGACAATAAAACAACAAAATACGGCCAATGCTGCTTTTCCTTCCAATTCTATCCACTATTTGGTCGTGGTGCACACAACACGCCATGGAGTCGCCAATCAACATTTTAAAATTGTAGACATGTGATACTCGCCGTTGTAAATTTTGAAAGTTTCATTAGACGATGATCTAAATGTTTGTGACTAGCTGCAGTATGACGAAAGTAAAGAAAAAATTCGCAGCTTGTGATGCTTTTACAGCAAAATGCCTTTCACGAATCATATGTAGTTGCAAAGACAAAACGCAAATACCCTCAGAAATTGTAAAGCAACTGTCGACAATATGGCGACACAAATGAAGAATTTCTATGCAGCACGATTTTAAGAGAGCCTTTTCTTTTAAATTGATGAAGGAAACAAAAGTTAACAAAAACTTGTAACACACTAGTTGTGTCTGAAACTAAAGTGCTATACGACTGCTCCTAAAACATAAACGTTCAATAATATGTAGACACGGCACCTTTGCCTGACAAGAGTGTCACCCGTTGATCAGTTTCGTGTGATATTTCAAGATAACAAAACGAAAGCCGAAGTTTTAAATTTCATATTTAAGAAATCGTCCACGCAGGAGAATCGCACAGACATACCATAGTTTGACCATCGCGCATACTCCCGTATGGACCACATAGTAATAAGCATCCCGGGTGTAGGGAAACAAGTGAAAGATTGAAAACAAATAAGTCACCAGGTCACATTGGGATCCCATTTAGGTTTTACAAAGGATAATCTAACGCATTGGCCCCCTTAGCTTGCATTTATCGCGAACTTCGCGCCTAGCGCAAAGTCCCAAGCGACTGGAAAAAAAAGCGCAAGTGGCTCTTGTGTAAAAATGGGCAAAAAAATTGATCCGAAAAATTACAGACCAATATCCTTACGGTTTTCTGCACAGTCCTTGACATTTTATCGCTTTGAATGTAATAAATATTGTCGAGACGGAGAAGCTAATGTTCACGAATCAACACGATTTTAGAAAGTATCACTCGTGCGAACCTCAGCTCGCCCTTCTCACATGATAAAATGCGAGCTATGGATTAAGGGGAACGGGCAGGTTTCATATTTCTGGAAAGCATTTGGCACGATGCGCCATTGCAGACTCTTAACGAAATTACGGGCGTGATGGAATAGGTGTCGAGATATGTTAGTGGCTCGAAGACTTCTTAAGTAGTAGAATCCTGTATGTTGTTCTCGACGGCGACTGTTAATCAGAGACAAAGTTATCGTCAGCAGTGCTTCAGAGAAGTGTTTTAGGATCGTTATTGTTTTCTAGATACATAATTAATCTGGCAGACAGCGTGGGC
The DNA here is from genome assembly GCF_023898315.1 of Schistocerca nitens. Lineage (NCBI taxonomy): Eukaryota > Metazoa > Arthropoda > Insecta > Orthoptera > Acrididae > Schistocerca > Schistocerca nitens. The sequence goes on along the minus strand of NC_064619.1, from coordinate 500,456,226 downwards.
AGCCATGTGTGCTTGTCTGCTGATGATGCTGTGGTGTACGGTAGGCTGTCGAAGTTGTCTGATTATAGGAGTATACAAGATTATTATAAAAATTCCTAGATAGATTGATGAATCTCTGCTGGCTTTAAGTGTAGAATAATGTAAGTTAAATAAGTAGGAAAATCAAACAAGTAATGTGCGGATACAGCATAAGTAGCGTTCTGCCTGACACAGTCACGTCTTTTAAACATCTGGGCGTGACGCTGTAGGTCAAGCACTTTCTCCATCGTGACATAAGATGAACATGGTTGTCCTCCATTTTGCTAGACTGCGTAGAGCCGACAGCGCACTTGACGAGTGAAAAATTACCAGTACCTTGCTTAGCACAAGGGACCTGACAAACTAGTTAGCTTGCGCAGTTGTCACTTCCGCTCCAGCAAATATGTTCACTGAGGCAAGAAAAATGGCTCTGAGCACTATGGGACTTAACATCTATGGTCATCAGTCCCCTAGAACTTAGAACTACTTAAACCTAACTAACCTAAGGACATCACACAACACCCAGCCATCACGAGGCAGAGAAAATCCCTGACCCCGCCGGGAATCGAACTCGGGAACCCGGGCTGAGGCAAGACATTTGACCTTTATACTCTTCGCAGTTTTTGTACCTTGCCTGATCATTAAATGCATTTGAAAGTAATATTTTGCCATTCGACGTGACTAAAAATCTCAAGAAGTTTTGGTATTACGAGAAGTCAGTAAGCGGATCGAAATCATCTATTCACTCACTAACTAAAATGGTACCGAAACGGAATTTGATGGTGAGAGGACCGAAACAATGAATTCTGTCTTTCGAAACTGTTTCACTGCGGAAGACAAACATTGCACGAACGCCAGAAAAACAGATATTGAGAGAAAATTGTCGCAGAAAGCTCAATAGCATGAAGGCATCAGTTGGATGAGATACCTGTGAGATTTTACAGAGATTTATGAGAAAGAACTTTCTCCCTTTCTAGTTTATCGCAGATCGCTGGAACAACGGATACCAAACTAGTGGAAAAAAGAACAGGTAATTCCCGATTTCAAGAAGGGTCACACATAATTACAGGTTTTTATCGCAAATGTCAATATGTTGCAGAGTTAGTGAATATGTTCTATACTCAGACATCATGAAGTTTCTTGTAAACAGATATCCTCTCTATAAAAGTGTACATGGATTCCGTAGAAGATTTGATATGTAGAACATCCGTAACTAACTGATTAAAAGAGATCAGGTACAGTTGCAGTAATAATTTATTCAAACCACGACAGGTTTCATTATGTTAAAACCCAATCTCCATATTCATAAAACAGTAACACACAAAGGAGAGGAAGGAAGAAATACAAAATATCCGGAAAAAGCAAGAGCAAACTAATGAAACAAAGCGACTCATTGTATTTGCTCGTGCATAATATTATGGACCAGTCAGTGCAAGGGCACTGTCTTTTAGTGAATAAAATATGACCTCACCGAGCAGCGGTCAAATTTATGACTCTTCAAAAATTTCTAGAAGATATATTTTAATATTGTAATTAACGGGACGAAATCGACAGACGTGAAGGAACTTTCTGGAATACACCAAGGGAGAGCTATGGGTACCGCACGAAACTATGGGAACAACGTGAGAAATGCATGCTTGAACATAAATGCTGATGCTGTCCAAACCTGCTGAGTGTGACTTTGTTTTTGACCACAAATGACACCCGCGCAATTTCCTCCATATGTTGCAAGTGTCAGTCATAGTCAGGACAGCGTTCCATGTAGTTGTGAGTGAATTATGGCGAACTTGGGCAAATTATTGGTGCTCATATGATGGGTGCTTCCGTATCCATGGCAACCAAGTGTTGGGTGTTTCAAGAGGCAGCATATCGAAGATTCATACCGTATACAGGCAAAGTGGGAAAAGATCATCCGCTAAGTCAAACCCAGACGAAAGAGTGTGTTGAATAACTGTGACAGACGGTCGTTGAAGAGGGTTTTGATGAAAAATAACAGGACGGCAGCTGGGAAAGTCGCTGCAGATCTGAATGTCGCATTCGCGAACTCTGCAGCACCAAAGCAACATGAAGGGAAGTCCATAAGCAGAGAATTGCAGAGCAAGTTCGAAAATCACTCATTAGTTATGCAAATGCCCGTAACAGGGTAACGTAGAGCGGAAGCCATAAAACCTGGACAATAGAGCAATGTAAGAATGACATTTGGTCGGATGAGACTAGTTTCACAGTGTTTCCAACTTCTGGCCGAGTGTAACTCCCAAGAGTGAAATATGGGGGGTTTCGACGATCATTTGATCAGTCATATCGTGTTATTCTATTGGCCACAAGCGTACCCTGCAAGGCCGTGTTGCTGGCAAGTATTATGTGACCATTTTTCGCTGATCAGGTCCATCCCATGGTGCAGTGTTTGTCCCCCAATGGCGATGGTATGTTACAAGGCAGCGGGGCCTCAATTCACACAACTCACATCGTGCGGGACTGGTTATGTACGATGATGAATTGTCGCATCTCCAATCGCCACCAGTCACCCAATCTCAATGATCCTTTGTGGTCCACTTTGGAGAACAGGGGCCCTGATCGCTACCCACTTCCCTGGGCTTGGTGGTTCACCCCCGCCCTCTGTCTTCCCACTCCTTTCCTTAAGGGGTCTGTTTTATCTTGAGTGTCTGACTTGTCCACCTGTGCTTCTTCCTTCATGCCCCTGTCATTCGTCGCTTTCTTTCCCTCCTCTCTTCTTCTGCCTTCTTCCTTCCTTCTCTGTCCATCGTTTGTAATTTTATGGCCATTGTAGTTCCCTCTCTTAGTGCGAGGTTTTGTCAGTTTTAGTTATTCCAAGGTCGCAGGGACTGACGACCGCGTAGTTTGGTCCCATCTCCAATCCAACCAATCGACCAACCAACCAAGCTGCCCTCTTCCACCATTCTTACCTGAACTTGCCACTATTTTGCAGAAATATTGCTATTTGCTATTCCCTTTAAAACCATGCAGGATGTAACCTCCCCCTCACTTATCGACCTTAATGACAATGAAAAATTCAACCGCGTGTACCTAATGGAAATTTGGAAAATTAATCGTAACCGAAGTTAATCTATCGGTAAAGAGGGAGGAAAGGGTTACATCTAAATGAAAGGAAAAATGCAAATGAAACTGGTGGAAATTAATTTTGAAAAGGGGTAAAGTTAATAAAGAAAGTAAATGTGCGGCCGTTACGTTAACAATTAACTAGCGGTAATTAGATATTTGAGATTTGGGGAAAATTATGGTCGCCAGTCCTATAGACAACTACTATAATAACTGAAAAAGAAAGGTTATTGCACATATGATTAGCACTAAAAGCGTGGCAACTGAAGGTTGACACGTGTTGTGTGAAAACTGAAAGTTTGTCAGAAGTAATAAATTTCGCTACACTCTGACCTAATTTAGCAAAAGAATTAATAAAACCGGAAAATTGACAGTTAATTTAGTGACTGAAATTAATAGTGAACTTTGTTTCTGAAGCACTACGAAATTCAATAAAATATGGTTAGTCTTGGGCTACCTCAACAATCATTTCAAAAGCAATTTGAATCTACGCAATTTAGAAATAAGATATTTAACTTTTAGCTTGAAATAAATGATTCTGAACAATTAACAATAGTAAAATTTAGTACGTACCAAGCTGAGCTGCTGTCACAGGTAAGCTAAAATATGGTAACAAAACTCGCACTCTTAATTTGTGCTTGTGTAATCTAAATATTGTAGCCAGGTATGAATACCTTAACTGAACTTTGAAATTAAAGCAGTGAAATCGACTGATATTACTTTAATTCTGGTGTTTGAATTTCAACGACACTCGGGTTCATTTCGGAAAAGGAAGGGACGCTGCTTGGTAATGCAATTGGGACAATGAGCAACAAAGGTTCATGCTAAGTTGCTGTATTTTGCTAATGGAATAGTTTGAAAAGCTGAGGTCTGCCATACAATTCTAAAACTTTGAGTGCTTCCAGTCTTCCTTGTTGGTTGATTGAAGGTTTGAAGTCATCGATCGAGGAGGTGGCGACAGTCAATCATTGTCGGCCGTCGCTGTTGCAGAAGCTGGATGTTGGCGCGCCTTCTTCTCGACACGGTCACCAGGCGAAACGGGCTCTTGATGTGCGCCAGCTAATGCTTCCCGTCCGCGACACCGTGTCAGAAACTATCATAGCAAGTCGAGCGCAATTACATGCTGCCAAACCCCGAAAGCTCGGCAACTCGCGGGAGCGTCATACAACACACCTGCTCCACCGCACTGCTCGATGCGCGGCAGAGTTAACACTACCAAAGATCCTAAACACTTTGGTTCTCCACACGACCTATCGATGTAATCGTTCGATAGCATAGTTTTCCCTAGGCAAGACCCAGCGTAAAAATACAAATAATATTTAGAAAACAAACCAATTATACATCGACATAAATGCATATATATATATATATAGTAAAACAATTACAATATATAAAGACACAGAAATGTTATATCTTCAGGTAACAAAATAAGGAAAAAAATTGCAGTGCAATAGATCAATAGATGGAAATAGGAGGATATGCATTTCCGGCGTTACAAGGAGCCGTATTTAACCATTCCGAGAGGAATGGAAGCGGTTTTGAATGCCAACGGTTTTTCTACACCGTGTTAGGCATGACAGTGTGATGTGTCCTGGTGTTTCCATATTTTTGTCCAACCCCGTATATGGCTTTTACTGTTTTCAGTATGCGTATGTGATTCAGTGTGTAACATTGAAAGCTCAACTAGGCTTTTCACCGACAGTTATATTGTCTACAGGAAGGCGACAACGCTAGAATATTGTAGAGAAATGCAGAAAGACCTGCGGAGGATGGATGACCGATGTAGAGACAGCTGATGAACGTAAATAAATGTAACGTATTGAAGGGATATATTCCTGTTCGATTACACAGTTCGTTTAAACTCATTTAAAACAGTAATAACAGTTACATAGCTAGGACTCACCACCTGGAGCGTCATAAAGTCAAGGAAAAGCAATGTCAGGCCCAGATTCGTTGTAAGGAAATGTATTTTATTCACGAAAGAAGTAGTTTACAAAGTATTCGTTAGCCCTATTACACTCTCCATCTTTCTGCAACTGGGCGTTTCGTCACGGGATCGTTCGGTCGGCGCGAGAACGATACCGAGACGTGCAACAAACTCCAAGGGCAATGCGTCACAGGGAGGTTAGATTCATTGTTCAGATTCAGAAGGTGTTTGTTGGAAGAAGAGTAAGGCAACATATTACTTCTTCCCATATGTTTCTCGAGAAAAAAATCACTACCATAAAGTCAGAGAAATTAGAGCTAATTCTTTTTTCTTCTTGTCAGTGTTTTCCCTATGTTCCTTTCTCCGCCAATTCTTCGGAGAACCTCATCATTCCTCATCTTATCAGCCCACCTAGTTTTCAACATTCTTTTGCAGTACATCGCAAACGCTTAGATTCTCTTCTATTCCAGTATTATGGCTGTCCGTGTTTCATTACCACACAGTGCTGGCTCCAAACGTAGATTCTCTGAAACAATCTGAAATTAGCGACAACGTTTGACACCAGTAGAATTATCTTGGCCAGGAATGTCTTCGATAGCCTACTGTTTATGTCCTCCTTGCTTCGTACGCCGTGTGTTATTTTGCTTCCATGGCAGCAGAAGCCCTTAACTTCGTCTAATTCGTGATCAGTTTTGATGTTAACTTTCTTGCTATTCTCATTTATGGTACTTCTCATTAATTTGTCTTTTTCCCGTTTTCTCTCAATCCATATTCTTTACTCGTTAAACTATTCATTCTATTTAGCATATTCTGTAATTCTTCTCCACCTTCACTGAGAACAACGATGTCCTCAGCGAATCTTATCATTGATGTCCGAACACTCCGAATTTTAATTCTACTCATGAACCTTTCCTTCATTTTGGCTCTTGTTTTTTCGATGAATAGACTGAAAAGTAGTGGTGAAAGATTGTGTAGTGGACTGACAAGGCAGCCAGTCCACAGTGACGGGTAGCCGAGAGGGCACACGTACACACACGCCGACTGGCGCGAAGTCTGGAACAGGATACGTGATGAATGTGATAAAGAAAAGAACGTAGCTACTAGAACACTTAACTTTTATATCGTCCTTTGGTATACAGCATTCTTGATGATACAAGTGAGACTCTTTAGATTCATGAAGTAACTAATGGCGCCTTGCTAGGTCGTAGCCATGGACTTAGCTGAAGGCTATTCTAACTGTCTCTCGGCAAATGAGAGAAAGGCTTCGTCAGTGTAGTCGCTAGCAAAGTCGTCGTACAACTGGGGCGAGTGCTAGTAAGTCTCTCGAGACCTGCCTTGTGGTGGCGCTCGGTCTGCGATCCTGACAGTGGCGACACGCGGGTCAGACATGTACTAATGGACCGCGGCCGATTTAAGCTACCACCTAGCAAGTGTGGTGTCTGGCGGTGACACCACAGATTGCATCCCTGTCTTAGACCTTTTTAATCCGAGCACTTCGTGCCTTGTCTTCCAATCTCATTGTTTCCTCTTGATGCTTGTACATATTACACATTTCCCGTGTTTATCTTTAGCTTACTCCAGTTTTTCTCGTAATTTGCAACATCTTGTACCATTTTGTATTGTAGAACTTTATGTTTACAAATTCTATGAGCGCTTCTTAATTTTTTCAATCCTGCTTCCATTAATCAAGAGTAGTGGCAGAACAGCTTCTGCTGCCTTTACCTTTCCTAAAGTGAAAATTCATCATTATCTAACTGATTCTCAGTTTTCTTTTACTCTCTTCCATATATTATCCTTGTCAGCAGTTTGGATGCATGGGCTCTTACGCTGATGGTTCTTGCATTTATCTGCCCTTGCCCTCTTCGAAATTGGGTGGATTGTGTTTTTCCGAATGTCTGGCGATATATCGTCAGTTCCATAGATTCTGCACACCAACGTGAATAGTCGTTTGGTTGTAATTGCCTCCAACGATTATAGAAATTCCGAAGGAAATGTTATCTATTCCATCTGCCGTATCTTATCTCAAGTCTTCCAGAGCTCTTCCAAATTCTGCTTCAATTACTGGATCCCCTATTTCTTCCTTATTGATTCCGATTTTTTCTTTTTCCACGTCATCAGACAATTTCTCTCCTTTATAGAGGCCTTCAGTACACAATTTTCACTTGTTCACTCTCTCCTCTTAGTTTAACAGTGGAATTCCTATTACTCGCCTCATGTTGCTACCTTCGCTTTTTAATTTCACCGACGGTTGTTGTGACTGTTCTATATGGTGTGTCATTCCTCCGGCTGATCATTTCTTTTTCGGTTTCTTCACATCTTTCCTGCAGCTAATACTGAAATTTATAGGCAGTTGTTCCTTACAAGTACTGTTCCCGAGTAGAACACGTAAGAGGAAAAAGACATAGTACCAGAGGCACCCTACGCTACACACAGCATGGTGGTTTGCTGAGCGAAGATGTAGCTGTAGATGTCGTGGCCTAATTTGTACGCAGTGCTTTTTATTATTTTTCTACAAATTTTCTGGTATGTTTTTTGGGATATTAGGAGGAGCGTAAGTCATGTGACTGGAAATGAATAACGTTTCTTTAGCAACGTCGATTAGCTTTTCACCTGAACGCAGTATGATACCACGTGACAGGCGAACTAGGTAACTGGGACTGTGGACTCAGATGTCCTTCGTATCAGCGCACACCTGTTAGCCACTTGTGCCCCGCTCTGCACTAGTACCCAGTGCCCTCATCAGTAGTACAGTCTCGTGCTCAGAGTGACAAAATCACTTTATCTACTCACTAGATAGCAAAAGCGTACAGCTCGGTACCCTTACAAGGGAGCACTGACGTACGCCACAAACAATTACACCTTTATTCGCAGTATTGTTTCACAGTACTGCTTCCTCATAGCAGTCGCACCACAATTTAGTTAATTCTAGCGCGTGTGGATTAGATTTACGTCTCATATAATTATTCACTTGTCAGGAGATGTAATAATTTTTCTGTCTTCTTGTTGGAATCGTAGCCTTTCTCCAGTACTTTAACAATTTCGACTTCTTCAGTCTTATTACAAAATAAATGACGGAAATGATATTGTACTGTGCCGTGGACGAATCACTTTCTTGGAGAAACCCAGCGTTTCGTCCACGTCTGTGGAAGACTCTTTAAGGGGAGTTGCAGCTTCTTTGAACGTCAGTGTCACAATCTGAATCGTTACTGGCTGCAGTAAAATTTAGTCTACCGAAGCAGTGGTGTGACGTCTCATGTTTTCAAAACTGGAGCGAAATTGTCTCTCCGGCTGCTGTCGTCCGCTATTGCTATCGCCCCACGACGGAGGACTGGTAAACGCTTTCTTCAGCACCGTTATCTAGAAACCATTCATTTCACAACCTCTTCCTGCCTATTATTATAACTATCGTGTTTAGTAACCACTGTCTTCCCTCTTTGTAGCATCGTAGTATTCGCTCGTGGCTGTCCGGACCAGAGGCTTATCGTATTAAATCTGAACGTCTCCTAGCTGCATAGTGTGGTTCGCAACAGCTGATAAATCTTTCTCTGACGTCATTCTAGTCCTTTCCCACCTTCCCGTTTGACTGAGAACTGAAAATATGTGGCGCCAGGCTTCTGCGCTAAAATAAACGGAAATGAAATTTTCTGTCAAGCAGTAGCGAACGAGGCTGTAAACCGGAACTAATAAAACCTGGATCTTTGCTTGTAGATTTACTCTCGAATGAGGACTAATCACCGCGTTTTCAAAGAAATTCGTTCGACCAGGGAACATCATACCCCAGCGTTATGACCAGCTGCTTAGTAGTGGACTCACCCACTACTGCATGAGATTAACTGTCAGCTGTTTAATGGGATGATGATAGTGAAAATTTGTGCCAGACTTGGATTCTCAGTTCTAAGCGAGCGGCTCCTGAACTCAGTGTTCCCCTACCATTCCGGGCCCATACCCCTGAGCGCAGTAAGATATTAGCTAGTGCCCCCCACCTCCAACGTCATCAGCATTAGTGCATAACTAACTTTTAGAACGAAAAAGAGCACTGATATGGTTAGAATAACGAAAGATAGTTTCTGTAGGTGTTTTTTTATGTACTGAACTAATGATTCCCTTTATTTGTAACAACCTTTTTTCATAGAATGATGAAGCACTCAGCAGTGCACTACGAGTGCTACCTGTAGCTCTTCTTCAGATAAGAAAGCTGACTATCCACATTGAGGATAGACATTTGCTACATAAGTTGCTTCCTCTGCACCACTCCTCTCCTTAGCGACTTTTGCTTCATCCACACTCTGCACCCCCAATTAAAAGCAACTGAATTAAACTGCGCTCTCTACACTTACTGTTTGTACATAACTTCACAGATTTCACTGGACACCTTACTTCTGAACTGGTAGAAACTGGAAGACACTAGGCTGTCGAAGCTTTACGTCACAATAATAGCACTGTAAAGGCCCTGCAGCTGTTTAGTAACCATTACGTAATTACTGTTGTGTCATACCGTCAATTAGGTGGATTATCTATTGCCAAATGAGTATTGAAGGAATATGTGGCCCATTGCGGGAATTACCTACAACTGTGAGAAACTATTTTGATGAGATATTAAAGCATATGTGATGCATACCTCTCAATTTTACTATAATAGATGCATTGAACAAAGTAAAATGTTTGTGTGCAAGAAGTGGACAATAGGAGTAGGTGTTCATACATTCGTTTCATAAGCTTTAAACTCAACCAAATTAAAAAACGATAAGAATTGATAACTAAGTAATCAGTATTACAGTCTTAAGAAATAGTGGTAATAATAATCTTTAAAAAAATAATTTAGTTTCGTAACCGTAACAGAATCGAACTCTTTTGTTTTCACCCGTTAGAAAATTCCAGTTTACCCCTCAGGTTCGGAACCGCCGTCTTAAGTGCTTTGGCTATGCGTGTACGATTCGCGGTCAGACCCAGACTTCTAAATGTCGTCGTCACTGCGTCACAACCTGAACTCGTATACACGTTATGTAATTCCCGTGATGACTGGCTGTTGTGTGATGTCCTTAGGTTAGTTAGGTTTAAGTAATTCTAAGTTTTAGGGGACTGATGACCATAGCTGTTAAGTCCCATAGTGCTCCGAGCCATTTTTTGTAATTCCCGTACAGGGGGGCGACATTTTAGTTGAATGTCGCTGCCTGTATTGGCTGATAAATACGATATTCCATTGCTGTGTTGTTAAGAAATACGATTTTATGTTCTTTCGAAAACGCGTGCATGCATGGAGTTTCGTATTGACCCATCTTCCACAAAAATTCCATCGCTGTTTTGGAACATGAGATACTTGAGTGGCTGCAAATGGTCTTCAAGTAGCCGAACGTAACGAGAGGACCCGGTCCACTCCACGTAAACACAGCCCACAGCATTGTGAAGCTGCCACCAGGTTGCACAGTGCCTTGTTGACAACTAGGGTCTCACCTGACCAGGCCACGGTTTTCCAGAAGTCTATGCTCCAACCGATATGGTCACGAGACAAGGCAACGCGCTGGAGCTGATGTGCTGTTAACAAAGGCACTAGCGTTGCTCGTCTGCTGCCACAGCCCATTAACGCCAAATTTTCGCCTCGATTTTCTAACGAATACATTCGCAGTACGTCCCACCTTGCTTTCTGTGGTTATCTCACAAAAAATTGCTTGTCTGTTAGCACTGAAAACCCTACGCAAACGCCGCTGCTGTCGGATGTTAAGTGAAGGCCGCCAGGCAATGCGTTGTGTTTGGTGAGACGTAATGCCTAAAATTTGGTATTCCCGACACGCTGTTGACATTGTGTATCTCTAAATATCGAATTCCCCAACGATTTTCGAAATGGAATGGCCCATGCCTATAACTACAACAAACACTGTGGTATCGATAGCTACGATGCCACAACGTAGGTGCGCTCTGCTAGGTTGGCACTACGACAGACACTGACAACAGCGCTCTATAGCCGGAGCGGGAGAGATCTACGAGATCCGCTCCAGATTCTGCCCGTTTGATCAAGAGCAGACGTCCGGGACACTTCGCTTCAGCTTCGCTTAATATACTTTTCTCTACTTACGACGAGTTTATGGCTTGCTCATCGTTACAAAGTTATGTATGCCCTGTATATATTCATGCACCAGTAAACCACTTTTACCTTCTTGCAGTACCGACGTGTATTACCTTTTCCTGCTCCTACTCACTTGCTTCATTCGGCCAACCTTTCAGTTTCCAGGAGCAGACCCACGCGTCGCCTTCCAGGCGGGATACAAAAACCACTCCGCTTTCAGTGTCTGTTAATTCCCGTCGAGCTGCCACAAACGCGTCGGAAACCTTATCACGTGAATCAACTGCGTACAAATGACAACTACGCCAATGCACTGCCCTTTTATAGGTTGTGTACGGCATAATACTGGTATCTGTATATGTACGTGTCATTATCCTATTTACAATTTGTACAGAAACCAGATGGCAGTTATAAGAGTCGAGGGACATGAAAGGGAAGCAGTGGTTGGGAAGGGAGTGAGGCAGAGTTGTAGCCTCTCCCCGATGTTATTCAATCTGTATATTGAGCAAGCAGTGAAGGAAACAAAAGAAAAATTCGGAATAGGAATTAAAATCCATGGAGAAGAATTAAAACTTTGAGGTTCGCCGATGACATTGTAATTCTGTCAGCAAAGGACTCGGAAGAGCAGGTGAACGTAGTGGATAGTGTCTTGAAGGGAGGATATAAGATGAACGTCAACAAAAGCAAAACCAATATAATGGAATGTAGTCGAATTAAGTCTGGTGATGCTGAGGGAATTAGATTAGGAAATGAGACCCTTAAGTAGTAAAGGAGTTTTGCTATTTGGGGAGCAAAATAACTGATGGTGGTCGAAGTAGAGAGGATATAAAATGTAGACTGGCAATGGCAAGGAAAGCCTTTCTGAAGAAGAGAAATTTGTTAACTTAGAGTATAGATTTAAGTGTGAGGAAGTCGTTTCTGAAAGTATTTGTATGGAGTGTAGCCATGTATGGAAGTGAAACATGGACGATAAATAGTTTAGACAAGAAGAGGATAGAAGCTTTCGAAATGTGGTGCTACAGAAGAATGCTGAAGATTAGATGGGTAGATCACATAACTAATGAGGAGGTATTGAACAGGATTGGGGAGAGTTTGTGGCACAACTTGACTAGAAGAAGGGATCGGTTGGTAGGACATGTTCTGAGGCATCAAGGGATCACCAATTTAGTATTGGAGGGCAGCGTGGAGGGTAAAAATCGTAGAGGGAGGCCAAGAGATGAATACACCAAGCAGATTCAGCAGGATGTAGGTTGCAGTAGTTACTGGGAGATGAAGAAGATTGCACAGGATAGAGTAGCATGGAGAGCTACATCAAACCAGTCTCAGGACTGAAGACCACAACTACAACATGTTTACACACAGAACAAGGTTTACAGGATTCCCTCACTATCATCCCTCCCTCGCCCCCTTATGTTACCTTGATCTCAGTGGTGTCAGGAGAGGGCATCCGATGACAGAGTCAAACAATGAAATAAAATTTCTCAAACCTTGTCAAACTGGACCCCATACAAGACGGGACACCCGCTAGTTATAAGAAGTTATAAGTCTAATTTAAAAGCCGGCCGTTGTGGCCGTGCGGTTCTAGGCGCTTCAGTGTAGAACCGCGTGACCGCTACGGTCGCAGGTTCGAATCCTGCCTCGGTCATGGATGTGTGTGATGTCCTTAGGTTAGTTAGGTTTAAGTAGTTCTAAGTTCTAGTTGACTGATGACCACAGATGTTAAGTCCCATAGTGCTCAGAGCCATTTTTTTCTAATTTAAAATATAAACACATTTACTAAAATCTACACTCCTGGAAATTGAAATAAGAACACCGTGAATTCATTGTCCCAGGAAGGGGAAACTTTATTGACAAATTCCTGGGGTCAGATACATCACATGATCACACTGACAGAACCACAGGCACATAGACACAGGCAACAGAGCATGCACAATGTCGGCACTAGTACAGTGTATATCCACCTTTCGCAGCAATGCAGGCTGCTATTCTCCCATGGAGACGATCGTAGAGATGCTGGATGTAGTCCTGTGGAACGGCTTGCCATGCCATTTCCACCTGGCGCCTCAGTTGGACCAGCGTTCGTGCTGGACGTGCAGACCGCGTGAGACGACGCTTCATCCAGTCCCAAACATGCTCAATGGGGGACAGATCCGGAGATCTTGCTGGCCAGGGTAGTTGACTTACACCTTCTAGAGCACGTTGGGTGGCACGGGATACATGCGGACGTGCATTGTCCTGTTGGAACAGCACGTTCCCTTGCCAGTCTAGGAATGGTAGAACGATGGGTTCGATGACGGTTTGAATGTACCGTGCACTATTCAGTGTCCCCTCGACGATCACCAGTGGTGTACGGCCAGTGTAGGAGATCGCTCCCCACACTATGATGCCGGGTGTTGGCCCTGTGTGCCTCGGTCGTATGCAGTCCTGATTGTGGCGCTCACCTGCACGGCGCCAAACACGCATACGACCATCATTGGCACCAAGGCAGAAGCGACTCTCATCGCTGAAGACGACACGTCTCCATTCGTCCCTCCATTCACGCCTGTCGCGACACCACTGGAAGCGGGCTGCACGATGTTGGGGCGTGAGCGGAAGACGGCCTAACGGTGTGCGGGACCGTAGCCCAGCTTCATGGAGACGGTTGCGAATGGTCCTCGCCGATACCCCAGGAGCAACAGTGTCCCTAATTTGCTGGGAAGTGGCGGTGCGGTCCCCTACGGCACTGCGTAGGATCCTACGGTCTTGGCGTGCATCCGTGCGTCGCTGCGGTCCGGTCCCAGGTCGACTGGCACGTGCACCTTCCGCCGACCACTGGCGACAACATCGATGTACTGTGGAGACCTCACGCCCCACGTGTTGAGCAATTCGGCGGTACGTCCACCCGGCCTCCCGCATGCCCACTATACGCCCTCGCTCAAAGTCCGTCAACTGCACATACGGTTCACGTCCACGCTGTCGCGGCATGCTACCAGTGTTAAAGACTGCGATGGAGCTCCGTATGCCACGGCAAACTGGCTGACACTGACGGCGGCGGTGCACAAATGCTGCGCAGCTAGCGCCATTCGACGGCCAACACCGCGGTTCCTGGTGTGTCCGCTGTGCCGTGCGTGTGATCATTGCTTGTACAGCCCTCTCGCAGTGTCCGGAGCAAGTATGGTGGGTCTGACACACCGGTGTCAATGTGTTCTTTTTTCCATTTCCAGGAGTGTATTTAGAGGGGCCCAGAACACTCACACCCCTCGTCCTGTTCCAACTTCCGCTAAGTGGATTGTTACTTGGTGGATACTTCAACAGAACTTATCGAAAGTGACTTAAATCACATTCTGTTATGGGAAAGTCATTAATCTGTCTTATAAGCAGCGAAGTAGGCCCCGCGACTTCCATCCACTCTGGCTCTCTAACAGCCAAGAGACGACCCATTACACGACTGGGAATGATACATTACAAAGCAACTGCGACGTCCTTTTGAAGACGCATATTTTCCAGCTGGCCTGATTTATGGTGCTGACGTGCGATGCAGAGCAACCTGTTGCCAAGACCTGGTCCTGTATGGATCAAAGTGTCGCTTTACCTTGGATGCCGTTCGCGGCCTGGCTGATGTTGCAGTAGTGGTGGCGGAAGACCTGGGCCCGTAACGCTATGTATTGTAAGCGGCGCGGACGCGGCTGGGCGCCGTATTACGTAAAGTCGGTCCGGAGCGGCGCGTGCTGGCAGCGGAGGTAGGACAGATGACTCACGCCGCGGCGCTCGCTTTCTCCTGCCTGCGCCGTCTGTCTGTCCGGCTGACATGCGCCGCACTGCTCCGCCGCCCATACAATCCACAGGAGCGTCTTCACTGCCTCCAACCAGGTATAGGCTATGATCGGCAGGGTATCCCAACAGACGTTATGCACTTATCCTATTTTTCTCCAGATGTGCACTCTACGCGGCCAACGAATACACAGTACAGCACTTGTAGAACACTGTCACATCAGCCTAGAGCAATGTTTCTCGACCTTTCAGTATTTGTGACCAAACTTTCAATCATAATTTTCATTGCATTGACGGAAGAGGGGCGGCCCTAGAATACTGGACTCAAGTGAGAGGGAGACTAGATATTCGAATTCGAGTAATTTTCGAGTTTACAGTCACATCCCATCTCAGTGGAGAAGTGAGGGGAGACTCAAAGCAACGGCTGAATAACAGCCGAGCGTAGCCGTGGCGGTGGAACTTTAAGTTCCGTGCCACCCTCTGACGGTGGAAGTACAGATGAGGAGACCTGATGCAGTCATGTTATTTATAGCGAATTCCGCGCATGCGAATCGTACTGGCGGTTTACGGCGCATGCGTTGAGGAGGTGACATGCGCGAGGCAGCCATGTTGTGTGTGCTGCCGTCAATGGTGAAGCAAGAGCAATCTAATCACTGAGGGCAGCACACAAGATTTGAAATTAAAATTAAATCAGTACAATGAAATGAATACCCTTAGCTGCATACAGGTCAACGGCCGTATACGTCAACGGGGACATTTGAAAACGTGTGCCTCGACCGGGACTCGAACCTGAGATCTCCTGCTTACATGGCAGGCGCTCTATCCATCTTTTTTTAAATCTCTTTTTGTTCGTTTTTCGTTCGTTGTATCTGCTCAGGGCGGACGTTGCAAGACACCCGTTTCAGTTCGTCATTGATCCATTAACTCAGTTTTTTTTTATTACAGGGGGCCGTTAACATCTGAGCCACCGAGGACACAGAGGATAGTACGACTGCAGGGACTTATCTGTGGCACGCCTCCCGTGAGACCCAAATTCCCAACTTATTGTCCCGCACTATATTCGTAGTGCCCTCCCCATTACACTCATTACTCGCGGCTTTACCGATTCCCGTAAGAGTTCGGGCACTGTTTGTGCATCCGTACAGAAGATAGTCAAATGTCCAGTGAGCCTTAGCTCTATGTATGTTCTTTCGGTTCATACGGGAATCGGTAAAGCCGCGAGTAATGAGTGTAATATAGTACGGGACAAAAAGTTGGGAATGTGGGTCTCACGGTAGGCGTGCTGCAGGTAAGTCCCTGCAGTCGCATTGTCCTCTATGTCCTCGGTGGCTCAGATGCATACAGCGTCTGCCATGTAAGCAGGAGATCCCGAGTTCGAGTCCCGGTCGGGGCACACTTTTTCAACTGTCCCCGTTGACGTATATCAACACCTGTTTGCAGCTAAGGGTGTTCATTTCATTGTATTGATTTAATTGTAATTTCATTATAAGGAGCTGCGCGGTCACCGATGGTATCAGTTCTTTACCGAAAGAGCAGGTACCATCTTCATATACACACAATTTGGCTGCCTAGCGCGTCACCTCCTAACGCATGCGCAGTAAACCGCCAGTACGATTCGCATGCGCGGAATTCGCTATAAATACCATGACTGCGTTAGGTCTCTTGAGTACTTCGTCTACTCATCTGAGGATGACCCGACGTCTCTGGGCCGAAATATCGTGGCAGAATGTTGATGGAATCCGGCTGCAAACCCGAAAATTACTGGAAGAAGAAATACGCCGGGAAAATTTCAGAAGTCTCATTAGATATTCGAACATCACAATTTTTTTCGAAACACTGAGACATACAATCTCCTTTCCTCGGCAGTACGTGTTTCAAGTGTGGCTGTTCGCGTGGATGCCTTTTATGATTTGCTGTACTGTGTTTATCTCGTTAAACTCGCCAGCACAGCTAGTGTTTTTCTTCTTTCTTTCTTTCAATTTTCATTTGGTTTCATGCGTCACGATTTCTTGTCTTTAACCAATCTCTTCATCTCAGAGCAGCAGCAAACCCAGTGTCCTCAGTTCTATGACATACCTCTAAGTTAAACCCAAGATTCCTTTAAAAATTGTAACAGCTTCAAACGTCTTATTACTTCAGAAATGAGTGAATGTGTTAAATATAGGACTTCAAGCAATGAACCGGCAAATAATTTAGTAAAGGTTTGAAATGATGCTTAAAAATTGTTAGACGTCGCTAAGTGGTCTCATTGTCAAACACTGGATGAATAAAGTCAGAGTATTTGCGTGCCTTAAGATACATTCACTAAACTAATAGTTGACTTATTAAGTCAAACCTTTAATGCATGGTTATATCTCTTAATGAGCAGATTGTAAGAGCATTTTAAATTTTTAAATTTGTTCAATAATTACTCAAACTATTGAAAATCAATTTTTTTGACTCTGGAAGCGTGTGTCAAAAACCAGCAACGGGTTTCGGTTCCGGGATATCGGTTTATTAATGAAGATTCCAAGCTCGGAGTGTCCACCACACTTTTTACTCTAGAGCTACGTTTTGTAATATGGCTACTAATTATAATTTTTTGCTTGGTAGCGAGTCACTCCGTTTAAGTGAAGGAAGGGGAGTGTGTCCACTTTTTTCCCTATACATTGGAAAATTATTTATGATATCTAGTCTGTCTTGACTGTATAAGGCTGTCGAATTCGCCCTCACTCGCAGGGGGTTGTAACGAGACTAGGCGGCGAGTGCTTGGGGCCGAATGCTAAAACCTTTGACGTCCTCCGACCGTGCACTCTATCTGCAAACGCTGACGTCCGAGCAAAACGAGCTTTTTGATCTCGAGGAGTGCGCTCATATGTAAGCTTCCGAAGTCAAAACTGCTGAGAGGGGCAGCAGCCAAGTTCTACCTGTTGGGAGGCAGAAAACAGATAATGCCTTCGTTCCTCATTTCCCATACTGACTAGGCGTCACCCGGATCAAAGGAGGACGTTTTCTGTACCGAGGCGCTTCCTTGAAAGAGAATGATCCGTTCAAATTTTATGCGGATTCCAACAGCCGTCGCCATTTTGGAGAAACTGCTACATTCTCTCAGAATTATAGCATCATATTCTGGGATAGTTATCTGCTGTAAGTGAGGAACCTGGCTGTCATTGTGTATTTACACTCCGATTATCCTTCGAGGGGCGTTTCTGCACACAAAAGTAAATGGACATCAAAATAAAATTAACAAAAAAATGGTTCAAATGGTTCTGAGCACTATGCGACTTAACTTCTGAGGTCATCAGTCGCCTAGAACTTAGAACTACTTAAACCTAACTAACCTAAGGACATCACGCACATCCATGCCCGAGGCAGGATTCGAACCTGCGACCGTAGCGGTCGCTCGGCTCCAGACTGCAGCCCCTAGAACCGCACGGCCACTCCGGCCGGCTAAAATTAACATTAAAAGATGAACTACAGTAGAGTGTTAGTGGTGGCGACTGGATCAATATTTCGTGGGAATAGAAATCTAATTCTGGTTAATTTGGAGCTCCATCCGTTTTATTTTGATCTTTCACAGGTGTGGCGATAACATCTTGAAATGTAGTATCACAATTTTCTATCATCCTATCGCTTCTACTAATCACCGTTATCCATGTTTCCGTTTTCACACCGATTCTGAGGAATCCTCTTCGTTTTGTACGTCCATCTAAGTTTCTATGTCGTTCTGTAACAACATAGCAAACATTTCAGTTCTCCTCTTTTCCAGTTTTCGCAGTCCCTCATTGACTTCCAAGCAGTCCTATACTCCATAAGTACATACTTAGCAAGTTCTGTCTCAAGTTGACGCTAGTAGACTTTCCTGACGAGGAGTGCTCAAACCTATCGTTTGCTTGTACTGGTCATATGCAGTGACAGATGAGGCTATGAAGACAGTCCATCTGATCTACTCCTTTACCTTGCGATGGTTTTAAACATTTACCTACAAAACCTCCGAAGGTAGACCAGTGTAGGTGTAAGAACACAGGCCTCAGATAGGTTTGAAACGGAGTAGGAGAGAAAGGCTAGCGGAAAAAGCTCTTGTGCGCATTCTAACAGCTGGAGGTGTATTTGATAACCACCTACTAAGAATACTATAGATGCAGTTTAGCCAGTAAATCACTGAACAAAGATTGAGCAGCCATAGAAGACATAAATCAGCGCTCATTATGACGCTATGCGAACTACCCCTTACACTGTGCCCCGAAATAGGAGTCTTAAATTCCTTGCAAATACTGTTTGCCAAAGCAAAACCTGTTACAAGATTATAAATCGACCGCTGCTAGTGCTTGCGCCATGTAATATGGTACCCGGATACCCCTATTAACTCTTGCAGTACCTTCCCAACAGATAACTGATTGGAGCCAACAGCAAGTGCGCTAACACATTACTAAACCTGTCAAAGCACACTCGAAAGCCAGTGTTTTCACGACCCACCTTCGAACAGTAACTTTCTCTGGGCAGGTTCCGTGTTTCTCGAAGGCGTCGGTGAAGTACAGCAAAGCAAACGCTCTCCTCTTACGAAGCTGATGCTCATAGATGCGGCGACCATCTACACAGTACAGTCACATTAATTGGACCACCTGTCAAAACCATGAGTAACCATCTTTTGGAGCGCCGACCGTTGTGAGACGTGCAGAGAGAGAGAGTCAGTGAGGTTCTGGAAGGTCCCGACAGGGATGTGGAGCCACGGTGACTCCGGTGCCGTGGCCAGCCAGCTACACCGGGTTACTTGGCTGCGGATCCTTGGCGTGACCAGCTCGGTCGTGGTAGTCCCACAGATTATGGTTTAAACACCTGGGGGGGGGGGAGGAAGGGGGAAGGGTTGTTGGTCAGGGAAGGACGGTAAACTCATCCTGATGCTCTTCGAGCGATGCACGTACACTGTGAGTTGTGTGACACGTCGCATTCTTCTGCTTGCAGATGCCATCGTACCGAGGAAAAATGAAATGCATGTTGGAGAGTACATTGTCCCCAAGGACAGATTTCTACTTGTTCTGATCCATTCTGAATTCCAGAATGAGAAGATCACTCAGGGAGCGCCAAAGAAACATTCCTCAGGTCATAGCGCTCTCACCTTCAGCCTGGACCCTTCCCACGATTGTTGCAGGGTGTTTGCTTTCAGCCGTTTCTTGCCGTTGGAGCCTAAAATGTGATTCATCTAAAAGAGCCACCTGTCACCATTCAGTGGATGTCGAGTTGCAGTACTGACGTGAAAATTCCAGCCTTCGTCGCCGATGAACAGCAGTCAGCATGCGTGCATGAACCAAGTGTCTGCTGCGGAGACCCATAAGCAGCGAAGTTTGTTGAACGGTCGTTGAGGAAACACTGTTGGTAACTCCTTGGTTCATCTGGGTGGTCAATTGCTAAAACATTCGCCCCTATACATCTCCACAGCCGTTGTTTACTCTTCACCCCCCCCCCCCCGCCCACCTCCCCCCATGGTGACCACAGCTTCCTCAGTGCCAGATTTGGATAGCACCATTTTGCCATGCTCAGTATACTTTAATCACGGCGGCATGCGAAAACGTTACAAACTTAGCCGTTTCGCAAATGCTTGCAGCCTTGGACCGAAAGCCTCTCATCATGCCCCCTACTCTGCGCTCTGTTCCACATTACGACAAGGAATGCACTGTTTCCTTCGTCCCGCGGCATCATATACCATCAACTGCTGTTGCTGCCAGCTGTGGTCTGTGAGTGGCCGATCTTAGTCGGTGGTCACTTTGATGTGAATGGACCACGCGTTACATTGTCCGTCGCCTCAATGGAGCACGTGTTAACACCAGTCAGCTGTAGCTTATTGACAAAAGAAATAAATTCCCTATTTGATAGATTCGTTCAAATGGCTCTCAGCACTATGGGACTTAACATCTGAGGTCATCAGTCCTCTAGAACTTAGAACTACTGAAACCTAACTAACCTAAGGACAACACACACATCCATTCCCGAGGCAGGATTCGAACCTGTGACCGTAGCGGCGACGCGGTTCCAGACTGAAGTGCCTACAACCGCACGGCCACAGCGGCCGGCCTCCTGTTTGATGTATGTTTGACGTTGTGTCAACTACTGGGGCCTATCTGAATTATTGTGCTATGCTTAAAAAATCACTTTCGTTAAGATCACTTGTACATCCGATGATGACAGCACAGATCTGTCGAAGCCCTTAATTAATAAAAAGATTTAGAAGCAATCTTGGAGGGTCTGATCTTTTAAGTATAATAATCCCTATTTCAGTTCTCGATCGCTAATGCTTTTTTCGAATAAAGACGTCTAGTTCGCTTCACGTATTTTCATTTTTGACGATGTTTCGGCTACTGCCATAATCAGTTCAAAAATTATAATTCGTAAAACGAAGTTAAGTGCCACCTTCAATAGAATCTCTGAGTAATCGGTGCGCTAGTGTTGAGATGTGTCACGCCGATGGCCATGCGAGACCCGATGAAATTCCAGTCCATTCGCCTTAGCGACGGGACCGTTCTCACTTTAGTACTTGAACTATCCAGTTAGATTGCTAATAAGGAGGCAGACCTATATTTTTATATTTTTACGATACTGCCTTCGTCCATTGTGTCGCATGGCATTGAATCGTTTATGGAGGTACGAGATGTCTTCTATCTTCAACAAACTATTGCTTCATGAACTGCCCTGTGGTAAAAGTTATTTACGATGCCACTTTTGAACCTAGGATCCAGTACTGTGCAGTTTAATAACACGTACACAGCACGAAAGAGGTGGTAGTCCTTCTGCGTCGTCAGAGAATCAGCTCGCTGGCGCAAGCATCAACAATCACTAAAGTCAGTTATGGCCCTTAATCTTGATTTTCATCCCACAAAATTTCCATCAGAAATGTTTTTTATCAGTTGGTTATGAGGAACTAGCAGTTCAGTTAATTTATTTTTTAACCAATGTCATGTTTTCCAGTCGTTTTTAGTACTTTCTCATCGAATTATCTGTCAGTCTAATTTTTTTGTGTTTTTTTTTTTGTAGCCATACTCCATATCCATATTACTTACAACTTGTTTCTTTATTTTCTTCACAACTGTAGATTGAGACATTCCAAATAAATTCCTTTCCTAAATTTATTTCTAAATTAATTCTTTCAATATTCATGGGTTTATGTTATATCAGTTGCCCTGTTACCCAAGTAGTAGGATTTGCTCACTTTACTTTCAAATTGTATTTCCTATCTTGGACCGAGGTCTTACTTGACTTCTATAGTTTCACACTGATTTTTTTTTGTTTATTTTTAAATTGCGGTCATCCAGTCATCAGTTAAAATTCTTGTCATATACTTCAAGTACGTTTCTGCGAATATTAAGATAACAGTATACGAAAAATCTAATGTAATACCGTGTATTTGTTTCCCATTCGTTTCATCTTTATTGTATGCTGTTTCATTGTCTCTTTTGTATAGTGGAGGAGGGAAAGACATGGTGAACCCTTTTTCTTGTCACAATCGCTTCCTTATTTCCATGAACGCACTTCTCTGATACCTATTGTATTACTACAGCGGAACTTGTAACAAGATAGCCCTTAATACATCTACATCTACATACATACTCCGCAATCCACCATACGGTGCGTAGCGGAGGGTACTTCGTACCACAACTAGCATCTTCTCTCGCTGTTCCACTCCCAAACAGAACGAGGGAAAAATGACTGCCTATATGCATCTGTACGAGCCCTAATCTCTATTATCTTATCTTTGTGGTCTTTCCGCGAAATATAAGTTGGAGGCAGTAAAATTGTACTGCAGCCAGCCTCAAATGCTGGTTCTCTAAATTTCCTCAGTAGCGATTAACGAAAAGAACGTCTCCTATCCTCCAAAGACTCCCACCCGAGTCCCTGAAGCATTTCCGTAACACTCGTGTGATGATCAAACTTACCAGTAACAAATCTAGCAGCCCGCCTCTGAATTGCTTCTATGTCCTCCCTCAATCCGACCTGATAGGGATCCCAAACGCTCGAGCAGTACTCAAGAATAGGTCGTATTAGTGTTTTATAAGAGGTCTCCTTTACAGATGAACCACATCTTCCCCAAATTCTACCAATGAACCTAAGACGACTATCCACCTTCCCCACAACTGCCATTACATGTTTGTCCCACTTCATATCGCTCTGCAGTGTTAGGCACAAATATTTAATCGACGTGACTGTGTCAAGCGCAACACTACTAATGGAGTATTCAAACATTACGAGATTCTTTTTCCTATTCGTCTGCATTAATTTACATTTATCTATATTTAGAGTTAGCTGCTATTCTTTACACCAATCACAAATCCTGTCAAAGTCATCTTGTATCCTCCTACAGTCACTCAACGAAGACACCTTCCCGTACACCACAGCATCATCAGCAAACAGCCGCACATTGCTATCCACCCTATCCAAAAGATCATTTATGTAGATAGAAAACAACAGCGGACCTACCACACTTCCCTGGGGCACTCCAGATGATACCCTCACCTCCGATGAACACTCAACATCGAGGACAACGTAATGGGTTCTATTACTTAAGAGGTCTTCGAGCCACTCGCATATTTGGGAACCAATCCCATATGCTCGTACCTTAGTTAGGAGTCTGCAGCGGGGTACCGAGTCAAACGCTTTCCGGAAGTCAAGGAATATGGCATCCGTCTGATACCCTTAATCCATGGTTCGCAAGATATCATGTGAAAAAAGAGCGAGTTGCGTTTTGCAGGAGCGATGCTTTCTAAAGCCGTGCTGCTCCATGGACAGCAACTTCTTCGTCTCAAGGAAATTCATTATATTCGAACTGAGAATATGTTCGAGAATCCTGCAACAAGCCGATGTTAAGGATATTGGTCTGTAATTTTGAGGATCCGTCCTTCTACCCTTCTTATATACAGGCGTCACCTGCGCTTTTTTCCAGTCGCTCGGGACTTTACGTTGGGCAAGAGATTCGCGATAAATGCAAGCTAAGTAAGGAGCCAATGCAGTAGAGTACTCTCAGTAAAACCGAATTGGAATCCCATCAGGACCTGGAGATTTATTTATTTTCAATCCATTCAGCTGCTTCACAACCCCAGGGATGTCTATCACTATGTCCTCCATACGGCGGTATGTTTGTACGATCCTCCTGCGTGAAAGATTTCTCAGATGCTAAAGACAGGGTGAAAATTATTAAACTATATAAAAAAACGTAAATTAGTTGCAAATTACGGCGTGCACACACTTTATTCGATACTTAAACATCACTACAGATATTCGGAGTTTGGTTATGACATGTTCTATATGCCTTCCATCACTGGCAATGATGTGGCGCAGACGAATTGCGAAATTCTGCATGACCCACTAAAGTGTCAGAACATCTATGCTGTCCATGACCTCCTAAATGGCTGCTTTCAGCTCAGCAATGATTTTGGGGTTATTGCTGTACACCTTGTCTTTAATATAGCCCCACAAAATGGAGTCGTATTGTTCAGATCCGGAGAATATGGCGGCCATTCGAGGCCGATGCCAGTGGATTCTGGCTACCCGAGAGTCAGAATGAGGTCCCCAAAGTGCTCCTCCAGGACATAAAACACTCTCCTGCTTCGATGGAGTCTAGCTGAGTCTTGCATGAACCACATTGTGTCGAAATCACTTTCGATAATGGGGATGAAATCACCTTCCAAAACCCTCAAGTACCGTTCGGTAGTCAACGTGCAATCAAGGAATATCGCACCGACTATTCCGTGACTGGACATTACACAACACAAATTCATCCGTCTCGATCGTGAAATGAGGATTCTCAGTCATCCAAATGCGCCAATTTTTCTTACTGACGATCCCAAGGGGGCTTCGTGCGGCCAACGGTGCAGTTTGAACGTCCTAACGCAAACTGTTCAGAAGTTATGACGATTTTATTTTTTATAGTTCAGTAATTTTCAACCTGTACCTGCAACATATGTTACCGCTTTAATACTGTCGAAAATATCATAGTTAGAATGCCCCTCCTATACATTGTATGGTATGAAATATCGAAACCAGAGAGATGTTGCGGACAGCCCGTTTCAAATCACTTCTTTGAACAGTACTTCAGGATGAAATATGTATATAATTACGAATTTTCTCTGAAAACTATTATCACAAACTTTGCAGCTAATCTGCTGTTGGCGAGTTGTAACATATGTTACTCTGTAGTAATGTTTGAGCCTTATACCGGAGGACAGGCACGTACACACTTACATCCAAGATAGCGAGGTGGGTGACAGCCTAGCTAGAATTATAACGACGCGACAGCCATTAAAATTCCTCCTCGTCCCATAGTTTACGATCGCTTCCACTGTGCTGAAAGCGCGCACACTTGTATAAATCATCCCGTCATTGGCCTTAAGTGACAAATCTTCCGTGCAGTTGAGCTCTAAACGACGCGCGACGTGAACATGTGCGATAAACGCAGAGTTCCCAGACAAAGCAGTACTGCGGTCGTTTTACGTCGGCACAGATAGGGACTACCCGTAAACACCCTCCCCCACATTCACCCTATCTCGTCCATCGACGTAGAAGGACGTCAGAAGCCATGGCCTTGTTTATGTGCAGTTTATGTAGTAACGCGTAATTCCTGCGTTGCTGATAAAGTATCGAAAGTATCCTCACGTTTTCATTTTGTCGATATTTTCCAACCCGATCCCGGCTACCTCCTTCTCATTATATGTGAGCGCACGTCCGTTGTCATCTACTGTTGCAGGTGATGCTCACAAATGAGGTACATAAATATTTGCACAGTAGTGAGCAAATTAGCTAAACTACTGTGCTAGAGAGAGAGAGAGAGAGAGAGAGAGAGAGTATTTTGAGTAGGTTGTCATGAGGCTTATGGAAGCTGACGGAAACTGACGGGTTTCTCTGTAACTACAATTGATCTAAATATGTTCGAAACTTGAACGAATCGCTTAATCATTACTGAGACGAATGCGACAATGGACACCAACAAAAAAATATTAGAATAACACTTGTCGCAGCTACATATCTTCTCTTGACATCATGACAAGCTTTCATTTATATCGTCCCTTGTCTTGACATGTGAACACAGGATGGACAAGCCGCTATGCGCTGTTATTGTCCAACGAAGATCTTAAACACTGTCTAACACAGTTGCGACGCAACTGCTCATATCTCTCCTCGACGTTAACGCTCTTATATATCTGAACAACGTGGCAGAAACACCCGATCCTTTCACAGCAAAATCATTTTTGTCCCCCGACTTTCTCAAAGTGGCTATGGAATAACCTCTAGGAATGTGAATAACATCTCCAGTTTCTGTTAAAGCATCAGTAAGAATTATAATTGTCCTTGCACGCAGTCATTACCCGTATCCATCCTTGTTCCCAGTCAGACCCTCCACATTTCCCAGTACTCTTATATGATGCAATGTTCTTAAATTTCTTTTCCCCAGAACTCACTATATCAGGAAACATGTTGTACACCTATATATTCTTTTTATATCAGCCAATATCATTATTGTTACTATTGTCGTTATGACAATTATTATGATTCTTATTATCAATATTAGTGGCAGCAGCTACAGTAGTATAGGTACAGCCTGCATTAACTTTATTTGTTCTTAGTCGGTATTATTTACTCACAGTAGCACTTGAGATAGTCATTTTAATACTGTTCGTCGAATTAAAATTGTTTCTTGAGAAATGATATAAAAAGGTACTGTATGTATAAAACCTCTATCCAATGTACGACAGGGCCTGAAGGTTGTAATAAAATCAGGTTAAGTAAATATATGTATATATTGGGCTGCAACTTTGTCTTTAAAAAAGTGAGCGTATGTAGCGCAATAAATTTCAGCAATAACAAAAAGAAAACACCTTACCCGTCATTCTTTAGGTTTTCTGTGACCCCACACAAGTTGCTAAATCTCATTACCTTTGTGAATTTCCGATTTACTCCCAATCCACATTCTGTACTCGTTAGACTAATCATTCCAGTCAATATATCCTGTAATTCTCCTTCACCTACACTGAGGATAGCATCGATATCAGCGAATCTTATGATTGATATCGTTTCACTCTGAATTTTAGCTCCACTCTTGAGTCTTTTTTTCATCATTGCTTCTTCAGTGTGTAGACTGAACAGTGGGACCCAAAGACTACGGCTCTATCTGGCACCCTTTTCTATACTATCCTTTCGTTCTTCATTTTCCTGTCGTACTGTTCCCTCTAGATTCCTGTACATATTGCTATGTTACCAGTCATTCCCTACAGATGACTATTTTTCTCAGAATTACGAACATCTTGCACCATTTTACACTGCTGAATGCTTTTTCATGGTCATAACCCTATGAAAGTGTCGAGTTTTCGTCAGCCTTGCTTCCATTATCAAGCACACCGTCAGAACTGCCTTTGTGTTGCTCTTTCATAAAGCCAAATTAATCGCCATCTACGCTCTTAAATTATGACTCTAATAGTGACCCCTATCTCTTCCAGAAGGCCTCCAATTTCTTCTCCTCTTCGGGCAATTCCTCCCTGTCATAGAGAGTTTCATTCTTTACACCTATACGCGCTCTCCTGTATGTTTAACAGTGGGATTCGCATTCTACTCGTAATATTGCTACCCTTGTTTTTAATATCACAGAAGATTGTTTTGACTGTTCTATAAACTGAGTCACTTCTTCCGACGATCACTTGTTTTTCTATTTCGGCACATTTTTCTTGTAGCCATTTCGCCTTGGCTTCTCTGCAGCTCATATTTATTTAATTCCTAAGTGTTTTATATTGCTGGATTCCTATCTTTCCCTGAACCTTTCTAATACATATGTTTGTCTCCAAGAGAGGCGTTCTGCTTCGCGATATGGTCTACCGTTAAAATTCCGAGAGCGAACCAATATATGGCTTCCTTCTACGTATATCTCACGAACTGACCATGAAAATAATTAGAGCGACTAGAGCGCACACGGAGGCTTACCAGCAATCTTTCTTCCCGTGAACCAAGCGCGAATGAAACAGGAAAAGAGCGAAATGGCAGCGGTACACGGATTACGCCCTGCTGTACGCCGTAAGGTGCCTTGCGGAGTATAGATGTAGATGTGGTCCTATAGGCGTGGCAGAGCACTAGCATCAGAGAGCAGGGGAAAGTGTAGGGTAGTTAGTGCCATGTTTTGAGTAATTTAGGATATTCGTAAGTGTTCAGTATAGAAGAACAGTGTGAGGAATTTTATAAGTTGAAAGAGGATTCGAGTTGAGAGGACTGCAGGATAAGCAGATTCGAAAGGCAAGACGGAGTGCATAGCGTTCTAGAATATGCAGGGCTTGATGGAATGTTGGAGGAGTGAAAATCCGTGTTAAGTTTGCGTAGCAGAGGATTTATAGGTGTAGAGAATTCTGAAAGGGTACAATCTCCATGTTCTACCGATCGAAAGCACCGAACCTTGGGGCACACCTGCAGTGGATGGAAGATAGGGAAGTTGATGTTGTAGATGGTGACACAGAAATGGGCGTTGGATAGAAAGCACGGGATAGACAAACGTTACTGTAAACAAGTATATTTTAACAATTCAGAACACAGTTGCACTAATGCAGTCCCATCTGTTGTTTGTTTACGAAGCCACAAAAGTTATCAGTGGTCTCAAACGTGCGTACAATCTTCCTATGTAATGATGCGAAAGCGTGTCACCCTGTGACGTCACCCTAGGACTCGGCGACGCTTGAGCTGTAAAGTAGGTTGATGACGTCACACTGTCAGCAAATTTCACCACAGCTCTCCCCAACGGCCGGCCGCGGTGGTCTCGCGGTTCTAGGAGCACAGTCTGGAACCGTGCTCTGCTACGGTCGCAGGTTCGAATCCTGCTTCCGGCATGGATGTGTGTGATGTCCTTAGGTTAGTTAGGTTTAAGTAGTTCGAAGTTCTAGGGGACTGATAACCACAGCAGTTGAGTCCCATAGTGCTCAGAGCCATTTGAACCATTTTTTCTCCCCAACGCCACCGTGGACGTGTCACACGACGGCAAGGTCGTCACACCCCCTCTTACCACAATCCATCCTTCTCTTGAAGCCACTGCGATGGAGGTCAGAACCGCGAAGCCCAACGTTGAAATGATACAGTTTTCTTATGAGTGGCCGAAGAAAACATTCTGGACAGTCTACCGCTGAGAATCTGCACGAAAAGGCCGCAGTGGGTGGCGTAAAGAGCGTCAATGAAGCCACATTTTCCGTGGATTGTTGATTCATACATATTTTTCGGTCGAAGGTCGCGAAGCAGGAAGAATGGAGAAGCAGAAATTCCCATTGCTACTTCAGGTCACATTCAGATTTCGTGGTTCCATCCTATCTACTGGAGCAAAAATTGCGGTATCAGCACACACAAACGAATTCAGATAATGTTCAGTGGTGTTGCATCTCCAAGATGTCCTTAGAGCAGGGCTAAAACACCCATGGGGTGGCAGAAGCGTCGAACCTTATCAAGAACGTTGTCGTGTTGCTGATCACATTGCGAACTGTCGTTTTCGAGTGCGAAATGTGAGTGCGTTGACGCACCAAGGGAAGGCGTGGTATCATTGACACCCCTTATGCCGCCTCCTGAGGCCTTTTCGGGTCTATTCTGAGCACCGGTGTGTCTGGAATGTCTTCCTCGGCCACCCATAACGAAACCGCTTGATTTCGAAGCTGGGTGTTGCGGTTCTGACCTCCATCACACATGGTATAAAATGTGAGACACGTCGAAGATGGCGTTGGAAGGATTGTGGTGAACTCTGGCGCGCAGTGTATTCAGTTCCCACCCAGAGAAATTGAATGCAGAGCGGATGTAGAAGATAATACAACGGTATGCGATGTGCCTGCAGTTCGAAGGGGATTACGTGGAAAAAGGAAATAGGGTTTTTGGAATCTAACGCCACATATAAAACTTACTCCTGAGAACTCTATTTTTTTGTGGCTGAATGGCTCATTCTTCAATATGCCTCGTACATCAGTTACAATGTACAATAAATTCGCTCCATTTACGGTTGGTTGGTTGGTTTTTGGGGAAGGAGACCAGACTGCGTGGTCATCGGTCTCATCGGATTAGGGAAGGACGGGGAAGGAAGTCGGCCGTGCCCTTTCCGAGGAACCATCCCGGCATTTACCTGGAGTGATTTAGGGAAATCACGGAAAACCTAAATCAGGATGGCCGGACGCGGGATTGAACCGTCGTCCTCCCGAATGCGAGTCCAGTGTCTAACCACTGCGCCACCTCGCTCGGTGCTCCATTTACGTGCCGGTTCTGTTGTACAAATGCTTTAAAATCCTTGCACTCTTCACGTTAGTGCTATAACGTTGATTTTCTCAGCGTCATCTCAGTGGTGCGTAACTATGCTCGAACAGGTTGAAAGTAAAACGATGGCTCATTCCCGAGGCAACAACACTTTTTAGACATCTGTGTAGCACATTTTATGTATTTATAAACCAGGAACTTGGAACAATAAACAGTGTTAAACGTTTTCTAAGCGAAAAGATCTTCGTGGGTCTAATCCTAAGTAAGATTAATGGCGACAACGTTTTCTTACAAAATGAAACACTAGGAGTCCAAAGGACCGTTGGGTTACTGAAACGGCTTCTTTAATCTTCTTGAATTTCAAGTTATTAATATAACCATGAAATTACTTTAAGAACAGAGAAAGAAAAATGGGAATAGTTAATGTACAAAACTGTACAGTTTTACAAATGCAGCCGGCCGCGGTGGTCTAGCGGTTCTAGGCGCTCAGTCAGGAACCGCGCGACTGCTACGGTCGGGCATGGATATGTGTGCTGTCCTTAGGTTAGTTAGGTTTAAGTAGTTCTAAGTTCTAGGGGACTTATGACCACAGATGTTGAGTCCCATAGTGCTCAGAGCCATTTGAACCATTTTTACAAATTCTTACAACAAAGTCCATTTTCTGTGTGTGCACATCAAACAGTATCCAGTGATGACTGATACGCAAATTAAAGAATCAACCCAAGATTTGTAAATACTTTTTATGATATTACAAAAAGGAAATTCGTTGGTTCGACCACGAGCGGAGCTTCTCTTCCGCTGGAAAGTCAACAGGAACAAAGTGCGATGTTTCTGAATTACTCTCATTTGTATATATTTTTAAACTGGTTTGGTTGTCAGTTAACTGTTACAGTCAGAAGTGGTCTCCATTTAAATTAATATCGATTAAAGCTGTGTACAGAAACAAGAGCTAAAAACACAACTCTTTTTACGGCACAAACGTATGTTACTTTGGTTAACTGCTGTTTTGTGGGACTCATCAATGGCCGTTCCATGACGCCGCTTTGGAGACCAGCCTCGGAGATTGGAGCAACGCGGCCAAAGGTTTCTATCACCCCGTGTAGCGGCTCCATTGTACAAAGTGAAATTGGAATGCATGAAGGTGCAGCGACTCATCATACATTACAATGAAGCCAGGCAATATTGATTCGGCCACACAAAGCCGGTTCCAGTGTAGCACAACAGAGGAACGGAGAGCAGACGATGTTAAAGAGGCCCAGTCCACTACGTGCCTCATTCCTGCTACATGTACTGTGTGCGTGGAAGAGCTTGTTTGTATCTTCGTAGTTGTAGGCAGGAGCGTAAAAATTACAATACATCCTTCGTATTGGGACACAAAACTGTTTTACTGTCATTCAGCTTTTAATTATAACCAGTACCTTTGCAACAGGAAACCATTCACAGTCAATTGAAAGACAATCATCAGTAGCAGATTGCATCCCAGCCATTAATTATAACCAGTACCTTTGCAACACGAAACCATTCTCAATCAACTGAAAGGTAATGATCAGTAGCAGACTGCATCCTAGGCATTTGCTTTGCATGTTTTGTGTTGATTAAGGAGCAAAGCAATCCTTTTTCAAGAAATCCATATAAATTTAGGCATGTTGTCTGGTGTCTAAGATTTAAGTTACGAAATCCTTACTTTTACCCTACTGGCCATTAAAATTGCTACACCAAGAAGAAATGCAGATGATAAAATGGTATTGATTGGACAAATATATGATCCTAGAACTGACATGTGATTACATGTTCACGCAATTTGGGTGCATAGATCCTGAGAAATCAGTACCCAGAACAACCACCTCTGGCCGTAATAACGGCCTTGATACGCCTGGGCAGTGAGTCAAACAGAGCTTGGATGGCGTGTACAGGTACAGCTGCCCATGCAGCTTCAACACGATACCACAGTTCATCAAGAGTAGTGACTGGCGTATTGTGACGAGCCAGTTGCTCGGCCACCATTGACCAGACGTTTTCAATTGTTGAGAGATCTGGAGAATATGCTGGCCAGGGCAGCAGTCGAACATCTTCTGAATCCAGAAAGGCCCGTACAGGATCTGCAACGTGCGGTCGTGCATTATCCTGCTGAAATGTAGGGTTTCGCAGGGATCGAATGAAGGGTAGAGCCACGGGTCGTAACACACCTGAAATGTAACTTCCACTGTTCAAAGTACCGTCAATGCGAAAAAGTGTTGACCGAGACGTGTAACCAATGACATCCCATACCATCACGCCGGGTGATACGCCAGTATGGCGATATCGAATACACGTTTCCAGTGTGCGTTCACGCGATGTCGCCAAACATGGATGCGACCATCATGATGCTGTAAACCGAACCTGGATTCATCCGAAACACTGACGTTTTGCCCTTCGTGCACCCAGGTTCGTCGTTGAGTACACCATCGCAGGCGCTCCTCTCCGTGATGCAGCGTCAAGGGTAACCACAGCCATGGTCTCCGAGCTGATAGTCCATGCTGTTGCAAACGCCGTCGAATTATTCGGGCAGATGGTTGTTGTCTTGCAAGTCTTCATCTGTTGACTGAGGGATCGACACGTGGTTGCACGATCCGTTACAGCCATGCGGTAAAATGCCTTTCATCTCGACTGTTAGTGATACGAGGCCGTTGGGATCCAGCACGGAGTTCCTTATTACCCTCCCGAACCCACCGATTCCATATTCTGCTAACAGTCATTGGATCTCGACCAACGCGAGCAGCAATGTCGCGATACGATAAACCGCAATCGCGATAGGCTACGATCTGACCTTTATCAAAGTCGGAAACGTGATGGTAACCATTTATCCTCCTTACACGAGGCAACACAAGAACGTTTCACCAGGCAAAGCCAATCATCTGCTGTTAGTATATGAGAAATCGGTTTGAAACTTTCCTCATGTCAGCACGTTGTAGGTGTCGCCACCGGTGCCAACCTTGTCTGAATGCTCTGAAAAGCTAATCATTTGCATATCACAGCATCTTCTTCCTGTCGGTTAAATTTCGCGTCTGCAGCACATCTTCAGCCCAGAATCGATACGCCAAGCACGCAAAATCACCGTGAGCATTGACGCAATGACCCCGTCGACATACCATGCTGAAGATAACCCGTTTGGTAAAGCCCCGTGTCCTGCTGCGTGAGGAAATCCGTAGCTACCTGAAGCACATCCTCGTCCGACAGGAATAGTCGATCCATAATGTCCTTGTGTAATAGATCGAAGGCGCTATAATCGCACGTGGAGGTATCAGGTCTATAGGGCCGCTGCTCCCACTTGAGTTGGCGTAACTTCTGCTGGCGCGCTCCTATCGGCCGGCGTGTCGTGTCGAATCGCCACCAGCACGGAACTTGGCGCAGCATTCCACAAAGGTGGTTTTCGAGTGATGTGGTGCCTAACACACATTATTCATTCTCCGATGGTGGCGTACCAGTGTTCGCCCTTCTACAACCAAGAAAAGAATGGCAGCATGTTGGTTCTGTTTGCACGCATTTGGTAATGACGTCGAAATAGTTGACGTGTCTGCATTTACCACACAAGCGTCGGAAAGATACGAATGCGACAGTAATCCCTTGACTACATATTTGTGTTTGTAAGCCACTGTCAGAGTCCCTCTACTTAGCATGTACGCCGCAGCAACGCCCTCAAACAGAATCTTTTTGATAACCCCTGATACTGTCACCTCCAAAATCTATGAGATGTATGCCTGTCTAGTTATTATTGCGGTAGTATAGCTGAAGAGTTTCAGGCCACTCTCTTTAAGAGGCGATTTTCTTGCTGTTACCTTCTGCCGTCATCAGATATTTTATTTCCAAATAGCACACGTAACCTACAACTTTTGGTGTCTCATTTCCTAATCTAATTACACTTTTTTTTACGTTTGTCGATGTTCATCATATAATGTCTTTTTAAAGACACAATCCATTGCCTTTACTGCTCTCCCAAGTCCTTTACCATCTCTGAAACAATTACAAAGTCATCGGCGAACCTTAAAGTTTTTATTTCTTCTCCCTAAACTTTCAGTGTACAGATAGAATAACATCAGGAGGTGCTACAACCATGTCTGTCACTCTTCTCAGTCATTGTTTCCCTTTTATGTTTTTCGAGTCTTATAAGTTCAGTATGATTTCTATATAAGTCGTAGATAACTTTTCGCTTCCTGTCTTTTTATTTATGCAGTCTTCACATTTCAGAGTGTGTATTCCAGTTAACTTTTTCAAAAGCTTCCTCCATATCTACAAAAGCTCTTAATACAAGTATACCTTTGTTCAGACTGTCTTCCAAGGTAAGTAATAACGTCATTATGGCCTTATCTGCTCCTACATTTCTGTGGAACTGTAACTACTTTTTCCTTGAGATTTTTCATTCATGCATAAATAATTCGCTTCAGTACTTCGCGACTACAACTTTTTAATGGGATGGTTCTGCAAATACCGTTAAATTCCAGTCAGAAGTGTGCAACATAATTACGGCGTCAGGAATTATTCGCCACAGTTTCGATTAATCCTCAACTGTGGAGCTGAGCCCCCTAAGTCCCGTCCACGGTTTCACCGTATCTTCTCTCACCTGTCCATTTTCGGCTTAATTTAATTTAATTTATTATTGTCATTCTCTCATAATTCTAAAAAGTTTTAGAAACGTCTTTATTGCATTACTAGAAGCTTTTCTAATAACGTCTAATAAGACAAAAATATGTTCAAATCATGATAAACGTAAATTCAATTAATTCCGGAAACATCTGTAATGTAGTTTAGCAGGGACATATTATCTTGCTGAAGGTAAACATTACTTGTGCAGTGCAGTCGACCAAACAACGGTTACACAATATGTGTTTCCTATAAGCTTACGTGGCCATTTTCTAGGTTTCGAACGTCCAATTGGATCTCCTACACCCACATTAATCAAATTGCCGGTTGACTTGAGGTGAGCAGATGTAGGCATGTGGGCTGGTGGCATCTGTGGCGAAGTGATGGTTCATGATGATACGGCTGCTCATCAGCCGTAGTCCGCTATTGAAATGGCGAGCGATATTCAGCTCTATAGTCATTCAATTCTCTGTTACAGTCCGCGGAAGTTATTAGTGGCCCTTATCATCAACACGTTGTTACTCAGGAAAGCTGACTTTCGTAGCGGTGGTTTCACCATATCGAGATATACACGATATATACTCGACAAAGTTGATGTTGGAAAGCACTGGACCTGCACAATGCAAGATATGAAGCACCAGGACACCATGAATGATTCTCAGCCTTCAAGGTCCGGGCAATCGCAGAGGGTGGGCTTATTGGTAGTTGAGAGCTCCAATGTTAGCCGCGTAATGGGGCCCCTTAGGGATATGGCGGCTAAGGAGGGGAAGAAATCCAGTGTGCACTCCGTGTGCATTCCGGGTGGAGTCATTCCTGATGTGGAAAGGGTCCTTCCGGATGCCATGAAGAGCACAGGGTGGTTGCACATGTCGGCACTAATGACGTATGTCGCTTTGGATCTGAGGAAATTCTCTCTGGATTCCAGCAGCTATCTGATTTGGTGAAGGCTGCCGGTCTTGCTTACGAGATGAAGGCAGAGCTCACCATCTGGAGCATCGTTGACAGAACCGACTGCGGACCTTTGGTGCAGAACCGGGTGGAGGGTCTGAATCAGAGGCTCAGACGGTTTTGCGACCGTGTTGGCTGCAGATTCCTTGACTTGCGCCATAGGGTGGTGGGGTTTCGGGTTCCGCTGAACAGGTCAGGAGTTCACTACACTCAGCTGGTGGCTACACGGGTAGCGGAGGCTGTGTGGCGTGGACTGGGCGGTTTTTTTTTTTTTTTTGGTTAGAAGGCCTCGGGAAAGTACGGGGTGGGCTGCAATCTCAAAGGGTGCATGGAAAATACAGGACACGCTTGGATCAAGGAACAGTCGGAATTGTAGTTGTAAATTGTTGGAGTTGTGCTGGGAAAGGCCCTGAGCTACAAGCGCTAATAGAAAGCACAGAAGCTGAAATCGTTATAGGTACAGAAAGCTGGCTAAAGCCTTAATAAGTTCTGCAGAAATTTTTACGAAGTCTCACACGGTGTTCAGGAAAGATAGATTAGGCAGAATTGGTGGTGGAGTGTTTGTGTCTGTCAGTAGTGGTTTATCTTGTAGTAAAGTCGAAGTAGATGGCTCTGAGCACTATGCGACTTAACTTCTGAGGTCATCAGTCGCCTAGAACTTAGAACTATTTAAACCTAACTAACCTAAGGACATCAGACACATCCATGCCCGAGGCAGGATTCGAACCTGCGACCGTAGCGGCCGCTCGGTTCCAGACTGCAGCGCCTAGAACCGCACGGCCACTCCGACCGGCGAAGTCGAAGTAGATTCTCCGTGCGAATTGGTATGGGTGGAGGTTATACTTAACAGCCGAACTAAGTTAATAATTGGCTCCTTCTACCGATCCCCAGACTCCGATGAAATAGTTGCTAACAGTTCAGAGAAAATTTGAGTCTCGTAACACATAAATACCCCACTCATACGGCTATAGTTGATGAGGACTTCAAACTTCCCTCTATATGTTGGCAAAAATACTTGTTCAAAACCGGTGGTAGGCAGAAAAAATCTTCCGAGATTGTCCTAAATGCTTTCTCCGAAAATTATTTCGAGCAGTTAGTCCACGAACACACGCGAATTGTAAATGGTTGCGAAAACACACTTGACCTATTAGCCACAAACAACCAGAGCTAATAGAGAGCATCATGACTGATACAGGGATTAGTGATCACGTCTTTGTAGCTAGGCTCAATACCGTTTCTTCCAAATCCACCAGAAACAAACGCAAAATAATTTTATTTAAAAAATCGGATAAAGTGTCACTAGAAGCCTTCCTAAGAGACACTCTCCAATCCTTCCGAACTGACTATGCAAATGTAGACGAGATGTGGTTCAAATTCAGAGATATAGTAGCAACAGAAATTGAGATATTCATACCTCATAAATTGGTAAGAGATGGAACTGATCCCCAATGGTACACAAAACAGGTCCGAACGCTGTTGCAGAGGCAACGGAAAAAGCATGCGAAGTTCAGAAGAACGCGAAATCCCGAAGATTGGCTAAAATTTACAGACGCGCGAAATTTGGCACGGACTTCAATGCGAGATGCCTTTAATAGGTTCCACAACGAAACATTGTCTCGAAATTTGGTAGAAAATCCGAAGAAATTCTGGTCGTATGTAAAGTACACAAGCGGCAAGACGCAGTCAATACCCTCGCTGCGCAGTGCCGATGGTACTATTACCGACGAGTGTGCCGCTAAAGTGGAGTTATTGAACGCAGTTTTCCGAAATTCCTTCACCAGAGAAGACGAACGGAATATTTCAGAATTTGAAACACGAACAGCTGCTAGCATGAGTTTCTTAGAAGTAGATACCTTAGGGGTTGCGAAGCAACTCAAATCGCTTGATACGGGCAAGTCTTCAGGTCCAGATTGTATACCGATTAGGTTCTTTTCAGATTACGCTGATACAATAGCTCCCTTCTTCGCAATCATATACAACCGCTCGCTCACCGATAGATCTGTACCTACAGATTCGAAAACTGCGCAGGTCGCACCAGTGTTTAAGAAGGGTAGTAGGAGTAATCCATCGAACTACAGACCTATATCATTGACGTCGGTTTGCAGTTGGGTTTTGGAGCATATACTGTATTCAAACATTATGAATCACCTCGAAGAGAACGATTTATTGTTACGTAATCAGCATGGTTTCAGAAAACATCGTTCTTGTGCAACGCAGCTAGCTCTTTATTCGTACGAAGTAATGGCCGCTATCGACAGGGGATCTCAGGTTGATTTCGTATTTCTGGATTTCCGGAAATCTTTTGACACCGTTCCTCACAAGCGACTTCTAATCAAGCTGCGGGCCTACGGGGTATTGTCTCTGTTGCGCGACTGGATTCGTGACTTCCTGTCAGGAAGGTCGCAGTTCGTAGTAATAGACGGCAAATCATCGAGTAAAACTGAAGTGATATCAGGTGTTCCCCAGGGAAGCGTCCTGGGATCTCTGCTGTTCCTGTTCTATATAAATGACCTGGGTGACAATCTGAGCAGTTCTCTTACGTTGTTCGCAGATGATGCTGTAATTTACCATCTAGTAAGGTCATCCGAAGACCAGTATCAGTTGCAAAGCGATTTAGAAAAGATTGCTGTATGGTGTGGCAGCTGGCAGTTGACGCTAAATAACGAAAAGTGTGAGGTGATCCACATGAGTTCCAAAAGAAATCCGTTGGAATTCGATTACTCGATAAATAGTACAATTCTCAAGGCTGTCAATTCAACTAAGTACCTGGGTGTTAAAATTACGAAGAACTTCAGTTGGAAAGACCACATAGATAATATTGTGGGGAAGGCGAGCCAAAGGTTGAGTTTCATTGGCAGAACACTTAGAAGATGCAACAAGTCCACTAAAGAGACAACTTACACGTTCGTCCTCTGTTAGAATATTGGTGCGCGGTGTGGGATCCTTACCAGGTGGGATTGACGGAGGACATCGAAAGGGTGCAAAAAAGGGAAGCTCTTTTTGTATTATCACGTAATAGGGGAGAGAGTGTGGCAGATATGATACTCGAATTGGGATGGAAGTCATTAAAGCAACGAAGTTTTTCGTCGCGGCGAGATCTATTTACGAAATTTCAGTCGACAAGTTTCTCTTCCGAATGCGAAAATATTTTGTTGAGCCCAACCTACATAGGTAGTAATGATCATCAAAATAAAATAAGAGAAATCAGAGCTCGAACAGAAAGGTTTAAGTGTTCGTTTTTCCCGCGCGCTGTTCGGGAGTGGAATGGTAGAGAGATAGTATGATTGTGGTTCGATGAACCCTCTGCCAAGCACTTAAATGTGAATTGCAGAGTAGTCATGTAGATGTAGATGATGTTGTAACGACCAAATATACTTGTCTTTTCCACCACTCTATCACGACAATGTCTAGCGCAAGATCTGTCGACATCCCGTTCTTGCGAAACGTCTATTGTAGCTACCATGACGACAACAGTTATCCATCACGAGAATAATTATATTAACTGAACTTTCTCTATGGCTCGACAGATCATAACAACTATATTAAATAGGAAAAGCTTTTCTTATGTTCTCAAAATCCACATCTACATCTACATATATACTACGCTAGCCACCAAGCGGTGTGTGGCGGAGGGCACAATTCCCCTCCTTTCCGCTGTTCCACTCGCGGATCGCGCGAGGGAAAAACGACTGTCTGAACGCCTCATTACGAGCTCTTATTTCCCTTACCTATGAATGATGATCATTACGCGATTTGAAAGTTGGTGGTAATAATATATGCTCTACATCCTCGGCGAAGATTGGATTTCGGAATTTAGTGAGCAGCCCCTTCTGTTTGGCACGTCATCTATCTGCAAGTGTGTCCCAATTCAAACTTTCTATGAGATTTGTAACGCTCTCGCGTTTGTTTATTTGTGCAATTATGTGAGTGTTATTTTGCACATCTCCGAAAGAAGCTTTTATATTCATAACTGTCCGCAGCTCGTGGTCCTGCGGTAGCGTTCTCGCTTCCTGCGCACGGGGTCCCGGGTTCGATTCCCGGCGGGGTCAGGGATTTTCTCTACCTCGTGATGACTGGGTGTTGTGTGTTCTTCATCATCATTTCATCATCATTGACTTGCAAGTCGCCGAAGTGGCGTCAATTAAAAAGGACTTGCAATACGGCGGCCGAACTTCCCCGCAAGGGGCCTCCCGGCCAACCCTGCCATACGATCATTTCATTTCATATTCATAACTAAGGAGAAATTTGTATGACATAGCTGCTATTGGTGTTCAGACATTTCAGCAGCTGGACTTGAAAATTTGTGACCGTGCTGGGACTCGACCCCGGATTCTCCATTTCTCGTGAGCGGTCGCCTTGGCCGCCTCTGACATCCAGATCTCTCTAACTGCATAGACACTCCTCGACGGGCATACGACTATTTCATTGCGAATGCGTGTGGTCGTTCGTCCCCTTGCAGGAATACAGTGAGGCTGCAACCAACGGGGGAAAATGAGCAGGGTCACATTATCATTGATGAGCAGCACTTAAGAGTTTGAGTCGAACAGGAAGCGTGTCATGATGACCGAGATGGTCAAAATGACCTCTCGCGAGGTACAGAGAAACGGGTTTCGAGTCGCAGTCCGACCACAAATTTTGGCAGTTGATGGTTGGAGTGCTGACACATTATCTGCGTGTCCAGTAAGGCTGGCAACTGATGGGTTACGCAAGGGGATCGTGTCAACGTGTACCGCATCAAAACAGCCCGAAGATGATGCAATGAAGCGTAGAAACTGGTAGCGACAAAATAAAATAAAATCATAAGGACGTCTGTAGGTGTTTTTATTTTTTGTCATAAATTTTCAAGTGCAGCTGTTGAATTGTGTCAACGTTCGTTATTGTGTATTTGGTCACGAATCGGCTTTCGGCTTCTTAGACTCAGGTGACAACTGAATGACGAAAACACTGATAAAGTGACGTGCGACTTGCACATATGTTAGGCCTACTCACGAAGATTCAAGATGCGTGTGATTTTATACTCAGCACTCAGTGCCGAAGGTTGAAATGTATCTTTACTATTAAATAATAATTTAGATATGCTGCTGTTATTGTAAAATACAAGTCTGTAGTTAGCAAGCACTGTGGAAAAGTATATGTGCGGAGGAGGTGGAGGTGTGGGAATTCCTTTATCGGAATACGAGATAAGCTGGAGACTAGGAAATCCCGATTCAACGTTTTCAGAACATCTTTTATCACATAACTGTCCATATAGAACTACGGAAACCGAGGAGATGGGAGTGGAACTTGTCAACCCGTGAAACTTTTTACTCCAGGGAAATATTATTTTATTTTTTAAAACCTGCACTAACCCAAGGAAAACAAGGAACGCAGTATACAGCCCATACATCGTAAGTACAAAGTTTAAACCGTAGAAAAGAATAAAGAACACACGATAATAAAAGCATGAAAGCAAATAACTTTAAATTAGACATAGAACATGTAAAATCCCAAAAAATACAGAGCTCTGATTAAATATTTATGAATATCTGACAACATTATACGAAAGAATTAATAATATTTTAAACTGATAAGGCAGACAGTAATGCCCATAATACGTCACCTAGCACGAAAAATGCGTACTGAAACATAAATGCAGATGCTAGCCAAACCGGCAGGTTGCGGTGTTGTATTTGACCACTAAAGGGACCTGTACAATTTCGTCAATGTGTTTGTAAGAAACAGTAGTGGTCAGTACTGCATTCTGTGTAGTTATGAGTGCATTATGTAGAAGTTAAATGAATTCGAACGTGGGAAGATTGTAGGTGCTCGTATGGCGCGTGCTCCCGTAACCAAGTTAGCTAAAGAGTATGGTGTTTCAAGAGGCACCGCATCGAACTTTTACGTCACTGACTCACAATGCGGGCGAAGAAGGGGGACGAGTGATCGTCGCGCACGGTTATTAAAGGCCATTGTGAGGAAAAACAAGAGGATAACAGCTGCAAAATTCACAGAATGTCGCTCTCGCGAACGCTGTCAACTCCAAACACTACTCTAGAGACAGAGGATCGCAGGGCGATCTGGAATTCAAACACCGCTCATCGGTGTTGCAAGTGCCCTTAATAGTAAAACGTGGCGTCGGAGACATAACGTGGACTGAGGACCAGTGGAAAAACGTCAATTAATCGGATGTGTGTTGTTTCACACTGTTCCCAACTTCTGACCGAGTTTACATCCCAAGACTGAAAGATGACGAGGGTTCGGTGATGATTAGGGCAGCCATATCGTGGTATTCCATGGTCCTCATGATCACAAGGTCATATTACTGCTAAGGATTAAGTGACCACATTAGCTGATCAAGTTAACGCCATAGTGTATTCGACAGTGGTGTTGCCTTCGACCATAGATACTAGTAGACTGGCCTTGCTGTGCAGAAGTTATAGGGCTGGTGTGGCTCCAACATAAACCACGTGACTGTTGGTAAAACGTGGCGGGATTTCAAATCAGCGGTCTGCCATCCTATGTTTGTATCGTATTTTCCCCATTCATTTATAACAAGATTATTTTCAAGATTATTTATCAAAGATTTCAAAGACAAGACTTTCTTCTTCATCCCACGAGATGACCGCTGCAAGTTCTTTAACTTCCTGGCTTTGATGCTAATCTGCCCTCTTGACATATCTACCACTTTTTCTGCTATGCCAGGAGTACACAAATCGCTATTCGAAAAGTCCCCAACATACCTGAAACTTTTGTTTTTCGGGGTGTTCGTTTCCATATCGCATAACGTCACTGTAAAAAAAAAATGCACGTTTTGAGGTATAATTTGAGGGCAAAGCATGTCCGAAATGGCACTTAACGTAACGTGCTGCAGTTCTATTCTAACATAATATTTTACTAACTCGCAGTTAGCAAACACATTCTAACAACAATCAGACTACAGGCATTGGAAGCACAGATTTCAGAAGACGAGGCATCATCTAGCGAACGCCTTCTAGTGTGTGATTTACGGAGCTTAGGCCTCTTCGATTTCATATGCTCCGGAAAATCAAAAAGTGTCGGGATAGCATCACTACGTAGCCGATTCCCTCCAGTCTTAGCCCTATAAAAACATCAGGTTTAAAAATGACAAAAACTGTAAATATAAATTATAAATATACATTGTAAATAATAACTAACCTATCAAAACACTTCTCCTCGAAGTGCTTCGAGCAAAGGTGCGTATGTGCAGATGGCTTAAAGTTTTTCCGTTTCAGGGCCTGTATCTAAAGCTGCCTTCGGTTTTCATCCTTAGGGAACCTATGAGTAGGAACGAGAAACAGTTATACTTACTTCTGTAACCGAATTATCACAGATACTTTCCAAAACGTAATATGAGTCTGACTTTACAGGTGTCACTTTCAACACTTTAATTTACGTGATACTCTGTTTCAAGTCTAAAAAATATATAAAAGTCACTTCAGCAGATTTCAATAAACGCATCTGCACTATCATAGAAACACTTACACGTGAAATGTAATGCCGTTTCCCCCGACAAGACGCTGAGTACAGCCATAAGCGCAACACGAAGCAACCATGTTTTGCCAACATTCACGTGACTTCAGCCTAGAGATGTTGGAGCCACAAAAATGACGTCAGGGCCAGTCTATTATATTTATGGTCAAAGGGTGTTGCTATGTTCCAAGACGACAGGGTCCCTGTTCACACAGCTCGGATCATCCAGGACTGGTTTTATGAGCACGAGGAAGAATTATCACATCTCCCTTGGCCACCACAGTCACCAGATCACAGTGTTCCGGCGTAACATCACGCGCCGGCATGTCTGCCTGGAACGTAACATCAGAGAAGGCGGTGAGGCGAAGTCATCCAATAGTACGCTGACTAGCGCCGCACCACGACAGGAGCGGCTCCTGTACGAATAGAATATAAGCGCCTCACC
The DNA here is from genome assembly GCF_023898315.1 of Schistocerca nitens. NCBI lineage: Eukaryota > Metazoa > Arthropoda > Insecta > Orthoptera > Acrididae > Schistocerca > Schistocerca nitens. Next base: position 500,412,699 of record NC_064619.1, on the reverse strand, counting down.
AGCTAGCGTCGGCGCCATTGAAACGTCCCCTTAGAAAAATTTATACCAGACTGTGCTTTAACTGACACACAGTATTTTTAGCGCAACGCAATCTGACTTTCAAAAATCCCTACAAAAGAATGGCCCTGACTAACATTAACCTATACGTTTCACAAATCACTTACCTCACAAAAATCTTCGTTACTCGAACTACTGCAATACAGCGAGCGCCACTACTGCCAGCTAAATAAAAGATTCAAACTACGGAAGGCACTAACTACTGATAGGCATAGTTGTAGTCCTTGTAGAAATAATGGTGTTGGTGAGTCATAAAAGGTTTAGACCCACTGTAGTCCCTGTAGAGATGACTAGCAGCCATCTGTTGCGACTGAGCAGGTGAACAATCAACATCGAAGAGTCTTGTACTATATAGCAAGTACATAAACCACCACATGTCCACTCACAAAAAATTTGTTTGAAATGTCCTTAGAACCAGCAATGCTGTTATCCAGTCCCTTGCTGAATTATTAACACACGTGCAAACACTCAGTCCCTACTTCTCACATATTGTCCATATACTATGACCAACAGAAACGTGTGCAGTGAAATGTAACTTACAAGTTACTTAATTTGATGAACAGGTGTCAATTACAATTTTATAACATAAGAATACAATAACAAAGGTACAAAATACATCATTAAAGAACGTAACAATACAGATAACATTTGTAGTAAAACAGGCTTTACAAAAGAATAGTAATATACATATACATCAGTTTTACAGGAATTATGACATAAGTACATACATAAAGATCAGAAGAACTTTTGAAACATCAACCTTCACATGTGAGCAACAAAACAGAATAAATAATGTCTAAACATCTTTACAAAGTAAATAACATAGTATTAGAAAAATTCTACAACATAGCTCTCATCAGCTAAACACATAAAGACAGGAAAAACAAAAATATACAAGAGTACACAAACACATAGCGGAATAACAGAAAGGGAAAGGACAGGGTTTGTTTTACTGCAGTATCTTGCAAACAAAACTTTCTTTACTTCTTGGAGATCTCCCTTCGTTCTTAATTATTTCAAAAAGTGCTATCTATACCTGCTCTCTGTACTTTTTTTTGTAAAACTTCTCAATGCATTTCTTCCAATTCATCGCAACTCATTCTCTTATATAGTCTACCCCTCTTAAGCTAACTTAAATCTACTGAGCTCAGATGCTAAACTAAGGAACGAGGCAATGCAGCAGCACAAAACAATTAACACAAACAGCAATGATAAAAAATACAAATGGCAAAGCAAGCAGCATAAATTAGCAAAGCAAATGCAATATTACAACTAATATAAGGCAATGCGCAGCAAACAAGAAAAATAAATTCGTAGTAAAACTGGCTTAACAGAGTAATGTAAAGTGAAATTTAGTAGCACTATGCCTGGCAAACAGCAGCAGCAAATGCAATAACTTATATCTAAACATGACAAAGCTCAATCAGAAAAAATAGTACACTAAAATGGCCATGTTTAATACCTATGTCACATCTTAGTGTCTATGTAATTAAAGTGGTGCACCACAACTTATTCTACGAAAAATATTACCAAGTAGTTGAAAAGAAAATTATGTATGCAAGTCCTGTGAAGGGAAATGTCTTTTTGTGCTCCTTCATTTTTTTAAAGTTATTATTTACTGGATCTGTAGGCATAAAAAATGTATATTAGTACATCCATAAAATTTTATTTTAACCAATGCTGCAGTGCAGCTAGAAACTAGATATTAAACAAAATGAGCAAACTCTCAACTAGAAAGACAATAGACGTAAAATGTTTCTCATCATTTCATTAGGCATTTTAGTAAATATCATAAATTAAGAGCTCCACAGTATAATCATATGTTTTCAAGTTTGAGCATGTCGTATTTGCGATGCTTTCTACAAAGAAATGTCAATAGTGAGGATAATGGCCTCCTTTTTTTTTCTACCTGTGCCGCTGAAACGCACACACTAATGGCCTTTTTCCAGGCGACTGTCGCGCAGCTGCCCACGTAATGCGTCGTGGGCACGCATAACTTTCTTACTGAAATATTTACAACACCAGTTTGCACTACAGTGGCAGTCTCATATACAAAATTTTTTACGGGTCGAGAATTTGCGTTGCAAATGTGTAGAAACAAAATCTTATGAATATAACAGTGTCCAAAAAATTTTCGCCGGCATGGTGATACATTCACGCATTTACACATATTTCATAACTCTTAAAGTACGATTCTTGGTTTCCAACATCCTTTCCACAAATCAGAGTCCCTAACCACTACTCATTATTCCTTACCTTTTTATACATATACATATTCGTCGACACTTCTTCAATATTTCATCATAAGAAATACGTAGCATAATCAAATTCCTCATATACGGTAGCATCATCTTATTGATCATAGACATACCTCAACAGCATAATACACATCGTCGTCGTAAAAATAACATCATAACACCTCAGTCAAATCTGAAAAACGTCGTAGCTTTCTGCAATAATTTCAAAACCTAAAAAAAATTCTCTGCTCATTTCAATAGTGTCATCTACCTCAAAAGTACTTTAAAAATCATGATCCCATACCAAATACATCATTCAAAGCTCTCATAGCATCACAATGGTTCCGAAAAAATATGAACAGTTCACAAAGTACAGACAAAATACTATTTCATAAGTGTGAAGTTATCCAACTGTGTAATTGCGTAAACATGTGTCACTGACGTAGGAAAAAGAATGTTTGTTTCTCTGTCAAATAATCAGATATCTGTGTAATTCTGTGTTACAGAAATATGGTACCGATGTGTAAAGTTGTATAAGCAAATACCATATTAGCTAGGGCTCCTTGTGTTTGCCAAACACATGGTACACAAAGTAAGCGTGTACCCCCCTGAGGATTAATGTAATTATACCCTCAGGTGTTACAGATTACAGCAATGGAATGAAATGTATCACGGAAAACCTTTGCAATTCAAAAATCTTGAAAAATAAATGGTTCAAGTACAAAATTAATCACTCAAATGCGTGTCCTGTAGCGCTAAATGTGCGTCTTGTTGTAAGGTAATTGTGTGGAAGTGTCGTAGTTATCGTCCTCTGTAAGCAAAGTTCTGCTGAAGTCAATGTACTTACCTCGTAATAAACGAAGTGAATTGCTTTGCATATAGATATCTTAGTTATTACGCTTATTGCCGTTGTGCTATGGAAAAGGCTGTCTCATTGTAGCTATACCACAAAAGTTACTACTAAAACATGTTTTACTTTCCAGAATAATTCAGAAAAACTATGCAGATATAAAACAGATACACCGCAAAATCAACATTGTAAATTGTCACTCATTAGTAGCGTCTGATATAATCGTGTAGCTGTCAAAGAAACCAAATGCTAAGTCATCTTTAATTCCACAGAAAGTACTTCAAATAAAGAATGTCTTTTCAAGTAAACCAAAATGTTGCATGAAAATCTCATTAGCGTTGCCGGTATATGTTCTAAGTATATGATCTTTATTTTCGTTACGTGATAGTGGAACTAACAAGCAAGACTGTACAAATAACAACACTGTGTCATCTGCTCACTATAACAATGCATTCGTAATTTCTGTTTAAATAATTTTTCTTGGTTCTTGACTGGATATTTAACCTCAAACATTGTTGCATGTTAACAGATTATAAGTCTAACAAAGCATACTAGTAATGTAAAGTGAAAAGTTTTATGGCAAAGACAAAGTTAAAAAGCAGATTATCTTTCAATAAACGGTTTTACATGTGAAATGTGGTGCAAGCCTTTACTCTTCTACTATGCAAAGCTCGAGCTTCAACGGAATTATCATGTCGTATACGTCGGTAAAGAATACTGGGATTTTTCTCAAGGTTAGCGTTTATGTTATTTTTCTCTGAGCCAGCAGGCGCACGTGGCTGCCGGCGGTGCGAGTCATTGTCTGTTTCTTTGTTGGCGCGCGTCGTTACTGGGATTAGGAGACCTAACTTCTACAAATTCACCTTGTCGAGAGTGCCCTGCTCTGTTTGAATACCGCCAGTTCTGATGGAATTCAGGTCTGTCGTTTTGTTGGTAGTTTACGTAGTTTCTTGTTTGTCGGTCATGTAGTAGAGAATTTCTCCCGGAATCGTAACTGCGCGCTGAACTGTTGCATCTGAAGTTATCCTGTCTCCCTTGGTAATAATTATTTTGGTTCCAATATTGTCTGTTTCTCTGATTGTCTCTGTGATAGTCATTACTATGGAAATGCGACCTTTCTCTGTAATTGTTTTTACTCTGCCAACGGTTGTCATACGAGTGGTGCCTGTTTTGGTCACGATTTACATTGTAAGAATAGTCTTGTCGTGTCCAGTTATTATTTCTTTCATCGCGGAATTGCGACGGATGTGACCTGTAATTGTTGTGTTCCTGTTTTCGTGTTCCACGATTGTCAGTGTCAATTTCTAATTCTTGTAAGAGTCCCTGAAAAGCTTCAATGTCGTCTTTGCAACGGCCTCCCAAACTAATATGTCGTAAATGTTCAGGTAGTTTGATGCGGATGAGTTCTGAGGGGCTGTATGGGTTTGACAGGTACTGATTCTTGTGCAACATGTCTTCAAAATATTTCACAAGACTGGAAAATTCAGATTGTTCGAAATGTTTCATCATTATGATGCTATATTTTACTCGGTCTTGTGTGGCTTGAGACCAATACGCTGAGAGGAAGGCTTGATAAAATTCTCCTTCATTGTGACAATCGTGAATGACCGATCGCATTCTTACAGCTGGTTCATTCTCTAAGTAACCACACATAAATTGTAATCTGTGCTCTAATGACCAGTTGGGAGGAAAACAATGAGAGAATTGATGAAGCCATGCTTGTGGATGAATGTCGTTGTCAGAATTCTTAAATGTTTTGAATTTACGTGTAGTAATGAACAGCTTGTAGTCAAAATCATCGTGTCGACGAGTAGCATATCGGTCATTGTTACATCGTGTCAGCGCTTCCATCTCAAAATTCGGTGCACATTGCCAATTTCTTTCATAATTTCCGAAATGCCCTGTGTTATAATTTTGTGGCTTTTCAGTATTTCTATGTCCCTCTTCCCGTATTGGAGCGTGAGTGTCCTCTGAAATACGTAATTTTTGTATTACTTGTGCCAACTGATCTTGTACTTCCCGGATTTCTCTTTTGTGTTGCGTATTAATTTGATTCTGATTTTGTTTGAGTTTCTTAATTTATTCATACTCCTCTGTGTCATTAAAGACTACCAGTTTTGTGTCATTCAGATTATCATCTACCTTCTTAGATAAATTATTTAGCTGATCCGAAAGTTCAACTACTTTCCCTGATAATGAACTAATTTCCTCCATGTGTCTTTCTGAACCAATTTTCAGAGTATCTACTGTATCCTTTAACTTTTCTTGAGTTTTTGCAAGTTGCATAACCGAATCGGTAGATGCAACTGAGTCAATTTTAGCTTGCAAGGTCTCATGATTTTGATGAACAATAGTTTGCAGTTCTTTTATGGCTGCTTCGTGATTCTGTAATGCATTTTCATGCCGCGAAAAAATAGGTCGAAAATGCTCACAAATCTGTGTTTTTATGTCATTACAGACTTTTTGACATTTCGATTCGATTTTATGTAATTCAGTAGTTAAATCTTCACGTGTTTGTTCAAGTGTGGTGTCTAACTTTTGAAGCTTTTGCTGTGTTTGTCTCCGATTTTGTTCTATTGTGTCTAACTTTTGAAGCTTTAGTCCCATTTGTTGCATCAATTGTAATAACAATGCACTGGTGTCTGAAACATGTTCCTCAGTGCTATTCGGCAATGCATCTGAACCGGCAATATTCGCAGTTTGAAAAGCAGAAAATGTGTCTTGACTTATTTGAGAAAACGGTGAGGACGCAAAACCTGAACCTACAGTATTTGCAAGATTGTGTCCTGTCATTTCGGATTCCTGAAGTAAGCTGTTGCCGACCGATCGATCGATAATGCTTCCCTCTTCACTAATTGTTTCACTGTCTACACCATTGTTTGCAGCCCGCACCATTTCCCTATGTACAATTACCAAATTACTACTTTGAACATTAGTTAATTCATTACTTGGTGGCGCTAACACACTGCTTTCGTCTTCACTGTCGTTTCTCAGTTTACTTTAGAGCCTAGTATTACGTTTTTCACACGCCATTATTGTCACAATATTTCACACGATAACACAGAAAAGCACAATTTGAAGAGCAAAAATAAAAAAAAACACAGTAACGTAGCACTGAAAATAATATCTCGTTAATTGCAAGCGCAGCTGCGAAATACTTGCTGCAAATCTACATGCATGCCACAACTGTTTTACTATACAACAATGAAAAACTACAACTACAAGGGAAATTCTCTCTATAATTATGTGCTAGCAATAAACAAAAGCTACACTAATTACACAAACTGTTGTTGTTGTTGTTGTGGTCTTCAGTCCTCAGACTGGTTTGATGCAGCTCTCCATGCTACTCTATCTTGTGCAAGCTTCTTCATCTCCCAGTACCTACTGCAACCTACATCCTTCTGAATCTGCTTAGTGTATTGATCTCTTGGTCTCCCTCTACGATTTTTACCCTCCATGCTACCCTCCAATGCTAAATTTGTGATCCCTTGATGCCTCAAAACATGTCCTACCAACCGAACCCTTCTTCTAGTCAAGTTGTGCCACAAACTTCTCTTCTCCCCAATCCTATTCAATACCTCCTCATTAGTTACATGATCTACCCGCCTTATCTTCAGCATTCTTCTGTAGCACCACATTTCTAAACTACAAGAAAAAAATCAGAAGATTCCAGTGAGGTATCCTGGCAGGGTCGCCATATGAAACGTCCCCTTCGAAAAATTTATACATGGCTGTGCTTAAACTGACACACAGTATTTTTAGCGCAACACAATCTGACTTTCAAAAATCCATACAAAAGAATGGCCCTGACTAACATTAACCTATACGTTTCACAAATCACTTACCTCACAAAAATCTTCGTTACTCGAACTACTGCAATACAGCAAGCGCCACTACTGCCAGCTAAATAAAAGATTCAAACTACGGAAGGTACTAACTACTGATAGGCATAGTTAGCAAATGAAAGATTTTAATAGAGAACAAACAATGTATTTACCTTAATAGTCATCAAAAGTCATAATATATATAGCAGTTCATGACATTTCTCTCCCCACATCCACCACTGCTGGCGGCTCACCTCCAACTGCGCAACGCTACGCGCTGTTAACAGCCAACTGTCCAATGCTACAATGGGCGACAACAATGCAAGCTAGTCACAGACTGCACACAGCACAGCCAGTGATTTTCATACAGAGCGCTACGTGGCGTTACCAATATAAGAACCTAAACAGCCTACTTGCACCATGCTCTCCGCCTTGCCTATCGCATCCGTCTCCCCTCCCCCACGCGGATCCTGTATGATCTCGTTCCGTTTCCCCAACTGCTCCTTCTCCTTGAAAGGATACGGATCCTGTACACCTCCCGCAAACTCGATCCTCCTCACCTGCTTGTCTCGCCCATCCTCTCCCGCCCAGGCCCACTGCCGCGCCTGTATTCCCACGTCCCACCCGGTCTCCATCTCTCCACTCTCCACAACCTCTCCCAAGGTGGCTTCCGCCAGCTCCCTCTCCCTGATGATGCCCTCCTCCCCTCCATCTACCCCTCCTACCAACTTTGATCCTCCCTCCCTCTTCCTGTGTTTGCTCCTTTGGGCACCCTCCCACCCTTCTCTCCCTCTTCCCTCCCTCCTCCATTTCTCCCCACTCCTCCCCCAGGCTTCCCCTCCCCTGTCCCTCTCCTCCTCCCCCCATCTCCTCAGCCATTGGCATCCTTGTTCTCCCCTCTCCCCCACCTCACCCTTGTTCCCCTCTTGGCAGGTCCCCAGACTCGCACACGCTACGTGGACATTCGCGCGCCGGAGATCATCGCCATCAGTGTCTCGTGTGTGCCGTTGTGTTTAGTGTTCAGTGTTCACCGTCACACTCCATCGTTCACCTGTGCCATCGCCATCTTCAGTGTTAGTGCGACGTGACAACAGTTTGGAGTGTGGATTATCGTCGAGTGTGAACGGCTCCGTGTTTGTCTTTATGTGTCTACTGTTTTATTACCCACTGTTATGTCACTTCTATGTATTCTTTCTGTTGTTTATTTATCTACTCTATGGCTGAAGAGCAGCGTAAGATGCTGCTGACAGCCTGACTGTTTGTACGGGTTTGAAAATAACAATGAAGAAAAATAAAAAAAATAGCCTCGGCCACACTAGGGGAACCGCACAACAAGATGAGCCGTGTGAACAGTATTATCTGCTTGCATGGAAATTGTATACAGGGTGGTCCATTGATCATGAACAGGGAGGTTTTTTTAAATTAAAATACAGAACGTAGGTACGTTTGAACATTTTATTTCGGTTGTTCCAATGTGATACAAGTACCTTTGAACGTATCATTTCTGAAACGCATGCTGTTAAGGCGTGATTACCTGTAAATACCACATTAATGCAATAAATGCTCAAAATGATGTCAGTCAACCTCAGTGCGTTTAGCAACACGTGTAACGGCATTCCTCTCAACAGCGAGTATTTCGCCTTCCGTAATGTTCGCATATGCATTGACAATGCGCTGACGCATGTTGTCAGGCGTTGTCGGTGGATCACGATAGCAAATATCTTTCAACTTTCCCTACAGAAAGAAATCCGGGGACTTCAGATCCGGTGGACGTGCGGGCTTCGACGACCAATCCATCTGTCACGAAATATGCTAGTTAATACCGCTTCAACCACACGCGAGCTATGTGCCGCACATCCATCATGTTGGAAGTACATCGCCATTCTGTCATGTAGTGAAACATTTTGTAGTAACATCGGCAGAACATTACGTAGAAAATCAACATACATTGTACCATTTAGATTGCCATCGATAAAATGGGGGCCAATTATCCTTCCTCCCATAATGCCGCACCGTACGTTAACCCGTCAAGGTTGCTGATGTGCCACTTGTCGCAGCCAGCGTGGATTTTCCGTTGCCTAATGGTGCATATTGTGTCGGTTTACGTTACCGCTGTTGGTGAATGACGCTTCGTCGTTAAATAGAACGCGTGCAAAAAATCTGTCATCGTCCCATAATTTCTCTCGTGTCCAGTGGCAGAACTGTACACGACGTTCAAAGTCGTCGATATGCTATTCCTGGTGCATAGAAGTATGGTACGGGTGCAATCGATGTGGATGTATCATTCTCAACACCGACGTTTTTGAGAATCCCGATGTCGCGCAATTTGTCTGCTGCTGATGTGCGGATTAGCCGCGACAGCAGCTAGAACACCTACTTGGGCATCATCATTTGTTGCAGGTCGTGGCCGACGTTTCTCATGTGGCTGAAAACATTCTGTTTCCTTAAATAACGAAACTATCCGGCGAACGGTCCGGACACTTGGATGGTGTCGTCCAGGATGCCGAGCAGCATACAAACCACACGCCAGTTGGGTATTTTGATCACAATAGCCATACATCAACACGATATCGACATTTTCCGCAATTGTAAAAGGTCCATTATAACACGGGTAATGTATCACGAAGCAAATACCGTCCGCACTGGCGGAATGTTACGTGATACCACGCACTTATACGTTTGTGATTATTACAGCCCCATCTATCACTAAGCGAAATAAGTGGTCCTGCTAAAACATTCATATTTCTTTACGTACTACATGAATATGTAATAAAAAATGGGGGTTCCTATTTTTAAAAAAAACGCAGTTGATATCTGTTTGACCTATGGCAGCGCCATCTAGCGGGCCAACAATAGCGCCATCTCGTTTCCCCCTTCAATCTAGACGAGTTTCGTTCTTTCTAGTTTTTTCGTTTGCTGCTTATTTCGTGAGATATTTGGCCCAGTCACGATCAATGGACCACCCTGTATATCGAAGGACATCAATTATTTGCAAGTCGTCATTTGCTTCCGACTCTTCATTATAAATCCCCTAAGTATTGTCAATTCAATTTACTGTAATGAACTCCATTAATAAGATTTGCTTGAGTTGTTGTTTTTCTATCCGAGAAAACAGCTTCCTAGGCACCCTACATTAGACGAGTGGGCCTGACACGACACACAATGTTGTCGAGTCTTTGTGGTCTGCTTTGAAGAGAAGGGTGTGTGATCACTATCCACTTCCATCATCGATACCTGAACTTGCCACATCATTGCGCCAATAATTATGTACGAGTGTCTTGAAAACTATAAAAGTTTTGTAATTATTCGTTCCGAGGCGACTGGAAGGTGTTATGAAAGCGAATGTGTTTCCCGACTGTATTAGCCATGGTAATGTATTTTTGACGTTTCCAGTTTTTGTCCACCCCCTGTATATCAAAGCTAATTGCTGTGATTTGCAGCTCAATGGATTACAGCGAAAACGCAGCTACAGCTAGAGGTCACTGTCATTAGACTGAAGAAACCAATGAAGTTTGGGGTTTTAAATTACTTTAGTAGAGTGAGAGAGGGAGCAGAACACTGCTTAAATGAGTGACATGGTATGAAATTTGACGAAACTGTGGTAGTTGCCATCATTTCCGGTTTTTGGAACAGTGTCTATAAAGAGGCGATTGAAATTAAGTTGGCAGATAATTTAATTAACAGAGACAGTGGGTTTCCTCTTAGTAGGACGTGGTATCCTGTACCATCCCACATCAAAATTGAACGTTCTTCGGTGCGGCCCTGAGTGCGATATATCGTTGCCGCCAGTGTTCTACTAAGGGCGGCGACACCTCCCAGTCCTGGAGGTAGCATCTGTGATGGGCGGTGCATGCGCCGTATACTGAACGGTGGCCTATATAGAACGTTGATTTGCAGCCTGGCGTCGTTCATAATCCCCATACCCTTGTCAAAGGTGGCTTCCGCCAACTCCCCCTCCGTGAAGATGTCCTTGTTCCCTCCATCTATCCCTCCTACCAGATATGACTCTCCCCTCCCATTCCCCCCCCCTTTTTCCCCCAGGGCTCCCTCTCTCACTCCTCACCTTCGCTTCTCCCACCTCTCCTCTCTCCCATATCTCCCACTTGCCCCCCTCTCTGGGATTCCAACCCCTACCATCTCCCCTCCCCCCACTCTACCTTCTTTCTCCCACTGGCTCCATCCACCCCCCCTCCTTACCGTGCCCTCCTACACAGAGGCAGCCCCCCCCCACCTCTCCCCTTTCATCGGTGTGTTTGTGAGTGCTTCGCCAATGATCGTCACTAGTGTTTCCGTGCGGCAGTCACCAGTGTTTACGTACGTCAGTGTTTCTTCTTTTTGTGCTACAGTGTTTTCTTCAGTGTCCTTCTAAATTCCTGTCTCCAATTGGATGTCTTCGTCTGTTCTACTGATGACTACTTTTGTGTATACAGTGCCTTCCGTCGAACGGCTTCTAATCTATCGTGTAATGTTCATCATCGTGTATTACCATGCTTTTTATGTTCTATGTCTATCTGTCGTATCTATTGGCCGAAGAGCGTGTAAGGTGCCTCTTATGCGAGGAAGACATTTTTACCAGTTTTAATAAATTATCGTCTCTCATTCATGTATTCACTATAGTTAGGAAGTGCTGTAGTCCGTAGCCGGCCATGAATCGGAGAGCATTTCCCACGCTGGCTGGCTAGGTGACGAAGCGACCATGTTTTGCGCGTAGTGGGGTGGGGCTCGGCGCTGGACCGTAGCAACAAGCCTTAGCCTGGGAAATATACATGACGGGAAGTACCGCCATCTTGGCGCCAAAGTCACCGATTTTGTTTATTTATATTCAATAATTAAAGTCATTTGTGACCACATGAATACTAGGAGGAGCCTCTGGATGTTTGAAACTATTTATCATAATTTTGCCTCGTTAAAATTCACACCCGTTCATTAACAAATGCATATCTTAGTAAGTACGAACTTGATCGGAAATACACGAACTGTGACGAAACTAGTAAGAGATACGGACTGCGCGCCAGAGTCGGCAGTCGGCGTTAAGAGATCTTCCTGTCTTGTTCGATGGTAGCCATGCTCTCGGTTACGAATAGTTTGTGACATGAGTGTTTCATAATTGATCTAATAGGAATAAAAGTGATATTACGGCATTCTGAATGTTAATATCGAGTAAACAGATACCCCAAAGTTGACCGGCAGCATTTCAGATAATTAGCTTCCACCACAGAGACATCCAATGCGCCAATGAAGAATCTGCACGGGACGACATTTACGAGAGCTGTACCGTGCACAGGTAGGAGGAAATCCGACGACACGACCCACCAAGGCGGACCAAGGAAGGTCCGACTTACACTCGCAAATTCCTGGTGGAAATGCTGACCAGTTATAGTGTACGTCACATGTACCACCCTCTACGGACTCGCGGCTAAGCTGAGTAATAATAGTATCAGTTCAGAAGCGAGGGGATCTTTCAAGCGGCATATGTAGGCCACTGCCGGCGAATGATTTTCATTAAGGAAAAAGCAAAAAAAAAAAAAAAAGCCTCGTGTCGGTTCTCAGTGGGACTCATAAGCAGAAGCAGCATTCTCCTGAAGCTGGTGACGTTGGATCGCCGAAATATCGAGTCAAGTTGATTTTAGGATCCGGCAGCAAACGCGAAGATACTTCCAGATCAGGGAACATTGTGAGACCTTACGCTATGACCTGTCAGCGAACAAGGTCGCGTTTGCTGCCGAAAGGGCAGCCTAGTGGTAGGCGCCATCGCCTGCAACTTCGATGCTCCGTAGCGTCGTTGGACGACGTTCCTGGACACGAGTTCCTATCCTCGCTTTGTTTTTCAAGACACCATGTACAACCCGTCAAAGTTTGCAGCAACATGTCTAGGACATCCTGTGAATTAAAAACACATTGAACTGTGGTTCCTCATCTTACATTAAAATCGTCGACTTCTACCAGTAGCTATATCCACAAAGTAAACTTTATTTTTAGGTTTTATTTAAATGTAACTACAACTGCTTGTCATAAAAATGTAATACTTTCCTTTGTAAATACTGTGCATCTTATTTTTTTTTTTTTTGTATCTTGTCTGTCTGCATGAGTAATATCTACGTAGATAGCGCACCATTTTAGCCGGCCGCTGTGGCCGAGGGGTTCTAGGCGCTTCAGTCCGGAACCGCGCTGCTGCTACGGTCACAGGTTCGAATCCTGCCTCTGGCATGGATGTTTCTGATGTCCTTGGGTTAGTTAGTTTTAAGTAGTTCTAAGTCTACGGGACCGATGACCTCAGATGTTAAGTCCCATAGTGCTTAGAGCCATTTGAACGACACCATTTTATTCGTGTTTGTGACACTCACTTGTCTCCTGTCGTTGGTATAAGCAGCGGAAAGCCGGGTCGGGACGAAATTAACATTTCCCAAAACTTTCGGCAAGTGTTTCCTATTTAATATTGCGAATAATTACACTGCATTGCTGCTTTCAAGCGTAGATTTTTTTGATCCAGCGCCTGGGAACGAGCATCTAGGAAACGGCGAATGGACGGCTTTTAGTGTAATACTTTTGTGGTTGGAGGACGGTAAAAAACAAGAGTAGACCACACGTTTTTGGATCCCCGCGTCATACCACAGAACGTAAAGTTCGGAGGCTTTCACGCCCCGTCAGACAGGATATGGGACGTTGATTATCAATGAAATTCGCCAACAGCCGTGTAATTGAGATCTTATTTTATTTTATTTTTACTACCATTTTGGGCATTCCACCTATACCATCTCCAGGCCCCATATACATCTCGCAAAAATAGGAGTTTCAATCAAGTCTTCGAATGAAATACTAGGGATACGGTTTTGAATTCAGTACATCCAGGAATATGTGGTACTGTAAGTCAATATCGTTTATTTTTAAAAGATGCATATGGGCCTGAAGATGGAATAGGCATAGTGGAGTGCGCGAAACTGGTAGTCAAAATAACATGTCAATTAGACGGCTGTTGACAAATTCAATTGATGAGTACAGTGCTGGTGCAGACATAAGTGTTTTGGAGCGCAACGTTCAAATCACTTTGTTTAACACGCGTCTCCATAGTAGACGACCCCTACATGTTCCCTTATTCGTCCAACAACAGTAAAGTTGTGGAAAATGTTGATTGCTTTTGTAAAATCTTTATTACCCAAGATCACATTTGGGACATGTGATAACTAGTTTTGATCGTTCTCTTATCTTAGAAATTGCTGTGTGTACTTCGATCTGTAGATGACCGGTAACGGTCGAAACTAATTACCACATTTCCTGTATGCGATTTTGGCTAACAAGTATTAATTGAAATAACATAACTCGTCTCTGCACTGATAGGTAACTACATCAACAGTAGTGGGCACGGAAATATCGAGGGAGGACCGTGTATCAGTGGATACGTGGAAACGGGTCAGATGAATCACGTACCTTGTTAGAAAATGTCCATGGTCTTGTCTGGATACGCCATCATCATGGCGAACGACTGCTCCATACAGGCACCGAGCCATGAACGCAGTCCGTTGGAGACGGGGGACATTCACCCCTGCTTCCATGGGCACTTTGACAGCTGTGGGCGACGTGAACATTTTGCGTCTTTCATGTTTATGTCTTCCCAGATAGTGATGACATTTTTCAGCAGAATGTTATTGGAATGGCCGCAAATGTTGACAATATGTATACACATTTTTTTTCTGATTGAGACGAGTATTTGTCAGTTTCGTGACGATGCATGTTTTTTTCCTCTTAGGGAAACGGACGGAATTAAGTAATTACTGATAGCATTTTAACGTTTCTTTTATTGCAGTTTAATGCGACATTGCAGTTGTCTCTCGTACCCTACTTTGTGAAATCTCCTATTTTTCCAATCTTCCGCTTGCAAATTCATCTCTGAAATACTTCTGCCTCGCTCTTCTCATGTTGTTTCCGGCCTTCCCCTTCTTCTATTAGCTGGGAGCCATTCTTTCATCTTCATAGGCCCCCTGTGGTAGGAGGAGATTAGTGTTTAAAGCCCTGCAGACAACGAAGTCATTAGAGTCGGAGCACACTCTCGCTTCATGAAAGGATGGAGAAAGAAAGGGGCCGTGCCTTTCGAAGGAACCATCCATGCATTTGCCTTAAGCAATTTAGGGAAATGAAAGTGGCCGGGCGCGGGTTCGAACTGTCGTCCTCCCAAATGCGAGTCCACAGTCCTAACCACTGCGTTAGACCATCTGTCCTCACCCAAACGGCATACATGCCCATCTCATCTCCATCTCATTCTCATCTTTCATTTTGCTCTGATCATTTTCATTATATTGATCTCATGTTCGTTTTTCCGATGAATTTCTTAATTTTATTCCAGAATGTCAACCTACAGCAACACCCCAAAATCTCACCTCCATTGTCACTAAGCTGCTCTTAATTATTTCAATTATTTCCCAAGTTTCTGCGCCATACGTTGCTGTACTTTCTACCATAGTTTCAAAATCCCAATCTTCGTTTCTGATCTAATATGCGTGCTCCATAGAGTCCCTTTGACTGTTCAGAGATTTCACTAAACCCGCCCAAAGATGTAAACAACCATGTATGAGCAGCGCCTATTAGATGGAGGGGGTCCGACAGCCAATCACTTCCAGTCAATAGACGGTCAATAACGCGGTTCCATCGCGTCCGCATTGTTACTTTGTGCCAGGAAGGGCTATCGACAAGCGTAGTGTCCAGGTGTTTCTGAGTGAACCAAAGCGATGTTGTTCGGACATGGAGGAGATACAAAGAGACAGGAGCTGTCGATGACATGCCTCGCTCAGGCAGCCCAAGGGCTACTACTGCGGGTGCATGACCGCTACCTACGGATTATCGCTTGAAGGAAGCCTGAAAGCAACGGCACCATGTTGAATGATGCTTTTCGTGTAGCCACAGGACGTCCTGTTACGACTCAAACTGTGCGCAATAGGCTGCATGATGGGCAACTCCACTCCCGACTCCCGTGGCGCGGTCCATCTTTGCAACCACGACAACATGCAGCGCAGTACAGATTGGCTCAACAACATGCCGAATGGACCGCTCAGGATTGCCGTCACGTTCTCTTCACCGATGAGTGTCGCATATGCCTTCGACCACACAATTATCGGAGAAGTCGTTTGGAGGCAACCCGGTCAGGCTGAACGCCAGTTTTGGACTAAATGGCTCGTATGAGGTCCTCCTCTGCCACCCGATGCATTCTTCGCCGACACTCAAAACTGACGCCAATTTCCTCAGCAATTGCCCCCGGTCCTACGAAATCAGCGCCTGATCTTTCTTGATGACTGCCGCAGTTCGCGACATGCGATTCCTCGAATGACGTTTCGTCAGCGGATTAGTGAAACCTTCCCCAGACTTCTCCGAAGCATTACGCTTGGCCGTAGTATCGTAATCAATTGATCTCGGGTACCCAGAGAATCGAACCATTTCACGGGGCGTACGCCCAGCGCGATGACTTTACATAATTGTGGCTCGTCGGTTGTACACAGAACTTGTCCTTAACATCTCGGCCATTTTGAGGTCCTGACTGATTAATAGATGCCTATGGCTTTCAAGAACGCCAGCCGCGACCTCTGGTGGAACTTCAACATGGCGTCGAATTTAAATTTAAATTTGTCCAGATTTCAGCGCCGCATCCTGTATTGTGTGAATTCTTAACCTTCAGCGATGAACCGTGATTTATTTTCAAAGGATATTCTTAAGAATTTATTTTATTTACTAGCGATTCATCAAGAACATGAACACATTTAATCACACCATGTAAGCATGGAAGTAGTTGCCAGGGAGTAACTGATGAAATCATAACCAAATTCCTTTTAACAAATGGAAATTTTATTCTCTTTAATAGTGCCTAAAAGCATTTTTTTTAAAAGAAACAGATGTAAAATTATAATCAGAAAGCACCCTCTAAATATCAAAGTTACAATGTATTTATAGGCAGAAAGAAACAAGTTTTGACTGTATGAGCTTTCGGGCAGAGAACCTTGCTACTCCCTTTTGACATGGCCGTAGTTACGACCGCTCACAACAGCCTCTGAAAGACTCTGGTGCAAATCTGCAACACACCAGATTACTTTAAACTGAGTTTTAACAATTTACACAAGCACACAAACTATGCACCTCCCTTAGGAAGGATGGAAATGGTACAAAACACTAACAATTAAAATATTAAACTTGCCACCGAAGGTACAACTTGATTTTAACTTCTAAGAAAAGTTTTACGGTGAAAGGGTGGCAACTTTATATACTAAAATGATCATTTAAATAAAAGCCCATGAAATGCAATCTTATATAAAATTCTACAAGGTTGGCCAAACAATAGTTAAGATGCTCTACAGTACACAGATACGGCCTCTCAAGATCATAGGTAATAATATCAAAGTTTCCAACGATAAAAACATATTTCAGGTATGTCGTTACACTCCAAGCAATAAATTCGTTAACACACCAAATCCGACAAACATGACAGAGGCAGCTACTAACGTACGGTAGATTGATAGGAAGATTGCCGAACAACCCGAACCGCAGGTTGCTCTAACCCACCCCTATTCCACAAGGGAAAAACGGACCACCCTGTTTATAAACAAACACCTTACCGGGGTGGGCAAACGGAGAATAATGGTGAGACGACCCCAAAGCAAAACGGCTGGTGACCTGACCAAGAAAACAAGTAAAATTTAACAAGAGTAAATGAAACAACATATCACCAATCACTTAACTTTTAATGAACTGCGATTTCTCGAGAAGACCTTGCGCAGCACCCCCAAATCGCTCTCCCTAACCGTCCGCTGCCAGCCGCTTCAACGGACGCAGGAAGGCACGCCGATCTCCCGCCTCACGGCGTCGCAGCTCGCACCGGCCAGACCGATGTCGTGGGTTGGCTCCTGTTGCTCTCGTGTCGACCGCGAAGTCACTAACCCTCGCAATACGCCGCGGCCCACTGCACTCACGTGGCGACCTCACGTGCACCGACGCTCAAGACGGACAAGTCACCTTGTGTCTCAGTGCGCGACCGACCAACCGATCGATCCTACCGCCAATGACCATTGCCTGAGCAAACTCGAGCAGACTGGCGGCCTAACGCTCAGACTCAGATGCAGGAACTAAGCCCCGACCGGGCGACCACTCGCTGAGTTCTCTTTCTAGCGGAGTGGAAAGACTCTCATTTTGCCGGCTTTAAAGGTTGATCCGAACGACAGACATACTAGCACTCCGAACGACAGACAGACACTAACTGCCTAACAAATGCGGACGAGAGAGAGACCAGCAAGCTGGGGACGAGAGACTGACCCAGACTGACTTTCCTCGCCTTGGAACAAGACGCTGTTCAGTCTGTAACAAAAGCATGCATGGCTGACGTGGCCGTTTCTCCTTGTGTTGCAGGTACGTCTTCAGAATTGACGGAGCCTTGTTTGTCTTTCCATCTGCTGCTGCTGCCGCCGCCGCCGCCGCCGCCGCCGCCGCCGCCACACTTGTTGCATTCATCCAGAAAGGTAGGCGCTGCAGGCTGCCGCTGATGCAGCTCTCTCTCTCTCTCTCTCTCTCTCTCTCTCTCTCAATGACGTCACACACTTCCTGCCTCGTATCAGCACCGCAGCTCCGCGGAGGCTCGCGCGGATGACTCACTCAAGTCGTTCTCGCCGCGCAAAGCGCGAGTTCTGGAGCTTGTGGCTCTTCAAGTAGCCAGTGTTTCCACTATTTTCAGAAAAACAAGCAGTAATTCTATACGCACAAAACCTGTTTTGTAGCGGAAGCAGATTAATTAATAAATGTTAAGATCGTTTTCCATTTCAGTTTCAATTTATTAAAGACGTAAATTCTGGACTTAATTTTATTCAGTGCTGGTTGGGATACCCGGCTTCGCTCAGGGGGTTGATATAAGACTGAATAAGAAGACTGAATAAGAAGAATAAAACGATAATCTTTGAAGTATAAGAGGTAAAAAAATACTGAAAACTTATTGTAACTACACTGAAGAGCCAAAGAAACTGGTACACCTGCCTAATATCGTGTTGGGCCCCCGCGAGCACGCAGAGGTGCCGCAGCACAACCTGGCATGGACTCGACTGATGTCTGAAGTAGTGCTGGAGGGAACTGACACCATGAATCGTGCAGGACTGTTCATAAATCCGTAAGAGTACGAGGCGGTGGAGATCGTTGCAAGGCTTCTCAGATATGCTCAATAATATGCATGTCTGGGGAGTTTGGTGGGCAGAGGAAGTGTTTCAACTCAGGAGGGTGTTCCTGGAGCCACTCTGTAGAAATTCTGGATGTGTGAGGTGTCGCATTGTCCTGCTGGAGTTTCCCAAGTCCGTCGGAAAGCACAATGGACATGAATGGATGCAGGTGATCGGACAGGATGCTAATGTACATGTCACGTATATGAGTCGTATCTACACGTATCAAGCGTCCCTTATCACTCCAACTGCACGAGTCCGCACACCATTAAAGAGCCTCCGTCAGTTTAAACAGTCACCTGCTGACATAACATTGTCTCCACTCCGGTACATGTCCACGCGCTCGATACAATTTGAAACGAGACTCGTCCGGCCAGGCATCATATTTCCAGTCATCAATAGTCCGATGTTGATGTTAATGGGCCCAGGCGAGGCGTAAAGCTTTGTGTCGTGCAGTCATCAAGAGTACACGAGTGGGCCTTCTGCTCCATTACAAGAGCAGAAAAAATACCAGCTGAAATAAAGAACCCAACCCGAAAATGATAACAAAATAACTTTCAACATTTGATCCATGTACTAACATTTATAGATTATCATTAAATTGAACAAGCTCCTATCTATGGTGTTCCATTGAATGGTTCGCACGCTCACACTTGTTGATGGCCCATCACTGAAATATGCAGCAATTTGCAGAAGGGTTTGTGACAGTATCACCGCTTACCTTAAACGGCGATCGATGCTAACTTTATTCCTTTGCGAGGAGTTTTTTAGAAGTTGTGACCGTGAGATAACCTACTGGAAACAGAACAATCAAACTGGGGTTCGTTTCTGAAACACTGCAGCACAGTGTAACCAATACTAAACAAGAGGGTTAGCAACAGACGTTCTCCCGGCATAAAAGCAAGTTGTAACTTTACATATTAATATCGGTTGCCAGCCTAATTAGGCATTCTTGTGTCAAGCAATATAATAAACTAGAAGGCAGTGCTAAGGCTAATAACCTTCCTCACACACACACACACACACACACACACACACACACACACACACACAAAACTCTTTCTTTATACCCGTTCACACGACAACACGGTAACCTAACCTTGCAGATAAATGTATTGCTAACTTGGAAGTCAGACAAACAAATGGTCAAAGAGATAGCAAACTGTAACATATGCCTCTCAACAACATGTACCTTAAATGAATTAGGTGCAACTGAAACTAGTAGCAGTACTGAACAGGGAAAAGCTTGAAGTGATTCTGAATTGAAATCAAGGGGTCTGCTAATGATCATACCCTATAACTTCGTTGCTTAGGACAAGGTCTCTATGCCTTTGCATTAACCAACTTGCGTTAGAATAGATAACACAATAAATAGTTCTTTCTTAAACTCGGTTTGAAGCAACTAAACAGAATGAAGATCTAACTACACTGACTCTGAAGGAGCCTTTGCATTGCTTGATTAACTGACTAGCCTAGTACATGAGGACAACTTTCGTGGTTTGAAGGACCATGCTCATTAACAAAACTATCCCAGTATGTATGAGAAATGGTAAGTGTTCTCATCATTAATTAGCAATCAAGCAAAGTACAACAAATTAACTTTAAACAACAAATGAGCTTTGATAAGAAGTCTTTAGACCTACTAAAAAGTATAATTGGCTATGCAAAGGACAACACAACATTAAACTCAAGTTCAACCACTTACTCTTAGGACACTCGGAATTAAATTAACTAGGATACGATTCATGTCCAGGTTTGTGGTTTGGGATAATCACCGATGTAAGATAGAGCTTTTGGCAACACCACGATTATTATTAAAATTGAACGAATTTCACAAATACCTGGTCGTTTTACAAATATAAACAATTTAGTAGAAGGAAAAAATTGGAGATTGGTTATAAGGTCTTATGGGACCAAACTGCTGAGATCATCGGTCCATAAGCTTACACACTATTTAATCTAACTAACTTATGCTAAAGACGACACACACACCCATGCCGGAGGAAGGATTGGAACCTCCGACGGGGGAAGCCGTGACAAAACGCCGTAACTACCCCACGCGGCTGAGTGGAAGGCTTGCGGCACTGGTGGCGCAATTTGCAGGGGATGTTAACCTGGCGGCGGTGCAGTCAGAGCAATACTATTGGCCTCGCCCTGTTGCATATCTTCTTGGCGCCGGAATTATATTTTTACAGGGCCAAAAACAGGCCATGGTAATGGTATCACCAAATGCAGCATCCGAGGCCGCTAAATACTGCCCTTAAGCTCTTCTGGCCTCAAAACTCCAGGAATATGGGCCACAGCACTGCTCAGCCCAGGCTCCTTACCCGCCACAAAGAAAGTGTGGTGTCACCAGACACCACACTTGCTAGGTGGTAGCCTTTAAATCGGCCGCGGTCCGTTAGTATACGTCGGACCCGCGTGTCGCCACTACCAGTGATTGCAGACCGAGCGCCGCCACACGGCAGGTCTAGTCTAGAGAGACTCCCTAGCACTCGCCCCAGTTGTACAGCCGACTTTGCTAGCGATGGTTCACTGTCTACATACGCTCTCATTTTGCAGAGACGACAGTTTAGCATAGCCTTCAGCTACGTCATTTGCTACGACCTAGCAAGGTGTCATATTCAGTTACTGTAATGACTATCTTTAAGAATGTATTCTGAACAGATAATATTTGAATCATGTACCGTCAAGAGCGACGTTCATCATTAATGGATTAAAGTTAAGTATCAAACTAATTTCGTCCGATTTCAGAATTCTCATTCCTCGTCATGTTCCAGACCTCACGTCAGTATAGTTCTTCCCTTCTCACGCTAACCTGCTTGAGCTAAAACGCGTTCGTTTCGGCCTCCACTCGTAACACGGTGTTGGCTCTTCTGCTAACACGAAAGGAAGAGTTCCCACTTGCGCGCCAGCCACACCTTTTCCACTCCGCAGGGCTACTTCCATAGCTGCGGGGCTTCCCCACATCTTTTACATTCAACACTACGTTCCCTAACTACAGGCAAAGTCATTTGTAGTACATTATATAAACATCATTTCAGTAGTTACTTAAATTCACAAGCATAACTGAAACAGCATCTTTCAAAAGTTTACAAAGTCAAATGTACACATAGTCAAAGATTTTCCATGACAGATACGGCATTCTACATAAGCAGTACTACTAATTGACACAGAAATATCGATACAGATACAAAATAGGTCAAAAATAAGTATTACAGGTTGCACCTCTGTTATGTTGAGCAATTCTCTTCAGTCGTCGTTGGTCCCGTTCTTGCAGGATCTTTTTCCGGCCGCAGCGATGTCGGAGATTTGATGTTTTACCTGATTCCTGATACTCCCGGTACACTCGTGAAATGGTCGTACAGGAACATCTCCACTCTATCGCCGACTATCACAGCACTTTCAGACTCCCTTAAATCTTGATAACCTGCCATTATAGCCGCACTACACGATCTAACAACTGCGTCAGACACTTCTCTTATATCATAAGCGTTGCCGAACGCAGCGCCTTATTCTGCATGCATATACCAGTGTATTTGAAATATTTGTTAAGATATAAGAGTTTGGCAGACGTTATTAATTTTTCTGATTACGACGTGTTTGTGTTTGTTCTTGATTCATTAAGCCGTTCATTTCGTTGTTCTTCAGTTTCTCTACTTCTCACTGCTTATTCTCGTTCGAAAAAATGGTTCAAATGGCTAAGAGCAATATGCGACTTAACTTCTGAGGTCATCAGTCGCCTAGAACTTAGAATTAATTAAATGTAACTAACCTAAGGGCATCACACACATCCATGCCCGAGGCAGGACTCGAACCTGCGACCGTAGCGGTCACTCGGTTCCAGACTGCAGCGCCTAGAACCGCACGGCCACTCCGGCCGCCTATTCTCGTTCGTCGGGAACTTAAACATGCTTCGCGCTCTTCACCTGTGTTTTTTTTTTTTTTTAGCTGTTCCTTTTGTTTTCGACGTTTTGCTTCAGGACTGGTAAGAGCTAACCCCTTTTTCGTTTGGGGCTTGTCTAAAATACATATCAAATCAGCTTTCCACTAGAAAATTCACTATGTACACTACACACACTTTCACACTTTATTTTCCATTTATATTCAGTCACTGTATCGCTTTGACTCCTCACACTCCGCTATTTTTATTCCCTCACTGCACCACCTTTTCGGTTCCTCCCTCCGTCACTGATAAGAAACTGACTTTCGAATCCACGACGGGTCTTGCTTTATATACCCCCACCAATGGGTAGCCCCAACAGTGGGGAATTCTAGAACATACCAAAAGGGCTTCGAATGGTTCAGAATGTTCCAGAACATTTCACAACATTCGAGAGTGTTTTGCAACGTTCCACAAAGATGTTCCGGGATATTCTCGAACATTCTGGAATCTTCCGGAATGTTCCATACTGTTCCGGACATTTCAGAACATCTCGGATCATTTTGGATCATTCCAGAACATTATGGAATGCTCTCGAATGTTCTGGAATGTTCTCGAGCACCCTCGAATGTTCTGGAATGTTCTAGAAATTTCTATAGGGTGAAACTTCCTAGCCGTTACGTCTTCAGAAGCACGCCCTTTAGGTAAAAACGAGAACCTTCTGAATGGATGGGGGACAGGGGGCTACCATACCATATAACTCCCTTCACCGTACCGGGACTCGTTTCTTTTAGCGGCAAACACACTGAACACTTACTTTTATAAAATATATTGATTACGTCACTATGTCGTAGAATACGTCGAAACAGGCATAGATCTTGTTGAAACGAGAACTTAGCTGATTAATACGGGATGAAATTATAAAAAGCCAAAATGAAATTAGGAATAACAATAATAATAATAATAACAAAACTGAAATATTGTCGCTATTACGCACCGACTATCCGGGGACACGATACTAGTTCCAGGTTGCCCATCAAACAGCTTCCAGTGGCAACAAAAGATTGATTTTCTATGTTTCGCGTGGTCATTGAGGGAGTGTAAAAATTTTAAAAACTGTCGTATTCTGCTCTTTAGAAGATATAACACTACGTGAAAAGTTTAACACAATAAAACAATTATTACAGTTATAAACTGTGTGTTTGTGTTGAGACAGCGTAACGACGGCACACAAACACCCTTACTTAATTCATCCAGTATTTCAGAGTGAGAGCACTTAGCGAATTCCAGCAAACCTTACACGACATTTCAATAAATTTGGAAATGTGGTAACGTCATATGGCACCAAACTGCTGAGGTCGTCGGCCCCTAAGCTTACCCACTACTTAATCAAACTTACGCTAAGGACTGCACGCACACACCGCTATCCCCCGCGGCCCTCATTCTACAGATTCCAGACAGGTACTGAGAGTGAAAATTATGTCTTAGGATATAAATTTCAGTAAAAAATATTTTATCTGATGAATTCTCATTATGAGTGAATAGAGCACTCAGTATACGCCGTCTCATCTGTTCTTGTAGTGCCCAGTATTAAGCCGTGCGCCATGCAATGGAACCATCACATCGACAGTCCTCTTCCGGCCTGGTGACAAATGTTTTCCTGCTGTGTGCCACCCAGGAAACAGCACGCAGCGTGCTGGAACGTGGGATTTTCACCTCGAATATTGTTACTGTGAAGTCCAAAGCGAAACGGCACTTTAATCATCGTACCAAAGATATTGATGAAGTTCTACGGATGGTGAAATCTCATTCTGTCCTGTATACCAGAATCCCTTGCAGTCCTCACTAAAGAATACTCATAACATATCTTAAGATCTGTACAAATATGTGAGTGGCGTGACTGCGTTGCACTTTTAATCTGCTTCTGAAAATTTCCTCCACTCTCTTCAATATTTTTTTAGCAATAAATTTAAACAGGAGTGTTCTAAGAACACATTTCAGTAACGTTCCGATTCGTAATTTATTTCATAGGCACCTTGAAGTCTTACATATCTCTGCTTTATACTCATTCTTGTAGGGATTTTAAAAATCTGAATATTGCGTACT
Source organism: Schistocerca nitens (assembly GCF_023898315.1). Classification (NCBI taxonomy): domain Eukaryota; kingdom Metazoa; phylum Arthropoda; class Insecta; order Orthoptera; family Acrididae; genus Schistocerca; species Schistocerca nitens. The sequence continues at coordinate 500,387,569 of NC_064619.1, read as the reverse complement.
AAATCGAAATTTGCCCCCTTTTCCTCCACTACACTGCCTCATTCATTCAGTGCTATTTAGATTTTTACCAAAGTTCATCAACTTTTTCTATAGATCCTAACAGTTTCATCAAGCAGTGACCTGGGCGTGTAATTTTACGGAATAATATGTGGTGTTGTTTCCTTTTCTGTATCCTATCAATACTCACTCTTAGCTGCTTTCCTATTCGTAGTGATGGCGACATTATTCTTACAATACGTGTAGTCTCCTACGCAGAAACATTTTCCGAACGAGATGGCACAGTGGTAGGACAGTGGAATCGCTTTAAGAGGATGTTGATTCAAATCAGCATTAGACCACCGAATATTAGGTTCCAGTGGCTTTCCTAAGTCACTTGAGGCAAATGACGAGATAGGTGTTCTGGAAGAGCACGGCTGGTTTCCTTCCCTATCCTTTATCAATTCGAGTTTGTGCTTGAGTTCTTATGACCTCGTCGTCGATGGAACGTTAAATCATAATCTTCCTTCCAGGAATCTTTGTCCTTTTACAATTAATGTTTATGCTATTTCAGCCCAGTGTAAGAGATTTACATGTAATAGCAATGTTCAAAAATATGTTATTTCCTGCTTCAATTTCTTGAAGAAAGGCCCCAATTGTACTACTCCTGACGGATAGGCATTCCAGGGATCTCAGCGACCGACTATGTTGCCTGCAGTGTTTTCCATTAAGGATACGGTTGTTCTGTTATTATCAGAAGTGTGCCTTTAAAGAGCAAAAGTGGTTTAGATGGCAGCATGCGTTTTGCCCCTTTCGGCGACAGTAAATCATCTTAATGCGTCACAGGTCGTCTTGGATCGTTCTCAGTGCCTCCATTGTGATCTGAATATGGCTTTGGCAAAATATTCATTGCATTCGACTCTGTCCTAATGAGTGAGATCGAACATGTGACCTCTCATTTACACAGTTATCTTTTGAAAACATCAACATCGGTACCAATATCACCAAGAATAAAATTGTTTGTTTCGCCATGAAATATTTTGCTTTATCAAGATTTTCTTTGACTGATTGATCCTCCCGCTTTCTTAGTTGGGCACGGACGTTACTGTTGCCTTTTCTTGCATTATTTTGACATGCCATTTCCATTTTACTCTGCAACACAGTTAAAGGATCAGTTTCTTGAAACCCCGCAATTTTCTCCCATTGTAACGCATAAGTTTGAAATTTGGTTCAGACGTGCCTCCAACCGTCGTCTGTAATGGTGAAAACGCGTGCCGCCGTGTGACATCGTTCTCGTACTCAGTGATGCTTCAGATAGCAAGGTGTCGACGCATGCGAGAAAGGACCCAGAGCTCAGATGATCATGTGAGCTGTATGATGGGTTAATGATGTCACACTGACACCAGATACCATCAAAATCCTTCCAACGCCACCTTGGACGTGTCACACGAAGGGAAGGTAGTTACACCACTTGTTACCCACATATCAGCCCTTCGTGTGACGACTATGAGATGGAGGTCAGAACCACGACTCCTAGCGCTGAAATCACGCGGTTTTCTTACGGGTCCGGAGAAAAAGCGTTTAAAACATGCTACCTCTCAGAATCAATACGAAAAGGTCTCAGGAGGTTGGCACAAGGGCGTCAATGAAACCGCCCTTTCACTAAGGGCATTCATTTTCACACATATCGCGCTCGATAACGCTGTTTGCAGTGCGATGTACGACAGGATGAGTTTTCTAATAAACTCAGGCCACTGCTGACGCTCCCCAGACAATCGAACCCTTTCCAAGGACACTGCGGGATTGCAACCCCAAAAACAAAATTTGAACGTGTACCGAAGCGGAGAACGTGTTTACACTGTGCCATTGTTTTGCGCCCTCCTGTGGTGTATGTGCGGAATGTGCAACTTTGAAGCACACGCGAATAATGCGGAAAGTGTTCCTTCAGGGACCTCCCCAGTCCTTTATCTCTATCGATTTCACTTGCACACCTTGGTGAAAATGTCCTTGCTCAATGATATAGATCCACCAATCTCCACTCGCCGACGAGCCAGGCAATCCTTCAAGCGCCTTTCTGATATCCCAGTGGCCAGCAGACGGATATCTGGAGCGGGTTGCTTGGCCCGTCTGCGATTAGGAATTGACGAACGAGCCCAGTGAAGGAGTTCAAATGGCACCGACGGTGACTCCGAACTTGAGAGGATCTTAGAGTGAACCTTTCCGTTTTTGTGCGTGTTAACGTCGCACCCATCCATGCGCACGTCACAGAAGTCTACGAAAATCTATGAACAAGCATTTCTGCTTCGGATCACGTTAAAAATTTCGTCGAATGGTTTTGAACGGTCCCTAATCGTTCAACACTGTATACCAAAGCAGAACTTGGGTCACAATGTGCTCCAAAGGGGTGAGATCACATTCAGTGGTGTTGCAGCTCCGCGATGTCCTTAGAAAACGGTTTAATCGTCCGGAGGGAGGGGGGGGGGGGTGAATTGCAAAATTTGTCAAGAATGTCGTCCTGTTGTACATAGCACTATCAGTTATCGTTTACAAGTGCGAAATGTGTGAAAATGAACGCTCCTAGGGAAGGGATGCTTTCATTGATACCCTTATATATTGCCTCCTGAGGCATTTTCCAGTCGATTTTGAGCGGTGGTGTGTTGAAAACTTTAGCCACCTATAAGAAACCTACGTGATTTCAAGGCTAGGTGGTGTGGTTCTAACAGCCATCTTACAGCCATCAAACGAAGGTGTGAAACGTGTGTAAGAGGCGGCATGATGGCCCTTCCGTCACATGGCACGTCAACAGTGGTACTGGGCAGACTTGTGGTGAAATATGGAGCCAATGTGACACCATTAACCCACCTTACAGCTCACATGATATTCTGAGCTCTGGCCATTTTTTGGCTTGTGTCGACGCCTTGCTGTTTCAAATGTCACAGGGTGCCATGCTTTGGCACCATACAGATGAAATTAAGCAAATTTCAAACTTCTGCGTCGCAATGGGAAACAATTACGGGGTTTAAAAAAGTGATCTTTTAATCGTGCTGCGCAATGTAGATTACGTACTTTACTGTCTCTTCACTGAAATTAATATGTTTAATACAGTCTCGGTATTTGCAGTTCTCTTCGTATGAGGCAATGTGGCGTCAACTGCTGCTCTCAGAAAAATCATCTGTGCACTTCTTCCCTTTCGGTCTGTTGCATAGTAAGCGTCCAACTTTCATTTTCATACGAGAACGTTGGTACTTCCATTACTTTATGTAGTTTAAATAATGTATCTCCTCTTCACTGTAATTCACCAAATCATATAGGGACAGTCATAGTCCGTTATACTAATATAACATGGGGTGAAGAACGGAAAGAAGGTGGGAGATAGTTAGAGACTAGCCCACTACAGAAATACAAATTCACGACCGAGGCTGATGTTGTAAATGTTTCTGAAAACTGTGGTTTTACTGGTAGCTATACGTTAAATATATTGATGAACGTGCTAATTGTTGAAAGTCGGGTAGATGCCGACCTCGGGAAAGATTAGTTTTGGTTTCAGAGAAATGTATGAACATGCGAGGCAACACTAGCTGTATGACTTATCTTACAAGATGGACCGAAGAAAGGTACACCTACATTCATAGCATATGAAAATTGAGAGACAGCTTCAAACAAAGTTGAGTAAATACGCTGCTTGAAATTCTGAACGTTGCAGGCATGACGGTATTGGGACTGACATGTTATCTACAAGCTGTACAGAAGCCAGACTACAGTCAGAAATTACCATGGAAGACAATAATTGAGGTGTGACTGCGACGCAGATGTAGCCTATGTCCCAAGTTGTTCAGTCTGCCCACTGAGCAAGTAGTAAAGAAAACCAAACGGAAATTTGGAAAGGGAATCAAAGTTCACGGAGCAGTAATTCTGTGAGAGACTGAAAAGGACATTGAGGATTAGCTGGACGGAGTAAGTAATGTCTTGAGAAGAGATTTGAAGATGAATACGAATAAAAGTAAAACAAATTAAAACACATGATGGTGTGGGAATTAGAGTAAAAATGAGACACGAAAAATAGTACATGAACTTCATTGTTAGTGTTGCAATATAACTGACAGTGGTCGATGTATAGAAGATGTAAAAGTCAGACTAACAATAGCAAGAGAAGCATTCCTGCAAAAGAGAAATTTGTTAATACTGAATATAAAATTAAGTGTTCAAAAGTCGTTTCTCAAAATATGGTACCCTGTATATAACCCTGTACGGAAGAGGAGGTTGAATGAAAAGTTGTGCAGACAAGGAAGGAATAGACGCTTTGGAAACGAATTGTTACTCCAGAGTGCTGAATGTTAGATGATGAGATCAATCCGGTAATGAAAGGCATAGTGGGGGGAAGGGGTGTGGGACCGTAGAGGAAGACCACAGCTTGCGTGAAGTAAGGGGATTCAAATGGACGTTAATTGCAGTAGTTATGCAGAGCTAAACTGGCTTGCTCAGGATACACTAGCATGCAGAGCTGCATTAAACTAGTCTTTGAACTGACGACAATAAAAACAATTCTGAAAGAAATAAGCTGATAAATGGTTCAAATGGCTCTGAGCATTGTGGGACTTAACTTCTGAGGTCATCAGTCCCCTAGAACTTAGAACTACTTAAACCTAACTAACCTAAGGACATCACACACATCCATTCCCGAGGCTGGATTCGAACCTGCGACCGTAGCGGTCGCGCGGTTCCAGACTGTAGCGCCTAGAACCTCTCGGCCACTCCAGCCGGCCTAAGCTGATAAGTTCCTGTAATTAATGTCATTACTATTGTTTCCCTTGAACATTGGTGATGTCGTTGGGGTCGTATCTATGGTACTAGGCTGTTGCCTGCTTGATTTTTCTTGGGCTGGTTATAGCCACCTGCGCCTTAACTGTACTAGAAGTTTGCGTCCCTCAGTTTGAGCAACTCCGGTACTTGGTGGGAGGTGGGCCACGTAAGTGCTTAAATATACTTGATGTCCACCGTGCGCCAACAGGATCCAGGAGCATATGACTATAAATTATTCTGCAGCTTTAATGCAGTATTTTACTTCCATGTGTCTCGTCTGAAAGTTAAATCTTGTCGCGTAGTTACCACATAAATGTGTGTGACAGCTGTCAGGGGGTCTCCTGGTTTCCGTTTCAGTTATTGCTGAATAAATATTGTTGCCTGTGCTCAGAGTATACATTTAAAGGGCCTAATAACTGACACACAATTAACACAGATCATTTCAGCCAACTACCATCATATATGTGTTTGTCAATGGGATCCTAAGTGAAGAAACACTGTCTCCTCAAGCTCACACATAGATACGTAGAATATGCTGCACAGAAACATACTGTAAGATGTATCTGTTGTCCATCCCAGAAATTCACGCAGGCAATTATTCGAAAAATTAGGCGTAGTGACAAAAGTCTCTCGATACATTTACTCTGTTATGAGCCTTTTCCTTAAGAACTAGGCAGAATTGGATCATAATAAAGTTTATAAACATAACACTACGGAGAAAACAGTCTCCTCTATTCGCTTCTAAACATTAACAGAAAGCAACGACGTATGCAGCCAAAGAAAAAAAAAAAAAATTTTGATCGCCTGCCTTGTGAATTAAAGTTTTAAAATGAAATAGAAATCATCTCTATTGAACAACTGCTTCTAGTCCGTAGATTACCTGGGTAGATAGTGTTTCTATCAGTCTCGGCGATGTTTACAAGATTTGGTTTTTGTTAGCTCACACTAGGTCAAAAATGGTTCAAATGGCTCTGAGCACTGTGGGACTTTTCTGAGGTCATCAGTCCCCTAGAACTTAGAACTCCGTAAACCTAACTAACCTAAGGACATCACACACATCCATACCTGAGGCATGATTCGAACCTGCGACCGTAGCGGTCGCGCGGTTCCACACTGAAGCGCCTAGAACCGCTCGGCCACACTGGCCGGCTACACTTGGTCAGTCTTCTCGTACAGCATGTAGGTCACTGTGCAAATCATATTAAGAACTCAGTCGATTTTATCTGCCAAATTAACTGTCTTCGACTTATTGATGTTATAATGGTCAGTTTTGACGTGGTGGCGCTGTTTACGAATGAGTCTATCAAACGCTCTTTGGACATAGTAATCCAATTATTTGAAAGTGACGTGATCTGTCTGTTTAGGCGCAATCTTACCTCATCTTATTATTTATACAATGGCTAGTATTACAATTAAATACAATGGGATGGGTTGTGCTGCCATGGGTAGTCTATTAGATCCAGCAGTTGCAAATCTCTTTATACAGAAGTTCGATGAAATTTTCCCATTAATTCTCTCGATAAACAGTGTACATGTTCGTAATTTCGCGCCGTGGACGCGAAAAACAGTATTAACAGCGCCCTCTAGTTCCTTATGGATCTAGAAAAAGACGTCGCCTTGCCCTTCCTCGACATCCTCTTCTGTCGCCAATTTTGTCCACCAGGTGCAACTCTGGCGCTGTACAGCGTCTCATCGACATCTCTTTTGCTGAATTGAACAAAAAGCGTAAGCGGCTGTTAATTATAAAATCAACATTATGCCCTTTCCATTTGTTTGATCTTTCCTGCGCCCGCATCTCGTGGTCGTGCGGTAGCGTTCTCGCTTCCCACGCCCGGGTTCCCGGGTTCGATTCCCGGCGGGGTCAGGGATTTTCTCTGCCTCGTGATGGCTGGGTGTTGTGTGCTGTCCTTAGGTTAGTTAGGTTTAAGTAGTTCTAAGTTCTAGGGGACTTATGACCACAGCAGTTGAGTCCCATAGTGCTCAGAGCCATTTGATCTTTCCTGCCCTTTCTTAATACATTGTGGCGCAGTGGTTAGCACACTGGACTCGCATTCGGGAGGACGATGGTTCAATCCCGTCTCCGGCCATCCTGATTTAGGTTTTCCGTGATTTCCCTAAATCGTTTCAGGCAAATTCCGGGATGGTTCCTTTGAAAGGGCACGGCCGATTTCCTTCCCAATCCTTCCCTAACCCGAGCTTGCGCTCCGTCTCTAATGACCTCGTTGTCGACGGGACGTTAAACACTAACCACCACCACCACCACCATCTTAATACATTGCACATGCAAACAATTCTGTATGTATTTCTTGCATTCACAGCGTCAAATGTGCACCCGGTGGCCAAAATTGGAGCATTTTTTTCAGTGTAAATCGGTTCCGCATTAACGTGATGGAAAATCTACCATGTTTGTCTGCCATACCATAATTACAGCCCACACTGAACCTCTGTGAATGCTGCACTTTAATTGAAGTATACAGTACTTTACATCCATAAATTGTTTGCATTTTTACATATTGTCAAAAATTTCATTTCTGTTTTCCTCAAATTGACTATGTCACCCCTCATTCATCACTTGTTGCGTTTCTACTGTTCCACATATTCTTTTTTGGTCATCAGTCTACTGATTGGTTTGATACGGCCCGCCACGAATTCCTTTCCTGTGCTAACCTCTTCATCTCAGAGTAGCACTTGCAACCTACGTCCTCAATTACTTGCTTGACCTATTCCAATCTCAGTCTTCCTCTACAGTTTTTGCCCTCTACAGCTCCCTCTAGTACCATGGAAGTCATTCATTCCCTCATGTCTTAGCAGGTGTCCTATCATCCTGTCCCTTCTCCTTATCAGTGTTTTCCACATATTCCTTTCCTCTCCGATTCTGCATAGAACCTCCTCATGCCTTACCTTATCAGTCCACCTAATTTTCAACATTCATCTATAGCACCACATCTCAAATGCTTCGATTCTCTTCTGTTCCGGTTTTCCCACAGTTCATGTTTCACTACCATACTCCAGACGTACATCCTCAGAAATTTCTTCCTCAAATTAAGGCCGGTATTTGATATTAGTAGACTTCTCTTGGTCAGAAATGCCTTTTTTGCCATAGCGAGTCTGCTTTTGATGTCCTCCTTGCTCCGTCCGTCATTGGTTATTTTACTGCCTAGGTAGCAGAATTCCTTAACTTCATTGACTTCGTGACCATCATTCGTGATGTTAAGTTTCTCGCTGTTCTCATTTCTAATACTTCTCATTACCTTCGTCTTTCTCCGATTTACTCTCAGACCATACTGTCTACTCATTAGACTGTTCATTCCGTTCAGCAGATCATTTAATTCTTCTTCACTTTCACTCAGGATAGCAATGTCATCAGCGAATCGTATCATTGATATCCTTTCACCTTGTATTTTAATTCCACTCCTGAACCCTTCTTTTATTTCCATCATTGCTTCCTCGATGTACAGATTGAAGAGTAGGGGCGAAAGGCTACAGCCTTGTCTTACACCCTTCTTAATACGAGCACTTTGTTCTTGATCGTCCACTCTTATTATTCCCTCTTGGTTGTTGTACATATTGTATATGACCCGTCTCTCCCTATAGCTTACCCCTACTTTTTTCAGAATCTCGAACAGCTTGCACCATTTTATATTGTCGAACGCTTTTTCCAGGTCGACAAATCCTATGAAAGTGTCTTGATTTTTCTTTAGCTTTGCTTCCATTATTAGCCGTAACGTCAGAATTGCCTCTCTCGTCCCTTTACTTTTCCTAAAGCCAAACTGATCGTCACCTAGCCCATTCTCAATTTTCTTTTCCATTCTTCTGTATATTATTCTCGTAAGCAGCTTCGATGCATGAGCTGTTAAGCTGATCGTGCGATAATTCCCGCACTTGTCAGCTCTTGCGGTCTTCGGAATTGTGTGGATGATGCTTTTCCGAAAGTCAGATGGTATGTCGCCAGACTCATATATTCTACACACCAACGTGAATAGTCGTTTTGTTGCCACGTCCCCCAATGATTTTAGAAATTCTGATGGAATGTTATCTATCCCTTCTGCCTTATTTGACCGTAAGTCCTCCAAAGCTCTTTTAAATTCTAATACTGGATCCCCTATCTCTTCTAAAGCGACACCTGTTTCTTCTTCTATCACATCAGACAAATCTTCACCCTCATAGAGGCTTTCAATGTATTCTTTCCACCTATCTGTTCTCTCCTCCGCATTTAACAGTGGAATTCCCGTTGCACTCTTAATGTTACCACCGTTGCTTTTAATGTCACCAAAGGTTGTTTTGACTTTCCTGTATGCTGAGTCTGTCCTTCCGACAATCATATCTTTTTCGATGTCTTCACATTTTTCCTGCAGCCATTTCGTCTTAGCTTCCCTGCACTTCCTATTTATTTCATTCCTCAGCGACTTGTGTTTCTGTATTCCTGATTTTCCCGGAACATGTTTGTACTTCCTCCTTTCATCAATCAAATGGTTCAAATGGCTCTGAGCACTATGGGACTCAACTGCTGTGGTCATAAGTCCCCTAGAACTTAGAACTACTTAAACCTAACTAACCTATGGACATAACACACATCCATGCCCGAGGCAGGATTCGAACCTGCGACCGTAGCGGTCGTGCGGTTCCAGACTGTAGCGCCTTTAACCGCTCGGCCACTCCGGCCGGCTTTCATCAATCAACTGAAGTATTTCTTCTGTTACCCATGGTTTCTTCGCAGCTACCTTCTTTGTACCTATGTTTTCCTTCCCAACTTCTGTGATGGCCCTTTTTAGAGACGTCCATTCCTCTTCAACTGTACTGCCTACTGCGCTATTCCTTATTGCTGTATCTATAGCGTTAGAGAACTTCAAACGTATCTCGTCATTCCTTAGTACTTCCGTATCCCACTTCTTTGCGTATTGATTCTTCCTGACTAATGTCTTGAACTTCAGCCTACTCTTCATCACTACTATATTGTGATCTGAGTCTGTATCTGCTCCTGGGTACGCCTTACAATCCAGTATCTGATTTCGGAATCTCTGTCTGACCATGATGTAATCTAATTGAAATCTTCCCATATCTCCCGGCCTTTTCCAAGTATACCTCCTCCTCTTGTGATTCTTGAACAGGGTATTCGCTATTACTAGCTGAAACTTGTTACAGAACTCAATTAGTCTTTCTCCTCTTTCATTCCTCGTCCCAAGTCCATATTCTCCTGTAACCTTTTCTTCTACTCCTTCCCCAACAACTGCATTCCAGTCGCCCATGACTATTAGATTTTCGTCCCCCTTTACATACTGCATTACCTTTCAATATCCTCATACACTTTCTCTATCTGTCCATCTTCAGCTTGCGACGTCGGCATGTATACCTGAACTATCGTTGTCGGTGTTGGTCTGCTGTCGATTCTGATTAGAACAACCCGGTCACTGAACTGTTCACAGTAACACACCCCCTGCCCTACCTTCCTATTTATAACGAATCCTACACCTGTTATACCATTTTCTGCTGCTGTTGATATTACCCGATACTCATCTGACCAGAAATCCTTGTCTTCCTTCCACTCAACTTCACTGACCCCTACTATATCTAGATTGAGCGTTTGCATTTCCCTTTTCAGATTTTCTAATTTCCCTACCACGTTCAAGCTTCTGACATTCCACGCCCCGACTCGTAGAACGTTATCCTTTCGTTGATTATTCAGTCTTTTTCTCATGGTAACCTCCCCCTTGGCAGTCTCCTCCACATATTTTCCTGTTTTGGACAATTCCTTCTGGATGTTACAATTTTCGCAAGCTGTAGTGTATCACAACTTTGACCGACGCAGTAGTGGAAGATGTGAGAGAATGCTACTATCCAGATCGCGCCCGATGCTCGAAGGGAAACATCAGAAGTATGATACATGCGAAGAAAGCCTTGTTCAGTAAAGCAACTTATTGTTGTTAGATGTCGATGTTGAAATGTCGAAGGAGTTTCTTAAAGGATACATCTGAAAAAGGTGCAGCACTTGGTAGAAGTCTCACTGCACCATCGAAAATGTGGAGAAGAAGACACTGGAAGCATTTGAATCTTGGTCCTATCAGAGAGTGTTAAAAGTTAACTGGACAGCTAAAATATGAAATGGAGAAGTACTGAAAGGAGTAGATGGGGAAAGAATCTATGGAAGACTCTTCCGAGAAAAAGTGACAGATTAGAGACACTGGAATGGCCGATAAAGGGGAAAGAAGATGAGCAAAACAGATTATAGGGGATAACGTATACAATAGTTTCATCTAAATGAAACTATTAGCCTAAGATTGGAAAAAATCGATGACAGAGTCAAACTTGTAAATACTGATGAACTGAAAGGAAAAAAAAAAACTATTATCATGTAGAAGTCTTTCAGTTTTGTTTGCATTTATTGGCCGGTTGTGCGTGCTGTAGTGTCAGAATTATTTCGGTTGTCAGACAAGCGTCAAACATCAAATGAAGATCCGTGCATTGTAAGGGATATAATTAAATTCGCTTCAGTGAGTCTTCTGAACTGTGTTAAGCCTCTTGCGTGCGGATGTGAAGGGACTGCATAGCGCTGCCTCATTTAATCCCACAAACCTGCTGCCCGCTGCAGGGGGTCCTCTGCTCCCTTTGTAGCTCCCAGTGGCAGTCGCTGCCGTGCACCGGCATTCCTCATAAAGGATTCTCACGTGAATTACGTACCGCTCAACACCCTGTCCCATCTGTTGGCATCTATTCTATTCATAACAATAGCATCGGAGTCTTTGTTGTTTGCCTCTGCTGTTGTCCCACAGCACGTCTGTCTGGCCCTAGCCGGTATTTGTCGACAACCAACATAGCTACTGCGTGTGAACGGATATTCATTGTCATCGTACCCTTGCGCTTTATATGTTGACCTGGCAACATTTAGGCTGTGTCCACTTGTCGTGACAGGCTACCTCTTCCTCTTTTTCAGACTTATGACTGGTGACGAGGACTATGCCTAAGGCATTTAACTTTTATTTTGGATGCAGTCGCTTTAAAAGGTGCGGAAAAACAACCAAAACGGTGTGTAATATTATTGATGATGATATAAAACGCAATGGAATTAATGTTGGCATAAACTGTACATCGCAACAATATGCGTGAAGTGTTTGCGGGAAAAAAATGATACATAAGACATCCCTAACTCGAAACAGGGAAAGATGGATTGTAAAGCATACTCAGGAGTAACTGAAATCGAAATGTAGCAATATTGGGTAAACTAAGAAATCGCAATATGCAACACGAAGGGAACTCCGGAATCGATCGTAGTTGTCACTACCTTGCAGAGACATGGCTGGTTTAGAAAGTGGAAATTTCTACTTCCGCAAGCTTAATAAATTCTATGGTACAGATAAATTGTGCGTACTCAACCACTGTTTTAGAATATCATGAATCACTCCACTCTCGGTGTCTAGAGATTAGCGTTACTGCCTCACGATCAGGGGGTCCCTGGTTGGGGTCCTGGCCGAATCGAATATTTTCTTCACTCGGGGACTGTTTGTTTGTGTTGTCCTAATCATTTCATCTTCATCATAAAGAAGTGCAAGTCGCCGAAGTTTTGTCCAATAGGCTTGGACCAGGCGGCCAAACAACCTCCATACGGGGTCTCCCTCCAAAGCCATATTATATAATCAATATTATATATTAACAGCCAACCAATAATATTTGTCTGAAACGATGAGATGAGAGCGACAAGGTAATAATACAATATTTTACAGCTTATAATCACAAAACTATATTTTTGCACTAACTGCTGCGCTGCCTAGAGCCCAAACTCTAGGAGAAAGTTGTAAATTAATTAAAGAAGAAACAGAAATACAGCTTCAAACAGACAAGATCGCTATTGTACAGTATTTATTGTGATGAATGGTTTCGGCAAACTACGTTGCCATCATCAGAGTTATAAAGCGCAAATCAACATGTTCAAGCTCACTGTGTTCAGATGTAAAGGGGGTCCGCAGCTCGTGGTCGTGCGGTAGCGTTCTCGCTTCCCACGCCCGGGTTCCCGGGCTCGATTCCCGGCGGGGTCAGGGATTTTCTCTGCCTCGTGATGACTGGGTGTTGTGTGATGTCCTTAGGTTAGTTAGGTTTAAGTAGTTCTAAGTTCTAGCGGACTCATGACCATAGATGTTAAGTCCCATAGTGCTTAGAGCCATTTGAACCATGTAAAGGGGGCGTAATACGATTTTACATAAACAGGTAATGTACCATGGAATATAGCATACCTTTTCCAGTACATTGCACTTAATCTTGATCAAATGCATACTATGCCATGTTATTGCATAGAACCTGACAACAGTAGTGCAGTAGCAAGTCGAGCATAAAATAACATAAAACAACATACATACTGCAATGATTATACAAGCTCAAAAAATGGCTCTGAGCACTATGGGGCTTAACATCTGAGGTCATCAGTGCCCTAGAACTTAGAACTACTTAAACCTAACTAACCTAAGGACAGCCTGAGGCAGGATTCGATCCTGCGACCGTTGCAGTCGCGCGGTTCCGGTCTGAAGCTCCTAGAACCGCTCAGCCACCGAGGCGGCTACAAGCTCATGTTCGTATATTAGCAGAACGAAGAAAGAGTCTCAAGTAAACATCACTGACGTTTCAATCAACCACCAGATGACACTGTGGTAGTCGTTAAAAACAAAAATACGTCGTTTCATATAAAGTATAAAGGCAAACCAACAATCCAAAAATGTTAGGCTGCTGAAATAACAATAAACAATCCAAATCAGAGTATTTTACACATATTTTGTTATAAAAATTTTAATTAATTTACATAAAATCTAAAACCATCTTAAAAACATAACAGGACGCACTGTACGTTAAAAATCTCTTTTAATGCCCAAAAATTGAAGCCCATCATATGGTATGTTCGTATTATAAAACAAATACAATAAAAATGTGTATGTTAATATGAAGGCAGCATAAAGCCTCGATAGTTATACAGTCTTTGTTGTTCGGTAACTCGATGTAGTTAAGTGGACATGGAAGAAATCTCAAAGGGAACATTAAGTGTTCCACACATAACCACCACAAACAACCATACAATGAAATCACTTACTGGCATTATGCGTATCACAATATTTACACTATCAACGTGTACCTCCATGTTTAGGTACTAGCATTTTGCTCTTACTGTGAAACACATGGTTGACAAGGCCACAGGAATAAACAGTGTAATCCTGAAGCTTGCTATGTAATACAATAAAAATAACCTTGTTATGTAATATAATCAGCTATTGTACTTATAAGAATCATGAACAAGTCGTTACAGTCATAACAGGGCCATGTAGCTTGCTACATACAATTCACTCGTTTTAAGCTGTCAACTTGCATCTCAAGGTTTAGGTAGTAGGATAGTGCTCGTGGTGTAACTGTTAAACAGGAATTGACAGGGACAAACAGAACAAAGAACATTGTCCCAAAAACTGTCATGTAATGTTTAATATTTCTATATATTTTGCAAATTAATAACTACCAAAACGAAATGTGACCAAAAATGCCAACTTAATAGTGTGTCACCCAGTGTATACATGATACGTGACGTAAGTGCTAAGAGATTGCAGAGCTCTCTCACTTCTGATTTGGTGTCATGCTGCGTAATGTTCTTAGGGAAGTTGATCTTTATTACTTGGTTGCTACAACTCGATACGATCTGACTTCAAACATTTGTAGGTAACGCTCTTGCATATGTGCTCTATGAAGGAAAACTGGTAAGCTTTACCTGCATTCAAGGGAATAGGGTGCCGTTTTAAATGACTGCAGTAACAGCATACGGCAATTGAAGGCCAAGGGGAATTTTTCTTCTACAGAACCTGGATGTAAACATTTCCTGACGGACGAGTTCCGCGGTCTCATTGTGTAGACACGTTGGATGGCGCCAGTCGGTCGGGGGCCGCGTCCAGGTAGGCTGACTAGCGCCGAGGAGACGTGGCTACAATGGGCAAAGCATTGAAGACTGGCAATAAAGCGGAGGATGGGACCTTGTTAGGCAGGAAGCCGGCGAGACAACTGTGAGGTTTCTGTGAATTTTCTGTGGGACAGGTCACTGGCGCCCATACGTCCAGACTCTGTTACAAAACATATTTGTGGAGGCACGAGGTTTTTAGCGAGTTTATGGCCATTCTTTGGAAAGTTCCAAATGGATGGAACAGGGGAGATAACAGTCTTTTTATGGAAAGCTGTGGTTCCATCCTGGTCATGTTGTTAGCAAAAGACATGGTGTAAACGAGTGGGAAAGAGGCTACAAAGCTGAATCTTTTTTTCCCCTTTTCTCCCAATTAACTTTAAAATCTGTGATTGGTAAAATCTGTGTAAGCAGAGAAACAGGCAGTCTTCCGTCTTCGAATGCGGAACTCCAGCTCGTGATTGGATTGTGCTAAAGTGGGAGTAGTCTAGGATGTAAATGTGCTTTGCTACCGAGCTGGGGAGGAAAGCGGAGAGAAAGAGAAGACACTCTTTTACCGATGCCTCGCTAGCAAAGACCTGAAGGTCTCTACCTAAATGGTGAGACTTGCGTCCTTTGTTAGTGTGCCAATTATAGCCTGTGCCAATCAGCTTCTGAACCATCAGAGGTACTGCTTCTAGCACCACGCACATGAGTGATACATGGGTGTACTTATTTGTCTTGAGTCGGCCGTCTAAACATTTGACATACTCCGTCACGCATTGTCGTGGGATGGAGTCAAATTGGTTTGTCATACCAGCAAATGGGCCCATCTGCACACTGGAATCCACCGGGGTTTCAGAAGCTCATACGGAAGTACCTGCATTCCTAATAAGTCGAACGGGAGGAAGACTGCGTACTTGCATTTTTCGGGGGCACCATTAATAACAGATTGCTGCCGTCCATGACTTCAGTCGCCAAACGCATCGTGTGGTGCCGCCCTGACCAGTGGAAGGGTAAAGTGTTCGCTGATAAGGCGTAGGGCTCCAATATATGTTTTTCAGCACCCTGTTCTTTAGAACCATATTTTTATTTTTGGAATAGTAGAATACAGATGCTTGATGGTTTTGTGCCATACCCCAGATGAATAAAAAAGCACATAATAAACCCGCCTCCATAGCTGACAGTCAGTGATCAAAGTCTCTGGCAGGTTTTCGGAGGACCTGAGTTCGATTGCAATACTTCCAAGGATTTTCCTTGGTGAGAGGATTGAACTGGGGTGCACTAAACCTCACGAGGCCAGTTTAGGAGCTGTTTGAATGAGAAGCAGCAGCTCCACGGTCAAAAAAGCTGGCAACGGTAGGCAGAACGGTATACTGACTGCATCCAATGACAGCATAGTCTGAGGATGACATGGCAGATGGTCGATGCCAACTGATCAATCAGGGCCAGAAATCACAGCTTTGCTTTGCTTTATATGTATTAACAAAGAAAAGTGCAATGCCTGGAATATATTAAAAAATGGTTCAAATGGCTCTGAGCACTATGGGACTCAACTCCTGTGGTCATTAGTCCCCTAGAACGTAGAACTAGTTAAACCTAACTAACCTAAGGACATCACACACATCCATGCCCGAGGCAGGATTCGAACCTGCGACCGTAGCAGTCGCACGGTTCCAGACTGCGCGCCTAGAACCGCGAGACCACCGCGGCCGGCGGAATATATTACTGTGCTATCATGGATACAGCGCTGTTCCATTGGTGGTATTTTCATTTCCTGTCGTCTGCTTTGAGCAGTACTGCCAAGCCATATAGAGGGCACAATTGTGCTAGCTCGACCAAAGGCCCCATGAAAGCCTGGCGGCAGAGTTCCTTGGGCTGAGGAGAGATGAATCGACATCGAGCAGGTGCCCGAAACTGTAATAGCAGCCAGGGGAGAACACTGATCTCGCCTGCCGATCAAGGTGGCAGTGTTGCTCAATATCATGAGGACCCGACACCATAACTATGTCAACTGTAGTTGCGAAATAGCTACTACCTACTTGTGAGTAGCTTTGGAGCTGTTGGAAGCAACCTGTGACTAGGTTAGAGGTCATTTATCACTTGTCATTTGAAGAAAACATGCGGAGCTTGGTTTGATTTTTAAAAACAGTATTGACATATGATTTTATTGTTTTCAATTGAACTATGATGCTTGATAATTATTGTGAAATGTTTTTAATAAATATAGTGAAGGATAAACCATGTAATCAGCCCAGTCCTTCCACTCATCTGTCACCCAGTTACACAATGGTCCACATCGAAAGCACCTTGTATAACAGCGTTTCCCACCATTCATTGGTGCCTTCGATTAACATGTCCCAGTCTGTGGTTTTTGCTTTTGTCAGCGTAACGAACAGCCTGAACCGATCATAGCGTTGCTTATAACTTCTTGCATAATTGTGCCCTCAACATATACAACTACCTAGAACTATCGTCTTGACCTTTCTGAATATTATTTATAAATTGTGCTCCATCACACAGTAAGCAGACTCACTGTACTTCTGATACCTTGCACATACTATGGTAATGGCTCTTTGGTTTGTTGTAGTTCCTCCAATAGTATTTCTGCCCTAATTCCTGCAGTGCACTCGGGGGTATCAATTTATTGCACAAATACTGATGGAATTCATGGAGACTTTACTGGTGCCACCATACGTTTGTGAGAGGTGAGTGATATTATTTATTATTAAAGAAAAGATACACAGCAAAAGATTTCCATTGGGAGATGCAGAAATTCGATGGCACTGTTATACACCAGAAATTTTCCCCTCTAAACTGTAAAGATCAGACAGTATCCCAAACTTCTCTAGAAGATGGAGCCTTAAAATAAGAAGCAGAGCACTAAAATTTTAAATTGTCTTCCATTTATCTGTTAAGCAAAGCACTGAACAGCCGCCTGGGTTGAATTGTCCGCTTACACATATTATTAAAATTACTCATTTTCATAGCCGATATCGTTAACCCACTACAGTGGCTCCGTGCTCAATCCAGGTTCAGCCAGTTCGAATCCTGCTGATATATATATGTGTGTGTGTGTGTGTGTGCCTGTGTGTTTGTGTACTGTAATGACGATTACCTGCTCGACATGTGCAGTGTACTTAAACTATCAGTCTTCTGGTAGTCACGTCCGCTATATCAAGGTGATCCAGAGATGTGTATGGACAAAAAAATTAATTTGGGAGCATGTTGGATGCTGTAGCAGGTAGAAATGGAAAGAGCGACACAAAACATAATGAAATGGACTATAGAAGCACACCAGGACACATCACGTAAATACCGTGTAAAATTGCCTCTAGCTTTGATAATGGCCTCGTTGAGGAAGAGAGCCTACAAGTATCTTCAGGTATGGCATATGCAGATGAGACCACTAAACATTCACCACTAAACACTCACGGCCCGTAATGCAGGGCTGCCGTTAGCACACTGTGCTTACAGCTGTAGTTCATGCAAACAGACGTGACCACTGTAACTGAGTTGAGGCATATAGTGTGACCCGAAGAGTCAAAAATTTTGTTTCTTTTCAGATGACGCACGGCGTCCATTGCATCGGCGGTCGAATGAAATGTTTAACGCGTTGTGTGGCGGGTGTAGTTCATGCTGGAGGACGTTCTGTGATGTTTTGGGGTTGCTTTTCGCGCCACGATCTGCTCCCACGCTTTCAGGTTACCGTGAACAACCGTTCAATTGTGTGAACCGCTGTGTCAAGGTGGATTAGTGCCTAATGCACCTGCCTGGTAATCAGGAGGCGCGGGCTCGATTCCCGGCCTTGCTACAACTTTTCACTCGCCGCTTCAGTTTACGTACATACTAAATTTCACAATTTTAGGTGACCACGTGCTGCCCTTTCTCCTACACCTTCATGATGAGTGTCCAGAATTGTAAAACAATACAGGTTTATCATGTAGCCCTAGAAAACGCAGTTTCCTCCAGAAAGGTTAAATTTAAAGAAAAAATACAAAACAAAAATATATTTAACATCACTTCAGTGCTTCGTAGAAAGTATGTATGACATATTTCTGTTATTCAAAAACGTGTTTCTGTTATTCATAGACAACTGTCACGTATATCAATAATAACAGGAAACTATTGCCTTTGATCATGATGAAGAATGTTCTATGAAGTACAAAATAACAGCTATACTTACATAGATTGTTTTATGTATGTGCATGTAAATTATACTTGCACCAAAAGTAATTTCTTTAGATACATAAAAGCGCAGGAGTTAAGCGATCAACTAATTTTTATTACTTAGAAAAGGGAATTTATATTTTGTAAAGATATGAAATACACAATCAACTAACACTGAACGCTGATTTCCTATGGGCACTCCCGTCTTCAAAGATGAGGACGGTCCTGAATGAGATTTTCACTCTGCAACGGAGTGTGCGCTGATATGAAACTTCCTGGCAGATTAAAACTGTGTGCCGGACCGAGACTCGAACTCGGGACCTTTGCCTTTCGCGGCCAAGTGCTCTACCAACTGAGCTACCCAAGCACGACTCACGCCCCGTCCTCACAGCTTTACTTCTGCCAGTACCTCGTCTCCTACCTTCCAAACTTTACAGAAGCTCTCCTGCGAACCTTGCAGAACTAGCACTCCTGAAAAGTGGACGGTCCTGTTTGATGAAAACTGAAGTACCCTATCGTACGTTGACTGGCCCACTAAATCCATAGAAGATTTCTGCGGTTGTTTCTAACAATGGGTGAAACGTAGCTATCAAAGACCCTGTACTTCACTAGCTCTACCTGACCTAATTGTCTATGAGTGTTTACTAGAATTTTATTATGTTTTTATAGTATGTGACAATAACAGTCAAGAATATGAATTTTGTTTGCCTCTTTTGTTAACTTCAAGGAGACAGGTAAGTCGATAGTTGTTTCTCAGGCAGAGTGAATCAATGCTGCTACTTATAATGTTATTAACTTATCGTAATGATCGTTTCGACCTATCCTCTAGTAAGCAAAATTCTATAATTCCATCCAAATCATTGAACGTCATACATTCGCCGTCGAATTCTGCATCCTTTTACCTTCGTCTGTCATATCACCAAATTCCCACCCCTCCTCGGCCACATCAAATACTTTCACATATCTTACACAACCCACAAACTAGATTCAAATATCCCAATGTTTACCCTCTGATCATCGGATCTAGTATGCTGCCGCGCTCTTACACACCCCATCGTATCCACACCTACACACATTCAATTCCGCTGCCGAATGTAACTTCAACCGACTCCCTCTCTTAGACAGTGAGGTTTGTGGCTCCCGTCTCCCATTTCTATGACTCCTCATCGGTTCTTCTCTTTTCTCCAGTGTTCTGCCTACACGACAAACTCATCCTCCCATACTTCTTCTCATCCTGTTCTCCATTGTTCATATCCAGTAGATCCCATACTTTACCGTCCACGCTTCGTATCCCTATTACGCAGTGAAAATTTAAAGCACTCTTAAATTAATCCCGAAGAAGTTTCATAGTGACATTCAGTTAATTCATTGAAAACACAAACTGAAATCATAAAATGCAGTTATTATAATAAGCTGACTTTTAGAGTAATTTAACCCTCCATAGTAACCATAGCCCTATAAAACATTTCTGAGAGCAGCTGATCCAGTACATTAAAACCAAAAACACATATATTCCGAAGGCCCCCCACCCCAACTTCAAATTAATAAGCTGTCAGAGGTGACTCTGCCATAAAATAAGCAACAATAGCTTTGTTTCGTATTACTAAAACATCTATTAACGAATGCTTACAACTAAATACATAAGACAGCAATAGAACCTCATGTTTCTTTGATTGACGAGATGTTCCTCTGGTAGAATTCCATAACAGTGTATCTGAGTGAGATCATTCCCAAAAATGTCATGCATCGAACTTCTACATCTACATGGATACTCTCCAAATCACATTCAAGTGCCTGGCACCTTACATACAATTTCGGTTCTGTAGCACCAGAAGATACGGTGACGCTCAACGGTTTACAGTAGCACATAACGAGCTCCATCCCGGAAGAAAGAAACACTAGACACTTATCGATAACAAAACCCCTGTCGATTCGCAGGCCGGCCGGCGTGGCCGTACGGATCTAGGCGCTTCAGTCTGGAACCGCGTGACCGCAACTGTCTCAAGTTCGAATCTTGCCTCGGGCATGGATGTGTGTGATGTCCTTAGGTTAGTTAGGTGTAAGTAGTTCTAAGTTCTAGGGGACCAATGACCACAGATGTTATGTCCCATAATGCTCAGAGCCATTTGAACCATTTGAATCGATTCGCAGAATCGTGCCAACAGGCACGCTGTAGAACACATTTTACACTCCACAAACCCGTTCTCCCAGTGCAGATCCTTCAGATTTTAAGTGAAAGTGTAGTACTTGCGTTTTATTCGCAGGGCACTTAGAAAATGTTACAGACCTACTAAGGAGACTGCCTACACTACGCTTGTCCGTCGTCTTTTAGAGTACTGGTGAGCGGTGTGGGATCCTTACCAGGTAGGCAGCACGTTCTGATCATCGCGAAATATGGGAGAGAGTGTCACAGAAATGATACAAGATTTGGGCTGGAAATCATTAAAAGAAAGGCGTTTTTCGTTGCGACGGAATCTTCTCACGAAATTCCAATCACGAATTTCTCCTCCGAATGCGAAAATACTTTGTTGACACCGACCTACATAAGGAGGAACGATCACCACGATACAATAAGGGAAAGCACAGCTCGTACGGAAAGATATAGGTGTTCATTCTTTCCGCGCGCTATACGAGATAGGAATAATAGAGAATTGTGAAGCTGGTTCGATGAACCCTCTGCCAGGCACTTAAATGTGATTTGCAGGGTATCCATGTAGATGTAGCTGTAGAGTGCTAATTTTAGAAGAGAATCATCGTTCTGCGATGAGTTTTCAAATGTACATATTTTTTTACTTATTATGTTTTCGTCTTTCATTTTTTAACTGAAAAATCAACAGCTTTTTTTTTAATCTAAACGCGGAAGAATTGATCATTTTAGTTTTTATAAAGCCATATATAAACTTTAATATTTGGTTCACTTTTGTTCACATTTTTAGAAGCTCTTCTTCGCTAAATAGCGGACAAAATTTTCTTGTTCATAAACATACACATGGTTTTTAGCTTAATCTGAAGATGATCTTTAGGATCTAAACCAGTCATTGAATAAAACAAATATCAGTGTTCATACACTGTTTGGGTTTTTACAGATTGCATAAGGTGCTGTCGTATTTCAGTTCCATTATTCCAGTGAGGCAGGCCGTACCGTAGTTGCTTCGCAGCTCTGCCAGTAATTCTCCGCTGCATTCCGAGTTCTCCCGCAAGCAGCTCCTCGGCCGGATCGGCATCCTGTATACAGAGTGGGTGCGATACCAAGTACATCACCCCGGCGCCGGACGCAGGTCTCTGCCTCGCCATAATCATCGCCGTTATCCTAATCGAATTTCTTCCGCTGCGTTTCTTGAAACGGTATTTGTGTTCCCTGCCTCACGACGTCCTGCCATTACGGCGACTATCGTGTGAGCTCGTCCATTAAAGCAATGAGGGCCGCACTGCGGCGATTATAGCCGACGTGTATCATGCTGCTGCCGTTTACCTCTCCCGTGTTCCGGCAAGAGCTTTAGAACACTCCTTGTATGCAGTTATTACGTGTGTGGACTGCAAGAGGCTTTTAAGCTTATCTGCTTCGCCATTAACGTCTCCATCGCGTACGCGAGAGGGCACATGTTTCATGGGCGTGCTCTCCGCAGCCTATCCGTGTTTCACTTACGTTATTTAGCGTGGCATCTTCTGGGCGCTTGTAGCTGTGGCGCGGCGCGTGCCAGACATTTCCTGGCCGTTCGTCGCGAGGCGGCGCGGCGTACATCGTCGCACTGCCGCCACTAAGTTACAGGTGGCGTCCGCCTCTCTTGGAACGGAGCGCTGGGCATCAGTGTAGCGAGCTCTGTACAAGTCATTTAAAGGATGACTCAACACAGATAATTAGTACAAGTTTGCGATTCTATCTTTCATTCTTGGTGAGGGACAGCCATAACTCCAGCACCTTAATGGAGACGTAAAATCTTTCAGAGCACTATTACATAACATGGAATCAGTATTTCAGCGAAGAAAAGATATTTACAAAGAACTGTCACTCCGGTGAAATGCAAAAATATCAATGTTACGAGATTAATTTTCCAAAAACGAATTTATGCACCAGAAAGAATGGTTTTCGATTTTATAAAGAGAGATTAACGAACCAAGTCTAACCAACCTGCACAAATACTACAGAGATCGATTCATGAAACATCATCAGCTGATGAATAAATGACTTCAGTGTTGCATATGACAAGATGGTTGATTGATATGGGTGAGGAGACCAAACAGAGGGGTCATCTGTTCCATCGGATTAGGAAAGGATGATGAAGGAAGTCGGCCGGGATGGTTCCTTTGAATCCCGGCATTTCCGTGAAGCGATTTAGGGAAATCATGGAAACCCTAAATCAGGATGGCTGGATGCGGGTTTGAACCGTCGTCCTCCCGAATGCGAGTTCAGTTGTAAGTAGGCTGCCGGCCGCTGGTGGCCGAGCGGTTCTGGCGCTACAGTCTGGAACCGCGCGACCGCTACGGTCGCAGGTTCGAATCCTGCCTCGGGCATGGATGTGTGTGTTGTCCTTAGGTTAGTTAGGTTTAAGTAGTTCTAAGTTCTAGGGGACTTATGACCTCAGCAGTTGAGTCCCGTAGTGCTCAGAGCCATTTGAACCATTTTTTTTTGTAAGTAGGCTGTTTAGGTTTTTATGTTGGTTAACGCCACGTAGCGCTCTGTATGAAAATCTCTGACTGTGCTGTGTGCAGTCTGTGGCTGGTTTGCATTGTTGGAATTTTTACTATTGTAGCGTTGGCAGTTGGATGTGAACAGCGCGTAGCGTTGCGCAGTTGGAAGTGAGCCGCCAGCAGTGGTAGAAGTGGGGAGAGAGGTGGCAGAATTTTGAGAGCGGACGATCTGGACGTGTGTCCATCAGAAAGAGTAAATTTGTAATACTGGATATCATGAACTGATATATATATATATATATATATATATATATATATATATATATATATATATGATGACTTTTGAACATTATTAAGGTAAATATATTGTTTGTTCTCTATCAAAATCTTTGATTTGCTAACTATGCCGATCAGTAGTTAGTGCTTTCAGTAGTTAGAATCTTTTATTTAGCTGACAGTATTGGCCCTCGCTGTATTGCAGTAGTTCGAGTAACGAAGATTTTTTGTGAGGTAAGTGATTCATGAAAGGTATAGGTTATTGTAAGTCAGGGCCATTCTTTTGTGGGGATTATTGAAAGTCTACATCTACATCTACCTCCATACTCCGCAAGCCACCTGACGGTGCGTGGCCGAGGGTACCTTGAGTACCTCTATCGGTTCTCCAAGTCAGATTGCGTTGCGCTAAAAATATTTTGTGTCAGTTTAGTGTTGATCAGAATAAGTAAAGAGAGAAATGTCTGAGTACGTTCACTTATGCTCAGCTTTTTGAAAATCAAATAACGTATGAGGTTTATCAGCACAGTAATTCATTAATTTTTCTAAGGGGACGTTTCACAGTGTGCTAACCACTGCGTCACCTCGCTCGGTCACATTACAGGGAGAGGCAGACTGACAGTGATGTACTCAACATATACTTTCATTTCATCTGAACAGCGTGATGTATTTCATATCTGACTATGGATTATCACGAAACGCATAATATTAAAGTTATTTGTCGGCGAACTTATGACGTTTCATTAAATGGCCTATTCAGCATTTGTGCGCTGCTGTTGGTTATACGTAACATGGTCACATGCTTCCTTCAAGACTTTTTGTTGAATCTTTAATTAAACAAAGAAAGGTAGTGTGGAAGACTTTAGGGTACATAACTGCAGCTGAAACGATGCTAACAAGAAAAAAGTTGCAACAGTTAAAAATTTAACATTTAAACCTTTTCGGCTTAGGAAGCTACGTACAACTGTAGACCAAGTTGTCCGAAGAACTCAACAAATTGAAGACAGAACAGAATGTAAAGAAAAAGTGGAAATGTTTCCAAGATCAAACCACTACAAAGACCGTAAGGAGACTGACAATAGGAGCAAAAGACGAAGAAAGGAGCTGATATTATTACACATAAATTACGTGCACAAACTACATTTCGCTCTAAGTAAGACTGTGCAGATATCCATAAAGTTCAATAACCCGGCCTGTCTGTGTTTTGTTGACTTATCAGAAATCTTTGATAGGCCAGGTACGAGAAGGAGTTGCGCACTGCAATGTTAATTATGTACATAGGCAGATAATCCATTCCGGGAATCGTGTACTCGACGATTTTTGCCTGTTATCGACACTGATTCTAGCAAGACACCAGGCTCGCAGATTTCAAGTGTTTCCAGAATGTTTTAATTTCAAGTTTAAAGTCGCATAACAAACGACAGTAGAAATATTCATTCCTGTGATAAATTTATAAATTAAAAATTTTCTGATTGCTTTTCTTTATTTCTACTGTGAAACCTTTCTTCTTGCCAAATTTCGTAGTTCTACATCAACGGGAAGTACCCAATAGTTTTAATGACTAAGCTAGCAAGTATCGAAATATGTGGCATAAATGGCGATATCTTTTGACTGCATTGACTTAGAAGCGTAACGTTTTTACTCCTCCAAAGGACTACATACGTCAATATACAACAAAAATTTTAACTTGATATGCCAACCTGTTTTTCGTAAGGACGGCGGTTCAAATTCTCGTCCAACCATCCAGATTTAGATTGCTCGTGATTTCCCTGAATCTCTCGAGGCAAATGCCACGATGGAACTTCGAGAGGTGAGTTTCCTTTCTCATCCTTGACGCAATCTGAGCTTGAGCTCCGTCTCTAATGACCTCAATGTCGGCGGACGTTAAATCTTAACCTCCCTTCCTTCATTAAGCCCACTACTGTTCAGCTTAATAATGGACCTTATCACTGACGCCATAAGAAAGAAACCACGATATAAAATGGGAAATGAAGTGGTAAATATTATATGTTATACTGATGATGCTGTACTGACAGCAAATAATGAGGATAATTTACAAAGTTTATTTCACTAATTCAATAAAACAGCAAAGTAATATAATCGGGAAATCTCATCTAAAATCGAAGCTAATATCTGCTTCTGCACCAGTAAAATACAAATTAGAAGTAACTTCCTGGCAGATTAAAACTGTGTGCCCGACCGAGACTCGAACTCGGGACCTTTGCCTTTCGCGGGCAAGTGCTCTACCAACTGAGCTACCGAAGCACGACTCCCGCGCGGTACTCACAGCTTTACTTCTGCCAGTACCTCGTCTCCTACCGTGAGTCGTGCTTCGGTAGCTCAGTTGGTACAGCACTTGCCCGCGAAAGGCAAAGGTCCCGAGTTCGAGTCTCGGTCGGGCACACAGTTTTAATCTGCCAGGAAGTTTCATATCAGCGCACACTCCGCTGCAGAGTGAAAAATCTCATTCTGGAAATTAGAAGTAGATGATGTGTCAGTTGCACAAGTGATTATCTCCGGACTATTATCACCGACTATAAAGACTTAATCGTGGAAGCGGAAAGCCAAGAGATGGAGGTGGTAAGGATAGCCTGATCTGTGTAAAATACTGTATGTAGAAAGAAATTTATGACATTTGACGCAAAAATAAAAGTATATAAAACAATGATGCGTTCTGCACATGCAGCAGAAGCTAGAGTGAAAACTAAACTGACAAAACACCTAATGGCAATGGAAATAAAGGTACTAAGTCGGATCAAAGGAATTACCATGTGGGTCAAGTGAACAAGTGTCGATAAGTGATCAGTATGAAAAACAAGATGTAAGGAAGCGGATGAAGACAATAAAAAGAAATTGGGGGGGGGGAGGGGGGATGGCGGGGGGATCGTGTGGAAAGGACGGATCCCACAAAACAAAAGTTTTAAACATGGACGATCACAAGGAAAACGACCGCCCAAGAGGTGGGACAGCAGTTGACCCAGTTCATCTACGGAATCAGGCCGACAGACAGTGAAATCCCAGACAGAATTTTGCTAATTTTGGCTCGTGATAATGCTTCGGATGTGGTAATTCCGGATACAAAACAGATGGAATTTATCGATCTGTCGGACGCAAGCTGATTAGATAGCCAGTTCGGGTCACTCAGTGAGAATGTGCTCTAACATTTGCTTCGAATGACGCGGAATAACAACACGTAAATCAAAGCATGCACCGTAACTTAGCTGATCTAGTACTTTGTACAAGTTTACCACTTGAGCTGCTGTCCAGCTCCTTGCCTACAATTAAATTTTCACGCGGTCGAGCCAGAATACCTCCGTCAATCAGATGCTCCAAACAGTAGTTAATATAAATTACCAAAAATCCAAATATGCAGAGGCAAAACACACCTCTCGCATCCAATAGGTCTTTCCTGAAGTATGAAATAACTGTGTAACAAAGCAAATTTCGTGCGTGACTTTGACAAGGCACGTCTGATGTACAAACTGATTTCCATCCACCGATAATTAAGTTTCCTCACAATTTTCACGGTTTAATCTCCTAAACCAGACTTCGGAATAGTGCCTTTCTCGTTTTGAGGCCCCCAGTTTTGCTCGCGGCGCATTACGTGTTGCTTCGCAACAGATTCGAATTATTTCGTGCACGCAAACGGTAAACCTTGACCTTTGTCTGCCTTACTGCAGAGGTCTCGTGTTCTATATCTAGAGCTGTTTAAAGTCTTGGGTTCTTGCACCTGAATAATGTGGAAGCCGTTTCAGGCCCCTCGACCATCCACTGTGATGCAATGATAATAAGAAATAATAACTACTAGATCACGATAGTCTTAAGATTTTAATTTTTTGAATTTTGAGCATTAGAAGGAGAGAGATGGAGATAGAATAGTCTAATTTCTCGAAATATTGCAGGAAGATATCTGAAGCCATAATAGTATGATTCTTGATTATGGAGAATGATATAAAGCCCTTATGTAATAATATAATGTGTTCCTACCGGAGTTAATCCGAACTGCTACCCATCATTTGCCCCAAAGGTGGAACCAAATAATCTGTTTCTTTTAGAAAGTCTGAATATATTTTCCTGTATTAGTTATTTGCATCGTTAGCTATTCCTGTCTTGCGCCAAGGTTTTCATCTCCGCGTAACTTCTCTCCTATGTTCAACATATCATAGGGATCTAGGGATATTATACGCGAAATGAAACTACAATAACTAACACGTATTACCTTACCTAGAAATCAGTAGAAAAAATGCTAGATAATTTATTTTTGGTTCAACAGATTAAAAATATGATAAAAGAAATAACCGACATTTAGCTGCATTGGGACACCGAGCGGACCCAACGGAGACAGATAAATATTTATGCCGGACTGAGAGTCGGACTTGGATTTTCCGCTTTACGCGAGCGGTCATCTTAACCGCGGGAAATACGGGCATAAATTTTGATCTGTGGCCGTTAGGTTCGCTCAATGTCCTACTGCAGCTAAATGTCGGATATTTCTTTCGTCATGTACTGAATATAGCAGCTGATTCAGCGGATGACGTCTGTTCTTTCGGAAATGCATGTCCAAAAGAACGGACACCTTCCATATATAAGACTGAAAATAAGTTCCACTGTCTCACACATCCAAGGGATTACCTGTTTTGTTACCTTCCTTATGGAAGACTACTGGGCCCTAATGCAGCATCTGGTAAATTCTACGAACGGCAGTTGCTGGTGAATTTTAAACGTTTCACAGTAACAAGAAACTAAATGACTGGCAGCTGTTTTAATTTTCTGGTTCAGGCTAGTACTATTACATGTGCCGTGTTAAGGGTTCAATTGAATTGAGGTGTATGAAGAGCACCAAAATAATAATGTAAAATGCCGCCGTATCCGCGCAAGCTGTACTTCGAGTATAAAGCCTCGGGTCACGATGATGTCCTGGACGTTCTGTGGGTACGTGCCTCCAATTGGTACCTTTTTCAGATTGTGTTACTTACTTCTGAAATAAGAAATAGAAGTGAGGATCATAGCATCGTATTCAATCAACAAATTACTGTAAAAGCAAAACTTTTCAAGAGGAACCAATGTAAGGATGTGTAATACTACAATCAAACGAGTATTGCTATATAGTTCAGAAATATTGGGAACAGGTAAGTATACAAATAGAAAGAGAAGGTCTTTTTGAAAACAAAATCCTGTTAAATATTTGTTCACAAGCTGGTATGGGAGCAGGATCGTGAAGAAGGAAGAACAGGGAGCTCAGGGAGATACATAATAAGCCAAATATTCTTGCAGAAGCCAAGACAAGGAAACTGGTTTGGGCCAGTTACGTCTACAGAAGAGAGAGCGGATCAGTAGTGAGAGAAGTGTCAGAGAGGAAACCTGAAGGAGGAAGACATTTAGGCAGACCGGAAATAAGGTGGAGAGACCAGCTTGCCAAAGATGTTCACGTAGTTGAAATAAGGGAAGGAACACTGTGGAGGAGGTTACTTGGCATGCACAAATACCGGGTTCAGTTTCTGGAGCCGGGAGAGTGAAGTAAGGAAGTACTGCAGGATTCATGCTTGGAGGTAACTGTCTTCAAAAGAAACACTGAAAAGGATATTTTACCTAAACTTCTTGTTATATTAATTGCTGTCCAGTGAATCTTTAGTGGAACATACAATGATGTTCGCGCCTAATGTAAGATCAGCCTGTTCCCTTCATAAGGTGCAATTGGACACACTTACTTGTGTGCTCAATGGGCAGGTCAAAGCAGAGTTGTTGGTTAGTCAGACAACTTACTCTTTTGAAGATGTAGTAAGGTTTCGGTTTATACTGCTGGAAAAGTAGAGACCGAGGAGCCAGGAATGAAGCAGCCAGTCAAAGCTCATTTATATGTACTCGTAAAAATAATAATTATTAATATTGTTTGACGCCTGGTCAGTGCCTTCAGACAGCCTTCACATGCACGCCGCTTGGCAAGATAATAGAATTTTATTACTTTTACATGGCATTGAACTGTTCATATGCGGCAACTAAAATATTTGAAAAAAATTAATTTGAATATAGAACCGCTGCAGCTGTAAGTACTTTCTTTATAAGCACGATCTGGTTTGCAGCATTATAGCTGCATCATCACCTGCAATAAAATACAGTCATAGTCTGATGAAAAAAAGAATGGTATGAGCCAGTCTTCCTAGTCAGCAATTTTTCGCTATGTAGCGGACGTCAATTATAAAACAGCATAAAACAACATAGAACGCTCCCGTGATCACGGGAGCGTATTACGGTCAGCAACTTTTCGCTATGTAGCGGACGCCAATTATAAAACAGTATAAAAAAACATAGAACGCTCCCGTGATCACGGGAGCGTATTACGGTAGCGTTCTATGATTTTTTATGCTGTTTTACAATTGACGTCCGCTACATAGCGAAAAATTGCTGACTTGGAACGCTGGGTCATACCGCTCTCATTTTTAATCAGAACATGATTTTATTGCACCTGATAATGCAGCTGTAATGCTGCGAAACAGATCGTGTTTATAAATAAAGTGCATGCAGTTGAAGCGGTTCAGTTTTCAGAATGATATATCAAGGCAATGACTGCCCTGAATACAAAGTCTTCAGCATTTGAAAAACTCTCATGGAAACACATGGGAATCACGCAATAAATAAATATGAAAACACAAACGGAAATACCGTTTACAGGCTCTGGCGTGCAAATTAGTACAGACCGACTGCCATGTCATCCCCGCACATGACGTCACTCGATGCAGTTTGGAGTGGCGTGGGACTCAGCACGATGCTATGCCTGCCGTTCTCAGTCTTCGTGACCTGCAGCCGCTAGTACTCGGCAAGTAACGCCTCACCCGGCATCACGAGGCTGAGTTCATCCCGTTCCACTCTTCCCATCAAGTCCTGGCAATATCGGGAATCGAACCAGCGTCTTACACATGACAGTCAGCTGAGCTGACCACTCATCTATGGAGGCGGACGTGCTTAACGGAGCTTAGCTGTAAATATATAAAATCCCTTTCAGAATTCTGACTAAAAAATTACGCCGGCTGCTGTGTATGAGCGGTCCTAAGCGCTTCAGTCCGGAACCGCGCTGCTGCTACGGTCGCAGGTTCGAATACTGCCTCGGTCATGGATGTGTGCGATGTCCTTAGGTTAGTTAGGTTTAAGTAGTTCTAAGTGTAGGGGACTGATGACCTCTGATGTTAAGTCCCATAGTGCCTAGAACCAAATGGCTCAAATGGCTCTGAGCACTATGGGACTCAACTGCTGAGGTCATTAGTCCCCTAGAACTTAGAACTAGTTAAACCTAACTAACCTAAGGACATCACACACATCCATGCCCGAGGCAGGATTCGAACCTGCGACCGTAGCGGTCTCGCGGTTCCAGACTGCAGCGCCAGAACCGCGCGGCCACTTCGGCCGGCTGCCTAGAACCATTTGAACTAAAAAATTATGAATCCATAAGAGATGATAATAAGAAGTCAAAGAACTATTAAGGTTATAGACATCCAACTTGAAAATAAGAAGTCGCAAAAGGTACTAGTTTTACATTCAATACCCTAGAACTAGCTCTTAAATTAATGCCGGCACCAAAAATACGTTCAACCTAGTGTGCAAATATACGGTACATATACATACATATAGAAACACTTTGTAAATACAGCGGCAGCATACAATGACAGAATCCTAGGTTATAGAAACTTCTGTATGTAATCCTCACAAAATCACGCATTCAGCATTCTGGTAGGGGAGCTGTAACCATTATTTTGGAAAACGCAACCAGATCTAGGCAGCACTGGAACGACGCTGAAAAAGCTTGGAAAGTTAAGTTTTACACACACCTGCCATCAGTCTGCCACGAGCCCGATCCCTAAGTCTATCGCATCTCCTCGCCGATGTCTCCAAAGATGCAATATACCGTCTCCTCCACCGGCCGGAAGGTGGCAGTACCAAGCCTGTGTGCCTCAAATTGGCAGAAGGTAGACAAGGAAACAAAACAAAAAAACAAAAAAACAAAAAAAAACTGTCTCCCCTTCGAATCGTTCGAAATCGAGGAACGCACTCCAAGCCGAGAATGCGCTCGTAGTGCTGTTAAATCGGGCAGCCGGCTTACGCTGCGCATTCTACAGTGACCCAACAGCACTCGTTTGCTAGGTACAACCTGCAAAGACACAATAGAGCGAAGACCTATATCGGTTGCAGGTTCTCGACCTAATAAACGGCTCAACTACACCAGTGTATTAAGTGGATGATGTGTCGCATCTGAATACCCATGTGTTGAGTAGGATTAAACGTGCACCTGGACCCTTGGGTTACCTGGAGTAATCCAGTAAACGCAGAAACAGAAGTACACTACATATGTCGAGCATTTCACTGGCGTAAATCTGTATATACACGAATACACTTAAACATACATTCGAGTTTTATGTTTTTTGTTTCGTACATGTCAAAATATTGAAAACGCTTCCGATGCCCTTCCTTTGACAATTT
Source organism: Schistocerca nitens (assembly GCF_023898315.1). Lineage (NCBI taxonomy): Eukaryota > Metazoa > Arthropoda > Insecta > Orthoptera > Acrididae > Schistocerca > Schistocerca nitens. The sequence goes on along the minus strand of NC_064619.1, from coordinate 500,355,360 downwards.
CTGGAGTTCTCACATGACTGTAAAGCAAATGTAGCAACTGGTAATCCCCTCGCGATTACTCCCAATCCCGTTACCTTTATCACCCCTCCCACTTGCCCGAAACATGCCAAAGCGGCCGGCCGGGGTGGCCGAGCGGTTCTAGGCGCTACAGTCTGGAACCGCGCGACCGCTGCGGTCGCATGTTCGAATACTGCCTCGAGCATGGATGTGTGTGATGTCCTTAGGTTAGTTAGGTTTAAGTACTTCTAAGTTCTAGGGGACTGATGACCACAGAAGTTAAGTCCCATAGTGCTCAGAGACATTTTTTTGCCAAAGCGCCCGCCCACACACACATACACACACACGCACACACACACACACACACACACACACACACACTCACACACACCACGAGGTCGCCTCGTACTTGCCCGCAAAGTAATTAGCCGAACAGTCCTTTCAAACTGCAGAATTACGAAAAGGTGCAACGCTGTTGCAAAACTTCTGCTGGAGTATGTGGTTTGGAATGATAACTCGTTTTGAAATGAGCGTGAAAGTAGGATATACTTTCAGAGACAATAAAGTATTTGAGCAGTATTATTATACAGACGTTTCTTATCTCTTTGGTCCTTGAAACTCTTGCGGTTTTACACGCTCCTTCTTGGGATACTACCTTAATATAACACATTAATTCCACCAGTCCGTCGAAGTATTTGCTCTGGCTCCGCGTCGTAATACTTAAACTTGTGCAAGAAACAATGTGCAACGCATGTTTTGTCCCTATTCCGTTATTACAATGCTGAAAAATTCAAGATGTTACTTTAGGTGCAGAATCCACAACGTACTTTAGCTGAGTTCATTAAAATCTGTGATTTCTTCAGTTTGTTCTGGTATCTATGGGGATAAAAATGTTTGCATTAAAATATTACAGCTGCATTTTTCACTGAAGTTACACTGCTATCTGTAAACCAAAGTATCTGATAAGTAAGTATCCTGTGACTGTTCTAGTAGTAACATCCTTTACTAGACTGGTGGTTCCAAATTAATTTAGTTAATTGATCAGACTCTATTTGGTGCATATATACAGGGAACAAAGTGGGTCATTATTTTAGTACGACCGGTTTTAAATTCTTATTACGACGGCGATTAATTTGGAATATAACTGTCGAAGCTTCTCTGCATGATAACAAACGTACACTATAACTACAAAATCAATGTGAATTGATGCGCTTCTTGAACCTGTGCCTACACAATTTCAATGTGCAATATATGTGCAATATTAACACGATTTCTCTATAGAAGAGTGGAAAAACAGATAGTAGCCCATTTCCGGGAAGATCACTTTGGATTTCGGAGGGATACAGGAACCATGGACCTTGCCGTTGGTGGGGAGGCTTGCGTGCCTCAGCGATACATATAGCCGTACCGTAGGTACAACCACAACGGAGGGGTATCTGTTGAGAGGCCAGACAAACGTGTGGTTCCTGAAGAGGGGCAGCAGCCTTTTCAGTAGTTGCAAGGGCAACAGTCTGGATGATTGACTGATCTGGCCTTGTAACAATAACCAAAACGGCCTTGCTGTGCTGGTACTGCGAACGGCTGAAAGCAAGGGGAAACTACGGCCGTAATTTTTCCCGAGGGTATGCAGCTTTACTGTATGATTAAATGATGATGGCGTCCTCTTGGGTAAAATATTCCGGAGGTAAAATAGTCCCCCATTCGGATCTCCGGGCGGGGACTACTCAAGAGGATGTCGTTATCAGTAGAAAGAAAACTGGCGTTCTACGGATCGGAGCGTGGAATGTCAGATCCCTTAATCGGGCAGGTAGGTTAGAAAATTTGAAAAGGGAAATGGATAGGTTAAAGTTAGATATAGTGGGAATTAGTGAAGTTCGGTGGCACGAGGAACAAGACTTCTGGTCAGGTGACCACAGGGTTATAAACACAAAGTCACATAGGGGTAATTCAGGAGTAGGTTTAATAATGAATAGGAAAATAGGAACGCGGGTAAGCTACTACAAACAGCTTAGTGAACGCATTATTGTGGCCAAGATAGATACGAAGCCCACACCTACTACAGTAGTACAAGTTTATATGCCTACTAGCTCAGCAGATGACGAAAAAATTGAAGAAATGTATGATGAAATAAAAGAAATTATTCAGATAGTGAAGGGAGACGAAAATTTAATAGTCATGGGTGACTGGAATTCGAGTGTAGGAAAAGGGAGAGAAGGAAACGTAGTAGGTGAATATGAATTGGGGCTAAGAAATGAAAGAGGAAGCCGCCTGGTAGAATTTTGCACAGAGCACAACTTAATCATAGCTAACACTTGGTTTAAGAATCATGATAGAAGGTTGTATACATGGAAGAACCCTGGAGATACTAAAAGGTATCAGATAGATTATATAATGGTAAGACAGAGATTTAGGAACCAGGTTTTAAATTGTAGGACATTTCCAGGGGCAGATGTGGACTCTGACCACAATCTATTGGTTATGACCTGTAGATTAAAACTAAAGAAACTGCAAAAAGGTGGGAATTTAAGGGGATGGGACCTGGATAAACTGAAAGAACCAGAGGTTGTACAGAGTTTCAGGGAGAGCATAAGGGAACAATTGACAGGAATGGGGGAAAGAAATACAGTAGAAGAAGAATGGGTAGCTTTGAGGGATGAAGTAGTGAAGGCAGCAGAGGATCAAGTAGGTAAAAAGACGAGGGCTAGTAGAAATCCTTGGGTAACAGAAGAAATATTGAATTTAATTGATGAAAGGAGAAAATATAAAAGTGCAGTAAATGAAGCAGGCAAAAAGGAATACAAACGTCTCAAAAATGAGATCGACAGGAAGTGCAAAATGGCTAAGCAGGGATAGCTAGAGGACAAATGTAAGGATGTAGAGGCTTGTCTCACTAGGGGTAAGATAGATACTGCCTACAGGAAAATTAAAGAGACCTTTGGAGAGAAGTGAACCACTTATATGAATATCGACAGCTCAGATGGCAACCCAGTTCTAAGCAAAGAAGGGAAGGCAGAAAGGTGAAAGGAGTATATAGAGGGTCTATACAAGGGCGATGTACTTGAGGACAATGTTATGGAAATGGAAGAGGATGTAGATGAAAATGAAATGGGAGATACGATACTGCGTGAAGAGTTCGACAGAGCACTGAAAGACCTGAGTCGAAACAAGGCCCCGGGAGTAGACAACATTCCATTGGAACTACTGACGGCCTTGGGAGAGTCAGTCCTGACAAAACTCTACCATCTGGTGAGCAAGATGTATGAAACAGGCGAAATACCCTCAGACTTCAAGAAGAATATAATAATTCCAATCCCAAAGAAAGCAGGTGTTGACAGATGTGAGAATTACCGAACAATCAGTTTAATAAGCCACAGCTGCAAAATACTAACACGAATTCTTTACAGACGAATGGAAAAACTAGTAGAAGCCGACCTCGGGGAAGATCAGTTTGGATTCCGTAGAAATACTGGAACACGTGAGGCAATACTGACCTTACGACTTATCTTAGAAGCTAGATTAAGGAAAGGCAAACCTACGTTTCTAGCATTTGTAGACTTAGAGAAAGCTTTTGACAATGTTGACTGGAATACTCTCTTTCAAATTCTAAAGTTGGCAGGGGTAAAATACAGGGAGCGACAGGCTATTTACAATTTGTACAGAAACCAGATGGCAGTTATAAGAGTCGAGGGACATGAAAGGGAAGCAGTGGTTGGGAAGGGAGTAAGACAGGGTTGTAGCCTCTCCCCGATGTTATTCAATCTGTATATTGAGCAAGCAGTAAAGGAAACAAAAGAAAAATTCGGAGTAGGTATTAAAATCCACGGAGAAGAAATAAAAACTTTGAGGTTCGCCGATGACATTGTAATTCTGTCAGAGACAGCAAATGACTTGGAAGAGCAGTTGAACGGAATGGATGGTGTCTTGAAGGGAGGATATAAGATGAACATCAACAAAAGCAAAACGAGGATAATGGAATGTAGTCGAATTAAGTCGGGTGATGTTGAGGGTATTAGATTAGGAAATGAGACACTTAAAGTAGTAAAGGAGTTTTGCTATTTGGGGAGCAAAGTAACTGATGATGGTCGAAGTAGAGAGGATATAAAATATAGACTGGCAATGGCAAGGAAAGCGTTTCTGAAGAAGAGAAATTTGTTAACATCGAGTATAGATTTAAGTGTCAGGAAGTCATTTCTGAAAGTATTTGTATGGAGTGTAGCCATGTATGTAAGTGTAACATGGACGGTAAATAGTTTGGACAAGAAGAGAATAGAAGCTTTCGAAATGTGCTGCTACAGAAGAATGCTGAAAATTAGATGGGTAGATCACATAACAAATGAGGTGGTACTGAATAGGATTGGGGAGAAGAGAAGTTTGTGGCACAACTTGACTAGAAGAAGGGATCGGTTGGTAGGACATGTTCTGAGGCATCAAGGGATCACCAGTATTCGAGGGCAGCGTGGAGGGTAAAAATCGTAGGGGGAGACCAAGAGATGAATACACTAAGCAGATTCAGAAGGATGTAGGTTGCAGTAGGTACTGGGAGATGAAGAAGCTTGCAGAGGATAGAGTAGCATGGAGAGCTGCATCAAACCAGTCTCAGGACTGAAGACCACAACTACAACAACAGGAACACGCGAAGCAATACTGACCCTACGACTTCTCCTAGGAAATAGGTTAAGGAAAAGCAAACCTACGTTTATAGCAGTTGTAGTCTTAGAAAAGGTTGTTCATTGGAATACTATTTTTGAAATCGTGAAGGTTACGGGCTAGAATATAGGGAGCCAAAGGCTATTTACAACTTGTAGAGAAACCAGGCGGCATTTATAAGAGTCGAAAATCATGAAAGGGAGGCAGCGGTTGAGAAGGGATTGAGACAGGGTCGTAGGCAATCGCCATTGTTATTCAGTCTATTCACTTAGCAAACAGTAAAGAAACCCATAGAAAAATTTGGAGTAGGAATTAAAATTCAGGGACAAGAAATAAAAACTTTGAGGTTTACCGATGACATTGTAATTCTGTCAGAGAGCAAATGACTTGGAAGAGAAATTGGAGTGGACTGTGTCTTGAAAGGAGGATACAAGAAGAATATCAAGAAAAGCAAACAAGGATCATGAAATGTAGTGGAATTATATCAGGTGACGATGAGGGAATTGGATTAGAAAACGAGAGACTTAAAGTAGTGGGTGTATTTTGCTATTTGGGTAGCAAAACACGTGAGGGTGGCCGTGATAGACAGGACACAAAATGTGGACTGGCAATGCCAGGAAAAGCGTTTCTGAAGAAAAGAAATTCGTTGACATCGAATATAGAGTTACGTGTTCGAATCCTGCCACGGGCATGGATGTGTCTGATGTCCTTAGGTTAGTTAGGTTTAAGTAGTTCTAAGTCTAGGGGACTGATGACCTCAGATGTTAAGTCCCATAGTGCTTAGAGCCATTTGAACCAGTTTCGAAATCTTTTCTGAAAGCACTTGTATGGAGTGTAGCCTTGCATAGAAGTGAAACGTGAACAATAAGCTTTTCAGACAAGAAGGGAATACAAGCTTTTGAAACGTGGTACTCCTTAAGATGCATGTAACTAATTAGGAGGTGTCGAATGTAATCATCTATTTAGTACTGGAGGGAGGTGTAGAAGGTGAAAATCATAGAGGGAGAGAGGGGGACCGCGACCTGAATACAGTAGATAGATTCAGATGGAGAGCTACACGAAAGCAGTCTTCTGACTGAAGAGTACAACAACAACAACTTTTATATACTTTTAATGTTTAAAGGTGCAATATTGTATCGAATAACCATGAATCATAATCTCGAATACAATGGTATGCGACTGTATCGCAACAGCGATAGAAAATCCACTCACCAACGACTATGAGCACAAAGAGAGTCATTTCACCTCACTGTCGTAGCACTCCGTCTTCAGGCCACGAGTGGCCTACCGGGACCATCCGACCGTCGTGTCATCCTCGGAGGAGGTTGTGGAGAGGAGGGGCGTGGGGTCAGCACGCCGCTCTCCCGGTCGGTCGTTATGATCATATTCTTGACCGAAGCCGCTACAATTCGGTCGAGTAGCTCCTCAATTGGTATCACGAGGCTGAGTGCTCCCCGAAAAATGGCAACAGCGCATGGCGGCCTGGATGGTCACCCATCCAAGTGCCGACCACGCCCGACAGCGCTTAACTTCGGTGATCTCATGGGAACCGGTGTACCCACTGCAGCAAGGCCGTGGCCATCGTCGTAACAACAAATTCATAATGTCCACTAATTACGTAGTCGACCGATGGTGATGCTCTTACGATTGCAGATTCGCTCCACTAACTGTCTTTACGCACGTTGGACTTCTTTCGGCCGCAGTCTCATTCGGTGAAGATGAAAGATAAAGCAAAACGAAATTAATAAATATAAATATTCTATATTATTTGTTCCCATGATCGGCTACTACCGAAGCGGTAGAAGTATGAGTGTCACAATCCATATTTTGTGGCAATTCGCGGTCTTCCGACGTTTCTAGGATTGTTTACATCACTGGTACCGGACAACCGAAAGACAGTGTTCATGGGGCTGGTCGCAACGGTTTAGACGCGGCGTGTTGACAGTACGCGTAGTGGGCTTGGGCCGAGCTGGTGCTGGGGCGGAATGTGATTGATGTTGCCGCGCCTGGCTGCCGTAATAGCGGAGCAACGGCGGGACAGCTGTTTGGTTAATACCGCCGGCCGACGGACAGCCCATTCGTCATCCGCGTTGCTCTTAAAATGAGCCGGGCTCCTCACACTGGTCCAACGGGCGCCCAAGTTCCGCTCACAAGCTCTGCTGACAAACTTTCCCAGCAAGTGTGACACATCCTATCATTCAGACCGCACTTCCAAAATACAGGGTGTATCAAAAAGAATCATCCGGTTTTTTTTTTTAAAAAAATCGTAACTGTATTATTATTTGAGATATGTGCACGAACAACATACTGTTGGAAAGAGCTAACTCTCTAGTCTTACATGGTTCACGCTAGGTAGCAGCAGGGTGCACCCTCTTCAGTTCAAGTAAAAATGGTGTCGGGACAAGAGGAAGCGTTTTGTTTTCTACGTTTTGCGCAGTGCGGGTCAGTAATAACTGTTCAGCGTGACTTTCGTACAAGCTACGATGTGGATCCTCCTACAGCACAGAGCATTAGACGATGTCAATTCTGAGAAACAGCTTGTTTGCGAAAAGGCAAATCGCCAGGCCATCCCCGAGTGCCTGACACAGACGTCGAACGCATCCGCCATAGTTTCACAAGGACTCCGCAGAAATCCGTTCGCCGTGAAGCTCGACAGCTCAACATATCCCCGATGTCCGTCTGGCGTGTGTTGCGTCCACGTTTACACATGAAACCAAACAAAATTCAGCTACTGCAAGCTCCTCGTGAAGGTGACAAACAGCAACGTGTGGAGTTCTGTAATTTCGTTCTTGACAAGATGGAGGATGACAGTTTTCAAATCGTTCAAATGGCTCTGAGCACTATGCGACTTAACGTCTGAGGTCATCAGTCGCCTATAACTTAGAACTAATTAAACCTAACTAACCTAAGGACATCACACACCTACATGCCCGAGGCAGGATTCGAACCTGCGACCGTAGCGGTCCCTAGGCTCCAGACTGTAGCGCCTAGAACCGCACGGCCACCGCGGCCGGCGATGATAGTTTTCTTCCACCTTTAGTACATATTGATGAGGAAACATTCGATTCAAAGGGAAAGGTAGGCCATCTTAATGTGAGAATTTGGGATACGGAACGATCACATGAAGTTGAACAACATTTATTTATTTATTTATTTATTGTTCTGTGGGACCACATTAAGGAGAAGTCTCCGTGGTCATGGAACGAGTCAATACATGAAATTATAACACGATTGTAGAAACAGATAAAATGAAATATAAGAAACATATTCAGTTGTAGATTGTAGAAACAGATAAAATGAAATATAAGAAACATATTCAGACGACAAGTCGTTAGTTTAAATAAAGAAAATCAAGAATGTAACACTGGAATTTGCTTAATTTTTTAGCTCTTCCAGGAGCTCTTCGACAGAATAGAAGGAGTGAGCCATGAGGAAACTCTTCAGTTTGGACTTAAAAGTGTTTGGGCTACTGCTAAGATCTTTGAGTTCTTGTGGTAGCTTATTGAAAATGGATGCAGCAGAATACTGCACTCCTTTCTGCACAAGAGTCAAGGAAGTGCATTCCACATGCAGATTTGATTTCTGCCTAGTATTAACTGAGTGAAAGCTGCTAACTCTTGGGAATAAGCTAATATTGCTAACAACAAACGACATTAAAGAAAATATATACTGTGAGGGCAATGTCGAAATTCCCAGACTATTGAATAGGGGTCGACAAGAGGTTTTCGAACTTACACCACACATAGCTCGAACAGCCCGTTTTTGAGCAAAAATACCCTTTTTGAATCAGAAGAATTACCCCAAAAAATAATACCATATGACATAAGTGTATGAAAATATGCGAAGTAGACTACTTTTCGTGTTGAAATGTCACTTATTTCAGATGCTGTTCTAATGGTAAATAAAGCGGCATTTAGTTTCTGAACAAGATCCTAACATGGGCTTTCCACAACAGCTTACTATCTATCCGTACGCCTAGGAACTTGAACTGTTCCGTCTCCCATATAACATGCCCGTTCTGTCTGATTAAAATATCAGTTCTTGTTGAATTGTGAGTTAGAAACTGTAAAAACTGAGTCTTACTGTGATTTAGCATCAGATTATTTTCCACAAGCCACGAACTTATTTCATGAACTACATTATTTCATAATGTTTCAATATTACACACAAGATCCTTCACTACCAAGCTGGTGTCATCAGCAAACAGAAATATTTTTGAATCACCTGTAATACTAGAAGGCATATCATTTATATAAATAAGAAACAGCAGTGGCCCCATCACCGACCCTTGGGGAACGCCCCATTGGGAGTGAACATCATTACCACTCTCGATATTGCGGAGAATTACCTTCTGCTTTCTGTTCTTAAAGTAAGAGGCGAACCAATTGTAAGCTACTCCCCTTACTCCATAATGTTCCAACTTCTGCAGTAATATTTTGTGGTCAACACAGTCAAAAGTCTTCGTTAAATCAAAGAAAACACATAACGTTCTCAACCTTTTATTTAATCCGTCCAAAACCTCACAGAGAAAAGAGACTACAGCATTTTCAGTTGTTAAGCCATTTCTAAAACCAAACTGTACATTTGACAGCAAATTATGTGCATTTAAATGCTGCAGTAACCTTGTATATACAACGCTCTCGATAATTTTAGCAAACACCGAAGGCATAGAAATAGGTCTGTAATTGTCAACATTATCCCTGTCTCCCTTTTTATAAAGTAGCTTCACTACCGAGTACTTTAATCGGTCAGGAAACCGACCACTCCTAAAGGAAAAGTTACAGATATGGCTAAGTACTGGGCTTACATACATGGAACAATACTTCAGTATTCTGCTAGATACCCCGTCATATCCATGAGAGTTCTTGGTCTTTAGTGATTTAATTATTAACTCAATCTCCCTCTTGTCAGTATCATGGAGGAGCATTTCAGGTAACGGTCTCGGAACACTTTTTTCTACGAGCGCTATATGATTCCCTGTTGGGACTAGGTTTCTATCTAGTTCACCTGCTATATTCAGAAAGTGATTATTAAATACTGTTCATATATGCGACTTATCAGTAACACGGACATTCCCACTACGCACTGATTCTATATCCTCGACCTGTCTCTGCAGACCAGACATTTCCTTTAGGACTGACCATATGGTTTTAATTTTATCCTGAGACTTAGCTATTGTATCTTCATACCACATACTTTTTTCCTTCCTAATAACTCTTTTACGCACCTTACAATACTGTCTGTAATGGCCTCCTGCATTTAGATTGTGATTGTTTCTAACGTTTTGATATAATTGCCACTTTGTTCTACAAGATATTCTTATCCCTTTAGTCAGCCACCCAGGCTGCCTGTTTGTGCTAGTACCCTGTTTTGAACGTTCTAACGGAAAGCAACTTTCAAAGAGCACGAGAAAAGTCTTGAGGAAAGCATTATATTTATCGTCTACTGTATCAGCACTATAAACATCTTGCCACTCTTGTTCCTAGATAAGGTTTACAAAAGTCTGTACAGTAACTGGATCAGCTTTCCTTAAAAGTTGGTAACTATATTTAACATGTGTTGCAGCACAAAAATCTTTTAGACTTAAAATTTGTGCATCATGATCTGAAAGGCCATTCACCTTTTTGCTAACAGAATGCCCTTCTAGTAATGACGAATGAACAAAAATATTGTCTATGGTTGTTCTACTGTTCCCTTGCACTCTCGTTGGAAAGAATACAGTTTGCGTAAGATTATATGAATTAAGGAGGTCTACCAGCATCCTTTTCCTTGCACAATCACTTATACAATTAATATTGAAGTCACCACATATAACTAACTTTTTGTATTTCCTATAAAGTGAACCGAGAACCTCCTCTAGCTTTAGCAAAAATGTTGTGAAATCGGAGTCTGGGGATCTATAAATAACAACAGTAAGAAGTTTAGCTCCACTAAATTTAACCACACCTGCACAACATTCAAACACCTTTTCAGTGCAGTACTTTGAAACATCAATTGACTCAAATGGGATACCGTTTTTCACATACATGGCTACTCCCCCACACCGCAAAGAGCTCCTAGAAAAGCTGCCAGCCAACCTGTATCCTGGTAAAGGAAGCCTCTGAATTATCTCCTTATTTAAGAAGAGTTCAGATATACCAATAATTTCAGAGTCAACATCTATAAGCAGTTCACTAACGTTATCTCTAATACCTTGTATATTTTGATGAAATATACTAATTCCCTCATTAATCGGATACCTAAGCTTTGTCGAAAGTGGTTTCTTTGTTAGAGAGACTTCCCTTAAGCAGGAATACCTATCAGCTGACTTCAATCTAAAAAAGGTACAGCTCTAACACCCACAACTAACGGAATTTTCCCATGAGTGATTCCACCACCCCCACCTATGCTGTCACCTATAAGCTTTGCCAACCTCCCCTTTCCATACGTGTTGAGGTGCAGGCCATGTGTAGTGAAACCCGTCCTGCTGATAGACTCCACCGACACCACTGAAATGTGACTCATGCCTTCTGTCATCAGCGCACCCGCAAGTCTCATGTTATTACGCCTGACGGCTGTATTAAGATCAGGCCGATCGTGACATGAGAGGAACTTTCAAAAATTTAATGTGTTCTGTGCAGTTTCAGTCGAAAAGGTGTATGGTCCATTTTTCATTGGCGAGAACGCTGTTTCAGGACGCACGATATGCTTGAGAGCTTTCTTTTCCCACAATTGGAGACTGATTCTAACGACTTCATTTACCAACAGTATGGGGCGCCGCCATACTGACATCTGGAAGTACGGGAATTTTTAAATCAAAGGATTGCTGAATGATGCATCGGTTACACTGGACCAAATGATTCAGCATTACATTCCTGGCCTCCGAGGTCACCGGATCAGACTGTAGGTTATTATTTCTTGTGGAGGTTTATAAACGACTTTGTTTATGTGCCTCCATTAGCAACAACAATGAATGAACTGAGACATCGCATAACAGCAACTGTGGAACAATCTGAATAACGCATTGACATATGCCATCCATCTTAAGGGGGTCATATTAAACAGGTATGAAAAGGTATGAAAAAAAACTTTTTGAGTTTTCCGTTGATAAAAAAACAAAGTTCATCGTATATGTTGTAAGACGTCGTGGTCTCCTGTCTTTCATTGCTTACATATTGTTTTGGTTGGCAGGAGAGCTAACACCGTGTTACTAGAGGAGGCCGAAAGGCACGTGTTTTAGCTCACACAGGCTGGCGTGAGGTCTGGAACAGGACAAGGAAATTAGAATTTAGAAAAACGGACGTAGCTGGTGGAATACTTAACTTTAATCCGTTAATGAAGAACGTCGGTCTTGACGGTACATGAATCACTATCAATAGTAACTGATAATGGCGCCTTGCTAGGTCGTAGCAAATGACGTAGCTGAAGGCTGTGCTAAACTATCGTCTCGGCAAATGAGAGCATATTTTGTCAGTGAATCATCGCTAGCAAAGTTGGTTGTACAACTGGGGCGAGTGCTAAGAAGTCTCTCTAGACCTGCCGTGTGGCGGCGCTCGGTCTGCAATCACTGATAGTGGCGACACGCGGGTCCGACGTATACTAACGGACCGCGGCCGATTTAAAGGCTACCACCTAGAAAGTGTGGTGTCTGGCGGTGACACCACATTCCTCCCCCGCAAATCGGCGTACGGTGGTGGCATAAGGCTTCCGCTCGCCGTGGGGAGGACCCCATGTTGACGTATGCGACGAGGTGAGGAGCCTAACAACAGGCGAGGCTGTGCCACCCGCACCCTGACATTCGGACCGCGTGGAGCTAGGAAACGCCTGAAAACCTGCTCCAGGGTGCACGCCAACATGCGGTGTATGCGCCCGCAGAGAGACAGGAGGGGCCGAAGGGTCGACCTCCATCGGGTCGGGACACCCGACGGGCGAAGACGACATATGGTCCGGAGCGGGCAAGAGTTCCATGTCGGAGGACATCCGGTCACGGGAAGCGATCGGCAGCGCGTGACCCAGGGAGGCGCCCGGCGGTTGCAGCGACGCGTCCACTGCGGGCGTCGCCGGCGGGAGAACAGGCGGCGGCGGCGGTGGCGGCGGCGCGTCGGCATGGGGCAGAATGGAAGGCAGCGTCGGTAACACCTGGGGCTGAGGCGAGCCAGTAGATGGGTCCCCAGGGCGCTGACCGGACGGCACCGTCGCTGAAAGCAGACGGCGAGCGGCAGATCCCATGCGACGACAGAGGCGCAGCTGGTTGAGATGCCGGCGCACCTCACCAGAGGCCCCCAAAATCAGACACATAGCGCGGCTGAGGCAGCGAAGAATGCGACCTTGGAGCCAACGCCGTGAACCGCGGTGGTGACGATAGTAGACAACGTCGCCTGGAGCAAAAGCAGGTGCCTGCCGCTGCACAGGAAACTGATGCGGCGGATGTAGCAAAGACATCAAGGTTCGATGATGACGACCGTGGAGCAACTCAGCCGGCGAGCGACCATCTCGGGGCTGAGAGCAACAACGCGTCCTTCCGAGAATGCGACCCTTACAACTTCAACATCTGGGACTTGAAAGTCCTGACCAATCGTTCAGCGGCAACGTTTGACTGTGGCGAAAACGGCAAGGACGTCAGATGTTGAATACCATTGGCCTTGCAGAATGACTGAAATTCTGCGGACATGAATTGTGGGCCATTGTCAGAAACAATAGTCTGTGCCGGCCGGTGTGGCCGAGCGGTTAAAGGCGCTACAGTCTGGAACCGCACGACCGCTACGGTCGCAGGTTCGAATCCTGCCTTGGGCATGGCTGTGTGTGATGTCCTTAGGTTAGTTAGGTTTAAGTAGTTCTACGTTCTAGGGGACTTATGACCACAGCAGTTGAGTCCCATAGTGCTCAGAGCCATTTGAGCCAATAGTCTGTGGAAGACCTTCAATGCAAAAGATAGCAGATAACGCTTGGATGGTGGCAGATGACGTCGTGGAAGACATCCGGACAACAAAAGGAAAATTACTGAATGAATCTACCTCAACCAAGCATCGAGCATTCCAGAATGGACCAGCAAAATCGATGTGTAAGCGTTCCCAAGTGGAAGTGGCTTTTTGCCATGCAAAGAATTTCTGCAGTGGTGCTGATTGTTGTTCGGCACACACCATGCAAGAAGAGCACATATTCGTAATCGCGGCATCGATTCCGAACCAAGTACAGTGCTGACGAGCAAGTTGTTTCGTTCTCACTATACCCCAATGTCCTTGGTGGAGAAGCTGTAATACAGAGGAATGTAACGAACGTGGAACCACGACCCCGGACTGATCATTTTCAGAACGCAACAGCAAAACACCACATCAAACAAAAAGTCTTTCCTTGTGAGCAAAAAATCGGCGAACCAACGGATCCCCGATCCGTGACTTTGACAAGGGCCATTGCGTAGCAACAAAACGCAGAACGGTAGCAAGGACAGGGTTGGCAGCTGTGGTAGTAGCTACACGACGAAAATCAATTGGAAAGGATTCGACCACGTCATCGGTTTCTGAATCAATGAACATGCAAGCAAGTTCAGAGGAATCGAATGCCCTATCCTCAGCAACAGGCAAACGGGACAACGCATTGGCGTTTCCGTGCTTAGCAGTGGACCGATACAAGATATCGTAGCGGTACTGCTAGAGGAAATTAGACCAGTGAATGAATTTCTGCACTGTACGGGGAGGTACAGGCTTGCTCGGATGAAAAAGCAAAGGTTTGTGGTCTGTGATGATGGTAAAGTGACGACCATACAAGAAATCATGAAACTTTGTAACACCAAATACGAGAGCCAATGCTTCTTTCTCGATCTGTGAATAATTTCTTTGCGCAGACGAGAGCAATTTGGACGCAAAGGCAATAGGGCGATCGTGCGATCCATCTTTGTGCGCAAGCACATCACCGATCCCGAAATCCGATGCATCCACCATCAACAAAATGGGCTTCTGGGGATAGAATGGCGTAAGGCAAGTTTTGGAAAGCAACGCCGATTTCAACTGGCGGAAGGCGCGTTCGCATTCCGTCGTCCAGACGAACGGAACACCTTTACGGCGTAAGCGATGAAGTGGAGCTGAAATGGAAGAGACATGCGGCACATATTTATGATAGTAGTTGATTTTTCCCAGCACACTCTGTAGCTGCTTCAAATTCTGCGGCGAAGGCAAGTCTTGTAAGGCACGGAGGTGCTCGGGACTAGGATGTATGCCTTGGGCATTGAGTACATGTCCCAGGTAGGGCAAGTCACGAGCAAAAAACACACATTCGTCCTTCCGCAAGCGAAGACCATTTTGTCGCAAGACCTGAAATAATGTTCTGAGATTGTCTAAATATTCTTCTTCCGTCTTTCCGGAGATCACAATATCGTCCAGATAGTTTGCAGCAGTAGGGACCGACGCACAAACAGTTTGGAGATATTGCTGAAACAATGCAGGGGCGGATGCACACCCAAATGGCAGTCGTTTGAATCGATACAAACCAAGATGCGTGTTAACCACCAAAACGCGCCAGGATTCTTCGTCCACCGGTATTTGCAAGTACGCATCTGCTAGGTCCAACTTCGAAAATTATTTACCCGGGCACAGTTTGTCAAAAAGATCTTCCGGGCGGGGTAAAGGAAAAGTTGCAATCACTAGTTGTGGATTCACTGTTGCCTTGAAGTCCACACAAAGTCTCAATTTTCCCGAAGGTTTTTGGCAAAATTACTAAGGGTGATGCCCAGAGAGAAGCCCGCACATGTGCAATTACACCTTGTGATTCCAAATTGTGTAATGTTTTTGCGACCGCATCACGCAATGCGTGGGGAACATTGCGCACTCTGAAAAATTTCGGTTGTGTGTTGACTTTCAGTTCCAAATGTGCTTTATAGTTCGTAGTGCAACCAAGGCCCGGTGCAAAAATGTCTGCAAATTCTTCACATAGACGAGAAACACTGTCTGCAGGCACAGTCTGGTGCACTGATAGGACCTGATTTACTATAAAGTTAAACAACTGAAATAAATCGAAACCAAACAAGTTCACTGCAGAAGAAGAACGAAGGATGTAAAATGACATAAGTTTAGTTTTTCCTTTGTATGTTGCAAGAAGGCTGCACTGTCCTAGCACAGGGATCTTTTGACCTGAATAGCTAGTTAGCTTAACATTTGCGGCACGGAACGAAGGTGTGCCCAGCTGTTTGTAGGTGTCTTGATTGATCAGTGAAACTGCAGATCCGGTATCGAGCTGGAATGGTGTCACGTGGCCAAGAATGTCCAAGTCCACAAAAAGTTTATTGTCCTGCTGACGACAAGAGCGACTGTATCGTGCAACATGAACTGACACTGGTACATAATCACTTGCGACTTGACGGGATTTCCGGCGATGTCGATGCGCACTATTTGAGGGGCGAACACAGTCAGTGTTAGAGAGAGTGGCACTGAGCGGATTGGAATTAACTACATGAATTTCCTTGGGCGAAGTTTCACGAGCCTGAGTATCCTTGGTTCGAATTCGGCGCGAAGCAACATGCCTGGAATGGTTGTGAGTGTCCGATCTGAGCTTTTTCTGACAAACACTCTGAACATGTCCTTTTTTATTACAGAAAAAGCAAATAGCCTGGCGTGACGGGCAATTCTCACGCGAATGTCGAGTAGCACACCGCGGGCATGATGTTAGCACTGCATTTGCTTGCCTGCGCGGCACACGTGGCTGAGAGCCTGGCGGCAGCTGCGCGGCGGGGCGCGAGGGCTGTTTACTGCTCCGTGCAGCTCGCCCGGCGGGCCGGTTAACCTGACACATGGGTGGTGAAGTTTCAAATGATTCCTGAGCAAAGTCAAGTGTGTCCTGCCGATCCAATATGTCCATCACTTGTTGAAGGGAGGGATTGACTAGTTTCAAAATCTGTTCCCTTATACGAACATCAGAAATGTTCTGTGCATTTGCATCACGTACCATAGTATCTGAATAAGGGAGTCCACATTGACACTCAAAAGCACAATCCCTAGTAAGGCCTTGCAAGGTTGCAACCCACTCCCAATTAGTCTGACCTGCCGTACGTTTTGTACGAAAGAAGGTATACCTTTTCGCAAATACATTGACTGATTCTTTGAAATATGCATCTAATGCAGACAAAATTTCGTCGTAGGACAGAGTTGCTACATCGCGTTGGGCAAATAATTTGACTATCACACGGTACGTGGTCACCCCGACGTATGATAACAAAAAAGGCTGCCGCTCGTTACCTTGAATTCTGTAGGCGGCGAGATGGAATCCAAATTGGCGTGACCACTCCGTCCAGCTTTCCAGTGCAGCATCAAAAGGTCGAAAAGTTGGTGCAACAGCGTATTGTGGCTGCATTAGCGGTGGAGCGGCGGCTGCCGCATCGTTTTGCATTGCCCGTTGACCCTGGACGAGCTGTCCAAGGGCATCCAGTAAGGCCTGCATCTGCTGATTCTATAAACGATAAAATTCGGACAGTACATCTGGAGATTGTGGCGAAGCCATTACACAAGTAAATCAGGGCATTATCGATAAGAACGCGGTTTTGCCTCGTCGCCAATGTTTAGGTTAGCAGGAGAGCCAACACCGTGTTACTAGAGGAGGCCGAAAGGCACGTGTTTTAGCTCACGCAGGCTGGCGTGAGGTCTGGAACAGGACAAGGAAATTAGAATTTAGAAAAACGGACGTAGCTGGTGGAATACTTAACTTTAATCCGTTAATGAAGAACGTCGGTCTTGACGGTACATGAATCAATATCAATAGTAACTGATAATGGCGCCTTGATAGGTTGTAGCAAATGACGTAGCTGAAGGCAATGCTAAACTATCGTCTCGGCAAATGAGAGCGTATTTTGTCAGTGAACCATCGCTAGCAAAGTCGGTTGTGCAACTGGGGCGAGTGCTAGGAAGTCTCTCTAAAAAATGGTTCAAATGGCTCTGAGCACTCTGCGACTTAACTTCTGAGGTCATCAGTCGCCTAGAACTTAGAACTAATTAAACCTAACTAACCTAAAGACATCACACACATCAATGCCCGAGGCAGGATTCGAACCTGCGACCGTAGCGGTCGCTCGGTTCCAGACTGTAGCGCCTAGAACCGCACGACCCTTCCGGCCGGCGAAGTCTCTCTAGATCTGCCTTGTGGCGGCGCTCTGTCTGCAATCACTGATAGTGGCGACACGCGTGTCCAACGTATACTAACGGACTGCGGCCGATTTAAAGGCTATCACCTACTTGCGGTGACACCACACATATTCCGTCCTCACAACCATATTATGCACATCAAGACGCTTCATTCGAACCCAAACTCGGAAAGGTAAAGTCAATGTGGGATGAATTGATGTAAACGATATGCAAATAACAAGTAAATCGCAAATGCGCACCGAGGTTGAAATACTCGAGGCTGGCGTACACACACATGTTCGAGACATGACGGTCACAAATGCTTTTAGTTCGGGAGAGGCAAACTTCACACCAGGAGGGTGGTCCCTTCAGAGGACGAGTCAATCTATCTACGTCGGCTGGCGACCGCCCGTAGAGCAGACAGTGTTTGCCCGAGTAAAAGGGAGAACGACCCCGTGTTCGGCTTAAACGCAAATTCCGCTACATTGTGTGGGAGCGCCCAGCCTATGCATTCTTTACAAGCATAGCACGCAGTTTTAGAGGTTTTCACAGGGAGACAGCAAACGCCAAACGCCGATGCTACAGATTTCTGGATTGGTCGCCTTAAACGAAACGGCATTCTCCCATTTTAGAAGAGCAATGCTGATTGGCAGACGATATTCCTGACGCCTGAGCTGAAGTAATGGAAGAGACTGAAAGATATACCCTTTCACGTCTGGCGTGGAGAGGGGCCATTCCATTGTTGCTCTTGGAGCAAGAACCCGTATCGAGAGCATGTGCGCTCGTACGTGTACTCAAAGAGTGAGGAACAAGTCTCTTCTCAGTACTTCACTGTGAGAGAACCTCTGTTGAGAGCGAATCGGAGTGCGACTCTATATTGAGTCCTTGCGATTATGCGTTGTTCACTGAAAGATGTGCTCCCTGCCGCCGTTGGATAAGCAGCTGCAGCAGCAAGTCGTATACTCCTAGCTCACTCATTTGTTACGTAGTTTAATTCTTAATTTCTTTGCGTGTTTTTGGTACTTGCATTGTTTAATTCATATTTTCGGGCGTATTATAGTATTTGAAAGTTGTAGCATCGCGTTTTAGTACCTGCATAGTGTAAATTAGCGTAGTCGTTTGTCTTCTGTTTTTGTTTTGAACGGCCAGTGTCGGTTGGTCACAGTCAGTGTGCTCCCTGCCGCCGTTGGATAAGCAGTTGCAGCAGCAAGTCGTATACTTCTAGCTCACTCATTTGTTACATAGTTTAATTCTTAATTTCTTTGCGTGTTTTTGGTACTTGCATTGTTTAATTCATAAATTTCGGGCGTATTATAGTATTTGAGAGTTGTAGCATCGCGTTTTTAGTACCTGAATAGTGTAAAATCGCGTAGTCTCCTTCCGCCGCCGAGCAGTGTGTCAGCAGTGCGCAAGTAGAAGCACTACTGCATTTACTAGGCAATCTTGTATTTTAATAACCGTTTAAATTTTGTCGATTTGTTTGCGCTCTCTGTAGATTAGTCCAGACGTTCTTTGCACAACAGTTTTTAGCATGGATAGGGACTGCAACTGATGTGTTCGGATGCAGGCTGAGTTGTCATCCCTTCGCTCCCAGCTTCAGGCAGTGTTGGCTTCGGTCACACAGCTTGAGGCTGTTGCCAATGGGCATCACTGTGGGGGTCCGGATGGGGGTTTGTCGGGGACGGCCAGCTCGTCCCACGCATCCCCCTATTGGACTACGACTGTGGTTGCCCGGGATACTGCCCGCATTGAGGCTGACCCCTCACCTGTGGTAGAGTGGGAGGTCGTCTCAAGGTGTGGCAGGGGGCGAAAGACATTCCGGAGGGCTGAACGGAAGGCCTCTCCAGTTTGTCTGGCGAACCGGTTTCAGGCTCTGTCTCAGGCTGATACTGATCTTCGGCCTGACATGGCTGCTTGTCCTGTTCCAGAGGTTGCCCCTCAGTCTGCAAGATCCGGGCGGTCGCAGAGGGTGGGCTTACTGGTAGTTGGGAGCTCCAACGTCAGGCGCGTAATGGGGCCCCTTAGGGATATGGCAGCAAGAGAGGGGAAGAAAACCAATGTGCACTCCGTGTGCATACCGGGGGGAGTCATTCCAGATGTGGAAAGGGTCCTTCCGGATGTCATGAAGGGCACAGGGTGCACCCATCTGCAGGTGGTCGCTCATGTCAGCACCAGATTCCTCGACTTGCGCCATAGGGTGGTGGGGTTTCGGGTTCCGCTGGATAGGTCAGGAGTCCACTATACGCAACAAGCAGCTACAGGGGTAGCAGGGGTTGTGTGGCGTGGGCTGGGCGGTTTTTTAGGTTAGATGGCCTTGGGCAAGTACAGAAAGGGCAACAGCCTCAACGGGTGCGGGGCAAAGTCAGGACATGCGGGGACCAAGCAGCAATCGGTATTGTAATTGTCAACTGTCGAAGCTGCGTTGGTAAAGTACCGGAACTTCAAGCGCCGATAGAAAGCACCGAAGCTGAAATCATTATAGGTACAGAAAGATGGCTGAAGCCAGAGATAAATTCTGCCGAAATTTTTACAAAGGTACAGATGGTGTTTTGAAAGGATAGATTGCATGCAACCGGTGGTGGAGTGTTAGTCGCTGTTAGTAGTAGTTTATCCTGTAGTGAAGTAGAAGTGGATAGTTCCTGTTAATTATTATGGGTGGAGGTTACACTCAACAACCGAGCTAGGTTAATAATTGGCTCCTTTTACCGACCTCCCGACTCAGCAGCATTAGTGGCAGAGTAACTGAGAGAAAATTTGGAATAAATTTCACATAAATTTTCTCAGCATGTTATAGTCTTAGGTGGAGATTTCAATTTACCAGATATAGACTGGGACACTCAGATGTTTAGGACGGGTGGTAGGGACAGAGCATCGAGTGACATTATACTGAGAGCACTATCCGAAAATTACCTCGAGCAATTAAACAGAGAACCGACTCGTGGAGATAACATCTTGGACCTACTGATAACAAACAGACCCGAACTTTTCGACTCTGTATGTGCACAACAGGGAATCAGTGATCATAAGGCCGTTGCAGCATCCCTGAATATGGAAGTTAATAGGAATATAAAAAAAGGGAGGAAAGTTTATCTGTTTAGCAAGAGTAATAGAAGGCAGATTTCAGACTACCTAACAGATCAAAACGAAAATTTCTATTCCGACACTGACAATGTTGAGTGTTTATGGAAAAAGTTCAAGGCACTCGTAAAATGCGTTTTAGACAGGTACGTGCTGAGTAAAACTGTGAGGGACGGGAAAAACCCACCGTGGTACAACAACAAAGTTAGGAAACTACTGCAAAAGCAAAGAGAGCTTCACTCCAAGTTTAAACGCAGCCAAAACCTCTCAGACAAACAGAAGCTAAACGATGTCAAAGTTAGCGTAAGGAGGGCTATGCGTGAAGCGTTCAGTGAATTCGAAAGTAAAATTCTATGTACCGACTTGACAGAAAATCCTAGAAAGTTCTGGTCTTACGTTAAATCAGTAAGTGGCTCGAAACAGCATATCCAGACACTCCGGAATGATGATGGCATTGAAACAGAGGATGACACGCGTAAAGCTGAAATACTAAACACCTTTTTCCAAAGCTGTTTCACAGAGGAAGACCGCACTGCAGTTCCTTCTCTAAATCCTCGCACAAACGAAAAAATGACTGACATCGAAATAAGTGTCCAAGGAATAGAAAAGCAACTGGAATCACTCAACAGAGGAAAGTCCACTGGACCTGATGGGATACCAATTCGATTCTACACAGAGTACGCGAAAGAACTTGCCCCCCTTCTAACAGCCGTGTACCGCAAGTCTCTAGAGGAACGGAGGGTTCCAAATGATTGGAAAAGAGCACAGGTAGTCCCAGTCTTCAAGAAGGGTCGTCGAGCAGATGCGCAAAACTATAGATCTATATCTCTGACGTCGATCTGTTGTAGAATTTTAGAACATGTTTTTTGCTCGAGTATCATGTCGTTTTTGGAAACCCAGAATCTACTATGTAGGAATCAACATGGATTCCGGAAACAGCGATCGTGTGAGACCCAACTCGCTTTATTTGTTCATGAGACCCAGAAAATATTAGATACAGGCTCCCAGGTAGATGCTATTTTTCTTGACTTCCGGAAGGCGTTCGATACAGTTCCGCACGGTCGCCTGATAAACAAAGTAAGAGCATACGGAATATCAGACCAGCTGTGTGGCTGGACTGAAGAGTTTTTAGCAAACAGAACACAGCATGTTGTTATCAATGGAGAGACGTCTACGGACGTTAAAGTAACCTCTGGCGTGCCACAGGGGAGTGTTATGGGACCATTGCTTTTCACAACATATATAAATGACCTAGTAGTTAGTGTCGAAAGTTCCATGCGGCTTTCCGCGGATGATGCTGTAGTATACAGAGAAGTTGCAGCATTAGAAAATTGTAGCGAAATGCAGGAAGATCTGCAGCGGATAGGCACTTGGTGCAGGGAGTGGCAAATGTTGTTGTTGTTGTGGTCTTCAGTTCTGAGACTGGTTTGATGCAGCTCTCCATGCTACTCTATCCTGTGCATCTTCTTCATCTCCCAGTACCTACTGCAACCTACATCCTTCTGAATCTGCTTAGTGTATTCATCTCTTGGTCTCCCCCTACGATTTTTACCCTCCACGCTGCCCTGCAATACTAAATTGGTGATCCCTTGATGCCTCAGAACATGTCCTACCAACCGATCCCTTCTTCTGGTCAAGTTGTGCCACAAACTCCTCTTCTCCCCAGTCCTATTCAGTACCTCCTCATTAGTTATGTGATCTACCCATCTAATCTTCAGCATTCTTCTGTAGCACCACATTTCAAAAGCTTCTATTCTCTTCTTGTCCAAACTATTTACCGTCCATGTTTCACTTCCATACATGGCTACACTCCATACAAATACTTTCAGAAATGACTTCCTGACACTTAAATCTATACTCGATGTTAACAAATTTCTCTTCTTCAGAAACGCTTTCCTTGCCATTGCCAGTCTATATTTTATATCCTCTCTACTTCGACCATCATCAGTTATTTTGCTCCCCAAATAGCAAAACTCCTTTACTACTTTAAGTGTCTCATTTCCTAATCTGATACCCTCAACATCACCCGACTTAACTCGACTACATTCCATTATCCTCGTTTTGCTTTTGTTGATGTTCATCTTATATCCTACCTTCAAGACACCATCCATTCCGTTCAACTGCTCTTCCAAGTCCTTTGCTGTCTCTGACAGAATTACAATGTCATCGGCGAACCTCAAAGTTTTTATTTCTTCTCCATGGATTTTAATACCTACTCCGAATTTTTCTTTTGTTTCCTTTACTGCTTGCTCAATATACAGATTGAATAACATCGGGGAGAGGCTAGAACCCTGTCTTACTCGCTTCCCAACCACTGCTTCCCTTTCATGTCCCTCGACTCTTATAACTGCCATCTGGTTTCTGTACAAATTGTAAATAGCCTTTCGCTCCCTGTATTTTACCCCTGCCACCTTTAGAATTTGAAAGAGAGTATTCCAGTCAACATTGTCGAAAGCTTGCTCTAAGTCCACAAATGCTAGAAACGTAGGTTTGCCTTTCCTTAATCTTTCTTCTAAGATAAGTCGTAAGGTCAGTATTGCCTCACGTTTTCCAGTGTTTCTACGGAATCCAAACTGATCTTCCCCGAGGTTGGCTTCTATTAGTTTTTCCATTCGTCTGTAAAGAATTCGTGTTAGTATTTTGCAGCTGTGTCCCTTAACATAGACAAATGTAATGCATTGCGAATACATAGAAAGAAGGATCCTTTATCGTATGATTATATGATAGCGGAACAAACACTGGTAGCAGTTACTTCTGTAAAATATCTGGGAGTGGAATGATCATATAAAATTAATTGTTGGTAAGGCTGGTACCAGGTTGAGATTCATTGGGAGGGTGCTTAGAAAATGTAGTCCATCAACAAAGGAGGTGGCTTGCAAAACACTCGTTCGACCTATACTTGAGTATTGCTCATCAGTGTGGGATCCGTACCAGATCGGGTTGACGGAGGAGATAGAGAAGATCCAAAGAAGAGCGGCGCGTTTCGTCACAGGGTTATTTGGTAACCGTGATAGCGTTACGGAGATGTTTAATAAACTCAAGTGGCAGACTCTGCAAGAGAGGCGCTCTGCATCGCGGTGTAGCCTGCTCGCCAGGTTTCGAGAGGGTGCGTTTCTGGATGAGGTATCGAATATATTGCTTCCCCCTACTTATACCTCCCGAGGAGATCACGAATGTAAAATTAGAGAGATTAGAGCGCGCACGGAGGCTTTCAGAGAGCCGTTCTTCCCGCGAACCATACGCGACTGGAACAGGAAAGGGAGCTAATGACAGTGCCACGTAAAGTGCCCTCCGCCACACACCGTTGGGTGGCTTGCGGAGTATAAATGTAGATGTAGATGTGTTGGCCACCACACTTATTGTGAGGTGTGAATGGAAAAAGTTATAGTTAAATGCCTGCGAGCGAATTTTTGAGTCTCATCGCGGTGGACTGGTTATCTGACCGGTGTAACACGCCAATAGTTAGACTAGGGGTGAATAGGAGTCCTTGACTTCATCAAGGTGTAGGGAGAGTTTGATTGGCGAAGGTCAATCTAGATAGAACCAGAGTTATCTTATTTGTCAGCAGTGAGCGGCGCAGGCAGCAGTCATCGCAGCTTATGATATTGTGCACTACAGCTCTTGCGAGTCCCATATTTCCTCCACAACAGTACACTTCACTGCATTTCACACACGACAGCCTCGACCGTACCTAGCAACATTCTAACAGATAATTATTCGAGTAGGCGCGGCTCTCAGCCATTCTTCCAAGTCAATAACCTTAAACTTTTTATAGAAATTTCATTAGCGAATCCTATCCTTAAGAGGTAACTTCACATTCCGAAAAGAACCCGGGAATAACTTGTTCAGTTCATAACTAAAAGTGCCATTGTCATTTCTCAGAATTTTTGCAAAATAAATAATAACTTTCTTTAGTTTCATGTTTTTCTTACACTAACTAGCACTACTCCAGTACCCAAGTATCTCACTAGTTACGAAAGAAATTTTGTGAATTTTTTTGTCATTTCCTTACAGCGGACGACTCCAGAAGATATTTATTGCTGAAAGTTTTTCAGGCATTTCTCTTTAGAACGTTAGGAGCGTCTGTCTGACTTCTGTAGTAGTGTGGGGGTGGAAATTGCATCTTGCAACAGCCACAGGGTAAAGGGTACATCTCAGATTAATCCGTTGCGCAAAATGACAGAATAGCACCCACATGTTCACCACAGAATGTTCTTTAGTTTCATAAATATAGATGTGCTAAATCGGATGATCCTTTTTGATACACTTTACAGTATATCATAGTCCGTTAATACCTGAAGAAACAAAGAACTTTAGATAAATTAAATATTAAAACAGCGTAGTAAAGTGTTAAGACTAGGCTGCTTGTATGCATATGTTCTCTTAACGATGAACTATAAGCTGTACAGAATACAGCTGCTTAACAGACGCGTTAAAAAAAAGAACTACTCAATAGATACTAAGTAAAGAGAATCTTAATCATTTTCCACAACTCTTCCGAATGAATGTGAAAAGGGTAATGAAACAAATACGTTATTTCTGGAAAAAGAAGATAAAAAACAAGATTAAGAAATCAGAAATAAGGGGGAAAGACTTTTTTCAAGAATAAGTACACTGCTACACTTAAGTACAAAAGTAGCTTTCGCCTGATGTTGTCACTACCAATAAACATAGCTCGATGAAATTTAGACCATACACAGAAAGAACTGCTACAGTGTAGTATAGAAGACAACTGAATGAAATGCGCAATGAGACGAACAGAAGTGGCATTTTTATTCCAACACAGTAATTACACTGAAGTCACAGCGATTTATGATGGTCCTCAGGACATTACGAAAGACAGGACATAGTTCTTAACATCACGGACAGCAGTATGCTCTTGAACGTGCTCCCACGGTGGCCACAACGCTGTGAAGGAGTTCTTGTGATAGGCTGTTCCATTCTTCCACCGCTGCAGTTGCTGGATGACCGTTTGGTGCCAGTGGGCGTCCTGCAATACGTCTCCACAACACTTCCCACACGCACTCGATGATATTTAAGTCGGGGTGTAAGCGTATTGTCATATCGCTGGCTTAGTTGTGGAGTATATTTGCGGCAACCGCGGCTGTAGAGAGTCGAGCGCGGGACACGGTACTGTTATGTTGTGTAGTGTGCAGCTCTGTAAGTGAGAGGCATTGATAGCATGGAAGTTGAAGCGTTGCTACAGGTGTTATTACAGTAAAGTGATAAAATAAGTAAATGATTCAGATGAAAGTGCGTCAAGAAGTAATTTAAAAATGAGCAGTGCTGCTGTTAATGTATTTATGTATCCCCTCGTTGTGTGTCGTACCGTACTGTATCAGTCAACCGCGCCGTGTTCGGTCTCCCAGAAGTAACTGATGTGAATCAGTAGAAATTAGTCACCGTAAAACAGTGCAGTCAAGTGCCAGTGTCTTGTAGCGAGCGTGAAGACGTGCGTTCGATCATCGCGTTTCCGCATTATCAACAATCAGCCGCGCCGCGACTGTTACTCGCACGCTCATACAAGTGAGAACTGAGAACTGAAAAATTAACTTTACGAAAAGTGTTATATCATTACTAGTGATAGGGAGGACTATTACCAGACATCTGTATGTGTGACGAGCGTAAGAATTTTCGTTCGATCATTCGGCTTCCGCATCATCAACAATCACCCGCGTCGTGTCGGTTACGCGTATGCTCGTCTAAATGATATTTTGTGAACTGTTAATCATCCATTAATTGGGATAACACTTTTGAATTGGAATGTAAACATAGCAACCTGCGATTTTCCTTTAATCGTCTCAGAATATAGTTGTTCATAGCAGACGTCGAACAGTGTTGTGTTTTAACGTTGAGTGGCTCCCCTTATTCGCTTGCATATTTCTATAAATAATTTCAAGCAAGCCAGCAGCAGTGTGCAGCAGAACAGTACGACCGCCGCAGGATTACCAGGTACGTGGTGTGGACAGGGCGCACGGTCACGAAAAGCAACAGTCCGAAACGACGAAGACAGTTTAAATGTACAACCCCCCACCCAATCGTACTCCCGGGCGTGTTACAGGGGGAAGAGGCAAGCCAGTCCATTCGTCGAACATCCTCTCTTTGCAATAACTCCTCCTTCAGCACCGTTCGATGCAGCTGCGAATTTTCGTCCATAAAAATAAAGTCAGATTCTAATACAACACTCAAAAGACACACATGGGGAAAGAGAACAGTGTCAAAATAATGTTGCCTGTTCAGCGTACCGTGTTCAAGAATTTGTGGGTTAGTGTGCCCGTGCAATATTATGGGTGTCGACATCATAACACATGGAACATCATAACAATCATGTTAGATAGTTTTGTACAGACCCTCATATGGCGAGGGGTGGGAACGCGTAA
The DNA here is from genome assembly GCF_023898315.1 of Schistocerca nitens. Taxonomy (NCBI): domain Eukaryota; kingdom Metazoa; phylum Arthropoda; class Insecta; order Orthoptera; family Acrididae; genus Schistocerca; species Schistocerca nitens. Next base: position 500,328,176 of record NC_064619.1, on the reverse strand, counting down.
TCCATTCAGGAACATTATCGAACATGATCGTTTTGGTGGTATATGTATTACGATGCGGGGACGCGTAACGGTAAATTCAACGGCCAATGCCGGCCGGTGTGGCCGAGCGGTTCTAGGCGCTTCAGTCCGGAACCGCGCGACCGCTACGGTCGCAGGTTCGAATCCTGCCTCGGGCATGGATGTGTGTGATGTCCTTAGGTTAGTTAGGTTTAAATAGTTCTAAGTTCTAGGGGACTGATGATCTCAGATGTTAAGTCCCATATTGCTCAGAGCCATTGGAATCGACGTCCAATGTATTAATACACTTTACATTGACGTTTAATGAAAAAAATACGAGCTTACGGAGTATCGGAGCAGACCTGCGATTGGATTCAACACTTTCTTGCAGATAGAGCTCAACACGTCGCTCTTAACTGAACTAAATCGACAGATGTAAAGGTAAAATCCGGAGCACCACAGGGAATTGTGATAGGACCGTTGCTGTTTATAATTCCAAATGATCTAGCAGAAAGCGTCGGATCCTCTTTAAAGCTATTTGCCGATGACGCAGCTGTCTATACCAAAGTAGCAACGCCATAAGATAGTAAGAATTTCCGGAACGACCCGCAGAGAATAGAGGAATGGTGCAGGCTCTGGCAGTTGGCCCTGAACGTAAATAAATGTAACATATTGCGCATACTTAGGAGAAGAAATCCACTACTGTACAGCTACACTACTGATGACAAACAGCAGGAGACAGCGTCTGCTGTAAAATACTTAGGCGTAACTATGCATAGCGACCTTCAGTGAAATGATCATATAAAACTGATAGTGGGAAAAGCAGACACCAGACTAAGATTCATCAGAAGAATCTTACGGAAATGTAACTCATCCACGAAAGAAGTTGTTTATAAAGCGCTTGTTTGCCCGATTCTTCAATATTGATCATCTATCTGGGATCCCTATCAGGTAGAACTGATAGAGGAGATAGAGAAGATCCAACGAAGAGCGGCGCATTTCGACACGGTATCGTTTAGCTGGCGAGAGAACGTTGCGGAGATGCTAAACAAACTTCACTGGCAGACGTTACAAGAGAGGCGTTGTGCGTCAAGGAGAGATTTACTTTCGGGACAGCACTTTTCAGGAGGAGACGGACAGCATATTACATCCCCCACATACATCTCGCATATTGACCATAAGGAGAAAATTCGAGAAATTAAAGCCAATACAGAGAGGCTTACAGACAATCATTCTTCCCACGCAGTTTTAGCGAGTGGAACAGTGTTGGAGGGAACAGGTAGTAGTACGAAAATTACCCTCCGCAACACACCATTAAGTGGCTTCCGGAGTATGAGGTAGATGTAGGTGTGCACCTCACCCGGTTGAGTCTTTTCGGGGTTTATTCGGCCATGACTTCACTTTTACGGATGACAGTGCGCGACCGCGTCCAACTGCGCAGGTGTTGAAGCTCTTGGAACATATTCGGCGAATAGACTGGTCTGTCCGTACCCCGAGTTAAATCCCATCGACCACTTGGGGGCGCGTAGGGGAGACCTATTGCACTAAGGCCACGTGCACCGACGTCCATCCAGCAATTGTCAGCCGCGCTGGTGGAGAAATGCAACACACTAGCCCAAGAACTCCTCTTCAACCTTGTGGCCAACAGATTAGCACGTTGCAGAGCATGCGCTGCCGTCCGTGATGATCACATACCACGTTAAGAACTATGTCCTGCCATTTGTAAAGTCCCGGGGACCATAATGAATAGCTGTGACTTGAGTGCAATTACCGTCTTCGAATAAAAGTAGTTTCTGTTCATCTTACTGCGTATTTCATTCAGTTACCTTCTACGCTATGCTGTAGCAATTCACTCTGTTGTTGTTGTTGTGGTCTTCAGTCCTGAGACTGGTTTGATGCAGCTCTCCATGCTACTCTATCCTGTGCAAGCTTCTTCATCTCCCAGTACCTACTGCAACCTACATCCTTCTGAATCTGCTTAGTGTATGCATCTCTTGGTCCCCCCTGCGATTTTTACCCTCCACGCTGCCCTCCAATACTAAATTGGTGATCCCTTCATGCCTCAGAACATGTCCTACCAACCGATCCCTTCTTCTGGTCAAGTTGTGCCACAAACTCCTCTTCTCCCCAAACCTATTCAGTACCTCCTCATTAGTTATGTGATCTACCCATCTAATCTTCAGCATTCTTCTGTAGCACCACAATTCAAAAGCTTCTATTCTCTTCTTGTCCAACTATTTATCGTCCATGTTTCACTTCCATACATGGCTACACTCCATACAAATACTTTCAGAAATGACTTCCTGACACATGAATCTATATTCGATGTTAACAAATTTCTCTTCTTCAGAAATGCTTTCCTTGCCATTGCCAGTCTACATTTTATATCCTCTCTACTTCGACCATCATCAGTTATTTTGCTCCCCAAATAGCAAAACTCCTTTGCTACTTTAAGTGTCTCATTTCCTAATCTAATTCCCTGAGCATCACCCGACTTAATTCGACTACATTCCATTATCCTCGTTTTGCTTTTGTTGATGTTCATCTTATATCCTCCTTTCAAGACACTGTCCATTCCGTTCAACTGCTCTTCCAAGTCCTTTGCTGTCTCTGACAGAATTACAATGTCATCAGCGAACCTCAAAGTTTTTATTTCTTCTCCATGGATTTTAATACCTACTCCGAATTTTTCTTTTGTTTCCTTCACTGCTTGCTCAATATAGAGATTGAATAAGATCGAGGAGAGACTACAACCCTGTCTCACTCCCTTCCCAACCACTGATTCCCTATCATGTCCTTCGCCTCTTATAACTGCCATCTGGTTTCTGTAAAAATTGTAAATAGCCTTTCGCTCCCTGTATTTTACCCCTGCCACCTTTAGAATTTGAAAGAGAGTATTCCAGTCAACATTGTCAAAAGCTTTCTCTAAGTCTACAAATGCTAGAAACGTAGGTTTGCCCTTCCTTAATCTAGCTTCTAAGGTAAGTCGTAGGGTCAGTATTGCCTCACTTCTACGGAATCCAAACTGATTTTCCCCGAGGTCGGCTGGTACTAGTTTTTCCATTCGTCTGTAAAGAATTCGCGTTAGTATTTTGCAGCTGTGACTTATAAACTGATAGTTCGGTAATTTTCACATCTGTCAACACCTGCTTTCTTTGGGTTTGGAATTATTATATTCTTCTTGAAGTCTGAGGGTATTTCGCCTGTTTCATACATCTTGCTCACCAGATGGTAGAGTTTTGTCAGGACTGGCTCTCCCAAGGCCATCAGTAGTTCCAATGGTATGTTGTCTCCTCCGGGGGCCTTGTTTCGACTCAGGTCTTTCAGTGCTCTGTCAAACTCTTCACGCAGTATCGTATCTCCCATTTCATCTTCATCTACATCCTCTTCCATTTCCATAATATTGTCCTCAAGTACATCGCCCTTGTATAGACCCTCTATATACTCCTTCCACCTTTCTAATTTCCCATCTTTGCTTAGAACTGGTTTTCCATCTGAGATCTTGATGTTCATACAAGTGGTTCTCTTATCTCCAAAGGTCTCTTTAATTTTCCTGTAGGCAGTATCTACCTTACCCCTAGTGAGATAAGCCTCTACATCCTTACATTTGTCCTCTAGCCATCCCTGCTTAGCCATTTTGCACTTCCTGTGGATCCTCCCCCCATGAACCATTGACCTTGCCGTTGGTGGGGAGGCTTGCGTGCCTCAGCGATACAGATAGCCGTACCGTAAGTGCAACCACAACGGAGGGGTATCTGTTGAGAGGCCAGACAAACGTGTGGTTCCTGAAGAGGGGCAGTAGCCTTTTCAGTAGTTGCAAGGGCAACAGTCTGGATGATTGACTGATCCGGCCTTGTAACTATAACCAAAACGGACTTGCTGTGCTGGTATTGCGAACGGCTGAAAGCAAGGGGAAACTACGGCCGTAATTTTTCCCGAGGGCATGCAGCTTTACTGTATGATTAAATGATGATGGCGTCCTCTTGGGTAAAATATTCCGGAGGTAAAATAGTCCCCCATTCGGATCTCCGGGCGGGGACTACAAAAGAGGATGTCGTTATCAGGAGAAAGAAAACTGGCGTTCTACGGATCGGAGCGTGGAATGTCAGATCCCTTAATCGGGCAGGTAGGTTAGAAAATTTAAAAAGGGAAATGGATAGGTTAAAGTTAGATATAGTGTGAATTAGTGAAGTTCGGTGGCAGGAGGAACCAGACTTCTGGTCAGGTGAATACAGGGTTATAAATACAAAAGCGAATAGGGGTAATGCAGGTGTAGCTTTAATAATGAATAAAAAAATAGGAGCGCGGGTAAGCTACTACAAACAGCATAGTGAACGCATCATTGTGGCCAAGATAGATACGAAGCCCACACCTACTACAGTAGTACAAGTTTATATGCCAACTAGTTCTGCAGATGACGAAGAAATTGGAAAAATGTATGATGAAATAAAAGAAATTATTCAGATAGTGAAGGGTGACGAAAATTTAATAGTCATGGGTGACTGGTATTCGGTAGTAGGAAAAGGGAGAGAAGGAAATGTAGTAGGTGAATATGGATTGGGGCTAAGAAATGAAAGAGGAAGCCGCCTGGTAGAATTTTGCACACTCTATGGATGGTAAATGTGTCATCGAGCTACGTTTCTTGGCTTTGGCGCATCACGCGAAAGTTACTTACATCCTTAATTTTTGCACATCACTGTACTAGATTTACATAATTTTATGTCATTCTTCGTAATTTTATGTTCAGAAGGTTTTCAAGGTATGAAAAGTAAGAAAACGGGAACAAAATCGACAGAAATGAGAAGATATCATAGGGCAGTGGTTATCAACGTGGGGTAATTACTCCTCTGAGGGGTAAAATGAAATTTTCTGAGGGGTAAAAACTAAACCAGTAGATTCTTTTACACTCACAAAACTAAATTATTTTCAAAAGATCAGTAGTATTACCACAGTTTTGTAAGACTCTGATACTGATTACATAAGTTATCAACAATTATTTTTTCTCAATTAATAGTATTAATGCGTTGGAGATTAGAGGCTCCTCACAAACTCCACCCACTACAAAAATATGTTGTACTTTGCCCTGTACATCGCTGAAGATCAAAGGGATACGTATACGTAACAAATGCTATATATATCAAGGAAATGGCTTCCCCAATTTGTAGATAGTAACTGTAGTAGTCCAGAAATTGCTTCATTGCTCTCTTCGAGAGGGATAAATGAATTAATTCACAGCTCGACACATCAGTAACTACATAAGAGCTACTAGAGTGCTGTATACAGTGTTACTACTATTGTTATTATTATTATTATTACTGGATTCGATAGATGCAAAGGATTAACAGCCTGAAATCAACCAGTTTCTGCCAGTTCAGAAGTAAGGACTGTAGCAATCAAGTTATTTACAAACAGTAAGTATAGTGCACACATCTGAACCTGTTCGATTTTAAATGGGGTTGGAGTGCTCAGGTCAAGCAAGGGTCACAATGGAGTGGAGTAATGCGGTGGAAGTATGTTTCGTAACAAGTGTGAACCATCACAGTGGATAGTTGGCTTTCTTATCTGAGAATGAGGTGTGGGTAGCACTTGCAAAGCATCACAGATTGCTTCATCATTCATTCTAACACTCTCTCTCTCTCTCTGTCTCTCTCTCTCTCTCTCTCTCTCTCTCTCTCTCTCTCTCTCCCCCTATCTCTCCCTCACACACACACACACACACACACACACACACACACAATGTTGGTGATAATGTGGATGAGGGGTTGGGGGGCTAATGTCTGCTTGCACGGAGGGGTAATGTTCTAAGAAAGGTTGGGAACCACTGCTATAGGGAGAAGGTGGGGGACAGGAACGTAGAAAACAAAAAAGAAAGTAAACAAGAATGCTGTTACCTGATTTCAGTGGATCAGTATGAAGATAAAGTAAAAGGCTGTGGGTCTATTACTGTCTCTTTAAAACTAACAAAGTATCCGTAGCAATTCAGATAGGCTTCAGGATGACGACCCTCTTGACAAAAACTATCGATCATTGATCATTTCCCCTCAAAACGCTTAGTTTCCATTGAAAGCGTTCAATTATACTGATTACTACTGATGTCTGGGTTAAACAGTAAGAGATATAACCTTATGGTCTAAGCTACGCGTTGATCGAGATTATCCAAATACTCAATCCACGATCCAAGATCTGGAAAGAAAGACATACAAAGGATAAAAGTTTAAACCATCTTCGGATGACAATACGAAAAGGAATGCAAGAAATATGGACAAACTATCGAAAAGCAATGGCTATGAAAGATTTGGTTTCAGAGGGATGCAGTAATAGACGACAAGAAAGTCAAAGAGCAGAATGTAAAGAAAGGTTTGGGTTTAATTCCTGACTATGAGAAAGTCTTAAAGATGGACCAGAAACTCCCTTGAGAAATAATAGGGAAGGAATCGGCCACGCCTTTACAAAGAAATCTATATATGTACTAAAATCTTAGAAGTTAATCGCCATAAATACAAGAAACAGTGGCTGCATTAATACATATATTTTGGAAAAACTTTTGACGGATGGCTTTTGCGTTAGTACCATTACATCAATTTTAAATACCTTCATAAATAATATCCGTAGTCAAATACATAACTTTGAAGACAGTGTTGTCAACTGTCCAATTTAAGATTTAGGTAATACGAAGAATCCAAATGTATAGTTATCAATCTAGAGAACCTATCGTACAAAAATTTGAATGTTTTTTTTCTAATCTTTTTATTTCGGTTCCATTCGTTTACAGGCTGGATTTAAAGATAGTAACTTTAGCACAAAACGAGTGTCTATAAGCAAAATAGCAGAACAAGGCCGGCCGGAGTGGCCGGGCGGTTCTAGGCACTACAGTCTGGAACCGCGCGACCGCTACGGTCGCAGGTTCGAATCCTGCTTCGGGCATGGATGTGTGTGATGTCCTTAGGTTAGTTTGGTTTAAGTAGTTCTAAGTTCTAGGGGACTGATGGCCTCAGAAGTTAAGTCCCATTGTGCTCAGAGCCATTTGAACCATTTTTGAAGCAGAACAAGGTCTGGGGACTGAGTGGTATCATCAACAACAATTATTTACTTGAAATTTAACTCTCATCTTATATTAATTAAGCTTCTTTATTGTAATTTGTGAAAACTGATTAAATTTATTCTTACCTTGTAATCGGAATTGCCAAATGACTTTCGAAAGACAGTCAAGAATACGCGTTTACTGTCAACACCGACGTACACTTAATTATTTTATGATTGGTAAATTCCCTTATACAGCTCTTCTGTCGCGTCTTATTTTATGTTATTATTATTAATCGTATGCCAGTTACACGTCACTTTTGAAATACATACACCGTATGTACGTAATTTACAAATTTACAGACATAGGCCAATTATTTATTTCCTGTATTACGCGTAAACGACTCTCTTTGTCAATTTTCTTGTTACTATCCCGGCCTTGTGTGTGTCGCTCCCTGTCACTTGCACCTCCTCCTCTCGTCCAGAACGCTGTAGATCTACCTTCCCAATGATCTTCCACTTTCCGTGGAGCTATCTACACCACTCTTCTTGCAGTAAGAATCTGATCTCTTATCGTAAGATGTTCGAAGCATCTTTTAAACTTTTTAAGATTTGATCTTTCGGAATACTGTCCATAATGGCGCCTCTACATATCCTTCACACCAGATACATATGGCCTACATTTTTGGTACTTCTTAACTGTACAGCAATGATGACCTCACATCTGTCGTATAAGTGCCCTTCTCTTCTTAATATTTCTGTAGAGAATTCCAGAAAATTTTCCAATCACTCTATACAGTTTACATTGTCTAATATATGACAGTGCCTAGATATCCGTTAATTTCCACAGTTGATCCGAGACTCTAAAAGAAATTTACCATATCCATGGTCTCCGAGTTCAGATGTTCATTATTGTAAAAAAAATATGTGAGAGGTGGGTGCAGATATCTGGTACAATCTTGCATGGAGTAAACGTGGAAACTGCCAGAGACCGTGGCTTAATATAAATTATTAATACAGGTTTCCGGAAGACTGGCACCACTTTCCCAGCAAATTGTCCTATGTACTATTTGCGACAAGTAATATTAAAAAAAAAAAGTTGAAACTATCGAAGTGACGTTTTCTACGACCTATGACACAAAACAGGACGTTTATTTTGATTAGTTTCAGTGTTTATTCCATTCAAATCTATCAATCAAATATTGTACTACGCAGTTATCGCTCCAGTAGGTACGAGAAGCCAATCGAAACGCACGGCCGCATACTTAAAATACACTGCACGAACCAGCAGTCAGACGACCATTCCCGAGGGCTCCGTGGATGTTCTTATACATAAGTCATAAAGATCCCTTAAAAGGTGACTCGACTTACTTTACACCGTCGTGCTGCATTTCAGAGGCCGCTGACTGCAACACTGAATCTTAGAAATTACTTGGGACGGTGCAAATAAAGTCCTCACAAGTCTCTAGGGCAGAGCAGCTGCAGACGATATTAGCGGGTAATGAATGGGGCACTCGTGTTGTGAATAATATTTGCGGCATTTAGAGAGAGGGTTGTCTTCTGTAACTCTTTTACCAAGTTTGGCCTCGGATCGTTGTTTTTGGGCAACGAAAAACCTGAAGGCTGACATTAACAAAACGGTTTTGTAACGATAAGACGCTTCCCACGCCGTAGCAATAGTTTTCGAATTAGATGATTTTTCCTGTTGGATAATGCCAATGCTGCCATTTAGAAACAAAGCTCTAATGACTCGAAGAATATTACGAGAATTTTATTGAGTGGCGTGTTCAAAGCTGCAACATACACCCCTTAGTGATATTCGGGATGAAGTTGTTGCCGTTTAAGTCAACCCGGTCACAATTGCAGCAGCAGCTGCCCACCATGCTTCACAGGGAGAACAGAAAAAATTCTGCCATCATTGTATCAGAGTATCGGTGTAGATGTAGTGTAAATTCTGCCTCGAAAAGTGAACGCTATGTTATAGCACGTTATTGCAGGCACCGATGGCGTCTTCGAAAGGAACAACAACGTGTGTTCAGGGACTTCTAGCCTGCGACGTCCTGTCGATGTACCCTGTTGCTAATTGCTCAATTTCTACCGACAGAAGTTTCACGTATAGTAAACACAAAAGCTATCAGATACGCTTTCTAATATTAACGGAAGGTGCAAACTCGTATATTGTATGTAGATATACAAAGCATTCGCTTCTGGATGCAAAACTTACTTTTTGAGTTTTAAATTAATGAAATATACCTATAATATTGTCTATAAAATACATCAGTGGTACAAATAATTTTTCATTCAGTCAGTTGTAAACAAGATTAGACAACGTCATTTCTTATTTGCTCTGCTTTTAAATACAGATAAGTAACTCTACGATCTGCCACAAATATTTCGATTACGTTAAATTAATCTTTGACACTAAAATAAACGGAATATAGGATGTAAATATAATTTAATTACCTTTTTTCTTATAACTACTCTTCAGTATTATGCACTGTATGAACAAGTTTTCAGTTTGCTTTAATTTTCGCATTTACGTGCGCTATGAACTCTCCGCTAGACAGCGATGTTCACTCTTACTTACTCATATTTACCTGTCCCGTTATGTATAAAGCAGATTTATTATTATTTCTTTCCGACTGAATATTTTTCAATAAAATTATTTCTCTAATTACGATATAATTTTCCGAATAAAACTAAGAGTTTTGTTTATGCCCAAACTTTTAATGATAATTTGACAAAAAACTATTTTTTCTTTCCTGTGAGTAAACCTTTCTTGTTTAAATCTTTTACGAAAGAGAATAATTTTCTCTTATTCAAGTTTCTATGTGGGAAATCTAGGACATCTGACACGAAGTTTGTCTTTTCTGCCACAGGAACAATACCATTATTTAGTGCAGCTCTTTCTTTTTATACATCTACTGCCCTTAAATTCTACATTGTACCTCTCCTACTAACCTATTAACTTGGCCTCTCCTGTCCATAAAAAAATCAAAATAAAAGGCTTAAGAATTTGCAGCCGTCGGTTTTTATCTGGCCAAATGCAAAACATATAAACCAAGTGGTGGATCGTAGCTAACTCAGGGTCCCAGAATAACTTGCAGCATGCGAGTGTGAAATCTCAAACCAGTTTTCTTTAACACGAGAATAATTCTGTTCAACACTTCGTACAGTTCAAAGGGTCCGAAGTAACATTTTGTCTACGTCTGTAACGTATTAGGGAATAACTTGAGTTAGTAAAATCTCTACCAGTCTGATTCCATTACGATTCTACCACGGCACTCAACATGAATATCAGTTCAGTAATGTTCGGTACAATCATTGTCAACTACGATCTATTATATTCCCTCAGAAAAATGCGGTAGAGACATTACACTCATAATGATACACTTCAGTATCATTGACTACATAGCACTGTGCTTAAAATTAACTTGAAATCGTTTGGTTTCCTAGAGAAATCTACTGAAATTTCATACTGAGCTTGACCGCATTACCGGCTGAGCTAGCATGAACCGTAGAATACTTTCTTAATTCCGCTTCAGATAATGCGCACTCATCAAACGGAGCAACTCTCAGAACCTACTCAGAATAGAACGGTATATGCAAAAACGAACAGTTTCATTTCTCCATTTTTAAGAATGAGTCACGTTTATAGTTAGCTTCAGCTTTGCACAAAGACTGTCATGGCGTTCCATCCACCTCAACAAAACTTTTGCAACATAAAAACACGTTCACATAAGATTACGTAATACATACAAATAATTACATATTTAGCCATAAAATATGAGTTATTCTGTCTCCAGATACGTCTCTACGTTACGCAGTGCGACATTGTTCCTGCGTGATGCCTATGTATTCCTTTTGAACATTCGTAGGGCACAAACTGTTTATAGCTGCGGGAAAAAGTGTTGACTGTAGTCTGAGTCAACAAATCGTCTAGGCATTTGTATAGGGACATTTAAATCAGGATGTCCGATCAAGGGTGTGCAGTCCAGCAAAATACGTGTCCCCTGACTTAACCACTCGACCACCTGTCTGTCGTACTTCCTCAATTTTCCACCTTGCTTATACCTGTTTTCACCTTTGCAAACAAAATTATTGATCCAGTGAAATGCATCGATTACTCAAGCTGATTAACTACTTAAGATCTGTTAACACCCACGTGTTAAAGCGTTTCGTTTTCTTTCCGGAAATAAAATGCAGTCGATGAAATACCGCACAAGCACAACCGACCTGTTCTGATTTATAGAAATATTTACTATTACGTGATTTTGCTGTTGCTTTTTATTTACTTTGTTTGTCTGTTAACACTGACAACTCTACACTAACGACATTGCTCTCGGTCGTTAAGTGAAGGCCGTCGACCACTGCCTGTGGTGAGAGGTAATCCCTAAAATTTGGTATTTGCGGCACACTCTTGACAATGTGGTTTTGGGAGTATTGAATTCCCTAAAGGTTTCCTAAATGAAATGTCCAATGTTTGTAGCTTCAACTACCATTCTGCATTCAGATTCTTATCAGTTCCCACCGTGCGGCCACAACCTTCTCACATAGATCCGGCAATGCCAACCATTTCTGTACCTTGTGTATCCACCATCTGTGTATCTGCATATCGCTACTCCATGACTTGTCACCTCAATGTATTCCGATCTCTGTCTACCTCTTGACTTTTTACCGTCTACAGTTCCCTCTAGAACCTTGGGAGCTACTCCCATACGTCTTAACGCTTGTCCTAACATTCTCCCCCTCTTCTTGACAATGTTTCCCACATTTTCCTTTCCGCCCCATTTCTGCGGAGAAGCACCTCATTTCTTATCTTAACAGTTCATAGAATTTTCAGCATCCTTCTGTAGCACCACTTCTCAAGCGCTTCGATTCTCGTCTTGTGCCATTTGCCCAAAGTCCACGATTCTCTTCCATACAGTACTGTGGTTCAGAGATAGAAATTTCTTTCTCAGATTAAGACCAACGTTCGACACTAGTACACTTCTTTTGCCCAGGAATGCCCTCGTTTCCGCTGCTAATGTGATGCTAATGTCCTCGTTGCTTTGTCCGCCACGCGTTAGGAGCCTTCCATCCCTTCGTCTAGTTTTGGTCCACAGTTTCAATGTTCAGTTTATCGGTAATCTCATTTTTGCTACTCCTCATTGGTTGCATCTTTCTTCGGTTTACTCTCAACCCATTCAACAGGTCCCGCAATTCTTAATCACTTTTACTGAGAACGGCACTGTCATCAGCAGATATTATCATTGATATCATTTCAGGCTAAAGTTTAATTTCACTTTTGAACGTTTTGCTACTTCGGTGTATAGAGTCAACACTCTGTCCTTTTTGAATCCTAACCCTTTGTTGTTAATCTTGACCCACCCGAAGGGCCGAGTGTCTTCCAGGATTCGGGGAGACAAGTAGGTTCCGGATCGATTAAGCCCGGTGGAGAAGCGACGAAATCCGGTATCCTAGTCAGCCCGGATGTGGTCTGTAGCTGGTTTTCCACATGCGACTAGGTTCACACGTGGCTTGTTGCCCACATCCCGCCACAGTTACATTTCTAAAATGTTCTCACTGTTTCCCATGAAATAACACTAGACTCAGACAAGTGGAGTTAACAAATTCTGTACCGATGGGGTAAGGGGGGAGGGGAAGGGATGGGAAAGGGTGTAAGATATGGTATCCGCTCATCATCTGGCACAAACATTGCCAAATCCAGGTTATCATGCTGGTCAGGTGGTGATACGGGAGAAGACCAGGCACAGAAGCCTTCGTTTTGGTCTTCCATTCTTATGTTCCTTTTTGTCCTTACACACATTGTGTATTAGCCGTCTTTCCCTGCACTTCACACCAATTTTTCTGGGAACTTGGAACGTTGCAAAATTTTACATACAATGGAAACATGTACTGGCAAATTCTTCTTTGAATGAGGACAATGAAGCTTGCGGTTTGTACTTCGACAGCCGTTGTACATGAGCTTTCATTAATAACTCGAAAACGAAGGATTTAATGTCACACGTTTACGCGAAACATTTTACTTGCTTTGGTGTAAAGAGCCTTTCCTCAGAGTTTGTGAAAGTATTTTTGAATCACTGTATTTAATGTATGGTGCAGAAGAAATTGGTACACGGAATGCCGAACGAAATCTACAGGTATTACTCATGCATTAGGCATCATTCTAACTGCAACAAACGACGCTTCGTGATAGAAATTAACTTGAAACTGCGTCGATCAAACCACAGAGAGCTAGTGTATATTCTAGACAAATAGCTATTTGCAAAGGAAAATTTGACTAGACAGTGTTGGATCATGCGAGAGGAAGTTCATCAACATGCATACGTCAACGTGCCAGCGACTGTTAACACTTCGGAGATTACAGCGTGGAATGGCAATTACACACTTATGAAAAACAACGTTTGCATGCAATGGAACCAAATAATTTTCAACCTACAGTTCAGATTTGTCAGTGGATCATGTTACAATCCATTCATTTAAACTGGCAATGGTAATTTTGAACTGTTGTAATGAGCTCAAGCTTTTGCTGTAACGCCTATGTCCTTTATGTCAATACAAGCTTGAACATTTCAGACTGTTAATTCCTTATCTCAGAGTATTTAGTTCAGGCTCCTCTATCATTTGCCTCATTTTGTAACCTGTAAATTACACGTGTGCTTAGGGTAGTTCATATATGGTTAGAAATACGTGCCACGAATTTAAGAAGTCGCCGTTAAGGGCGAAGGTTCACACCTAATGAGTTATTTTCTCTTTTTTTCTTTTATTTTGTTCACTCCGATTCTGAAGTCATTTTACAGTGCTGTTGGAGTAGTTACGTCGTTAAAGTGGCGCTTTTAATGGACTATTAAACTTCCCTTTAGCTAGTATAATAGATGCCATTTCTCGGGATTTTCTCCCTCTCCGTTTTTATGTTGGAAACTTGAGAGAAATTAATGCGGGAGGAAAGACATGTTTCCTGCAGTAGTCTAAAGGATGGCGGCATTTAAGAAATAGATTACGCTGATGATAATGCGCGACAGTCCAACATTTGTTGGCTCCATCCCAACAACCAGTTTTGTGAGTCTGCTGTACGCTGCGGACGTCGCCAGATGTACAATGAAAGTTAAAACATTTTTTCCCGTGTAAGCATTCCGTTAGCATGTCCAGTGTCTCATGCGCTACCATAGCTTTCACAACTGATGTTCAGATAAGACGTCTTGTAGGAAGTAAAACATTTCTTGGAACAAACTGTTTCTTGCTTGTAATTGCTATTTTCTTCTTGAGTGTGGATTATGGACCATTTACAAGTACCCAGTTACAAAATTAGTTGCTACTTGTCTGAAACAGCAGAAGAGGTGCGCAGCCTGAAGTCGGAATAATTTCGCGAGAACTGTTGTGGTACACACATGTCTAGTGGCGCACTGATCGGGTGTATTATCTACTGTGCTTGAACTGGAAGTTAACCGTTGCTTTCCGTTGATGGATTAAACAACAGACGCATAGTACGCGAGCCTGAGGTCACAGATCCTGCTTCAAATTATGGAGTGTGATCTCGAAGAAGTTAAAACGTCATAAAACGGAAAGCAAGTAAAATTTCTATGTAAATAACTTCATACTTTCCATTTCCACAAAATCTAGTCTCTTAGTTCACATTTACGATTTAAGTCATACATTTGCATGGTTTTTACGAAGAATGAATTAGTCTGTAGAAATTATTACGGAAAGGCAGAACATACTTAAGCATGTTTACCTTTTGGTAGTACTCTTTCACCATCTTGAAACCTGTATGGCCTTTTTCTGCTGCTTTAACTCCTGAGTTTCATACTAGGAAAATATGTACAGTTAACTATTGTCTCGAAAATTCGCTGATATGTCCTACAAAAAATGTGAGTGTGAAACCGGCGCCAAATAATCGTATCTATGCTCCACAAATCAGTATATGTGGAGAAGGGCAGTTAGTGTAGCACCATCATATTCCCCTTTCCTGTTTCAGTCGCGAATGGTACGTAGAAAGTCTTCCTATGTTAGAGCCTCTCTAAATTTACTTCACTGGTGTTTTCAAGGGTTACGTCAAAGAGGAAGCAATATGTTGGTTGACTATTGAAGGAACGTACGATTTCGTAATTTTAGAAAGTAACCATATTATAAATAAAACAGTTTATCGCTAAGTCAGCTGTTTAGTTTTTCACTATACGTTTCGATGGTTCATACCATCATCTACAGGTGAAGAATTGCGTAATTAAATTGGTGATGTTGGTTAAGAGCACAGACACTTTTCCAAAGCAGCAAACTAATAGCAAGGTAGGTTATGTTGCGTCTTTTGCAGGTAATGAAATTGGTTTCTCAGAAAATACACTGTTAAAATTGTAAACATGAATCTTTAACCTAAAGTTTGCTTAAAAGGTGCAAAGAACAGGAAAAATAATGCATACTAACACTTGATGCACGTGCTCTTCACTGTACACTGTATAGAATCATACAATGATGAATATCGCTTTTCTTGCAACATCTCCCACAGGAATTGAATGAGAATGTTATGGTTTTATTCTTACCAAATCATGTGCATTAACTCACTATTACTTAAAAACTTTGTGACGATTATTATTATGTTATCATTAAACAAATTAATTAAGGAAGTTCTGGATTGACACTCTCCACAGCGACATATCCACGATGCGAGTTACCGATCAACACGCCAAAGATCGTGCAAAATGGAAGCTAGTGCGCAAACAAGTGGATTTTGCTCTAAAATGGGACAGACGATGAGAAGAAAAGGAAATTATACACGTGTTGTGTTCAAATTTGTCTGGAAATAAAACTTCAATAATACAATGTATTTTTTATTTATCTGAAAATATTCTTATCAGTCCTTGTTTTTGGCGAATCCCGTAGTTCGTGCTGTGTCCCTGGTCCTGGCCGGTCTAAACCCTACACTGGATGGAGAGAGTAAGGCGGTTCTCGTTTCATCGAAGAGCGGCACATGTAGTTGGTCGGAGATGGAAAAATGAGACTGTGGACCATGGCAGGAAATAAAGAGGCAGTGCTTGTCGCATGTGGAAAACTCTGTAAATTCTATTCTTAGTGGAACAAGTTAAGTTTTAAAAGATGGATTGATTGTTTTTGTTAATTTTCAATGCTGTGGCTCCTCCCTTTTTTATTCCCAAATGTTAATGTTCTGATGACATATTGTCGTTTTATTATACATCAAATGAACTCATTTTGTTAATGAAATTTGTTTTTCCATCTTACATAATATGTCCACATAAAAACTGCGAAATTACAACAGCAATGTGAAGATTCTGTGATTTAAAGAAAAGTAATCAGTGTTAACTGACACTTTGGCCTCGAGGTACTACGAACTTTGAAAATATCGCTGGACGTAAAAGCGCAGCTAAACAGTCCTCTAAACTTCCGTGTTATCGTAACTGTTTGCGTGACCATTACCTGTGTCTACACTGTCTACACTGTCCACTAATGTTTGTATACTGAGCCGATCCGAGCGGACGAGGTTGGCAGGAGCTGCGCTTATATTCACTTCGGATTGAGGGCGCTCCTCTTGTACGGTCTTATTCCGCACACCATTGGCCGACGTCGTTTCACAGCCTTCTCTGGTCTTGCGATCTTCGTCTTCGTTCCGGCGCTTGTGGTTACGCCAGAACACTTTTTGAATGCTGGGGTTGAATTCTGGCGAAATCTAATTATTAGACATTGATCAAGAGCACTGAGTGCTCATTTATCCCGTTTTTCACTTCGGCTGGTCCACTCTGAATGTAAGAGAGTTACGTTGAACTGACAGGCCATGTTATTTTTGTTGCTTTTGAACGTTGACGTGGAATACTGGCGAAATGTAATTAGCAGACACTGATCAACAGCACTGAATGTTCATTTATTACATTTTTCACTTCACTTAGTCCAGTTTGTTCATAATAGCGTTTCTCGCGCGTTAATTCACGATGTCGGTTATTACTGTGTTTTAAATTGGGTCTGTTTCTGTATGCAAACGACGATCTTTAAATTTATTGCACGATTAGTGTGAAATGTGACTCTTAAAGTTATCATACACATTTTGTTAAAATAGTGAAGTTGGGAAGTAATGCAGGTGGGTTCCTGAATTCCAGCATTTCTGAATTTTTTCAGAAATCTACTGTTTGTCCTTAGCCTTTTCTGTGTTTTGTGGTCTGTGCTATAGGCGTTTCGGTTCTTTGTTTATTCAAAATGCTTCCAATGGCTCTGAGCACTATGGGACTTAACATCTGTGGTCATCAGTCCCCTAGAACTTAGAACAACTTAAACCTAACTAACCTAAGGACATCACACACATCCACGGCCGAGGCAGGATTCGAACCTGCGACCGTAGCGGTCACGAGGTTCCAAATTGAAGCGCCTCGAACCGCATGGCCACACCGGCCGGCTTTGTTTATTCATCATGTTTCTAGTTCAGTTTATTACTGCTGTGTGTTGTCTGTGTGCTCCTCCTCTGTTTTTCCAGGTTCCGTATGCATCCATGGCCCATTTAATGGCGTTCCGTTTTTTGTTTTGTGATTCGTGTTGCTAATGTAACCTCTGTTCTGCCCATTCCCATTAGAAATTTGTTTCACTTGAATTCTCGTGAGTAAATTTCATATCTGAAAGATGTTCTGTTTAACCTGTGGTGTGCGCAGTACTTGTTCATGATTACAAAATATATGATCAGGTGAATATATGCAACTGAGGAGAATATTTATGGAATAAAAATCCGCTTCATTTGCTAGTAATTTTCATTTTATAAATTTATTTCACGACCGATTTCGAAGCTTAAAGACGCAGCAAACCAGTCAGTCGACCTCAGTGTTATTTCGCTAGCACTTTAAAACTAACAGGTGATTCCTTTGGCTGGTCTCGCGAGATTTTTTATGAACACTCTCCGCTACGCTAGATAGTCTGTCACAGTACAAGAGCTCTGCCAGGTCTCAGTTTAGCTGTGATTCTTCCATCGACTTTCCACTTCTCAGTCCCAACACCAACAGTTGATTTACGCAGCTTTATAAGTGTGGGAATGTCTCTAATGGATTTGTTGCTGAAGTAGCATTCACTGTCTAGACTACTTCGATGCCACAGAGCTCTCCTGGCCTACCCATTCTGCCGTTACAGCTTCTCTCCTGACAACACAGTGCTTGCTGCTTCCTTCTATACCGGTGGGTCCGCCTTGCGTGACGCCTTGTGAATTCCACATCACGTAGGTGTCTCGGGATATTTTTCATCAGACAGTGTATGTGTGCGAAGCCGGCATAAGACAGATTCACAAGTCACCTGTTGCTTTTCTGCAATTATTGAGGAGAAGAACCTAGGTATACAGCCGACTCAATACTGGAATTACCCGTCTTCAGAAAGCTGACAAAAGATGCGAAGTATCTTGATGTAACACTTACATCCTATCCGCTGTGGCACTCTCCATGACCAGGAGACTGATGTCAGCGTTTTTCCATATTTCACAATTATTCTCTCTCTCTCTCTCTGTGTGTGTGTGTGTGTGTGTGTCTCGCTCTCTGTTTCTCTCTCTCTGTCTGTCTGTGTGTGTGTGTCTCTCTCTCTGTATCTCTCTCTCTCTGTCTGTGTGTGTGTGTATGTGTGTGTGTGTGTGTGTGTATGTGTGTGTGCGTGTGTGTTTGTGTGTTCGTCTCTTTCCATCCGTCTTTCAACGGATCTGTTGTGAATACTTGTCTCTATTTAAATTCCATATGTTTGTTGTTTATCATGAAATAGTGTTAAAAATCAAACTTTAAGGTGTAAAGCAGTGACTTTGTCTGGCATATAACGCACGTGACGAGGCCACAGCCTCTGTCCACACCTGTTCGTACCACAAAGGGAAAGAGTGTAATAAAATTAATCCTTTCATTCTAATCACAGATTCGGACTCCCAATAAAATTCCGACTGAAATGATACCAAATAGAGACCAGTTGGTCAATTATTTAACAAGTCGTTACTCTTAATTACTTAATTAATACTAATAAACTAATTTTAGCAGGTCCGAAGACACTAGGAAGGTATTGTCTATGTAGACGATCATCGGTTGGAGGGGGTAGGATAATTTTGGCATTCCCCGTTTATTTAGTATAGAAAAAGTCTAATATGGTTATATCTAGGTTGGTTCGCTGGCTGTTATTTCGGATCGTCGGGGAAGCCACGTGGTAGCGCAGACGTACAAGCTCTACCGCGTTCTGGGAATTTGCGTCAGTTCGGGTCACCCTACTTGAAGGCAAGAACTCGGCCGCTCCAGGCGGCCACAACACCTGTAACGGAGACACTTGCGATTTAGATTGGCTACAAAGAGCTTTTCGTATACCACGGAAGTGCAACTTAGTTCGTCGAAAGAGGCTTTGAATTGTCCGGATAAAAGCTCTCCACCTCATTCCGTTGCAGTTACTGAACGTGTCGACATCGCGAGATTCTTCGTGCAGCAGCTGCCGCCAGTTTGTGGCAAAATTTGTCTTCCAATGCCTTTGGAGTGGCCTGATATTGAAACGTGCCCGTAAAAAAATTAAAAATGACAAAGCTGGAAAACCTCTTACGTTATTGGAATTTCAAACAGCTGAGCAAAACTTCACGTACTCAGTCATTTCTCTCTTTACTTATTCTGATCATCACTAAACTGACAAACAATATTTTTAGCGGACGCAATCTGACTTTCAATAATCTGCACAAAAGAATGGCTCTGACTAACGATAACTTGTACCTTTCATGAATCATTTATTTCACAAAAATCTTCGTTACTCGAACTACTGCAATACAGCGAGCGCCAATACTAAAAGCTAAATGAAAGATTCTAACTAACTGAAGGCACTAACTACTGATAGACATAGTTGACAAATGAAAGATTTTGATAGAGAATAATGTGTTTGCCTTAATGAAGTTCGAAAGTCATCATATATTCATGACCTCCATCTTTACAAATTTCCTTTTTTGGCGGACACACATCAAAATCGTTCGCTTATAGTAACCTCTCAAAACTCTGGCATCTCTCTCTGCACATCCACCACTGCTGGCGGCTCACTTCCAACTGCCCAACGCTACGCGCTGTTCATATCCACCTGCCCAACACTGCGCAAGCGAATATTCCAATAATGCCAAGCAGCCACAGACTGCACACAGCACAGTGATTTCCACACAGAGCGCTACGTGGCGTTACCAACATAAAAACCTAAACAGCCTACTTACAGTATTAACCATCTGCCAGTTGCTCGTGATGTTTGGAGTTACCTTGGTTGCGTCTGTGCTGTTGTTCTACTTGAACCGCGAGATAACGACGCTGCAAATCGACATGTAGCGCGTTGAACTCTTTCTCCCGATTCCTGTTACTGTGACCGCTGTCTTGAGTCATGGCTAGCTCCTTTGTTATAGTTATTCACATTAATTCATTTTGTGCTCTCTCTAGGGAGTCGTTTTTATGCTGAAGACATTATTCTTTGTGTGTACTTCTGTTCTTTTTACTTGTCCTAGAGCAAATCCATTGCTAGTCTATCGGCTGCTTTACTGTGGGTGATGCTTTAGCAAACTTGTGACTGGACTACCTCTCATTTACGTATCAGTTTCCGAACAGATGCCTTGCCAGACGATCTTGACTTTCATTGATCTGTAGCATCCCTGCTGCCCCATTAATCGGTTCTTCCTAGGCGATGGAACACCTGCAGTAAGAAACGGAGTCCGACCACTGTAGAATCAAAAACTGAGTGATCCGTTGGGTTACAGTAATAGTTCGCACAATTAATTCAGACTCAAGGGGAGAAATGACAGAGACCCCAGCCATACCTACAGCTCTTCACCCAATAAACCAACACACGCTCTACAAGCGCATGAAATAGGACGGTGACATAAAGTCAGTGTCAGTGAAGGCAAATGGAAGATTTGTTGTAACTTTTCTGGAAAATGTAATGCATTTTAAATAATACAAGACTCTAGTTCGAGTATTGTTGCAGCGTTTCGAGTAGTTATCAGGCTAGCACGACGACAGACATCGAACGACATACACAAAATGTATTCGCAGTTGTGAATATGGATAACCATCAACTGTGTAATGGGATGATGACAATGAAGATTGGTGCTGGGCTGGGACTCGAACCCGGATTTCCCGCATATCGCGAGCAGTCGCCTTACTACTTGGCTATGCGAGCACGACCCGCGGCCAGACCCAAACTTCTGCATGTCGTCAGTCAAGTCTCTACAACTAGTACATCTCTTGCGTACATTTCCATACAGGGGAGACAGTTTGCGCGAAACTGATTTGTCCGGTGTCAGCGGACAAATAACGATATTGTAGTGTGCAAAGGAACTTTGGATCACAATTCGGAATAACACAGCCAAAGCAGTATCGTACAGACATTGAACGAAGTCAGAGACGTGTTACAGATTGGCACAGTCCATAAAAATGTAACGGAAATGCTCGGGGAAAACGAAACTCGTCTACCTTGAAGGGGGAAACCAGATGGAGCTATGGTTCGCCCGCAAGATGGCGCTGCCATACGTCAAACGGATATCAACTGAGTTTTTTTTAAATAGGAACCCCATTTTTTATTACATATTCGTGTAGTACGTAAAGAAATATGAATGGTTTGGTTGGATCACTTTTTTCGCTTTATGATAAATGGCGCTGTAATAGTCACAAACGTATAAGTACGTGGTATCACGTAACATTCCGCCAGTGCGGAAGGTATTTGCTTCGTGATACATTACCCGTGTTACAATGGAAAGTTTACCAATTGCGGAAAAGGTCGATATCGTGTTGATGTATGGCTATTGTGATCAAAACGCCCAACGGGCATGTGCTACGTATGCTGCTTGGTTTCCTGGACGACATCATCCAAGTGTCCGGACCGTTCGCCGGATAGTTACGTTATTTAAGGAAACAGGAAGTGTTCAGCCACATGTGAAACGTCAATCACGACCTGCAACAAATCATGATGCCCAAGTAAGTGTTTAAGCTGCTGTCGCGGCTTATCCGTACATCAGTAGCAGACAAATTGCGCGAGAATCCGGAATCTCAAAAACGTCGGTGTTGAGACTGCTACATGAACATCGATTGCACCCGTACCATATTTCTATGCACCAGGAATTGCATGGCGACGACTTTCAACGTCGTGTACAGTTCTGCCACTGCGCGCAATAGAAATTACGGGGCGATGATAAATCTTTTGCACGCGTTTTATTTAGCGACGAAGCGTCATTCACCAACAGCGGTAAGGTAAACTGGCATAATATGCACTATTGGGCAACGGAAAAACCACGATGGCTGCGACTAGTGGAACATCAGCGACCTTGGCGGGTTAATGTATGGTGCGGCATTATGGGAGGAGGGATAATCGGCCCCCATTTTATCGATGGCAATCTAAATGGTGCAATGTATGCTGATTTCCTACGTAATGTTCTACCGATGTTACTACAAAATGTTTACCTGCATGACAGAATGTGATGTACTTCCAACATGATGGATGTCCGGCACATAGCTCGCGTGCGGTTGAAGCGGTATTGAATAGCATATTTTATGACAGGTGGATTGGTCGTCGAAGCACCATCCCATGGCCCGCACTTTCACCGGATATGACGTCCCCGGATTTCTTTCTGTGGGGAAATGGCTCTGAGCACTATGGGACTCAACTGCTGTGGTCATAAGTCCCCTAGAACTTAGAACTACTTAAACCTAACTAACCTAAGGACAGCACACAACACCCAGCCATCACGAGGCAGAGAAAATCCCTGACCCCGCCGGGAATCGAACCCGGAACCCGGGCGTGGGAAGCGAGAACGCTACCGCACGACCACGAGATGCGGGCTCTGTGGGGAAAGTTGAAGGATATTTGCCATCGTGATCCACCGACCACGCCTGACAACATGCGTCAGCGCATTGTCAATGCATGTGCGAACATTACGGAAGGCCGGCCGGAGTGGCCGAGCGGTTCTAGACGCTACAGTCTGGAACCGCGCGACCGCTACGGTCGCAGGTTCGAATCCTGCTTCGGGCATGTCCTTAGGTTAGTTAGATTTAAGTACTAAGTTCTAGGGGACTGATGACCTCAGCAGTTAAGTCCCATAGTGCTCAGAGCAATTTGAACCATTACGGAAGGCGAACTACTCGCTGTTGAGAGGAATGTCGTCACACCTATTGCCAAATGCATTGGGGTTGACGGACATCATTTTGAGCATTAATGTGGTATTTAGAGGTAATCACGCTGTAACAGAATGCGTTCTCATAAATGATAAGTTCACAAAGGTAC
Source organism: Schistocerca nitens (assembly GCF_023898315.1). Lineage (NCBI taxonomy): Eukaryota > Metazoa > Arthropoda > Insecta > Orthoptera > Acrididae > Schistocerca > Schistocerca nitens. The sequence goes on along the minus strand of NC_064619.1, from coordinate 500,304,929 downwards.
ATGTATCACATTGGAACAACCGAAATAAAATGTTTAAACGTACGTACGTTCTGTGTTTTAATTTAAAAACCCTATTTATTACCAACTGTCCGTCTAAAATTGTAAGCCATATTTTTGTGACTATTACAGCGTCATCTATCACAAAGAAAAAAAAGTGGTCCATCTACAACATTCATATTTCTTCACGCACTACACGAATTTGTAATAAAAATGGGGGTTACTATTTTAAAAAATGCAGTTGATATCCCTTTGACCTATGGCAGCGCCATCTAGCGGGCCAACCATAGCGCCATCTGGTTTCCACCTTCAAGCTAGACGAGTTCCGTTCTTTGTACTTTTTTCGATTGACGCTTATTTCGTGAGATATTTGGCCCGGTCACGATCAGTGGACCACCCTGTAGACATGCACGTACCCAGGTTGTGATAGTATCACGTGTAAAAGGGCAGTGCATTGGCGAAAGGTCATGTGTACCCAGGTGATTCTTATGAAAATGTTTTCTACGTGATTATAGTCGCACGACGGGTAGTAACAGACACTGAATGCGGAACAGTAGGAGACAGACGCTAGAGACAACCCATTTCGAAAATCGTTTGGACAGTGTGAAGACTGTGCCGAGAAAATCAAAAGTCAGGATTACTTCTCACCCCAGGAACGCAGTGGCTGACGGCCTGCAATTAACGAACAAGAGAAGCAGAGTTGTGAGCGCTAACACACACGCAACACTGTATGAAATAACTAGACTCCTTACCATATCGGTTGGACCTTTGGCGACTGGAAAGCCTTGACTTGCTTAGTTGTTGTTGTTGTTGTTGTTAGATGAGTCCGAATTTCAGTTGGTAAGAGCTGATGGTAGGGTTCGAGATTGGCGCAGACTCCAGGAAGCTATGGACCCAAGTAGTCAACAAGGCACTGTGCAAGCTGGTGGTGGTTCGAAATGGCGTGGGCTGCGTTTAATTGATCATTGATTGGAAATGGTTGTGTTCAGCTACTATTTGCAGCCATTTATGGATATCATATTCCCAAACAACGATGGATTTTTATGCATGGCAGCCGGCCATGTAACCGTACCATAATTGTTCGCGACTGATTTGAAGCATATTCTGGACAATTTGATTGGAAGGCGAGAGTTGTCTGGCGACCTACACAACATTCATGGGACATAATCGAGAGGTCAGTTCCTGCACAAAATCCTATACCGGCAATACTTTTTCAATTATGGAGAGCTGTAGAGGCAGAATGGCTCAATATTTCTGCAGGGGACTTTCACCGACTAACTGTGTCCACGTCAGATTGAGTTGCTGCACTACGCCGAGCAAAATAAGGTCCGTCACCGTAAGGTGTCCCATGACTTTTGCCGCCGCAGTGAATAACAAAGTTACGAGCAAAGTAGGCGTCAAGGGTTCCAGTCAGTTACCTGTGATAAAGGCCGCATGTGCGACAGAGACGGCCGGTACCTCGCAGCCACAGTGCACCAACCAGAGGAGCGCTGAATCCAGTTTACCGTTGCAGGCAGGTGCGGTTCGGCGACAGGCAACCTGCTGCCGACGTGCAGCAGTATCGGCCCGTCATCTGCACAGGCGCCCGACGGCGTGATTCATGGCCGGACAAAAGCCGTGCTTACGTTCAGCCGGAATATTAACGTCAGATACGTCAGAGTGCGCCGGCGCCTCCGCGCTGGCATCAAACAAACCGATCTGCACCCGCAACAGGTCCGGTAGCTCTGGCGGGGCGGTTGGAGCTTACCTGGAACCACCTACCACTTGGTGTACCGTCAGTGGCTTTTCTTTCACTGCAACTTTCGGCTTTTTCTTCTATTTATTCTCTGTCCATTTCAGTATCTACACTGTGCAACACAGTTAAAGGATCACTTTTTTGAAACCCTGTCAGTGTTTCCCGATGCAACGCGTAAGTTTGAAATTTGGCTCAAAGGTGCCTTCATGCTTCCTCTGTAACAGTGCAAAAGCCTGGTACGCCGTAACATCTGCTTCCTGTTCGGCAACACTTCAAATATAATATTATCGATACATGCGGAAAAGGGATACAGCTCAGAAGTTACGTGAGATGTGAGGTAGGTTAATGATGTCACACCGCCACCTAACTTCATCACAATTCTGACAAGAACGTAGGTTGTAAGTGCTGCTCTGAGATGAAGAGGTTGGCGGATGACACGTATTCGTCGCGGACGGCATCAAAGCAGTCAGGAGACTGATGATTAAAAAAAGGAAAAGCTGACTATGTGGTGACGGTACTCACGACGCCGGAGAGTACCGCTAATTGATAGGCCGCACTCGAAACACTCGTAGCGCAGCAGTGTATGTGTTGGCAGTACGAATTACACTCCTGGAAATTGAAATAAGAACACCGTGAATTCATTGTCCCAGGAAGGGGAAACTTTATTGACACATTCCTGGGGTCAGATACATCACATGATCACACTGACAGAACCACAGGCACATAGACACAGACAACAGAGCATGCACAATGTCGGCACTAGTACAGTGTATATCCACCTTTCGCAGCAATGCAGGCTGCTATTCTCCCATGGAGACGATCGTAGAGATGCTGGATGTAGTCCTGTGGAACGGCTTGCCATGCCATTTCCACCTGGCGCCTCAGTTGGACCAGCGTTCGTGCTGGACGTGCAGACCGCGTGAGACGACGCTTCATCCAGTCCCAAACATGCTCAATGGGGGACAGATCCGGAGATCTTGCTGGCCAGGGTAGTTGACTTACACCTTCTAGAGCACGTTGGGTGGCACGGGATACATGCGGACGTGCATTGTCCTGTTGGAACAGCAAGTTCCCTTGCCGGTCTAGGAATGGTAGAACGATGGGTTCGATGACGGTTTGGATGTACCGTGCACTATTCAGTGTCCCCTCGACGATCACCAGTGGTGTACGGCCAGTGTAGGAGATCGCTCCCCACACCATGATGCCGGGTGTTGGCCCTGTGTGCCTCGGTCGTATGCAGTCCTGATTGTGGCGCTCACCTGCACGGCGCCAAACACGCATACGACCATCATTGGCACCAAGGCAGAAGCGACTCTCATCGCTGAAGACGACACGTCTCCATTCGTCCCTCCATTCACGCCTGTCGCGACACCACTGGAGGCGGGCTGCACGATGTTGGGGCGTGAGCGGAAGACGGCCTAACGGTGTGCGGGACCGTAGCCCAGCTTCATGGAGACGGTTGCGAATGGTCCTCGCCGATACCCCAGGAGCAACAGTGTCCCTAATTTGCTGGGAAGTGGCGGTGCGGTCCCCTACGGTACTGCGTAGGATCCTACGATCTTGGCGTGCATCCGTGCGTCGCTGCGGTCCGGTCCCAGGTCGACGGGCACGTGCACCTTCCGCCGACCACTGGCGACAACATCGATGTACTGTGGAGACCTCACGCCCCACGTGTTGAGCAATTCGGCGGTACGTCCACCCGGCCTCCCGCATGCCCACTATACGCCCTCGCTCAAAGTCCGTCAACTGCACATACTGTTCACGTCCACGCTGTCGCGGCATGCTACCAGTGTTAAAGACTGCGATGGAGCTCCGTATGCCACGGCAAACTGGCTGACACTGACGGCGGCGGTGCACAAATGCTGCGCAGCTAGCGCCATTCGACGGCCAACACCGCTATTCGTGGTGTGTCCGCTGTGCCGTGCGTGTGATCATTGTTTGTACAGCCCTCTCGCAGTGTCCGGAGCAAGTATGGTGGGTCTGACACACCGGTGTCAATGTGTTCTTTTTTCCATTTCCAGGAGTGTATATCGAGCTCCGTCAGGGGCCGCAGCTACCAAACCTTGGGCATCACGTGTATGGATAGAGATTGGTCGATGCCTCGCTAAATACCGGACCATCAAGCTACGGCAGACAGTTTTCTTTGGTGCGCCGAGACGTTTACAGTCTCCAGTTACCGCCAAGTCTACAATCTGCGGTGTTCGTCCGTCGTCTCCGAGACTTACGCTCCGTAAGCATCGCAGGCCAGCCGTGAACTTCACGTAGGCATCACTCAGAGGCACAAAGACAAGAATTTGGAAATTTGTGGGGCCAAACTGTTGAGGTCATCGGTCCCTAGGTTTACACACCACATGATCTAACTTGAACTAACTTACGTTAAGGAAAACACACACACCCATGTCCGAGGGAGGACTAGAATCTCCAACGCGAACCGTAGCAAGGAGCCTGAGACTACGCGGCTACCCCGCGCGTCAGAGAGACAAGTCTTTAATATTTTAGAGCACCTGCAATTTCAAACTTCTAATTGTGCTGGACATTTCACAAGGAGAAACATCATTTAAGTCTAGTATTTTTTCATATTTAATAAATATCATTATATTACTTTGGTAATCTTTCTGGATGAAGATAACCTACGCCGTCCTCCTGTATTCCCTGCAGAAAAATCAACTTTTTAACGAGCAGTTTCCTTAGATTCTAATGAGAAAGGTTGCATAGCGGAGAACATATGTGAATCTAAAAGGAATGGTTTTAATTTTTTACGGAAAAAGTGAAAACTTGACTGAAAAATTAAGTAGAGAGAGACGTATGTAGCCTTGGGTCATTTACATAAAACATTTCTCTTTTTTTCGAGGCACATCTGATGAATGAAATTTGGTTCTCCCCGTGTGGCGTGTATGCGCCAGGCGGTACGATAGAGATAATTGTTGGCGTTTTATCGCTGTCGTCGTGGTTTGAACCACTGCAGTCACTGCAATTACTTTCCTATGCGCTCCACCACTGTGAACTGTTTCTGCATTGTATCGCGAGTTCGCATCGCGTATAGTAACGTATATCCTATCGTTTCAGTGGGAACAACGCCCGAGTGTCTCGTCGTTACAAATACGTATGGAGCGCGGAAAGAATGACTGTTAAATGCATGCTTGTAATTAATCTGATCATTTCTTCACGGACGCTGCGAATGCAATACGTAAGCAAATGAAAATGTCTAGATTCTTGGCGTAATAACTTTGTAAGTTGTGTTTCACTAGATAATTTACATCGATTTTCAAGAGTGCGCCAATAAGCAGTACAGATTGTTCAACCTTTCCGCGACGACCACCTGTGAGTCAAACAAACCTGACTATTCACACTGCCATTCTTTGTATACGTTCAATATCCCCTGTCAGTCTTATCTGGTACAGCGCTACAAACTTGGGCCGTATTCTAGGATGGGACACACAAGTATAGACTAACAGCATTTTTCTCCGTATTCTTTCAAGAAACCGAAGTGTGCAACCTGCCTTATCTGGTCATTCCAACCCATATTAGTATTTGGCATGTTGCTAGTTCAAATGGCTCTGAGCACTATGCGACTTAACATCTGAGGTCATCAGTCCCCTAGAACTTAGAACTACTTAAACCTAACTAACCTAAGGACAACACACACATCCATGCCCGAGGCAGAATTCGAACTTGCCACCGTAGCAGTCGTGCGGTTCCATGTTGCTGGTGTAGAGTGTCAGTGAGTACCCCAACTTTGACTTCAAATGTTATCAGTCTTAGCAGCACAGCTCACAGCAATTTAAGAAAATTTTTCGGTCAGTTGTCTAAATACTGTGCCTAAATAACAACTCAGCTGAACACCTGGAAGCGTACCATTTATGCGTTATAGCCTGAATAGACTTTTACTTTTATTGACTGAAAAATTTAGGAATTACTTCGTTTCAACGAGTAATTTTACCCATTAGGTCCGTTAACCCGGCGGCTACTGTATCCTTGCTCCTCTTGTAGAAATTCGTTTGGAAACCCCCTTTACGTTGACGGATTTAGCATGTGAGACATATTAAAGAAACTAGTACTACGTTCACAAAACAGATTGTGTAGCACCGTGCTGAAGCTACTCACGCAATCTCAGTTTTGGTAACTACGAATGATACCCAACCTGTGTGTCATGTGTGACCGTTACGCAGCTTGTTTGATAATCATACTGGCTGTCATTCGGCTAATGTCCCTTGCATGACGTCTCCACCGATACGTAAGCTCTCCTCGGCACACGGTTAGGCCCTCATTAACGGTAAACGTTCTCGCCAGAAACGCTTCGGCGACAACCTCAGGGATTGCCATTAAAGATAAGCGTGTTTACACAGGAGAGGCCGTGTGGCTGTTCTCCATCACGTGCGGCAGCTGTTTACATGCTACGCAGAACTGCGTATCGTCCTCCGAGGTAACGTCTTCTGGTGGAGGGACTGAGAACTAATCAGAGGTCGTGAGCCCACTACAAGAAAAAACTGGGCATGGACTAACGGATCATATTCCGCGTTGCCCGCGGTTCCTGCCTGTCGTCACTATCGTTTACAAAGCCTGTCGATGAGGAAAGGAAGTGGGAGAAACTTGAATTACAGTATATGGGGGAGGGAACGAATATTAAGGCCCGCAGACGATATATCTCTTGTAATCTAAAGAAAGGAAATTTTTGAAGTCTTTCGAGCGAAATTGGCAGAACACTCTGCACGGAATACACACTCAAGCGCCAAAGAAACTGCTGTAGGCATGCGTATTCCAATACAGAGAAATGTAAACAGGCAGAATACGGCGCTGCTGTCGGAAATGCCTGTATAAGACGAGGAGTGTCTGGCGCAGTTGTTAGATCTGTTACTGCTTCTACAGCAGCACGTGAAACGTCCCCTTAGAAAAATTAATGAATTACTGTACTGATAAACCTCTTACGTTATTTGATTTTCAAACAGCTGAGCAGAACTGAACGTACTCACACATTTCTCTCTTTGCTTATTGTGATCAACACTAAACTGACACACAATATTTTTAGCGCAACGCAATCTGACTTTCAATAATAACTGCTGGCCGGTGTGGCCGAGCGGTTGTAGGAGCTTCAGTCTGGAACCGCGCGACCGCAACGGTCGCAGGTTCGAATCCTGCCTCGGGCATGGATGTGTGTGATGTCCTTAGGTTAGTTAGGTTTAAGTAGTTCTAAATTCTAGGGGACTGATGACCTCAGATGTTAAGTCCCATAGCACTCAGAGCCATTTGAACCAGTAATCCCTACAAAAGAATGGCCCTGACTAACAATAACTTATAACTTCCGTGAATCACTTACCTCACAAAAATCTTCGTTACTCGAACTACTGCAATACACCGAGCGCCAATACTCCAGCTAAATAAAAGATTCTAACTACTGAAGGCACTAACTACTGATAGGCATAGTTAGCAAATGAAAGATGCCCAAAAGTCATTATATATATACACTCCTGGAAATGGAAAAAAGAACACATTGACACCGGTGTGTCAGACCCACCATACTTGCTCCGGACACTGCGAGAGGGCTGTACAAACAATGATCACACGCACGGCACAGCGGACACACCACGAATAGCGGTGTTGGCCGTCGAATGGCGCTAGCTGCGCAGCATTTGTGCACCGCCGCCGTCAGTGTCAACCAGTTTCCCGTGGCATACGGAGCTCCATCGCAGTCTTTAACATTGGTAGCATGCCGCGACAGCGTGGACGTGAACCGTATGTGCAGTTGACGGACTTTGAGCGAGGGCGTATAGTGGGCATGCGGGAGGCCGGGTGGACGTACCGCCGAATTGCTCAACACGTGGGGCGTGAGGTCTCCACAGTACATCGATGTTGTCGCCAGTGGTCGGCGGAAGGTGCACGTGCCCGTCGACCTGGGACCGGACCGCAGCGACGCACGGATGCACGCCAAGACCGTAGGATCCTACGCAGTGCCGTAGGGGACCGCACCGCCACTTCCCAGCAAATTAGGGACACTGTTGCCCCTGGGGTATCGGCGAGGACCATTCGCAACCGTCTCCATGAAGCTGGGCTACGGTCCCGCACACCGTTAGGCCGTCTTCCGCTCACGCCCCAACATCGTGCAGCCCGCCTCCAGTGGTGTCGCGACAGGCGTGAATGGAGGGACGAATGGAGACGTGTCGTCTTCAGCGATGAGAGTTGCTTCTGCCTTGGTGCCAATGATGGTCGTATGCGTGTTTGGCGCCGTGCAGGTGAGCGCCACAATCAGGACTGCATACGACCGAGGCACACAGGGCCGACACCCGGCATCATGGTGTGGGGAGCGATCTCCTACACTGGCCGTACACCACTGGTGATCGTCGAGGGGACACTGAATAGTGCACGGTACATCCAAACCGTCATCGAACCCATCGTTCTACCATTCCTAGACCGGCAAGGGAACTTGCTGTTCCAACAGGACAATGCACGTCCGCATGTATCCCGTGCCACCCAACGTGCTCTAGAAGGTGTAAGTCAACTACCCTGGCCAGCAAGATCTCCGGATCTGTCCCCCATTGAGCATGTTTGGGACTGGATGAAGTGTCGTCTCACGCGGTCTGCACGTCCAGCACGAACGCTGGTCCACCTGAGGCGCCAGGTGGAAATGGCATGGCAAGCCGTTCCACAGGACTACATCCAGCATCTCTACGATCGTCTCCATGGGAGAATAGCAGCCTGCATTGCTGCGAAAGGTGGATATACACTGTACTAGTGCCGACATTGTGCATGCTCTGTTGCCTGTGTCTGTGTGCCTGTGGTTCTGTCAGTGTTATCATGTGATGTATCTGACCCCAGGAATGTGACAATAAAGTTTCCCCTTCCTGGGACAATGAATTCACGGTGTTCTTATTTCAATTTCCAGGAGTGTATATCAGTTCATGATATTCAATATTACAAATTTACTCTGTCTGATGGACACACGTCCAGATGGTCCGCTCTCAAAATTCTGCCATCTCTCTCCCCACATCCACCACTGCTGGCGGCTCACCTCCAACTGCGCAACGCTACGCGCCCCCCTGCGGGTCCGGGGTAAGAATAGGCCCGAGGTATTCCTGCCTGTCGTAAGAGGCGACTAAAAGAAGTTTCAACCGTTTCGGCCTTCCATGTGATGGCCCCCCTTGGGGTTTGGCCTCCATTTTTCAAAATTCTACAGAAGTACGAGTCTTTTGGGGAAGGACGCCTTACGTGGTGTGCCACTGGTCCTCAGTGCACTAAGACCTTGGCACTCAGCATTGTACCGGCGTTGTCACCATACCCACTATTCCTCAAATTGGGCCTAAACGCCTGATGGGTTGTACAAGTTACGCCCATAGTGCGTCCCCATCTGCACCTACGATCATGATGGACTTTCCATGGCACCAGAAATCCAGCACGGTAGCCAGCCCATTGTGGTGGGGTCGTCATGTACCCTCTAGGTTGTAGCCCCCTGACAACACAGGGATCGTACTGCTGATACCTGAGCTGCACCCTCCCCACGTCGGCCAAGGAGTAGATGCCCGTCTCCTTGGGGCATCAGGACTCCCAGCAACGGTCATCCTGCCACGTGGCCCTTGCTGAGGCTGGGTGGCGCCCGTGGGGAGAGCCCCTGGTCGGAGTGGGTGGTATCGGGGCGGACGTTTCGCAGATGAAACGTCAACACGTATCAGGTCGCTCTGCGGCCGAGTCTTTCAAAAGGAAAGGTACTGTTTCTAGTTCTGGTTCTCCTGCCCTTTCCCCCTTGGCCACTCCCTGGGAGGAGGGACAGGCCTGCCGGCTTGGGGCGAAGTACTTCCCCCGCTATTTGGTCTGTTCTCGAACCGATGGGGGGACGTTCGCCACCTCCAAGCCCATGTTCTTTGTTCAGCACATTGAGGACATCTTCGGGGAAATCGAGGCTCTCAGTAAGATGCGTTCGGGGTCCATTCTTATAAAGACCACCTCCGCCACACAGTCGGCGGCGCTCCAGGCATGCGACCGCCTAGGGGACATCCCAGTGTCCATTGTCCCGCATCTGGCACTAAATAGGACGCAGGGGGTTATTTTTCATCGGGACCACCTGCTACAATCTGATGAGGAGCTCAGGGCCAACCTGGAGTGCCGAGGCGTGCATTTCGTCTGGCGAGTCCAGTGCGGCCCCAAAGACCGTCGCATCGACACCGGGGCCTTTATCCTCGCCTTCGAGGGGGACGTTCTCCCAGAGAAGGTAAAGGTGATGTGCTACCGATGCGACGTGCGACCTTACGTCCTGCCTCCTATGCGCTGTTTTCGGTGTTTGTGCTTTGAGCACATGTCGTCACGGTGTGAGGCTGAGCCCCTTTGTGGCGATTGTGGACGTCCTCTTCGTGAGCACCCCACCACCTCGGTGCATTAATTGTCCTGGCATCCACTCGCCTAGATCCTCAGACTGCCCCGCATATCAGAAGGAGAAGAAGATACAAGAACTCAAAACTTTGGATTGTCTCTCTTATTCTGAGGCCAGGAAGAAGTATGACCGCCTCCATCCCGTGCCATTGACCACTTCGTTTGCCTCAGTTGTGTCCACTCCTTCCGCAGTATCCTCACCCCTATCCTGTCCCCCCTCCGCCTCCTCCCCCCATCTGGGGTCTCTGCCTCCGCCTCCCAAATCCCTCCCTTCCAAATCCTCCTCCCCCGTGGCCCCCGCCCCCTCTGCCCCAGGGGCCACCCTTCCTCCTCCTCCTCCCCCCCCCCGCCGCCTGAGAAGCGATCCTCTTCTCAGGCGTCCATCGGGGAAATGTTCCGGACCCCAGCTTCCGAGGTCCGGCGTTCCAAAACGGACCCCGCGCGTGAGGACCTTCTTCGGGTTCAGCCCACCATCCCTATGCCTTCTCGGACTTCCAAGAAGGCCTCCAAGAAGAAGTCTCTATCCCCCTCTCCACCCCGGCGCGTTTCGTCTGACGCTCCATCCGTGAGTCGCTGCTCCCGGCCGTCCTCAGTTTCGCCGGGACGCTCTGCTGCAAGGCGCTCAGCTGGCCTCTCGTCGGCAAATGATGCTGCCCCTCCTACACAACCAGGGACAGCGGCTGCAGCTGGCGACGACTCGATGGAACAGGATCCGCCTCCCGCCGGTTGTAGCGTTGTTCCCTCGAAACCTGGCCCTCCGCGGCCATCGAGGTGACCAGCTCTTCCCCGTCTCGTTCCCCCTCTTTTTTGACTAGCGATGGCCTTGTTACATTGGAACATAAGAGGTATTCGATCTAATTGGGAGGAATTACAACTACTCCTCCACCTGCACTGTCCACTCGTCCTTGGTCTCCAGGAAACCAAGTTGCGCCCGACTGACCGTATTGCCTTTACCCACTATACCTCGGAGCAGTATGACCTCACCCCTGTGGACGGTATCCCAGCTCATGGTGGGGTCATGTTGCTCGTTCGGGACGATGTCTATTACCATCCCATCCCATTGACCACCCCACTCCAAGCAATAGCTGTCCGTATTACTCTTTCTGCTTTTACTTTTTCAGTTTGTACCATCTACACTCCATCGTCATCTGCTGTTAGTCGGGCTGACATGATGCACCTGATCGTTCAGCTTCTCCCGCCGTTTTTATTGTTTGGCGACTTCAATGCCCATCATCCCCTTTGGGGCTCTCCTGCATCCTGTCAAAGAGGCTCACTCTTGGCGGATGTCTTCAACCATCTCAATCTTGTCTGCCTCAATACTGGCGCCCCAACTTTCCTCTCGGACTCTACTCGTACCTACTCTCACTTGGACCTCTCGATCTGTTCTACCACTCTTGCCCGTCGGTTCGAGTGTTATGTCCTTTCTGACACCTATTCGAGCGACCACTTCCCCTGTGTCGTTCATCTCCTGCACCACACCCCATCCCCACGTCTTTCGAGCTGGAACATACCGAAAGCTGACTGGGGACTTTACTCCTCCCTGGCGACCTTTCCAGACCACGATTTTCTCAATTGTGACAGTCAGGTCGAATACCTCACGGCTGTTATCATCAATGCTGCCGACCGTTCCATTCCTCGTACTACCTCTTCTTCACGTCGCATTTCCGCCCCCTGGTGGAACGAGGCTTGTAGGGACGCTATCCGTGCTCGACGACGTGCTTTACGCACCTTTCGCCGCCATCCTACGTTGGCGAATTGTATTGGATACAAACGACTCCGAGTGCAATGCCGTAGAGTCATCAAAGACAGCAAAAAAGCTTGTTGGGCCTCTTTCACCAGTTCCTTTAACAGTTTTACTCCCTCTTCTGTCGTATGGGGTGGCCTGCGCTGGCTGTCGGGCATTAAGGTCCACTCCTTGGTACCTGGCCTGACCTCAGGTAATGAGGTCCTCGGTGATCCTGTGGCTGTCTCCAACGCCATCGGCCGGTTTTTCGCGGAGGTTTCAAGCTCCGCCCATTACCACCCTGCCTTCCTTCTCAGGAAAGAGGCAGAAGAGGCTCAGCGACCTTCCTTCCACTCGCTGAATCTGGAAACTTATAATGCCCCCTTTACTATGCGGGAACTCGAACATGCGCTTGCACTGTCCCGGTCCTCTGCTCCGGGGCCAGATGCCGTTCACGTTCACATGCTGGCACACCTTTCTCCGGTGGGCAAAAGCTTCCTTCTTCGTACCTACAATCGCGTCTAGACCGAAGGTCAGGTCCCCATGCGTTGGCGTGACGCCGTCGTTGTTCCTATACCCAAACCTGGGAAGGATAGACACCTTCCTTCTAGTTACCGCCCCATTTCTCTTACAAGCTGTGTCTGTAAGGTGATGGAGCGCATGGTTAATGCTCGGTTAGTTTGATTCTTGAATCTCGACGGCTACTTACCAGTGTCCAATGCGGTTTTCGTCGCCGCCGCTCCGCTGTTGACCACCTTGTGACCTTGTCGACATTCATCATGAACAACTTTTTGCGAAGGCGCCAAACGGTAGCCGTGTTCTTCGATTTGGAGAAGGCTTATGATACCTGTTGGAGAGGAGGTATCCTCCGCACTATGCACAGGTGGGGCCTACGTGGTCGCCCGCCCCTTTCTATTGATTCCTTTTTAACGGATCGAAAGTTTAGGGTACGTGTGGGTTCCGTATTGTCCGACGTCTTCCTCCAGGAGAACGGAGTGCCTCAGGACTCCGTCTTGAGCGTAGCCCTTTTTGCCATCGCGATCAATCCAATTATGTATTGCATTCCACCTAATGTCTCAGGCTCTCTCTTTGTCGATGACTTCGCGATCTACTGCAGTGCCCAGAGAACATGCCTCCTGGAGCGCTGCCTTCAGCGTTGTCTAGACAGCCTATACTCATGGAGCGTGGCAAATGGCTTCCGGTTCTCTGAAGAGAAGACGGTTTGTATCAACTTTTGACTTTTGGCGATATAAAGCGTTCCTTCCGCCATCCTTACATCTCGGTCCCATTGTTCTCCCATTCGTGGAAACAACTAAGTTTCTAGGGCTCACGTTGGACAGGAAACTGTGTTGGTCTCCACATGTCTCTTATTTGGCAGCCCGTTGTACACGTTCCCTTAATGTCCTCAGAGTTCTTAGTGGTTTATCTTGGGGAGTGTATCGCACTGTCCTGCTTCGCTTGTATCGGTCCATAGTCCGATCGAAGCTGGATTATGGGAGCTTCGTCTACTCGTCTGCTCGTCCATCCCTCTTACGCCGTCTCAACTCCATCCACCATCGGGGGATACGTCTTGCGACCAGAGCCTTCTACACTAGTCCTGTCGAGAGTCTTTATGCTGAAGCTGCCGAATTACCATTGACCTACCGGCGCGACGTACTGCTGTGTTGGTATGCCTACCAGCTGTTGTCTATGCCCGACCACCCCTCTTACCAGTCCTTCTTCGCCGATTCTCTCGACCGTCAGTACGGGTTGTATGTGTCTGCCCTGCTGCCCCCCGGAGTCCGCTTCCGTCGCCTGCTTCGACAATTGGATTTTGCCCTCCCTACCACCTTCAGAGAGGGTGAGAGCCCGACACCACCTTGGCTCCAGGCTCCGGTTCATATTTATCTCGACCTCAGCTCACTCCCGAAGGAGGGTACTCCGGCTGCAGTGTATTGCTCACGGTTTGTCGAACTTCGTGCTCGACTTGCCGGTCACACCTTTATTTACACCGATGGCTCCAAAACTGATGATGGTGTCGGCTGTGCCTTTGTTGTTGGGGCCGCCACCTTTAAATACCGGCTCCTCGACCAATGTTCGAGCTTTACGGCCGAGCTTTTTGCTCTCCATCAGGCCGTTCAGTATGCCCGCCGCCACCGCCATTCATCGTATGTATTCTGCTCTGACTCACTCAGTGCTCTTCAGAGCCTTGGAGCTCCCTATCCGGCCCATCCCTTGGTTCAACGGATACAGCAGTCCCTCCATTCTTTCGCTGATAATGGTTCTCCTGTCAGCTTTCTGTGGGTTCCTGGACATGTAGGAGTGCCTGGGAATGAGGCTGCGGATGCTGCAGCCAAGGCTGCAGTCCTCCTGCCTCGGCCAGCCTCCCATTGTGTCCCGTCATCTGACGTTCATGGGGATGTTTGTAAGAGGCTTGTGCCGTTGTGGTGGGATGCTTGGTCATCCCTCCAAGGAAACAAGCTCTGGGCAGTAAAACCGCTCCCAACTGCTTGGACAACCTCCTCCCGACCATCTCGGCGAGAGGAGGTCCTTCTGACCAGGTTGCGGATTGGGCATTGCCGGTTTAGCCACCGCTACCTGCTCTCCGGTGACCCAGCCCCGCAGTGCCCTTGTGGTCAGGCATTAACAGTGCGCCATGTTTTATTGTCGTGTCCCCGCTTTAGTCAATCTCGTGTTGTCCTGTCCCTGCCATCTACTTTACCGGATATTTTAGCTGATGACGCTCGAGCAGCTGCTCGTGTTCTGCGTTTTATAACTTTGACTGGCTTGTCCAAAGACATCTAACCTTTTTACTTATTTTATCTGCATCTTTGTCAGGTCTTTCTGGTGTCCCCCCCTCCCCTTGAGTTTTACTAGATTCCATGTGCTCTAACAACAGTGACTGGGCGCTAATGACCTCAGTAGTTGAGCGCCCTTAAACCCCACAAAAAAAAAAAAAAAAAAAAAAAAAAACCGCTACGCACTGCTCACATCCAACTGCCCAACACTACAATAGCGAATATTCCAACAATGCCAACCAGCCACATACTGCACACAGCACAGCCAGTGATTTTCATACAGAGCGCTACGTGGCATTACCAACATAAAAACCTAAACAGCCTACTTACACACGTTACCAAGATTTAAGTGTGTTTGAACTTGGTGTTACAGTCAGCGCTCGAGCGATGGGACACAGCATCTCCGAGGTGGTGATTTTCCCTTACGACCATTTCACGAGTGTACGGGAATATTAAGAATCTGGCAAAACATCAAATCTGCGACATCGCTGCAGCTGGAAAAAGATCCTGCAAGAACGGTACCAACGACGACTGAAGAGAATCGTTCAACATGACAGAAGAGCAACGCTTCCGCAATTTGCTGCAGATTTCAGTGTTGGGCCATCAACAAGCGTCAGCGTGCGAGCCATTCAACGAAACATCATCGATATAGGCTTTCGGAGCCGAAGGCCCACTCGTGTACCCTTGATGACTGTGCGACGCAAAGGTTTACGCCTCGACTGCGCCCATCAATGCCGACATTGGATCGTTGGTGACTGGAAACATGTTGCCTGGTCAGACGAGTCTCATTTCAAATTGTATCGAGCGGATGGACGTGTACGGGTGTGGAGACAACCTTATGAATCCACGGGCCCTGCACGTCACCCCAGAGTGGCTCTAGGAAAACTCTTCTGAGTTTAAACACTTCCGCTGGTCCCAAACTACTCAGACGTGAACATTATTGAACATTTCTGGGATGCCCTTCAACGTGCTGAGATGACTTGAACGTGCTGTTCGGCAGAGATCTCTAACCCTCGTACTCTTACGGATTTATGGACAGCCTTACTGGATTCATGATGTTAATTCCATTTTAGCTGCTTCAGACGTTAGTCGAGTCCATGCCATGTCATGTTGCAGTTCTTTTACGTGCTCGCTGGGTTCCTACACGATGTTAGGCAGCTGCACCAGTTTCTTTGTCTCTCAGTGTCAGTGGTTTAGAATTTTACAAATATCCTAGAAAACTGGATGATTTATTCAGGAGAAGGAGCATCACAAATTGTGCAAGACAATAACGTGTTAGTCCACCTCTGGCCGTTATGTAAGCAGTTACTAAGCTTGCCGTTAATGGATAGAGTTGTTGGATTCCTCCTGAGAGATATCACGCCAAATTCTGTCCAATTGGCGCGTTAGATCGACGAAATCCCGAACTGGCTAGAGGGCTCTGTCAATATTGTTCCAGTCGTTCTCACTTGGGAAGAGATCCGGCGAACTCGCTGACAAAGATGGGTCTGGCAAATACGAAAACATGCAGTAGAAATTCTCGCCGTATGCAGGCAAGCATTATCTTCCTAAGCTATAAGCCCAGAATGGCTGAACCCCTGTGCTGTAAGGACGCCATGGACGACAACCAAATGAGTCCTGTTATGAAACGAAATGGCGAAAGTCAGGTTGTTATCTCATCACTGTTCGGGGCATCTGCAGACATGACTTCCGTGGTTATCGGGTCTCAGTTCGAAGCGGAACTCATCACTAAAGACGGTTCTACTCCAGTCAATGACTTTCCAGGCCGCAGACAAGTCTGGAGACTCTCCAGACAGCGATAGGATACCGACTAGACTGTCGGCCGCCATACGGCGCAAGAACCAGGAGTGATGATCCGGCACGCCATTTCGTTTCATAGCAGGACCACTTTGGCTGTCATCCACGACATCCTTACAACACTGCATTGCGTCCACGACATTCTACGCCCCATTTTGTTGTCCTTTATTATAGGCCATCTTAGGTTACAAGGTTCTGTCGCACACGGAGAGATTTTCTACTGCGTATCTTGGTGCTTGCCAAACAGTGTGCGATTTGCGCTTTTACCAGTGGGGGCGATGTCTTAGGGGGTTAGTATAATTATACATGTTACTAGCTTGGACCGTGGCGTTACCCATGGTTAAACAGTTATTTATAAATAGACGTTAATGCCGAAACTCACTATTCACGCGTATGCACTATCAGAAAAGCCATTCCTTGTTATATCTTTAAAAGTACATTATAGGTAAAGCTTATTTACAAAATCATCTACATACAGGTATACGACGGGAATTCAAAAAGTAAAGGCACATTTGTGAAAAGCTGTACTTATTCTGATGAGAGAAAACTGAAACGTGCGTTATTTTTCTACGTAACCTCCCTGGACTTCAATGCAGTTTTCCCGACGTTTTACGAGTTTTTTTTTCATCAGAAAATACGTTTTTCGCTTGCATCTGTAACCAATTTTGCACTGCAGCAATGACGTCTTCATCACTTTCAAATCTTCTTCCCTGTAGTTCTTCCGTTAAGGGTCCAAACATGTGAAAATCACTTGGAGCCAGGTCTGTACTGTATGGTGGATGTTCCAGCACCTCGAATCTCAACTCCTTTATTGCGTCGGCTGTCCGTTTGGCAGAATGTGGGCGAGCGTTATCTTGCTGCAGGATGACACCTCTTCACAGTTTTCCACGACGTTTGGATCTGATTGCAGGTTTTAGTTTCGTACGCAACACATCACATCCACCATACAATACACACCTGGCTCTAAAACCTCGTTTACGCTGGGGCGACGTCTTGCAACATTGTGGGATGCTACGGAAATGTGGCGTGCGTCGTCTTGTAGCATGCTACAACAGGCAACATCTTGCGGCGTATGTTGCGTGCGGCAGGTTAATTTATACCAAAGCAACAGAATTTGTGCCACACGTGTGTCAGTCTTGCAGTATAAAGTATGATAAAGTATCGCAGAGGCGGCCTACTTGGTACTTGCACATGCAGCTGACAACGGAAATGAAAACCAAAGGAAAAGAAGACGATGGTGGAAGAGAAGAGTATTTAAAGAAGGTCCACGAAATAGTATCCTAGGGACTAGAAGTACACGATGGTGCGTTATTTAGTAATGTGTGCTTTCGTCCCAGGCGCGTTGGTCCGCGCCATACCGTTGCCAAAAGGTGGCCTAATGGTAAATGTTCGCACAGGTCGCCACCCTGTGTCAGGGCCCGGGGTGGGAATTTCAGCCCCCAGCTCACCCAACTCTGCGGTACGACTGCTGCGGTATGACT
Organism: Schistocerca nitens; assembly: GCF_023898315.1. Classification (NCBI taxonomy): domain Eukaryota; kingdom Metazoa; phylum Arthropoda; class Insecta; order Orthoptera; family Acrididae; genus Schistocerca; species Schistocerca nitens. The sequence continues at coordinate 500,287,064 of NC_064619.1, read as the reverse complement.
GCCATACTACTTCCCTCGCAAGCTCGCAATTAAATGGATGACGCACCTAAGACGAAAGCAGCAATGACAACATGAGAACGATGATTTAGTTCTAAATGTTTTAAAATGCTTAACTATTAATAGTAAGACCGTATTCAAAACTTTCAGTGTTCGGCTCCACAAATTTAAAATATATATAAGTTTTACTCCAGTGCGTGGGAAATAAACATCCCAGGTTGGGATGCATAAACTAAAGCCAGAGGAGGGGACGGTCTGATGCAGAGGGGGGGAAATCCCCCCCATCCCCCCCTGCAAATCGCACACTGTTGCCAAACCCTATCTTGGCCAGAAAGATTCGCGGATCTCTCTCCAGTTGAGAACGTTTGGAACATTATTGGCAGATCCCTCCAACCATCCATTGATTTTGGCGGTATTATGCGTCAGTTGGACAGAATTTGGAACGATACCGTGGACCTTTTCCTGAACGACCAGTTGAACCTTGTTTGTAGACAATTTTTCGAAGGCTTTAAACTTGTACTGTTTATGGTATAACATTAATGCTAGTAACCTTAGTGGCCTGTTTTCTCAGAAAGCTATGATGCACTTTCAATGCCGTAAGCTCACTACCCTTAATGTAATGTGGTTTTCTCACGATGTATGGCTGCCACTACACCGACCCTTATGTGATTTTGTCTGGCTCTAAAACGTTGGTTCCCTGCGAATGTGTATTAACTGGATTGTGGACCAGGGTTCGTAATTCTGTCTTAAGAGCCATTATTGTCAATTGGAAAGTTCTGACATATATACCGTTTGTGGGCTTCACTAATATAGTAATGTAATTTTTATATTTTGGCTGTATATGCCACTGTACGTAACTCTCTCGGCGTAAGCGCCACCTGCCTTTTTGATGTATAACTACATTAATTGTACCAAGGCTCCCATACTGTTATAACGGGAGTGTCAAACGCATTCCTTCTTTTTATTGTTACTTTATCTAAGGACGTTATTAATACTGATAATTTACACGTTGCTTTTGTACGCCAATTGGCACATGGTTCGCGCCATGAGCGCCACCTGCCCTGGTCGCAGAGTAACTACGCTGGCCGATTACACTCAGTCGGTTGTGAGCTTTGCAAGATCCATGTACTAATTTATATTTACGTGACAAACCCTATTTCTAGGGCTATATTTTAATTTTGACAAATGGATCTATGCCGATATTTGTAAAAACGGCGATGGTACATCAGTCCTTACTAATGTAAAATTGTAAGTACCAGTCGTCGTTCTCATATTTATGTAATGCAAGAGCTCTCTAATTTATGTTAAAATCTATTCTTGACTTAAGTTTCATACCTTTCTAATGTAAGCTATGGTGTTCATTGTCCTTAGGCCACCTTCTGAAGAAGACAAATTTAAATTTGTTGAAACCTAGGTAAAGAATTCTTTATCCATTGCAACTGGTCGGCTGTTTATAATTTTATTACGTGGAACCGTTGCTGTTGTGCAGCTATGTTTAAAATACTGAAATATGGAAGACTTTAAATCACCCAATAAGAAACCCGAGATGACAGACTGATACACTTGCAGTGCTCCAAGTGGCCTGGCAGCGAACCAAGGTAGTGTTACTGGAAGTCCCTATATGAGTTTCACTCTCCTGTACTACCCCTCAACCACATCAATGGAATAAATTGAAGCCGAAAGGAAGGTATCCGTTACAATGGTGAAGTTTTCGTCTTCACTCGCAACGCCATTATTTTAGGGTGGGCCTTGCATAGAGTTGCCAGATATATTGAAACAATGGGCAAATGTAACGTTAACATTTCCGTTGAATAACTGCGTGATCTAAGAAGCATTCTGACGTCGAACGACACATCCTCGCGTAATACGCCAACATTAAAATTTTATTTCATCAACAAATCGTCCAAAAATTCATAATCGGTAACGACAACTTCGATGAATATTCAATTCAAATTGCAGCACATACTGAACGTTGCATTCACACGGCTTCTCGATGTTGATGTTGTGGAAATTGTCTACTGACAATGATCCTGTTATAATGGAAAATTTCGTTCTCTTATAGAAACTGAAGGTTGCACTCATTTACTCTGCAAAAGGTATTTTGTGCACTATCGCAGTTTTTAGGGAACGAAACAAGTATTACCAGCAGAAATTTAATGTGCGCTGTATTCAGCCAAGAAAGCTGTTTTCGCATCGCAAATGGCGTTATGTGAGCAAAGGCACTAACGTTAACAGGATTACAGGTTTACTTTGACACGTGTCGCCTCTTTGTGATACATCAAAGAGGGACATCACTTGCGTAATGATCGCCGCAAGAATCTCTCTGATCAAGCTATACCATCGTGCCGTTGAGTTACTCGGCGTGGCCGGCTTTTGAAACACTGATGACATCAACGAAAAGCGAGGTAAAATGCGGCCGGTCGCCGAAATATAGCGGTCTGGCTGCAGCCCAAAGCCAATGAGACGTAACTCAATAGACCTCAGAGAGATCGTGACCGTCAGACGGGAATGCAAAGCGAATGCATGAAATTTTTTCCGCGCTGAAATTGAACTGCGGTAAAGCTTACAAGGCCGCATGCTGAAAACTGATTACTTCTTTAAACACTATGCAACGAATGTGTAGCTAGGGTAGATTTCAAATATAAACACTATAGCGCCAACCTGTATTCAAATACAACCAAGTCGTTTGTTTGTTCGGTGTACTGCTGATACTGTTTAAGAATGTATTGCTACATAATATACAGAGGGGTCCAAAAAAATGTATCCCCTGTTTAAAAGTCCACAACTGGCAAACTAATTGACGGAGTTGTCTCATCTTTGGAAGTTTAATAGTTATTAGTTCCGGCAATCGCCACACAAGCGTTGTATTGCGTTGTTTTGTTTTGTCAGATGACAGTCGCCAGATAATCAGTGTTTTGTTCTTAGTTGCACCTAGTTACTCGAGTAAATATGGCTGGCGCAAGGTTTACATTCGATGAAAGGAAGTCAGTTTTGAAGTGGTATTTTAAGTACGAAAACATTAATGAGGTTAAACGACAATGGCGAAATGACTATCAAACAGAGACGCCGACACGTTTAACGATTCGTCGCATTTGAGACAAATTTGAAGCCGAAAGCTGTGTTAAAGATGTACACAAACAACGGTCTGGATGACCTGTAACAGTAACAAGTCCAGATAACTCCCGTCGTGTCTTACAACAATCCACTCGCTCACCACAGAAGTCTGTGAGACAGATTGCCCGTGAAACCTGAAGTGAGTCGCTCAAGTGATCGGCGAATTTTGAAGACAGCAAAGTGGAAGTGTTACATCCCAGATTGCTACACGCAAAGGACGAGGTTCCGTCGTTGAACAAGAAGAGTATGGTCCGTCGCTGTCATGGCTGCGACTGCCGATCGCAAATGAGCCAACTGCGTCGTACGGAAGTTTCATCCTCAGTTCCAGCTGGACAAGTGCACTGATGTCCCGTTCTGCCAAATAAGTTTATTTTTCCGAAATTTCAGCCATAGAGCTACCAGCATTAAATACACTCCTGGAAATGGAAAAAAGAACACATTGACACCGGTGTGTCAGACCCACCATACTTGCTCCGGACACTGCGAGAGGGCTGTACAAGCAATGATCACACGCACGGCACAGCGGACACACCAGGAACCGCGGTGTTGGCCGTCGAATGGCGCTAGCTGCGCAGCATTTGTGCACCGCCGCCGTCAGTGTCAGCCAGTTTGCCGTGGCATACGGAGCTCCATCGCAGTCTTTAACACTGGTAGCATGCCGCGACAGCGTGGACGTGAACCGTATGTGCAGTTGACGGACTTTGAGCGAGGGCGTATAGTGGGCATGTGGGAGGCCAGGTGGACGTACCGCCGAATTGCTCAACACGTGGGGCGTGAGGTCTCCACAGTACATCGATGTTGTCGCCAGTGGTCGGCGGAAGGTGCACGTGCCCGTCGACCTGGGACCGGACCGCAGCGACGCACGGATGCACGCCAAGACCGTAGGATCCTACGCAGTGCCGTAGGGGACCGCACCGCCACTTCCCAGCAAATTAGGGACACTGTTGCTCCTGGGGTATCGGCGAGGACCATTCGCAACCGTCTCCATGAAGCTGGGCTACGGTCCCGCACACCGTTAGGCCGTCTTCCGCTCACGCCCCAACATCGTGCAGCCCGTCTCCAGTGGTGTCGCGACAGGCGTGAATGGAGGGACGAATGGAGACATGTCGTCTTCAGCGATGAGAGTCGCTTCTGCCTTGGTGCCAATGATGGTCGTATGCGTGTTTGGCGCCGTGCAGGTGAGCGCCACAATCAGGACTGCATACGACCGAGGCACACAGGGCCAACACCCGGCATCATGGTGTGGGGAGCGATCTCCTACACTGGCCGTACACCACTGGTGATCGTCGAGGGGACACTGAATAGTGCACGGTACATCCAAACCGTCATCGAACCCATCGTTCTACCATTCCTAGACCGGCAAGGGAACTTGCTGTTCCAACAGGACAATGCACGTCCGCATGTATCCCGTGCCACCCAACGTGCTCTAGAAGGTGTAAGTCAACTACCCTGGCCAGCAAGATCTCCGGATCTGTCCCCCACTGAGCATGTTTGGGACTGGATGAAGCGTCGTCTCACGCGGTCTGCACGTCCAGCACGAACGCTGGTCCAACTGAGGCGCCAGGTGGAAATGGCATGGCAAGCCGTACCACAGGACTACATCCAGCATCTCTACGATCGTCTCCATGGGAGAATAGCAGCCTGCATTGCTGCGAAAGGTGGATATACACTGTACTAGTGCCGACATTGTGCATGCTCTGTTGCCTGTGGCTATGTGCCTGTGGTTCTGTCAGTGTGATCATGTGATGTATCTGACCCCAGGAATGTGTCAATAAAGTTTCCCCTTCCTGGGACAATGAATTCACGGTGTTCTTATTTCAATTTCCAGGAGTGTATTTCTGAACGACATTTTCATCGTTTCAGCCCAACTGCAAAGTACTTCAGCGGTTTGGTGCAACAACTTATGGTCACAGAATCATTGGCAACAAGGATAACGGGTCCCGATACACTTGGTACTGTTCTCATGAAGGATATGGATGAGCGAGTGTTTGGAAGAGTAGAATATGTTCTTTATACAAGTGTGCGAAGAACTGGAACTGCTGAAGGAATACATAAGTTCTGGAAGAACAGTTACTTTATACTCGTCGTTTACAGGGTGTTGGAGCTCCCATGCAGAAAAATCACGTGGGGGTAGGACTTGTGGGTGATACACTCGTAGAGACACATACGTCACAGGAAAAATTAACAGGTGCTGTTAATAAATCAATTGCTGTGCGACAGTTTACTCGCTGTATTGACGAACGTTACCTATGCAGAAAGACAACAAATGTCTTGCGGAGTGGCAGCGCGATTTGAGGCGCCATGTCACGGATTGCACAGCCCCTTCCGCCCTGGGTTCGAGTCCTCCGTCGGGCATGGGTGTGTATGTTGTTCTTAGGATAAGTTAGTTTCAGTTACTTTAAGCAGTGTCTAAGTGTAGGGACAGATGACCTCAGCAGTTTGGTCCCTTAGGAATTCACGCATATTTGAACATTTTATGCCCGACGGGCTATATTTTCTACCCCCTCGTAATAAATACCTGGCACAAACGTTTCAAGAGTGATACACTGATGGAAGAGGTCCAGCAGTATGGTCTCACCATTCATACGACTTTAACCCATTAGTTTTCTGTCTATAGAAACATGTAATAGCACTGATGTATTCCACATTCATCGAAAGCGTGCACACATCACACACGGTGTCCCCGGAGTAACGGTCATTTTTCAGGGATACGACAGGAACGATCTTCCGAAGCAGGCTCTAAAATACTTTTCTTAAGAGCTGTGAGCACTTGTTCTGTAGAAGATACGTATTTCTCAGTAGCGAGGACGAAGAAGTGCCCATAGCTCTTAGGGTATTTTACAACCCATGTTTACTAGACTTTTTTTTGCTTCGAATGATGGTTCCTGTCACACTACCGAAAGGCGACCACTCTCCGAGGACACCCTGCAGGGTATGGACGTCATATGTGTCTCACGCAGATACCATATCGGGGATAAGCCAGGTGTGTTTGCATGAGTTCGTTATTCTTTGAGATGGAGAGCTGAAAGATAACGAGTGAGTGGAAACGACATTGAGCATTCCCTGTAGTGTCAACAGACGTCCATCATAGGACACAACGGCACATATCTCAACAAGTATTTGTGGACGTATGCTTGGATAAGTGTTTTTCTAGTTTCTGATCGGTAACATCTCCTGTAAGAATATCGCACACCGTTCATATTTATATTTATATTGGCTTTAGGGCTTTCTGATGAAAAAGTTTGTGTGAATGCACAACCAACGTCCCAACTTCTATGGAAATCACAAATCTGAGAGTAGAGGGTTAATAGGTGGGCTCGTTGCGATGCGGCGTGGGAGTTTGGGTCTGACGGAAGGCGTGTCCGGATGACCACTGCAGTTAAGGTAACCAGTCTAGAGAAGCGAAAAATCCTAGTTCGATTGCAAATCCGGCACAAGTTTTCAGCTCTCGCCGTTGCGTTGCCGCAATGCCCTGTGCCACTGGAAATCGTTATTTCCTTCCTATCTCTTTCCCATTCCGTTCCCTTTCCATTCCATTCACCTCAATTATACAAGTGTTGCACACCTCTTCCGGCACCCTGTATTGTCAGTATTCTTCGCCTCGCTGTCACAAAAACAAACGACAATTATTTCCAGCAGAAACTGCTATGTGTTTTGAGGTACGGACACTTCCTGTCTTGTGGGGACTTCCTTGCCTAAGCAAGTCACGAAATGAAGACCAGTCTAAGGTAAATAACAGATCGGTATTATGAGGTTTGCAACAAAGTACGTGGTATGCTGGATAGAATTATGAAAGCGTTGCTGCACCGTTCCAGATTAGTTCCTTTTACTTTTTGTCCTAAATTTCGTCATAGATATGAAGAGTGAGAAGTAAATGTCCTGATAAAATAGTAAAAATGTCGTTTCGTCCTTGGTGGACGACAGATTTATTTAATGTTTCCACACTAATAAAGTTACCAGTTGTAGGTCAATCGATTCAAAAGTCACGCAAAATTACCAATCAGATCGAAGAGTCATAAGAAAAACTGGATGTGCGAAGGGCATCTTGGTTTTGAGACTGCTTGGAAGTGGCCTACATTCGAACCTCCGTTTCTCAAATGCACAACGGGGTATAGCAGAGCTCATAACTGCCGCATATGATCTGGAAGCCGCTATCGCCAGTTCCTTTTAGATAATCCTCATTTATTCAAGGAAACACCATGTGTAACTAACAGTTCGTGTTTGGTACCCTGAGGGAACTGCATATCAGATCAGTTCTCTGATGTCTTTCCAGATTTAAGTCATATATATTCGTTCTTAAGTCGTTTATTTTGAAAAAATGGTAGGCACTAGGCAAACAAATTCAGAATCTTGAACGCAACACCTGCAGCGATGTTATCAGTTCAAGAATTGACTTTTTGGCGTGAAAACAATTTTATCTGTCATTTACGGACCTTGGGGACTTTTTATAAATTCCATGCCGCAGATCATAGTAGACATTCTTAAATAATTACGACCCTGAAACTGCATTTCTGTTCATTAGTCAACATATTAGTCATTAGATTAATAGTCATTAAATTAATAGTCATTAGATTAATCTCTATTGCTTAGTAGAGATTAATCTTAAATGAACCTGACGAAAGAAAATGAATTTGTTACATTTCGAATACAGCATATGACATTTCGAAGAACTCTTTTCAGACTTAGCTCTTTAACTTATCTCTACCTCTCTTTTGCTATTTCATGATGGTCTCCTGTTTGCATTCCTGGGCAGCTAAGCTAGAAGAAAAAATTTCTCGAAGAATGTCGTGTCGATTGGGTAAATGTAGACAGGATTTATTGAGAAAATTAAGCTGTAACTCTAGTTATGAACACTGCTCCTACAGTTAGTTTTACTTAAAGATAAAAGCAAAAATGGTAATTCAGAGTACAGGACATTTAACTGAAAAGAAGTATGCAGTTGTCTTAGAATATATTCACAATAGAAAATGACATAATGTAAGCGTAGGTTGTTACATATGCTTGAAACGTTACCGATTATCCAATCGTGGTGGCACAGTGATTTAGGTCCTGCGGTAGGGAAAAGCGGGTTTCAAATCAGTGGTCATCCCACCCATAACAGATTTTATTTTGCCTAGTATGTCTCCAGGGTCTTTGAGCACAGTCTGTACCCCTTCTTATTCTTGCCCTGGGCAAGCTTGTGCTCCATCTGAAATTAGCTAGCCGTGGACGAAACGTTAAAAATCTGCTTTCTTCAAGGAAGTGTGCATCCCGACGTAATTTTGAGCAGAGATACTTTACACCACTACAAATAAACGGTACAAAATGAAACACTTGCAGCCGTCGTTTTGATGTTATTTTATTACACTGAAACCAGTTTCTGTAACTCAGTACACCATTTTCAGGGTTTGACTGACGTGAAGGGGTGAACTCCATTCTGATGAAGACCGTGTATACGATTGGACTTCGCGCCCTCAGCGTCATTTAAGGCCTGAAAATGGTCTATCGAGCCATCGAAACTGATTGCAATGTAATAAAATAACATCAAAGCGACGGCTGTAGGTGTTTCATTTTATTACGCAAGTATAACTGCCGGAGTCCCGCAGACAAGGATAGACATCAAAAAGTTACAGATAACTGTGGTACATAATTAAAAATCCATTTCTGATTTTTGTAGTAGACATGCTCTGATATGGACATTGCATGTTGCGTTTCTTAGATCTATTGTACCCGTTTTTAATGCCCCCTTCTTTTTTAATAATATTTTGTCTCTTTTTTTACTTCCGTTAATAGTGTAGCTATGACAGAGATTCGGCAGCTTTTGATTATCGTCTCAGCCATTTCGTTTTCTCCCTTTTAACAATATTATACGCCGTGTCATTACAACAAACAAGAACTAAATACGTCTCCGTAAGAAAAGAATACCCACGGGAAACTATTCCATCTGACAGCAGAATTAGTCAGTTCTGTTTAAGTGCCCTCACTATAAACGATTTCTTCCGACAGAATCCAACCAATCATTTGTGTCAACATTATTGCCTCACGATGCAGTGGCAAGCATTTGAAAACTACTTGCTACACAAGGGCAATTATTGCAAGGCAGCGAGACAAAATCGTGTATGTAATAAAAAGTGTAGCGTGCATATTACCGTCTGTGTACCTAACTTAGATGTTTTAACGCAATAAACCCACAGTACCTCATACCACAATCCTCTGACAGACGTTATTTCTCTCCCGATTCAAAACAAGTATCTAGCGGTCTCGGTCACTGACAAACATGGTAAAAATATTGCAGGCTGACAGCGATGGGTTATGTTTGGGAAACGTTATATGTGTATAATGAAACACGCAAATATTCTCGACTCAAAGTGGTGAGCAAATATTTCCTCGCCTTGGCTGTCAAAGCACCCTTTTCGCTTTTATGAAAACGGAGCAAAGCATTTGGGAAATGAGGACCAAATGTTGGTTTACAAAGATAATAATATTTATATAAAAAACACTTCTGATGTTCCGCGCGCTTTCGCCTTCAATACTGTTTGCCTGGCCTGTGTTTGACAATGACGTGCATGCCTACGTCAGAGGAGTGAAGAGAGAGGGATTGGAAGAGTAGTAAGCCTACACGTGTGTGTGTGTGCGCCAGCGCGTTTGTGTTTCTGTGTGTGTGTGTGTGTGTGTGTGTGTGTGTGTGTGTGTTTGTGTGTGTTTATAAGAATCTGTTCTTCTTGCGTGTAAGCGTAACGCATACTCCTTTCAACACCTGGTTTGATGGTTGATTATGGGAGGATTGTGACAAACATGCGATCATCATTTTGCACTTCTTTCAGCCGGTGGCGTCGACGGACACTAGTCATTCACCCTCATTTCTTCATATTTACCCAAGAATATGTATGGCAAGCTGGGAAACGCCGTTTACTGCCGACCACACCAACTGTTCTTTATAACACCAGTCACTATTAAAGGTTCCACCATAGCTGTAATACGCTCATCAATACACAGAAACATTCCTTTGATTAGTTTTATATCTTAGTGTGACTATGCAGGCTTTCCATGCAAGCTGAACTACTATCAAGTTCTCGACTTTCCAGCCGATCGATGTTGCAGGAAAGTTGTCGTATTTCTGCAGAATCTTCTGGCGATTTGAAGTTCGATTCCGTCAGCCGATTCGAAATTCGACAGTTTCATAAGCCATTTCTTCCATTTCTTTTTACTTACGGTCGGTGTATGCTCATTTGGTAACCTGTGTCCTCCGCGGTCTGTGCTTTGCGTATTATTCAGCGCATCGTGATAATTTTTCCCTTCTGATTTTCCCTCGACTGCTAGATCAAACTACACGCGATGTCCTTTACATATCCGATCGTAAAAATGATCTGTAGACACCTTCTTTCGCCTATTATTTCTAATACCAAATGTTTCATTCGTTATTGCCCGCATCTCGTGGTCGTGCGGTAGCGTTCTCGCTTCCCACGCCCGGGTTCCCGGGTTCGATTCCCGGCGGGGTCAGGGATTTTCTCTGCCTCGTGATGGCTGGGTGTTGTGTGCTGTCCTTAGGTTAGTTAGGTTTAAGTAGTTCTAAGTTCTAGGGGACAGATGACCATAGATGTTAAGTCCCATAGTGCTCAGAGCCATTTGAACCATTTTTGTTTCATTCGTTATTAGTTCGCCTGATGCCATCATGATGGCATCTACCAGTAGGAGAGTGCAACGTGTCACACAGCTCGCAGCGTGGTTCGAAGAGTGCTAGGATGCGTCTACCGTACTCCCCGGATTTAAACCGAATCGAGAAACTGTGGCACCACCTCAGCTGGTCTGTTCGTGCCTTAAATCATCCACTGAAAAACCTAGCCAAACTGGCCACGACACAGGAGACAGCATGACTCCACATTCCTGCCGTTGCTTTACAGAACCGCATCGACTTTCTTTTTGCACGCCTCGCAGCCTGTACGTTTGTCAAATGGTGACCAAGCGATTCGACAGTGTATGTTGAGAGTAGTTAACCATGATATGGCGCAGATGCAGTGACGAAGAAATGTGTGTGAATTCCGAAGGGACCAAACTGCTGACGTCATCTGTGCCTAGACTTACACACTACGTAAACTAACTGAAAATAACTTGTGCGAAGAACAACACACACACCCATGCCCGAGGGAGGACTCGAAACTCCGACGGGAGCAATCGGTGACATGGCGCCTCTATCCGCGCTGCCACTCCATTAATGACGAAGAACGAAGTGGTATTTCAGTGCAGAAAGAGAACCGCAAAATCAATAGGGACCAAGGCGTTAATAGACTAGCGTATCGCAATTCTGGTTGTAGTGAAAAAGGTGAAAATTAGTCGTGGGTTAGTTTCCAACAACTTGCTCGGCATCTTGAACATAACGGAGGTCGACGCCCGCTACCTTCCGCTACTGAACTGCTCACAATCACTAAAGAAAAGACAAAAAAAGAAAAGAAAAAAATAATAATCTACCGTGGCAGCAGCAGGAATATAGCAATGCTAGGCCAAGCCGGGTGATTTCTTTAGCCACCTAATCTCCGTGGACGAATGCTGGTTGTATCAATATGAAGCTGAGACAGAGGAGTAAAGCAAAGAGTGGAAATAGGAGGTAATACCATACTACTGAAATCTCCTAATGTGGTTACGGGAGGTTGTCGAAGTGTCGCGGGACTCTGTCCAAGGGAGAGATTTTCCTGCAGAGCAAAGCCGGAGCTCTTTGTGCAAAGCACGCAGTATACAGTCACGCATGCTCCTTCTTGGGGGTGTCAACTTTTGCCTCATCCCTCATAGCCTTCTGACCTGACATCGTATGACTTGTTGTTCTTTCCTTACGTGGCGAGCTTTTCCAGAATGATGACGTGATGATTTTCAAAGTGGATGGTATATCGAACGGCTAAAATGGGGGCGTCAGCAACCAAGGTCTACGTCAAGTTATCCTTCTGTGGGAAAAATGTGTCCCACTGAATGTTGAACACGTAAAGAAGATCTAACACCATGATCACGTTTCACGGTCGCAGCTTGAGTTTTTCGAGTGATAAATAAAATTAAGACATCAGAAATTCGAGACTGGCGTGTTATCAAGAAATTCTTTGACAAATGGAGAAGGCTCTAGGGATAACAAATTTTAGGTGGAGCAGCTATGTAGAAATGAAAAGCTTAGCACACCACATGAAGATGTACAGGATAGCATTAAACAGAACGAAAAAACAAAAAAAAATTAAGAAAAGAATAAAAACGCAGGTGGTGTGTAACATATCCTTCTCCCTTGGCAGGGTGTGTTTATATATGTAGGGCGATTCAGCTACCACTACCAGTCTTGTTTTACGCAACACGCAACGTTATATCCGGCCTTCATAAATGTCGCGCGAGATTTTCATATTCTATCGCCAACTACGTGCAAATCACTAGGCGTACAGAAAAAAATGGACGGGTCCTTTTCATAGGAAATGTAATGTAGTTAAATTTTGTACTGGGACACGTTTTCGCTAAGGTTAAAATGGCTCGGAGCAATATGGGACTTAACTGCTGTGGTCATCAGTCCCCTAGAACTTAGAACTACTTAAAACTAACTAACCTAAGGACATCACACACATTCATGCCCAAGGCAGGATTCGAACCTGCGACCGTAGCGGTCACACGGTTCCAGACTGTAGCGCCTAGAACCGCATGGCCTCTCCGGCCGGCTTTTCGCTAAGGACACGATTTTCTAATTATTCTAGAAAAACGTATCAAATGGACCTTCAAACGCACCTCCACCCCACACTCATCCCTCACCATTGAAGATTTCTAGTATGTTGTTCGTGGCATTCTCTCCTGCCACTGAACAAAAATTTCAGACTACACGAAGTATTCCCGATATACGATCTTCTTTGGTCTCTATTAATAGCGCTATTAAGTTATACGAGGGTAATCCCAAAAGTAAGGTCTCCTTTTTTTTATAATTACATAGGCCTATTTATTTCTACTATGGTTTACATCAGTTTACAGGTTCAACATTTAACTATTTTTCGATATAATTACCATTTCTGTTGATGCATTTTTGTAGACGCTGTGGCAGTTTTTGTATGGCCGTGTCATACCAGGTCACCGCCATGCTGTTCATAAAGTTATGAACCTCTTCTTTCACCTCGTCGTCGGAGCTGAATCGCTTTCCGGCCAAATGTTCTTTTAACCTAGGGAACAGGTGATAGTCACTGGGCGTCAAGTCAGGGCTGTAGGGTGGGTGGGTGATTATGTTCCACTCAGTTTGTTGCAGGAGAGCAACGGTTTGCCGAGCGATGTGTGGGCGAGCGTTGTCATGGAGAATGTGAACGCCCTTGCTCAACATTCCTCTTCTCCGATTCTGAATTGCCCGTTTGAGTTTTTTCAGAGTCTCACAGTACCTGTCATCGTTAATTGTGGTCCCAACTATTCAGCTCCGACGACGAAGTGAAATTAGTGGTTCATAACTTTCTGAACAGCATGGCGGTGAGCTGGTATGACATTGGCATACAAAAACTGCCACAGCGTCTACAAAAACGCATCGACAGAAATGGTGATTGTATCGAAAAATAGCTAAATGTTCAAGCCGTAAGTTGATGTTAACGATGTTGAAATGAACAGGTCTATGTACTTATAAAAAAATAGGAGACCTTACTTTTGGGATTACCCTCGTACTGGGCTACTTCGTTAACGTTATTAATGTAAAAGAACCCCTGAGGATAACGTTACGCTAAAACTAATTACGCTGATAGTTCCATACAAACTTAACCCTTATTAGTACGGTAATTTCGTACTCAGAAGGTCTGACGAATGCAACCCTGTATTTGTTTATTTTTTGCTGTTAAAATTCACAAAACTGTTTGGTAAAATTTATACAAACGTCAGTTCTATAATTTCTAAGTGCTCGAATAAACCTGTGGCGTAATAAGACCAGTCAATGAAAAACAAAATAGGTCGGATACGCGCAATAATTCATGCAGTCGCAAGTATTTGTGCAGTGTTAGAGGGAGGGGGAGGAGGGTGCCATGACAGGAGTTGGCTGAGTGTGGGTGTGGGGGTGCGTTTCAAGGTCACTTCTGTACGTTTTTCTTGAATGATTCGACAGGAAACGCATCCCAGTACAAAAATGTAGCTAAATTAAATTTGCCACAAAACGGTCCTGTTCATTTTATCTGTAGGAGTAATAGTTTGCTCGTAGTGAGACACAGAATACGAAACTCTAGCGCGTGGTTTAAGAAGGCCGGATATAACATTGCGGGAAGCAGAAAACGACAGCAGTAGGGCGATCTTAATCACCCTGTATATTAATGTTTGTATGCATGCATGTATGCATGTGTGACGCGTCGGGAAAGCATTGAGGTCCCCAACAGAAGTATCTGGTCCCCGGTCGGCGACCGCGGCGTGTTGGGTATCAGAGGAAAGAGGCGCAAGGCCAGCAGGTCCGCCACAAAAGGCAGCGGGCTTCGTTATTTGCAGCACAAGACGGTGGCAGCCTTTGGAGGAATTTAATACGGCGCTCATTTGTGCTACAGCCGCCGGGCGTGGCACGCGACCTTCCTCATCCACTCGGCTGCGCGCGCGCCCATGCTTCGAGCCGAGTCACCGCCCACCAACTGCTGCTGACAGCGACACTCCTGCAGTTAACAATTTCTGTGTTGTTAGCACGAGATAATGGAAAATACTCGCTCTTGCAGGTGTTAATAGCACTATTACTTTCGGTATCATTGTCAAACAGTTAGAGCAAGCTGACCGGTTAAAATATCTTAGCGTGGAACGATAAGTTCAGACTCAATGATTTTGACAAGCAAGTCACAAACAAACCTACAGGATTAATACACACATTATCAAAATTAACCAGACTTAACTGCGAAGGCATCAAAGTTTCCATAAATATACATCTCGAATGGAATAATATTCTAACAAGGCGATACAATTCCAATAAGTACAAATGAGTAAAACGACTGATTTACGTAACGATTGTCAAAGCCTATAGAAGTGTGTCAAACGAAGCGTTGTGTATTCTGTCAGGACTATACTACTAATTATTAAAATAAAGGAAATAGTGTGCGAACACCATGAATTTAAAACTATGGATACTGAAGACACATTGGAAACTCCTGTTCCTTAAAAGGACTTTCCTCATCCGGATTATATTGTCGTTCTTAGTGAAAGAAATAACAGGAACCAGTACGTGATAGAAGCATTCGCTGACGGGAGGGGATCAAGCGTAATAATTTTCACCAACAAAAGGCCAACATACCTGATGAAATATAAACAGGGAAATGAATTCTCAAACACTCAGCAGGGAGCTTTGCCAGTTTAATAGCTCTCGAAAAGTTAAACATTAGATAACTTACAAAGCACAGCAGTAATACAGACCGACACACTTTAAGGCATCCAAACCAATGCGACATCGTAATTGAAGAAATAGGAAATAAGATCGTGCAAAATAAGAACTGTTTTATAGACCCAAGTGTAAATGAAGTTGTAGACCAGCTACCAAAAGACGCATCCAGATCACAAGCGAAAGCTACGTACAACAAACGTCCCCAAACCCTCATCAAATAAATGTCACGAAAAGCAACTCTGGAAGAACAGGAGGAAGAATGTCAACAACAGCAAAGTAAATAATTACAAAAGAATATTTTCCGTTTGCCGAACGGTCCTAATTTCACAACGATGATAAGGGGACACGGAAAATTGACGGCTTACTACCTTTTACTGGAGGTAACAAAACTGTGGTCCTCATGTTGCTGAAATATAACAACGTGGACAGGGAGAATAGTATATTATTGAAAAGTGCAATAATGAAGCGCATAAACTGGCCAACTAGCAAGAATGAGCTGACACAACTTTTTTTTTTTTGAAAGATTTCTATTAATTATATAATTCAGTGGAATTTCCAAATGCATGAATTTGTCACCAATGGCAAAACAAACTCTGTACTAATTCAAGGCACTAACCGTTATAGCAGAAATTATGCAGTATTTCAGATATCTTTTTTGTTGTTCAAATGGCTCTAAGCACTATGGAACTTAACATCTGACGTCATCAGTCCCCTAGATTGAGAACTACTGAAAACTAACTAACCTAAGGACATCACACACATCCATGCTCGAGGCAGGATTCTAACATGCGGCCGTAGCAGGCGCGTGGTTCCAGACTAAAGTACCTAGAACCGCTCGGCCACAGCGGCCGGCTTTTTTTGCTGTAATTAAGTAAACGGACACATGTATTATTACTCAGTATTATGGAGCATGTTAATACAATAGTAGTAGTATCAGTATCGTCTTCTTTCCAACACCATTTAGTGTCGCTGTAGCCTGTCTTCTCAATTTCTTTACTTCCTGATTACCTTAGATTATTTCCTCCTCTTGTCTTTTCCACTGAAAGTTTTCTTTTGTGTATACAGGTTAGGACGGGACCAATATATGCTTCTTGAGGCACGAGTTCGAAAGTCATCTGCCATTGAAAATGGCTACTAGGAAATGTTGAAATATTTCTTCAGCACAACCCTTTAACTTATCCAGGTCCCATCTCCTTAAATTCCCACCTTTTTGCAGTTTCTTCAATTTTAATCTACAGGTCATAACCAAGAGATTGTGGTCAGAGTCCACATCTGCCCCTGGAAATGTCTTAAAATTTAAAACCTGGTTCCTAAATCTCTGTCTTACCATTATATAATCTATCTGATACCTTTTAGTATCTCCAGGGTTCATCCATGTATACAACCTTCTATCATGATTCTTAAACCAAGTGTTAGCTATGATTAAGTTATGCTCTGTGCAAAATTCTACCAGGCGGCTTCCTCTTTCATTTCTTAGCCCCAATCCATATTCACCTACTACATTTCCTTCTCTCCCTTTTCCTACACTCGAATTCCAGTCACCCATGACTATTAAATTTTCGTCACCCTTCACTATCTGAATAATTTCTTTTATTTCATCATACATTTCTTCAATTTCTTCGTCATCTGCAGAGCTAGTTGGCATATAAACTTGTACTACTGTAGTAGGTGTGGGCTTCGTATCTACCTTGTCCACAGTAATACGTTCACTAAGCTGTTTGTAGTAGCTTACCCGCGTTCCTATTTTCCTATTCATTATTAAACCTACTCCTGCATTACCCCTATTTGACTTTGTGTTTATAACCCTGTAGTCACCTGACCAGAAGTCTTGTTCCTCCTGCCACCGAACTTCACTAATTCCCACTATATCTAACTTTAACCTATCCATTTCCCTTTTTAAATTTTCTAACCTACCTGCCCGATTAAGGGACCTGACATTCCACGCTCCGATCCGTAGAACGCCAGTTTTCTTTCTCCTGATAACGACATCCTCTTGAGTAGTCCCCGCCCGGAGATCCGAATGGGGACTATTTTACCTCCGGAATATTTTACCCAAGAGGACGCCATCATCATTTAATCATACAGTAAAGCTGCATGCCCTCGGGAAAAATTACGGCCGTAGTTTCCCCTTGCTTTCAGCCGTTCGCAGTACCAGCACAGCAAGGCCGTTTTGGTTATTGTTACAAGGCCAGATCAGTCAATCATCCAGACTGTTGCCCTTGCAACTACTGAAAAGGCTGCTGCCCCTCTTCAGGAACCACACGTTTGTCTGGCCTCCCAACAGATACCCCTCCGTTGTGGTTGTACCTACGGTACGGCTATCTCTATCGCTGAGGCACGCAAGCCTCCCCACCAACGGCAAGGTCCATGGTTCATGGGGGGCACGTAATACCATCAGATAGAAAATGTACACTTGCAGTGCGGGTTGTAAGGTATTTGATCCGATGCAAGAAGTAACTTTGAAGTCATGTGGTGGTTGACGTAAATAACTGAATATGTAAATAAATGTCGATAAATAAATAGTTGGTGACAAACGACGACGCTGTCACACTTCACTGTGTTCCCGTTATGCCCGGCTCCTATAATGGTTCAAATGGCTCTGAGCACTATGGGACTTAACGTCTGAGGTCATCAGTCCCCTGGAACTTAGAACTACTTAAACCTAACTAAGCCAAGGACATCACACACATCCATGCCCGAGGCAGGACTGGAACCTGTGACCGTAGCGGTCGCGCGGTTCCAGACTGAAGCGCCTAGAACCGCAAGGCCACTCCAGCCGGCCCGGTTTCATTTAATTATTCTCGTCCTTGATAACGGACTGGTGTTATACGGGGGTCCACGACCAGTTGAATGAGTAGTTCGATATTCCGTTAGCGGTATGCGTCAGTACGGGATGAGTATTAACTTCTCTGTAACGTTGAGGAATGTTTATTCATGTGTTTGGAAGTTGTAATCCGAGCTTGTTCTCGGTCTCTAACGATCGCTCTGTCGACGGGACGTCAAACTCTTATCTTCCTTCCTTTCCTTCAAAACTGATAACAAGAGTTTAATGAACTGCTTAATTGAATGAACGCTGAATGATGGCTACATTCCACAAGTGGCTTCTTCCCATGTAACCTGTTTTCAAGAACGTTATCAAATTACTTAATTCAGCTGTAGTATCAGAATCTGCCGTTGTCTTGACTGTAGACGCTTTGGAAAGATTTTACGCCAAGTTGATCATAAATAACCGAGTGTATTACGAATTTTAGTTTAAGAAGACTGATCGTTATCGTATTCTCACAGGTATCACTTCATTTAAAGGAGATTTATCCTTATCTGAAGCTCTTATTAACTGCTCAGTATTAATTCTCAGTAAGGGCATATGGAAAGACTGATGCAAGATGTTCATCACTCGTAGTTCAGTCGAAGTTAGATTTTTAATTTTTTTTAATTTTTTTATTTTTGTTTTTTGCGACGTCCACTCTAAATGTACTTTTCTCCTCCTTAGAGTAAAATACATATTCTTTCTTCTGTAGCCGTTCTACTACTTCAAGTATATCCGCGATGTGGTACAGACATGATGGTCGCTTGTAAAACGGGTGGGCGTACATACGACTACAGTTTGTCCAGCCTGGGCTCAGTTGTGGCTGAAGAGACAACGCTGCTTCCCACGACTTCCGCCATTCGTTTCACTAATCTTCTGCCTGTCTCATCAATCTTAATAAAAAAAGAGGGGGGGGGGGGGACCTCATGAGCTCTCGCTTGGCACCACGTTGGGAGATGAACAGGAACTCCGCAGTCGCTAGACGTGCGCGCCCACATACACAAACACTCGCGTGCTCACACGCAGATACTCACGCAGGTCCGTGTCAACCTGTTTGGTAGGCCTCTGAGTATGCTAGGATCTCTCTAATATTATGTCATACCTTTCTTAGATGCGTAGCAGGAAGCAGTGTACTATCTGATCAAAAGCAACTGGTCACATATTAGTGGACAGTAATATGGGACGTGTCCTCACTTAGCAAGTTCTTAAGAGCAGAAACCAGAGAATGTAGTGTTGTTGGATGCTTACGTCTGGAGTGAATTTGATGTTCTAGCTCATCCCAGATATGTTTGACGGGGTTTAGGTTGGGACACAGCGTAGGACGGCTGTTTCAGATGTGTTATTGTCCGCAAACCCTTACCTTACACGTGCTCTTTTTAACAGGGTGCATGGTTATGCTGTTCCTTTATCAAACGCAGTCACTTAGCATTGATTATAGAATGTGGGCTTATGAGGTGCTGCTCGACCCTTGGACCCCATTCACTAGCTAGACTGCTGGTAGCGATTTGAAACTCACGAATAATTCCTTCTGCTGATTCCTTCTGCGGTTTTTACAACCACCTTCCACAACTGATTTTATCCATAAAGTATATGATGTCATGGTTGTAAAAGTTCTTGTTTTAAATGTCGGCTCAACCACGTATTTATAGCGCAAAGAACGCTAGATTTAACGCGTTTCGATTATCAGGCCATGTTCCTGTGAATAATGCTACAAGAATCTCTAAGAGTGACCAATATAAAGTATAAAAAAGAACGTGGCTACTTACCTTACATACCATGGAGCCTCATCGCTCTGCCTCTCTGATGTGAATTACAAAAGATGGAGCAGTGCTTTAGAACTGGTCTCGCTAGGTTCTAGCAAATGCTTCTTTTTACAGGTGTACTGCACTTTTCCAGAACTCTTCCAAGCACTTCGATTTGTCCATTTCCTTGTCCAGCTGCTGAATTCAGGCGTTCGTCACGCTTCGTAATACTGTTAGATATTTAAAATATGCAAACGATTCCATACATTTTTCCGTTTGTCTTCAAACTGAGTTCTGTTGCGTTTTTGTCTTTCATACTGCATTATGTTAAATTCTTTAACATTTAAACAAAACAACTATTCTAAGGGCAAAATGAAAAAAGAAAAAGAAAAACGCCGAGTCTCTCGCAATTCATTACCATCATCCAGAGAAGATAATTTCCTGTATAGAACAGAATAATCTCTAAGAAATCAGTCGCTTCACGATAAACGCTGTAATGATTTTAAGAACAACGCGCCATATGTTATTTCGTGGCTGTTGATTAGTCACCGTCCATTAAATAAGTAATAATCAGTGTTGATCACAAAAATATTTCTTTGAAATTTTTTATTTTAATAGTAACCGGTTTCAATCTCGACGATCACCATCAAACCGCTAATATCTTTAAAATGTAAATAACATTTTCATTAAAGGGAATCAGGAACAAAAAAGAAGTGATAATAAAATGTGCAATAAAAAGTTATAATAACATATATACGAAGTTTTATGGCCTTAGACGGAGCAGGAACATATGCCAAGAAACATATTTGTCGAGTAGCGTAGGAACTCTACGCGTTAAATACGTAACGCTGCGCCCGTCGCATACTGCATGTCTTCGGAGAAAGCCAATTAGGCTATTCATGTGGTGGAAACGTATCAAAAAGCGTAGAATAATCGGTCTGGGTGCATTATAAAAGAAAAAGTATATAAAATAGCTCGTTTAAACACCTCAAAAATAGCCGATGCAAACAAGTTTATGAAAGAAATTAGTGAAAATTACGTTGTAAACCAATAAAAATCGGCTATAATAACGGTAACTGCCTCCACAGGCAGAACAAGGAAGCAACAATAAAATCGCGGAAGCGTGATAAATACACTCCTGGAAATGGAAAAAAGAACACATTGACACCGGTGTGTCAGATCCACCATACTTGCTCCGGACACTGCGACAGGGCTGTACAAGCAATGATCACACGCACGGCACAGCGGACACACCAGGACCCGCGGTGTTGGCCGGCGAATGGCGCTAGCTGCGCAGCATTTGTGCACCGCCGCCGTCAGTGTCAGCCAGTTTGCCGTGGCATACGGAGCTCCATCGCAGTCTTTAACACTGGTAGCATGCCGCGACAGCGTGGACGTGAACCGTATGTGCAGTTGACGGACTTTGAGCGAGGGCGTATAGTGGGCATGCGGGAGGCCGGGTGGACGTACCGCCGAATTGCTCAACACGTGGGGCGTGAGGTCTCCACAGTACATCGATGTTGTCGCCAGTGGTCGGCGGAAGGTGCACGTGCCCGTCGACCTGGGACCTGACCGCAGCGACGCACGGATGCACGCCAAGACCGTAGGATCCTACGCAGTGCCGTAGGGGACCGCACCGCCACTTCCCAGCAAATTAGGGACACTGTTGCTCCTGCGGTATCGGCGAGGACCATTCGCAACCGTCTCCATGAAGCTGGGCTACGGTCCCGCACACCGTTAGGCCGTCTTCCGCTCACGCCCCAACATCGTGCAGCCCGCCTCCAGTGGTGTCGCGACAGGCGTGAATAGAGGGACGAATGGAGACGTGTCGTCTTCAGCGATGAGAGTCGCTTCTGCCTTGGTGCCAATGATGGTCGTATGCGTGTTTGGCGCCGTGCAGGTGAGCGCCACAATCAGGACTGGATACGACCGAGGCACACAGGGCCAACACCCGGCATCATGATGTGGGGAGCGATCTCCTACACTGGCCGTACACCACTGGTGATCGTCGAGGGGACACTGAATAGTGCACGGTACATCCAAACCGTCATCGAACCCATCGTTCTACCATTCCTAGACCGGCAAGGGAACTTGCTGTTCCAACAGGACAATGCACGTCCGCATGTATCCCGTGCCACCCAACGTGCTCAAGAAGGTGTAAGTCAACTACCCTGGCCAGCAAGATCTCCGGATCTGTCCCCCATTGAGCATGTTTGGGACTGGATGAAGCGTCGTCTCACGCGGTCTGCACGTCCAACACGAACGCTGGTCCAACTGAGGCGCCAGGTGGAAATGGCATGGCAAGCCGTTCCACAGGACTACATCCAGCATCTCTACGATCGTCTCCATGGGAGAATAGCAGCCTGCATTGCTGCGAAAGGTGGATATACACTGTACTAGTGCCGACATTGTGCATGCTCTGTTGCCTGTGTCTATGTGCCTGTGGTTCTGTCAGTGTGATCATGTGATGTATCTGACCCCAGGAATGTGTCAATAAAGTTTCCCCTTCCTGGGACAATGAATTCACGGTGTTCTTATTTCAATTTCCAGGAGTGTACAAAGATTAGTGTAGAGGACCCCATCTCTTGTCATGGAGACGGACGGCATAGTGTGTATCGATAAAGTGCATTTGCAGTAAGGTAGACGACAAGACAAGGATGCATGGGTGAAGGACGCCATTGGTTGTTGTGGTCGATATAGCCTACTGGTTTCCGTTTTTCAGTCACTCTCTGTGACATGCTTGGTTTAATTATCGCGTGAAATCTGTTTAAAATCCCGAGATCTCCGTGAAATCCTCCATCGTCGTTGTCAGACTGCGTGGCTGCTGCTATGGAGACGGTTTATAGCCCACAGACGACCTGTGATTTGCAGGCGTCCGCCAGCCGGATTGGCCGAGCGGTTCTAGGCTCTACAGTCTGGAATCGCGAGACCGCTACGGTCGCTGGTTCGAATCCCTCCTCGGGCATGGATGTGTGTGATGTCCATAGGTTAGTTAGGTTTAATTAGTTCTAAGTTCAAGGGGACTGATGACCTCAGAAGTTAAGTCCCATAGTGCTCAGAGCCATTTGAACAATTTACAAGCGTCCGTCTCGCTACCAGAGACAGTGTCCATCTCTCCACTAGTGGTGCCTGTGATTTCATAGTCAGGTAAACAATTCAGCGTATTTCTCTGTATCTTCTCAGCATCTATTGCCTTACTAGTGACGCTGAGAAGACGGAGAAATGCGTGAATTGTTTACGTTCCTCTGAGAAAGCTCGCGTCCACTAGTGCAGACGTGGCAGAATAATATAACCATTACGTCATCGTATTAGTCACGGCATTAATGAGTTGCACTGCTTCACGAATGAAGTGAAGGATTCGGATGGCAAGGAGGGAAATACGTGTTGAGAAGCTGTGTGATGTTATTTCAGTGCCGGCCTGTGTGGCCGTGCGGTTCTAGGCGCTTCAGTCTGGAACCGCGTGACCGCTACGGTCGCAGGTTCGAATCCTGCCTCGGGCATGGATGTCTGTGATTTCCTTAGGTTAGTTAGGTTTAAGTAGTTCTAAGTTCTAGGGGACTGATGACCACAGATGTTAAGTCCCATAGTGCTCAGAGCCATTTTGTTATTTCAGTGATCAGACTGACGTTGTCCGTATACATTCACTGATTCGGATTGAAATGTGTCGTAAAATCTTTGTATCCTCTTCTGAGGCAAGCTGGCGACTCAGCTGTTGTAACTGGTCCTCAATATACTTGGTATTGGCACTAGGACGGAGTTGACATCCGGGCTGGTCCAACACATGCTCTGTTGAGGACAGATCTGAGGAGTTTGCTGGTACAACAGTAGGGCAAAGTGGGGGAATTTGGCGCACCTAAGGTATTTTGACTATAGCCTTCATTCTATAGTATCTAGAGGGTCCAGTTTTCGTATAGGATTAGCAGCATATGCTTACCGTAACACATCTTTAAGCTATAAATGTACAGCTACATTTTTATCAAACAAAACTGATAATTACATGATTACACTGCGTAATTTTACTTGACGTATCAGGTAAAATGATGCAGTATCTGGGGTAATTGGCGCAAGGCATGGTAAAAGATATGTAAGTCCACACAGCTTATAATACAAAATTTATGTATTTAATATCACGTTTATTATACAAAACACTCAACACCATAGTTTACAAAAATAAAACAGTGAAAATATCGGCTTAATTGACTATGGAAGAGATAGAAAACAATAACAGTTTCCTTATAAAATAGCGACAAAAATGAAGATTAAGAGTATACGCGTATTCAGTAACAGGTCTCTTGTATACCTGTAAAACAACTAAGGCTTCTTCTGACAGGAGTCACATTTATAGTTTTGAGGACTGTCTCCCCCATTGCATTCAGAATGACACTAAAAAAGCACAAGAAATACACCGGTACCATTCCTTGCCGTCTTTGCCGAATTCGCGACATATTACGCACATATCTTTGCCTCAGGCATGTTGTGCTGGATGGCGATCTGTCCCATTACGAACAGCATTGATGGAAAATGGCGCACTCGATCTCTGTACATCAAATTACCCCAACATGCATGACTTATGTACAACTATCGTTCCACAGTGGCTCTTTGCTTAAGAGAAATAATACTTATACGATCGTGAGTGACAATGTGCTGAGGTAAACGTAACAACAAATCTTTGTGTTTTAACATAACAGGAAATTTCTTACCTCTTAGAAAACTAGAGATCAAATATTAGAAGAAACAAAGAAGAAAAAACACACTCTTTGTTGTGGCGTAACAAGCTAGTCACGCCACACTGAGGAGGAAGCCGAAAGGCACGCGTACACACACGCCGACTGGCGTCAAGTCTGGAACAGGATACGTATTGAATACTATAAAGAAAATACGTATCTTTGGAATATACTTAACTTTTAATCAATCCTTGTGATACATCTCTCTTGACTATACAAATGAGACTCGTAAGATACATGCACTGTGTCAATTGGCGCCTTGCTAAGTCGTAGCCATTAACTTAGCTGAAGGCTATTCTAACTGTCTCTCGGCAAATGAGAGCAAAGGCTTCGTCGCTAGCAACGTCGTCGTACAACTGGGGCGAGTTCTCGTACGTCTCTCGAGACCTGCCGTGTGGTGGCGCTCGGTCTGCGATCACACAGTGGCGACACGCGGGTCCGACATGTACTAATGGACCGCGGCCGATTTAAGCTACCACCTAGCAAGTGTGGTGTCTGGCAGTGACACCACACTCTTGCTTCTTGCGCCGACGTCAGCGAAGTAATGGCTCTTGCGATCTGGATGCTTATTTATATAACTGAGCACGAGATGGCAGCACCAATTAGATAAGACTAGCTGTCACAGTTAAAGACATGTTGACGTGCGTCGTTTCACTCGCTGCGCCAAATTCCCCCAATCTCTCCTACCTCAATATTACACAGACAATTCAGAGCTACGTGACAAATGTGGAGTAGTAGTGTCCTGTTGAAAAATGGCACCATGATTCTGTCGTTTAGGAGGTTAAGCTGGACGTCCGTGACATACCATTCTGCCGTCAGACAACCCTCAATTACGACCAGCCGTGACGTGAAGTCATACATGATGGCTCCCCCTCCGGGGCCAACGGAAAACGCGGGCTCCACCGGTATATAAATTCGAGATCGGGATCTTAGAATACCGTAAAAATTACAGCCATTTGCTATGCATAGCCGTCTTAGAATTCTCAGCTGGGTTTTGATCCGCTTGCGACGGCGGAAAGATAATGAAAAATCCCTTTTGTGGGGTTTTCTGACGAACCGCTCTTGACTAATGGTGGCTCATACGTCCTGTCAAGCCCACATCAAATGCAAAAAGAGTTAGCCCATTTGCTCCATTTTCCTAAGCATGAGGAAGTGTTAATATTCACATTTGACTGTGCACTGTAGGGTAGTGACACTAAGACGATTCGTGTGACTAGTGCCTCCCGTTGGATAGACCTTTCGCCGAGTGCAAGTCTTTCGATTTGACGCCACTTCGGCAACTTGTGCGTCGATGGGGATCAAATGATGATGATTATGACAACACAACACCCAGACCCTGAGCGGAGAAAATCTCCGACCCACCCGAGAATCCAACCCGGGTCCTTAGGAAATGGCTGACCACTCAGTTACCGGGGGCGGACAGTAAGACGATTGTTCTGTTGTTATGCAAATGGTCCCTACTGTCAGATACAGATAACGCTCACACGCAGCTACGCGGCACCTCTGTGTCCTTCACAGTGCTCAATATCCGATGTTTTTCGCGTCCCCAATGTCCCCTACCATGCCTGATAACAACACTAAATACGAACGACATTAATACATTCAGGTCGCAAAAATGGCTCTGAGCACTATGGGACTCAACATCTTAGGTCATAAGTCCCCTAGAACTTAGAACTACTTAAACCTAACTAACCTAAGGACATCACACACACCCATGCCCGAGGCAGGATTCGAACCTGCGACCGTAGCAGTCCCGCGGTTCCGGACTGCAGCGCCAGAACCGATAGACCACCGCGGCCGGCTTCAGGTCGCAGCTCTGCCTGTCAGAGAGAATTGCAACTCTAATGATTTATCGACCCACCCATGGTGTGTTTGCGTATGAGTGAGAAGGTATAGTAACTAACGACCAAGTCTTTGCGTACTTCGTTTTGTTTTCAGATTGGCCGGCCGCTGGTGGCCGAGCGGTTCTGGCGCTACAGTCTGGAACCGCGCGACCGCTACGGTCGCAGGTTCGAATCCTGCCTCGGGCATGGATGTGTGTGTTGTCCTTAGGTTAGTTAGGTTTAAGTAGTTCTAAGTTCTAGGGGACTTATGACCTCAGCAGTTGAGTCCCATAGTGCTCAGAGCCATTTGAGCCATTTTTCAGATTGTCTGCCCTTACACTCATTTAGTATGATATTGCCAATGATTTTGAGTCTACCTGTAGTGGAAATTCACAATTTTGCGCACCAGTGTCCTTAAAGAACTTGTGGTGCTTCTCTATTTCGTGGAATCTGTCGGCTTAATCTAGCCCGGCACCCTGTCGCTGGTGGTGTCAGATTAGCGAATTCCACGACAGTGTCGGTGCAGTCGTGCGGCCGTGTTTCCGGCTGCGACAGGTGCTGAGATTAGCGATTTACACAGTTCGCAGAGCGGCGCCGGCAGGTAATGGGGGCAGCTTTTCACGACTGTCAGTTATGCGTCCGCGGCGGTAACCCCGCGCCGTCGCGCTCGGTCGGCGCTAGGCTGCCGGGCAGGGACAGGCCAGCTTAAATACATGCATAATGCATGCGGCGCAGTCATAACCAGTGGGGCGCGCCGGGCGGACAAAATCGCAAGTAGCTGCGCCGGCGACTGCCGATGAAAGGGCCCGCTACCACCTTAGCGCGCGCATTACTCCGCTCTGGCCTACGGGTACCATATACCGGCGTTCAAGCCTAAGGTAACACATATTCTTCTGGAACGTAAAATGTGAAACGAGCGCGCAAAACCTGATCCGGGCATTGTATCGCCTACTGCACTGCAACTGTACCCTCAGGCGACGTTACGGGTTGCCACAGTGTCAGGCGCAGCAACAGCACAACGGGAGCGTTCTACCGGTACTCGCGCGTGACTTCGAAACATTCTACAACTTGGTGATGCTTCATCGAAATCTCGATAACTGAAGACACAACTGCGTCTTGCTTTTTCGATGTTTCATCTTTTTTATTCGCAAATTCTCATGTCATACCATTCTGTTTCTTCGTAAATTCTTCAATCGCTTCAATAAAATCGACATCGTTGAGAAAACCAATTCAAACCCATACCCACACATATCATAATAATTGATGAACGTGTGTATGTATGTTCCGCATCTCCTAAGCCGTTGGACTGATTTCATCCAAATTTGGCACACATGTTACTTACTGTCTGGACAGAATCTCTGCAGGAATAAGGACCAGAGATGTACAAATAACTCTTCCAGCCTGCCTGCCCCTTCGCAACCATTAAACCAGCTCAAGCTGCCACAACGGAGACACAAAAGTACAAGCGTATTGAAGCATAGTGGTTAAAGCAGGCCAACTCGGGTTTCCGCAAGCCTGGCGGGCTGCTGCATCTGACAACAGGTTGCGGTATCAATAAATCGTGACTAGCTAGGTTTATGTTTACGTATGGAGTTTCACTGCAGCTCATTTATCATAACCTGGGGAGCAGCAAAATGAGCAAACCAAACTTATAGGAGACTGAGGAGGAATTAAGAGTTGAGGAATATACAGCAGGCACGAAACGGAGTGCAAGCCCAGTAGGGCAAAATCTGTCGTGTGCGTCTGAGGCAACTTCAAACAAATCGGTAGGTATCTCGCAATACAAATTGTGTAAAATGTTACTATACATTCATTCGGGAACCTCGAGTGTAGTACGACAAGCAGTTTCGCCACTGCACAAATATTCTTAAAGAGGACAAGTGTGTGGAAATGTATGCTAAGTACTTGAGGTTATTTAGCAGTATATAGGCTTTCTAAATTTAGGGCAAACGTTGATTGAAATAGAAAAATCTATATGGCTCAGTGGATATTAAAAACCACATTCTGGTAGTATGCAACATAGCGTGAAGAAAGCTTAGTATGGAATAAAGGTTCTTCTTTCAGCAACTACTTTTTAAATTGACATAATAAGGAAATTGAATTTCATGTTTGCTAAAATGCATTTGGGAAATTTAGAATGAACTATTTTGGTCACTTAGAATGAATTCAAAGAAACCTGCAATACAAATCATGGGAAAAGTAATTAAATTTGCTATAACTGGGGTCATATTTGGGTGGAACACATTAAGGTTACAGAATCTAGTCTTCCGAAACCTTGCTTTAGTTGGCGTTGCAGTATAATAGACATCTCAGGTTCTTAGGTGCAAAGGCTCTCGACTTTCGGAGACAGTTCCCATTAATACAGAGAACATGTATTAGAGCTGACCTGATGATGATATTAATTGATAATAGCCAGTACTAATCGAAACACGGTGAATTTGCAGAGAAACCGTTCATGTCGAAATAAATAAATAAGCCCAAAATAAGCCGAAAACTAAAAAAAGGGTATATAAAATCCATCATTTTTGGCCTACAATTACCAAAAATGAGTAAATGTTTCATTGAGTCTCGCCTTGTAGTACTTGGTTATTTTCATCAGCTACTCATAACACTATAATGAAAGCGTACAGAAGAAACTCCTACGTGGCCTAGCAGAGTGGGAAGACGGGCAGGCAAGGAATATTTCAGTAGCCTGCTTTGGTTGGGCATATGTTAACTTGGATGGGAGTAAGGGAGTCTGCCCGTTCTGCTGATAACATGCGGCAGCTTGCCTGCCTAGCTAACAGGTAAGCATGGACAGGTTAAGAGCGAAATGTGTAGACCTCTATAAATACCATCTACATATCAAAGGGGTGTGGGTGAAACTGCGCCAATACCCATAATTTATTCATCCGTATTTGAGAAAGAGAGCGCCGGCCGGTGTGGCAGAGCGGTTCTAGGCGCTACAGTTTGGAACCGCGCGACCGCTACGGTCGCAGGTTTGAATCCTGCCTTGGGCATGGATGTGTGTGATGTCCTTAGGTTAGTTTTTAAGTAGTTCTAAGTTCTAGGGGACTGATGACCTTAGAAGTTAAGTCCCAAAGTGCTCAGAGCCATTTGAACCATTTTTTTTTAAAAAAAAGAGAGCACTTGTAGAACTGCAAAGAACTTTACGCATAATTTCAAGCCTTGACGAAACTTTGTCTCGCCGACGAACCCCACAAATCAGGAAAGGATAAGAATTTGTCGCTTATTACATTTTCGCTGTTCATGCAGTAAAACTGATGCTCGTCCGTGACGTTTTAAATTATTATTTCTTTACTACTGACTCTACACACAACACATTTCGCAGAGACTAGCCGTGTATGCCACTGAATGTACTTCCAAAAGTATATCACTGTAAGAAACTTAGTTCAGGAGATAGACGTCATAAACATTGAGCTGCGTTAAAATGAAACATCTCAAATTTCTGTAAAGGGACATATGAAATTTTTTAGATATATGTGAAATATATTTCACATACGCTTACGAGGGCAAAGCTATTTGTAAGAAACTCATTGCAAATCCCTGGAACAAGAAGAGGAAGGAGGAGATGAATATGAGGAGGAGGGGATAGAGAAGGAAGGGGGAAATAAACAGGGGAGAGAGGAGGAGGTGGACAAACAGAAAAAATGGAGAGGATGTGGTAGACAGAGATTGTGTGGTGCAGGAGAAGATGGATTTAGACTGGGGGAGGGGGAGCAGGAAACGAACAGTGAGAGGGGCAAATATGAGACGGACTAATAGAAGACTGGAATAAATACTCTGGACAACGTCAGGTACTCAACAAGTTTTTTAAATAATTCGGCTAATGGATCGGATAGTTGGCTAGCTTCAGCCACATGTTATTCCTGCTTTTGGTTTGGTCCTGCTGTCTGCTCAGTATTAGTGTCCATTTCTGCCATCTGCGACCTGATCCGTTCTGGAATAATCCGCGAGTGTCTCATACCGTGATCGACCGGAAGCTCCCGGGTACTTCTGCCTACTTGTGGATTCACCTGGTGCGGCTGTCGAAGCGCGCGAATGGTTGGCAATAGACCAGGGACGTCCGCTTACCTTACCTTTGGGAGTCGGATGAAATCATCGGCGGCGCGGCTGTCTAGGAGAACCATCTCTTTCAAGAGCCCTAGTCCGGGGCAGGACCCGTGGGTGAGCTGCTATCAGCCTAGAGTGTCTATTTCATTATTATTAAAAAAGGGGACTTTTAAAAAATTTCACAAAAGAACGGGACAAATAAGGAGAAAACTGGACATAAATTATATTGCCATAATTTAATTGACATAGTTTATCTGTACATCATGCACTCAGATCATCGAAATAACTGTTTATAATTATTCTGCTGCACTGTTAGCGTACTTCTCACGTTTACGCATTTTATCAAGACGGTAATTTTATTTTGATATTGTGTCATACGAGGGCCACTACAAAAGAAATGAACATTATTTTTTTTAAATCCATCTTTTATTCTACTGTTTGAAAATTTTACAGTGTGTAGATACATCCTTTAGGAACAATATTTTCATTTCTCCACATAATTTCCATCCCTCTCAACTGCCTTACGCCTATTCTTGGAACCAGCGCCTGTAAACCCGCACGGTAAAATTCTGGACCAACCTGTTGGCGCCACTGTTTGGCAGCGTGCACAAGGGAGTCATAATCTTCAAACCTTGTTCCACGAAGAGAGTCTTTCAGTTTCCCAAAGAGGTGATAGTTATATGGAGCCAGGTCAGGACTGTAAGGCGGGTGTTTCAGTGTTGTCCATCCGAGTTTTGTGATCGCTTCCATGGTTGTTTGACTGACATGTGGCTGTGCATTGTCCAGCAACAGCAAAACATCCTGTTTTTGCCGATGTGGTCGAACACGACTCAGTCGAGCTTGAAGTTTGTTCAATGTCGTCACATATGCATCAGAATTTATGGTGGTTCCACTTGGCTTGATGTCCACAAGCAAAGATTCCTTCGTCGAAAAACACCATAGCTGTAACTTTTCCAGCAGAAGGTGTGGTTCTGATTTTTTTTTTTTTTCTTGGGTGAATTTGCAATATTGCCACTCCATTGATTGCCTCTTCGTCTCTGGTGAAAAATAATGGAGCCATGTTTCATCACCTGTCACAATTCTTCCAAGAGTTTCATCTCCACCATTCTCGTACTGTTCCAAAAGTTCGCTGCATACCGTTTTTCTTGTTTCTTTGTGAGCAACTTCCTGGGAACCCACCTGGAAAAAACCTTTTTTAACGCCAACACTTTCAGTATTCTGCAAACACTTCCTTCCCCTATCCCAACGTAGTGTGACAATTCGTTCACTGTGATGCGTCTGTCAGCAGTCACCAATTCGTTAACTCTCTGCACATTGTCTTGAGTGTGTGCAGTACGAAGCCTGCCGCTGCGAGGACAATCCTCAATATTGCCGTGCCCGCTTTCATCACGTAATCTGCTGGCCCACCGACTAACTGTACTGCGATCGACAGCAGCATCTACATACACCTTTTTCAACATCTTGTGGATGTTTCCCACTGTCTCGTTTTCACAGCACAGGAATTCTATGACAGCACATTGCTTCTGACGAACGTCAAGTGTAGCAGCCACCTTGAAGACGTGCTGTGACGGCGCAACTCACGGGAACAGGTTGAACTAAGTTTGAAAACAAGCGGGAAGGATGTATCTACACCCTGTACAACTTTCACACATGCAGAATGAAAACTATATTATTACAAAAATAGTGTGCACTTCTTTTAGAGTGACCCTCGTAAAAGTCAGCACATGATACACCATTAAAGTGTGTTTTGACAATGAACAAGGCCTTCGTTATTTCAACATTCATTCTATTCTTTTTTCCCATCTGATCATAAATAGTTCACTAAGGAAAACACACGTTCCACAGCAGTATTCGACCTAGGAATTGCCAGGAAAACTCTCCCAAATAAGTCATATGGTACTGCAGCGCCATTGTTATTCGGAAATGTTACTGCATCGTTCCTCCGTACAAGCATGCAAACCCGAAAGAGGAACACTGCATCGACTACAGCCGTTATGAAATGCATTAAATGTTTTTGCAGTTGCGAATGTGGGTAACCATCAGTTGTATAATGGAATGATGAAAATGAAAATTTGTGTAAGGTGACCGTTCGTGATAAGCGGGAAATCCGTGTTCTAGCGCCGGTCCAGCACAAATTTTCATTGTTGTCATTCCCCATTATACAGCTGATTGATGGTTGTCCATATTCGCAACTGTGAATACATTCAATGCAAATGAATCATTTTTTTCACGTTAATATTTTTACTATTGAAATAGGAAAACATTTTACATCACATTGCAGTAACACTTTCATTGTCTCCTCCTCCACTTTTTGTTAAGTTCTGTACACATGAAAATTCATCGAAAAGTTCGTCTTCATCAACAGGAAAATATGGCTCAATACTTGTAACACAAGTACAGCAGTCCCGAATTAAATATGTTCAAATGTTTGTGAAATCTTATAGGACTTAACTGCTAAGGTCATAAGTCCCTAAGCTTACACAGTACTTAACCTAAATTATCCTATGGACAAACACACACACCCATGTCCGAGGGAGGACTCGAACCTCCGCCGAGACCAGCCACACAGTCCATGACTGCAGCGCCTAAGACCGCTCGGCTAATCCCTCGCGGCAGTCCCGAATATCCTTCCAATGTAGCTGCTCGTATTCAATGATCACCCAACCAAATGCATTCATTAACATATTCAGTTCATAGAAGATGTCAGCATAACTATGAAGCTCTTCAACAGTAATTTCAACCTCTTCTCCCAGATTTCTTAGTTGCTCAAGCACGAATGACGTGAGAAATTTTTCAGGGTTTCTACAGTGCAATTTGCCCAACAATTTGTTTGTTTCTTGACTCATATCTACTACTGTGATTTCTTGTTTCTCAGTACATTTAACTGATGTGGAGTAAGGTTTTAGCTCGCTCACAAGAAAATGTAGAAGGAAAATAGACGGAGCGTTTTAAAGAATTGTTTAAAGATAACAGAACACTTACCAAGGGCCGGCCGACGTGACCGAGCGGTTCTAGGCGCTACAGTCTGGAATCGCGAGACCGATACGGTCGCAGGTTCGAATCCTGCCTCGTGCATAGATGTGTGTGAGTGTCCTTAAATTAGTTAGGTTTAAGTAGTTCTAAGTTCTAGGGGACTGATGACCTCAGAAGTTAAGTTCTATACTGCTCAGAGCCATTTGAACCATTTGAACTTACCAAGGGAAATGAAATAGGATTTTAGAGCAAGAAAAATCTGTATAATCCTTTCCAATTCTGGTGGCAGAGATAGCCATCTTGTCTTGCCGTGCCGACTGCAGTTTTGTATTCAGGTCCAGTAAACTTTTGTTCAGAATTAATTGGCAGTCGATGGGTAAGCAGTCTGAGCCAGGTTGTAGAGAATGTGCCCCACAGGTGCTGGATAGCCGGCCCTATAATATTATTCACTGTCATCTTTTGCACTTTACCGAACATATTGTGTTTCCTTTTCCTTTGTTTACCACCAAAATTGGTCTTAGTGTTGTCCACAGAAACTGCAACAACCTTTCCTTAAAACGTAGTTCTGTAGAAAATCTAAAGGCTCTCCGGAAAAATTAACAAATTCGAGCACTTTCATTATGATTCCATTATCTGAGTGAAATTGCTTGAGAAGGATAGAAACTAAATTCAAATCCAGATGATTCGATGTATCAATCATTACAGAAATGAATTGAGCACTTTTAAATTCATTTAAAACCTGATAAGTTGCATACGGTACTGTAACGTTTGAAATGATTGCATTACTTTTTTGTGTGTCCACATGTGAGTTTTGGACTGAAAAGTTTTTTTTAAGAAATGGTGCAGTATAATCTATTGATTTAAACCTAAGGTATGCATTGCATTGTGCTGCCAACTGTCAATTCGTTTTAGTTGCTGTTTTTAACTTTACGTAGTAGTCACTCACACTTTTTCGTTTGGAGAGCCATGCGATGTTTCTTCATATTAATATGGTTCACAATGTCAGACTTTCCACCATATCCAATTGCAAATTTGGATTTGCACTACGTACTTTCTACAGTTTCTCCACTGCCACTGATATAAAGAAACTCACTTTTTTTATTGTTGGTAGAATTACACTTCCATTTTGGCATGATAAAAAGCTAGTGATTGAGTAGATTTAAAATTGTCACGCATCTACTATAACGTCTTCAGACCGCTTACAACAGGAATCAGGTTCACCAACCGTGCAAAACGTTAATAGTCTGGCGACGAAAGCAAGGCGTAAATTATCTCTGATCCGAAAAGAGGGACTAGACAATGATAATCTTTCTTGTTATTCGTAACCTAGTTCTATGTAATTGCTTTCTTGCTGTATAGTTGTCTGTGACTTCTTCGAGTTAACGAGGAAGTAAAGTGGTGAAAGTCATCACAGCTTTAATTAATTGTGGAACGTAGTACCCGGAAGTTTTGAAAACAAGTTATCTTAGTGTCGCTTCCTACCGTACATAATTGCGCAGTTAACTGCAAATCAAATATCCGACAGAGTAAAATACTTTGGCGAAGCGGGATCACAAAAGAACGGGATATTTGAGCATCCCCAGAAAAACTGCCGGGTCGGCGGGATATTTCGGAAATAAAGAACGGGACGAATGGACATCCTATACCAGCCCGTCCCCCCTCTCCATTCCAAGCCAGAGGCGCCGGTCCGGGGCAAGAGACGGACCCTGACTCATTCGCTCTCTTGAATCGTGGTGATGACTAATGAAGAGAGCAACGATGCACTTTTGGAGCCTGGAGCTCCAATCGAGGGCGAGTTGAATGTTGAAGAGCGGCGTTCGAATTTTGCGAAATTATTCGACCGGAAAACCAGCAATGGAAAGGTCAGTATATTAAAAGAGTCTATAGCAAACTGGACACTTCCCTTTGCACAACCTGAAGGTAAATACAAAGAAGTTAAAGAAAACAATGAAAGGCCACCTAAGCAGCCAGCAGAGGTCAAAACTTAAGCAACAGTAGTTGCAGCAGCAACTGCTGCACCTAAACAAACAACAACGGAAACAGTTGACCTAAATATACAAAACAGTGTGCCCACTGTCTTTATCAAACCAAAGCAAGGTTAAGATATAAAACTGTGAAGTCAGACATTGAAATAGATATCAATTGCAAGATAGATAAGGTTAAAATTAGAACAGATTGAACAGGCCAAAAGGGCATTGTAGATGCTGCGACAGTCCATAACAGAAAACAATTATTAAGCGATAAGAAGTTGAAAGATTATATGAAAACCTCTGTGAAAGCGGAGACCACTCACGAGGTTTTATGATGTTCCATCACGCTTGAACATGCACTGAAGTAACAAAACTCATGGGATACCTTCTATTACCCTGTCGGACCTCCTTTCGACAGCGTATTGCAGCAACTCGACGTGGCATGGACTCTGCAAAAAGAATGAAAAGTGTGGGGTCATCCACAAGAGTGGTAAAAGGAATCCGTTAAAATTCGGTTACACGATAAATCAATCAAATCTACAGGCCGTAAATTCAACTAAATACCTATGAATTACAATCACGAACAAGTTAAAGTAGAAAGAACACATAGAAAATATTGTGGGGAAGGCAACCAAAGACTGCGTTTTATTGGCAGAACAGGTCTACTAAAGAGACTGCCTGCCGGGGTGGCCGATCGGTTCTAGGCGCTACAGTCTGGAACCGCGCGACCGCTACGGTCGCAGGTTCGAATCCTGCCACGGGCATGGATGTGTGTGATGTCCTTAGGTTAGTTAGGTTTAAGTAGTTCTAAGTTCTGGGGGACTGATGATCTCAGAAGTTAAGTCCGATAGTGCTCAGAGCCATCTGAACCATCTGAACCATCTACTAAAGAGACTCCCTACCCTACGCTTGTCCACCGTCTTTTGGAGCACTGCAGCGTGGTCAGGGAGACTTACCAGGTAGGATTAACAGAGTACCTCGGAGAGTTGAAAGAAGAGCAGCTCTTTATGTATTATCCCGAAACAGGAGAGAGAGTGTCACTGACATGACACAGAATTTGGGGCGGACATCATTAAAACAAAGGTGTTTTTCGTTGCGGGAGAATCTTCTCACAAAAATTCTATCACCAACTTTCTCCTCAGAGTGCGAAAATATTATGTTGACGCCGACCTACATAGGGAGAAACGATCATCATAATAAAATAAGGGAAATCAGAGCTTGCACGAAAAGCTATAGGTGTCCGTTTTTTCTGCGCGCTATTAGTGATTGTAATAATAGAGAATTATTGTGAAGATGGATCGATGAACCCTCTGCCACGCAATTAAGCGCTATTTTCAGTGTGTCCATGTAGATGCAGATGCAGATTGAGCCATGCTGCCTCTATAGCAGTCCATAATCGCAAAAATGTTGCCCGTGCATGATTTGAGGCGCTAACTGAACTCTCGATTAATCCCCATAAATTTTCGATGGGATTCATGTCGGGATATTTCAGTGGTCACGTCATTCGCTCGAATTGTCCACAATGTTCTTCAAACGAGTCAGGAACAATTGTGAATCGGCGTATTGACATCCATAAAAATTCCATCGTTGTTTGGGAACATTAAGTCCATGAACGGCTGCAAATAGTTTCAAAGTAACTGAATATATTTCTTGTCAATGATGGGTTAGTTGGACCAGATGAGCCCGTCCGATCCATGAAAACACAGCCCACACCATTATGGAGCCACCTCCAGCTTGCACAGCGCCTTGTTGACAACTTGGGTACATGTCTTCGTAGGGTCTGTGCCACACTGGCAACCTACCATCAGCTACTGCCAACTGAAATCGGGACTCATCTGACGAGGCCACGGTTTCCCAGTAGTCTAGGGTCCAACCGATAGGGTTACGAGCCCAGGAGAGGTGCTGCAGGCGAATCCATGCTGGGAGCAAAAGCACTAGCGTCGATCGTCTGCTGCCGTAGCCCATTAGTGCAATATTTCGCCGCACTGTTCTAACGGATTTGTTTCGTGCGTCCCACGTTGATTTCTGCGGTTATTTTAAGCAGTGTTGGTTATCTGCTAGCACTGACAAGCCTGCCGGAGTTGCCAAGCGGTTCTAGCCGCTTCAGTTTGGAACCGCGCGACCGCTACGCTGGCAGGTTCGAATCGTGCCTCGGGCATGGATGTGTGTGATGTCCTTAGGTTATTTAGGTTTAAGTAGTTCTACGTTCTAGGGGACTGATGACCTCAGATGTGAAGTCCCATAGTTCTCAGAGCCATTTGAACTTTTTTTCAATTTTTTTTTAGCACTGACAACTGTACGCAAACACCGCTGCTCTCGGTCGTTAAGTAAAGGCCGTCGACCATTATGCATTGTGTTGTCCATGGTGAGAGTTAATGCTTGAAATTTGGTGTTTTCGACACACTCTTGACTCTGTGAATCTTGGATTATTGAATTCTCTAACGATTTCCGAAATGGAATGTCCTGTTCGTCTAGCTGAAACTATATTAAAGGTCTATTAACTCCTGTTGTACGGTCTTAATCACGTCGGAAACGTTTTCACATGAATCCACTGAGTAAAAATGTCAGCTTCGCCACTGCATCGCCATTTTATACGTTGTGTACGCGATACTGCCGCTATCTGTACAAGTGCTTAACGCTGTACCATGAATCTAGTTACCTCGATGTAGTTGACATTTATGAACACGCATATGTACAAAACTTTAAAGGGCACATGTCCAAGGAAACGTTTCTGGAATCATTCAAATTAAGATTTGAAAAGGGATCGTGCGGTACACACACTGTCAGTCGTGTTACGGAGATAGCGCCAAATTTACGAAGAACAATACTTCAAACAGCAAGATTATACTTTGGTTATAATGCCATTACCCTAAAAGGCCACGTGCCATCGTGACGCGTACACATGTCTGGAGACGTTACGTTTTGTCGAATATTTGAATACTGGCTGCTGTGACCGAGCGGTTCTAGCCGCTTCCGTCCGGAACCGCTCTGTTGCTACGGTCGCAGGTTCGAATCCTGCCTCGGCCATGGATGTGTGTGATGTCCTTAGGTTCAGAATGGTTCAAATGGCTCTGAGTACCATGGGACTTTACAGCTGAGGTCATCAGTCCCCTAGAACTTAGAACTACTTAAACCTAACCAAGGACATCACACTCATCTATGCCCGAGGCAGGATTCGTACGTGCCACCGTAGCGGTCGTGCG
Source organism: Schistocerca nitens (assembly GCF_023898315.1). Lineage (NCBI taxonomy): Eukaryota > Metazoa > Arthropoda > Insecta > Orthoptera > Acrididae > Schistocerca > Schistocerca nitens. The sequence continues at coordinate 500,248,358 of NC_064619.1, read as the reverse complement.
GTTCCAGACTGAAGCGCGTTGTACCGCTCAGCCACTCCGGCCGGCCGATGTCCTTAGGTTAGATAGGTTTAAGTAGTTCTAAGTTCTAGGGGACTGATGACCTCAGATGTTAAGTCCCATAGAGCTTAGAGTCATTTGAACCATTTGAATATTTGAGGCAAAATATTTTGCATTATCACTTGATAATGGCTTTAAGGCCGAAATTGCAGTTGTGAAGTAAAGCATCTCTACAGTCAACGATGAATATGACATCCTTTAAAAAATTCTATTCGACTTTGAACCTTGTCTTGAAAATAGATTGAGCCAGTCTTATTACCTTTTGCGCCTTATGAGCGCCGAAATATTAAGGATAATTATTGTAGAAAACGTACCAGTGCATAAAAACAATGTTGCACGCAAAATTGGAGTGTCTCTGATCTGGATTAAAAGCTAGAAAGTTCAGCAGAATGCGTACTCTTTTCTATTCGAATTAAAAGACCACGAACTTACGGTACTATTAAACACCGCAGAAGCGTTAAGCGACTGATCTTGCACATGACATAATGACGTGACGACTAGAACTTCATAAATGAATTAAACGTATCACCCTCTTATTATGTCCTCTGAAATTCCATTTAAAAGTGGAAGTGTTTCATAGTGTATTTACAGAACTGTCTTTGACATTTCATATAGTAACTTGTATTACATCAGATATTAAGGCCGTAATATTAAATACTCTGTAAATACCAGTTAGTGGTTAGGAAATAGGCCTAATATCATTTTTGTTTGTTTTTACAGGTATGTTCGCTTTGCGAAGATAACATTTATCTGGTTGCTGCTGCTTTAAAGTAAAGCTGCAATTTATCGTACAATAAACGGAAGGTAAGTCTGTAGCGTATAAAATGGTTTAGCAATGTAAATAGTTGCCAACTGCTACTACAACTGCGATAACGTCTTCTCATTGTTCCAAAAAGAAAAAAAAAGGTATGTATTTCGGGAAATATTTCAAAAATATTACTGTGTGCCTGTTGACATAACGTGACCGATGGTCGATGCATTTAATCTTAATATTGTTTGTGATGATAGGCGCCTAACAACCGTGTGACATGTAGATGAGGTCTTGGAGTCTGCGAATATTTTTGGAAATTTGTGGTAAGGTCCTATGGGACAAAAGTGCTGAGGTCATCGCTCTATGAGCTTACACACTATTTTTTTTTGTCTCACACACTATTTAATTTAAGTTAAACTAACTTACGCTAAGGACGGCAGACACACCCATGCCCGAGGGAGGACTCGAACCTACGACGGAGGGAGCCGCGCGGACCGTGACAAGACGCCTAATACCGCGCGGCTACCCCGCGTGGTTGCGTATATTTTTGTGCCTCATTCTGTAGTTCTTAATTGACTTTGAAAGGGGGCGTATTGAGGAACCGTTAGTCGTGCTACGAACTGAACATGTTATGATGAAATTGGAGTGACTATTGAGACTAGACCGTAGAGGGCTGTAAAAGCTATTTTGCCGTCATAATGAGGCAGGTGAACTGTAGGGAGTCAGTTGATACATACGTTTAGTGTAGGTATACTGGAGGGGAGAGAGGACAGAGGCTTGAGACAGAGTTGCAGTGGAATGGGAGGTACGGGACTTGTTATTGTTGACCAACGATGAGCTATTGTACAGAAATATGGCAATAAAGCAGACGTAGTTAATTGGAAATGCTTGTGCTTGGAGGCTTAAGAACAGATCGGACTGCCACACATGGACATATTCTTCCTCGAGGCCAGGTTGTTATGTTCACCTAAATAAACTTGGCGTCCAACTTAATCGTGGCAAGGAAGAAAACCCCCAACCACAGAAAGTAGTTGCTGTATTTTAGGTGGCTTGCTAAGCACACAACAACTGAACGGCTTTGTCACAAGGCCCAGCGGCATGAGAGGAACTACGACCGACTGATGCTCGCAATGCCAATATGTGAAAATTCGTAAAATTTTATTAAAAAACTTTAGAAATACTCAAGTTGTAAATACTTAAGTTAGGTATGACGAGGTGGCGAGATAACTTTAAGTTCGCTAATTATGAACACTGAACTACTTTCTCATTCCAGTGAACGATAATTAACTAAACTAGTAGCATGTCAAGAATGGTTCTGTTGGCGGTGACAGTACATGAGTCCTGGCACAGCCTGCTGATAACACACATGCTGCGAGACTGTGAGACCACGGACATACTGCCTCAGTGGAATTGTTCATTCGCTGAAATCCGCGGTTAGCAGATGCAAGTTCATTTGCGAACTATTTGCTTGACGTCAAGCGGAATCGGGATACAGCCTGTGTTTTGAGTCTTCTGTGTGCCTTCGGACCATGACTGTATGGTGCTACGCTGGAGACTGGCCTTGTCATGTGGCGCGTTCTGTGTGTAAGGCTGTGTACCCTATCCGTCGGCACACTCAGCTCAAGGGGCACAAAATTGTTAGCTTTTCCGTTATTTAGTTGATGGAAGAGGTTGTGTTCGGAAAGGGCTGTAAGCTGGTAAAGATTTGGAGCGTTGTCCCACTGCAGGACGAGCATACGGATTATGTTCCTAGATGAGTGAATGGGTCGAAGATTTTTTAAGCAATACACCCCAGTACGTTATCCTGGACAGAGAGTCAGGAGACATTTCCGCTCTTATTCTCAGTATGCGCGACCCATTTTACCTTCATGGTAAGCCATCATACTCTTACGTTTCAGCAAGCTAATGCCCACCCGCACACGACTAGAGTTTCTGCAGCTTGTCTTCGTGCTTTCCAGACCCTTCGAGCATTATGGGCAGAGCTCTACATGCAATACAGGATTTCGATGATCTAATGCGCCAATGCACGATATCTTTCAGGAGGACTCCAAAACTCAATCAATGCCAAGCCGAATAACTGCTAGCCTAAGGGCCAGAGGTGGACCAAATATTGACCTCTTCAATTTGCGAAACTCCTTCTCTTGAACAAATATTCCAATTTTTCCTGCAGCTGTAATTATTTGTTTGCCTGTACATGTACATCACATCTCCCGATATCCGTCCCATTTGGATAATTGCTTTGCAGTGCATATTTCTCTATTTCGTTCCTTAGAATGTACATAATCCTTAGGATTTAACAATCCAGGCCCTGCAGCAGCTTTAGTGTGGCGGAAAATAATAGTTTGTACAGCTCAAACAGAACCTCAGTCAGACACAGGAGTCTCTCATAAACTACGACATGGTAGCGAATTAAAGCAGTGAAGTGTTCAATAATTTTCTTTTATTTCCATCAATAATCACACAAATTTTGGTGCTGAGACTACTGGTTTCGGTCAGCAACGCCCGTCTTCAGATATGCAGCAAAACGCTGGAAAATGAAACACAACTAGTAGGCAGTTTTCATATTAAAACAATAAAATCTGCCATAATGGAAAGTATTACATCCATAGATAATGGAAATATGCGCTTCAAATATAACGAGGCATATCTGTTTTACAAAATGTCCTAATATAATGGAGTCGTAGTGGCGTCGTCACAGAATACACAAAAATGAGCCTAGCATCGTTACACATTCTTAAAAAGTGGTGAAAACTAGGCCACAGTGCCGACGGAGTCATACTGTCAACAGCGTTACCGCTCATGACAAACTGCAGTACAGTACAATAGCCACAGCATATGGCTTCAGTATATTAAGATGGGTTGTAAAACAAGTTGCCTCGTCGCATTTTAGGCACATGTTTCCACATCTACGTAAGTAATACTTTTCCCTATGGCAGATTGTATTGTTTTAATATATGTGTACTATTTGTGTTTCATTTTCCGATATTTTGCTGCTGATCTGAAGCCTCTGCACTACCGAAATTCTGCGCCAAACACAACCGGCACAACTTCTTCTATCGCCGTCGTGGGCTATCACACACCTCACCTAATATCAGCTTGTATCTTGCCAGCACCGGCGCCTTCCTTTGATCCAAGAAGCCAAACACCGTTCGTTCGCCCAGACAGGAACCGATGCTCCGTGTTGACAGAAAGCCACCGCAAGCGCAGACTTCACTAGCGTGCCACCTGTGATTTGCTGCGCCAACTTCCTCCTTTGAGCAATCCGACTGACTGCTTCTCAGATACCCGGTGGTTATAATTAAAGTGCAGTTACCCAAGGAGGTCCAGGGTGGCCCGTAATTATCACTAGTCTGCCAGGCATCAGATGACAAAACCAATTTGTGATACTGCCTCATCTTTTTATGCCAATTCCAAACCTGTTATCAGATTTTTCGTATCACATTCAGTTTTGCCGCAATCTGTTTCAAAGTGTATTGCTGTGCCAGTAGGTCATGCGTGTTGTTGCAGGCAAATTTTATCAATACTGCACTGTAAACCTTCGGGTTGCTACACCTTGTTGTTATTGTGTGACCTTGAAAGTGTTGTTTATCTCACAGGCTTGCATTACCAGTGCTATATTTTGATTATTCTGTATATTTAAGACACTATTAATAAAACAGTTCACCTATTGTTCGTAGGTACTACAGTGTCAACACGCAAGTGTGTGAACGACCCAAATGTTTTCTGTTGCATTTGTGGAAATTGTACAGTGCCTAAGCAGAGAATCGTTAAAACAGACTTTATGAGAAAAGCTTATCATGCTTATTTATAATGAAACTCGGTGACCAGGACAAGTGACGGGCACCAAAGACAGTTTGCCACTGTTGTGTTGAGAAGTGTGGAAACAAAACATGCATGTCATTTGCAATTCCAGTGGTGTGGAGGTAGCCTAAAAATCACCTTAATAGCTGTTCCTACTGTTTAGTTAATGTTCAAGGGTACAGTTCCAAAAATAAGAAACAAATTTTCTATTTCCTGTTGCACATGGAAATGATCTGATTACTCCTCTTCCTACAGCTGTTCTAGAGAAAATGGCAGAAGACGATGATGATCTTGTACGAGATTTGAATATGCGTAAGGATTCTGTGGAACTACTTGGCTCCCGGTTAAAAAGTAAGAATATTCTGCAACCAGAACACATTACTCATGGTACAGACACAGAGAGGAAGAACTAGTTTCTTTTTTTCTGGCACACCGAATCTTTATTTTACTGCAGTAACGTTAACTTCTATGGCTCTGAATGTGATCCTTCCCAGTGGGGCAGATTACTCACCAACGAGGAGCCTCAAGACGCGTTACTGCATATTGGAACGTGTATGGGTACATTCCTGTGGCCCCTTCAGTTCAACTGAAAGAACAAGATACTCTTAACAAGTATCCATTATGAAGGACAGAAATGGCTACTCTGCAGTGACTTCAAAATTATCGGAATAATTTTAGTACAACAAGGTGGGTTCACAAAAAGTCTCGCTTTATACGTGAATGGGACAGTCGAGCAAGGAAAACAAATTGGAGTGTGAGAGTTTGGCCAGAGCTGAGAAATTTTGTGCCTGGAACTAATAACATACGTCACTAAGGTAGGCCTGAACTCGCTCGCTCAGTTCAGCAAAGGAAATGCGTTTCTATACCTGTTACCTCGCAGATGGATGTGTACGCACTAACGAGAATTGCATCTTCTGCTGAAATCTATTATAAAGTCTCACTGATTAACACTACTACAACAAAATTTAATTTAAGATCAATACTCGATATGAATGACATACAAGAAGTGGTGCCTCATGCAACTATAATCATTTTGGCATGATTTTAATTTTATTGCACACCAGTACAGTCGTAACAAATTATAAGCAGGCCTATGGACTTCCGATCATTGTAGGACTAATAACAGTAAGACTAGATAATACCGTCTTCCAAAGGAAGATACAATTCTCGTTCTTACGTACACACCCAGGTTCGAGTTAACAGGTATAGAAACGTAGTTTGTCTGCTGAGTTGACCGAGCGAGCGCAGGCGTACCTTGCACGAGCCCCCACCTGTCTTTCTCGTAGGCGTGGGGGAGGCGGCTGGTGACGTGTAGTCGATAGAGAAGCAGTAACAGCAGTGTTGACTAGTTATTGGACGTCACATGAGTAAGGTATCCACCAGGAAAATTTCAACCCTTCTAAAGCTGCCAAAGTCGACTGACGGTGATGTGTCTGTCTATTGCAAGCTCGGAGAACGACCACACCTAAACCAAGGCCCGGCAGACGTCACGTACTGACAGACAGAGTCCCGTCAAGCACTGCAGAGAGAGAGGGAGAGTTCCAAAGAGCTACCAGCAGTCCACCTATCGCAACGGGTAAGGAGGATGGTGTACCGTAATCGAGTAGGTCCTAATAAGTGACATATTTCTGCAGTCAGTGCTAAGTGACACTTGAGGTGGTGTAAACAGCGATGCCACTGGATAGTGGGTGATTACATACGAGTCGTTTGGAGCGATGAAGCAAACTATACCCTGTGCAAATCCGATGGAAGAGTTTGGATTTGGCAAATACCTGCAAAACATTTTGTATTGTATTGAACTGGGGACCTAGAAACGACGGAGAGGCTTCGTCCCCGCAGTAGCGCTCAGTGATACACAACCCCACAACAAGCAAGTCACCCCACCGCCGCTCCAGACTGAACCCAGGGTTATTGTGCAGTTCGGCCCCCAGTGGACCCCCCAGGGAACGTGTCACACCAGACGAGTGTAGCCCCAAATGTTCGCGTGGTAGAGTAATTATGGTGTACGCGTACATGGAGACAGTGTTTGCGCAGCAATCGCCGACATAGTGTAACTGAGGCGGAATAAGGGGAAACAGCCCGCATTCGCCGAGGCAGATGGAAAACTGCCTTAAAAACGATCGACAGACTGGCCGGCACACCGGACCTCGACATTAATCCGCCGTGTGGGTTCGTACCGGGGACCGGCACGTCTTCCTGCCCGGAAAACAGTGCCTTAGACCGCACGGCTAACCGGGCGTGCTGCAGAACATTACCTGGCATCATGTGTAGTCCAAACAGAGAATATGTAGAAGGTGGTATGGGGATGATTTTCGTCGTGAGGGTGTGATCTCTTTATTGTGCTCGAGAAAACGCTTAATATGGAAGGATATGAACAAATTTTACATCATTATGTACTATACACAACAGAGCAGAACAGTGAAAGACTTTCGAAGTTCTGAGAAAAATAAGAGTCAATTATAGGAAAAAATAAGATTGAAAAATAAGAGTGGGAGACCAAGAACGAAGTGCTCGGATTAAAAAGGGTGTGTGGCAGGGATGTAACCTTCCGCCGCTAGTATTCAGTCTATGCATCGAAGAAACAATGGTGGAATAAAACAAAGTTTCAAGAGTATGATTAAGATTCAAGGTAAAAGGATATCAATGATAAGATTCGCTGATGACATTCTTATCGTCTATGAAAGAAGAATAATTACAGGATCTGTTGAATAGAATGATCAGTCTAATGCGTACAGAATACAGACAGAGTAAAAGTGAAGAATGACGAAAGTTATGACGTAGCAGAAATGAAACAGCAGAAACAGATCACGAACTAGACGAAGGTAAGGAATTCTGTTACCTAGACAGCAAAATAACCCATAGCGGGCGGAGCAAGAGGACGTAAAAAACAGACCAGCACTTCCAAGGAGGGATTTTCCGGTCGAGATAAGTTTGCTACCAGAAAGTTCAGAGAATGTACGTTTGGAGTACAGCATTGTATGTTAGTGAAATATAGACTGTAGAGAACCTGAACAGATGAGAATCGAAGCGTTTGAGATTACACAAGAACACTGAAAATTGGGTGGGCTGATAAGACAAGGTGGTTATCCGCAGAGCCGGGAGGGAAGGGTATGTGGAAAACACTGACAAGAAGGAGGAACAGGATAATGGACATCTAATAAGACATCACATATCTTCTAAAATTAAAAAAGTATTAAGAAACATTTCAGAAACGACGATTGCATCAAGAGGACTATGCAATCGGGCATAAGACAGTAGGTGTGAGACGTTGCTTTAAGGACAACAACGTTACTAAAATGGACTGGGCTGTTCGCAGTCCCGACCTGAATTCAATGGAACACCTTTGAGATGTGTAAGAAGGCAGACGTCGCTCCAGAACCCTGCATCCAACATCACTGCATTCCCTTGATTCTTGAGCAAGAATGGGTTGTCAATCCTCTAGCAACATTCAGACTCGTCACCGTAAATATCCCCAGCACAGTTCAAGCAGTCATAAATGGGAAGCGTGGACACATCCCATTATATTGTGCACTAATAGGTGTGCATATACTTTGCATCAAAGATTTGGACTACACACGTTATTTCTTCCATTAAGACTGCATCTGCCATTAATAAATACGTTCCCTAGAAGAGTCTTGCATCTCGAAGTAAATTATTTCCACGCTACAAGGTCTTGTGTAAGACAGCAGCTCGTTGTGGAAGTATCCACTCATTAGCGGAAGGCCTCATACCCAGCGCCGCGCATATTCCGCTGACGTTGCGAGCGTGTGTGCGTGACAGGCCTTTGTTGCTGGCGTTACGCGCGGCTCAGCAGGCGCGTATGGCCGGTGCATCGCTCTACACCGCTCCGTCATTAGCCAAATAGCAGGCGGCTGTCGAACGTCGCAGGGCAGCGCGCGGGGCTGCAGCTGCTGCGCTATTAATGCGAACTGGTCGGCGGTGCGTGCTCGGAAAGCCACCCAATTACCACCGCCTCCTGCAAACAAGAGGTCAGTCTGCTCTGTCAGATTCAACGTCAACGTGTTTGAAGCTGTTACCGAAGATAGTGAACTCATATAAACTCAAAATGTTGCCGAGAAACTCAGATTGCTTGAGAAACTGCAGGGGTGAGCTATCATTGCGATGCTTTACATGATCAGTAGCTACATAAAAGCAGCAGCCGTCGCTTTTTCTAAACCACAAAGACGTATTTGTTTTTTGGTCCTCAGTCTTCTGACTGGTTTGATGTGGCCCGCCACGAATTGGTCTCCTGTGCTAGCATCTTCATCTCAGAGTAGCACTTGCAACCTACGTCCTCAATTATTTGCTGGATGTATTCCAATCTCTGTCTTCCTCTACAGCTTCTGCCCGCTACATCTCCCTCTAGTACCATGGAAGTCATTCCCTCATGTCTTAACGGATATCCTATCATCCTGTCCCTTCTCCTTACCAGTGTTTTCCACATATTCCTTTCCGATTCTGCATAGATCCTCCTCATTCTGTACTTTATCAGTCCACCTAATTTTCAACATTCCTCTATAGCACCACATCTCAAATCCATCAATTCTCTTCTGTTCCAGTTTTCCCACAGTCCATGTTTCACTACCATTCAATGCTGTACTCCAAACGTACATTTTCAGATATATCTTTCTCAAACTGAGGCCGATATTTGATATTAGTAGACTTCTCTTGGCCAGCAATGCCATTTTTGCCATAGCTAGTCTGCTGCTGATGTCCTCCTTGCTCTGTCTGTCATTGGTTATTTTACTACCTAGGTAGAAGAATTCCTTCTTCATCTACTTCGTGACCATCAATCCTCATGTTAAATTTTTCGCTATTGTCATTTCTACTACTTCTAATTACCTTCGCCTTTCTTCGACTTACTCTGAGTCCATACTGTGTACTCATTAGACTGTTCATTCCGTTTAGCAGATCATGTAATTCTTCTTCACTTTCACTCAGGATAGCAATGACATCAGCGAATCGTATCATTGACATTCCTTCACCTTGAATTTTATTTCTACTCCTGAACCTTTCTTTTTTTTCCATCATTGCTTCCTCGATGTACAGATTGAATAGTAGGGATGAAAGGCTACATCCTTGTCTTACACCCTTTTTAACACGAGCACTTCGTTCTTGGTCGTCCATTCTTATTATTCCCGCTACACATATTGTATACATATTGTATACGACCCGTCTCTCCCTATAGCTTACCCCTACATTTTTCTGAATTTCGAACATCTTGCACCGTATTACACTGTCGAACTCTTTTTCCAGGCCAACAAATCCTATGAATGTGTTTTGATTTTTCTTTAGTCTTGCTTCCATTTTAAACCGCAATGTCAAATTGCCTCTCTAGTGCCTTTACTTTTCCTAAAGCCAAACTGATCGTCATCTAGCGCATCTTCAATTTTCTTTTCCATTGTTCTGTATATTATTATTGTAAGCAACTTAACTGCATGAGCTGTTAAGCTGATTGTGCGATAATTCTCGCACTTGTCAGCTTTTGCCGTCTTCGGAATTGTGTGGATGATGCTTTTCCGACAGTCAGAGGGTATGTCGCTAGACTCATACATTCTACACACCAAAGTGAATATCATTTGTTGCCACTTTCCCCAATGATCTAGAAATTCTGATGGAATGTTATCTATCCCCTTTGCCTTATTTGACCTTAAGCCCTCCAAAGCTCTTTTAAAACCTAATACTCGATCCCCTGTCTCTTCTAAATCGACTCCAGTTTCTTCTTCTATCATATCAGAGAAATCTTCCCCCTCATAGAGGCTTTCAATATATTCTTTCCATCTATCCGCTCTCTCCTCTGCATTTAACAGTGGAATTCCCGCTGCGCTCTCAATGTTACTACATTTGCTTTTAATATCACCGAAGGTTGTTTGGAGTTTCCTCTATGCTGACGCTGTCCTTCCGACAATAATTTCTTTTTCAATGTCTTCACATTTTTCCTGCAGCCATTTCTGCACTTCCTATTTATTTCATTCTTCAGCGACTTATATTTCTGTATTCCTGATTTTCCCGGAACTGATTTGTAGTTCCTCCTTTCATCAATCAACTAAAGTATTTGTTGTGTTACCCATGGTTTCTTCGCATGTACCTTCTTTGTGCCTATGTTTTCCTTCCTATCTGCTGTGATGGCCATTTTTAGGGATGTTCATTCCTCTTCAACTGTACTGCCTACTGAGCTAATTATTTTTGCTTCATCTACAGCCTTAGAGAACTTCAAGCGTATCTCGTCATTCCTTAGTACTTCCGTATCCCACTTCTTTGCGTATTGATTCTTCCTGACTAATGTCTTAAACTTCAGTCTATATCTGCTCCTGGGTACGCCGTACAAGCCAGTATCTGACTTCGGAATCTCTGTCTGACCATGTTGTAATCTAACTGAAATCTTCACATATCACCCGGCCTTTTCTAAGTATGCCTCCTCCCCTTGTGATTCTTGAACAGGGTGTTCGCTATTACTAGCTGAAACTTGTTACAGAACTCAATTAATCTTTCTCCTGTCTTATTCCTTGTCCCAAGCCCATATTCTCCTGTAACCTTTTCTCGTACTCCTTCCCCTACAACTGCATTCCAGTCGCCCATGACTATTAGATTTTCTTCCCCCTTTGCATTATTACCCTGCCAATATCCTCATACGCTTTCTCTCTCTCTCTCCCTTCATCTTCAGCTTGCGACGTCCTCATGTATGCCTGAGCTATCGTTGTCGGTGTTGGTTTGCTGTCAATTCTGATAAGAACGACCCTTTCACTGAACTGTTCACAGAAACACACGCCCTGCCCTACCTTCCTATTCATAACGAATCCTACTCCTGTAACACCATTTTCTGCTGCTGTTGATATTACCCTATACTCATCTGACCAGGAATCGGTGTCTTCTTTCCACTTCACTTCACTGACCCCTGCTATATCTAGATTCAGCTTTTCATTTTCCTTTTCAGATTTTCTAGTTTCCCTACCATGTTCAAGCTTCTGAAAATCCACGCTCCAACTCGTAGACCGTTGTCCTTCCTTTTCTTATTCAGTCTTTTTCTCATGGTTACCTCCTCCTTGGCAGTCCCCTCCCGGAGGTCTTAATGGGGGCTATTCCGGAATCTTTTGCCAATGGAGAGATCATCGTGACATTTCTTCAATTACAGGCCACATGTCCTACGGATACATGTTACGTGTCTTTAACGTAATGGTTTCCATTGCGTTCTGCATCCTCATGCCGTTAATGATTGCTGATTCTTCGGCCTTTAGGGGCAGTTTCCTACCCCTAGGACAAGAAAGTGCCCTGAACCTCTATCCGCTCCTCTGCCCTCTTTGACAAGGCCGTTGGCAGAATTAGGGTAACTTCTTATGCCGGAAGTCTTCGGCCGCCAATGCTGATTATTAATCAAAATTTAAGCAGTGGCGGGATTCGAACCTGAGAGCGAAGACGATTATGAATCAAAGGCGCTGGCACTAGACCACATGTGGTGTCGTTTCTTTGTTTCTCATTATTTGCACATTTGTCTGAAGAAGTGACATTAGCGACGAATTTTACAATTTGGGGCCATATGGGAGACTAAGTGAAGGACCTCTGCCTCCTTGAAAGCAACGTGAAAGCGTGACGTACAACGTAAGCAAGACACAAGAAGAAGACTAACACATCCAAAGTGAGTGTTCCTCGCTAAAAGAAATCTGCCTACATCAGACATAGACCTTAACTGGTGGAAGAAATTACTGAGAATGTACGCCTAAGCACATATTTGTGTGGAAGTGAACCATGGGCTGTGGGAAAACCGGAAGAGATGAGAATCGAAGCGCTGGAGTTGGGGTGTTACGCAACGGTGCCTAAAATTAATTTCACTGATGAGATATTCAGAACTAACAAAAAACTGCCTTCCTCTATAAAAATAAAAATCCTGAAACGTAAGTATCTTTTTTGTAAATACGTAGAAGAGCATTTTAGCTAAATACTTTGGTGCTTGATATAAAAGTACATTTTGCGTAATATTTAAGTTTCAAACAGTAGTTATTTTTCAGTTGTTGCACATTATTATTAACTTAATGGCCGTGCCGCTGTGGATATACCGGTTCCCGTCAGATCGCCGAAGTTAATACCAACGGGCTTGGTGACAACTTGTATGGATGACATCCGCGCCTCCATGGGTTGTTCAACTACCGGGGTGCGCTCGGCCTCGTGATGGCAGTTCAGGAGCTACTTGATTGAGAAGTAGCGGCTCACAACGGTTGAGACAGCTATGTGCTGACGTCACACCCTTCCATATCAACACCCGATAAAGCCAGTCATCTGAATGTGGCACGGCCGTCGTTCGGTACCTTTAGGCCTCCCGCAGCATATTCCGACGGATCTTTGACATTGTTATTTTCATTTATTATGTCATCAGAATGAGTGAGGTGCTGAATGCAGCATGTATGTGACTCACGAATCTTGGACTTTATTAATACTTAATAGTGAATGAGTTCTAGGGTGTAGAAAAATATCCGGTACCAATCACAATAAAATGTTATTTATTGGTCACACGACCGGTTTCGGGCTTGCGCCCATCCTCAGGTGTTTACACATTCATGTACATGTTTATACTGTTGGAGATCACTGTATAAGCACAAAAAAGATTATTTGCTGGTGACTATACAGATACAAGTGGGACAATTGTAAGTGGTAAGGCAGCATTTGACGAAACTATATCTGTACTTACATAAAGATGAAGCACCATTATTACAGTTATGCTGTGGTGATAGTTTTCCCACTTAGTTACACACTTATTGTCATTTTCACGTCCATGTGTCAGTTTTACCAAGTATACCTTCATATTTCACTGTTATGATGTGCACTCGTGAAATACACCACGTTTACATACAAACATGTGGGCTGTGGTCAAAGAACTTAGATGTAGCAGATGTTAAGATGTTGCTCATTCAGAAACTTGTAGGTTATGGTCAAAGAACTTCGCCACAGGAAGTGCAAAGGTGTTGCATATATGGAAAATTAAATAGCTGTTATAGACTGCGACGTTTCTTGATACACATTATGAAATTTTTTGATTCATATTTTTGTCACACCTGAGGATGGGCGCAAGTCCGAAACCGGTCGTGTGACAAATAAATAACCTTTTATTTTGAGTGGTATCTGATATTTTTCTACACCCTATAAAGGAACAGTCAAGGTGTTCGACAGCATCCACTATGGATAAAATTCATTGAATGAGTTCTGTTAAGATATGAGGGAATGACTACCATGGTAGTAGAGAGAGCAGTAGAGGAAGACAGAAATTTGAATACACCCAGCAAATAATAGAGGACCTAGGTTGCAAATGCTATTCTGAGATGAAGGGGTTAGCAAAGGAGAATAATTCGTGGCGAGCCGCATCAAACCAGTCAGAAGACTGATGACTCAAAAAAAAGTGAATGAGTATGCAGATGACTTGTGTAACTTTTCGATGTGCTACATACAATGCTTGTTGTAAAATAGCCAGCTTAGGTGTGCTATAAATCAAATCTCTATTTCTACCCTTAAGACAGATTGGGGTTGTTTTAAGTTTATTCGCTTTTTGAAAAAAAAAGCTTTAGGCAGCTCATTAAATTAAATTCGGAGTTGAGGGTTAGCCAACGTGGCAAATTACCATACTGTCCAAGAAAAATTGTGAAACTGATCGCCTCCAATATGTTTCACTCAGTCGAGGAGGGAAACGATTTCTTATTTTGGGAGCGGAGGAGACTGGCATGCTATCGTATCGGTGAGTTGATTCAGCGTTAGTGGCGCGAGGGCTCGTTGCTCTGGTTTCGTCAAAACGTTCCAATTCGATTTTACTGAGAGGCTGAGTTGCTCGGAAACCACTGAGATCTGTTGTTTACAACATTTCCGTAATTTTGGAGTTTTAGTGATAATTGTGAGGTATCTCCCGTTGGACAAAATAATTTCGCGTGACATATTACGTAGTCGTACTCCAGAAACTTCAAATTGCAAAATAATGGTTGACGGTATAGTATTGAGTGAACATTTTAAACTGATGAACATTGTCCGAATTTTCAAATACGACTGGACATGCCGATGCGGAAACTCTGTCGTTCTCCAGCGACTGCAAGAAACTTTGCTGGAATGCAACAAAAGGGGGAAGATACTTGGTACAGTCTATCACAGAATGCCATTCGGCACGTTTTCGATGGCTTGGATGCGAAAATACATGCCTGCGTTTCCGCCAGAGCGGGTGAAGTGTATGTTGATGCAACTGTTTGGCTCCGTTTACTGTGCCGTGTGTTTCACTTGGTCTGAATTTATTGTCATTTAGTCCTACTATCTCTGAAATCACTTGCCAGTGATGTTCCCGTTGCCCCTGGGGCGTTGGATCTCTTTCTTCCGGCAGTAGGTTCAGTCGCACCTGATAGACAGATCGTCTTGGGTTTTAATAACCGATTCAGCAGTATTAATTCCTTTGTTATTGGATCACTGCCGGCACGCGGCTGCGTGCCCTGGTCGCGATTCCGTATAGATCGGAGAAGCGGACCCGCCCACTATATTGGAATCCGGTTGTTCTATTTTATGACATACCGCCTTTTAGCGGTGTTTTGTACTGGCGGACAACGAATGTTGGGTAAAAAGGTTCCGAGCTTCTCCGCTCTAATGTTTTAGTCATGTGTTCATCTAAAGATGTGGCTTTTAGTGTAGCGAAACCGGAAGAGATCCAGTAATAAAGGACTTAAAACAGTGGAAGCGGCTATTAATACCCAAGATGACTACTTATAGTTGTGGTTGCCCTACGTACAAGGTTGTCCGCTGGTGTAATGAACCTCCTTTTCGGTTATGAGTCAGAAAATCTTATGCTCCCGCTGACTCACATATTGCAGGTTGTCCTTTAAGCAGCTATCCAGGTTGTATCACACATGTTGCTTCAAGGCACGACGATCAGATGGTTCAAATGGCTCTAATCACTATGGGACTTAACATCTGAGGTCATCAGTCCCCTAGACTTAGAACTACTTAAACCTAAGTAAGGAAGGATGCAATCTGATGCCCATATGTCAGGAACTCACTGAGGTAAGTGAGTAAATTTCCCGAGAAGCAAAGACTCATGTCGCCGCAACATCCTAAAAAGAAACGCTCTTGCTAAGAATAATCCTTTCTAAAAGTATCCCTGAGTACTGTTTACTTTAGCTGTATAACTCAAAATATGAAAATGTTCACGTCATTGTGGGTCGTAAATCCTCTTGCTTTCCGGCTCATTCATTGTGATTCATCACTGAAGCTATGGCGTCGTCGTGGCAACGGCGTTACCGCAGTGGATACACCGATTCTCGTCAGATCACCGATGTTAAGGACTGTCGGGCGTGGCCAGCAGTTGGATGGGAGACCATCCGGGCCGCCATGCGCTGTGGCCATTTTTCGTGGTTCACTCAGCCTCGTGATGCCAATTGAGGAGCTACTCGACCGATAGTGCTGGCTCCGGTCAAAGGAAACCATCATAACGACCGGGAGAGCGGTGTGCTGACCACACGCCCCTCCTATCAGCTGAGGGTGAAACGGCGGTCGGATGGTCCCGATGGACCACTTGTGGCCTGAAGACAGAGTGCTTTTTTTTTTTGCTTTCTGGTGACATCGTAAGATACCACTCGTGCGCCGGCCGTCAAAAGCTCGCCAGCGCGAAAGTCAGCGTCTGTGGACTCCAAGGGGTGGTGCCAGCGTGGCAGTATACGCAAATCAGGTGTCGCACCTCCCCTCTCCGGTAAGACCACACTGCACCAGCGCCCCTTCCGGTGCTGGCATAAACAATGTCGACAACAGCGCTCGGGAGCCATTTCGACAGCTCGACTCCATGGGGCAGCGGCTACCGACGTCATAGTTAAGTCTGCGAGAACCAGCGCAACTAGCAAGGTAACTTACTGTTGACTTGACAAACACTTAATGTTCCACATAACTGCTTCTCAAATGATAAGTAAATTTTTTTATTTAATTATAGCGTTGTCTATTGATATTCTGTAGCGTGCCCAGCTACCATTGTCTGTCACCTACTTCCTAGTGCATGAATTACTGTTGTGACCCCCAGAGATACAACAGAAGCTGCTTGTGAAAATAAGCGCAAAGTCTGTTCCTCAAATACAATGATTTGCGAAGGCCTGCGTTGGGTGCACTGACTGGTTACCTGCTTAATTGCTTCTTTCTGTGTGATCCCCTCTCCTCACACACGCGCTCTCCCTTCGCAAATCTACACCGTAGATGTTTTCAGTAGTGTCTGAGGCCGAATTCGATCAGATTCAAAATGGTTCATATGGCTCTGAGCACTATGGCACTTGACTTCTGTGGTCATCAGTCTCCTAGAACTTAGAACTACTTAAACCTAACTAACCTAAGGACATCACACACATCCATGCCCGAGGCAGGATTCGAACCTGCGACCGTAGCGGTCGCGCGGTTCCAGACTGTAGCACCTAGAACCGCTCGGCCACCCCGGCCGGCGGATTCGATCAGGTATCTGAGGCTTTCTCTATTTCAGCAAACAGGATCATTTCCAATGATTTTTCAGCGGGACTGGAAAAATAGCGGCATGCATGTGTGAGGAAGAATGAATAACTGAATTTCCTTCCAAACGATTCGACACTTGTTATTTTTCGAGATAATTTTTCACAAGCTACAGTGTCTCATATGTCTCCATACACCGTATGGGGGTGTGCTAGTCCGTAACTAACGAGCTGCTACTGCTGTAAAGCTCAACTCGTACAACAGACACACCCTACTGTGTAGTTCCGAAGATAAATTTAATTAAATTGCAGGTTCTAATTTGACTGTCGTGAGCTTAAGCTTTTCATCGTTAATAGTTATTGTAATGTTCGAGACTTGAAAGATTGCCTATCAGAATCTTATTTATTTATTGGAGATACTCACTTCGTGCGCTCTCGATGCAGTTTACTCTGTCGAATCTAAGATTTGAAATAACCTGGAACCAACTTATGAAATATAAACTCAGTTAAACTGCAGAGTCATTTATAGGAAATAGTTTTGGATCGAAGATATTATTTTATCGTAGTTATTTCCTAGATACGACGATACTCTGCATTAATATTGCATTTGTCGCATTCACAGACATACGTTACTAGACTGACAATAAAATGTACAGTATCTTTAGTTTCACTGAAACCAGAGCTTGAGACGGCGGGCTCAAAGGAGAGTTTTGACATATTAGTCAAAACACGTGTCACGTAAGCGGAAACATTGTACGTATATTTGCGTTTCTACTGTGTGTAAGCCTAAATAATTACATTAGAGTTTGTCTCACCTGAAGCACCACCAACGTTTAAATAGTTTCGATCAGCTACGGATTTACTCGTTAAGAAAGTACTTCTATACGTAGAATGTACTATTTGTCGTTGATAACAAGTGTCTTTATTCATTTGATTGTTCTTACGAAAACTACAGAACTTGTTTAAACCACCTCGTAAGGCTTACAATGTTGTTTCGTTCCGGAAAATCGTAGCAGTACCATACACAAACTTCTTGACGCCACCATTTTACTTCAACAAACGTCATGCTTCGGTAGCATTTGCGCCTTTTCCAGTCTAGTAATGAATATCTGTGGATGTAATTTATAGCGTCCAGCGGTGATAGTATTGTCCATTGTTCAAGCTTCGATTTAATCGCACAGATATTATCTGTTTTGTTATTTAAGAACTGTCACTTGAATGCTTTTCTCACTGCCAAATTCATATCCCTTTATTTCAGAATGTAAATGAAGTGAAATATACTTGAAAAAGCCTTCTATACAGCACTTTCAGTTAAATATCAGTAAATAAAGTCACACCGAACTCAGTGGCGTAGATCCGCTAATTAAGAGATTTTAATATTCTATGTGTGTTAAATGAAACTTCAGCTTACAAAAAAAAAAAAAAAAAAAAAAAAAAATTCACTCGATCCGAAAGAACTTTTACTCTCGATCAATAATTCATGAGATGTTCATTAAGTACAAATGTCCTTCAAGTACAATTCAAAATCTTGAAAATAATTTCGTGCACCTTTTAAATCTTTATTACAGAAGTATTACATATTCCTGTGATGTAGCCACGTCTCAAACACTAACGAAATCTACTAAAAACCTTTCAACTAACCATGGCCAACGCTGAACATTAGCTTAATGCATCGTTTATTTATTTTTTTTCTGTTCAGAGATCAATTTTTCTTTTGTTATTATTACTGACGCAGTGTCGTGCGACTTGCTCAGGATTACTTCTTTGGTAAACTCCCGTCGATCCTACGCCAATGCTGCCCAGCAATGACGACGGCGCCTTAACTGAATCAGGGGTCCTTCCTCCTTTGCCGCACTCCGCATACTTAACATGAAAGATGAGATATGAAATCTATTTTACAGCAATATAAAATAACAAAAAATATACGATATCTCTCCTGTTTCATTACTGTTACGAAACATATCTTTTTCATGTCCATGTATCGTGTGGAGCACGATTGTAGATGGAACAGCCTAGAAAACACTATATCATTACAGACTCAAACACAAAATAACATAATAAGATTAAATTATCGTTCTGTTTCGTTAAGAGACAGGGAGGGGCTTTAAATTTAAAATATTTATTGGCACTGGTAAAGGTTGGAAACGTAATAAGCTGCATGTATTCGCAATTACCTCAAATAAACAAGCAAAACTACGTGAATAAGAAGCTCAAGTAATGGATAATAGCATGGCAGGTGAAGGAAGAAAAGCCTAGAAACTAAGTTTACCATAGTGGTGGGATTCTAATGATCACCACTGACTCTCAAAACTACTCAAGTCTCCTTGGATTGTCGGCATTCATTACGTTCTGAGACTGCCGTTCAAATCTCTGGCATGACAGCATTATTACCAAGCTGACACCCCAAAGACGTTCCACGGAAAACAAAAGAAAAAACAAGAGGAAATTAATAAAAGTCATCACACGCAAATTGGAATTCGATCCTAAAATGTATCCTGCTGAGCAGCTAAAGAACTGACCAATTGTTAAAGAGAAATTGATCCATAGGAACACATTCATGCCGTGCAAGAGGGAAGGCAGCAGATCTTTGCAAGGTTTTACCCTTCCTGCTATACCGGGGATATTATCATTCTTGGACGTTGAATTAAAGCAACTCAGTAAACGCCTGCATCCAAATATGAAAAAAAAAACTGAATCCATCCTGCCCAGATTCCACTTACTCTAGGAATGCTCGTGCGTTTTCTCACCTCGTGGCCACAACTTTTGCGCCCTCTCTCAACTTTTTAGCAAACCACCTCAGCCCCAGCTGTACTATTTTTATTTTTACAATGTGGGGGTAGTATTCACACAATCACAAAACACGCCCTGGCGGCTCCAGGCGCTCATCCAATTCGGAGGGCGCCACGAAATCGCCAAAAATTATGTTCCTTGATCCCACCGAAGTCTACCGGACAAAACTCGAATGGAAAACACAGTGTAACTTTCCACAGCTTCACGCGTGTGCTCCTAACAGGCCAGTCACAGAGTGTGTATTTTTAAAAAGAGCCGGAAGCTCGTTGCCGACGGAAAAGTCAGACCACATGTCACGGGTGAAAAGATTCATCTGAAAATTACGAAGCATCTAAAAACAAGAAATAAGGCAAATTACTCTGATTCTCTAGTTACAAATAAATGTCCAGTTAATCATTGAACCACACATTATATATCTTATTTTTGAAGAGAAATGTCGTAAAAGGATGCTGATGATAATGCGAGAAGATGTCGCCTTATCCTACGCTATGCCTAGCTTGTCTTTTGCTAATTCGTCCAATGGCGGACACAGCTTTAAGTTCTAAGGAATGCTAGAATAACTGTTAGTAGGCTGCAATGATGTAAATTTTAGATGTCGGAATGGTAGACAATGCGGTTTTGAAAATTTCGCTGTTTCTTAACATGTCTCTTACCGCTACGGAGCGCATAGGCATTAGAGCGATTTTCTAGCTCTCCTGATGTTACATGACATGCTAAGACCGCGCTGTTTTAGTTCCGCGTCATAACTTTACGGAAATTGGGTCATGAGTTCATAAAGAGATTCAGTAGAATTCGAAAGATAACAAAATCGCATGGTGGTATCAATTTATCACCTGCTGCGTAGAGCGAATTTCGCACTGAGTCATGCTGATAATCGCACTGGATGGGACTACGCCCACTGATAGACATTCTCAATTGGAGCCAGCAAATTTGCATCTCTGCTGGGAATGCCCTCAATTAGTTGCTCACAGAGGAACACTATCTGTTGAAATTACACCTGAGCTTGCCAGAAGCGGAAGTGAACAACTGGAATGCGCCTTCCGATTTTACGACCGTCGATCTGATACACAAGACGGTATTAGTGTCTTTCGTAGATGATTTTGGCGACTTTCTTAACAGATTTCGATATTTTTCCTCTGTGCCGCGGACGTACAGCACAAAGATAGATAAAACAAATAAATAGTCACAATTACGTCTAAAATATTTGCAGTCATATGACGCTCAAAGTTCCCATCTCAGGGTCAGACGGCGAGTCGACGGTAGTGTTATCACGCCACAGAAACGCAATTAATGCCGATTACGGAACGACGAGAGCGCGTTCTGTGCGGACAGGAAAAAATGGTAATAACGCCACGAAAGCGAGTCGTAAGCCTGTTTGCAGCACACGAAGCTCGGAAGGACGTTGAAAAACGTCGCTGTCACAGAGAAAAATTGAAGGACGACTAGAGTCAAGAATGCTGTCCACGTTTCAAGGTTCCACTCCGTGAGAAGATGAAAATGAAGTCGTTAAATATATATGTGGCACCAACTGAAAATGGATTAGTTTTTTAAAAAGAAAAGGAAAAATGTGTGATAAAGAAGGTAATGAATCATGAATCCTTACTAGCAAGGAAAAGAGTAGAAATATAGTTTCTTCGGATGATTGTTCTCGTAACGTGAAGGACTGTAAATTATACATGCAGACAGTCTGCATCATTATCATCAGAAATGACCTCATATGAAGGGGGCGAGTAACCTACCATGTTTGTCATATCGATACACAAGTACTGGTTACTTGTAAACGAAATACATTGTTCCAAGTGGGTCGTGAGTTTCGGAGCTTTGAGTAAATTATGACAGTAATTTACATTTTGTAGTTTCGTCTCTGATAATACAGCGGTCAAAATAAATTTTGCGTATTGCTTTACTGCCAGTACTAGACATAAGAGTAACGAAAACTGATTTTGCTCTGTCAGATGGAGTCATGAGAAACCAAAAGTAAAGAATATGAACTCATTTGCAATTGATAAAAACAAACAAAAAGCAAAAACAAAACCTTAGAAAAGATTCCATTACAAGCACTACAGTTTCTTGTCTCTGTCGTAATGCATAACACACTATTTATGAACCAACTGGTCTTCCTCGTAATAAGATTGTGGGATGTTGTCCAATTTCTCCACAGCGGCCTCTATAATGCTCTGTAAGGTGGGACAGGACGATTGGAAAACCGCTCGTTTTAGCATGGCCCATGCATTCTGAATGCAAAATGGCTCTGAGCACTATGGGACTTAACATCTATGGTCATCAGTCCCCTAGAACTTAGAACTACTTAAACCTAACTAACCTAAGGACATCACACAACACCCAGCCATCACGAGGCAGAGAAAATCCCTGACCCCGCCGGGAATCGAACCCGGGAACCCGGGCGTGGGAAGCGAGAACGCTACCGCACGACCACGAGATGCGGGCATTCTGAATGCAGATGACATCTGGAAATACGTAGGGCAATGCATGCAACTGGTTCTGTGCTGCACTAGGAATATTTTGTGACGAAAGGGATGTGCACTGTCGTCCATCGGTGTGAATACCGCTCCAATATGCTCACCAAATGGAACCACAAAGCGTGCAAGGATGTCCGATACTGCACACCAGTCGTCCTCGATGTATTGGCACGAGGGAGTCCTATGGCCATACATGATTCTACCCCAAAACATGATTCGATAAGGGTGGCGGTCTACGATATAGTTAGGGTGTAAACGTTGCGGTCATTGCCTCTACACACGAATACCAGTAGTGTCAGGCTGGAGACTTATCAGAAAAGAGCGTTGTGTCCCACTGCTGCCTGTCCCACAAAGGTTGGTTTCGTGCTCAGATTCCCATTTAGAGTACGAGCCTTTATAGGCCTTTTGGCACGTAATCACTGCTCATGGGGTCTATTTAGTACCGTTTGTGTTGGCACCTACAGTCCTGTGGCTGCTTGTAAATGCTGCTATAGAGCATTGTTTTGAGGGTTTCTGCTTGCTGTTATACCTATATATCGGTCCTTCACACCTGCTGTTTTTCTTCCAGGACCGCTTCTGTGACACTTTTCATTTGACTATGTCGCTGGAAACGTGTCTCTGATTATAGAGACATTCCCTGCGACGTCCACCTGTCTCATTCCCTGCTCCATTACAGTGGCCTTACGGAGAACCATCCTGAAGCAAAACGACTCTAATTATGACACACACCACAAATACCGCAATGTCTACAGGTGACGCAGTTGTCATAGACTGCACGCACTGCCCGTTGACTCTAGAAACGTGGACTGCTTCCGATAGACTTAGAGCCTCTCAGGAGACACCGTCTTAGAGTACCACTGTCCATGCTGGCGAGAGGGTTTGCATGCTCCAGGGAAGCACAGGGCCATGCCGGCAGTGGCGTAGCTGTCGGCAGGGCCTCCCAAGCCGGACGGGCCTCTGCAGAGGAGCCAGACAAAGTGTGTCTCACAACGCCCTTTCTTTCGTCTTATCTTATCCTGTTTCCCATACGGACTTGGTTAGCACTGGCATGCCATCCGTATAGGAGAGGGACAACTCCAAATTGGCATCCAGAACCGGCACCTCCGATAGACGCAAGTACGTTCCAACCGGAAATGAGCGCCTATTGCCTGCAGGCAACCTGACCCACACGTGGCGTATTTTCGCTCCTGTGGAACCAGTCAGCTAGGCCGAGAGGGTGGCACGAGTAGTGGGTAAGCTCGCCGTCACCTAAAATATGCGTCCCAGGCGGAATAGCATCCACGGATAGGACACTCCATCCATGTGAAAACAACACGTATAGCGGCAATTACCGGTCATAAGCTCGCTCTAATGGGCGTAGGAGCAGGCGCCAGTGGTCGCTATTGACATTGGGAGGGCCCATCGTAGGTCCACTGGCCAGTCACTGCCCGCTTCAAGATGGGCAGCTCCCCGTCAGTTAGGCAGTGGCCCGTCTTCGTGCCGATTGTTCCACTAGATATACGGAACACTAGCACTCTAGAAGTCGTCACCATAATATCGACACCCACTACTACAAAAATAAATAAATAAAAATAAAATAAAGAGTAAAGATATTTCATAACGCATCGGTACATGGAACATCCGCACTATGCTACAAGGCTTCCCAGACATCTGTGGAAGCTCACAAGGGCTATCGACTTAGAGCTAGTCAGACTCAATATCGCTATAACAGCACTGCAGGAAACCAGACTACCAGAAAAAGGCTCAATACGGGGAAAAAACTACACTTTTTTCTGGAAGGGCAAAGATTTTGCTAGCCTCAGACAGCACCGAATCGGTTTTGCTGCCCGCAATGACTTGCTGTGTTGTACCGAAAACCCGATTGGGATATCAGAACGCATTATGATTATGCGTTTCACAACAGATAGTGGACCACTGACGCTGATATCTGTATATGCACCAACACTTACCTCAGCTGCAGATGCCAAGGATGTTTCATGAACAACTGGGTGATGTGGTACAACGATTGTATTCCGGGGACCATCTATGCATCCTTGGTCATTTCAACGCTCATATTGGTAGTGATTTTGCCACTTGGCCTGACTGTCTAGGCAAACACGGAGTGGGCAAGATGAATGAAAATGGAGTACGGTTGCTTGAATTCTGTGCAAAGTATCAGTTGTGTGTCATAAATACATACATTAAAGGCAAACTGAATCACAAAGTTCCCTGGATGCACCCCCACTCATAACGTCGGTACCAATTAGATCGTATTCTAACTAAAAGGAAAGATCTGCGTTACTTCCGTCATACGCGTCCTTTCCTTTGTGCAGACTGTGACACGGATCATGCACTAGTAGCGACAAAAGTGCGCTTTCTGTCTAAAAAGTTTCACTCTGCCAGAACACCTTGCAAAACAAAAATTAATCTTTGTCAAACAAGAAACACTGCTGCACAGAAGTATTTAATGACGAGGTACGAAAGGCGGTGGATCCTTGGGACCCAGCCGCTCCAATTTATGAAGACTGACAGAAGATAAATCGCTTCTTACCGTTACGGTTGGAAATGTGTTCGGTAATCTGGAGGCAAAATCCCAGGATTGGATCATCGAGAATGTAGATGTCCTAACACCTCTCCTTGGCGCCAAGCGTCAGGCCGCTGACATCTTGAATAAAAACCCATGCAGTTCTACAGGCAGGGAGCTAATCAAAGCAAAGGCACTGTCCGCAACTGCATCAATCCCTATTGTGAGCAACTCTGCACTAGCATACAGGAGTGTTTCAGTGCTGGCGACATTGGTGGTGTGTACTCGGGCATCAAATGGGCCATTGGACCCATTCCAAAGAAGAGCGTACCACTCAGGGAAATACACTCCTGGAAATTGAAATAAGAACACCGTGAATTCATTGTCCCAGGAAGGGGAAACTTTATTGACACATTCCTGGGGTCAGATACATCACATGATCACACTGACAGAACCACAGGCACATAGACACAGGTAACAGAGCATGCACAATGTCGGCACTAGTACAGTGTATATCCACCTTTCGCAGCAATGCAGGCTGCTATTCTCCCATGGAGACGATCGTAGAGATGCTGGATATAGTCCTGTGGAACGGCTTGCCATGCCATTTCCACCTGGCGCCTCAGTTGGACCAGCGTTCGTGCTGGACGTGCAGACCGCGTGAGACGACGCTTCATCCAGTCCCAAACATGCTCAATGGGGGACAGATCCGGAGATCTTGCTGGCCAGGGTAGTTGACTTACACCTTCTAGAGCACGTTGGGTGGCACGGGATACATGCGGACGTGCATTGTCCTGTTGGAACAACAAGTTCCCTTGCCGGTCTAGGAATGGTAGAACGATGGGTTCGATGACGGTTTGGATGTACCGTGCACTATTCAGTGTCCCCTCGACGATCACCAGTGGTGTACGGCCAGTGTAGGAGATCGCTCCCCACACCATGATGCCGGGTGTTGGCCCTGTGTGCTTCGGTCGTATGCAGTCCTGATTGTGGCGCTCACCTGCACGGCGCCAAACACGCATACGACCATCATTGGCACCAAGGCAGAAGCGACTCTCATCGCTGAAGACGACACGTCTCCATTCGTCCCTCCATTCACGCCTGTCGCGACACCACTGGAGGCGGGCTGCACGATGTTGGGGCGTGAGCGGAAGACGGCCTAACGGTGTGCGGGACCGTAGCCCAGCTTCATGGAGACGGTTGCGAATGGTCCTCGCCGATACCCCAGGAGCAACAGTGTCCCTAATTTGCTGGGAAGTGGCGGTGCGGTCCCCTACGGCACTGCGTAGGATCCTACGGTCTTGGCGTGCATCCGTGCGTCGCTGCGGTCCGGTCCCAGGTCGACGGGCACGTGCACCTTCCGCCGACCACTGGCGACAACATCGATGTACTGTGGAGACCTCACGCCCCACGTGTTGAGCAATTCGGCGGTATGTCCACCCGGCCTCCCGCACGCCCACTATACGCCCTCGCTCAAAGTCCGTCAACTGCACATACGGTTCACGTCCACGCTGTCGCGGCATGCTACCAGTGTTAAAGACTGCGATGGAGCTCCGTATGCCACGGCAAACTGGCTGACACTGACGGCGGCGGTGCACAAATGCTGCGCAGCTAGCGCCATTCGACGGTCAACACCGCGGTTCCTGGTGTGTCCGCTGTGCCGTGCGTGTGATCATTGCTTGTACAGCCCTCTCGCAGTGTCCGGAGCAAGTATGGTGGGTCTGACACACCGGTGTCAATGTGTTCTTTTTTCCATTTTCAGGAGTGTAGATGGAAAAGTCACCACAGATCGCAATTGTGAATTGCACCGTCGAGCAGAATATTACTCCAGGCTCTACTCACATCCGATCAACATTAGTTCAAACGCTGTGGATGAAATTCCTCAGATGACACCTTACCGAGGATTGGATGCCACGCCTACTATGGAGGAGCTTCGAAGAGCAATTGCACAGCTCAGATGTGGGGAGTGCCCTGGCAAAGAAATTGCAAAACTTAAGCCAGTTTTTCCGCTGCTTTTCAACCTCTTACTGAAACGTTGGACAGTGGTGCCACAAGACATGCCCGATGTCGATATTGTTAGTTTATACAAAGGCAAAGGTGATAGCAGCCAATTCCAACCTGGAAAAGCATTTGCCCATGTGGTGTTGGGCAGACTTCAGAAGCTTGCTGAGCGCATATACCCTGAGGAACACTGTGGGTTTCGTCCCCAACGATCTACAGTTGATATGGTCTTCACACTCCGACAAATTCAGGAAAAGTGCTGCGAGCAGAAAGCCCCTCTGTTCATTGCCTTTATCGACCTAAACAAGGCTTTTGACACAGTCAGCAGAGAAGGACTGTATACAGTACTTTTGAAGACAGGGTGTCCTCCAAAGCTCTTAAAGATTACCAAAGCTTTTCACGAAGATATGAAATATGCCGTGGTTTTCGACGGAATCACCTCTGACCCGTTTGCTACGAACGTGAGGCTGCGTACTGGCTCCCACTCTGTTCAGTACTTTTTTTTCTAAGCACTCCTAAAAATTGCTTTTGGTGAAACTAGCCTGGTCGTTCATCTGTATACCAGAGCTGACAGGAAGGTCTTCAACATTTCCGCACTCAGATCCAAGCGCTTCCGAGAAGACTTGCTTGTAAATAGCCTTTTATTTGCTGAGATGCTGCATTTGTGGCGCATACTCAAGACGATCTGCAAGTGCTTGTGGATAAATTCTCTTCTGCATGCAAGCTCTTCTCCATGTCTATAAACGTAAAGAAGACGGTTGTCATGGTACACGGATACACAGATCCGCCTGTCATCAAACTGGACGGTTCCTTGTTGGAGGTAGTCGATAAATTGTGCTATCTTGGTTCAATAATGACAGAAGATCTCTCCCTGGATGACGAGATAAATGCAAGAGTAGGAAAGGCTGCAAGCACTTTCGGAAAGTTTCGCACACGAACATGGGACAACAAACATCTTACACTGTCGACAAAAATACTTGTGCATCAATCATGCGTGCTGAGTACTCTCCTGTCTGGAGCTGAGACTTGGACGTCGTATGCCAAACAGGAACGAAAGCTCAACGCCTTTCACCTGCGGTGCTTACGGAGCATCTTGAGAATAGCATGGAAGGATCATGTGACAACTGATACGGTTCTGAAAACTGCAAAACAACAGAGTATAACTGCCACGCTCAAGCAACGTCGCGTGCGGTGATTATGACACCTGCATCATATGGACCGCACCCGTCTACCCCGGCGCACATTACTCAGTGAAATAGCAGTAGCAAAGAAACCTCGTGGAAGACCTTCACTACGCTTTACGGATTGCGTCAAGCGTGATATGTGCGCATTTAATATTGACAGTGACGAGTGGGAGCAACTCAAAAATGGTTCAAATGGCTCTGAGCACTATGGGACTTAACATCTGTGGTCATCAGTCCCCTAGAACTTAGAACTACTTAAACCTAACTAACCTAAGGACATCACACACGTCCACGCCCGAGGCAGGATTCGAACCTGCGACCGTAGCAGTCGCGCGGTTCCGGACTGAGCGCCTAGAACCGCTAGACCACCGCGGCCGGCGGGAGCAACTCGCTGACGATCGCAGCTAATGGAGGAAACTGACTGCAGATGGAAGCAAGATGCACGACCAAGAACGGGTTAACAACGTAGCTGCAAAACGATGGCGCCGGCATGAGCTTATGACTAACCGTCCTGCTGGAGCGACTCATATTTCCCTCGCTTGTGGGCGCCAACTCGGCTCTCGCATCGAACTTCTGAGCCACCAGCGAAAATAAGATGCATGTTGAATCTTCCGACAGGAAGCACCAGGCTATCATATCCATGAATTACATTTCAAATAAACCATGATATCATAACGAATTTTTGGATCCCAACGTTCAGTGTTAAAGTTTCGACAGTCTGCAACATCCATTTCGATCTCTGTATAAAACCATAGTAATGGTGATGAAAGCTGAGTGCAGTCATTTAAGATATTTCTGTCGTAGGTTTATCGCATAAACTGTAGATTTAGCCGCAGATATACAGTTCTAACCTCAATAAATGTTTTCGATTTCCTTACAGTAATATGAGGGCGTGCTTAAATGTAGTGTCTCCGAATTTTTATTCTGTTATCAATATCGTTTGATTTATTACATATCATGAGCATTCCTCGCTGACGCAAGCAGCAACCCTATGCCGCAAGGGGCTCGGAATTAAAGCGTGTAACGTGGCAGTGTGTAACGTAACTTTGTCGGTGCGTGAGAAGCAGACCCTAAGAAAACTGAAAGCACGAGATCGAAGAGTTCGTCCACACGAGGAACACCCTGTCTTTCAGCATGACAACGCCAGACGACACACGGGCGCTGCCACATCTGCAACAATCCGACACCTTGAGTTCATTGCCATCGAGGATCCTCTATATAGGCCAGACTTGGCCCCATTCGATTTTCATCTGCTTCCAAAACTTAAAGAACAGCTTCGAGGACTTCACTTTGACAGTGATGAAGCGGTGCAAGCAGGGTGAGGTTGTGGCTCCATCAACGAAGTCAAACGTTCTACAGTGATGGTATCAACAAAGTGGCCTTTCGTCGAGAGCAATGGGTTCATTGCCAGGGTGACTACTGAGAAATATGTAGACATGAAGAATAAAGATGTGGAATGTTAATAAAGTATGTTTCATGGAAAAAGATTTAAAAGTTTTTACATAAAAACTCAGATGCTTTACTTTACAGCAAGTCCTCGTAAAAATGCGCCGTAAATATGGCGTCCTCTCGATCGATACGGTATCTATTCAAATCGGAACTTCAGCAAAAATGTATCTTAAGTTTTTCTTTTCGTATTATGGTTGTGTTTGTATCAGGGATATCCTTAGTCAGACTGCGTGTGTACACTAGTATGTAGTGTAATGTTGTAAGATCACTCTCTGTTCATATGGTAACACGATTTGACTGCAATATTAAGAAAACACGACGCAGTGTGGGAGAGACTTACTTGGTGTAACGTATTTATAATGGGCATAGCAAGCAGTTAATTGATATGTGTGAACCTGACCAGTCGTAACAAACATGTGAATTTGCACGATAAACGTGTAAACAACGATTTTTATAGCTCACTGTGTGCACTGCGCATGACGTGCACGGTCTGTTAGCGTAGCTCACAAATGCAAGACGCTATGTAGGACACTTTATATGCAGTAACGGCAGTTTCGTCACAACCTGACATACCATCTTCCATAAAGCCTGCATTGGAAGACGGCGATTATTGTTCAACGTAGTTGCTTAGTGATTTCACGCTGGCCACAGAAATAATTAAAGGAGACAGCTGTTTTTGCTGATGGTGAAATGCTCTCAATGTTTAGTGGTTCAATACTAATGGCAGAATGCAAATTGGCGTAAATTCGTCATAGATGGAAAATTGTAGCAAGGAATTTCTAATGATTTCGAAAATATTTGAGTAGAGAAACATTTTATTTAAAAAAAAAGTAACACAGTTAAGCCGCCGTGGCACACACTACACTAATGTACAAAACACGAGGTACAGAAACTGCAACACGTGAAATCTTGAAACAAAGAAAATTTACATACATCGAAAATTACTGAATGGAGCTCACTGACTGAGCACGTGACGAGGGTTAAGATGCCATACTATGCGGACGTATTAATAGAAAACAGATTCTCTAGTGTGCGTAGAAGGCCACAAAATTAACACCCAAAAATGGAAAACAGAATCCTGAACTATTCCTAGAAAATCTCCACTTCAAGCTTTGTAATATGAACCAAAAATATTGGAACACATTACGTGCATGTCTGTGAATGACTATCCGTCTTCGGTTGAAAATGTACTCAGCTTCAATACAGCCATGTAGCATTTTGCCACACTGCGGTGTTGCAGTCACAATCTCTGACCAACTCCAGGAGACTAAACTAGACTAGACTAGAACCCGCTTTGTGTCCTTAAACACACCGTTCATCGCTCGCCACGGGACACACACAAATTTGACTTGCTCACGGAAATGGAAACTCAAAAAATGCTTCCAGTCATCTTATCGAACGTGTAAAACACAGTAAAGCTTGCAAACAACGATTGCTCGACACAGAATGTATCTTTGCAATGTGCTGATGCTGAGTAAATGTCTAAGGAGACTAAACAGACAAGATCAACAGTCTCCTATTTACCCCCCGCCCCCTCCCCCCAAGGACAGAAGCAGTGTACCCAACTTGTCTTCGTTTTGATTAAATACTCTGTGCAAATGTGAGAAAGTGTTCTAAATGTTAGCGTAGGATGTATCCGAGATAGAACGTGGAGACCAGCCCGGTACTCACCTAGAGGGATGTGACAAAACACCTAAAAACCACATTCATGCCGGCCGGCCCTCCGACCCCTCGTCGTCAATCCACTGGACGGATTTCATCGAGGGTAGGAGTATCTTAATGTCCCGGAGGCCGTCGCGTTAACATACGTGGCTATCACGGTCGGTCTCTTTGCAATGTACTGGTCTGCCACTTATGAAAATTACAAATTTTTGTATCTTCTTTTCTTCTTAGGGCACTGAGGAAGATAACCAAATTTGTGATGTTCTTAAGGGTCCTGTGTATCCATGTCACACGAAGAACGTGCTGCTGAACGAGAAAATATAGGTTCCCTTTATTCAGATACATACACATGGTGACAATTATTGAACTACATGAAAAAAGGGAATTTAGTTACAAACTGTGGCGTGCACACACTTTATTCAACATGTAAACGTCACTATAGATATTCTGATTTACATTATGACAAGTTCGATATGCCTGCCATCATTGGCGATGATGTGGCGCATACGAATAGGAAATTGCCCATGATCCGCTGAAATATCGTAACATCAGTGCTGTCGATGATCTACTGAATGGCTGTTTTCAGGTATGACTGTTTTGAGGTTATTGCTGTGTTTGTCTTTGTTCTAGCCCCACAGAAAGGAGTCGCATTTGGTCCGATCCTGAGAATGTGGCGGCCAATCGGGGCCCATATGCCAGAGGCCTCTGGGTACCCCAGAGCCAGAATGCAGTCCCCAATGTGCTCCTCCAGGACATTAAACACTCTCCTGTTCGATGAGGTCGAGCTACGTCTTTCATCAACCACATCTGTTCGAAATGAGGGTAGTTTTGGGTAACGGGGATGAAATCATCTTCCAAAACCTTCACGTACCGTTCAGCAGACCCCGTGTCATTGGGGAATATCGCACCGATTATTCCGTGACTGGACATTGCACACGACACAGTCACCAGTTGAGAGTGAAAAGACTTCTCGATCGCGAAATGCGGATTCTCATTCCCCCAAATCCGCCGATCTTGCTTTTTAACGAATCAATCCAAATGAGAGTGAGCTTCGTTGCTAAACCAAATCATACAGCACGTATTACTTCCCATCATGCCCGCGGCCAAGCGTGCAGTTTGAACGTCCTAAGGAAAACAGTTCAGACGTTATGACGATTTTATTTCATATAGTTCAATAACTGTCACCCTGTCACAATGGCATTGTCCATTTATTCACAGATAATCATCATAACAACCTGAAGTTTAACTGTGTACTCTACGTTTGATGTAAATCGCACGTATTTCTTTCCAAATCAGTTTTGTACTCTATCGCACTAGGAAAGACTTATTTTCAACCTGTTTTCAACAGATTTACATTGGACTTGAGTGTTAATAAACCGCTTCATTGGACTATCTCTGCTACCTCAACATCTTTGCAAGTACAGTGCTTTCATTAAGTCGAAGCATATGTGACGAGCTATTAAGAGATATGCTGACTACAAAGTGCAAATAGTACCTGAGATATATGAATTTATATATTACACTGTAGTACAAACAGTCCATGCTCAGCATTGATTAAGTAAATGTGCGTTGTTGACACGTGACTATTTTGATTGATTAGTAAACAGAGCTCTGAACAATTGTATGACCTATGTCGTTACGCTTACGACTTTAATGTTCATTTTACTTTCACATCGGGATAACACAAAGACGACAGATGAATTTTCCAAGTCTGATACCAGACGTGATGTAAAACGCTGCTTGACAACAGAATGAAGCACCGCAAGACATGGTGGTATGTCTGTCACTTCGATCACGTAAACACCATCAGCGGGTATGTTAAATTTCTGTCACAGGTAGCACAGCCACCAGACTATATCACCAGACTATATTAGTCACCAGAATATATTTTTCTTCTTCGTCCTTCGGCTCGATAAGGGTATTTAAAGGGCGTGAATAGCGTTAGGTGTTGAATGATCGCTGTGTAGGACATAGATACCGCATAATCGTGTGAGACAGCGTTATCAGTACTGACAGAGGTTGAAAGGGGCCTCGATGTGGGTCTCCGTTCTGTAGGCTGGTCGAATTGTCCAGTATCTAAATTTGTGGGATATTCGGATGTGACAGTGGTCCGATGCTGTATTGGATGGGAAAGTGAGGGTAGCCATACTCATCGTCAACGTTCCGGTCGATCCAAATTGTTCTTCACAAGAGATCACGTCGTACTGTGCACCAAGCACATCGTATCCCATTCACATCTTTGCCTGCCTCCCGACAAGAAGTAATGGACTAAAGGCAAATTTTGTGTCATGCCGCACAATTGGTTGGAGACTATCAGCAGCTGGACTAATGGATTATCATCCTAACGCGTAATCTACACCACACAAACGCTTGCCTTTGGAGTGTCGTCATGAGCGGAAACCGTGGACTGCTGACAAATGACGTAGCATTATGTTCGGAGACGAATTGCACTTCTGCACTATCGCCGATGACCATCGTCGGCGATTATGGTGGAAGCCTAGCGATACCATTCTGCCAATATTTGAAGAGCCAAGGTGGTGTTATTGCTGATATCATGATGCGGGGAGCTATAGGGTGTGA
This sequence comes from Schistocerca nitens, assembly GCF_023898315.1. Lineage (NCBI taxonomy): Eukaryota > Metazoa > Arthropoda > Insecta > Orthoptera > Acrididae > Schistocerca > Schistocerca nitens. The sequence goes on along the minus strand of NC_064619.1, from coordinate 500,214,666 downwards.
CATCAGGCTGGTAGGGACTGATGGGATTCCGACACCGCGACGGTACTTAATGTGATAACTCTCAAGCGACAGTATCGTGGCGTCAGTTTTCAACAGGACAATGTTCGTCCACACGTGATACGAGTCTCTGTGAACTGTCTGTGGAATGTTGAGGTACTTCTGTGCAGCAAGATCCGTAAATATCTCCGTGATAGAACATTTGAATCTATAAAATCAGAAAACAACTTGTCCATATTTTTTTGCAAAATGATATAATAGCGGCTTATGAATCTTTGAATATAGCGACACAGATTGTGACAGAAATTCCTCATGCCCGCCTAATGGTTCCCACGTTATGAGAGGGTAAATTTTACTGTTTTGTACAGAAACGCCTTATTTTCAGTGACATGAGGCGTTTCTACACTAAATGAGTGGAAATATCATTTCCTTTGAATTCTCGTTTGTTTCCTTGGTAATTTAATTCTTTTTCTAAGGTTCTTGTACCTGACTGCTAAACAACTGACAGTCAGTAACATACATAAACGTTATATGACTGCAGTGCCACTAATATTATACTCAGTTTTCATTTAATTATTACGTTGTTTAACGGTTTCTTCTGAACTGTTTAAGTCTTTATAAGTGATGTAGAACCACCAAGAAAAAGAAGAAAGGGCCTCACAGCGGACATAAATCTGATATTATAAAGTAAGCGAGACTAAAAACAGAAAATACCGTATAGAAACTACAAGGGAAAGCACGTGTTGCTCAAAGCTCATGGTTTACAATGAAGCACGTATTGTACACTGTTTTGTTATTGTCCACTAATAAATCTCACTAAAACGCTATTTGTTGCAATTCATTTTTTTATATAAATCGTGGTCGTGCGGTAGTGTTCTCGCTTCCCGCGCCCGGGTTCCCGGGTTCGATTTCCGGCGGGGTCAGGGATTTTCTCTGCCTCGTGATGACTGGGTGTTGTGTGATGTCCTTAGGTTAGTTAGGGTTAGGTTTAAGTAGTTCTAAGTTCTAGGGGACTGACGACCATAGATGTTAAGTCCCATAGTGCTCAGAGCCATTTGAAACAATTTTATATAAAGACCTCAAGTCCAGTAGCTATATATTTTAATATTTCGGTTCCTGTAATAGGTATGTGCAAGCTTTTGGATGTAGAATAACGTACCATTTAGTAGAAAATGTGTGATTTTTCTCAACAACTTTTAATTATCAGTTCTACTGATAATAACACTTTTTCTTCTCCTGAAAAATTTATGGTACTGGATATAAGGGGGTTCTGATTCCATCAATTCATATGCCGTGCTAGCTCAAACGTCATCTCGCTCCCAGTGTCAGTATCCGGGATCTCAAGGACCAGTTACCACAGGAAGGATACGATGGCTTTATGAGACCGCTCCGAACGAATCAATGCATGCATCCAAGCGACAGGGGGTCCAACGTCATATTGATAGGTGGGATTATACCGTCTTTGTAAATCTGACTCTATTTTGTAATCACTGAAATAGCATCACGTGTCCTCTTACCTCGCGAAGTTTTATTTCGTTTACGCTTCACTTTTTGCGCGCTACACTTATTTTGTCAAGTAATATATATATATATATATAGTGTGAAGAGAAATTCGCGCACTGGGGTTTCACAGCGCTACTTCTCACAAGCCAGCGAAGTAACGCGCCCATGCCTAAACGTATCGAATTTTCTTATTGTAAACCTCTAAACCAGTGTGGCAGCCATATGGCCACAATGAATATGTGGATATGATTCTGGTCCTTGGTGCATCTGACGACCGGGCTGGTGTTGCCACTCGTGAATATCCTCGTCGACGCCATCCAGATAGAAATGTCTTTCGTCGTCTGGAGCTGTGCCTCCAGGTGTCAGGTTCTCTCCTTCCATCATCGTGTGACAGAGGTCATCCACGGACTCGGCATACTACAGCTACCGAGGAAGCTATTATAGAGGTCATACACCTCAGCGAAGTACACGTAGCGTAGCAAGACAGCTGCGTGTCTCGCAATGCACGGTCGTTAAAGTGCTGCACGAGCATGGGCTGCACCCCTGTCATTATCGTTTCACACAACACCTGCATCCTACAGATCGCCATCAGCGGTTCCAACAACAACAGGAAGCTAACGATGACTTTGTGAACACCGTAATATGGTGGGATGAAGCAGCATTCACTCGTGAGGGTGTCTTTAGTATGCACAATGCCCACCATTGGCGTGAGTTTAACCTGCATGTCGCCCGCTACCGTGGATATCAAGTTCGATTTGGTATCAATATCCGAGCCGGAATATTGGGCGATAGGTGTTTGGCTCAAAAAATGTTCAAATGTGTGAATTCGTAAGGGACCAAACTGCTTAGGTCATCGGTCCCTAGACTTACACACTACTTAAAATAACTTAAAACTAACTTATGCTAAGAACAACACACACAGCCATGCCCGATGGAGGACTCAAACCTCCGGCGGGAGGGACCGCGCAATCCGTGAAATGAAGGAGATCCTGATCGAAGAAGATTAATTGTAACATTGAACTGATATTGAAATGAAAATGAATAAGAAGACTACCGTTGCGACGAGAATATTCTGGAGCATTGATGCAGTATGCAGTTGTTTGTTATTAAAAATAAGCACCCGGCTGACAGTATGTCATAGTACTCCATTCGGATAAACCACTGTGTCTTCAACGGGTAGCCTGATATCATGATTTGAGGGAAAACCATTCCATAGCAAGACAAAGTGCTGTCGACCAGTTATGACATAAAAGAACAACATGTACGTAATTCCATGACTTTCGTTACCGCACATACACTAATAGCCATTAAAATTACTACACCACGAAGAAATGCAGATGATAAACGGGTATTCATTGGACAAATATATTGTATTAGAACTGACATGAGATTACATGAGTCAAACAGAGCTTGGATGGCGTGTACAGGTACAGCTGCCCATGCAGCTTCAACATGATACCACAGTTCATCAGGAGTAGTGACTGGCGTATTGTGACGAGCCAGTTGCTCGGCCACCATGACCAGACGTTTTCAATTGGAGAGAGATCTGGAGAACGTGCTGGCCAGGGCAGCAGTCGAACATTTTCTGTATCCAGAAAGGTCCGTGCTGGACATGCGGTCGTGAATTATCCTGCTGAAATGTAGGGTTTCGCAGGAATCGAATGAAGGGTAGAGCCACGGATCGTAACACATCTGAAATGTAACGTCCACTGTTCAAAGTGGAACAATGCGAACAAGAGATGACCGAGACGTATAACGAATAGCACCCCATACCATCACGCCGGGTGATACGCCAGTATGGCGGTGACAAATGCACGCTTCCAATGTGCGTTCACCGCGATGTCAGCAAATACTGATGCGACCATCATGATTCTGTAAACAGAACTGGGATTCATCCGAAAAAATGGCGTTTTGTGATTCGTGCACCCAGGTTAGTTGTTGAGTACACCATCGCAGGCGCTCCTGTCTGTGATGCAGCGTCAAGGGTAACTGCAGCCATGGTCTCCGAGCTTACAGTCCATGCTGCTGCAAACGCCGTCGAACTGTTCGTATACATGGTTGTTGTCTTGCAAACGTCCCCATTTGTTGACTCAGGGATCGAGACGTGGCTGCACGATCCGTTACAGCCATGCGGATAAGATGCCTGTCATCTCGACTGCTAGTGATACGAGGCCGTTGGGATCCAGCATGGCGTTCCGTATTACCCTCCTGAACCCACCGATTCAATATTCTGCTAACAGTGATTGTACCTCGACCAAAGCGAGCAGCAATGTTGAGATACGATAAACCGCAATCGCGATAGGCTACAATCCAACCTTTATCAAAGTCGGAAAAGTGATGATACGAATTTCTCCTCCTTACACGAGCCATCACAACACCATTTCACCAGGCAACGCCGGTCAACTGCTGTTTGTGTATGAGAAATCATTGGAAACTTTCCTCAAGTCAGCACGTTGTAGGTGTCGCCACCGGCGCAAACCATGTGTGAATGCTCTGAAAAGCTAATCATTTGCACATCACAGCATCTTCTTCCTGACTGTTAAATTTCGCGTCTGTAGCACGTCATTTTCGTGGTGTAGCAATTTTAATGGCCAGTAGTGTATATTTTTCATTCACGACCTCTAGCCGCCTGAAATATTTATTTCTGACAATTAGATTCATATCTTACGATATTCAGTTTAGTATTCTTTATTGTCGGTACAAAGTTTACAGTAAAGGCTAAGCTAATAAGAGTTCAGTGTGAGTTACGGAAATAACAGCAGTCATGTGTACCTTACCCCTGGGATTCCGAGACATTATAGCATAGAATTCGAAGATAGCAACATCAAAAACTAAATAGCAGCCCCTGAAACTACTAGAAAAGACTTTCTACGAGATACATAATCAGATACTTGCTATCAGCCACAATAAATACCCTTGTACGTACTTTTTCGGTGATGTACAGACGTTAATTAAGTACCGTGCGGTGACATCCTGCGATATCTCATCTCACCATCAGGCGGGATGTCCGAAAACTGCCTAGTATTCAAGAGGATAGTGACCCAGATCAGTGGTAGTACATTTTGATTTAGATTTCGCGATATATTAGTGTGAATATCTGATAGTTTACTGCAGAAACCCAGAGTTAATATTCCCCCAGCTACTGCCCATATGTAGCTTGTATTCCGTCTGTAATGTCATTATGCCGAGAAATTAGCTCCTTTCCAGCAGCGGCTTATCGTATGTCACCGAAGCAAGGACTGGTTCGTGGCGATTGGAAAAAAGAATTAGCAATATCGACTCACCAACGGTTGTCAGACAGCTGCACATATTAATTACGGCTACATCGCAGCAAATCAGTCTGTTTTATTTAACATCTTATGGGCTTGCGTGTTATTACGTAACTGCAGGACGAAAATCATTATGGAAATCAATACGGCTTCCAGAAACAGACAGCTTGTGGAACCCAGTTCTCCCCTTCGGTCCATGAGTTTCAGAAATAGAGAAATGGCGCACCATTTGATGCTGCGTTCCTTGTGTTCTGGGCTGCATTGGGAAGAAAAGAAAAGCGCCTGAGACGGCAATTAAATGTTATTCATTTTATGATATAATAATCTACTTCGAGGCTTTTAGCGTTATCATGAGATATTTCTGAAACAAATTTCTTCTGTTTTCTGATCGGTCATAAGATAACGTTCCCCACTAACGATGAAAAGTTTGAGCATTCGAAACAGAATTCATAACTTCAGTCTTAACGGGCAGAAATTGTAGGATGTGAACGTAGCAGCAGCAGTATGCCGGAGGACTGTTAAAGGGCTGCTACTGTATGTTAGGTAGGTAGGTGACTTGGTGGATAACTTAGGACGCCCCGTGACTGTTCACAGATAATAATGTTATACTCAGGAAAGTATCCATAAACTGTACCAAAATGCAACGAGGCCTGCAGAGGACCGTTGACTGTTGAAGTAGTTGACAGTTGAGCCTAAAAGTAAATGAACGTAACATATCGCACATATCTAGATGTCAATAACTATTACTGTTCAGTTATCTACTGGTGATACTATCTAGGTGTATAAGTTGGTGTGTCACAAAAGACAATTACCACAAAAACTAACTGAGCGAGAAATAGACGTCAATATGAGATTTAGTGCAAGAATACTAACGGTTTTTAGTTCATTCTCAAAAGAAATGATAAAACTAAAATTTTTGAGTCTGCGACGCATGGCAGGTAAGATCACTAGGGAAGACAGAAAACCAGAACAAGAGCGCCGCTTTTCGGCACGACCGTTGTTCAAATGGTTCAAATGGCTCTGAGCACTATGGGACTTAATATCTGTGATCATCAGTCCCTTGGAACTTAGAACTACTTAAACCTAACTAACCTAAGAACATCACACACATCCATGCCCGAGGCAGGATACGAACCTGCGACCTTCGCGGTCACGCGGTTCCAGACACGACCGTTGTTCCGAGATGGTCTGTTTGCCTAAGTCGGCATACATGGCTCGAAATGATGGAGATGACGGGAAAATCTGAGAAATTAAAACTCATATGTTGGCCTGCCGGCAGACATTCCCATGCACCATTCCCTACTGTACCAAGAAAAAGGAACCTAGTACAAAAAGTACTTGATATAACATACGGAAAGATGACAAAAATACAATATTTTCTGAAACCAAGGGGGAACAATGGATAAATCGGAAATAAACAGACAAATATTCGCATAAAAAATACATAAGGCAGAAAATACCGTTTTTCTCCTCTCCTGTTAAACCTATATATCGGAGAAGTAATGAAGGCAATAAAAAAATCAGAAATGGTATTAAAGTTCAGTGTGAAAGAATCTAAGATACAGTGATGACATTGATATTCTCTGGGGTAAGTTTACAGGGTTATTGAATGAAATGAACACAAAATATGTATTGAGAGCATAACAAAGAAAGATGAAAGATATAGCAGTTGGAGAAAGGAGATTAGTGACAAACTTAATGTCGAAACTGTAAACCACCTGGTTGGCAAAGTGAAGGGATGCTACTGCTATAGCAGCAAAATAATGCAGGACGAACGGACCAAGGAACGTGTAAGCAGCAGACTGTCACAAGCCTAGAGGGAATGTTTCGCCGAGGTAAGTCTACTGGTGTCAAACATAGGCTTTAACCAGAGAAAAGAAGTCGCTGACTGATTTCATTCCTGAGGCATAAGGGACGACAGTGCAGTAATTGCTCAGGCAATTTGAAGTAACAACTCTAAAAAACAACGTCATTTCGAACAGTCAGTTGTCAGCAGGCAGTTTTGAGTAGTGGACGTGCGGCTATAGTGTGTCAACTCGTGTCACAAGTAGCAGTGGAGCAAAATCTCTAAATCAAAGGTTGGAGACGTTCTCCAGAAAAGTGTATTTAAAGTTTGTCCCAGACACTTTCATTCCAGTGGAAAATAACTGTGCTTGGTCGCCTACCGCGAATTGATTATAATGCAAAAATTGACACTTTTGCTCTGTATAGAGTCACGGGTGATGAAACTTTGTGTTATCAATACGAATCTACCACAAATCGACAGATTACAGAAATTCACATGAAAGATCAACGTTTTGTCGACATAACCGACATCCCAGCTAACATCACACGCGAGTTGGACAATGTCACAAAGAAGGACGTTCCTGGCAGTTTCACGCAGCTGAAAATTCTGTGTGTTATAACCAAGTGGGACTATGTAGAACACTTTAAGTATTTAAAACCAGCACGTTACCTTTCCTCTATTTTGTATTAATCCAGCATCGAAACATTATGAACCGACAGAGGTTCGTCTGGAGCACAATATTGTACGTAACTGAATAATGGATTGTAGGAGCCCGGAAAAAGTAATCGAAAAGTGAGATGAACTACTAGATAATGATCTAGAAAATTAAATCGATTAATAAGATAATAAATAGGAGATTCTGCGCAGAATCAGCGAATTTTCTCATTTTTAGAGTCCTGAAGGGCGATCTGTTTTAATTGTAAAAAATCATTCAACAGACAAGGTCGCATAAAATATTTCTTTATTTAAGACAACCAGTTTCAACAGACACTTTCTGTGATTTTCAGGTCTTAAAACTCTTTTTGTTGTAAAACATGATCGTTTTGCGCTTCATCTCACGCACACGATGTCAAGTGGATAAAACACAGCACATTATAATAGGTTTGTCATAGCTGAAATATGTGCTTTATGTTTTTAAATATTTTATCGATGACAAACCTTTTATACTGTGCTGAGTTGTATCCATTTGACACCTTATGCCTGAGGTTAATCGCAAAATGAACATGTTTTGAAACAAAAAGCGTTAAGACCTGAAGATGACAGCAAATGTCTGCTATAACTGATTATCTTAAATAAAGAAATATTTTGTGCGATCTTGGCTGTTGAATGGTTTTTAACAATTAAACAGATCGCCCTTCAGTTCTCTCAAAACGAGAAAATCGTGTCGTGCTGGAATGTATAATATATTGTGCACTTCACAAAACACGGAAAAGCACCCTCTTTTGTTTACAATATCTGTGACTCACAATGGGAATCATGGAGTTATACAAATACCTGGGTGTAAAAAATTGGTGGGTATGAAATGGAATGGAAGGCAAAGCGAGAGGCACACGGTTCATTGGTATGATACCGAGAAAAATCAATTTGCAAACTATATTGCTTACACATCACTGGTTCATCCTTTCTTAGAATAACGCTCGAGTGTGTGCACCTCATAGGAAATAAGACTAACAGAGCACACTGAACTTTGCAAAGAAGAGCAGCGCGAATGGTCACAGGTTTGTTTGACCCACGGGACAGCGTCACTGATTTGCTGAAGAAACTGAATTGGCAGACGTCTGAGGATAGGCGCAAACCATGAAGGAATTATCCAAACGGGTCGGAAATAGATAGATGTGATGTACATGTACATACAAAAAAATGATTACAATTTCAGAAAAAAAAATTAATGATTCACTCAGGAGGAAGAACTTCACAAATTGAGCAAGTCGATAACGTCTTATTCTACCTCTGGCCATCATGCAAGCAGGTACTCTGGTTGACAATGATCCATAGAGCTTTTAGATGTTATCATGAGGGACATCGTGCCAAATTCGATTCAAATACAGCGTCAGATCGTCGAAATACCGGGCTGGTTGGATGGCCTTGCCTGTAATGCAGAAAATGTTCTCAATTGCTGAGAGATCCGGCGACCTTGCTGGCCAAGGTAGGGTTTGGCGAGCATGAAGGTAAGCAGTAGACTCCTACTGTTTGTGGGCTGGCGATATCTTGCTGAAATACACACATAAAAAAAGTTTTGCATCACTCCATTTCTCAGACCTCCTGAAGATAGACGTTGACTACGAACATTGTGTCAGAGACACAGTCCCTTTGACTGTTCAGAGATCCAACTAAACCCGCCCAAAGATGTAAACAACCATGCATCAGCAGCACCTATTAGACGGAGTTAGTCCGACAGCCGATCAGTTCCAGTCATTCCACCAGGTAGGAGGTGTTGTCTGTTGTTCAACCATGCCTAGACGGTTAATACCGCGGTTCGATCGCGTCCGCATTGTTCCTTTGCGCCAGGAAGGGCTCTCAACAAGGGAAGTGTCCAGGCGTCTCGGAGTGAACCAAAGTGATGTTGTTAGGACTTTTAGGGAATACAGAGAGAGAGACAGGAAATGTCGATGACATGCCTCGCCCAGGGCACCCGAGGGCTACTACTGCAGTTGATGACCGCTACCCACGGATAATGGCTCAGAGGAACCCTAACAGCAACGAACCCATGTTGAATAATGCTTCTCGTGCAGCCACAGGACGTCGTGTTACGACTCTAACGTGCGCAATATGCTGCATGATGCGCAACTTCACTCCCGACGTCCACGGCGAGGTCCATCTTGGCAACCACGACACCACGCAGCGCGGTACTGATGCCTAATGGACCGCTCGGGATTGGCTTCACGTCCTCTTCACCGATGAGTGCCGCATATGCCTTCACAATCGTCGGAGAAGTGTTTTGAGGCAACCCGGTCAGGTGAACGCCTTAGACACACCGTTCAGCGAGTGCAACAAGGTGGAGGTTCCCTGTTTTGAGGTGGCATTATGCGGGGGCCGACGTACGCCGTTGGTGGTCACGGAAGACGCCGTAACGACTGTACGATACGTGAATGCCATCCTCCGATCGATGTTGCAACCCTATCGGCAACATACTGGCGAGACATTCGTCTTGATGGAAGAAAATTCGTACCCCCATCGAGAACATCTTGTGAATTACTTCCTTTAGGATAACGACATCGCTCGACTAGAGTGGCCAGCGTGTTCTCCAGACATGAACCCTTTCGAACATGCCTGGGATAGATTGAGAAGGGCTGTTTATAGACGACGTGATCCACCAACCGCTTTGAGGGATCTACGCCTAATCGCCGTTGAGGAGTAGGACAATCTGGACCAACAGTGCCTTGATGTACCTATCGATAGTGTGCCAAGATGAATAGAGGCACGCATCAATGCAAGAGGACGTGCTATTGAGTATTAGAGGTACCGGTGTGTACAGAAATCTGAACCACCACCTCTGAAGGTCTCGCTGTATGGTGGTACAACATGCAATGTGTGGTTTTCATGAGCAATAAAAAGTGGTGGGGAAGGTGTTTGTGTTGATCTTTATCCCCATTTTTTGTACCTGTTCCCGAACTCTCGGAACCGAGTTGATGCAAAACTTTTTTTGAGGTTTGTATAAACCATGGATGGCTTGCCACGAAGGGCCACAAAACGGAGCGTAGAATGTCGTCGACGTAGTTCAGTGCTGCAAGGATGCCGCGTATGACAATCAAAACGGTCGTACCGTAAATTAAATGGCATTGCAAACCATCACTGTTGGATGTCGAGCCTTATGGTGGGCGATATTCAGGTATCCCACCACTGTCCAGGACGTCTCCTAGAAACGTCTTTGGCCTGGAATCTCATTGACTGGAGTATAATTGTTTTCAGTGTTGAGTCCCGCTTCGAACAGAGCCCCGATGACCAGCAAATACGTGTCTAGAGACAACCGAGTCGCCGGCCAGAGTGGCCGAGCGGTTCTAGGCGATACAGTCTGGAACCGCGCGACCGCTACGGTCGCAGGTTCGAATCCTGCCTCGGGTATGGATGTATGTGATGTCCTTAGGTTAGTTAGGTTTAAGTAGTTCTAAGTTCTAGGGGACTGATGACCTCAGAAGTTAAGTCCCATTGTGCTCAGAGCCATTTTGAAGACAACCGAGTCAGCGGTGGGATACCAACGTGACTGTCGCCCGCCATTCGGCCCTGCAGCCGGAAATGATGGTCTGGGACGCCGTTTAATACATGGCAGTACCGCTTTCTTGGTCGTCATCCGCGGCGTTCTAACAGCACAGAGCTACGTAGACGGTATTCTGCACCCCGTTTTCTTGCTCTTCTTGACAAGTCATCCAAGGCTTACATTCCAGCATGATAACATTTCAGTAGGATAATTCCCGGCCGTGCACGGCGAAAGTTTCTACAGCTCGTCTTTGTGTTCACCAAACCATATTGTGTCCAGCAAGATCGCCAGATCTCTCCCCAGTCGAGCATTATGGGCAGAACCATCCAACCATCTCGGGGGTTTTTACGATATAACGCTGCAACTGGACCGTATTTGGCACGATATCCTTCAGGAGACTATCCAACAATATCAATTTATGCTAAGCCGCGTAACTGCATTCATGATAGGCGGTGGTGGACTAACGCGTTATTGACTTTCTCAGTCTGTGAAGCACTTTCTCTTGAATAAATCATCCATTTTCCTGAAATATTTATCGTTTGTTGGTCTGTACATGTACGTCATCTCTACCGATTATCGTCCCATTTGCATAATTCCTTTTTGGTGTGTTTTTTCATTTGTCTTGGAATGTATGAAACTACATCCCATTTGCTTTTTTCCGATTTGCTCACAGCCCTTGAGTTACCCCCATAAAAATATATGCTCCAAGCTCCAAACGTACATTCATAGAATTTTTTTCCTAAAATTAGGCCTATTTTTGTACCAGTAGGCTTCTCTCGGCAAGGACGTTGAGTGATGTGCTACTCCGAGAAGAAAAGTTTGTAGCGCTGGGGTAGTCTAACCGACTGCATAAAACTACTCTGAAGACAGAATAATACAGAAATTAAAAAAAGAAAAATAACTTCCACAACGTATTTAAAGTCATGTGCGTAGACGCATATGAGAACAGAACGTTAAATTCTCGACATTTCTTTTTTAAGTTGCTGGAAAATTAGTAAAGAGGTCGATGTGGACTAACTGCATTGGTCACATTTCTCATAGGGGTACCATGTACTGTGCCCCAGTACCGTGGCGCGATTTTCCAACAGGTTAAAGCTCGTCTACCCGTGACAAGCCTCTCTACGCATTTTGTGATGATGAGGTACTCCGTAGCCAGCATAATACATGTAGGACCAGCTCGTACGTCAACGCCGTGTCAGAATACCGACGACCATTTACAGCAGTTTGGGCCAGCTTCCCTCAGGAGAGGTCGGAACGGCTTCGTGGCATCCTTCCCAACCGAATCGGTGCATCCTTACGGTTCACTGTGGTTCCAATATCATGCTGATATACATCGATACTCTGCAAGCCACCTGATGGTGTGTGGCGGAGGGTACTTTAAGTACCTCTATCGGTTCTCCCATCTATTACAGCCTCGTATTGCTCGTGGAAAGAAAGATTGTCGGTATGCCTCTGTGTGGGCTCTAATCTCTCTGATTTTATCCTCATGGTCTCTTCGCGAGATATACGTAGCAGGGAGCAATATACTGCTTGACTCCTCGGTGAAGGTATGTTCTCGACTCATACCGCCAATGCTTTTTTGTAAATATGAATCGATTTGTAATCACTGAAATAACATCGCATACTCTCTCAGCTCGTGAACTTTAATTCCGTTTCCTCGTTCACTTATTCAGTTTTGTCATGCAGTGAATTTATTGGCAGAACGAATTGTTTGCATTTTTTCGGCGGCCGCACTGTGCGGAATATTGTGTCCGGCTTCCGCGGTGGTGAGACCAAAGGCGCGGAGCGAGTAATTCCAACGCAGCGCATAGCGCGCGCGCACACACACACCCACACACGGGTCAGCAGCAGACAATGCCGACGCCGAGCTGCGTTTCTGGGATGAAAGGCGTCGCCGGTGTGGGCGCGGCTACGGAGGCGTCGCGGATTCCTGGCACGAGCAACGCTGGCGCGCCCGGATGCCAGTCTCCGTCTGTTTCCTCCGGTGATGCGGCGCCGCGATCGGAATTCGGCTGACGTAAAGGCGCCGGCCGCCATACCGCGCGCCGCCGGGTCACTGCGACTCGACGGAAATTCTTCACCTCAGAGGTGCTACGTCGAGGGCCCGTAGGGGCGACGGCTCCCTTCCACGTGTACAAAACACGTCCGTTCAAAACGTCGTGACAGATTACAGCTGCATGCCGGAACGGAGCTCGAACTTTGAACTTCGTCTTCTGCTTACAATGTCCCTGTCACACGGTTTGCAAAATTTACAGACTATAGAAGCAACTGTTGTGGGAGATACTTTGTCACGCAATACAGGGTATTTCAAAAACTTTCATCAAATTTCATAGGACTATATCTTCTACTTGAAGAAAGACAAAAACTTGGAATGGATTTTGAGTTGCTTACATTCCTTCGAATGGCCTTTATTCGGCCAAAATCAGGTCGGGAATGATGTTCAGGACTGGTATAATGCTCCTTTAATTCCGCAGAGAAGTAATCATACACTTTTATAGTCTATTATTAGGAGAGGGTTGCCAACCACAAAGGTATTTTAAAGCTGCTACTGCCAGCCCCGGTGGAAGAATCCGTGTATCCTTTCTGTCTGCCATTACTATACTCACTGGTCATACCGGACTCGAGAGCCCATTACCGCAGCAACCTATTTTCGCCATCTGTCCCTGTCTTGGGCTATTTCCTTCCATTCACCTTCAATACCTAGGCTCCTCAAATCAGCCTTCACATTGTCCTCCCATCTAAGCCTCGGTCTCCCCACAGGACGTTTATCCTCTAGGTGCCCTACCAGTACTCAGCGCGCTGCCCTGTCCTCATCCATTCGAGCTACGTGACCCGCCCATCGCAGCCTACGTGATTTAATAACACTGATTATGACAGGGCTTCAATAGAGTTCGTGAACCTCTTCGTTATGCAGTTTTCGCCACTCTCCTCTAATGTCATCCCTTTTTGCTCAGAAAATTTGGTTCAAATGGCTCTGAGCACTATGGGACTTAACATCTATGGTCATCAGTCCCCTAGAACTTAGAACTACTTAAACCTAACTAACCTAAGGACAGCACACAACACCCAGTCATCACGAGGCAGAGAAATCCGAAATTTTTCCTCAAAATTTTGTTTTCAAATACTCGAAACGGCTTTTCATTTTGCACAGTGAGAGACCAAGTCTCACGCCCATACAGCATAACTGGTAGAATAATAGTTCTGTCCGCGTTTAGTGTAATCTTTTGTTATTTTTCCGATGTGATCGCACATCGGGTATCTGAGTCAGCATGTGGAAATCACGCCGGTATTTACCTAGGAGGGTGTAGAAAACCACGTGACTGAAATGAAATGTCGTGTGGCTAGGGCCTCCCGTCGGATAGACCCGTCACTCGTGCAAGTCTTTTTAGATGACGCCACTTCGGCGACTTTCGAAGAAAATCTTCGAGTCAGCGGGAATCGAACCCGGGCCCCTTAGCATGGCGTTCCGTCTCGCTGACCACTCAGATATCGAGGCGGACAGAAAACCACCTAAAAACCACATCCAAGCTGGCACACCGACCCCCACCGTTAACCCGCGAGGCGTATTTTTTGAAAATTGGTTGGTGTGCTGTGGCGACGATTCTTCCTTGCCTTCTGTTGTCATATGTAGTCTGTGGCACCATATTTCCCTCTGTGTCGATTCTCCTTGCGAAGCAACATCTCTGGTGCTGCATCGAAGAGGCGGCGAAACATGGGGGTAGGCAGTATGACAGGGCAAGCAAATAGTTGGGTGCGGCGGACCACAACGACCAGCGGCAGCTACATTTCTCGGGTGATGGTTTTGGTCACAGCCTTAGCGTTTCTCGCCGGCTTAAATTTTTGGGGAGACAGCATACTGTTGTATGAATTCCATTCGTCTTGACGTCCGTTAATTTGTGATTCAGGCGATTCAGTGCTATGTGTGACTGGGTATTTAATGCTACCCTGACAGTATTCAACTTCCTTCGCCTTTTGCACCTTTGATACTCAGTGGTCGTACTACGATAGCTTCTGGCTTTACCTGGTCTTGGTGGCTCCCTGAAGGGCTGAATTTAATGTAATTACTGATCGAGCCCCCTTTTTTAATTTATTGCTGCTTTTTATTGATTGTCTATATGTACCTTTCAGTTCCTCTCAAAGGGGGTTTTCTGCATTATTTATTGCATGTATAATTTGGTCGCTTAAGACCAGTTACAGTGGCCAAAGGCAGTTATTTAACTAATGTTATGTATCCTTTTGTTGTATTGGTGATTACATTGAGGGTTGCCCACTACGATAGCTTATGGCTTTACTTGGTTTTGGTGGCTCCCTGAAGGGCTGAATTTAATGTGATTACGGATCGAGCCCCCTTTTTTTATTTATTGCTATTTTTATTGATTGTTTATATGTGCCTTTCAGCTCCTCTCTAAGGGGGTTTTCTGCGTTATTTATTGCATGTATAATTAGGTCGCTTAAGACCAGTTACAGTGGCCAAAGGCAGTTATTTAACTCATGTTATTTATCCTTTTGTTGTATTGTTGATTACATCGAGAGTTGCTCTGTTTTACACTACTGGCCATTAAAATTGCTACACCACGAAGATGACGTGCTGCAGACTCGAAATTTAACCGACAGGAAGAAGATGCTGTTATATGCAAATGAGTAGCTTTTCAGAGCATTCACACAAGCTTGGCGCCGGTGGCGACACCTACAACGTGCTGACATGAGGAAAGTTTCCAACTGATTTCTCATACACAAACAGTAGTTGACCGGCGTTGCTTGGTGAAACGTTGTTGTGATGCCTCTTGTAAGGAAGAGAAATGCGTACCATCAAGTTTCCGACTTTGATAAAGGTCGGATTGTAGCCTATCGCAATTGCGGTTTACCGTATCGCGACTGTTAGCTGAATATGGAATCGGTGGGTTCAGGAGGGTAATACGGAACGCCGTACTGGATCCCAACGGCCTCATATCAATAGCAGTCGAGATGACAGGCATCTTACCCGCATGGCTGTAACGGATCGTGCAACCACGTCTCGATCCCTGAGTCAACAGATGGGGACGTTTGCAAGACAACAACCATCTGCACGAACAGTTCGACGACGTTTGCAGCAGCATGGACTATTAGCTCGGAGAGCATGGCTGTGGTTACCCTTCACGCTGCATCACAGACAGGAGCGCTTGTGATGGCGTACTCAACGACGAACCAGGGTGCACGAATGCCAAAACGTAATTTTTTTTATGAATCCAGGTTCTGTTTACAGCATCATGATGGTCACATCCGTGTTTGGCGACATCGCGGTGAACGCACAGTGGAAGCGTGTATTCGTCATCACCATACTGGCGTATCATCCGGCGTGATGGTATGGGGTGCCATTGGTTACATGTCTCAGTCACCTCTTGTTCGCATTGACGGCACTTTGAACAGTGGACGTTACATTTCAGATGTGTTACGATCCGTGGCTCTACCCTTCATTCGATTCCTGCGAAACCCTACATTCCAGCAGGATAATGCACGACCGCATGTTGCAGGTCCTGTACGGATACAAGAGATACTGGATACCGAAAATGTTCGACTGCTGCCCTGGCCAGCTCATTCTCCAGATCTTTCACCAATTGAAAACGTCTGGTCAATGGTGGCCGAGCAACTGGCTCGTCACAATACGCCAGTCACTACTCTTGATGAACCGTGGTATCGTGTTGAAGCTGCATGGGCAGCTGTACCTGTACACGCCATCCAAGCTCTGTTTGACTCAATGCGCAGGCGTATCAAGGCCGTTATTACGGCCAGCGGTTTTTGTTCTGGGTACTAATTTCTCAGGATCTATGCACCCAAATTGCGTGAAAATATAATCGCATGTCAGTTCTAGTATAATATATTTGTCCAATGAATACCCGTTTATCATCTGCATTTCTTCTTGGTGTAGCAATTTTAATGGCCAGTAGTGTATGTAAATCTTGGTGGCCACTCTTTCTTGCCGGCCGGTGTGGTCGAGCGGTTCTAGGCGCTACAGTCTGGAACCGCGCGGCCGCTACGGTCACAGGTTCGAGTCCTGCCTCGGGCATGGATGTGTGTGATGTTCGTAGGTTAGTTAGGTTTAAGTAGTTCTAAGTTCTAGGGAACTGATAACCTCAGAAGTTAAGTCCCATAGTGCTGAGAGCCAGAGCCACTCTTTTTCAAATAAGAGTGTTGGTAATTGTAGGTTAGTCCTTTGGTGTTCTTTAGACTATTTTATGGTATAACTGGGTCAGAGTTTTCTGATGGATGGCTACGTGAAATTCTTATTGAACTCAAATGTTTAGTTAGCATATGAGCACCTGAGTCCAAGGTCAATTAAATGTACTAGTCTCATTTTCTGCTGCTGGTTATTTAAGCAGTTGTCTTTTTATTTTATTTCTTTATTTTTATTTGATGAGAGAGTGGTTCTGAACCTTGCTTGTTTAATGTGTATGAGAATTATGTTGTAGATTTCCTTACTTAAAGGGTTGCATAAGCAGCTAATTGGCTTGAGAATCTATTTAATTCCAGTTCTGTATAGGTAAGCTCGTTCCTTCTCGCCTGACTGTGAAATACGCCAACAAACGGCTTGGAGGCCTGACAGTCATCGGTTGTATTTGTCGCTGAGCCTTTGACTGTAATTACAACTAGCCAGTTGATTAAAGCTTGAGGCTGCCTTTAATTTTCATGTTAACTTTTCTTGAACAGAGATCTTTGTGACAAGAGTTAAAGATACGTTGATACTCTTTGGTATGAAGAGCACCATTTATAACTGTTAAACCGCTTCTTTGGCCCTCACTTATTTAGTGCCTTTTGTTAACAGCGCTAACTTGCCTCAACTTGCGGCCGACTTCCCTGCTCTTCACGGCGCGAGGACCTGTTGATCTTACGAGCCACCTAGTTGTCTGTTAACTAGTCTCATGGTGCGGCTGGTTGGCCTAAGCACAGTAATTAAGGCCGTCTATTGGAATGAGAAACTTAACTTCTCTTGTATATTTTACACTCAGTATTCTTATTCAGAACTGTACCCTCTCGCTCACAACATCTTCTTATTAGAGTTCTAGATTTAAGTAACTGTACTGTACCAGTTTTCTCTCAACCAGTAGGGATTTATAATATAGCTGAAGGAGTTTATTTTAACTGGCTTTAGCCTGAGTTGCCAATGTACTGCTTTCACCTAATACCCTCAATAGGCAGTTTAGCTTATTTATTTCAAAAAATTTAATGAAAAAGACAGATGGGAAATAATTTGCTTTAACAGTATATTCGCTTCTTTTCTTGGTATAAGCAGCTGTTAACGTTACTATGAAATAATTTGTTGCCTTTCATTAAATTACTGATTGTGCTGTTAATTGAAGCAGTTTCTGCAATTAACAGCATAGCTTGGTCAGGTGCAGACTGAATGTGGGAATAGGCCCCAATGCCTCATTTTTATTATTTTCTTAATGTGAAATATTACTGTTCTTTACTGTGTGTATATCTCTATTATACATTTTAACATATTTGCCCTTTGATTGTTGTTAAGAGGAGGTTTGATCATTATTGTGTGAAATATTATTTGTTGTTATCTGAATAAATGTAATCAAACGACAAATGACATTTCTGCTCTGAGTTGCCCCGCTCACGTTTCCTTATCCTTCCATCCTGTGTAAAGGGGTTATAATTGGGCTTTGGCATTAATCATTTAACCAGACAAGTGAGTAACTACAGATTTGGTATACAATATCGTATATGTAGCATAGGCGTTAGACATTGCATTAATTCCAGTTAAACCTTGTGATACACTTGGGACGTTCATAAACTCAACACAGTCCACATACCACAACTTCTCACGCTGGATCTTTTCTGTCTGATTTATAACTGGATATCCCCTTTTTGCAGAAACCGGTCAGTACTGATGAAGTGTGCTATGGACAGCTTCCGAAACAGGTCCGCCACACATGTAAGTTGCGGAATTCCTGCTCTGGTCAAGGCCTTGAGAAACTTGCAGCGTTGTCTGCAATAGCGGTTGAGTAGACTTCGCAGTACAGAGGTGGCTGAACTTTCATCGTATAAAGATGTAAAGGATAACAGCCGTGACCCAGCTGGGTGAGCGCTATAGTAATGGTACGATGTCTAGTTAGCTTAATTTGTGAGAACCAGATTTTTTGGAGGAATACCAGGCGGCATTGCGGCATCGCGTATATCGTTCGACTGTTCTGAGCTCTCCCACGTCTGTGACTATTCTTGATGGACTTTCTTCTTTATGCCACCAATTAAATGTGTACGTTCTAGGCAAGTGTAGTAAGTAAGGTTGATCATTAGTTACACCTTGTTTCGCCAGATGTTCCGCCAACTCGTTACGTGAGATACCAGACTGTCACTTGATTCTGGACACGTTCATGTTGACTTCCACATTGGTAGCTTAACTTAATCATCTCGGTAATAAGAAAAGAGTATTAATCACGTTTTTTATTTATTTAGTGCCGACCGATTTCAGCCCGTCACGTCAACCAAGGTGTGCCACCAGCACTCGACCAGTGGTATGTTTTCCCTAAAGATGGCCCTTGTGACGGGCTGAAATCGGTCGGCACTAAATAAATAAAAAACGTGATTAACACTCTTTTCTAAATACTAAATCAAATTTTATTAATCGCTGTTAATCCATAACCATGTTGTCCAAACATCCAACTTAATTACATCGAGCACATGGAGGTTAGTGCTGGGACCTCATTGCTGCTTTTCCAGAACCAGTGTACGAAGCCGTGACAATAATGGCGTTGAACTGATTTGCCGCACGAGGCGAATTTGATCCGAAGCCAGAACTCCTCCCCTTGTCTCGGGAGCGGACAGTTTGATGCGTTCGATCATTTGGATGAATGAGTTTTAACTTACGCATCGAGAATATATATTTCCCTTGTTTCCAGCTATGAAGAGAATATATATTTCCCTTGTTCCCAGATATGACTCTTCTGTTCACGTAGTTGCTGGTAGGGGTCGTCCGGATGCAGCTAGCTAACTCGCTCGCTCGTTTATCATCAAGTGAGTATGAGACGAGATAGCAATATGAAAGAAATAAAACACGTTTCACGTTCCTCGTTTGACCCGGTAATATTCAGTTACTACTGTGCAAAGTTATTTTTTTTAACAATGACGTCGTTCAACAATGGAGAGGCCGCAAGTGGCAATCTTGCACTGGATATCGCCGCACGTTATGGTACGCGATTTTTACTTGGCGGACGCTGTGTAAGATTACATGTATGTGGCTCCTCTTTCAACAACTTTGCGTGGACTGCGACACAGCATAGCATAGCATAGCATAGTCCTCCCTCGGCATGGGTGTGTGTGTTGTCCTTAGCGTAAGTTAGATTAAGTGGGGACCGATGACCTCAGCAATTTAGTCCCATAAGACCTTACCACAAATTTCCAAATTTCCTTACGGTGACCCCAATGCAGGAAATTGATGTCATTCACTATACACTGACCAAAAGAAAAAAAAATGCAACACAAGGAAGGAGTTGTACGACATAAACGAAACTTGGTAGGCATGTTTCTACATCTTAAACATGATGAATTCAAGTTTCGTGTCAGTCGCTGTAACGATCGAGAGTGTTAGTTACCTTAGTGTTTGGACGTCGTGAGTTGATGTTAATCAAGAATGCCTCTACGCGACAAAGACGCGGCCGGCCGGAGTGGCCGTGCGGTTCTAGGCGCTACAGTCTGGAACCGAGCGACCGCTACGGTCGCAGGTTCGAATCCTGCCTCGGGCATGGATGTGTGTGACGTCCTTAGGTTAGTTAGGTTTAAGTAGTTCTAAGTTCTAGGGGACTGATGACCTCAGAAGTTAAGTCCAATAGTGCTCAGAGCCATTTGAAAATTTTTTTTGTTTTTTTGACAAAGACGCATTGTCAACAGCTGACTGAGTTTCAACGAAGGCATGTAATAGGGCTACGGCAATCTGAATGTTCCTTCTTAGTAGGAATGTACTGACGGTTCATGACTGCTGGCAGTGGTTCTCACGTAAAGGTACGGTCGCAAGAACACAGGGGTTCGGATCGCTACGCGGCACCATCAAGAGAGAAGACAATCGTTTTCGGCGTATGAATCTGGCGGAAAGTACTGCATGTGCAGCAGCAATCTAATTAGCAGTTGGCACCACAGTGACACAGCGAACTGTCGCAAATGGGTTACTTCAAAGACAGTTGGTTGGTTGGTTTGGGGGAGGGGCGCAAACAGCGAGGTCATCGGTCCCATCGGATCAGGGAAGGCTGGAGAAGGAAGTCGGCCGTGCCCTTCCAAACAAACATCACGACATTTGCCTGAAGCGATTTAGGGAAATCACGGAAAACCTAAATCAGGATGGTCGGACTCGGGTTTGAACCATCGTCCTCCCGAATGTGAGTCCAGTGTGCCACTGCGCCATCTCGGTCGGTTTCAAAGACAGCTCCAAGCCAGACGCCCTGTAACATGCATTGCACTGACCCGAGACCACCTCCATTTGCGATTTCCGTGGTGTCAAGCGAGACCCCAGTGGAGGGCAGGGTGGAGGTCCGTTGTGTTTCCTGATGAAAGCTGGTTCTACCACGGTGCCAGTGATGGCCGCATGTTGGTTAGAAAGAGGCCAGTTCAGTTGCCTGAAACCAGCCTGTCTGCATGCTACACACAACGCCTAGTGTTATGGCCTGTGATGCGATTTCGCATGACAGCAGGAGCATTTTCTTTGGTAGTCCGCGAACCCTGACTGGAAAATTATACGTCAGTCTGGTGATTCGATCTCTTTAAGAACAACATTCCAGGGGATGTTTTCCAACAGGATGACGCTCGCCTACCTACTACTGTTGTAATCCAATATGCTCTACATACTACAGACGTGATGCCTTGGACTGCTCGATCACTAGATATGCCTCTAATCGAGCACATGGTGGACATCAGCGAATGAGAATTCCAGCGTCATTCACAAACAGCCATAACCGCCCCTGTATTGACCAACCAATTGCAACAGGCGTGGAATTCCTTCTCACAAACTGACATCCGGCACCTGTATAACACAATGAATACACGTTTGCGTGCTTGCATTCAATATTCTTGCGGTTACAACGGTTATTAATGAAACAGCAATTCGCATTTGCAATGGCTTCTCTCGCGCTAACATTAACTTGCGGTCTTGTAATGTTATTCACTTATATATGTTACCTAGGCAAATGTACTGCCGAAATTTCATTACTCTACATTAATTATTTTTTGGTGTTGCGACTTTTTCAGTGAGTGTATCTCAGAGTTTGTCCTGCAGCGGATAGAGGGTACAACGAATATGGGTGGAAGGTAGAAATTTTAATCCTAAGCATAACTGCAAAAATTACCCAAAGCTTGTATGTACATGCAAGTAAAGGCGAGACTATTCACTGGCTCCCACAACTGGCAGTATCCGATACGCGCAGAAGGTAGCGAGCACACCGAAAAGGGGCGGAGAAACACCTCTCTGTGCTTCACATCATGTGGCGTGATGCAGTGGTCTCTGGATCGGGATAAAGCTGCCCTCACACTGCCAACAAGCCAGTGTCGTATTAACTACCCGGCTCAAGCTACTGTCTCGTAGATTGTGAACCACGTTGACAAGGTCACAGACCATGCAAATGACAATACTCCTTTTCTCGTTTCCTATTGCCTTAGCTGAACCTCCAGTTCACATGTTTGCAACACAAGCATCAGCTACACTCTTGTTGACGACCTAAGATGCTAATTTGTAACATATTTGGTCTTTTGCAGCATTTCTTATAGCAGTACGATAAACTTGGACTTTATTCATGGACATGCAGTATTTTACAATGTGTCGAACTATTAACCTGTACTGAACTAGTAACTAGTGAATTTGTTCAAATGTTCAAATAATGAGGACGGAAGCTCTGTTCCAACATACTTATGCAAAAGAGTAGGTTATTTGAGAAAATAAGAACCTTGCTGTCCTAAGTGTAAGTTATAATTCATGCTAAGTTTTTACTTTTAATCGTGCAAAAGATACAGTCTTGTGAAGTCAATTTCATCATTTTGAAACAGCCTGCATACTTGTCTCTTGATATTCTGCCTTCACTGTTTCTGTTTCCACTCGCATTTGGAACAATGGCAGAAAATGAAGTCTCTTTAATATGATGTCCATCCGAGAAGCTTTTATGCAAAAGGCATCTGCACACTAAGCTATGTGGCTATTTCGGCAAATGTACTGGCTGACAAATTTGCTAAAGAAGCAAACACGGGAGACAAACTTGAACTCTGAGTATTGGGCACATACCTGTGGTTGCAACTGCTATATCAAATGGCAGAATACCACAATCCTCAACAAGCTGAAAGCGATCAAGCGGACAGCCTCATTTCACTTCAAGCTTTTCCGAAGGACGCCTTCGTACTGCGCCGACTACATATCGGCCACACCAGAATTATCCACAAGTTTCTTTTACGTCATCTGACAACAGCCTATGTACTCACAGTGTGGCCTGGTTCAAATGGCTCTGAGCAGTATGGGACTTAACTACTGAGGTCATCAGTCCCCTAGAACTTAGAACTACTTAAACCTAACTAACCTAAGGACATCACACACACCCACGCCCGAGGCAGGATTCGAACCTGAGACCGTAGCGGTCCCGCGGTTCCGGACTGCAGCGCCAGAACCGCACGGCCACCGCGGCCGCCAGTGTGGCCTGCCGGATGATTTGAAACGAGCCATTAACCTATCTGCCTCCCTACCACATACTTGTAGACAATGGAGCTAATAAAGTCATACGTTTCTTGAAGGAAAGCAAAATTTAGTGCACCTCACCATTCGGTGTCAGTGCTGGGTGTGTTAGGAGTACCTCTCGCTGTGGCTTGCAGCTGTTTTCTTCCTCTGCACTGAGATCCATTTTTAAATTTTTATGAGCGTATTTTATTTTATTGTTTTAAGCTAATTCCCTCCCTAACGCTTACATTCTTCTTTTTCTCACCCCATTTTAGCTGTGCGGTGATGACCTTTTCTTTTTGCATCCTTCAATTTCTAGTTCTGGTGAACTGAGTGCGGATCGCATTGGTGCAGTTGGTAGGTTGGCATCGTGTAATAAGGATAGTAGCATCTCGTTCTGTCCGCAGCTCGTGGTCGTGCGGTAGCGTTCTCGCTTCCCACGCCCGGGTTCCCGGGTTCGATTCCCGGCGGGGTCAGGGATTTTCTCTGCCTCGTGATGACTGGGTGTTGTGTGATGTCCTTAGGTTAGTTAGGTTTAAGTAGTTCTAAGCTCTAGGGGACTGACGACCATAGCTGTTAAGTCCCGTAGTGCTCAGAGCCATTTGAACCAATTTGAATCGTCTCGTTCTCTTCTTGTGTTTAGTGGCGCCACTACATTGCTAGCGTTGTCTGTCTGCGAGTGGCATCAACAGCGTTTATCGGTATCTAGTAGTGTGGTCCTATCTTTGGAAGGACGTTGTTTTCCGGGTCGGGTGTGTCGGCAGTTCGGTTGGGACGGAGCTGGAGGGAGGTCAGGCAATGCGCGGACATGCCGGGACCGCTGGTGAAATGAAATGTCGTGTGGCGAGGGCCTCCCGTCGGGTAGACCGTTCGCCTGGTGCAGGTCTTTCGATTTGACGCCACTTCGGCGACCTGCGCGTCGATGGGGACGAAATTATGATGATTAGGACAACACAACACCCAGAAAATCTCCGACCCAGCCGGGAATCGAACCCGGGCCCTGAGGATCGACAGTCTGTCACGCTGACCACTCAGCTACCGGGGGCGGACGGGACCGCTGGTGGCAAGCAGGTATTGGCGGATAGAGGGGCTGTAGTTGTCCAGACCCAGGACGTTTGAGTTGAATGAACATTAACTCAGTAGTGAAACCTCCATTATTTTGAGATTACGAATTTTTGTTCGTACGTTGATGCTCGCAGGGTCGCTGAGACGATGAGAAATGAGTTGAGTGTTCGGAGTTGGGAAATTAATTAGCCATTATTAATCATTGAATTCCTTGTGTTTATTCATGAAGTTCAACCAGCGGTATTTTTCTGTGCCCGCTAACGCCCCAGTTACCTGCCCTGGAGGTTAGCGTATTTTCGCTGCAGTGTACTTTTTCTCACCTTGCCGCTGCTGTCTGGTAAGGTGTAGTTTGACAGCCTCCTTGATTGTGGTTTGCGTATTTTGTTCTTTAGGACTACCTTGGTCGTAGTGGTTCCTTCTGCTTCTCGATGTTCTAAACACCGGATTCTGAAGACGCAGTGCTGTCCACCAGTTCCGCCTTGCCTGGGTTATTCCATGGTTGTGTTGGTTACCAAACGTTAGGTAGATTTTGCAAGAGTGATGGTCTGCTTTTAAACTGTCACTAATTTGAGTTGCCATCCGGTTAAGTGAAAACAACTCTTGGCTGCTTGTCTCGTCAGTTACAAAGTTGAGCAACTTTTCCCAGGTCGATCCTTGGAGCACTGTCTGAGGCCCACTTCTCTCTTGGTTGATCACATTATGATGATTGTTTTCTTTTAAAAGAATATTTTAGGGTCTCTTGGACAAGTTTAACTGTTCTTAAGATTTGTTACCCAGGCCTTCAGCCATTATTTATTATTTATTTTTTTCAGTTATTACTATTGGGGCCTTCAACCGGCGAATAATTGAATTTCTGGTCAATAAGGCACTCGCCGTGAATACAAATTGTCTAGAGAATTTTTAATTAGATTTTGTCTCTTAACAGTGAAATTTTGAAGACTGTGTTTTTTAAAAAAAATGTATTTTAGTATCTCTTGGAGAAGTTTAACTGTTCTTAAGAATTTTCTATCCAGGCCTTCAGCCGCTCAATAATTTGAATTTGTGGTCAAAATGGTTCAAATAGCTCTGAGCACTATGGGACTCAACTGCTGAGGTCATTAGTCCCCTAGAACTTAGAACTAGTTAAACCTAACTAACCTAAGGACATCACAAACATCCATGCCCGAGGCAGGATTCGAACCTGCGACCGTAGCGGTCTTGCGGTTCCAGACTGCAGCGCCTTTAACCGCACGGTCACTTCGGCCGGCATTTGTGGTCAATAAGGCCTTCAGGCGTGAGTGTAACTTGTTTAAGAATTCTTTATTAAGACGTTGTGTATTAATATTCAAATTTGATAATTGTTCCTTATTGTCAACCTCATTTGCAATTGGTTTCAAATAAAGAAGTGTATGTCATTTAAAAAAAGAAACTGAACAATCAACGGTAACTGACTAAGGCCCCGTCCACACCATGTTTCATCCGGGTTTTATCTTACTTTTAACCATATGACGCAAATTTTGAACCACGACAAGGTCACACACCAAGGAGCCGACAAGCGTCCTTTTATCGTTTTACACTGCTTTAGTTGGCTTTCCAGTGAAATGGGTGACTGATAACCAGGCTCCATGGCCTCTTTGAACCATCACCACCATCATATGCGGAAGAAAGTGTTGAGGGAAATGAACATGCGAGAGCCTTCACCACAGCGCTAGCCCAAAGAGGATGCAGTCGTGCCGCGCGTCGCGATACGTCATCGTGAGTGACGGCATAAGCCGACTGGGTTGCCGCACTTACCCGGCATATCTAATCGCGACAGCAGCTGACACCTGAGTTTCGAAACAGGGACGCTCCTCAGCGCGCCGCGGGAGAGCTGCGCAGAATACCGCCGCGTCGCACTCGCGGGGTCACGACGTGTCCTCAGTGGCAGAAATCGCACCTCCTCCTCCGCCGCTTACGTAACAGGGTGCGGGTGTAGGGCACGAATGGCGACGCCAGACACCGCCCTGGCCTACTGCGTCTTGAGCCACGCGGCTCCGCTGCCCGTCGTGGCAATGAGATATTCAAGCGCTTCTATGTTGATTCAGTTGATTCAGTTACCGGAAGCGAGAGAAAAGTGTCTCAACATATCAGCCTTAAGGAACAGGCGTTTTCGTGAAGTCATTATCTCCTCGAGTTTTTAACTCGGACGAATTTCATGTATCCCGGGCGTATGCAAGTGTCTACAGTGCAAGGGATGCAATTAAACTGATACAAATTCTGCAGATCTAGTGGACGGTAGCTCACTTTTTGCGCTACTTTCGTGTTAGTCACATCTACACTACTGGCCATTAAAATTCCAACACCACGGAGATGACGTGCTACATACGCGAAATTTAACCGACAGGAAAAAGATGCTGATACACAAATGATTAGCTTTTCAGAGCATTCACACAAGGTTGGCGCCGGTGGCGACACCTACAACGTGCTGACATGAGGAAAGTTTCCAACCTATTTCTCATACACAAACAACAGTTGACCGGTGTTGCCCGGTGAAATGTTGTTGTGATGCCTCGTGTAAGGAGGAGAAATGCGTACCCTCTCGTTTCCGGCTTTGATAAAGGTCGGATTATAGCCTAATGCGATTGCGGTTTATCGTATCGCGACATTGCTGCTCGCGTTGGTCGAGGTACAATGAGTGTTAGCAGAATATGGAATCGGTGGGTTCAGGAACGCCGTGCTGGATCCCAACGACCTAGTATCACTAGCAGTCGAGATTACAGGCATCTTATCCGCATGTCTGTAACGGATCGTGCAGCCACGTCTCCATCCCTGAGTCAACAGATGGGGACGTTTGCAAGACAACAACCATCTCCACGAACAGTTAGACGACGTTTGCAGCAGCATGGACTATCAGCTCGGAGACCATGGCTGCGGTTACCCTTGACGCTGCATCACAGACAGGAGCGTTTGCGATGGTGTACTCAACGACGAACCAGGGTGCACGAATGGCCAAACGTGGTTTTTTGAATGAATCCAGGTTCTGTTTACAGCATAATGATGGTCGCATCCGTGTTTAGTGACATCGCGGTGAAAGCACATTGGAAGCGTGTATTCGTCATCGCCATACTGGCTTATCACCCGGCATGATGGTATGGGGTGCCATTGGTTACACGTCTCGGTCACCTCTTGTTCGCATTGAAGGCGCTTTGAACAGTGGACGTTACATTTCAGATGTGTTACGACCCGTGGCTCTACCCTTGATTCGATCCCTGCGAAACCCTACATTTCAGCAGGATAATGCACGACCGCATGTTGCAGGTCCTGTAAGGGCCTTTCTGGGTACAGAAAATTTCGACTGCTGCCCTGGCGAGCACATTCTCCAGATCTCTCACCAATTGGAAAACGTCTGGTCATGGGTGGCCGAGCAACTGGCTCGTCACAATACACCAGTCACTACTCTTGATGAACTGTGGTATCGTGTTGAAGCTGCATGGGCAGCTGTACCTGTACACGCCATCCAAGCACAGTTTGACTCAATCCAGATGTATCAAGGCCGTTATTAGGGCCAGAGGTGGTTGTTCTGGGTACTGATTTCTCATGATCTATGCACCCAAACTCCGTGAAAATGTAATCACATGTCAGTTCTATTATAATATATTTGTCCAGTGAATACCCATTATCATCTACATTTCTTCTTGGTGTAGCAATTTTAATGGCCAGTAGTGTACTAACGGCGTTCAATAATTAATGCAACACATTTCTTTTTTCTGAAAGCAGGTTGGTTTTATTCAGGATTCCAATGCACCATATTGTTCCCCCTCTTCTGGATACAAAATCCTATTTCTCAACATAATTTCCGTTTAAGGCGACAGCCTTACGCCACCTTATCGGGAGAGCCTTTATGTCAGCATGGTACCATTCTACTGGTCGATATTGATCTGAAGTCATGCTGCATTAATAATCTTCCAGTCACTGACTATCAATCAGTTGTCCACTTGAGCAGTGAGCAGCTTGATTTTGATCCGTCGATCGCCTCGATTGCGACTGTCAGCACGTTCCAACATTGAAGAAGTCACAGCTGTGTGCGGCCGGCCGGCACGCGGGAGATCGGACGCGTTTGCGAGATCTTCTTGCGATCATGCCAGACGTTTCGCCCATCGACTCACCGTGCTTTTGTTCTCTGTCAGGTCTGCATAGATATTCTGCAAGCGTTTCTGAATATCTGCTATGCTCTCTCCGCTAAAATAAACTCAATGACAGCTCTCTGCTGGGAATGAACCTCCGTTACCGACGCCTGTTCGAAGGCTACGCTACCTAATGGCGCTTAATGAAACTATAGGGGCTGAAGAGGTAATATTCCACGAGGTCGCACAACAAATTCGATATTTTTTCAACCGTCAGTGTCCGAGAAAAAAAGTGTTGCATTACTTATTATCAGATACCTAAGAGCAGGCTTAATGGAGCGATATAAAATGAAACCGCAATATATAAAAAAAAAAAGTCAGAAAAGGCGGATGCCAGATTCATTGGAAGGATCCTGAGAAAATGTAGCCCACCGACAAAGGAGGTACCTTACAAAACCCTCGTACGGCCTATACCATAAAATGGGTGAATAGAAACAAGGGAGTGAACAGAAACGAAACTTTCAAAAACGTCCACTGCTGTCTTGTCGGAAGACAAATGGAAACTCCATTAAAAAATTAGTTTGTCTAGGTCTAACGGGGAAGCTTTGAATTTCAAAGCCGGCAACACTGTTAGTTGTTATTTTTGTCCACGCTCTGACAAGCATCGGATGTAATGCTAAATTTGCTTACTTCGAATATTATTTGTAAATGTCAATCTAAATTGTACTGTTTTAATTTAAGTACTGGAAAACAAAGTTTATAGCACCATTTCATTAGCAAAAAGTTCAGTTTTAAAGTGTGTTTTAATTTGACTTGTGCTCCCACTATCTGTAGGTTTGTGTTTTCGGAATTTGGCAGGTGAACAGATCAATAATCGTCAGTGTTTCTTCAGAAGGAGACCAAGTATTTGATGGAAATTATGAACCACCTGGCACAGTGATTAGAGAATATGGACAAACTAATCAGTCATTCAGACTATATGCATATAAAATTTCATATTTGCAAGAGAAAGGTCTTTTTTATCTTCGACTTTTTACGTGAAAATTCTTAAAGCTTTTTAATAATATCTGTCATTATCATTCTACATCTTTATTCTTCATGTGTACAGTTTTATTTGTCAACATATCGCCCTGGTGACTAATACATTTCTCCCAGTCAGAGACCAAAAAAAAAAAAAAAAATGGTTCTAATGGCTCTGAACACTATGCGACTTAACTTCTGGGGTCATCAGTCGCCTAGAACTTAGAAATAATTAAACCTACCTAACCTAAGGACATCACACACATCCATGCCCGAGGCAGGATTCGAACCTGCGACCGTAGCGGTCACGCGGTTCCCGACTGAAGCGCCTTTAACCGTACGGCCACACCGGCCGGCAGTGAGAGACCAGTTTGCTTTTACGGTCACTGTAGGTTGTTTGATTTTCTTGACGGAGCCACAACCGCGCCTCTGCTATATCAAAGTGAATTATTTTTAAGATTTTGAAGTTGATAAATATCGAGTGGAGCCAAGTCAGGACTGTATGGAGTATGATCGACGACAGTGAAACCAAGGCGTCAGATTGTTGCAGATTCCCTAGAAATCGTGTGTGGTATTGCATTTCAAGCTGAAGGAGAGGGTGCTTCATGTGTGGACGAAGTCTTCAAATACTAAACTCGATTACAGCACACTGTTTCTCACACACCGGTACAGTTAGTTAAAAAAATGGCCCTGAGCACTATGGGACTTAACTTCTGAGGTCATCAGTCCCCTAGAACTTAGAACTACTTAAACATAACTAACCTAAGGACGTCACACACATCCATGCCCGAGGCAGGATTCGAACCTGCGATCGTAGCAGTCGCGCGGGTCCAGACTGTAGCGCCTAGAACCGCTCGGCCACCCCGGCCGGCACAGTTAATTACACACCGCCATGTTACACTCTACAATTTGGAGCCCTTTAGTGGCAAAGGGCTGCAAATACGTAGCCACGAAGAATATAGTTGTAGAAGTTACAACTTTAAGGGTTTTCGCATAAAAAATTCGGAAGAATTACTTTTCATTACTTCCTTGTGGAGGTCAGAAAAATTGATGGAATTGTGGTAGTGAAACATGATTATATGAAATATGGAAAACCGACAATATCTGAAACAGACTGGCGCTGATGAACAAAGCATTCGTTGAGAAATTATTGACGTGGTACTGTGGAAGAAGTTCACGCAAATGTGCTTCTGAAGCAGAACACCGCAGATTCTGTGAAAATTGGAGAAAAATCTCGAGGCGTGTTAAATGTGGTTTTGCAGAACAGTGCTAAAATTCAGTGAATGGGTACGGTACGAAATGAAGAACTACCAGGTAGAGTAGGTGATGGACGAGTGAACACCTTTCACCGACAGAACAGCACGTTAAATAACATATCTGCCAAGGCTTTCAGGAGAATTTAATTTGGTGTTGGACGCAACAACAGAACGGAAAAAATTGCAGGGCCACACAGTTATTTGAATATTTGAAAAAAGCTTATGGGATATGAGAGATGGAATTGGGATAAAAATGTAAGTACAGGATGTGAAGAGATTTTGTTCGAGTTCATATAAGACGAAAAGTTAATGATTTTAAAAATTCAACTCTTAGCACTAAACATTCCTCGCGTCAGACTAAAAAAAAGAAAAAATCGCGCAAGCTGGGGTGGCGGCGTAACCCACGGTAAAAATAATATTCGTAACGCGACAACGCTGTGGTCTGAAGCGACGGCTTTAATGTACGTCTTTAATAGGTCAGAAGACAGACTGAGTTCACTGAATCTTGTCTGCATGACACTGGTAAATCATAGAGCTTCTCTCTAGCCTTGCTGCCCAACAGATCTGTACTTTGTATCGGATGGGGACTCAGTCAAAGCTGCAATGCTTCTGGTACATCAGTCGTGACAGACGAGATAAACAGCGCCTATGGCACGATTATTCATTTATTCTGAATTATTATGAAAATTTTAATCGTTTATTTGCCCCAATGGTAGCATTGTGAGGGCTAAATTTTGTGGTATTCTGGCGAGAAATATCAGATTCTCCCATCATTTCAGTACTGTCTCCAATCCTATCATTCAACTGACACATGGGCATCCCAGAAAACCTGGGCATACAATAATCCGGCAGGCCATAATCAATCTTAGTCTTAGTAGGCAATTAATCATTTCATGTACGGAGCCAACTTAGTAAATGACAAATCCAAAATCATAAGCATGTGAGATTTTACTATTCATCCAAAATATGATTCATTTAATGCCATCATGTATTTGTTTATAGCTTGAGAATATACTTCTTTAGGAATGGACTTGCTTCTGTCAGAGCCTCCTGAATCAACTTAATCTACTCGAATCTTAAACCTTCAAGCACACTTTGCTGTTTTGGGGAAAGGCAAAAGTGAGGATCTACATTGTTGTTGTTGTTGTTGTTGTTGTGGTATTCAGTCCAGAGACTGGTTTGATGCAGCTCTCCGTGCTACTCTATCCTGTGCAAGCTTCTTCATCTCACAGTACCTATTGCAACCTACATCCTTCTGAATCTGTTTAGTGTATTCATCTCTTGGTCTCCCTCTACGATTTTTACCCTCCACGCTGCCCTCCAATACTAAATTAGTGATCCGTTGATGCCTCAGAATATCCTCTACCAACCGATCCCTTCTTCTAGTCAAGTTGTGCCACAAATTTCTCTTTTCCCCAATTCTGTTCAGTATCTCCTCATTAGTTATGTGATGTCCGCAGCTCGTGGTCTTGCGGTAGCGTTCTCGCTTCCCGCGCACGGGGTCCCGGGTTCGATTCCCGGCGGGGTCAGGGATTTTTCTCTGTCTCGTGATGACTGGGTGTTGTGTGTTCATCATCATTTCATCATCATTGACTCGCAAGTCGCCGAAGTGGCGTCAACTAAAAAGGACTTGCAATACGGCGGCCGAACTTCCCCGCATGGGGCCTCCCGGCCAACAATGCCATACGATCATTTCATTTCAGTTATGTGATCTACCCCTCTAATCTTCAGCATTCTTCTGTAGCACCACATTTCGAAAGCTTCTATTGTATTCTTGTCTAAACTCATTATCGTCCTCGTTTCACTACCATACAAGGCTACACTGCATACAAATACTTTCAGAAACGACTTCCTGACACTTAAATCTATACTCAATATTAACAAATTTCTCTTCTTCAGAAACGCTTTCCTTGCCATCGCCAGTCTACATTTTATATCCTCTCTACTTCGACCATCATCACTTATTTTGCTCCCCAAATAGCAAAACTCCTTTACTACTTTAAGCGTCTCATTTCCTAATCTAACTCCTGCAGCATCACCCGATTTAATTCGACTACATTCTGTTATCCTCGTTTTGCTTTTGTTGATGTTCATCTTATATCCTCCTTTCAAGACATTGTCCATTCCGTTCAGCTGCTCTTCCAATTCCGTTGGTGTCTCTGGCAGAATTACACTGACATCGGTGAACCTCAAAGTTTTTATTTATTCTCCATGGATTCTAATTCCTACTACGAATTTTCCTTT
This sequence comes from Schistocerca nitens, assembly GCF_023898315.1. Lineage (NCBI taxonomy): Eukaryota > Metazoa > Arthropoda > Insecta > Orthoptera > Acrididae > Schistocerca > Schistocerca nitens. The sequence continues at coordinate 500,181,585 of NC_064619.1, read as the reverse complement.
TGTTTCCTTTACTGTTTGCTCAATATACAGATTGAATAACATCGGGAATAGGCTACAACCCTGTCTTACTCCCCTCCCAACAACTGCTTCCCTTTCATGTCCCTCTACTCTTATAATTGCCATCTGGTTTCTGTACAAATTGTAAATAGCCATTCGCTACCTGTATTTTACCCCTGCCACCTTCAGAATTTGAAAGAGAGTATTCCAGTCAACATTGTCAAAAGCTTTCTCTAAGTCTACAAATGCTAGAAACGTAGGTTTGCCTTTCCTTAATCTATTTTATAAGGTAATTCGTAGGATCAGTATTGCCTCACGTGTTCCAACATTTCTACGGTATCCAAACTGATCTTCCGCGAGGTCGGCTTCTACCAGTTTTTCCATTCGTCTGTAAAGAATTCGTGTTAGTATTTAGCAGCCGTGGCTTATTAAACTGATATTTCGGTAATTTTCACATCTGTCAACACCTGCTTTCATTTGGATTGGAATTATTATATTCTTCTTGAAGTCTGAGGGTATTTCTCCTGTCTCATACATGTTGCTCTCTAGGTGGTAGAGTTTTGTTACGCCTGGCTCTCCCAAGTCTACATTGACGAAAAAAATCACAACACCTAAAAATAATTAAGGTACAGGAATGAAACATTTGTCTGGGTAAAATATTTAAGTGATTAACATTGCAAGACCACAAGACAATGTAAGCGCGAGATAATCCATTGCAAATGTGAAGTGCTATTACATTAGTAATCGGTGTAGCCGCCAGAATGTTGAATGCAAGCGTGCAGACTTACAAGCATTGTGTTGTACAGTTGCCGCATGTCAGTGTGTGGGATGGAGTCCCATGCCTGTTGCACTTGATTGGTCAGTACAGGGAACGTTAATGCTGGTTGTGGATGAGGCTGAATTTGTCCGATGATGCCTTGTATGTGCTCGACTGGAGACAGACCTGATGATCGAGCAGACCAAGGAAGCATGTCGCCACTCTCTAGAGCATGTTGGTTATAACAGCTGTATGTAGGTGAGCGTTATCATGTTGGAAAACACCCCGCGAAATGCTGTGCATAAATGGCATCAAAACAGGTTGAATCAACATATTGACGTACAAATTTGCAGTGAAGGTGTGTGGGAAAACCACGAGAGTGCTCCTGCTGTCATAAGAAATCTCACCCCAGACCATAACTCCATGCATAGGTCCAGGGTGTCTAGCACACAGACAGATTGGGCAGGCCGTCGAATGGCATCCTTGTAACCAACACACAGCCATCACTGGCACCGAGGTAGAACCAGCTTTCATCAGGAAACACATCAGACCTCCCCTCCCCCCTCCAACGAGCTTTTGCTTGACACCGCTGAAGTCGCAAATGGAGGTGATCTGGGGTCAGTGCAATGCAAGCTACAGGGCGTCTGGCTCAGAGCTGATCTGTCACTTTGGTGCCAACTGCTCCTCAAATTGCAGTTGCAGTTAGATGCACCAGAGCCATATGCCAAACACTATGGTCTTCCCTCTCGATATTGCCACATGGCCGTCCAGAGCTCTATCTTCTTGTGACCTCCGTTGTAAGCAATCACGTAAAGCGGCTACATTCTTGCCAAGTATTTCTGCAGTGTTTCAGAGGGACCAACCCGCTTCCCTTAGCCCTATTACACTACTTCTTTTAAACTCAGTGAGGTGTCGATAATGAAGTCTTTGTCGCCTTGAAGGCATTATTGACAAACATCATCTCACCGTGTCAAATCTCAGGAATAATTAACTCGTGTATATAAAGCCAACTTCACTGCGATTTTTTCCGTCAGTGTATAAACGTGTATTAAGTAGGGTTAAGGTGGTTTTTTATTTACTGTGGTTATTACCTTCTTTACTGGACTGTTAGATGTTAGCGAAGCACTTTGCTTTTAAATGTAATTTTGGTGCACGACAACATTCCGTTTCTACAATTCATAATTGCTTACTGCGGAGTACTCGGCCGAAATATCGTGAATTTCAAGCCACCTCATGCGACTGGAAGCTTGAGAGAAGTTTATCAATAAATATCGCCGCGAAAACACGCATTCGTATTATGTAAAGGAGGTCGTAAGGAACTTAATACTCTAGTGGCAATGTAATAATCATAAGAGACAAAAAAATATTCTAGGCGTAAACATTGTTCTGATAACTACTGCTTAAAATATATTTGTGTTTTACAGACTTCAGTGGAAGTACTCGTAGATTATGTCACATGTCTGCCGAAATATGTTTAACTAAAGGTCTTTCCTAATGATGTTTGCCGCATTTGGGCATTGAAATGGTAACAAACGAAAATGTGTCACTGACCGGGACACTAACACTTACCTCTCGCTTGACGTGAGCGTTCATCGCCTCGGATATCCGAGCACACTTACCAGCTGACTCAAATTACCAGCCTGTTACTCACTACTGATGTAGCGTCACCTACCCATGAACCTGTTACGATTCTCGTTAGAGCATGTGCATCCGCATCTTTGGACTGTTTGCGTAATAGGAGGATCTGAATTCCAATAAATTAATCCGTAAACACGATGGCTGTTAGAGCTTTAAGAGCAAACGAAGAAGTTACAGGTGATTTTGCACGTCAGGTGTTGGCAGTAACGCGCTGGGGAGCGCTGCGGTCGCAGAACACGTTAACGCGCACGTGCCATGTGATGTGATGGATCGGTTCTGTGCCTGCATCGGTCTCGTGGAAAGATAGTGCGTTGTACGTTGAAATAAATATTGTAGCAGTACTTCTGGAGACTGTGGCGTTTCTGCCACATTTTTCACTCACATTACTTTTTTATTTCACTTGTACTTGATATCAGTCCCACAAGAACATTCAGTAGCAACAAGACAGGGAGAAAGTACGGTGCATTGATTTGTGTGGCTGATGGTTTCAGAGCATGGGAATGCGCCACCTAGCTGTGACTATATCAGGCTGGAGTTCAGTATAGACAGCCGGGAATCACATACTGAGCGTGTCGCGCTTTTAGTTTTTAGTTAATATTTGTTACTTGAACATTGCCATGCTCGCCCGGCCATTCTGTCAACATTAGTTGTACTCGTAGAAGGTTACCAATAATTTCACAGTAAAAAACGTAAATAAGTACAACATTTTACCTTAGAAGCTACTGGCAGAAGACGATGGACCAGTCAGTAGCGCGCAGTGAGGAAGCAGGCGCCAAAATATTACTTTAACTCACTACGAGACTTCTACCTGGTACGAGCGAGGCAATGCGCATCAGGACCGTGAAATGGAATACAAAGCCGATAATTATTCGTCGCAATTAACAGCGCCTTGGAATAAGTTAGTGTGTAACACCTCATTATAAGTTTTATATCACGCATGAACAAATGCAACACGCGCTGTGGACGGTATAGTGTAACGAGTTACCGAAAATCATTTGTCGTGTTGAATAGTAACTTGGTGAACGGTCTTGTGCAGCTTCAGACATTTTGTAATATTGTGAATCATTTGAAAATGGTTCAAATGGCTCTGAGCACTATGAGACTTAACAGCTGAGGTCATCAGTCCCCTAAAACTTAGAACTGCTTAAACCTAATTAACCTAAGGACATCACACACATCCATGCCCCAGGCAGGATTCGAACCTGCGACCGTAGCGGTCTCGCGGTTCCAGACTGACGCGCCTAGAACCGCACGGCCACACCGGCCGGCTGAATCATTAGACTGTGTCTTGTTGCGGTGCATGAACATAGTTTCCGCAAAATTTGATATACTGAATGAGCCTAACCAGGCTCTTATTCGCGTTTCTTGATTGCCGATAAAGGTAAATCATGTGGCATCCTACGTTTTGATAACTTTATTTCGTAGCACTGGATTTTCTCCCACACTGCCAGTTCAGTTTCGCAAAGTTTCGTTGCTCGTCGACTACTCCGCCTATACCGCGAAGAAGCCAATCGACACGAGATCTACGAGACAATTCTAGAAGACGCGAGGGGATTAAACCATAGTCAGTGATGATAGGAAAGTGAAAAGACATACCCTCATAAACTGTAGGAGTGATAAAATCTGTCATTTCTGCAAGGTGGGTAGGGATTTTACGAAAACCATCGCGTAACGGATAGGTAGGCGAACGTTATATAAGGAGCGTTAAAAACGAATAGAGCCGGAGGCATAATTACAGGAACCGGTCGGTACCTGTATGTTAGAAGTATTAACCCTAGCTGTTGCGACACTTGTCCCACTGTGACACAAGGCGGTGAATGTCTCATAAAATTCACGGGGCTGCGATGTTAACCAGTTCCGCACGTACAGCTGGACATCGTCATCCGAGGTGAATCGTTTGCCCCTCAGAGCCTATCTAAGGGAACCAAAAATGACGTAATCACAGGGAGAGAGGTGCGGACTGTATGGAGGGTGGTCGAGAACCTCCCATTTGAATTTCTGCAGGAGTGCCGCGGCTGTGTTGGCCACATGAGGCTTTGCATTGTCGTGGAGCAGAATGACCCCATGGATGAGATTGCCTGGTCGTTTTGATTTGATCGCTTGGCGAAGGGTGGTTAAGGTTTGCGAGAAACGGTGGGCAATCACTGTTGTCAAAAATGGTTCAAATGGCTCTGAGCACTACGGAACTTAACATCTGTGGTCATCAGTCCCCTAGAACTTAGAACTACTTAAACCTAACTAACCTAAGGACATCACACACAACCATGCCCGCGGCAGGATTAGAACCTGCAACCGTAACGGTCACGTGGCTCCAGACTGAAGCGCCTAGAACCGCACGGCCACACCGGCCGGCTCACTGTTGTCCCGTGCTGCAGGAAGTGAATCAGAAGTGGGCCATCTTGATCAAAGAAGAACGTCAGCATAACCTTTCCTGTACTTGTGTGGATGGCCTTGGCTTTTTTTTGGGGGTGGTGACCCTGGATGCTTCCACTGGAGACTTTCTCGTTTTGATTCTGGTTCGAAATGATGAAACCATGACTCATCTCCAGCCACCACTGGAGCCAGGAACGCATTCCCTTCCCGAGCACAGCGCTGCAGATGAGCAAGACAGTGGGCCAATCGACCTGCTTCCTGGTGTGGTTGAAGACTGTGGGGCACCCATTGGGCACACACTTTGCGCATTTGCAGTCGTTCCTTCATGATTGTGCGAACACTTCCGACGCTCAGTCCGACGACGGTGGCTATGACTTTCACTGTTACTAGGTGGTCCTGGGAATTGTGTGCACCCAGCAGCTGGACGATGTCATCGGTAATGCAGTGTGGTGCTCCAGACCGTGCATCATCGGCTAACGACACCCGTCCTTCCCTGAAGCGTTTGTGCCACGCCTTGGCCCTTGCAAGGGACATGCACTGTTCGCTATACACTTGTGACATTCGTCGATGAATGTCCGTTCCTCCTACTCCTTCCGCTGTCAGAAAACGAACAACACCGCTTTGCTCTTCTGTTGACGCCTCCATGTCACTATTTGCAATGCGACTGGCAGCGTTTGACTATTGATGCATGCCGCTGCTGGCTCTGTATAGCCACGTGACTTGCACGTGTGCCCCCTAGCGACGGGCTGTGAACTTCCTCGCTCTGGTCGGAACCACACCTCGTTACACACGTCACGATATTACCCTCCTGTCACCGGTTTGCGCATTCCAGATCCCGACTCGTTTCTTTTTGAACGCCCCTTATAATAATAGTAATCCATCGTCGCCATTCTTTTATTTTCTTTGCAATGTTACAAGGCATTCTCGGGAGTCGTTCACTCTGTTTGCCTGCGTTACTATTTATCTTCTGTCATTTTAGCTGGAAATGAATGTTCGTTATAACTGTTTCCTTAATGGGTTTGACACTAAAGTCTTCTTTTAATAAATAGTTCGAAAAGCTGCTAACTGATGGTGCTGTAATCGCAGTAGTCGTACATAGTGTCTATAAATAGTATTCCTCAGCTCAGAGCATCAGTAGCAGACGCGAATGGACACCCCTATCAATCAGGACAACATCACAATAATTCCATGGATTTGGAAGCATAACCGACTAGTTTACACCCCACTGCCAGTCGGGAATTCAGCTGCTTCCGTCGTCTGCAACAGCAGCAGAGTGATGGGTTCCACCGTTGAAACGTAAAAAGAAGTTAGAGTGCTGAAGGAAGTGGTTGCAATCATGTATTCCACTGGACAACGTGTTTTTCTGGTACTGGAATTCCACAGGTTAGTACACAGTCCGACGTCAATAAGGTGCAGTTTCCAAAGACGATTTAATGTTCCAAATGGACCCGATGCGAAAAAAATTCATAAGTTGTTTGCCCAATTCCAATGGACAGTCAGTGTGGGCGATGCTACAGTGGGGAATGTTGGCCCCAGGCAAACTTAAGCTACCCCAGAAAACGTCATCACAGATTCTGGAATTATGCTGAAAAATCCAAGGAAATTCGCCCGAAGAATTGCAGCAAAGACTGATTCGAAGCACTACTGCACGGAGAAAATGCTGAAACAAAGCCTACGCATGTTTCCACTAAAAATCCAAAGCCATCAGCTCATACCTACACCAGCCATGCTACAGAAGACTGACTTCGCGAAGCACATTCTCGTAATAATAAGGAAGGATTTGACGTTGGCTGCATCTGGGTTCACAGATAAACCACGCTTCAACCTCAACGGAGTCGTGGTTAAGCAACACTGACGACATTGGGATTCGGAAAATTCCAATTTTTGTGAAGCGAAACCACTGTATTCTTCCAGAGTTACTTTTTGGGCTGCAGTATGCAACAGTGGATGAATGGCCCCTATTTCAGGCGAGAAACGACTGTAACTTTGGAACAATTTGTTGCTACACAGCTAGCTTTGGAGCATCGATCAGCCACCGAGTGATTCACGTAAGATGGGGCCGGACCACATCGCCCCGAACAGATGTTTCGCTTTCTTGATGAATACGTCGAGAACAGAGTCACTGCGCTTTATTGCTCCAAATTTACCGGCGCAGGGATGGATTGGCCTCCATATTCTCCCAATATCACTCCTTTTGAATACATTTTGTATGGTACAGTGATGTAAACTGTTTACCGGAACCATCCCCTCATGCTGGACGAGCTAGAATCGGCGATCTGTGTGGCTTCTGAATTCATTTCCCTTGAAACACTACAGGGTATGGTGGCAAATTTCATTGTTCGTTTACGCACCTCCGTATTGCGAGTGGTGGTCATTTCAAAACAATTGTGATTTGATAGCAAAGACTACTTGCAGAGGACGAGTGTAACTAAAAACTGTGATTCGGTACGAGCTACTCAGTATACAGCACTATTTGTTAGCAACTTCTGTATAAAATTCTTAATGCTTTCACAAAAAACATAACGTTTGTTGCACTCGTCTGTCGATCTTAGTTTTCGAGGTGTTCAATTCTGATATCTGAGACTCCTTTGCTGGACACCCTGGAGCTATAATACTTGTCTTAATGCGTTAAACTTTTGACATACCATTATACCTCTTGATGAGTAGATTCTGTCAGCATTTTAAATTGTTAAATTCGGTCACTAATTACATGTAATATCTAGAATCAAAGTTTTTTGTCCCGGAACCCATTAGCTACATGAAAATGGATTGAGTTCGGTTCCTCGCAATAGTCGCTTAGTTTTCGTCTACCCCGTGTGACATGTGCTATAGGCACACTCTGTCACGCCATAGGGCAAAGAATGTTGTGGGAAAAGTTAGGTATCTCCTTTCAAAACAGTCGCTGCACGGAACAGGATACGCGGTTACACTTGGAAGAACCGCAGTACATCAGTCATATACGCAGTACTTCCACACACCATCTGCTACGGTACGTGATGTTATCAGTTACGGTTCGTTATCAGCACGTGTGTTTATTCAAATTACAGAGAGAACACTGTAACATGTCTGTCAGACATGAGGTCAGATTTCCTATCACTTCGTCCAACGCATTACACAACTACATAAGTCTTGCGTCCTTACAATGTAAATCGGTTACTGGTTCTTCGTGTCATGACGGCGTACGTTTTCACAGAAATCATCCTAACATATCGAGCGCGTCCTGGGCTTTCCTCCCATCCCCCCCCCCCTTCTCCCTGTCTATATTTCACGTAATCTTTCGAAAGATTATTTTATTAAGTGGGGAATCTACATATACCGGGTGTGGAAAGAACGTCGTACTTGTAGTTTGCAAAGAAACCTTCGATACAGTTGGCTGTCAAACTTCGACTGAAAATTTAACAAAAGCACTAATGGACATGAAAACAAATGAAACATTTAAACAAATGTTTAAAAGAACACACGTTCAGTGGTAAGATTCATGGATCAAGTTTTTAAATAAAAACTGATTGAGACATGTTGAGGTTCTGGGAGTTCAATTCATATGCGTGGTGCAGAAAATAACCTGTGGATGCGGAAAAATGAAATTTGCAAGAGAGGCATCAAACCAAGCCTGTTTTGGAGGCATAAGAAATAAAAATGAAACTATATAGTTTCTGACACTAAAGATAAACAGTCAGTCATCAGTTACAGAAGGAAACCTTTACTTGGTTCACTTTACCGGTTTCGACAGTTTAAACTCTCATCTTCAGAAGTGAAATTAGGTTCAAAACATTAGTAGCCAACGTCAAAACGAGAACTGGACGATGGTGTCCTACAAAGGATCGGCAAAAACTCCATATATAAAGCAAGTATGTTAAAATCAGACGTACAAAGATTGAGCAGCAGAAATAGAACAAGTTTGTTAAAACATATGTAAATTAAATTTAAGAGCCGCACCATACCTTTGCTGCACAATCAATAAAACAGAGTGATACACACTAAAAATATGTTATGTGCTATGAGCGGCAAACTATTGACTGTCAAATTCCACATCGTACATAGTATGTAAGACAAAGCTTATAATTATGCATTAAACCGTATTAGTCATTTTATATGGTTTTATTAGGTTTAATGCATAGTTACGTTTCATTTGTCACAGAATTTATTACAGTTTGTACGTACACCAGCTCTCCCACTTTTTATACAGGCGTGTTCAATGGCATTGATATCATCAGTCTGGTGGTTGACCTTTGTCACACATACTATGTACTATGTTGGAATTTGATAGATAATTGTTTGCCACTCATCGCATATATATATTTTTAGCGTGTCACTCAGATTTATTGATCCTGTAGCAAAGTTATATGTCTGTCTTAAGCATGTTTTACTTCTGCTGTTGAATCTTAGTACATTCGTTTCTAACATACCTGCTTTATGTATGTATTTTTTGCCAATCCTTTGTAGGACACCACTGTCCAATTTTTATTTTGACGTTGGCTTACTAATGATCTGAACCTATTTCACTTCTGCAGATGACAGTTTAAACAGCCGAGACCAATAAAGTGAACTAAATAAAGGTTTTCTTGTGCAGCTGACGACTAATTTTTTACCGTTATTGAAATATTCTGTAGCTTCTGAAGTACAACTATGAACAAAATGATAATATAGTCTTTAACTAGTTAAAACAGTCTTTGATCTTAGGTAGAGCCTCGCAGCTCATAAATATGTAAAGGAAATCATTTTATTTAACATCGTGTGCTCGTAACGGCAAAACTGTAAAATGCTATTATGAACCATTCTGCATTCCACAAAGCAATAATGAGTACGAAAATTGATGTTGTAATAGGATTGTGCAAGAGAGTGAGTGAATTTTACACTTTTGACAATCCCTTCTTGTAATTTCATTTTCGTTATTGACGCCATCGCAAAAATGATGCCATTTAAGCTGCAATGATAATTTTTATGCTGCGTGATGATTAGCGAATATATTGAAAATGTTACATTTATGATTTGATAGCTCATTGTGGTACTGTATACTTTCAGATCAATCGATCAGCACATATTTCCACTTATATAGCATACCGCAACCATTTTGAAGAGTGTAAAATATCTTTCATTTCAGCGAGATACGTGCAGGAACTCAGAAGACTGTTTAGTGAAGTGGTTCACTGATTCCGAAATAGTCTTTACGTGGAAGTACGATGAGGTCGGAAATAGGTTTTCGCAGAAAGCAGAGCATCCAGTTCTGAACAAAGCGCCGAGCTATTTTTTGTCACGATATCACCAAAACTGCGTAGTTCTATCAATAGAAATTTTATGCGAAGCGAACGTATAGGCATGACATAGAAATGCTGAATGAAAACTGCTTGTTAATAAGTCCATCAAGAATGTCGGTTCATTCTATGAATTTCATTTGTGTCCATAATTTAAAATTGGAAATTTGTATACGTGAGGATGCAGGAGAGTATTTCTGTCCAAAGATTGCACACAGACAGCGACATTGTCTGTTGATCCCACACCAATCGGCAAAGCATGTTTCGATAATGAAACCAGTAAACCTAATGACTTCGTGCGTTTCCATTCTTTTCGCGACTAACAACTAGAAGTAACGTTTCTCTGAATAGGTACGAATTTCAGCACTGTATTTTGTATCACTTCACAGTACAAGCAGAAAGTTCTGTATGTTCTTACATTAGAAAAGTTATTGGTACAAGAGTCGTGTTACGTAAGCACGTCTTGAACTTTCCCCAATTCTGTCTTAACATTTAGTGATTAGATTACATCAAATATGTAGAATGCAGATAGCTAATTATTCTAAAATGACTATTCAATGTATAACCTGATTCAAGGTGACACAGTTTTGTTATTTGCAATCACTCTTATGAGACTGAAATGATGTCCGTCTGATTATCGTATTTAAGGAAAACAAGGAATTCTCATGCAGCTATTACTTTCCAGCTAATTTTTATGCCCAAAATTACCAAATATGCTCATAATTTTCGTGTTTTCCCAATCATTGATTTTAATTTCGCTCGATTCTGTTTCCTGTGAGACTTCTTGACGTAACCACTTTATAATATCGCTACAAGTACAAACATTCTACCGTAGCGGCCGTGGAATTGGTCAGAAGAGACCAGAGATTTTGACACATGATCTAGTTTTACTTTCATGGTAACGAAACGGTACTTGTTCGCCTTTACAATGTTATTCGTAACATTAACTGTTCAGTAGCCGCTTCAATGCTAAAATTTTTTTAAGAGGAATTTCTTCACACTATTTATATGAGTGAGTCACATTGTCTGTTACAGTTCCTAGCCCTTCTGATGGGCGCCAAATTAAGCACATATGAATCTTTATTCTTCCCATACTATGCACTAAAAAGGAGATAAACAAATAAAAAAATGTCTTGAGCATTACAATAATGTTTTCTTCGTAGCATTCACTTTGTACGTCACCACACTCTATATTTTAATGTACGTTTACTACATTAGATGTTCTGAAAGAGTGCTCAGCCGTTAATCGTATCCAGGAAATGAGAGGAATGGAAAGACAGATGGTGACCACTTAAAAGAAATGTCCTAAATTTCCCCGCAAATCCAAATTATGTCATTTTTTGACACATAGGAATATTCCCTGCTTTGAAGAGTTGCGAGTTTCAAAGAAAAAGTGTAAGAAACTTCAGTAAGCCGTTAGTGTCTCAGTAATGTCTGCACTTTCGTTTTGGGTTTGGAAATTTATCACTGTTTTCCATAAAGAAGCGATGCGAGTCTTGTTTTGGAGGATAGGTCTTCAGAGACTTTGTAGCAGGTCATACACAGACATCAGTCATACTGATATGCAAGTTCTTGATTTTATAAGGCTTGACGTGGTCAAGAATGTGAAACGGCGAGAGCAGGTGGGCCAGATTATTACGAAGCAAGAAACCTCGAGATTGAGCCATGAATGAATGGCGCTGGGAACTAGTTGACGATGCAACCTGATAAGAGATCTTGTTGCATGAGTATTCGGCTTTCAGACCTTCGTTATTGATCGGAGGAGTAGTGTTAACACAAAGATGTACAGAGTATGGCAACGGCTGGCAGGACTCTCAGAGGTCCAGCTGATCCAGTCTCTTCGCGGGCGGAGCTGCCCGCCATCGTCGAACTGTTCACAGTGATGAGTTTGTCGCAGGTGATTATATCCTTCGCATGGAGTGACCAGTTTCCTATCCAGACCTCCGCTCGGTACTTTCTCATGAGTAGTAGTGACCGCCAACATCGTGCATGGGACGAGTTGATCCTACCGATTCCAGACGTCGGCTTTGACCCATGACGTAATGGCAATGTTGCGTCTGACTTCATATGTGCCCAGACACGATACAATAATGACAAACTTTACTTTTATGATCAATAAACTTACAGCCAATGTCCATTATCGTGTCAGAAATACAAAATATATAATAAAAGGAAACCGATCGTTAATATCAAGTTATACAGGGTGATTCAAAAAGAATACCACAACTTTAGGAATTTAAAACTCTGCAACGACAAAAGGCAGAGCTAAGCACTATCTGTCGGCGAATTAAGGGAGCTATAAAGTTTCATTTAGTTGTACATTTGTTCGCTTGAGGCGCTGTTGACTAGGCGTCAGCGTCAGTTGATGCTAAAATGGCGACCGCTCAACAGAAAGCTTTTTGTGTTATTGAGTACGGCAGAAGTGAATCGACGACAGTTGTTCAGCGTGCATTTCGAACGAAGTATGGTGTTAAACCTCCTGATAGGTGGTGTATTAAACGTTGGTATAAACAGTTTACAGAGAATGGGTGTTTGTGCAAAGGGAAAAGTTCTGGACGGCCGAGAACGAGTGATGAAAATGTAGCACGCATCCAGCAAGCATTTGTTCGCAGCCCAGGAAAATCGACTCGCAGAGCTAGCAGAGAGCTGCAAATTCCACAATCCTACGAAAAAGGTTAGTTATGAAACCTTATCGTCTGAACGTCAACTACCCGAGGCGATGGATCGGCCGCCAGGCAGCCCGTGACAGAGCACTTCATCACTGGCCTCCAAGAAGCCCTGATCTTACCCCCTGCGATTTTTTCTTATGGGGGTATGTTAAGGATATGGTGTTTCGGCCACCTCTCCCAGCCACCATTGATGATTTGAAACGAGAAATAACAGCAGCTATCCTGTTACGCCTGATATGCTACAGAGAGTGTGGAACGAGTTGGAGTATCGGGTTGATATTGCTCGAGTGTCTGGAGGGGGCCATATTGAACATCTCTGAACTTGTTTTTGAGTGAAAAAAAACCTTTTTAAATAATCCTTGTAATGATGTATAACAGAAGGTTATATTATGTTTCTTTCATTAAATACACATTTTTAAAGTTGTGGTATTCTTTTTGAATCACCCTGTATATTGATTGACCAGAAACTAACCACGAGTAATGCGTTCGCTGTCGCCCACATCAGGTCTCGCTGGATGCTTGTTGCTAGAGATGAAGAACACTATAGTAAATGGTTGTTAGTTGCACAGCACCACTGTTGCAAAAACGATGCACAGGAAGGTCCAAGTTCTGCAAGTTGGTCTATCTCGTGATACTAGCGCGTAGTCTGTTGAGAGACTTCCATGTTATCCACTTCTCTGAATGACCAAACTTGGAACTACCCATTTCTCCAAATGTTGACATTTCCCCCACCACTTTAAGATCCTTACTTGCTGTCGTGCTCCTGACAAAGATTCAGCAGTTGTCAAGAAGCTCTTACTTCAAACCAGCAGAGGATGCGCTAGCTTTCGTGATCAAAGTATTGCTTTTCTCGCGTCTAGCAGCTGTCACACAGAAGTGGAGCAGAGACCAATGAGGAATAATTCAAACAGCCACTCCGACTGCAAGTGGGAAAATGCACTGGCGTCAGCGACTCTGAGAAAGGGCAGATTTGTAAGAGCTGATATCACGGGTGAAAGAGATACTGCGATCTGTATTATCTATTAATATTTCAATAGTCTTCAGGTACTGACGATTTATACTTAGTAACGATGGAGTTATGGCCAACATTATAGTAAGTTACTAGCATTTTAGTAAGCTTGATCAGAGTTACGATGGTGTTGTGCCCAATATTGTACGTAGGTACTGATTATTCTACAAGCATGATCTGAGGACGGTTGCCAGTCAACCGGTGATCGGAAAATTGTAATTTTTTTTGTTGCCATTAAGGCTATTAAAACCTTAACAAGGGCAAATTGTTGTGGCTCGGTACCTTAAGACGAGCACCTTGGAAACTGAGATGGTCGGGATCTGTGGCAGATGTGAAGAGAGGGTACAATGCTGGAGCAAGCATAAGTGTTCCGGAGCGCACCATTCAAAGCTTCTGCTTTAATGTTTCTAGCAAGACGTCCAAGGATTCATACGCACTATTTCCGACACTGTCTTGAACCGGTATTACGACCACCCTCTGTGTGAAAATACATAACGCAAACTAATGTTGCCTGTGAACTTATGACATGCTCTTACTAACTTAAAACAAGCGAGAAATTGAAGAGGATTTAGAAAACTGAAGATTGCATATGAGAGCAAAAATATACTGTACAACTTCGATTTGAGTAGATAGAGACTGGGCGATGATGATATCAGGTTTTACCAAACTAAACTGCCAAGACCGAAAAAATTCTGTGCTTAGGCACAGTAATAGCATCGGCTGAAGGAACTGCAGGCGCAGATGTTATTCATAGGAAGAAAAGTTTGGGATTAAGATTGGCACGTTCAGAGGACTACTATGCGACAAAGACACGATCGGTTACAGTACATTCTGACGCCGTGATCGACTGAACCAACATCCTCTATTATTTCTTGCATGTATTCCCTCTTCCTTATATAGCTTTTACCCTCTACTGGTTCCACTAGAAACGTGGAACATGTTCCATGACGCCCTATCACGCTCTCTCTTCTTGTCACTGTTTACCAGAAACATCCTTCCCTCACCGAGTCTGCAGAGGACATTCTCGTATCAGACCACTTAATATTTGGCACCCATCTACCTATGAAACCAACTATCTTCTTTTCCGGTTTTCCCACAACAGTCCATGAATCACTTTCGAGCAATGCTGTGCTCTAGAAACAAAAATTCTCTGAAATTTCTTCCTCAAAATAAACACCTATGTCTTAGACGCTTTGTAGTGCGGAATGCCCTCTTTGCCTGTGCTAGTCTGTATCTTATATCCTTCCTACAGCGTCTGTCACGCTTTATTTTGCTTCAAAGGTAGCATAATTTCTTCGTTTACACCGTAGTCCTCGAATTTGATAAACTTTACGCTCATCTCATTTCCGTTACTCCTCAATACTTTCGCGTTTCCTTCGACTGCTCTAAATAAATATTCTGTACTCAGTAGATTGTTCATTCCATTCAATAGGTCCTACAGTTATTTCTCACTTTGACTGAGGACAACAATGTCAACAAAGATTCTTGTCATTATTATCCTTACCCCTGAATTTCAATCATAATCATGAACCTTTCTTGTATTTCAATTATTCCATCCTGATGTGCAGGTGAAACGGACCTAGAGTGTATACATAAGGGATACTTCTAAAGAACTGCTTCTTATAGAAAAGTTGCAGAATCCAGACTGATACGGTACAGCGATGTCCTTTGGACCGACCAGATGGTACCATCAAAAATAATAGCCTCCCATGCTAGCAACGAAACAGAAATTAACCTGTAGTCATTTTCGAACAGTTTTTAAAAGGGTAGGCTCTGAAGAAAAGCGAAACATTTCGAGCCTCCATATTAGGAAAACGGGTCCCATAAAACGGGAACGTGCAATAGAAACAAACTGAACTGTGCAGAAATGAGTAGCAGCTCGACCGCGCCCGATCTGAAGTGAGGAAGTTCCGGGAGTCATTCGTCACTCAGCTCAGCCCGCTGTCAGCTGCAGCGTCCGTCATAAAAACTGTCCCGCGTAACAAGGGCCGATGATTCGCTGCTTCACGAAGGGGGGAAAAATGAGCTGCTCGTTACGCCATCAGTGACGGGTAACGACCAGCGGACGTTTGACGGAAATCAGATGCAGACGTCGTCTACTGAGACACAATCCAATCTTTCAATCATTTGCCAGCAATTGCTGTTCCCTTCCTGGCAACGAGAGCTCATAGTTTAACCGCGCGAGAAAGGTCGCAGCATTAAAACTAACAATTCTGTAGAAACTGCTAATGTCAGTCGCGTCTGCTGGCTTCGTAAATTAAATTTGATTTTCAAGGGGCATCTACAGGGTGTTTCAAAAATGACCGGTATATTTGCAACGGTAATAAAAACTAAACGAGCAGCGATAGAAATACACCGTTTGTTGCAATATGCTTGGGACAACAGTACATTTTCATGCAGACAAACTTTCGAAATTACAGTAGTTACAATTGTCAACAACAGATGGCGCTGCGGTCTGGGAAACTCTATAGTACGATATTTTCCACATATCCACCATGCGTAGCAATAATACGGCGTAGTCTCTGAATGAAATTACCCGAAACCTTTGACAACGTGTCTGGCGGAATGGCTTCACATGCAGATGAGATGTACTGCTTCAGCTGTTCAATTGTTTCTGGATTCTGGCGGTACACATGGTCTTTCAAGTGTCCCCACAGAAAGAAGTCACAGGGGTTCATGTCTGGCGAATAGGGAGGCCAATCCACGCCGCCTCCTGTATGTTTCGGATAGCCCAAAGCAATCACACGATCATCGAAATATTCATTCAGGAAATTAAAGACGTCGGCCGTGCGATGTGGCCGGGCACCATCTTGCATAAACCACGAGGTGTTCGCAGTGTCGTCTAAGGCAGTTTGTACCGCCACAAATTCACGAAGAATGTCCAGATAGCGTGATGCTGTAATCGTTTCGGATCTGAAAAATGGGCCAATGATTCCTTTGGAAGAAATGGCCCAGACCAGTACTTTTTGAGGATGCAGGGACGATGGGACTGCAACATGGGGCTTTTCGGTTCCCCATATGCGCCAGTTCTGTTTATTGACGAAGCCGTCCAGGTAAAAATAAGCTTCGTCAGTAAACCAAATGCTGCCCACATGCATATCGCCGTCATCAATCCTGTGCACTATATCGTTAGCGAATGTCTCTCGTGCAGCAATGGTAGCGGCGCTGAGGGGTTGCCGCGTTTGAATTTTGTATGGATAGAGGTGTAAACTCTGGCGCATGAGACGATACGTGGACGTTGGCGTCATTTGGACCGCAGCTGCAACACGGCGAACGGAAACCCGAGGCCGCTGTTGGATCACCTGCTGCACTAGCTGCGCGTTGCCCTCTGTGGTTGCCGTACGCGGTCGCCCTACCTTTCCAGCACGTTCATCCGTCACGTTCCCAGTCCGTTGAAATTTTTCAAACAGATCCTTTATTGTATCGCTTTTCGGTCCTTTGGTTACATTAAACCTCCGTTGAAAACTTCGTCTTGTTGCAACAACAATGTGTTCTAGGCGGTGGAATTCCAACACCAGAAAAATCCTCTGTTCTTTGGAATAAACCATGTTGTCCACAGCACATTTGCACGTTGTGAACAGCACACGCTTACAGCAGAAAGACGACGTACAGAATGGCGCACCCACAGACTGCGTTGTCTTCTATATCTTTCACATCACTTGCAGCGCCATCTGTTGTTGAAAATTGTAACTACTGTAATTTCGAAAGTTTGTCCGCCTGAAAATGTACTGTTGTCCCAAGCATATTGCAACAAACGGTGTATTTCTATCGCTGCTCGTTTAGTTTTTATTGCCGTTTCAAATATACCGGTCATTTTTGAAACACCCTGTACTTCAACACACCTAACCCGAAAGTAAGTTCGTCACTGCTACAAAATTAAACAGATAACTTACTGGTGTAGCTCTCGCTCTATTGGCACACATACGAAAAAAGAAAAACAACACGAGGCCTTTCGTGGCCATTGCCAATGCAGGTAAAAACCTTCTAGTGATATATAACAATTTTTTTCAGGCAAGATTCCTTAACTAAATATTGTTATTCCCTTAATGACCGGTATCGACAAGTCTAGGAATCATCTTCGAATATTCTGGAAACAATAGTACTGTGCATGAATCGTACTACCGTAAGGAGAGCTCCCGTTGTGGTTGTGCGATTCATGTAGAATAATGTTATTTGCACCATATCCGAAGATGACAGCTAGACCTGTCAAAAACCTGGTCACTGACCAAATAAAAGTATTTCACCACGCGGCTTTGGCTACAAAAATTTTTATTTGTTAGTACACACTAGATCGCGCCCAGCAACATGTGCAACTTCTAGGTTGTTACGCTGATGACGATGATGATGAAGTTTGGTTTGCGGGGCGCTCAACTGCGCGGTCATCACCGCCCGTACGAAGTCCCAATCTTTACGCAGTCCAGTTTTTACACAGTCCAATCTAGCCACTGTCACGAATGATGACGATGAAGATGAAATGACGGGGACAGCACAAACACCCAGTCCCCGGGTAGGTTGTTACGCTGTATTACGTTCCTCTCAGTTTCTTCTTGCACAATTGACTTTTCGACTCTTCTGTTGGGATAATCGTGAGGTCTTGATCGGTGATCAGCTAACTTGGGACACCAGATTATCCTAAAGAACGAAGCATACGGGTCGAAACGTAGATTTTGTGAGAAAAATTGAAGCGGGACGTAACGCGGCCTATCTTCAAGGAGAAAACTCCTGCCGACTTTACAAAAAAATGGTTCAAATGGCTCTGAGCACTATGGGACTCAACTGCTTAGGTCATAAGTCCCCTAGAACTTAGAACTACTTAAACCTAACTAACCTAAGGACAACACACACATCCATGCCCGAGGCAGGATTCGAACCTGCGACCGTAGCGGTCGCGCGGTTCCAGACTGTAGCGCCAGAACCGCTCGGCCACCAGTGGCCGGCCCGACTTTACAATCTAACGTATTAATCCGTCGTTTTCGCCATTGCCGTCGTCATCGCCTACCTATTAATCTATGTGATTGTATTTAATTAAGATAACTTTGACTATCCATTTCTTTCTTGCAGATGTGTTATCCAGTTCATTCTGCATTCTCTCTCTCTCTCTCATTTAAAATTTCCTCTAACTCTTTTAACAGTCTTCATCTCAAAGTTTCGAGTCTTCTTGGCCTTCTTTAGTTAACATTTAATTTTCAGTGACGTACGTAAACATAACGACCGACGTTGCTCTGTAAAATGTATGTCTTAATGCGTTTGGTCTTCGGTACAAACTTCCAACCTCTCTACAGCACGAATAAAGCAGCGACATCTAAAAATTTGATCACAGAATATCGGACTGGAACTCATGAAAACGGTCAGTCGTAACCAAATGTCGTGCTGAGATGCAACCAGGCTGGGTCCAAAGAGCACCGTCCAACCAATCCCAAGATAATGCTGAAACTGTACAATCAACCTTTAACTGAAGCTGAAGTGGTAGTTACGTACAGGATCAAACTGATGGCAAGTAAAATGGATTTCTGTACAACAAGAGCAAAACCGATCCCTTGCTTAATGAGTCAACTGGCAGGATAATTAATATGATGCATTACTTTAACACATATTGGAGCAAAATAATGTTCTTCACACCGCAACAAAAACGAAACTGCGCTGCCATCTCGCTTCAACTGCGAAGCTCATCTATCCTCCGTAGGGAACGATACAGCTATTCGCCGCAGAGGAAAACCACATGAACTTGAGCTTTTCCTGTAGTATCCAATTTACAAATATGTATATGTGTTCCGGCGCTAGTTGTTTACTTTGTGCGTTGCTCTTCTGCATTCGCCGTCATTTTTATTTCCCGGCGCTGTCCTGTCCAGCGAGAGTTTCAATTTCCATTCCACGGCGATTTGTCATTCCACTTGTGCTTTGAAAATGGTGGAAAGTTCACGAGACGAAATGTCGGCGGTTGTCAAGGACATTACCTTCCTGCGTTCCACTTAGTATTTGGGGAAAGAAAGCATTTTGGAGTTTAACGCACGTCGACAATGCGGCCTTTTGAGACTTTAACAACAGTTCAGATTGGGAAAATATTACGAAGTCGACCATGCCTTGTCATAGGAACCATCCCGACATCCACCTTAAGCAATTCAGGAAAATCACGGAAAACCTAAATCTGGATGGCCGAAGGGGAATTCGAACCACCATTCTCCAAGATACTAGTGTCTTATAACTGCACCTTATCGCTCGGTGTAAATAATTTGATTCATTCCAAGAAAAAGCGCGACAGACGAGTTTGTGACCAACCGCACGCCATTTCTGATGCTCGTGATGTCAGCAGATTGATCAGACTAGGTGAACAGCAATATCCCGTGACTCGTCGGTGAAGCCTTACAAATTCCACATACAGTGCAACACGGCGTAGTTTTACTGAAGTGTGGAACTACCTGGTAAAAGAGCAGCACCATGGGCTCCACATGCTCCATGACAGAACTGTTGCTCTTCAATTTAAAGGTGTATATACACATCCTACGGCGTTCATTGACATAGCGAGAATAGACCTCCATTAGTTAGCACTCACATGTGAGTCATGATTTATCATCTTATATGTATGTTAGTGCACTTATTACACGGGTAATAACTGTGCAGTTTCGTACAGGGGAAGCTGTATCGAGAGTTAATGCGTAGTGCTGCCGAGAAACCGTCGCTAAGAGACTGGGATGAGCGACGCGGCATGCCTTGACATTTATGTGTTTTCCTGAACTTGAGTTTCGGAAAACAGAGCTGCGTGTCGTTGCGCTCACAGGGCAGAGCACGCCAGGTGACGTCACGGAACTGGCTGCTCTCACTTCGAGATAAGTTCTATCTTATCGCATCACGAGCGGCGCGCATGCGCGCTCACTAACATGCCTGTCAATAAAGCTGTGAGGCGACTTAGTAAAGCCATTCCGTGAACGTACCGAGATAATTTCCTGTCTAAGCTTTCCTGATCGATTCAATCGAAGACATTTAAAAGCAGAATGGAAACCTTTCTTTCTACAAAGTAATTGATTGTTATGGCAGAGGAATCTGCACAGTAGAAAACAGAAAACATGACGAAGTCAGATACGTAAATGGCAGTTGTTAACATTGCAGAGACTATTAAAGAACTCTACCACCACCATGAAGCAGCTGTTTTGTCCAAAATAACTGTCATTGTCCACAACAAGGGCGTGTCACACTGAAAAACAGGAACAGTAAACAAGCCTTGCGATCAAATGCGTCACTCGCCACTTTCACACTTCACGAGGCGCAAGTTTACTTAGATATATATTTCATCTCAGAAATGACACTGGCAGTAGAAGGAAATTAAAAATAAACTGAGTCACGTTTGCATTCAGAGTTCAATAAGCATTAATATAAAATGGTTCAAATGGCTCGGAGCACTATGGGACTTAACTTCTGAGGAAATCAGTCCCCTAGAACTTAGAACTACTTAAACCTAACTAACCTAAGGACATTACACACATCCATGCCCGAGGCAGGATTCGAAGCTGCGACCGTAGCGGTCACGCAGTTCCAGACTGTAGCGCTCGGCCACCCATGCTGGCAAGCATTAATACACTTACGGAAAAAGATCGCAACACCAAGCAGGAGTTTTGCGCCATACACGAAAGTTGAGAGGCATGTTTCTACATCTGAAGGTTGATGTGTATTAAAATTTTGTGCCAGGTTTGCTTTAAGTACATGCTCTATCAGTCGTGAGATTTGACGTCGTGAGTTGGTGTTAGTCAAGAATGCCTTTAATGTGACAAAAACACCATTATCAACACCTCGCGGCGTTGTAATGAGGTCGTGTAATAGGGCTACGAGAAGTTGGATTTTCCTTCTGCGATGCTGCAGAAAGACTTGGCAGGAATGTTACCACTGTACATGACTGTTGCAACCGGTGGTCACGGGAACGTGTGGTCGCAAGAAGATGGGACTCCAGACAGCCACGTAGCACTACCGAGGGCTCTGGCGCATCGCACTGCATCTGCAGCAGCAATTAGAGCAACAGTTGCCACCACAGTGATACAACGAACTGCTACAAATCGGTTACTTCAAGAACGGCTCTGAGCCACACACCCTGTAGCGTGCATTCCACTGATCCCAAACCACCGGCATTTGCTTCAGTAGTGTCAAGTGAGAGCTCATTGGAGGGCAACTTGGAGATGTGTTTTCTGATGAAAGCTGGTTCTGTCTTGGTTCCAGTGAAGGCTGTTTGTTGGTTAGGAAGCCAGTTGAGGGCCAGCAACCAGCCTGTATGCGTGCTAGACATATTAGATCTCTACCTGGAGCTATGGTCTGGGATGTAATTTTGTATGACAGTAGGAGCACTCTCGCGGTTATCCCACGCATTAGTGACTGCAAATTTGTACGTGAACGTGTTGATTCGACATGTTGTGCTACCATTCATGAACATTTCTTCCAGGCATACCGATGTTGCAACCCAAAATGCTCTTCAGAGTGTTGATTTGTTACCTCTGCCTGTTCGATTACCAGATCTGTCTCCAATTGAGCACATATGGGGTGTCATTGGACAACAACTCCAGCGTCATCCACGGACTGTCCTATATTGACCAACATAATGCAACAGGCGTGGAATTCCACCCCACAAACTGCCATCCGGCACCTGTAGAATTCAATGCACGCACGTGTCGTGCTTGCATTCGACATTCTGGCGGATACACCCGTTATTAATATACTAGCATTTTACATTTGTAATGGCTTATCTCGCGCTTACAAGAACCTGCGATCTAGGAATGTTAATCACTTAAGTATGTTACCTAGACAAATGTATTCCCGAAATTTCATTACTCTACATTAATTACTTTTTGGTGTTGTGATTTTTTCCGTCAAAGTCCTTTGGGTCAACATACATATTGAAGACCCCTCTTTCATTTAATGAAACAAAAAAGTTTAGAAACATTCTCATAGGCGAAATTATCTGTACAGTTGTTATATTAACTCAGTGGTGCTCGCAGTGTAGTTCGATGAAATCTAGATGGATGCCGTGAAACGGTTTGAGTTCTGCTAAGATATGAAACCTTTTTGTAAACTATGTCCTTTTCGTTCAAGTGAACTACCAAGTCCTTGGCAAAATCACTATGTTACGGTTTGAGTTCTGCTAAGATATGAAACCTTTTTGTAAACTATGTCCTTTTCGTTCAAGTGAACTACCAAGTCCTTGGCAATCACTATGTTATAGGCACACCTCTAAGCCTTTATCTTCTATGCGTAATTGCTTCTTCGTATTCCTGTATCAGACAGTAGTCAATACTATAGCTGTGATCAAGTTGAAGTCCGAGCGTATTAAGTATACTGCCCGCCCCGATAGCTGAGTGGTTAGCGTTACGGATTGCCGTCCTACGGGCCCGGGTTCGATTCCCGGATGGGTCGGGGATTTTCTCCGCTCAGGGACTGGGTGTTGTGTTGTCTTCCTCATCATTTCATCCCCATCCGGCACTCAGGTCGCCCGATGTGGCGTCGAATGTAATAGGACCTGCTCCAAGGTGGCCGGACCTGCCCCGTAAGAGGTCTCCCGGCCAATGACGTCAAACGCTCATTTCCATTTAAGTACAATGATGAACGAAAGTATTATAATCATTAAAAGCTAATTGGTCGATCTTTGGAACGAAATACAACAGGTCTTTGCCATGGGCTGTTCAAATCCCTGGTAGATTTCCTGAGGTATGCAGCACTAGATGTCTACGCAATGCTCGCAAATTACAGGCTGGCAGATTGCGAATTCGGATTTAGCGCCCGATAGCATCTCAAGTGCATTCCGTTGGGTCCAGAGCATGCGAATCTATTCACTATCAAGTTCTTCAAACCATTGTAGCACGATTCTGGCCCTATGACGGACTGTTATCCAGCTGGAATATGGTTCAAATGGCTCTGAGCACTATAGGGCTTAACTTCTGTGGTCATCAGTCCCCTAACTTAGAACTGCTTAAACCTAACTAACCTAAGGACAGCACACACATCCATGCCCGAGGCAGGATTCGAAATTGCGATCGTAGCTGTCACGCGGTTCCAGCATATAGCGCCTAGAACCGCTTGGTCACCACGGCCGGCTGCAGCTGGAATATGCCATCGCTACCAGCATCATGATGCAGTCGTGATGTCTGCGATTACCACCACACTTCCCACGGGAACATAGGAGCTCGTCGTAGAGTACTATGGTACTCTTATCACGGCTTGCTGTTATGGGATTGCAAGTATGGAGCAGCTTTACACGTTCAAGACGATAGAACTGGTGTGATTCTTCCGACCAGGCGACGCGTTTCCGTTGACGTGCGTTCCAACTTAGATCATCCTGTGATCACGGCTTGACAATGTCGTTGTGTCAACATCGGAACATGTATGGGTCGTCTGCTGCGCAGCCATATGTTCAATAATGTGCGCTTAATGGTACAGCCCGAAGCTTCCTCCACCAGCGTTGTATGCTATCCCGCTGCACAGTGCGGGCGTGCCTTTGACCTCCACGTTCTGACAGGCGTGGACGTCTAATACTTTGGCAACTACTCGTGGTTCCACCATCCTTCAACCACTTTCCATAGATGATCATAAGAGTAGCACGCGAACAGCCTCTCGCTGCTGCTACGGCCGCTGGTTCGAATCCTACCACGGGCATGGATGTGTGTGATACCCTTAGGTTAGTTAGGTTAATGTACTTCTCTTAGGGGACTGATGACCTACGATGTTAAATCCTATAGTGCTTGGAATTTTTTTTTTTTTTTTTTTTTTTTTTTTTTTTTTGCGCGCGCGCGAACAGCCTACCGTTGTCTAGACGTTTGTTTCGATACACAAGCCAGTTACTGCCCTTTGACGAAGTCGCTTATGTCAGTGGATTTCCCAGTTTGCGGCCCTTATCATCACTACTATGATCTCCTTTCCGTCTCTGCTCCACTTGTATATAATATTGAAACTGAGGGCACTGGTGCATTAACGAGAGATGTCGACTTTTGGCCGCAAATGATATTTTATTACCATTTGAAAACTGTTCTATCTCTTGGTGTGAGAATGAGACCTGTCGAAGGGACGAATTCAGAGTAACATAGGGATCATACTTGTCGACATTGGGTCTCTGGGGCAACAACCAGAGGTTTCTAGGGCTTCCTTTCTCATTGCACCAAAAATTAGTCAGATTCTGGAATGCGAAATACATCCAATTATTCACTGTGATTGATGTTAAAGAAGACCTGTTTTCACACTTCTTGTTCCACCCTAAACAGCTGTTTCGGTTTAACATTACGGGTGCTGATAATGATACGTTTATTGTCTCCAAGTATATGTTCCATGAGTAGTCGCCAACACACTGGAACTTAGGTCCCTGAAGTGCGTCATTATCAGAACTAGCAAGATTTTGCCATTTAGAAAACACAGATGACAATGACGGGTCTTGATGAAAAACCTCTGTCGGCTAAATCTGAAATAAAGGTGTCGTGAAGGTTGCCAGAAAGTATGTGCCATCCTCAGACATATGATTTTGTAAGAAGGTGGTCATTGACAGAACTGTTACTGGTGCTACACACAAGTCATCAAATGGAGAAGCACAGTGACCTTATTATTAACCTTCCACGCCCGTAACATTTACTAAGGTACACAATTTTTTGCAATTCTCAGACTCCTCATCATGTTCAATAAACTGTAAAGTGGTGGTAGTTGTTTCTACAGTGAAGTGTTTATTTTTTGACACCATATTCAATAATAAGTTATTTTTGAGAACATATCTCCTAGATAACAGCGTTTTTTATAATTTTAAAATAAACGTAAAGAGTCTCGACCGCAAAAAACTTTTTTTTTGGTGTTACATAACTAAAAAAAGTTACGTAGCCTCAAAAAAAAGTAAAAGTTTCTTGATGTCGAGACTGTTTATGTTCATTTTAAAACAACAATATGTTGTTTGGTGGAAGAACGAGGCTAGTATCTATTTAATTCAGTAAACCCATAACATTATAAAGTGGAATTGTGTGTGTGTGTGTGTTTGTTTAGTTTCCCCATATCCTAATCCACTGGACCCATTTCAGCCCAAAAAAATGGTTCAAATGGCTCTGAGCATTATGGTACTTAACTGCTGAGGTCATCAGTCCCCTAGAACTTGGAACTACTTAAACCTAACTAACCTAAGGACATCACACACATCCATGCCCAAGGTAGGATTGGAACCTACGACCGTAACGGTCGCGCGGTTCCAGACTGTAGCGCCTAGAGCCGCTCGGCCACTCCGGCCGGCCCATTTCAGCCCAGCTTGGCAGACACATCCCTTACTCTCAGGCAACAATCGCTGTGGGGGTAAGACTCACTTATCTAACGTAGTTCAGGAGATATGACGTCATAAGCACTGAGAGGCGCGAAAATCTGTCGCATTGTGCATGACGTATAAATTTATTACTTCTTTGGCGCTAACTCTATTCTCAACACATTTTCAGACAGTATCCACTGTTGACACTGAATGTATCTACAAAATTATATCACTGAATGACACATGGTTCAGGAGATCTCACGTCATAAACAATAAGACTCATGAGAAACTGCCGCATCGTCCATGACGTTTAAATTTATCACTTCTTTTCTATTACATTCATCCGCAACATATTTCGCAGATAGTATTTTCATATACAGCTGAATGTACCTATACAAACCTATTATTGTCCAACAGTTCTGGGATATGAAGTCATAAACACTCAAATGCGTGAAAAGATACCATATCGTGTGTGAAGTTAGTACATATATCCCTTACTACTATTGCACTTACGAAATCGAACCAAAGAAATCCCTGACATCTAGCAGCGCTTTTGACGCTTTTCAACTGCGAAACGCAAACGGCTGTAGGCGAAAACGATAGCCTTGTATAGAGCTGTGAAGAGGCGTTGTCATATAAACGTTTGCTGTATCGACTTACAGACTCGGGAAGCAGCTGCACGGAGCATACAGAAACCGTCCAGGATCAGCTTACACCAAGTCTACTGCAGAAGTACATTCGAAATTTCGTTTCTAATACAGATTGGCTAAATGAATACATAGTCAGTGCGGGATTTGGCAGTTAGTATCATAATAAATCTTTGTTTGGCTGTATAATAAGCTATTACAATATGGTGGTGGCCTAAGCGAAGGTTGGAAAAGACAAGGCCGATTAATAGTTTTCCAATATCTAGACAATTTTTTGTGCTTTACTAGAAAGTATGTAAACGTGACTTATCTGATTATTCAACCAGTGATTTCAGCTTCTGCGTGACTGACGGATTGCAGTGGTGGGGAGCAGCGTTGCCGATTCGCAGCCAGCCAGGCTTCACAAAGCGGTGCATATAACCCACAAAATAGGGAACACAGCGATCACGTGGCACTCGAGGAAGAACTGCGATTGGCTGGCGACTGTCCGCTTACCACTCGGCTCGCTGAAACGTCACTCACAAAGTTATTTTAACTCGAGCATATTTCTGGAGTTCACGGGTTCGTTACAGGAGAGCGGAGGGGAGTTTTCCTCGTGCCCAGTCCCTCTTGGACGGACCCAGTTCCACTCACCACACTATCAAATAACTACCGAGAATCTTCCTGGACGTTAAAAGCTGCCGGAGCGACGAGACGCCAACTTTCCCCTTCTAGGGCTACGCCGAAGAAACACTGCACTCTGAGTGCAGTTAGGCAAATGGCCCGGTCATTGCCACAGATTTTATTTCAGCGTGTCATCTGCCTTCAAAGCCACGAGGCGATATTCGGTCTCATAGTGCAGGAGTTCTCAAATTTTTTCCCGTCGCGCCCCACTTCCGAAACATAAATTATTTGCCCCACGCCGCCCTATTTCTCTTTCCTTCTTCCGCACTTTTCATAGTTTGCTTCAAATACTGCCCATGTTACCTAATTTACTTCTGTCTAATCATTGCAACTGTCAGTAACAACAACAGCAATAATAATAATTAGAGAGTGTCTTTCAAGTACATCAAAGCGAAATATTACTTTAAAATCATCATGCATTTGTAATTTTCAAAGGTGATGGTAGTTAATAATTACAATTACCATTATAGTGTGGAAGCGCTGTAACAAATACGTTCGAGAAGGCCGCGCACGGATTGGTAGTTTCAGTGGGCCTTGGTGCTTGGTTCCTATTTGAGCTAGGAACATGGGGTACAAAGTCTTTGCTTTAGCAAGGACCAGAGACCGTTCGTATAGACATTCGAACATCTATCTTACCGTAGCATCTATCCTTTGGTCTTCCTCTTGGCCGTTTCCATCCTTGGGAATCTTCTTATTTTCTATGCTCTTTAGGTGACCATACCATCCTAGCCTGCTCTTTAAGGGTTCCCCTTTCACTATTGCCCTTACCCTTTTATTCCTCACCCTTCGTCTCCTTGTTACTCCTATGTTAATTTTGAGGAAGTTCGTTCCACACTCCTAAAATCTGCTTACATATCATTTTTTCATTCCCCATCTTTCAGATCCATAGTTCAGTACTGGGATATCGTAACTTGTGTATGTCACTTCTTTGCTTTGTTTGTGGGAAGGCTTTGTTCCAAACTAGTCTCCTGATACTTTGCGGGGTATGATTCAGCTTATTTGTCACGTCCGTTGATCTCTTTTTCATTTCTTCCCTCTGTCACACTTCCCACGTACTTGATATTTTCCGCAATCTTCAATTGCTCACCCCAAATTCCAATTCTTATCCCACTAGTTTGTCTGTCTTTCTTTGTAGTTGAGACTAAGATCTCACAGTCGTTTACATTAAATTTCATTCTATTCTGTCTCAGGGTTTCCCAGAATGAGCAAGAGAAATTAAGTAACGAGTTAGTGTTATTATCTGCAAAAGATCAGGTAAGAATTTATTAAAACATCAAGAGAAAATGAATATTATGGCTTAAATACAACCATCCCACCACCTTCCTCCAATTCGCAGCATCTCGTAGCGTGTAGCCAACGCATGCACATTAGTATTGCGTGACCTCGACAGAGTGCATGTTCCTTTTTGTCGGGTGTGTCTCTCACTCGCAATTTGTGCGTGCGATGCCCTGTGATAGTGGGCAGGCCTTGCGACAAAATTTACAGTAAGTAATGGGAGAGGTGTATTCGCATTTACCCTTTACAAACGGTGGCATTCGGACAGTTCGTTACAATATTTACAGCACAGACAGATGTAAACAATGAAGTTGAGATTCGTAAATGTAGAAAAAGTTCGAAAAACTAGAACTATTCACAACATATACTATTGTGGTTCTCCTTCCGATGCCTTACTCCTGCCATTTTATTGCACGAGCTTATTTGTATGTAAGATCCATTAGTCTCATTTGCGAGAGTTGTAGTGATTACTTCTTCAAGTTACTATGAAACAATAAACTCTACAAAGCAGAAGTGCAGAACCTGAAAGGCAATCTTGCTTCTGGGACCACTGAAATGCTGTCATACTCCCCAACGTGAAAAAATGGCTGTACTTCAGGAGCTGATACACGTATTCCAGTTACTATTACTAGTACCATCTGAAAAATTGTGGATATCTATGTTACAGTATTACACGGCTAACTCGGTTCATGATTCACATTCCTAAGAGCAGACTGCTTATCTAGTGGCTTCCAGGAGCAATAAAAAAATTGATTTTATATATTTCCCGTAGTTATTGACCGAATTTAAAAAAAAGTAAAATGCTGTCATAATAACCTCATTAAAAAGTATTATGTTATGGTAAAGATGTATCACAGTAGGACATGTATTACGCTTAGAAATTCTGTGTATGTCTTCAGGTTGCGTTACACACCACTTGTAGATACCCAGATTATAGTCAATCAGTACTTGAGAATGAGTACACATAGCAACATCCAACAAGCTGTACACGTAATTTCAACCTTTCATGAAATTTTTTTCTCGCTGAGATCCCCTCCCCCAACAATATGATCAAAGGGGAAAAGTGTATCACTTACTTACTACATGTTCGTTGTTCATCGTGTAAAACTGCCGCATCAGGCACGACTTTTTTACTCGAAATTTATTACTTCTTTACTACTAACTCTATTCTCAATACATTGCGCAATATAACGCATATTTTGATAAAACCACACATTAAAACTCTTGTGCGTGATAGAATAGTCCTTTGGAGGCGTGATAATAATACTAAAGTCAGGTGGTGGTTCAAATGGCTCTGAGCACTATGGGACTTAACTTCTGAGGTCATCAGTCCCCGAGAACTTAGAACTACTTAAACCTAACTAACCTAAGGACATCACACACGTCCATGCCCGAGGCAGGATTCTAACCTGCGACCGTAGCGGTCGCGCGGCTCCAGACTGTAGCGCCTAGAACCTCTCGGCCACTCCGTCCGGCAAAGTCAGGTGATATTCCTGCTTATAAACTACTACTTAACAATTCTGATGTTATTTCGATTAAAACATTTGCAAAATTATTGTGATCCCATTGAGTGAACAGTACAGAAATATGTATTGTAAAAAGGGAAAGTCGTTTTGAACATTAACAACTGAATACGTCTGCCGTTGTACTAACCTTTGTTTTACGAACGTGTAGTCATGTATCTTCCGTTCTTCCATTTACGACAGCGGCACGGCACAGATGTAAGTGGACCCATTGTAAAGTTTTAGGAATAATAATTCGACGAGTATATTTCGAAATCTGTTTTATTTTGGAGAATGAGAAAACTCTCAGTTCTCCAAGTTTAATTATGTAATACAAGTAATTTCTAGGCGTTAAAATTAGGACGGAAGCGATTTAGTTCCATAAGCGCTCTGTCGTTAGCAATTTAAACTTTTGAAAGCCGAACCTGCGTCTCAATCCGAGATTCGATTAACTTTTTACAAAATAATTTCCTTTGTATTAACATTAATTACGTACAAGGTTTCGTTACCAAGAGCGCCGTTAACCAACAATAATAATTTTTGCTTGAATATAATTTTCATTTAAATTGTTTAAGCCAATGAGCTTACCTTTATTCAAACTGAAAATAGTCAGTACTTGCAACAATCGGAATTGAAAATGAAAACAACAGGATTTTCTGCTGTTCTGCATTCTTTCAAGTAGATCCTTTTGTTTCAGTCTTCATGATACATGAGGGACAGTCAAATGAAAACCGAACAATCGCCTCATCGGGATGATCTAATGGTTCCATTCAAAATTAATGACCACACGGATTAAGACACTTATCCCAGTAATAGACGAGACGATCAAGTCCTGTTCCGTAGAACGCAATCAGCCGCTAACACACCCACTCATGCAGTTCCTCGTCCGACTGAAAAGTATGTCTACGCATGTCTGTCTTCTGGCCGCCAAAGACGTGAAAATCACATGGTGAAAGATTCGGAGGATGTTGCAGTGTTTTCCAACCGAGACACTGAAAATAATCAGTATTTAAAACAATCTAAACTGAAAGTAAAAGCCAGCCGGGGTGGCCGAGCGGTTCTGGGCGCTACAGTCTGGAACCGCGCGACCGCTACGGTCGCAGGTTCGAATCCTGCCTCGGGCATGGATGTCTGTGACGTCCTTAGTTTAGTTAGGTTTAAGTAGTTCTAAGTTCTAGGGGGCTGATGACCTCAGCAGTTAAGTCCCATAGTGCTCAGAGCCATTATCTTGTTTTCTTTTTTGAAAGTATAAACTCTCTTCGTCCGATTGTTAGGGTGGGGATGGGCGTTATCGTGCAACTTGATGATTCCGTCTGACTGCATTCCGACAGTCAGAGGGAAAATGGCATAGCCAACATTGCAAACATCCTCCATCTGCCCTCCAAAGAAAACCAATCTAGTTCACACAAGTTCCGGTAAGGTCTTGATGACCTCCATCTTAGACTGCAGGGGCCTTCCGTTCGTAGTGGTCATCGAACGTGGAAGCGCTATGAACACACTTTGCAAAAACTGCGACACGCCATAAAATCAAAATGCCCAGGAATGCTATTGGACATAATCATCCTGTTGTACGGTAACGTCCACCCCACACTGCCAACCGGACGAAGGCTACACTATAGCGATTTGCGTGGGAAACACTGAAACATCCTCCGCACAGTCGGATCTTTCACCGTGTGATTTTCATCTTTGGCTACCTGAAGACATGCGTGGGCGTCGGCGTCAGTCGGACGAGGAAGCACAAGACTGGGTGCGGTTGTCGAGCCGTCGGCGACCGACACCATTCTGAGAAATAGGAATTAATCTCTTCGTCTCCCACTGTGATAAATTTCTTAATGCGTGTGGTGATTACTCTTGAATGGAACCCATTCCGTGGCAACGCTGTGTCGGATAGTCGGCTTTTACTTGGCTGCCCCTTATACATCAACAGAAAATTTAGCCACATACACCACTACATGAAACTGCAACATTATGTTGTTATAGGACAATAGTACACTGAAATGAGTGAAAACTAGGTTTTGCTTAAAATGTAGAGCAAATTACCCGGATTGTACTCATCCAGGGTTTGGTAATAAGAGCGCTTAGTGACTTCATACAAACCTTAAATATAATTTCAAATCTTTTATAATCTTCTTTCCACTTATATTCTTAAAGTCAAATATTTGACACTTCAACTCATGTATCAAGTAATAGACAATTGTGGCTGTTTTGTAGATGGATGTTCGTTTCGAGAAAGAATCTGGTGCCTGCTGTAAATTAGCTAAATTGCTATATTTTAAGTATGCTCCGTCGTATGGATAAAAATTAATTACGTCTTTTGCAATTTGGCAACGCCTTGCCGCAGTGGATACACCGGCTCCAGTCAGATCACTGAAGTTAAGCGCTGTCGGGATTGGCCAGCACTTGGATGGGTGACCATTCAGGCCGCCATGCGCTGTTGCCATTTTTCAGGGTGCACTCAGCCTCGTGACGCCAATTGAGGAGCTACTCGACCGATCAGTAGCGGATTCGGTCAAGAATACCATCGTAACGACCGGGAGAGCGGTGTGCTGACCACCTCCTATCAGCATCCTCATCTCAGGATGACACGGCGGTCGGATGGTCCCAGTAGGCCACTTGTGGCCTGACGACGGAGTGCTTTTTTTTCAGCTTAATTGTTTATCTGTGTGTAAAAAACAAGTTTTACCTATTCAAGTTTGGCATCGTAAGTAAATGAAATTATTTAATTATGCCTATAGATCATAGGAGATCCCTAGTATTAATAGATGAATAGTGTTCAGTACAAACAAATGAAACATCCAGATAAAAAAAAAACATTTTTTTCTTGTATGTCTAATAAAGCTAAATCTGAGTAGCAGTTGAATAAAAATGTCTGCAAATTTTAACAAACTGCTATTTGTTGGTAGAGTAGCTGATAGAGGAGTTAATGAAATACTCAAAACAGTAATGTTCTGTAGCTGGACGAAGTGGAAGACGCCGTTGTGAATTTTTAAAACTTTCAGGTACACAGTATTTCGAAACCCGAAGTCGAAAAACATATTCTGCCAGAATATATACGGCAATATTTCGATTTAAATTTCAGATTACCCTACGATGTCTAAAACAGTAGACAGGAGGCATTAGACGCTCCTGATGGAAGAATGCCGAACGAGGAAGGACGCTAAACTACGGTCTGTTTAATGTTCTATGCCCTCCAGAAATACAGCCCACTCCTTCATTCCGTTTTTATTCTAAAGAGGCACAAACACGACACTGTACATAACACACACTCATCACAGCCATTCACGGCGGCGAATGACAATGCTTTAGCGTCAACTTACGCTTTTCAGGAAACGTACGTGATATAAGAAAACTTTTACAGTTAGATCAGATGAACTGACACTCGGTCCTCCTAGCAAACTACTTCTGATTATAAAAATTACAAACCGTTGACTTATGCTAATTCCAAATGTCAGTGGAATTAACTTGAACAGAATTATGTGTAACTTTTTATTTTCTGTACCGGAGAATCTATAGAGAAATGGATGTGTAATCCGAATTGTTCCCACAGATTAACATCGCAAGTGAAACAATTGTAGCACCTCATTTTGCTCACTATTGACGAAAGCCCAGAACGCAGAAGAATAAGACGGTTCGAATTTTGTAATTTTTTGACCACATCACTTCAGATGGACAAAGATGAGGAATAAATATGAATGTTTCCTTTTCATCTTATATATTTTTTTCAATGCTGTACTTCAGTGATGGAGACTTTCTACTGTGAGAAGAACGAAAGGTCTTTGATTGTTGTTTAAATAGGCGTGTTTGTGCCTCATAATTCATCCACACATTCCCTACGTATTGTGGCTGCTGCATTGCATTCCGCATCCTGGTTTCGTAGTCAAACCATGAAACATCTGCCAGGGATTTCATCTGATCGTGGTAAGTCAACAGCCTAGAAATTCTGCGCAGTATTCCATAAGCTGGTCAGTGAGTAACGCATTGCAGCCCAATAACGATAAACACTAAGGAATTAAAAATTTTGTAATTAGTAATGCAAAAGCCTTAAATTTTGTAAATGGTATTGGAAAAGCCTTAAAAACATACACTTAATCTCTGTTTCCTACTGTTTCAGGTGAGCCTCTTTGGAAGGCAGAATGATACAAATCCTCTGAAAATCTGGGGAGAACTCAACTTCTTCGCTTCACAGTAAGTTATTACTAGTGCATGGGACGAATACGAAGACTAGACGTAATTTTGTGCATAAAGACGTCTGTGGGAACGTGATCGCTTACATTTTAAGTAAAGTAATTGTTATTCTTTGTCACCACAAGTAAAAATTTTCACACCGATGCAGTCTGCCACATCGATTTTGAGGGACCACCTGAATTCCATAATTTGACGTCTGCAATGTATTATTAACGAACGAAAATGGCAAAGAACGTGCAGTTCTCCTTGAAAGGATTGGTCTGCGACGCTACATCCAGAATATCTAAGAGTAGTCGCATACTATGTATTCAACCATTTTACACCCAGCCTTGAAGATAAGCCATATTCTGCAAACGGTAATAATCTTTGTCTTAGTGTTCCTAGGCGTGCTGAAGCTTGTGTGTTGGTCTGATATTATGTACGAGACCTACTACGATATAGTTTTCACAGATGCTTATTAATTAGTAACTCAAGAACCGATTAAAGCCACCAGTGGCCTTTCTTATCTAGAATTAAATGGTAAATATAAGAATAGAAACTAGAGATACAGAAGTGGCATCAAAATTAAAATGGCAGAATATAATCACCATAGCAAATATACGTTATTACTTCAGTGTAAGACTGACAAGGCAGCATACTGCCAGATAAAAATTAGCAAATGGAAAGTACGTAATCAGAATCCCATATTGTGTTACCATATATGCGTAGGGCAGAAAAGAGCATTACAGTTGCATTTGTTGGTGACACGTGGTGAAATATTGCAAAAAAAATTGATTATATGGTTGTT